>NC_080851.1:40165466-41365466 GCF_030435755.1 Ochotona princeps
GGTGGAGGAATCCACCATGGGAGGACGGTTTGGGGAGGGGTGGGGGGAATCCCAGTACCTATAAAACTGCGTCCCATAATGCAATGTATTTTAAAAAAGAAAAAGAAAAGAAAAAAATTGCTTAGGTCTTGTGAAAACAAACTGAACAGGCGAAGGGAAAATAGAGTTGAAATTCGAGGGTCCATGGAAGGTGCTAAGCCGGCTAAGCGCCTTCCCTGCAGCTGCCATGTAGCCAGGAGCCTGGGCAGCGCTTGCCTGGGCCTCAGGGAAGCAGGGCAGCCACCCTAGAGGACCACCCAGGACAGCCCGCGGTGGAATCTGAAGGAAGCATCCAGGGCTCTCCAGGGCAGCTGCTTGCTTTCCGGCACCCACACCTAAGAGCCGAGCTGTGGTTGCTTCTGCATTTACAAAATGCCTTTGCATTGATCCCACCACGCCTCAGAACACCACGGGCACGCCGAGCATGGCCGCAAAAATGGTTTGTGGCCAACACGGTGGGAGTTGCAGGGACACTAACGACCCCAGTGAGTTCAGAACCAATGGTGCATCCAGGGCGTGCCCACTTCTTGGGGCTCATAGGCCAAATGCGCCCAGAGCCCATTTCCTGCAAGCTGCCCCATCATTCATTTCGCTTCTGTCTTTCCCTAGGGCCCAAGGACTGGAATAAAGTTCTTTGCCTGCGCCCAGTGCCCAGAGCCCAGAACCAAGCATCCCCCTCTATGTTGACATCCCAGAACGTCAACATAGGCACAGCACCAGCCACATACTGGGGGCATCTGCGGGCTTGGGCCACACCCGAGGCCCTGAAGCACCCCGTTGAGCATCACGCGTGGAGGGTGCTGCCTTATCTGGACTGTTTCTTGCCAGTCCAGAGTGCACCAGGAAGCATCGGAGGGGGGGTGAGGGAGGGATTGCAATTTCTGAGTGGGGAGTCATCCTTGGAAGGCTTGCTTTGGAGCACAGCCATCATCACCATCACCATTCCCGTTAAGGACAGCAGGTACTGTCCTGGGCGGAGGAGGGTTGCAACACAGGTGCCTGGCGCAGATAAAGCGCTTAAACACCAAGAGGGGGCACCCCAGCTTTTATGCTTTAGTAGGAAAGTGTGATTGCAGAAACAATGATGGTTTACATTTTTAGCAGTCCAGAAGCTGCTTCCCCAGGAATTCGAATGAAACATCTTGGAGAGAAAGGGGGAAAGACATACATAGGAATCTTTACTGGCCCTTGCTTGGGCCCCTAGGCTGCTCGGCCCTGGCCGAGTAGACGCCACCAGCCCCAGGCCAGCGACCCTCTGGAGCTCCTGGCTAGGAACACAGAGATGCATCCATGAGTGTGAGCAAACCATCAGCAACCCAGAAGAAACGCAAAAGCAAAATGAAACTTACCCTTGTGAGCATTTATTTTTTGCTTTACTAAGCCCCCAAACACAATGCACTCATTGCCCTCTTGCAAACAGCTGCTCTAGGCTGCATCATTGAAGATTCTGATTCTAAACCCTGCGCCAGGTGCTCCTTTCTCACAATTCCGTACCTGGATGAATGCGTGAGGAGCCCACGATTTAATTTTTTTTTTTTTATTCTAGAAGTAACAGTAATGCAAGCAGTATTTATCCACCTCCCAGTTACACAAGCAATTTACCTGCTAGCTCATTTTATGCTACAGGATTGCTGCAGAGTAAACATCACAAAGCTTTATTAGTAACAGCACGCCACAGTGCTTATGGTAAGCCCAGCGCAATGGTGTGGCTCACTCATCAAGTTCCCCACAGCATCCCCACAGTTATTCCCACTTCAAAGATGATAATCTGCAGCAGTAGGCTGGGATTACCCAGTCATAGTGGCCGGAGTTGGGGGGTGGGGGTACCTGAAGCACGCTTGGTGGGATCTCAGACAGCTAGCAGAGGCTGAGGCTTCTCTGACTTGTAGCTGGCACATTGCAGGAGCCGAGACTGGAAGGTAAAATGTCCTGGGCTGTGACTGAGGCCTACTGCCCCCACCCACGGAGCCACCCTTGTGTGTGGCGGGTGGCCAGCAGCCCTTGGAGCCCTCGGAGCCTTCAGAGCCCTCAGAGCCAAGAGCCATAAGCATGGGCCCTGGGCACCACTTCAGAGCCAGAGCCAGGGTTCATGGCAAAGTGGCCTCCTCGGGTACTTCTGGGACCTTTCCTAGGCTGCTGGCACCTCCGTGGCCCAGGCACTTGTCTGAGGGAACCTCTAGGGGCTCTTTCTCTGGGATCCTTGGCACCATCCTGCGCAGTGCGAGGAAGTGCAGGACTTGGGGACCTGGGGTGCCACATGGAGAGGGATCACAAGAGGATTGGGCCTACCTAGTCACTGCAGCTGCCCGACTCAGCCAAAGGTCTGGCCTGTACCTCCCTCCAATACCCAGCACAGGCACCTCTGCTGGACTTGAGGCGTGCAAGACCTCTCCAGCAGGTTGTGCCTAGCTAGTCAACCTTCCCAGCTCTCAGCGCCACAGGAAACAGTCAGGGTGGAGCTGTGCTCCCCATGTAGGGGTGGAGGAAGGTCCAGAATTGGCCAGGAGGCAGTGATGAGGAGGCTCTGTCAAAGAGGGTGACAGCAGGGGCAGGGGAAATGGACTGCACTTTCTGCCCCATCTCTGTAAAGGGCATCAGTAAGACCTGCAGTTGTACACGTGTGAACATCTACGGAGAACAGGAGGAACTCTGCCATTGCAGTCATGTGGGAAGTGAAACATTGGATGAAAGTTTGTCTTTAACTCAAGTAAAATAAATAAATCTTGAGAGAAAGAGAGAAAGAGAGAGAGAGAGAGAGAGAGAGAGAGAGAGAGAGAGAGAGAGAGAGAGAGAGACTGCAAAGGTGTTCCCTGCGGGGCTGACGCCAAAACTGCCTCCTGCAGGACTGGGATACTTTCAGGCCGTGGTTCTAGTCCGAGCTCCTCTGCTTCCCATCCAGCTTCTTGCTGATGTGCCTGGGAAAGTAATGGAGGATGGCTCAAGTATTTGGCCTTTGTATCCATGTGAAAGATCTGGAAGAATCTCCTGACTTTGGACAGACCCTCTACAGCCATTTGGGGGGTGTCTCTGCAACTTTATCTTTGAAATACATCATGACTTCCCATCCCAGAGGAGGCTGGACTGAGCTATGTACCAGGACTCCTGTCCTTTAACACATCAGCTGTCTACAGATGGGTGCCTTGGGCCTCAGTGTCCCTATGTCTGAGTGCTCACAAGGAAATCTGGGGAGATTAAAAAGTGCAGATGCTCCTCCACTTATGCTGGAGTCCTATCCATCCAGATAAACCCTTTAGAAATTGAAAATATCCTGATTGAAAGTGGAAAGTGCCTTCACTGCCCAGAGCCCTTGGAACCTCGCAGGGTGGCCACCCAGGGCACTGTGTTGTGTGTGGGCTGATTCCTTGATGCTAGGGCTTCCTGGGAGGTGTCAGTGCCCTAATGGTGAGAAAACATCCGATGGCATACTGTTACCCGGGTGAAGATCAAAACTCAATGTGAAGTTCTACTGAATGTACAACATTTTTCACATGATTATGAAGTTGAAAAATCCCAAAACCGAGCCATGGTAAATTGGGCACAGTTGAAACCAGATAGTCCTGGCCAGGATCTTTGCAAAGAAATTACATCAGCTGCTCAGGGGATACTACCTAGAGGCGGTGTGTTTTTCAAAGCTGCTCTGGGTCCAGTATGCAGCCAGGCTTGATGCAACTGCTATCAATGTTTACGGAAGTTTGGGAAAAAGCCAACAGTCACCTTGGAAGTTCGAAGGAGACACTTCCGACTGGAGATCCTGGTCTCAGCTTGAAACCACGTGGGTGCCTGTGACTGCCCAAGCCAGAGAGCTGAGGATAGCTTCTCCGGAAAATCCAACACCAGCAAGAAAAGAGGGGTGGGGGGAGGAAAGGAGACTAGGAAAGAGGATCATTGGAGGAACTTTCGACACAGGAGTAAAACCTGTAAGTTTAGTCTCCTGGAAGCCAAGAGAGAAGAGAATGCCGTGGCTCTCACAGAGATCAATAGAGCCCACACTACCAAGAAGCTGAATGGAACTTGAGCTTTTGGCAGTCTTGGGTGGACTGAGCCAACAGCAAGATGGCGGCATGAGAAGTCAATGCATATGAGCTAAGAGAGGCAGTGCTTCTTTCTTCAGCAGGCCAGGGATCAGGGGACGTGGCGTTGACCAGCTCTAAGCCCCTCCCCAAGAGCACCAGTGTCCCTTTGCCTCCCGTGGGAAATTGGGAAAACACCTGGCAGTTATTTTCAACAACCAAATCCAAGTGGGGTTCCCTGCCATGGCCCAGACACACCCTCCCCCACTTCCCCCATCTTCCTGCAGCACACACAAATACATCTGCCCATGGGAAGGCAAACAGAGACTCCAAGGCAGAATATGGAACTGATTTTGAATGTCAGAAGCCGCATCTGACTCAGGGTGAAGCTGTCTGCTAAAGCCAGGTGGCAAATGAAGCACAGCAGCCATGAATACCCACCACAAAAGTCAGTGCAGGAGCTGCCAAGCCTTCAGGGCCTGACTGTTGCCTAACAGGAAACCCATGGAGCAAAACCACCTATACTCCTCCTCCAGAATGGTTGACCACTATAAGGACATGCAGAGAGCTTGCAATGAGCAAAAACCCACAGAACACACACACACACACACACACACACACACACACACACACAACAGAAGCATCCAGCTTGGGGGAATCTAAGAATACAAAATCACCAGTGTGTGGCTTCCTCACCAGCGGCTGAGCTGCCTTTGGAGCTGTTCTGACAGAGCCAAATCCATCCCTGCTAGGTTTGAGCCAGTAGTGCTTGCCTGGGCTGTGTGATTGACACTTTTACTCTCCAATTTTCTGCTGCCTGAAGCATTAAAGTGGCAATTCTGGAGTCAGTATAAAGGAGGTAGCCTGGGCTCAGAGCCCCTAATTCCAATCTGCAAACAAAAAGCTTTTAGGAGACCTTCTTCCTTTGGCATTAGCCTTAGATCCCAAACTGTCTCTCACAGACACTTTGCCCAAAATGTAACCCAAGCAGATCACAAAGTACTTCTGCAGGTGGCAATTAAAACTGCTGAGTTCTTCCCTGGTAATAACAGGTTAGGAGGACTATCTATGAGCACGGAGTACACCTCACAATCTTTATTTGTGACTCCTTATCCTTATGACAGGGGGATGTGGTGGGAAAATCCCTGTGCATTGCATGTCAGAAGAGCTAGGTCTGTCACAGGTTTGCCGTGTGACATCAGACAACTGACTTTGATGGTTTCAATCTGGGTTTTTCCAGCCTGTAGAAACAAGAAGGTTGGGCTAGATAGTAGTCTTGCCTCTGCTTTTTTGTGTTTGGAAAATCTGTGACATTGTTCTATAGCTAAATAGGCATTCATCCACGTTCATCAAATGTGCTAGGGCTTGGAAGAAAAACATCCTGCACATTGGACAGTTATAAAACAGGTATTTATTTATCTCAAATATTTATTTCATGTATTTGAAAGACAGTCACAGAGAGAGGGGAGGGAGGATGAGGCAGAGAAAGATCTTTCATCTCCTGGTTTAAGCCAAAGCCAGGAACCAGGAGCTTCTTCCAGGTATTCCACATGGGTGCAGGGGTCCATGTAATTGGACCATCCACTGCAGGCATAGCTCAACAGGTAACTGGATTGAAAGTGGAGTGGCTGAAACTCAAACTGGTGCTTGCAAAGAATGTCAGGCATCGCAGACCCCACAAATATTTATTTAGCAAATATTTTGTAAGGCATAGTGACATATCTCTGAAACACAAAGTTGAAAGCAATGAAGTTCTTATTCTCAAATATCTAGGAATATTCATGAATTATGTGACATGTGAGTAGATCTATTTTGAAGTAAAATGATGTATGCACTCCTATCTCTAACTCCTCCATCATATCCACTTACATGACACAATGCTCTGTCCAAAACGTATGCAAAACGTGTGCAAAATAAACTATTGATTTTATCATGCTCAAGGATATTTTTATGTGCATACACACATACATACACATGCATGCTTATCTCTACCATATAAGAAATACACATTTGTTTGTGCTTTTGGTTAAAAAGAGGATGGTTCCGGACCTGAGAGTTGCCAGTATTTTCACTCTTCTAAGCTTGTACACTCCTATACTTCATCAAATGCGAAAGCCCTTGGATTCGTTAACCCACAGCCCATAGCTCTGCCATTTGTGGATGTCCTTGTAGCCCTCTCGCCAGTGACTCCTGGTTCAGACAGTTGCCCACTAGCAAGGCCTTCTGCACCAGGCTACATGACTCAAGGCCCAGGGAGGAAGGGCAATGCAGAGTCTTTGTTGAAAACTTATTTTAAAATGTTAAGATGCTGAGGTCACGAGGTGTTTATTCTAGCAGTGTAGTTGCCTGCAACACACATCAGGGTACTCGGGATCCACACTCAGCTCCAGGTCCTCATTCTAACTCCCCGCTAATGCAGGCTCCAACAAGGGTGATGCTTCGAGCTATTAGATCCCTGCTATCTATGTGGGAGATGCAGTCTGAGTTCCTGGCTTGAACTCCACCCAGTGCCAGCAGTTAAAACAGTGAGGAATGCGCCAAAAAATGGACTTGCACTCTATCCCATTCTCAGGAGTCTGTATAACATCATTTTTAAAAAATTTGTTTATTTTATTACAAAGTCAGATATACAGAGAGGAGGAGAGACAGAGAGGAAGATCATCTGTCCGATGATTCACTCCCCAAGTGAGACGCAACAGCTGGTACGTGCTGATCTGAAGCTGGGAACCTGGAACCTCTTCCGGGTCTCCCACACGGGTGCAGGGTCCCAATGCATTGGGCCATCCTTGACTGCTTTCCCAGGCCTCAAGCAGGGAGCAGGATGGGAAGTGGGTGTGCCGGGATTAAAACCGGCGCCCATATGGGATCCCGGGACTTTAGCCGCTAGGCCACGCCACTGGGCCCTATCTTCATTTGTTATTCTGGGTTCTTGTCCCCATAGAGATAGGAATTCAAAGCAGTGAAGATATAAATACAGTCTTCGAGTGAGTGAATATAGATTCATGTGTGTGCATAGACCACTCCATATGGAGACATCGTGATGAGTGAGTCAGGAAGTGGCCTGGGAGGAGAGACACAGGGAGGAGATCAGCAAAGGACACAGAGCAAGACAGAGCTGCTCTTCCCCATGCATGGGGGTGATGTCCTAATAGAACATAAAAATGGGGTGGGGTTCACTGTGTGGGAAGCTTTGTGGGAGGTTCATGGTTGCCTTCATATAGAGTTTAACCTTGAAGAAGTCATTCTGGCACCCCTTCCTCCCTCGACCTAAAGGAGATACAGGTGCATCATGGGAAAGTGGGTATTCTGGAATGACAGGTGATGGGAGGCCTGGGGATGCCTGGAGGCCTGGTCCCTCAGTGGCTACATGCTTCTGAGTGATCCCACGATGGGCTCCTTCCCACTGACACTTCCTGCCAATCCTTCCTCTACAGGCCGACAGAGTGTGGAGGAATAATCAAAGATGGCAGAGCAGGAGCAGGAGGTTACAACATCAGAGGACATCCTCGGAGCTGTCAGGGATAAGCCTCACCCTGCATAAAATGAGACAGCAGGGATCAGAGAGCTATGATATGTCTCTCTCTCTCTCTCTCTCTCTCACACACACACACACACACACACACACACACACACATAACTATTGCAGGAGGCTGCAGAGCTGGTGAAAGCCAGAGCTGAGGGCAACCCTGGCCTTACAATGCTGGTCCAGGGTCCTTCTGCATAAACAGATTCTCTGAATAAAGATACTTTTTCATGCACCATCTAAATAGCTGCACATAGCTTCTGCTATGTGAAGGTAAGGGGGTGAATTCTGATATGAAGCTGCATGGTCAGAGCCTAACATGGCAGGCCCCCTCTCCTGGGGCCCTGTCCTCCTGTGGCCTGGGAGGATAGCTCCTTCCCTCGCACACCTGCAGAACACTCCTGCTCTGTTTTTATCTAGTGTGATGGCTGGAGACTTACAGAGTGAATGGGTTTCAGTATCAGAATGGGGTATTTCCCTGGGAGCAAGAAACTTAGCTATCTATAGGACAAGAAAAGAGTCAGGGACAGGCAAGAAAGTCCCTTTCGTTGGACCTAGGAAGCACCTGCTAAGAGGATCTGAGGAGTCAGGTGTAGATGCGTCAGCAGGTACAGGGCCAAAACTGCAGATGACTTTCCCAGTGGTTCCCAATGCCCACCTGGTCTCTGCCCACCTTACTATTCTGCCAGTGATCTGTCTGCTCCTGAGAAACTTTCATCTCACGAAGTTTAATGCTTCTAGGAATTAAGCAGGTGGATGCCTCTTTGTGAGTGAGCTGCTGGATGAGAGTTAGCTCACAAGTCACAAAACAACCTGCCTTGGGACAGTTCCTCTTCTCATCTCCTTGTCCTTAACCCTCCATGGTTCTCATTCCACAGATCCAAGTCTCCCAGACACATCACTTCTGTTTTCCAGCAGACCAAAGCCAGAAGCCAGGAACTTCATACAGGCCTCTCATGTGTGTGCAGGGGTTCAAGCACTTGGACTATCTGCCATTGTTTTTCCATGTGCATTATAGCAGGGAGCTGGAACAGAAGTAGAGCAGCCAGGACTTGAACAAGCACCCATATGGAACATGGGCACCACAACTGGGGGCTTGGCCTGTTGTACCACGGTGCCGGCCCCTGTCTGTGCTGGCTCTCTGTCTGTTGGTTTTATGCAATGATGACCAAGCCTTGCTCTTCCCATCTGCCTCCACCCAAGGTTTTCACAGAAAACCCTGAAAGAATTGTTTGCACAGGTGTGACTTGTTGAGGCTCCCTTTGCTTTTGGCTGCTCAGTTTTATACGTCAGTTCCCAGGAGTTCAGTCTATCTAACACATCCTCTTCATCTTTCTTCCGAAACTTAACGACACAGCAAACAAAAAGCACAAGAAAAGGTTTTTAGTTCTCTTTAACACAATTGGGTTGTGCCAGTGTTTCCAAAAAGAATACTAGAAATCTGGGAGCCAGGGTGTGCCACATTGCTGATCTGGGACTAGCAAGGCTAGTCCTAAGCAGATAGCACCTGCAGTATGCCACCATGCTGGTCTGGAAGCAGCAGGCAGGGGCCTAAAGGCTTCTAGGTGATCACACTGACAGCATGCCACTGTGCTAAGCCAGGGACCTGAGGGCAGAACCTTGGGAGGCTTGGGGAGACTTCACCGATGGCCTTTAACATCACCAAGAGGCCTGGGCTTTCGTAGCCAGTTAGTTCAGACAAAATAATATCAATGATATCAAGGACCAGAGCAAGAGGGTGTGTCTCCTGGCATCAGAGCACACAGTGCCTACTGTGCCACCTCCTCCTGAGCAGGTGAGTGGGTCATGCCTAGGTGCACAAAACTGACAAGTCAGCCTGCTCCAATGAATCAATTGAGGTCCTTATGTGCCATTCAAAAGATAAATAGGCCAGCGATGGAGTGAGGATGACAATGAAGGAAACACAGCCACTGGCACCAGCTGGAATATTTCTGGCTCATGAAGCGGACACATTAAATGAGATGGGGAGAGATGGCAAGATCTATGCCACAAATTATCAGGAAGTAGCTACAGAAGATGAGCTGAATCTACATCTCTCAGCAACTCTCAATAGTAATAGTCAAGGGGCTGCTTTAACTGGCTAGTCCTCCACCTGCAAGAGCCAGCATCCCATGTGGGTTGCTCCGCTACCCATTCAGATCCCTTCTTACAGCCTGAGAAAGCAGCAGAAGATGGCCCAAAGCCTTGGGACTCTGCACTCACATGGGCGATCCAGAAGTTCCTGGTTCCTGATTTTGGATTGGCTCAGCCTTGAATGTTGTAGCTATTTGAGGAGTAAACCAGTAGATGGAAGATCTTTTCCCTCTGTCTCTCATCTCTGTAAATCTACCTTTCCCATAAAAATAAATAAATCTTTTAAAAAAGAATAAAGGTCAAAAATCTCTGAGGGAGATATGAAATGGGGCAAGCAGGTACCTAGTTTAAAGTCATGCATTGGAAGCCGTATCATTCCCCATTAATACTGTCTACCTCTCATTCAAATAACCCCAACCCCAGGATGTACACCACACCTCCGATTTGGGAGTATCATGTAACCACAACCCTTTTCAGGTTCATAAAAAGCCAGGCAAGGTGTCAGCATGGTAGCTCCACCAGCAAGCACCAGCATCCTATGTGGGCACCAATTCAAGTCCCAGCTTGGGCCTTGGGCCACTGAATACCCATGGGAGTCCCGGAGGAAGCTCTTGGAGGAGCTTCAGATTGGCTCAGCTATGGCTGTTGTAGCTACTTGGGGAGTTAACCAGCAGATGGAAAATCTTTCTGTCTCTCCTCTTTTCTGTAATTCGCCTTTCCAAAAATACAATACAATACAATACAATTAAATTAAATTAAATTAAACTTGAAGACATAGAAGTGAAGCACTAGGAAGGAGCCTTCTCTATCTTACAAGCGCAAGAAGAAAAATAGAGACACCTCTCTTCCACTTTTCTCTCTCTGTACACTCACTATCCTTGAATGCATGTCTATAATTTTCTCACCATTTAAATCAATTTTATTTAAAAAGAAACAACTGAGTAATAAAAAAAAAAGAAACCTGGGAGGGAGGTGGATATTTAGCACAGTGGTCAAGTCTCCTCTTGGGACGCAGCATCTTGTAGCTAAGTGGCTGGGTCCCTGGCTTCTTCACTCCCCATCCAGCCTCTTGCCACTGCATGCTATGAGGCAGCATATGGTGGCCCAAGTGCTGGCTCCTGGACACATGGTCACTAGGCTCCTGACTCACGATCCATAGGCCACTGTGGGCATTTGGGGAGTAAATCATCCAATGGAACTTCTACGTCTATCACTCTCTGTCTCTCAAGTAAAATGAAAATAAATTCAAAACAAGTGAACAAGAAAGCACTTAAATGGCAGGACTGGGCACCAGAGTCTCTGTAAATACAAACCCAAAAGTGGTCACTTTAAGCTGTTGACACTTGGGGGAATTATGTGTGATGTGTACCATGGCCCCCATCCAATCCCTTGGCCAGGCTTCTAACCATTTTCTGCTTGAGAAAGTAGTGCCTGACAAACACAGGCCAAGCAGGATTATGAGCCTACTGTTTCCCCTCCAGAAAGTCTCCTCATGGACAGCTCTCCCACGCAAGCCTACAGTGTAAGGTCAGCCTCACCACACAGCAAATGCAGAGAGATTTCTCCCCTCACCCTGATCAGGCCAATCCGAATTTGTTTGCCTTTGCTAAAATTGCCTGTAAATGGAATTATGCCCTGAGAACTTTGTGTTGTTGTTGTTGTTGGCAGCAGGGTAAGGGATGTAGTGAGTCTGATTTTTCATTTGTTTGATGTTTTGCTCAAGAGACTGGCAGACAAAGAGGAGACTTCCGATCTGTTGATTCACTCTTCAAACACCTGTAGCAGCCAGGGCTTGGACAGGCCCGAGTTGGGAGCTGGGAGCTCAGTCTAAGGCTCCCAAATGAGTGTCAGAAACCAGTCACATGGGCCACTCACTGCCTCCCAGAGTGCACATTAGCAGGAAGCAGGACCAGGACTTGATCCCAGGCACACAAATATTTGATGCTTGCACCCCAGTCAATGTGTAACCACTAGGCCAGATACTCACTCCCTCACGTCTTTAATTTTTTTTTCAATTTTGTTACTTCCATACTTTAGTGCTTGCATCTCATGTAGGCCTCTGATTAGGGTGGGAAGGGGCAAGGTGCACAGCTGGGTGGGTGAGATAATCTTTTAGCTTTTACTTCTTTTCTTACTCCTGGGTCCACAGCAGAAGGGAGTAGGGCAAGGAAGCTCCTTACTGTGAAACTACAGCAGCCCCTGGGGATGGAGATGGCCCTCTGATATTGTCTTTAATATGTTTACCAGCATGACTTTTTGGAGATATATCTGTAACATAGTGTGTGTCTTTCTTGTTGGTGACAGGGATGTTCCTGCTGAATGTGTCATAATTTGCTCATTCACTCTTCTGTTGTCAAACATTTGAGAAGTTTCCACCTTGGGGCTGTTGCGGTCTTGAAAACTGTCCTGCTGAGCTTAGGCCTTATATCAATGGATCTAAGAGGGCGAACTCAGTCCAATTATGGTACTGGAGGTGGAGCTCTGGGCAGTGATGGGATTGGGTTGGGTTGCTTGAAGCAACTCCTGGTATTAAACCTTGGTGATTTTATCAGACCACACATACACACATCTGCTTTTTTGCCAAGTGCCACTCAGCACCCTGCCCAAAGAGCACCACAAACAGAGACTAAAGTTTGGGCCTCACTCTATCTTGGTCTCTGGGCCAAAATCAGCCTCTTTCCTTTAGAAAGTGAGGTGCCACAGATATTTCATTACAGTGATGAAAACCTGACTAATACAGGGCGGTGATGAATTACCTGAAAAGCCTTGATATTATTAAATCATGAAGTTGAAAGAGTGGGAGGGAGAGAGAGAACAAAATCAAATTTAGTTCCCATCTACAATTCAGAGCTCAGGAATTGGCAGACACATTTGGTGAACAAGAAGTGCCGCTAGGTCACTTTATTTTTGGAAACTATTAATGTTAAAGCTTATACACACTTCCACTTGGCAGATTCTCTCTAGATACCAATTTTTGTGATTTAGCAATTGTATAAATGCCAGCCTCTTCTCCAACTTCATATTTTTCTCCACTGTCCACAAGGAGGAATGAGGCTGACTTCATTGCCTCATAGGAAAAGTGAGGGAATCCAGTATGATTCGCCCTGGTGAAAAATTGGCCCATATGCCTTCTCACACAGGTCATTTGAGTCCTTCTGTAGATTGAGTTCTAGAGAATTTAATGATAACTGTCCCCAGATGTCTGTTATATATGCATCCATTAATTTAAAAGAAGCCATTAAAGAACCCTAGGAAAAAATACAAAATGGGTTGCATTGAAACATGATTTAACTTACTCACTGCCTTCACGAAGCAATTTTGGTGATGGAAGACATGCCACCCAAAAAGCAAAACCATCTAACAAATTTGAGAATAAACCAGCATACTCAAGCCATAGTGTCCATGTTCCTAGCCAGGAATGCAACATTCTCTTCACTCGAATCATTCATTTCCTTTTTAATAGGTCACAAACCATTTACCTTGAGTTAGCATTGAGCCAATGTATACTGTGAAGGGGACAAAGAAGGAGAGAAAATTTGCTGGGTATAAGGTGGCCTTGTTTTCTTACAGTCCAATCACTTGCATATCAGGAATCGCACCCCATCTTTGGCTCTGATTCTATTGTGGCAAGAGTAAAGGACTTTCCTCTATTTTTATACTTGAGAAATAATGGTAATATGCCTAGAAACGCTGATGAATGTCATTTTTGCACGTGTCACTGTGAGAAAATAGTGTTATGTACACTGCACCATTAAGCTAAAGAGAATAATTAACAAGAAAAGTCCACTGTGATGTGAAAAATAGACCAACCAGTACATTTATCTACAGGAAGAATAAATCACTAAACAAATATTTTAATGGCCTTAACATGCAATTCTCTAAGGTGACCAGTCGGAGTACTCATTAGAAGGTTTACTTTCATGGGGTGTAGAGATTGCTGGAGATTTACCACTGCGCTTACAACAAACTCACAAGAGAAACATTGCATAATCGCATTGTGTTCAATGGGCATATTATGAAGGAGGTGGATGGGCTGAAGTACTGAAAGAAGAATAAATAAATAAATAACTTTGGCAAGGAAATGCCACAGTCTAGCAGCAATACTGAAAACACTGAGCCCTCTACCTAGGTTTCTACCTCCTTTGCACTCTGTTTCCCTTTAGGCTGCACTCCCTGTTAATTTAGAAGTCCATAACATAAGATTAACATTCAGTAAATATTTGCAGAAAAGAAAAATGTTTAACCCAATGTATTTCTTAACCTTCTACTAAGCCTCTTTCAAAAATTAGAGAATTTTGTATGTGTTCTATGCTGTCAAAAAGTATCCCCTACTTTTTAATTAGCAAGACTAATACAAACTTGGGCCTGGCATGGTGGCTCAGTGGTTAAGGTCCTCGCATTGTGCACCCATGGATACCATATGGGTGCTGGTTCTAGTCCTGGGGGCCCTGCTTCCCATCCAGCTCCCTGCTTGTGGCCTGGGACAGCAGTTGAGGACATCCCAGATCTTTGGGACTCTGCACCCTCGTGGGAGACCCAGAAGAGCTCCTGGCTCTTGGCTTCAGATTGGCTCAGTTCCAGCCATTGCGTTCACTTGGGGAGTGAACCACCGGAAGGAAGATCTTCCTCTCTGTTTCTCCTCCTCTCTGTATATCCACCTTTCCAACAAAAACAAGTAAATCTTAAAAAAAGAAAATTATATATATATTAAAAAAACTAGTACAAACTTACCTGAGCAGGTTCATCAATGCAAAAATGAAAAAAATTAGGCAAATATGGCAGTTCTCTTAACTAAAGCCATTGCCAGCCCTCAGGAATAATGTCTTGAACTGTCAGTATTTATTTTTTCTATGTTATTCCACATACATGGAGATTTTTGAAATTTTCTGAACACAATTTATTATATTATACCTAGTTTGCTGTTTTCTCAGTGACTTTTCTCAAGTTTGTGTAAAAGAATATAGCAGCATGTAAGGGGAAAATTTCCCTTTCAACCACGAGCCTACTCAAGAGATACCCACTGAGTCTTCATTGTCCTATGCTGGTGTCCCTGAGCCCATGGTGTCACCCAGCTGTGGAAATCTCAGGGAATTCACATGTTAGTAACCAGCTGTGGCATCTAATTGCAACCCCCCCTGGAGAGACTTAATTCTAATTCTAAAAATCAGTCAAACAAGTGGATTCTTGAATAGCACTTCCTACATATGGTTTTGTGTGATCCTTTGCAAGCCAATTGTGCTTTTGAATCTTTACGTTTAGCCTAAAAAGTGTCTTGCACCCTATTGCTTTGCTATGTACATATTACAGCCAGGTTATAGTTCCACCCCCATCTCTGCTTTTGAAAAAATTTGTTTGTTTTAAAGCAGTCTCAGAGAGAGAGGAAGAGACAGAGATCCTCCATCTGCTGGATCATTCCCCAGATGGCTGCAACAAACAGGGTTAAGTCAGGAGCCAGGAGTTTCTTCTGCTTCTCCCATGTGGGTACAGAGGCTCAAGCACATGGGCCGTCCTGTGCTGCTTTCCCAGGCCATTAGAAGGGAGTTGCATCCAACGTAGAGCAACCAGGACTTGAACTAGTGCTCATATGGGATGCAGGCATCATAGGAGGCTTCTTAACACACTGTGGCACCATGCCGGTCCTAAGGTTGAGATTCTCTAATGTCTAAATTGGGAATTTGTAATGTCCCTTACACCACCAAGCTACCACCAAACCAGAGTGTTAACAACAACAACAACAAAAAAAACCAACCAAACAAAACAGCTTAATAAGAAGTCAGCCTGGTCACATTGCAAAAAACCTGTTGTCCTATCTTGGAGAATATTCCAGTATAGGGCAGTTATCAGTTGTGGTGTTTTGGAGAAAAAAGCTAAATACCTTAGGGTCAGCGCAATGGCTCAATTGTCTTGGGATCCTACATGGCATGCATCCCAAATGCAAGTCCCAGCTGCTCCACTTCCCACCCAACTCCCTGCTTAAGGCCTGGGAAGGCAGTAGAAGATGGCCCAAAGCCTTGATACTCAGCATCCATGTGGGAGACCCAGAAGAAGCTCCTGGCTCCTTGCTTCTGATCAGCTAGGCTGTGGCTATTGTGGCCATTTAGGGAATAAACCAGCAGATAGAAGATCTTTCTCTACTTCTCTCTGTAAATTTGCATTTCCAATAAAAAAGTAAATATTAAATATGGGCATATATAGAAGGCTAAGCCCTGTGGATTATCTCGTTTTCTGTTTGTCCAGGCCACAGACTTGCATACATATGCATATACTGCTTAAGACTTTGATTGCCTAAAGGAGATTCAACTTTCAGGACACTGGTGCCAGCACTGTCTAAAACCCAGTCCTTCATCTTAAAAGTAAATGCAAACCTTACATGAAGGGGACTATTTCTAAGGCTATTTATTAATGTTGTTACCCTTCCATACTGCGGAATAGTTGGGGCCGTTCCTCCTGTGAAGGGACAGTCCTGGTGAGTTTGTTTCCCTGGTCTCCCACGGGTTCCCCAAGTCAGACTACAGTAGCACGGCACAGATATCCCATTGAGGTTCTAGGGTGACCATGGGCCAGTGGCAAGCTGACTGCCTTCCTTTTTTGCATGGGCTGCGAAGATAATGTGAGCATCTGTATAGTTCCAAATGGGAATAACTCTGCCCATTTCCTCTGCCTGGGCAAGAAGACCTTTCTGAGATGAATGGTTTTAAGGACAAGGAAGTATTTGCTGAGGCCTGGAATGAGGTAGCGCTGGGTGAATCCAGAAAACATCTCAAGCTGACATCTGCGAGGGAGTACATGTTCAGTCCCGTTCTTTGGGAACTTGTCACTTTCCTTTTTATCTTAAGATTTGTTTATTTAGATGGGGAGAGTCAAGATGACTGACCAAGGAAGGTTGGTGTAGAGGAAGGTACGGAGAGAGAGGGACAGAACGTGGCAGAGGAGAGAGCGGCAAAGCAAAGAACTACAGGGAAAGCTGCGCAAAGCTTCCTGGATATCAAGTTGTCAAGAAGAACCACACTACTCGGAAGAACAGACAGAGAAGAAAGGCAGGGAAGTTAGCAAGGAGCTTGAAACGTGGTGAGTCACAATCCGAGGCAAGGGGAGTGCCAGCAGGGGACTCAGCTGACCTAGAAGAGACAGAGAGAGTGGGAAGGATTGCCTTTTGTGAATATCCCCACAGTTGCAGTGGAGGTCCGCAAGAGGGCAGGAGACCCCAGTGGTGGGCGAACCAAGCAGGGGTGGCAGCTAACCGGGGGGGGCCCTCAGAACTCTCCCTGAGTGCCACATGGAGCCCAATGTTGCTTGATGCCCCTGCCCCCGGCAGAATTTCCAGTGACTGAAGCTGCATGAGCACCTGTCAACACAGCAGCTAGCGGATCACGCCCGGAAACTACATAGTGGTGCTAGTGCCAGCGACATGGGGGCGCCCAGGGTCCCCACATCGCAGGGGCAGCAGTGCTACAGGACCCCTCAGATGTCACATCCTGACAGTGCCCCAGGGATCCTAATCCTGTTCAGTGCCACATCCCCCCGGGCAGAATTTCCAGTGACCAAAGCTGCGTGAGCGCCTGAGGTTCCCGTCAGCACAGGGGCTGGGCAGAACATGCCTGGTAACTCCTTGGTCATGCTGGTGCTGATTCCAGCAACGTGGGGGCGCCTAGGGCCTCTCTGAGCATAGGGGACTGGTGGAGCATGCTTTGATTTTGCATGGCAGCGGGCCACCAGGGGAAGGAAACCCCAGCAGAGGGGGTGGGGCTGGAGGCCTTAAAAGGGCCATGGTTCCGAGGCCTATAAGTAGAGCCTTTGGCGGCCTGATGCTGACAACTAGAGACAAAACCCTTGGTGGCGACAAGAACCAAGCCAAACTACGAGGGTGCCAAGAGGCCAGGTGGAAGTAGTGCACAAGAGCACAGGGGTCACGAGGAGTATGCCTCAAACCTGCACCCACCCAAGGCCTGAGACATGCTCACTTGCAGGACTGAGATGTGCTGAGTGTCTTCCAAATCTGTCTAGAGCAGAGACACGAAGTCCCAAGGCTACAAAGTGTTGCTCCTGCACTGCACCCCTGAACAAGCACACAAGACAATGCCATAGCTAACACAGCATTAGGAAACCCGGCTACAGAGGGCTATATGCATCCAGGGGGTAAACAAAGCTACCCAACCCCCACCCCCACAAGACGTCCTCAATAGAACTCCAAGAAATGCTCTTTAGACTGCCCACCAAATAGCAGTAGCAGGACCACACCTAATCCAGGCTACTGCACTGAGATCAGAAACTGTGGACAAGCAAGTCAGAGAATAAATTCCCCAAAACAACAAGAAAAAACAATGCAATTGAGAGAGGTATCAGAAGAAGTAATGATTCAGATGAGAGAACCAGAACTCCCCCCACAAAATGACCAAAAGCCAATATCAATTTTGGAATTGCAAGATGAAGACATTGAAACACTACCAGACAAGGAATTTTAAAAATAATTATAAAATTCATCAGAGACAGTGAAAAGCACTGGGAAGACTTCAAGGAATTCAAGAACCACATAGTCACAGAAATACATCAAGTCAAAAGCAAAATCCTTGACTTAAAGCACAAAGTTGAGAGCTTAACCAACAGAATAAATATACCAGAAGATAGAATCTCTGAATCTAAAGACAATCAGATGAAGGTGCCCAGCTCATTAAACAGCTGAGAGGTAAGTCTGAACAAATCCAACAAGGCCATGCAGGAAATGAAAGACAATCTCAGAAAATCAAATATCAGAATTATATGCCTTTCTGAAGGAGTAGAAAGAGAGACAGGCGTGCAAATGGTGCTCTGCAAAATTACACAGCAGAACTTCAAAAACACTTGGAACATGATTACAGCCCAAATCCAGGAAGGGCAGAGAACCCCCAACAGATAATACCCAAAGAAATCCTCATCCAGACATATGGTGATCAAGCTCCACTCCAGTGAATACAAAGAAAGAATTCTGAGACAAGTACGAAGCAGAGACAAGATTACATTTAGAGGAAAACCAATCACAATCACTGTTGACTTCTCAGAAGAAACCTTCCAGACAAGGAGAGAATGGAGTAAGATCTTTCAAACTCTGAAACAACAACAACAACAAAAAACTGTCAACCAAGAATAATGTACCCAGCAAAGAACTCATTTCTATTTGAGAATGAAATTCAATACTTCCTGAACAAACCCATAACTGAGGCAGAGATTGATTTACTGATTAAAGATCGTCCAACAACAAAAGCCCAAGCACCGGTCCAGACAATTTCAATGCAGAATGCTACAAAATATTTCAAGCAGAGCTAACTGTGATCATCTACAAACTCTTCAAAACAATAGAAAATGATGCAACCCTCCCAAACTCATTCTATGACGCCAATATCACCTTAATCCCAAATCTAGATACAGAATTAACAGAGAAGGAAAACTACAGACTGATCTCCTTGATGTACATTGATGCGAAGATTCTCAACAAAATCCTAGCCAATAGAATTCAAAAAAGCACTCCTCCAGATCAAGTAGGATTCATCCCTGGAATTCAGGGATGGTTCAACATTTGGAAATCCATAAATATAATACACCATTTCCAAATCCTGAAGAACAAAAATCATATAATAGCATCAACAGACACAGCAAAACCTTTTGGCAAAATCCAACACCACTTCATGCTAAAAACCCTAACCAAGGTAGGCATAGAAGGAATAACCCACAGCATAATCAAGGCAATATATGAAAAACCCAATGCCAGCATCATACTGAATGGAGAAAAGCTGGAACCCTTTCCACTGAGATCTACAACAAGACAAGGATGTTGGCTATCATCACTGCTATTCAATATAGTACTAGAGGTACTAGCAGAGGCTGTAAGACAAGAAAAAAAAATCAAAGGAATTCAAATGGGAAATGAAGAGGCCAGACTTTCACTATTCACAGATGATAAGATCCTTTACATAGAAGAACCAAGAGACTCAATACAGACACTCCTAGAACTTATACGAGAGTTTAGTAGAGTGGCAGGGTACAAAATAAATGAACAAAAGTCAACAGCCATAGTGTATGCAAACAGCCCCAAGATGGAAAAGGATCTAACCAGCAGGGTACCGTTCAAAATAGCAGAGAAGGAAATGAAGTATCTAGGAAAAAACCTAACCAAAAATGTAGGAGACCTCTTTGAAGAAATCTAGAAAAGACTTAAAAAAGAAATTGAAGAAGACCTCAAAAGATGGAGAAACATATCATGCTCCTGGATAGGTAAAATCAATATCATGAAAATGTCCATACTACCAAAAGCAATATATTCATTCAACACAATCTCAATCAAATTACCCAAAACTTTTTGCATATAACTGGAAAAAAATGATACGAAGGTTCATCTGGAAACACAAAAGCCACAAATAGCTAGAACCATCCTGAAGAACTGGAAGTTAACAGGGGGAATCACAATTCCAGACCTCTGGACATACTAAGCATCATCAAAACAGCCTGGTACTGGCACAAAGATAGAGAGGAGGAACAATTGAGTAGAATAGAAGCAACAGAAGAGAGCACACGCAGATACAGCCAAATCATCTTTGACCAAAAAAAAAAAAAAAAAAACACACAAAAAAAAACCACAGATGGCAATCCAGGCAAATGGGAAGGTCTGTTCAATAAATGCTGTTGGGACCACTGGTTGATAGCCTGCAGAAACAAGAAGATAGACCCATATCTTTCACCATACACTAAGATCAAATCTAAATGGATAAAAGATCTAAACCTACATCCAGAAATCTTCAAACCTTTGGAAGAAAATGTTGGAAACACCCTGCAAGATTTAGGTGTAGGCTCTGACTTCCTAAAAAGAACACCAAAAGCAATAGCAATCAGATAAGACCAAAGTAAACAATTGGGACTACATAAAACTAAGACGCTTCTATACAGCAAAGCAAACAATCAACAAAGTAAGAAAAGCAACCCACAGAATGAGAGAAGATCTTTGTACACTACATAGGTGACAGGGACTAATCTCCGGAATATACAAAGATCTCCAGAACAACCAAAATGCCCAAACAAACAAGCCACTCAAGAAATGGGCATGGGAAATGAGCAAACACTTCACAAAGGAACAAACACAATTGGCAAACAAACACATGAACAAATTCTCAAGCTCCCTGGCAATAAGAGAAATTCAAATTAAGACATCAATGAGGTACCACCTAACGCCAGTAAGAATGGCTCACCTACAAAAAAACACCAGCAACACTTGCTGGTGAGGATGTGGGGAAAAGGGAACACTACTTCACTGTTGGTGGGATTGCAGGTTGGTACTACCTCTATGGCAATCAGTTTGGAGAACACTCAAATAACTGGAAATCTGCATACCACAGGATTCAGCAATAACACTTCTAGGAATATATCCAAAACACCTGTTACAAGAGAAACCAACATGCACTTTGATGTTCATAGCAGCACAACCAATAATTGCAAAAACTTGGAAGTAACTGAAATGTCCATCAACAGAAGACTGGATAAGCAAGTTATGATTCATCTACTCCATGGAATCCTACTCAGCAATCAACCCCCCCCCCCAAAAAAAAAAAAAAAAAAAAAACAAAGAAAAAAAAAAAAACGAAAAGCAGTTCTTTGTGGCCAAATCGGCCCAATTGAATACCATTATGCTAAGGGAAATGAGCCAATCCCAAAAGGTTAGATACCACATGTTTGCCTTATTTTAAGATGCAATGATGTCAATTTGATAAATAGTACCTGTAACTTGCAATGTTATTTCAACCTCAAACAGCATGCATCACATGCAATAAGATATTGTGATGTAATCAATGAACCAACAATCAGTGGGAGTCAGACTGCTTATGCTGTACATCAAAGAATTGTAAAACCTAATATGCTTTTAATACCCTATGTTGTTCCATAATGGGGCAGAAGAGTAGAGAAATTTTCCACCTCCTTAAAAGGTGTGAGGAAGATGTTAAGTATAACTTAGCAAGAATATAACAAGTAACTTGTTGACAACAGATTCAAATCTGCATTAGACATTAGCAAAACTATAAACACATACAGGGCAATCAAGAGTGATCCTAACAACCTCTTAACAAGAGGTCATATGCACAGAGAGTGGGGGGCCCCAGAGTGGAGCAGGAGGACAGAAGGAGGCCTGTACCCCAATGCTGGAGACTCCAGAATCCTCACCAAGGACTACCAGTGTGGACACCAACGACTTTATCCCAACAGTCAAGGAGACCATGGGGAATTGGAGTGGCCTTGCAGGCCAAGAACTCTGAGTTCATCCACACCCTATCAGATCTCCCACATGGGATCGAAGAAGTCCAGATCCTTCCTCAAAGGAAATCATGACATCAGAATAACAGCTGGAGTCCTGAGCAGTCCTCAGAAACAGAAGAAACCTCTTTGGATCCCAGGAGGGGAGCTTTCTCTGGTCCTCGCTTGGTTCCATCTTTGGATCCCCACCCTCTCTTGTCCATCAGGGTCACTCCAGGGCCACAAAAATAAAAAGAAATTAGATTAGATAAATAAGGAGGTCTTAGACAGGAAACAGTTAGCTTAGATTCACATATATCTTACTAGATAGGACACAAAGATTACTTATCCCTCACTTGGGAGATGAAGATTTCTCTGCACACTGCACCTAAAACTGTTCTGCACCTCTATTGTTAACAAATGCCTTGTCAGAGTTATAATCCTGTTTGGATACTAAAACTCATCAAGTTCAGTTAAACCATGCTTTAGTACTACAAGCTGTTAAATATAAAAACGAAAACAGACCAGAGACAGCTGAAACAGTGCCCTATAACCATTTTAAGGTTTATAACAGCCGGATGTGTATAAACTCAAATTGAAAAGTCAATGAAGTAGTCACAGGTTGTGGTTAAGAACTTGCATTTTCTAATATATTGGTCACTCAAAACCATGTCCATGAACCCCATAATGATGTAAATTGTTGTTAATGCTATGTTGTGTCTTTTAATTGGATGGGATAATACTCTGCCAACTCTACTTTCAGACCAGAGATGGTCACCCCAAGAATCTGTTGCATTTATCTGGACAATAAGAGGCTGGACTCTGTGCATGGTACATGCTGGCAATGAAAGAATCATGGCTTGATTTGAACTGTAACACTGCAACAAGGTGGAGGAATCTACCATGGGGAGAGGGCTTGGAGAGGAGTTGGGGGAACACTGGAGCCTATGCGACTGTGTCATAAAATGAAATAAAAAATAATAATAAACATTATGCATTAATGTTTTGGAAAAAAATATTTAATTATTTACAAAGAAGACTGATGAAAAAGAGACGTGGAGAGAAGAGAGGGAGGGAAAAAGAGAAGTCTTCCATCTACTGATTCACTCCCCAAGTGGTTGCATTAGCTGGGCCTGGACCAGGCTGAAGCTGCAATCCAGGACCTCCACCTGGTCTCCCACATCGGTGCAAGAATAACTAAGCCATTTCTGGTGTCTTACCAGGTACATCAGCGGGAGCTGGATCGGAAACTGAGCAGCAGGTACTCAAACTGGCCTTACAAATGACTATCACTGTTCCACAGGTGGCCCCTGACCATTTCCTGCAATCCTGGGTGGCACTCTTTTCTTCACTTTAAAAACTTTAAAAAATGATGTTACATAGTTAATTAGGGTGGGAATAGTTAAGGATTAGAGGAAAGTGGGTAAGACCATTGGATCCAAATTTTCTGTTTCTTCTTTCTGTATCCAGAGGAAGGGATAGAGAAGAGGGGAGACCGGATCTTGCCTCCCAACTGCTTTAGTACCCAGGGATTCTGAATGGCCACCCAATGTCATTCCAGGGTCCCTGATGTAGAACCTGCTCTGAGGGTTCTACTTAAGGTGTTTCAATAGTTCTGAAATGCTACTGGGTTGAGGATATCTTTCCAAGGTCCATTGACTGACATAGTCCACTTTGGAGTCTCCATTCACCCAGAAATTTGCTATTGAGCTTCACTGGAGTAATTCACCCATCTGTTCTGTCCTCCTTCCTCTGTTATGGTATCAGAGGTTCTCTGCAGACCCCAATGCATTGCCATATCCTCTGTATGGCATCTGGGCATGTCGTCTACTGCTCCATTCAGGCCATTGAGGAGGCCCAGTTCTGACGCATGCACTCCAAGGTCAGACCACAGATCCTGCGATTCTCCCCAGGGTTGGAGTTCTGAACTCAGACCTTCAGGCAGTTGGCAGATTCCCAAAGAAACCTCTTCTGAAGTGATCTTAAACCTGACTCTTGTGTGTGCTTGCCCGTATAGGGTCCGGTTCAGTCCAACACCCACTTCTGTCTACACACACAGTGGCAGTAGAAATTGCTTCCTGGTCTCCCTCCCACTTTCTCTTTATTAATTTATTAATTTGTTAAATTAATTTTTCAAATTTGACTTTGAGAGCATGAAAATTTGCTAATATCTAATAATCATCTAAAATTTTTGCAGATTATCAAATAATTCTTCAGTATATTTTCAACATGTTTCAACATGTTTGGGCTCACTCTTTTCTTCAAATAATCATGGTCTGAGCATACACATTCTTCTTGAAATTCAGTTTTCCATTCATATAAAACCGAAAAGGAAATTTGGAGCAAGTCCTCACAGGTATAGTTAGTATGTCAATAATTCCTTTCTTGGGTGGTTGGCAATAATTGTCATTCCTTGATCTGCCGTATTGATGACTGCAGTGTCTGCCCCCATCTTGCCATTGTCTTCTTTGCGTGTGTGTGTGTTTCTATCTTCAACCATCTTATTATAATTAAATCACCCAAATTTTATTTAGGACCCACAGCAATCAAGAATGATTTCTTACTAGTTTGATAATGTCAGCAAAGATCTATTTACAAGGTCATTTCAGAGTCACAGATGCAGGTGTATGTGAACTTGAGGGGGCAGTCCTGCACTAGGCACAGGTGATCCACCTTGTGAACATGTCAGCTCTTTCCAGTGTCTATCTTCTTAAATAAGAAATCGTACCAGTTCCCATACAACACTATTAAAAGGTCACATTTTCAAAACTTCCAGTTACACAGTCCCCAAAGTAAATAGATGCCATCCTTTGGGAAATGATCTTTATTTTAGAGCACTGATGAATTTTTATAGAAACGAACACGTCCCCAACTGTACACAGACAAGATAACTTCTAGTACACCAGATTCTAGGACTTCTTATTAAATAACTGCTCTTCTCTGAAACTTGCCACTCTGAGTTTCAGCCGTCTGAAATTCATGATGATTTCCCTTCCCTTTGGCTACCTGACAGCAAAAATGTAACTAATGAATCAGAGAAGCAAAAAGGAAAGCTTTGTCATGGAATGAAACAAAGAGATCATTTGAAATAAGAGTTGTTTCCAAAAAAAAAAAAAAGAGCTTTAATTAAGGCAGTATTGTTTGCCCCGTGCTGTGCATATTCGTGTTCCTAAAGCAGCTAAAGAAAAGGATGTATTTCTTGAAACTCACATACATTTTAGACAGGACAGCTGAGACACTGACAGTTTTCATTTGGATACTATACTTCTTCAATTCTCCAACTATTGTTATGAAAAGTGAATCACTCTTGAAGGAATCTCAAACATAAAACAGAGCTCCAGGAGGAAATATTGCAGTTGGCAGCCCACTATAACATCCATTCAAGGTATTCGAGAAGACCTTGCCTTACCTATTTATGGCAGCAGTGGAATTCATAAGTGAGCTGGTTGTCATAGGAATGAATATTAACATGTTTATTTGAGTTAAAAAATGAACTTAGACTTTCTTTTTTTTTTTAAGATTTTTTATTATTATTGGAAAGCCTGATATACAGAGAGGAGGAGAGACAGAGAGGAAGATCTTCCATCCGATGTTTCACTCCCCAAGTGAGCTGCAACAGGTCGGTACGCGCCAATCCGATGCCGGGACCAGGAACCTCTTCCAGGTCTCCCACGCGGGAGCAGGGTCCCAAAGCTTTGGGCCGTCCTCTCCTGCTTTCCCAGGCCACAAGCTGGGAGCTGGATGGGAAGTGGATCTGCTGGGATTAGAACCAGCGCCCATATGGGATCCCAGGGCTTTCAAGGTGAGGACTTTAGCCGCTAGGCCACGCTGCTGGGCCCAAGACTTTCTATGGCATAAAAAAAATCTGATCCTGCTGATTAGTTTTAAAATATTAACTGGTTTTGCCAATTAGGTTGTAAGGCTGACATTTCCCAAACTGAGTAAGGTAAATTTGTAGGTCTAAGTTTTGACAAACATACATAATAGTATGATGAGATTAAAACATTTTACCATTGCATTTATTGGCAAAGGCATGTTGAAATGAACAGTTTTTCAATCTTCTCAAATCGTTCTGGGAGTATAGATTTAATCAAGGTATTTTAGGGTGGAGGATTAGCACTATAATTAAGAGATATTTGATATGTGTCAGCGGGTTTTTTTTCCCCACTTATTTTCCATAAATTGTGTCGCAATAATTCTAATAACAGAGTAAAACTCGGTTATAAGTAAGATAGAAGAACTCATTGATTTTGTCACATAATTTAAGCTTGTCCCTGCAATTCTGCATGTAACTTTATTTAAATAATCCACTACTTATTAAAAACTAAAAGTGTATTACAGCTATTTGAACTAATGATGAAGGGCTTTCCAATCATTTAGTTTTTAGCAAAAAAAATCTAAAAATATTTTAAAAGCCTTTGTGGAAGAGGGCCTGTGTTATTGTTTTATGTGCATGAGCGTGAAACAGGAAGGGGCTACAGGAAATTGTTTGAGATACTTGTTTCGTGGTGAATTGGATATAAGTGGCTTTATCAATCAGGTTATTCATTACAATCCATTATCGGAGAACTGTTTTGACTTCTTGATTCTGTTTTTGATAATTCTCATTTAGACATAAAGAATGACTCATGTTTTGTTTGGCTATTTGTAGAGTCATGCAGGCTTATACTTTCCCACTGATACCTACAATAAATTTTTGAATCATGAAATAAAGAATCTTGATTTACTAATCAAAAGACTAACCCAACCCATATATCTCTGTTATGAAGAATATAACATGCCTATTAAATATACTCAATTTGACTGAATACAACCAGTAAATTTATTCATAAAGCAGACTGACCTCATTTGTAATCATCTTCATCACTTAGCAACTTCTTGGGAATCTCTCGATGATTTCAGTTTTATTTCTACCTGGAAAAAATATACACATATTTGAGTATTTAAAGTAAAACAAAGCCTCAATGAATTTGGTAGAAAAATGTACAACAAAGGAAAAAGTCTTTTAAAGAATAGAGAAAAATATATATAGTATCCAATGATTCTCTGAGGAGTCACCATCTTAGCACGAGCATGATAATTGAGAAGAAAATGCTCTCCAGACACACCAAAAGCGTTGAATATATTAACACAGAATTTTAGGAAACACAAAGCTGTTAAATTATAATGAGAATTATTGTCAGTCTTCAAAATTCCAATTCAAACAACATCGAAATATAACTCTTGACAATGTGACAGGCAAAGAGCTGAAAGTTTAACATGGCCTGTAGCAGAATCCGGGTGATGGGACAGACAAGCTGCACATTTTTACAGTGTAAGATGATGCAATTCCTATGTGGTGATGTTTGGCAATAGCTATCAAACTAGGCGGTACATTTATCTTTCGAACTAACAGTTCAAAGCAAAGTCTGTGTCTCACAAGTGTGAGTACTGATTGTCTGCAGTGTGCGGTTAGTGAAGAGCAACTTCTGGCTTGGTACATATCTTCTCATTCCTAGACTAGGGCAGAAATTCCTGCTCCCTGGGGTATACGGCTTTTCTGGCAAGGGGAAGTATCAGAGGAAAGAGAAAGCTTCTTACTGTCCCTTCTTGGAAATATGATAGTTTACTTCTGCCCAGTTTCCATTAAGCAAAGAAGCTGTGTGTCTACCACCACAGTCATCAGAGCATTGATGTAGACTGTTGGGAAGCATTACATAATCACAGATATATAGGCTTGGATATCTAATCCTATTATGAGGAGGAAGCAAGAATTTGAAACAATGCCTACCAGTCCATGGCTGACATGTTAAATGTGCAAGGTTACTTGCTGCAACGTTGTTAATGAGAATGCTGATTTATAAGTGTTTGTGGAAAGGAGTCAGGTAGTCTCTATACACCCACCCTTTCCATGATGGAAAAAATGAAATCAGTGCTTTGCATCTAATTGCCAAGTGCATTGCAGATGGGACCAGGCATCCATACTTTTTAAAACTCTCTAAGTGTGTCTACCCAGGCCCCGTCCGGCCGCGCAGAACTTCCCCCAATGAGGAGAGGAAACACAGAAGGGCGCCCTGGGGTCGGGGAGGAAGAAGAAAAGGGTCCCCGACGGCGGGGCGTCCGGCGGAGGAATCCTGCGTGGTGCTTCCGCGGAGGGATTGGCCGCACGGTCACTTCCTGCGAGGAGCTGCGGCCCCGCACCCTCAGTTTGCGGAGAACAAGCGGAGGAAGAGGACGCACTTCTTGGCTCTCCTTGGGGAGCCGGTGTTCTGCCCGAAGATGCAGTGAGGCCCTCGGGAGAGGACACGAAGGGCTCCTGGACTGCGGCTGACCCTCGTCGCACCTGCTGTCCACCTGCACCCCACCAGGGGAGGGCCTCGCGGTGGCCGCCATGGTGGACGTGGAGCCGGCAGCGTGCGAGGTGGAATTGGCGCCTCCCTCAGAGTGCCTGGCCTTTGAGTTTGGCTGGAGGTCTTCACAGACCGAAAAGGACATCTACAAGGTAAGATCCCCCCAGGGTACAGGAGTCCGGGAAGAGGAGGTAGCGGCTTGGCCCTAGTGCGTATCTGGGAGCACAGGAGGCGGCTTGTCCTTGGGTGCGGGTCCAGCCGGGGAGGCGGTTGCTTGGCCATTAGCAGGGGTGCAGGAGGCGAGGTGGCCACTTGCAACTTGTTGGGTTTACAACGCTGGCCACGGCTTAGCCCTGAGTGTGGGTTCCAGGAGGCCAGGTGGTGGCTTTGTCCTCAGCACGGGGTTGGAAATGTAGGCAGCAGCTTAGCCATCAGCACAGGGTCCGGTGCGGAGGCGGTGCTTGCTTTTGGTGTGTGGTCCAGGAGGGCTGGCCTCAGCTTGGCCCTGGGTGCGGAGTCCAGGAAGGCATCCAATGGGTTGGTCATTAGCGCAGGGTCCATGAGGGCAGGTGGTGTCTTGGTCATTGGTGGTATCTGTGAGCACAGGCCTCTCCTTGGGCGCCCATTGGAGTTGTTAAAGGCAGGTGGCGACTTGACCATGGTCTTGAGGTTCCCGAAGGCAAAGGTAGCTTGACCATTAGCACGGGTGCAGGAGGGGAGGTTGCTGTTTGCTTTCATGCGGGGTTTACCAGGGAAGGCCGTAGCTTAGCACTCAGTATGGCTTCCAGATGGCGAGGTTGTGGCATGGCCATCTGCACGGGGTCTAGGAGGGCAGACTGTGGCTTCTGTCCTCGGGGTTGGTGGGCAACCCCTGCCCCTGAGCTTTGGCCTCTGGTTTTGAGGCATGCGGCTCCTTCTGCTTCTGCTTTTGGAGATGTATTATGTATATATATATATATATATATATATATATATATATATATATATATATATATATATATATGTCTGTCCTCCCTCCGTACCTCTCTTTCTTCCTTCCTCCCCTCCCCTCCCCTCCCCTGTCCTGTCCTGTCTGTCTCGTAATGCTGGCACATGTTTGTTGCGGTACACAGTGCTGTTTGTATGCAGCGCAAGTTGATGCACACATTGGACTCTCCCCCCAGGCCAGGCTTTGGTAGAAGGCTGAGTTGCAGCTTTTCATGTCAGGATGGTGTCTGTACTAACCACTGCCACCCTGAAGAATTCTTCCCTGGGGACGAGAAAACGAGCCTCAGGTTTTTTATTTTATCTGTCAGTGTATATATTTATTATACTTTAGGAAATGTTATTCAATATTGGAGGTGAAAAAACAAACCATTGAGTTCCTTGTATGAGAAACAGAAGGATGAAAGGTTTCAGAATTGGAATGTTGCAGAGTAACCGGGTTTCTCAAAGTTAATTGTAATTGTAATCTTTTTTTTTACACACACACAGCTCCCTAAATCCTTTAGGTAAGGGAATTAGATTTTTTCAAACCCTTTTGAGGAGGAAGGTCAGGGTAGAGGTTAAGGGTCAACATCATTTTTAAAAAACTTATGTATTTGGCAGCAATTTGCATTAATTAAAGAGGTGTCTATTTGGATTATCTGCCCATTTTTCAAAAGCAGATTTTTGTTGTAATTATTTTTGTTGTTGAGTTGAGGCCTTTATGTATTCTGGACTTGAATCCCTTATTGAATGAATATTTGCAATAATTTTTTCCCACTCCCTAGGCTGTCTTTGTATTATATTATTTCCTTGGCTATGTGGAAACAATTCAATGAAATTCCACTTACTACTTCTGATTGCCTTGCCTTGCCTTTGGGATCACTGCCCATAGCAGTGTCCTAAAGTCTTGCCCCTGTTTTCTTTTAGTCTTTTCATAGTTTCAGATCTTAGGTTGAGGTTTTCGACCCATCCTGAGTTGACTTTTTGTGCAAGGTGAAAGTAGTTTAGTGGTATATTTTTCTGTATATGAATATCTAGTTTTCCCAGCGCCAAGCAGAGGTTGTTCTCTGCAGGTGTATATTGTTGGCATCTTTCCGTAAGGTTACCAGACTGGGGACACAAGGATTTTGCCTTTGATTCTTTGTTCTGTCTCATTGGTCCTGTGATACCTTTAGCTTTTTGCTCAGGGTTTCTTTGTTACTTGGGATATCCTGAGGTGCTGTATGAATTTTAGCAGTGTGTTTTTATAAAGAATTATTTAGTGGAAAGCAGAGCCACAGAGAGGGTCAGAGAGATGTTCTAGCTGCTGTTTAACCCCAAAATAGCTTCAACAGCTGGGGCTGGGCCAGTCCAAGTCCAGGAGGCCGCAGATTTATCTGGGTCTCCTGTTTAGGTGGCAAGGAGTCAAGCACTTGGGCCATTGTCTGCTTTGTCCAGCACACTGACAGAGTGGCCAGGATTCTAATATAGCAAAACACCGACTTAACTCTCTATATCACAATGCTGGTTCTCAGGGTTTTTTTCCTGAAGAATATCATTCAATAGATGGAGATAGCATTGAGTCTATAAATCCCGTTGGGCAGTATGGACATTTAAACAGTATTAACTTCCACTATGTGAACTTGAGAGAACTATCCATCTTCTGTGTCCTCTTAGGTTTCTCTGAATAATACTCTGTAATTGTCTTTGTAGAGGTCATTTACTTTGTTGGTTAAACTTATTCTTAGTTGTTTATGTTTTTTTGTAGCTATTGTGAATGGATTTCTTCGCATCTTTTTCTCGGCAAGTTTATTATTGACATGTAAAAATACTACTGATGTTTGCACACAATGCACTGAAGACAGAGTTTAACTTCCAACGTACAGTATGATGTTAGCTCTGGGTTTGTCCTATGTGGCCTTCACTGTGCTTTTGTCAGTGTTTGCACTGCTTTTGGGAATTATGGATGCCCCATTCCACCATTCCCATCGTATTTTCACTTTCCTTTAGCCCTCCTTAACAGTTGGGAAGATCTGTCTAGATAGAGAAATAGACATCACTGCCCAGATGCGAACATCAGCTGTCGATGGGCAAGGCTGGAGTCTGGAGTTTGGAATCAAATCTGTCATGTGGATGGCCGGAACTCAGTTCCTTGAGCCATCACCCTCTCATGTGATGCTCGTGTCCCAAGTGGTACTTGTTTCTATTTATTTATGTATTTTATTTATCTATTTATTATTAGAAAGGCAGATATACAGAGAGGAGGAGAGGCAGAGAGGAAGATCTTCCGTCTGTTGATTCACTCCCCAAGTGGCCTCAGTGGCCGGTGCTGAGATGATCTGAAGCCAGGAGCCTCTTCCGGATCTCCCATGCAGGATTTGGGCCGTCCTCAATTGCTTTCACAAGCAGGTAGCTGGATGGGAAGTGAGGCTGCCAGGATTAGAAGCAGTGCCCATATGGCATCCTGGGTGTGCAAAGCGAGGACTTTAGCTGCTAGGCTACAGTGCTGGGCCCACTTGTTTCTCTTTAAAAAAAAATAAAAGAGAGTGATTATTTATTTGAAAGGCAGAGCTGTGAGGTGGCTGGTGGTGAGAGTGGAGAGAGAGAGAGAGAGAGAGAGAGAGAGAGAGAGAGAGAGAGAGAGAGAAATGTCTTCAATCTTATGGTTTACTCCCAAAATGACCACAGTAGTGACACCTGGGCTGCTTAGAAGCTGGGAGCCAGCAGCCAGGAGTTCCTTCCAGGTCTTCCACATCGATGCATGACTCTAATTATTTGGGCCATTTTCTGCGGCTTTCCCAAGCACACTAGCACGGAGCAGGCTCAGAAGCAGAGCATCCAGGACTGGAACTGGTGCTCATATAGTCTGAGCTGATTCACCTTCTGCTTCCCAGTGCTGGCTCTTGGCTCTTCAGTTCAAGATGAGTTCTCAAAAAATAGGCATAGCGCTGGATTTTCATTCATTGAACATCCCATAGGTAGTGCCAACTTGGGCTTTTTGGGGGAGAGGGGGGCCACAAAAGGACAAGGGATTCGTGGGCCTCGAGGTGGCTAGGGCGCAATGGCATGAGAGGCTCTCCAAGGACCTTACTAAGTGGGCGATTGTTTTTCTCTCTGGTCAGTGTTTGTTCAGCATGATGCTGCACAGCTCTCCCTCATGATTTGGAATCTCATTAAGGCTCAGATCACTGATGTGGACTTGGTAAGACCTGGAACTGGGGCACACCGGGGTTGCTGACTGAACTCATCAGCTGTGATTTGTATGTTACACAGAGAGGAATGAATGTTAATCCATAGAAAATGCCTATCGCCATTCCTCATATAGTCCCTGTGATTTTTTTTTTTTTTTTACTTTTGTGAGTAGGTCCTATGAATGGCTGTCACTCTGCAGCTGCTAGCTGGTGGCTCCGGTGTCTGTGAGTTGGCCTGGGCTGGTACCTGCTTCTTGCCCATTGATGTCTCACCTCATCTCTCACGCAGGTGCAGCGGCTTCAGGACCTCAATACAATTCGGATAAAGCAGTGCTTGGTCTGTCTTGACTGCACCACAGAGAGAAGCAGAAACAGTAGCTTGCTGACTCTCCCTCTCAGCCTTTCTGACCTGAACTTAAAGCCCCTGGGAATGCTGGTAAGAGAGTTTTCTTGGTGGATTCACTGTTCCCACAGGACTCAGGGATCTGGTCCCCTTACTGCTTTCACCTGCCCTTGGCTGTTAAGTGTCACTTTCTATTTCATTTGCCAAGATGTGGCTAAGGGCTACCTTGATTTGGCAAAAGGTATATTTAACTCTTATTTCTGCTTTCCTGCTGCTCCCTTAATAGATGCTGCACCTGTTTGGTTCCCCCAAGCATGGAGCTGTTTCTGAGACCAGACAAGTGTCCCGCAGTGGGTCAGACATTAAAGACACTGCATAGGCAATTCAGAACTGTTGAACTACCAAACCACTTGAGCAGTGCCCTTGGAGCATGCCCCATGTCGGGGACCCTGGCATGGGTAGGAGGCTGGATGGGACTTCTCCCTTATCCTCCCCTCTCTAGCCCAGATACAGGAAATAAGAGAGAGAGAGAGAGAGAAAGTGGAAATGATGGTATTACCCATTTTCCCATAACCCTTGATCCTTTGTGCCCTAAACAAGTACGTAAAGATTATCAAAATAAAATAACAATAATTGAAAAAAGGCACTGCGTGGCGCAGAGGGTATTGGGAGAACTTGCTTGTACCTCCCCCAGCTGGGTGACAGGCTGTACTTCGAACAGGAAATAGCAACGTGCTTTGTCTTTGTTTTCCTGCATGTCACAGGAGGACACCCACAGTAATACTTGCAACCCAAGGAGCTATCAAGGAAAAGCAAGTGCTTCTGTCAGAACTGTGGAAGAACACCTACCTAAAATACAGCACCTCCCACGTCTCAGGGGACCCAGGCACGCTGAACCAGCAGAGGGCACCTTGTGATGCATGACGAAGAGTCAGGATCAGGCGAGCACCTGGGGTCCTGTGGCTTCTGATTTCCAGGGCTGTGGATAGGGCTTCTCAGATCACACCCCTGACAGGGACTGAGCCGTTTAAGGGGAAAAAGAGAAAGAGCAGCTCCATCAGAGTTGGACCAGTTCCCTGGGGAAAACATCAAAGATCTGCTGGGTCCAGGTGCTCGTGGAAGATGGATAGTGGTGCAGTAGCAAAGTTGGAGGCCACGTGTTGTGCGACTCATGGAGAAGTACACGAGTCAGTGACCCCGAGTCGATGTCAGAGAGCTTCATTGCTGCCTTAACTTTGCTCTCCCCAGGCCTTGAAGCTGACCCGTCTGCCCTCAGCTTTGACCAACCTCATGCGCTTCTCCAGCAGGAATTCACAGACACAGAAGGTCTGCCACTCCTCCTATTTCCCCCAGAGCTTGGATTTGCGTCAGGTGCTTCAGAGTGAACTAGACCTCAGCAACGTCGAGGAACAGGTGAGAAGCTCGCCTTGCCCTCGCCCTCTGTCTGGTAAGATGCCATATTTCCTGTTTCCCCAAGCATCCCTCCACGCACGCATCAATGCTCAGCTTGGAAGTTCCTTCCCAGGCCATAGGATCCCAGACCTAAGCTATGAGTTAAACGGCATCATGGTGGGTGAACACTAGTTGAAAATACCAGCCCAGTTGCTGAGTTCTGTGTTTTCTGCCACCTTGTCTGCTAGTAAATCCTACCCCCTGCTGGCCATGGGAGGGCAATAATCACAGCCGGATGGGATTCCTGCAAGAATGAGCCACACCCAGCTTCCCTGATTTTTCTTTTACTCATATTCCTTTTATCTTTCTTATTCCTCCCAAAAAAATTTAATGCACAAATTTGCAGGTATTTATCATGTGTAATGTGCTATTTTAACATGTGTATATTGTGGGGCAATTAGCTCAAGCTAATCAACATTATCTGTCACCTCACACATTAATTCTTTTGAAAAATGATTTAAGGGCCCGGCGGTGTGACCTAGCGGCTAAAGTCCTCGCCTTGAAAGCCCCGGGATCCCATATGGGCGCCGGTTCTAATCCCAGCAGCTCCACTTCCCATTCAGCTCCCTGCTTGTGGCCTGGGAAAGCAGTTGAGGACGGCCCAATGCATTGGGACCCTGTACCCGCGTGGGAGACCCAGAAGAGGTTCTAGGTTCCCGGCTTTGGATTGGCGCGCATCGGCCCATTGCAGCTCACTTGGGGAGTGAATCATCGGACAGAAGATCTTCCTCTGTCTCTCCTCCTCTCTGTATATCTGGCTGTAATAAAATGAATAAATCTTTAAAAAAAAAAGAAAAATGATTTAAAAATTAACATGTAATGCTTATACATATTTATGGAGTACAGAATAACATCACATATATCTTTTGTGGTGCGAAAATGTAAAATACTTCATTGTTAAGCAATTTTCAGGTATGCAGTTCTTTGGCATTAGCTAAATTACAGTGCCATAGAGTAGATCTCTGGAAACTTACTCTAAGACTTTGTTTCTTTGTTCTTTGGCCAACATCTTCCCATCCCACCCCCTGCCCAACTCCAGCCCCTGGCAGTCACCATGGGCTTCTTTGAGTTCAACTTTTTTTTTTTTTAATGAGAGGCTAGAGTTCTTGGTTCATCTGTGATCCTACTTAACAGTCATTTCTGTTCTGTCATTATGTTCTTTTAAGCAAAACATCTTTTGTCTTGACTGCCTAAGATTTTAAGATAGTGTAATGATTTATTGACAAATCATACATATATAATATGTATGTATATATATATATGTATTTTGTCTTCTTGATATCTCTGATTTCTATGTTAATGACTGCTCTCCTTAAAATTCTATCTGCTCAGTGTTTGTTTCCTAGTGCTTTTTAACAATCTGTGAATAGCACTTCTTTCATCCAGTATTTCCTTGGTGTTTGGTTTAAATTACGTTCCTTCTCAGTGTTGGATGTCATGCCAGTGACTCCCACGCTCTCAGGGATCATCTGAAACTCAAGATTTCTGTCTCCACCTTCTGTTCCTTCTGTCCTTGAGTTCCCCGCAAGTATTTTCACCTTGTAAGGGAATGTTCTTGTGTGTGAATAGCATAAGCCTTTAACTCATTATCTTTATCTGCATATGGTGCTGTTTTATATTTGCTTTTTAAAAAGGAGATATTTATTTGAAAGTCAGAGTTCCAGGGAGTGAAGCAGAGATCTTCTATTCTTTGGTTCACTCCCTAGATGACTCAGACTGCCAGGGCTGGACCATGCTGAAGCCAGGAGTCAGGAGACCCATCAGGTGTCCTGTGTGAGTGGCAGGTGTCCCAACACACCTGATGTTTTTAGGCCATTAGCAGAATCTGGATCTGAAGTAGAGCAATCAGGACATGAACCAGTGCCCATATGGAAGGCTGGCATCACAGGTGCCTATGCCACAACTCCTATCCTGTATATTTGCTTTTAAAAAAAAAATATATATATATATATATTTTTACGGGAAAGGCAGAGAGGGAGAAACAGAGAAAAAGATTTTCCATCTCCTGGTTCATTCCCCAAGTGGCTATAATGGCCACAGCTCAGCCGATCTAGAGCCAGTAGCTTCTTCCAGGTTTCCCACGCAGGTACAGAGTCCCAAGACTTTGGGCTGTCCTTGACTTCTTTCCCAGGCCGAAAGCAGGGAGCTGGATAGGAAGTGGAACATGAAGCTGAGACATGAACTGGCACCCATATGGGATCCCAGCACATGCAAGGCCTCAGCCAAGCCCTGTGTTTAAACAGTCAACACTCTCCTAGTTTTCAAGCCAGTTTTCAGGTGGTTGTTTTTAAATCAAAATTTATACAAACCTGTCCCCTCATCTTCATGTTTTAAATATAGATTTATTTATTTATTTGCTTTGAACTTTCATTCTCACTTTCCTCTGTTTGGGATTAATTATTTTTTTTCTAAAAAAAATTATGTGAGAGAAGTGTTTAGAGAACTCCCATCTGCTTATTCGCTTTGTGAACACAACCCAGTCCTCACAAGTTGTAGTTCAGTTCTCAGCGTCTACACTAGCAGGAAGTGGCAGTGATGTGCAGAACCAGGACTCAGAGCAAGGCGCTCGGATGTGGATGGGACTGTTTAACTGCTAGGCCGGAAGTTGTTCCTCAGTATGAATTTAGAATTAGACATGATTGAAATCTTGCCTCTTTATAAGTTTTGTTTTTAATTCTTAAACAAGATGTACTGTAAGTTTATTTTTCAAGATAATTAAATCATGGGTTGATTACACATGAGACTGGATGATACACAGCTTCATCCTCATCGGTAATTTATCTGGTACCATTATTCAATTTTGGTATTGCAAAGGATGTACCAGCAGTCACTTTTATAACCAAATAATCCTGAGAATCTGCTTGGGTGGCGTTTAATGGCAAGTGTCACGTCACAACAGAAATTGTCAGGATGACGACAATGGCTTCTGCACCCACGTCGTTTGTGAGGAAATTCCAAATGGGATCTGGCATTGCCCTGATGATTTCCGCCTGTACACTTTTGGGAAAGGTTACTGAGACGGCTTCGGAGTAGACTAACTTTACACAGCACGTTTTTAAAAAGACACATTTATTCAGGGTCATGATCAAATTAGCAATCAATAGCATGGGTATGAATAAAGAAAAGAAAGAAAAACTGCATGACAACCCCTTGTTGGAATGCTTTCCGCTTTCCACAGAGCAGAAATTAGAATAACCTGTTATGCAATTACTTACAATAAGGTCTTTGAGGCTTTTTTGTCCCAAATACTCATGAGTGTTGACTAAAATGTCGTCTTTGTAGCAGCTGGGTCTCGCCTCCACTGTGCTTGGCTGAGTTCACAGGTGTGCTGAAACCTGGAGCTTCCCTGTCACTTCTCTGGGTCTCCTCTCCTGCTAAGCTTTGTTTCCTGGCACTCATTCAAGCCTTCTTCCCCTTGTCACAGCTAATGCTGCTGCAAGTGACAGCCACATTGACTCTTCTGGCTAGGCAAAATATTGACTGCCACCACCATAGGGGCTGGAGCCCTTGCCTCCAAAGTTTCCTCCCTTCATGGGTCCGAAACGTGAGGATTATTTGTTGTAATTGCCAAAATCGTTGTTGCTTCCACGGCCTCTGAAATTGCTCCCCCATCACTGCCCAAGCCATCTCTGCCATTGGTACAGCCGCCATTCTCTCTGTAGCTACTGCCCTGCTTTCCATAACCCTCTCCACCACTTTCCCAGTCTCTGCTTCCTCCAGCGCAAGCAGGGCTGCCTCCTCCACAACCACCAGTATTACCAAATCCATTGCAACGGTCCCCACTACCACCATAACCACCACCACCTTGGCTGCCATCAAAGCTGCCACAGCCACTCAAGCTTCATTGCCACCGAAACTACCTCTACGCCCACCACCAATGTTTCCAGAACCACTTTGACCTCTTGGGATAGATGAAACAATCCATCCCCTTGCTTGAACAGGGCCTTTCTTACTCCACAGTTGTGACCATTCACAGTACGGTATTTCTGAGTGGCAGTCTTATCCACTGAGTCATGGTCATCAGAAGTACCAAAAGCAAAACCCCTCTTCTTGCCATTGCTTCTATCAGTCGTGATCTCAATCATTTTGATTTTCCTGTATTGCTTAAAATAACGTGGGAGGTAATGCTCTTCAGTGTCTAGGCAAATTAAAGAAATGCCCCCCAGTAAAGCTCTTTTTCACAGTTAGATTGGCACTGGATCTTGGAGAATTTTCTCTGAGGTCAGCCCTCTTTGGTTCCAGCACTTTTCCATCCACTAGTATGGCCTTGCATTCATGGCTGTGTCCACGCCTCCATGGTGGTGTAGGTAACAACCCTTCAGCCACTGGAGTGCTTGGTGTTCAGATCTCATCCCACACAGTCCGTGAGCATTCCCCACTGCTTAAAATGGCTCCGTAAACTCTCAGGACTTATTTGGAAGCTCAGCCCTTTGATGGAGAGATTCCGTGGCTGTTCGGGCTCTTTGGGAAGCTCTCACCTAACAGCAGTGTGAAGAGAAGAGAAGGCGATGCTTCCTTGGTAGTGTCCACAAACAGAAAGCCAAGAGGTATTTATTTATTTATTTGAAAGAGTGAGAGTGAGAGAGAGAAATCTTCCAATTGCAGGTTCACCTCCAAATGGCTGCAATGGATGGAAGCTCTCATCTGCTTTTTTTTCCCAGGTGCATAAGTAGGGGGCTAGATCAGAAACAGAGCAGCAGGTACTCAAATCAGTACCCACGTGGAATGCTGACACCATTCCCAGCACCCAATGTCCAAGCTACATTTTCTTTTAGTTTCTCTTACACAGACATCATAATGATGTTACTCCTCTAAACACTCTGTCTCCTCGACCCATTACTCAAGGAATAAAGTTTGAAATTTTAACTTGGCCTCTGTATTTTGATTTCTTGTGACTTCTGAGCACCCTCACAGCCTTCTATGTCTTCAGTATGCTATGTTCTTTTCCACCACTAAGTCTTTCAATTTCGGAGTCTACATTAAAAATGATACATCTTCCTATAACCTGTCTGCCAGTCTTATTTATCTGTTTAGATCAGCCCAACTTTGTCTTCTCTGGTGAGATCTCTCCAGCCCCTCAGCCCTTCCTTGCCTTCTTGTCCTTTTTGTTTTCTGGACAAAAATGTACGCTTCTCAAGAGAACCTCTGCAGAATCTGGTACAAAACACACCATTGTAATTGTGGGTTTTCCATTGTTCCTCAGTTAGGAAGGAAGATTCCTGAGGCCAAGGACTGTGTTTTATTGCTTTTGCAGTAGCAATGCCTGGCTGAGAGGAGGCTGTGACTAAATGTGTGATGACAAGGAGGATGACAGGTTAATCATTCCATGCCTTCTCCCCTTCCAGGTTAGAGGACAGTATGAATTCTTTGCCGTGATTGCACACATGGGAATGGCAAACTTTGGTCAAAACTGTGCCTATTTTCGGAACTCTATGGATGGAAAATGGTTCTGCTTCAATGACTCCAATGTTTGCAGGGTGAGAAATATTGTCTAAATTGCTTCTTTACTTGGATTAGTCGTATGGAACCAATTCTGAGCCCAGGATGGCAAGAGTCCTGCAGGTCAAGACTCGCTGTTCTCTCTGTGTGGCTTTTTCCTCATGAGAGCCCTATCTGGTTGGCAGCTCTGTGCATGGTCCACTTACCTTGTTTGCTGCATTTTATGGTGCTACAGCCTTAGTGTCCTGAGGCTTTATGCTCGGTAGAAACCTCTGTAAAGAAAGAATAGTTAAAAATATGTACATCAGAACTGTGGGATAGAGCTGGCATAGCACAACAGGTCAAGCCACAGCTTAGGACACACCAACCCATTAGAGTGCCCTGGTTTGAGTCCTGGATTCCCCACTTCTGGTCCGGTCCATGCTGACGCTTCTGGGAAAGCAGTGGATGACAGCTCATGGCTTTGAGTTCCTGCCATCTACATGGAAGAGCAGGATGTAGTTCCTGCCTCCAGCCTTGCCCAGTCCCAGCTATTGTAAACACTTGGAGAATGAGCCAGCAGATAGAAGATGAAGTTTCTCTCTCTCTCTCTCTCTCTCTCTCTCTCTGTCTCTCTCTCTCCTTTTTCTTTCTCCCATTCTCCCTTTCCCACTCCCTCTCTTTCCTCTCCATCTTTCCTTCCACCATCTCTCGCTGTCTACTTTTCAATACAGAAATGAAATCTTTTTAAAAAGAACTCTTGGAAAGGTTTTATCAAGTGTATTTGTGTGTTTTGTTTATTTGAAAGAGTCAGATTGAGAGAGCGCCCATCTGCTTGTTTACAACTCAACTGCCTGCCATGCTGGGAGCTGGGAATTCAGCCCATGTTTTTGGGCTAGCATTTTGGCATACTGGATTAAGTCACCTCTTAGACCGATACACTTATCCCATAGCAGAGAGCCTGGTTTGCACCTTGGCGACTCTGCTTCCAGCCCAGTATCCTAGGATCCAATGTGTGATGGCACAAGTACTTGGGTTCTTGCCACCATTATGGGAGAACTTGATAGAGTAATGGGTTCCTGGCTTTGGTGTGGTCTAGCCACAGGTGCCATGGGCATTTGGAGGCTGAAGTAGAGAATGGAATGTCTGTGTCTCTCCATGTCATTCTGACTTAGAATTTAAAAAAATCCTCTCACATTGGTGTTAGGGACCCAGTCCCTGGAGCCATCAGCAGTGTGTTTATTAACAAGAAGCTGGAGTCAGGAGCTGAAATTGGTACTCAAACCCAGGCACTGCAACACAGGACACAGGCATTTAAAGCAACATAGGCTGAACATGTGTCCCAAACATAATCAGGTTTCCACAAAGCTATGAAGATATTAAAGTGCTTTTGTGTATTTGACTAGATGCTCCAAGATAGTGAGTTGTTATGGTTAGGGCAAATTACAGTACCACATATTCAGGGGGATGCTTGACTCCAATCTGTTTATTCACACACTTTAGGTATCCTGGGAAGACATCCAGTGTACCTTTGGAAATCATGATGAGCATTGGTAAGAGGAGTGTAAGGTGATGGAAACCTTTTGAACTTTACAGGGTCAGGGGTCTTGGAACTGGGTGAAACACTCGTGTAACTCACATGCTGATGATCTCCTAGTGACTGTAGAGCCTTGTCTTTCAAAAATCTCGCTAGTGATCATCTTACAGTGTAGATACTAGCAGTGCTACAATAGAAGGAAATTGCAGGAGGGGAAATCTCAGATCCTATGGAATTGTACCATAAAATTAGAGAGAGAGAGAGAGAGAGAGAGTTATAAGCATCACATCTTCCATCCCTCTGCTAATTGGCTGTGTATGCAAAGTGTCGTAGGCATGGCGCTTTCCCACTGGAGGGAGAATATAGACGTACCCCACCCAAGCAGCTCTGCAGAAACTTTTTGTGAAATTCCATTGCTTTTTAAGCGTACTCTCCCAGCAAGGTTCATGCTGTGTTTAGTTATTTGTTCACTAATATAACTTTCGTTCACATTTGATCATGAATTTGATATGGGGAAGTACAACCAGTTTCACTGGCTTCTGGCACAGTGACTTCCATTGAGTTAAATGTTCAAAAATCTTTTACAAATCGATAAGTGGCATGGGAACTGGAGAGTAAAAAGAGCTAGGTACAATGTCAGTGCACACATAAATAAGTAATGGAACTATAAGTTGTTATAAAGAACTATACTATTGTAACAATGTGGGAAAAATCAATCCAGAGGGTGAAAATTGGGGGTGATCTCAGACCCTACATAATTGTATCATAAAATTCAAAATTCAAAAATTTAATTAAAAAAAGAGCTGGATGAAGTTAAAACAGAGGCACTTTGTTAGCTTTTCTGTTGAGTTACTGTATTGGGAGTGATGTCTGTGTCACAGGCAGTATTTGAGAACATTGTCAGCTGCTGAGGCAGATAGGATCATTTGAAAAAGAGTGAATTAAATGGAATTTCCCAACCTTCTACTTTCCATCTTCCTCTTCTGTTTGTATTAAGCTTCCCTCCTAGATGTTCAAAGTTTTGTCAATTATTTGTGTCATTCTTTCTCCTGTGATTTTGGCCAGAGGTAGGGAAACTTTGTAAAGGGACAGAGAAATATTTTAGGCATTGTGTGCTCTGTTAAAATTACTCATTTCTCTGCTCTTATCCCCAAAGCATGTGTAACCAGGACATGAGTAAACGAGAACAGTTGTGTTCTAATTAAATTGACATGCAGAGCAGAGTTGGACTTTCTTCCTGGGCCCACCATTCATCAAGCTTGGATTTAGGTGTTAACCAGGTGCAACCTAGTGTTGTTTCCAAGGTAATCATTTTGTTCTTCTGATATTCCTCCCAATATGAGTTAATCATGTGTCATCTTACTGTGGATGTTTCATTTTACAATACTGATGCATTGTCTCTTTTCTAGGTGTGAAACTGCTGATCTTCTGACCAAGAACACGGATATCTACAAAGTAAGACCCCCCAAGGTACAGGGACCTGGGTTAGGGGGGGCGGCGGATTGGCCCTAGTGAGTGTCTGGGAGCACAGGGGCAGGCTTGTCCTTGGGTGCAGGTCCAGCTGGGGATGTGGTGGCTTGGCCATCAACAGGGGTTCAGCAGGGGAGGTGGCCACTTGCACTCCTGCGGGGTTTAGGAGGGTGGGCTGCGGCTTAGCCCTGAGTGTGGGTTGCTGCAGGCCAGGTGGTGGCTTGGTGCTCAGTGCAGGGTAGGAAGGGTAGGCAGTGGCTCAACCATCAGCATGGGGTCCAGCTGGGGAGGCAGTGGCTTGCTTTTGGTGCATGGTCCAGGAGGGCTGGCCTTGGCTTGGCTGGGTGCAGGGTCCTAGAAGGCATGCAATGGCTTGGTCTTTGGCACAGGGTCCTTGAGGTCAGGTGGTGTGACTTGGTCATTGTGGTGTCTGTGAGCACAGGCCTCGCCTTGGGCGTCCATTGGGGTCAGTAAGGGCAGCTGGCCGCTTGCCATCTTCTTGAGGTCCCTGAAGGCAAGGGTAGCTTGGCCATCAGCAGGGGTGCAGGAGGGGAGGAGGCCACTTGCCTTCATGTGGGGTTTACGAGGGCAGGCCGTAGCTTAGCACTCAGTATGCGAGGTTGTGGCTTGGCCATCTGCACGGGGCCTAGGAGGGCAGACCGTGGCTTGTCCCTAGGTGCAGAGTCCAGGAGGCAGGTGGTGCTTGGTACTTGGTGAGTGTTCCTGGAGTGCATGCCATGTCTTGACCCTTTGTGTGTTGTCTGGGAGGGCTGGAGTCCTTGGTGCAGGGACGAGAGGGAAGGCTGGGGCTTGGCACTCAGTGTGTTCTCTGGGTATAGTGTGCAGAGGTGCCTCGGGTTCATACAGCAAGGCCTGCTCCACTTCTGTCCTCGGGCTTGGTGGCCAACCCCGGCCCGTGAGCTTGGGGCTCTGGTTCTGAGACATGCGGCTCTTTCTGCTTCTGCTTTTGGAGATGTATTATGTGCATGTATGTCCGTCCTCCCTCCATCCCCCTGTCTGTCTGTCTGTCCTGTAATGCTTGGAGGGGCACACAGTGGTGTTTGTATGCAGCACAAGCTGGAGGGCCGCACTGGCCTCTCCCCCAGGACAGGCTTTGGTGGAAGGCTGAGCTGCAGCTTTTCCCCTCAGGATGGTGTCTGTACTAACCACTGCCACCCTGAAGAATTCTTCCCTAGGGAGGAGAAAACAAGCCTCAGGGTTTTTTTTTTTTTTTTCATTTTATCTATGTGTATGTTTATTGTACTTTAGGAAGCTTTATTCAATATTGGAGGTGAAAAAAACAAACTGTTGAATTCCTTGTATAAGCAACAGAGGGGTGAAAGGTTTCAGAATTGGAATGTTGCAGAGTAACTGGGTTTCTCAAAGTTAATTGTAATTGTAATATTTTTTTACATACACGTCCCTAAATCCTTAAGGTAAGGGAATTTGAATGCTTGCTGTGGAGGAAGGTCTGGGTGGAGGTTAAAGTTCAACAAGGTTGAGTGACTTGCTCAAGGTCCATAGCGTTTTTCTTGCCCCCTGTACCAGTGCTTTCAAATGATGCTGCTGTGCCAGGGAAGGCTCATTCAAGTTCAGACCCCCTAGGCCTCTGAAAAGGAGTGGAATCAACTTCTGCTGTGGGAATTTGGGAATTTTTTTTTTTTCTAGCCAGGAGCCTTAATGTAGACTCCAGGACAGGCAGAGAGGACAAGGAGGAGCTAGTTCAGCACCTTTGTAGGATTTTGTTTCCCGTTTGCTGAGTTTGAGTTGGAAAGGATGAGCAGGTTTGTGAGGACCTGGTTAGCATGCTCTTAGGAGCCATCCTTGACTCTTCCTCCCCAAATCAGCACCTGTGACCAGGTGTGAAGTGTTGAGCTTTTTCCTAAACTGGAGTCTCATCTGCTGTATTGCATTTATCTAGTTGGAGATTCACTTCAGTGTTCTTTGGTTAATATGTCTATTGTTTTTGATAAGACCAATGATACACCTTTATTACATTACTGAAAATAAGTGAACTTCAGTGCTGTTAAATTGGATACACATAGTAAGTGTCCAGAGATTGTTCTGTGATACATGGACTCACGGCATTCTACTTGAGGAAGTTGGAGAAGCCTAATTGTGGCGTGTGAATAGTGGGACTGGAGAACTTCATGAAGAATTGTTTCTTTAGTATTTTTACGTAAAATAATTCTGAAACACTGCTCTTTGTCTAAGTTAGTGTGTTGGCACCATGACTTGTGGAAACTCATTTTAAAGGAATGACAACACCAGTATGTTTGAAAACAATTGTTTTTATTTAGGATTGGCAGCCTCCATGTGCATGTGAAGTTAAAAGCTTTGACTTTACTCCAAGAGTCCAGTGCCAGAATCAACTTGAGGTGAGTGTTACTTCCTCCTTCTTGCCCATAGATTTATTCTGGGTGTTGGGACTGTAGGCTGACAACCTGAAGGAGCTCATATAGCAGGTCCCAGAATTTGTGTGAATTGAGGTTGTAGGAATTGTTGCTCAATGTTCTGAGGCAGTTTCTGAGTTTTTTGTAAGTTATTTAATGATCACTAAGGTTTTTCTACTCGGCATGTTCTAACAACTGTATAGCTCTGCTTTGTTTTTCTTGGTTGAAATACTCAGTACTAAATCAAAGACAATTATGAAGTTACAACTTGTCAGTGTTTATTTTTTCAAAAGATTTATTTATTTTTACTTGAAAGGCAGATTTACAGAGAGAGAAAGATCTTCCATCTGCTGGTTCATTCTCCTGATGGCTGCAGCTGCTGGAGCTGAGCCAAACTTCTGTCAGGAAACAGGAGCTTCTAGGTGTCCCACGCAGATGCAGGGTCCCAGGGTTGCTTTCCCAGACCACAAGCAGAAAGTTGGATGGGAAGTAGAGCAGACAGGTTATAAACTGATGCCCAAATGGGTTCCCAGTGTTTGTGAGGCGAGGATTTAGCCACTGAGCCATCCTCCCAGGCCCAACTGAAATTTATTTAAGTATATCTGTGCCCCACCACCACCTGCCACGTTTTCTGATGGTTCTTCATTGTGGTATAAACATTACTGGAGAGGGCCCAGTGCTATACCCTAGCGGCTAAAGTCCTCGCCTTGAATGTGCTAGGATCCCATTTGGGTGCCAGTTCCAATCCTGGCAGACCCTCTTCCCATCCAGCTTTCTGATTGTGGCCTGGTAAAGCAGTAGAGGACAGCCCAAAGCCTTGGGACCCTGTGCCTGTGTGGGAGACCTGGAAGAGGCTCCTGTCTCCTGGGTTCTGACCAGCTCAGTTCTGGCCATTGTGGCCACTTGGGGAGTGAATCATCTGGTGAAAGATTTTCCTTTCTATCTGTCCTCATCTCTGTATATCTGACTTTCCAATGTAAAAATAAATAAATCTTAAGAAAAACCTCCTGAAGAATACAAAATACATTTTTAAAATTTTTGATTTTATATGAAAGGCAGACTTTACAGAGAGCCAAGGGCAGATAGGGAAGGTCTTGGTTGGGAGGATCATTCACCAAATGGCCAGCAAGGAGGGAGCTGAGCCGGTCTGAAGGTGGGACGCACAAGCTTCTTTGGAATCTCCTGTGTCCAGGGTCCCAAGGCATCTTCAGTTGCTCTCTCCAGCCATAAGTAGAGAGCTGGATCAGAAGGGGAGCACCTGGCATCGCCCCCACAGGGCTGAAGATGAGTTTGTTGCAGCATCATTGTAGCTGCAAAATGGAAATTTTTGATAGATAAGATTTATTGTTTGATGAAGGGTTTTGGCTTCCATATCTTTCTAAAATTTTTTTTAAGAATTTAATGGATACTTCTTTCTTTAGTCTCTCTCTCTGTTTAAGATTTATTTATTTTGGGCCCGGCAGTATAGCCTAGTGGTTTAAGTCCTTGCCTTGCACATGGCAGAATCCCATTTGGGTACCGTTTCTAATCCCGGCGGCCCTGCTTGCCATCCAGCTCCCTTCTTGTGGCCTGGGAAAGCAGTCGAGGACGGCCCAAAGCCTTGGGATCCTGCACCCATGTGGGAGATCTGGAAGAGCTCCTGGCTCCTGGCTTCAGGTTGGCTTAGCTACAGGTGTTGCGGCCGCTTGGGGAGTGAATCATCAGGTGCAAGATGTTCCGCTTTGTCTCTCTTCCTCTCTGTATATCTGCCTTTGCAATAAAAATTTTAAAAAGAATGCTTTTAAAAAATGTATTTATTTTATTGAAAAGGCAGATTTACACAGAGGTGGAGAGAAAGATCTTCAAACTCCTGGTGAACTCCCTAAATGGTCATAACAGCTGGAGCTGATCCAATCTGAACTCAGGAGTGGAGCTTCTTCAGTGTCTCCCATGTTGGTGCAGAGTCCAGAGGCGTTTGCCCATACTCTGTTGATTTCTCAGGCTGCAAGCAGGGAGAGGGGTGGGAAATGGGGCGGTGAGGACACGAATCCCATATGGGATCCTGCAAGTGCAAGGCGAGGATTTAGCCAATGAGTCATAACGTTTAGACATTCCTTAGTCTCTTATAATTAGATAACTGAGGAAAAATGTCTTAATATCAGTGAGGTAGTGGGTTGATGTACCTAAAATATATTTTTTCTTCTGTTTATGAAATGCTGAATTGCATAGTAACAGAATAATCTGATGTGCTTAATTACCATTTGAATCCTAAAGTTAAACCAATTTGAAATTTTTTGTTTACTAATATGAATGCTTTTTACACAGTAGAGAAACCTTTTTTGCGTTAGTAAAAAAAATGCTTATTAGAAGTATTTTTGAGCTAAAAAGTGATAAGTCTGGATGCTTTCGGAGATAAAAAGTACTTTTATCCTGTAAGATTTATTTATTTTCACCCATCACTCAATTCTTCTGATTCCTGTTTTAGTGATCTTAGGTCAGGACTAGCGTGTGACTTGACTTCTTGGATTGATAGCAAAATTTTGGGAACTTCAAGGATCTGCTTTGAAAATCTCCATGGTAGAGAGAAAATCCCGGATCTGTGTGCTTTGAGCAAGGTGAGGCTTGCACTTGGTTTAGAAATTGGGTCAGAGCACTGTACATTTATGAAACTAGGCACTTCACTAAGTTGTTGGGCAGCATTGCTTCTGGAGGAGGGTCTGACAGTGACATGCATGCATGCATGAAGAGACAGAATGGATGGATTCCAGTTCTCGTTAGAGGTTATCTTTTGCTCTGCTGTGAGATTAATGTGATTAGTGCTCCTTAGATCATGTGATAGACAATGTGTAAAAGAAACATCATCCTGCAAATGCCATATTTTGAGGAAGTTTGTATTTTAGCACATTTATTTTGGTACAGACAATTTTGAATTTATACATGACGTGTCGATAAAGTTGACTAAAATGCAAATGTTAAATCTGCATGGACTTTCCTATTTTTTCATCTCAAAATAAAAACTATTTGAGTGACTTATTTATGTGAAAGGCAGAGAGGTGGAGAGATCTCTCTGCTGATTCACTCCCTAAATGGCTACAAATTGCTATAGCATGACCATCATCAAGCCAGCGTGATGAAATCCTAGGTTCAGTCTCCCACATGGGTAGTAGAGGGTCCAAGAAATCGGGCTGTTATCTGTTGCCTTCCCAGGGATGTTAGCACTGAGCTGGATTGGAAACAGAGCTGCCATGGCAGTTACCCTGTGGATGCCAGTCTGCTTGGCCTGCTGTGGCTCAGTGTTTGTCTCCCAACAATAACTTCAGGGCCTGGTGTAATGGCTCAACAGGGTAATCCTCCCATTTCAGCACTGGTTCATGTTCAGGCTGCTCCACTTCCAGTCCAGCTCCCTGCTTGTGTCCTGGGAAAGCACTGGAGGATAGACCAAAGGCTTGGGACTCTGCACTTACCTTGGAGACCAGCAAGAAACTCCTGGCTCTTGGCTTCGGATTGTCAGCTCCAGTTGTTGTGGGCGTTTAGGGAGTGAGCCACTCAGTGGAATATTTTCTGTCTCTCCTCTGTAGATCTCTTTCCAATAAAAATAAGTAAGTCTTATGGAGTGTATTAATTTAAAAAATGATTTGATTCCATTTCCCATGAATCTTCTAATGTACCTTTGAACAGTGTTCTGTGTTGAGCTTGTGATTTTTATTCTGTTTCTTAAGATGGGATGTATTTGAGGAGTCCTGTTACTCTGCAGTCTTATGTGGCTTATATCAGTTTTACTTGTGGTTGTAAGTCAGGTTAGTGGCTGTGGCAAGCATTATCTCTTAGGGTGAGTAATAGCTCAGCAACTAAGGGAGGAGAATTTAGACTGGTATTTGCCAAAATTTGTGTCAACATTAGTGTTACATGTTTTAATATTTATTTATTTTTTTTTGGAAAGTCAGATATACAGCAGGAGAAGTGACAGAGAGGAAGATCTTCCATCCACTGGTTCACTCCCTAAGCGCCTTCAAAGACCGGAGCTACGCTGATCCAAAACCTGGAGATTCTTCCCAGTCTCCCATGCAGGTACAGGTTCCCAAGACTTTGGGATGTGCTTGACTGCTTTCTCAGGCCATGAGGAGGGAATTGAATAGGATGTGGGGTGGCCAGGAGTAGAACTAGTGTGTGTATGTGATTCCGACTGAAGCAAGGGGAGGATATTAGCCTCTAGGCTACCGCTCAGAGACCAGAAATCATTTTAATTATACTTGTATGATTTGTGAATTTATTTAAATATTTGTTTTTTTGTTTGAAAGGCAGTGTTTTCAGAGACTGAGGGAATGACAGATATTCTTTGTGCTGGTTCACTCCCCAAATGGTTGCAGTGGCAAGAGTGGTCCAGGCCAAAGCAAGGAGCCAAGAGCTTCATTGGGATTTCCCATTCCCGAGGGCATCCTCCATGGCTTTCCCTGGAACATTATCAGGGAGCAAGATGGGACACAGAGAAGCTGGCACTTATGGGATGCCAGCATTGTAAATGGCATCTTTATCTGCTCTATACCACAGCACTGGCCCCCGACAGATTGAATGACTTTATTCAACAAGTAGAGTTAGAGAGAATGGGCAGAGAGACCTTCCATTCCCATGGTTCACTGTATATATAGCTTCAAGGGCCAGGACTGGGCCCTACCAAAGCCAGGAGATTTATCTTGGTCTCTGATGTGTATGACTCGAGTACTTGTGTTATCTTCTTATGTTTTCCCAGGTGAACTAAGATAGAGTTGGGTTGAAAGTAGACCAACCATTACTTGACCTGATGCTGACATGGTAATCTGGTCTTGGAGGTAGCAGCTTAATAGGCTGTGCCACAATCCTGGCCCCTAATGATACATGCTTTTTTTAAAAAAAATATGTATTTATTTTTATCTCAAAGTCACATATACAGAGGAGGAGAGATAGAGAGATATTCTGTCCAATGATTCACTCCCCAAGTGATCACAATGGCTGGAGCTGAGCTGATCAGAAGCCAGGAGCCAGGAAATTTTTCCAGGTAACCCATGTGGGTGCAGGGTCCCAAGGCCTTGGGCCATCCTAGACTGCTTTCCCAGGCCACAAGCAGGGAGCTGGATGTGAAACAGGTCTGACGGGATTAGAACCATTGCCCATATGAGATCAAGGCACATTCAAAGTGAGACTTTAGCCATTCGGCCACTGCCCCGGACCCTAATGATACATTTTTAAGTTTAAGAGAATATTCAGGAGGGTTGAAGAGAGGGACCTCTCATCCATTGGTTTACTCACCAAGTGCCCGCAAGCTGGGAGCCCAGAATTCAGTCCAGGTTTCCCAAGTAGGTGCCAGGAGCCTACTTGGGAAGCCATTGCTGCTGCCTCCCACTAGCAGGAAGCCAGAGTTGGGAGATTGAGCCAGGGCTTTAGCCGTGTACTGCACCACAAAGTGGATGTCCTCTCTGTTAAGCACTATATCAAATGCCCGCTGCATAACACAATTTAAAATGAGTGTAAGGTCAGAATCTTCATTTAAAAAGTCTCAGAAATGTGGTCTTAGTTTAAAATGTGGTTCTGGATTTTTTCCCATCATTTGGATGGTGATTGTCCGTATTGAAGCATTGTGTCTGCAGTTACCTACAGCAGTTGGTGAAAACCTGTGATACTAAGAAGCAGAGAAAGTTGACTTAGAAGGGCAGGTATAGGTCTTCCTTCAGAAATCCATTAAAATAAATATTTAAGAATTCAATATTGACATTTCAGTAAATCAACTTATCCTAGATTTTGCTATGTTATTGTTCTGAATGTGTTTGTTTTGACTTACATAGAGTGAATACAACACATAATATATATTTTTAAATATTTATTTTGTTTTTATCTGAAAATCAGAGTTAGAGAAGGATATCTTGCTTTGCTGGTTTACTCCCCAAAGAGCTGCAGCAGTTCAGGCTGAGCTGATCAGAAGCTAGGAGCCAAAAACTTCTTCAGGGTTTCCCACATGGGTGCAGGGGTCCAAGGCCTTGGGCCATCCTCTGTTGCTTCCCCAGTGTATAAGCAGGGAGCTGGATTTGAAGTGGAGCAGCTAGAACTCAAGTGGGCATCTATAGCAGATGCTGGCACTGCAGTGGGAGGCTTAGCTTAACATACCACAGTGCTGGACTCTCTTTTGTGTTTTTCACATTTCTTACTGAAGTTTGCTGATCTCCGGAATGTAAGAAGGAAATCTGCAAACTCTGACCTTCTAGCAGTTTCCTTTTGAGCAGATGAGCGTTAGGTATAATGTGTTGGTAAGTTAGATTACATTCTTGGAAGATGCTTTTTGAGATCGCCTGATGAGACTTCTTTTACAGCTGTTTATAACATGGTCATTCAAACTGTCCATCTTGAGAAACCTTTCAGTCCATCTTGAGAAACCTGGTTCCTTTTGTTAAAAAGGGAAGACTACAGAAGAAGTATCTCTCATTTAGGTACATAGGGGTGTAAAAAATGCACTGGCTAAAAGTTAAATCTCTTTGAGGGTTTGTGGAGTATTTTTGTTGTTAAACATTGTTTATGTGTTTGAGAGAGTTTCAGAGAAAGGAGGGAGAGGGGTATTTTTCAGTTGCTCAGTTACTTCCCAGGTAGCTACAATGGCTATGGCTGGGCCATATGGAAGCCAGTAGCCAGGAACTCCCATCTGTTATCTCCCTGTGGGTGGCAAGACCCACGCACTCAGCAGCTGGGATTTCAACAGGTGTCCATTTGGAATGCCACTGTTGCTTGTAGTTGGCTTAACTGCTTCACCGCAGTGCTGGCCCTTATGGGATCTTCTGCATGTTTTGAGAGTCCCCATGAACATGGTTTATTTTTCCTTCTGAGAACATTTCCAATACAGATAAAAGGCAGGTCAGTGTGTTGCGTTAGCTTAGTTTGTACTGTAAAGGAACTGGTTCCCTAAATGTAGTTGTGAGATTGCTACTTTCCTTTCGCTGTGATGTGGAATTGAGGAGCAGTAAGCACATTTTTTTTGTTTGTTTTTAGATTTATTTTATTTTCCTTATTACAAAGTCAGATATACTGAGAGGAGGAGAGACTGAGAGGAAGTGGAGCTGCCGGGATTAGAACCAGCGGCCATATGGGATCAAGGCGAGGACCTTAGCCACTAGGCCACACCGCCAAGCCCAGGTAAGCACATTTTAAATGCACAGTTCATTAATGCTTCACGCATTGCCTGTGTAACCACTACCCAGATGAAGATACAGTTTATTTTTTTTCAAAGATTGAGAGTTCTAGAGAGAGAGGGACAGACAACCAGAGCAGTTTTCATCAGCTTCTTTAGTCCCCAGGTGCCTGTAGCAGCTGGAGCTGAGCTGATCCAAGGCCAATAGCCTCTTCCAGGTCTCTCATGTTGGTGCAGGATTAAAATAAATTGATTGACTGCTTTCCAAGGCCATAAGCAAGACACTGGAACGCTGAGCAGCCACATTGTGAATGGAACCACTTATGTGATCCTGGCATATTCAAGGTGAGGATTTAGCTATTGAGCCATGGTGCTGGTCTCCCTCTCTCGACGTCCTTCCCTTTAAAAAATAAAAACGATTTGTTGATTTTAGAGGCACAGTTACACAAAGAGAATGAGAAAGACCAAGTGAGGTCTTCTGTCCACCGTTTCACTCTCCAGGTGGAGCATGGCTTGGCCAGTCTGAAGCCATGAGGCTCCCCTTCTTACAGTTCTCCCACAGGAGTGCAGGAGGTCAGGCACTGGGGCCATCCTCCACTGCTTTCCCAGGCACATGTAGCAGGAAGATGGATCAGAAGTGGAGCAAGAGGGCATGGCGTGGTGGCCTAGTGTCTAAAGTCTTCCCTTGACCACGCGGGGATCCCATATGGGTGCCAGTTCTAGTCCCAGCAGCCCTGCTTCCCATCCACCTCCCTGGTTGTGACCTGGGAAAGTAGTCGAGGATGGCCCAAGGCCTTGGAATCCTGTATCCACATGCGAGTTCCTCAGGCTCCTTGCTTTGGATTGGCGCAGTTCTGGTGGTTGCAGTGAATTAGGGAGTAAATCATTGGACAGAAGATCTTCCTTTCTGTCTCTGCTCCTCTCTCTCTCTCTCTCTCTCTCTCTCTCTCTCTCTCTATATATATATATATATATATATATATATGTATATATATATGTATATATATATGTATATATATATATATCTGACTTTACAATAAAAATAAATAAATAAATAATTAAATAAATAAATAAATAAATAAATCTTTTATTTTAAAAATGGAGCAGCAAGTAATTGAACTGGTGCTCATATGGGATGCCAGTACAGCAGTTGGCAGCTTCATGTGCTGTGCCACAATGTTTGCCCACTTCCTTGGTTTTAACTTGAATTTTTGTTACTTTAACAACACTTACTACTTCAAATGAAAACCAACATTCTCCTTTCTCTAATTTGCATTCCTTGAAATATTCGCTCCTTGGTCTTTCGGCTGTTCATGATTCAGTCTTTTGCTTAGTAATGTGATTTGTTTGTGGGTCTGTTTAGGTTTTCTGCAGCTTCATGACTCAGTTCTTCAACATTTTTTCCATTGTTGATTAGCTGTTGTAATTCCTGATAAATCTTCTTGCTTCTGTGTTTTCCACTGTTAGATCTTTTCATCTTTAACTCAGACTGTCTCCCTCCCTCCCTCCATCCATCCCTCCCTCCATCCATCCCTCCCTTCCTTCCTTCTTCTCTCTCTCTGTTTCTTTCTGTTTTTTTTCTTATTTGGGTTAGTGGTGTATCAGTGTTACTTATTTTTCAATAAATGTGCTCTTCATTGATCTTTGACATTTTTTCCATTTTGTTTATTCTAATTTTTTTCTCCTACTTATTTTGTGGTTTGTGTTGTTTGTCTTTTACCTTGATGCCGTTTATCTGATGTCTTTCAGTGTCTTAGTACAAGCACTGACTCTGGTAAATGTCCCTGTTAGCACTGCTGTTGTTGCGTCCCTTCAATTCTGATGCATTGTGTGATCTCCATTTGTTTACAGGAAGCTTTTGATTCTCCTTGATTTCTTCTGTGGCTCTTTGCTTAGGAGCATGTTGTTAAGTCATGTGTGAGATTACATATCTTTTAGAGATTTGTAAATTGTTAATTTCTAACTGAATTAGATTGTGATCAAAAAAGAGAAGTGATTGGTTTCATCTTTTAAAAATTTATTGAGACTTTTGCTTTATGGCTTAGCAGTGAACCATGCTAAAGAAAGTTCCATGTACTGATGAAAAGAATGTTTTCTGGAGGTGTGGAATGAGTTCTGTAAGATAGCAGTTAGGTTCTTTTAGTCCATAGTGTAGATTAGCTTTGTTGTTTCTTGGCTGATTTTCTGTTTTGTTGATCTGTCCACTGATGGAAGTGAGGTGTCGGAGGGGAGGGGGGCTGCTCCTTGCTGTCAAACTACATCAGCTCCCGGGGATAGGAGATGGCCTTTTGATGACCCTTAGAGACCCGGATGTGAGGAAGAATCTTCCCATGGTGTTGCTTGAGTGGTTTGGGCAGTTCTGACACATGGTTAGCTTTATTGCAGCAGGGTTGAGAAGATCTTTTTCAGATATGCTGCCTGACCAAGTCCACCTTAGTGCATCCACAGACCCAGACACTTGCTGCAAGCTTGGCCAGGAGAAGGTCTGTTCTGTTCTGCTTTCCATTTTCTGACATTGCATTTGATGTCCCCATCTGGCCCAGATGAGCTGGCTGCCCTGTCCCCCATGTGCATTGGAGCACACTGTCCAAACATTGCACAGGTCTCAGCACCTGAGGAGGGATAGTTGATTGAGGTGTTCTGTCCTCCGTCCTCTGTAGTGGTACAAGGTGTCCTCTGCAGGTTCCGGTGGACTGCCATATCCTCCATGGGCACCTGGATATGCTGTCCACTGCTCCGTCTGAGCCTCTGAGGAGGCTCAGCTTTGACACTTGCACTACATGGTCAGACCATGGAACCTGCACTTCTCTTCGTGGTAACATTCTTGAATGGAGGTTTCTTGTTTTGCTGTTGGGTCTTAGGATCATTTTCCAAAATTCTCCCCTCACCCTGAGATTGATTTATTTGAAAGACAGATTTTGTAGAGAGAAGATTAGAAAGAGGGATATTCAGTCTGCTGGTTCACTCCCCAAATGGCTGCAATGCCAGAGCTGAGCTGATCTGAAGCCTGGAGCCTAGAGCTTTTTCCTGGTCTCCCAAGTGGATACAGAGGCCCAAGGATTTAAGCCATCCTCTGGTGCTTTCCCAGGCAGGGAATTGGTTTGGAATTGATGCAGGTGGGACACGAACCATTACCCATATGGGATGCCGGCATGATAGATGAGGATTAGGATGCCACAACACCATGCCAGCCCCTAAGTGATTAAAAAGGGTATATATATATATATATATATATAACATGAAAAATATATAAACCCTTTTAATTGCATATATATTAAAATATGTATTTTTAAAATATAGTTTTCAGCATTTTATCTTGTGATAAGCAAGTGGATTGCTTCATTCTGTCACGCCAGAAGTCATTTTCCTTTTTGTCGTTTGTTTTGGTGATTTTGAGGTTTGCAGTGCTGTGCTGTTGTAGTTTTAATGTGCATTTCCAAGCTGAGTATTGATATCAATCATCTTTTCTGTTTTTGTTGTTTCTGTCATTCTTTCCTCTTTGGTAAAGTGTTTGTACATACCATTTTCTATTTTTAGTTGGGTTGTTTGGTGCTGTTCCATTTGTTTGGTGTAGTCTAAATTCTATTTCTGGTTGCGTAGTGACATGCATATATTCGTCTCACAGCCTGTAACTCACTTTTTTCAACTTAGCAGTGTCTGTGGGAAGAGCTCATATTCATGAAGTCTATTTCACCAGTTTGTCTTATCATTTATTGGTCTTTTGGTGTCATGTCAGACCACTTGTCAGACCCTCCCTCTCGGTCCTAAAGATTTCACTTGTGTTTCCTCTGGAAGGTTTGTTCATTTTTTTCCCTGAGTAAAAGTTTCATGATTTTTCATTTGACATTTTAAGTTAATGAGCCATTTTAATTTTCTTACAAAGTATTGGTGTGGGAGTTTAAACTGTTTATGGATTTTTCATTTTTTGTTTATGTTCAGGTCCTGCAGTATCATTTATCAAAAAAAGGCTGTCCTTTCCCAGTTGCATTGCGTTTGCAAGTTTATGAAAGGCATGCTTGGGTCATTGTTGGGTACTCTAGTGTTCCATTAGTCTGTTGCAGCTGCTTGGGGAGTGAACCAGCAGACAGAAAATCTTCTTCTTGTCTCTCCTCTGCTCTACCCGTTTTTCCAATAAAAATAAATCTTTAAAAAAAGATTTTAATTATGATCTTCAGAAAGGAAAAAAAGTTTATTGTATCATTTGGTTCTCATTCTGTCACCGTTTCTCTGGTTTCCTTACAGAGCTCTGAGGAACATGAGTGCAGTGAAGAAGTTTCCCATGAAGATGAGGGATTTCTGGGCATGTCCCCTCTCCTGCCAGCCCATCACGCTATGGAAAGAATGGAAGAGTTTGTTTGTAAGGTAAGATGGCAGTGTCCTCTCATTCCCATGCTGTGTGTTTAGTCATTGCCGACCAGAAACCCTAAACAGAGTGAGTACTTTAGCATTCAGTTTCCTGTGGGAAAAATCTGTGGTAAAATGAGGGCAGGGGAAGTCTTCTGAATTGTCTTAGTAAAGTTTTACAAATAATTAGTAAAGAAAAATTTTTATTTAGAAGGGAGAGTTACAGGGAGACAGAGCAAGTGAGAGAGAAGGATTTTATAGTCACCTTATTGTGCGGTAGAACCCAAAACCTCCTGCCACCTAGCAATGATCCAGTATCTATGAACCAACCTTTGCCCATCCTTCCCTCCTGACTTGGCCCACTGCTTTTGGTGAGCACAATTATGTTTTCAGCTTTTATGAGATTTCTATTTTTTTAAGGCAACATGTGAGTGAGATCATGTGATGTTTATCTTACCATGCTTTGCTTGATGTTAGCACCTATGGTTCAGTCAAGGTGTTGTAAATGACAAAATCTCATCCTTTTCTGACTGACTTACATTTCCATGTTTACATCCCCATTCTCTTTAGACATTCATCAGTACAGGGATCCTTAGGTTGTTGCCATTTCTTGGCTTTTGTGGAGTGTATGTAGCTCGATGGATGAATTTCAATTCCCTTTGGAATTTTCCCAGTAGTGGAATTGCTAGATCATATGGTAATTCTAGTTTCCAGTTTTTGAGGAACCTCTGTACTGTTTTATGTAGAATCTCATGAACAGTCTGCAAGGATTCCCTTTACTCTAAAAAAAGGTATGTAAAGACAGAGTAGGGGACTGGCAGTAAGTGATGCTGTTGCCCGGAACAGCTTGCGTCCCACATGGGTGTGGTGTGTATCCTGGCAGTTCCACTTTGGATCCAGCTCTGTGCTGATAGCCTGGGGGAGCAGGAGAGGATGGCCCTATTCTTTGGGCTGTTGTACTCACATGGGAGACCCAGACTCTTTTGGCTTAGGCCTGGTCCAGACCTGGCCATTGGGGCTATTTGGGGAATGAACCAGCATGAACTCTGTGTTTCCCTCCCCCACTCATGTAGCTCTTTCAGCTAGCTAGCTAGATAAATCTTTGTTAAAAAGGAGGGGAAGGGGTTCCAGGGAGTGAGTATCTCTTCCATCTGCTGGTTCATGCTTCAAATAGCTGCAGCATCCGTGTCTACACAGAAGTCAGTGGTCTAGAACTGCATCCTCATCCCCACATGTGTAACAGGGGCCCACGTGCTTGGGGTCATTTTCCACTACCCTCCCAGATGTATTAGCAGAACGTTGGACGAAAAGTGAACTCAAGTGGTATAAGATATTGATGGTGGCTTACTTGTAGTGCTACAGTTTTAACCCCTCATCTTTGGTTTTGATAATGGCCAGTTTTACTGAAGTAACGTGATACCTGATTGAGGTTTTGATTTCATCTCCCTGGTTATAAGCAATGTAGATCTGGTGTTATGGTGTTGCAGACAAAACCCAAGTCCCAGCTGCTTCATTTCTTTTCTTTTAAGATTTACTTATTTTTATTACAAAGTCAGATATACAGAGAGGAGGAGAGACAGAGAGGAAGATCATCTGTCTGATGTTATACTCCCCAAGTGAACACAACGGCTGGTGCTATGCCAATCCGAAGCCGGGAACCAGGAACCTCTTCCGGGTCTCCCACACGGGTGCAGGGTCCCAAAGTGTTGGGCCGTCCTCGACTGCTTTCCCAGGCCACAAGCAGGGAGCTGGATGGGAAGTGGAGCTGCCGGGATTAGAACTGGCACCCATATGGGATCCTGGGGCGTTCAAGGCGAGGACTTTAGTCACTAGGCCACGCCACAGCACCCAGCTGCTTCATTTCTAACTCAACTCTGTGCTAATGCATCGGGGAAAGCATCAGCATGTGGCCCAAGTGCTCACATGGCGGCCACACACGTGGGAGGCCACGATGGAGTTCATAGTTCCTGGTTTTGATCTGAGCAGAAACTGGTATTGGCAACCATTTTGGGAGTGAGGCAGCAAATGGATAAGATTTTTCTCTCTCTAACCTTTTAGTCAGGACTGGCTCAAAAGTGGAGCAGCTGGGATGTGAACTGGTGCCCAAAGGGGATGGCACATCACCCTGCCAGTCCATGGCTATAATGTTTTAGTCCTTGTAGTTAAGTTATAATTGATTTAGACTACTCTGCATTGGACCAAGGGATGAAAAAGAATCTGAACATGGATACACTTTCCAAGGTTAGCATTCATGGATCCAAGTTGAGTCTCGATTATTATTAATGTCTGACAATTTATAACAAGCAAGGTAAAATAATGAGTCAGTCCATTCTGTTGATCACTATTTCAGGAGGATTAGCACAAAAAACAGACAGTGAATAGTTCCATACTTCAAAAATCAAATTTGGGACGCGGCACAGTAGCCTAGTGGCTAAAGTTCTCCCCTTGCACATACAAGGATCCCGTATGGGTGCCGGTTCTAATCCTGACGTCCCGACGGCCCTGCTTCCCATATAGCTTCCAGCTTGTGACCTGGGAATTTTTACGAGCATTTGCAGTATGAACCCTCAAATGGCGAAGATAACCCCCTCCACTATTCTGAAAAGTTTTTTAAAAAGTAAACCATGGGCCCAGCGTGGTAGTCTAGTGTCTAAATTCCTTGTCTTGCCTTGCTTCCAGGCCTGTTTAAAGAGCACTTCAGAATACACACAGAGACAGGCAACATCTGGACACATCTCTTAAGTATGTATGAACAGTGGGCAATGAATTGTTGATTGAGATTATTCCTTTTATTTGCATGTCTTTGAAGGGAAGGGCAGAAGCTTTTTGTTGAGATTGATTTATTTTGGGGTTTAGCAGTTAAGGCCCTCACCTTAAACCCACCTGGATCCCATATGGGTGCCATTTCTAATCTTGGTGGCCCCTCTTTCCATCCAGCTCCCTGCTTGTGGCCTGGGAAAGCAGTCGAGGACGGCCCAAAGCCTTCAAATTTTAACCTGTGTGGGTGACCCAGAAGAGGCCCCAGGTGCCTGGCTTTGGATTGGTGCAACTCTGGCCATTGCGGCTGCTTAGGGAGTGAATCGAAGATGTTCCTCTCTGTCTGTCCTCTTCTCTCTATATATCTGCCTTTCCAAAAAATAAATAAATCTTTTTTAAAAGTTCATGAATAAAATGATTTGAAAAATAACTACAATTTTGTCCAAAAAAACTAAAGTCAATGTGTATGAGAAGTCTGCAGTAAGTTCATGGAAATGTGAATTTTTAAGCCAAGCAGTTTTCACACATTATTCCACATTCCACAAATGTTTGAAACCAGTATGATTCATCACAGAAATGTCATTTATTGTATTTTTTTGTTTGTTTTTTTTATTTATTAATTTAAAGTTGGATCGTTTTGAGATATTTGTTGCTATCATCTGCACTGCTATGAAGATTGCTTTAGATGTGCATGGTTGTACCTAAACATTTCCTTTGGTTTGTGTGGTGCTTGGAATTCGTGCAGCATGGGAATGCTGCTGTGGTGCAGTGGGTGAGACCCTGGCTCACACCACCAGCATTCATTTGAGTGCCAGTTTGAGTCCCAGCTGCCTCACTTCCTTTCAGGCTCCCAGCTGGGGAGCCTGAATCCCTTGCACCTGTGTGGGTAACCCAGAAAAAACGCCTGGCTCATTTGGACAGTGAATGAGTCAGGAGTGAAGAGAAGTCATCTTTTGTTTTCTGTCTCTCTTTTTCTCTCTGTATTTTTAAAACACATACTTATATTCATGCTTTCTATTTTTAATTTTCCCATAAGTTCTATCTGGTTTTAAAAGATTGATTTTATTGGAAAGGCAGATGTACCGAGAGGAGGAGAGACAGAGAGGAAGATCTTCCGTCCGATTAGTCAGTCCCTAAATGGCTGCAATTTCTGGTGCAGGAACCTCTTTCTGGGTCTCCCACATGGGTTGCAGGGTCCCAAGGTTTTGAGTCATCCTTGACTGCTTTCCTAGGCCAGAAGCAGGAAGCTGGATGGGAAGTGGAGCTGCCAGGATTAGAACTGGCACCCATATGGGATCCAGGTGAGTTCAAGGTGAGGACCTTAACCATTACGCTATCATCGAGGCCCAGTTCTATCTATTACAAATTGCCTTTGACCATGTGCATGACTCCACTGAATCTACTCCCGGAGTCAGTTACTTTCCTCTCTCATTCCATATTGATAGGCAAATGTTTGGCCACTGTATTATTTGATTTTACATAACAGTTGAAAGCATTGAGTGTTTTTAGCCTGTTCTCCATAATGCTATATTGTTGTGGTATTCTCCATAATTTTCTACTTGAAACAATTTTTTTCACTGTGTACTGAAATCTCACCTATTTGAAAGAACATTTTTTTTTTTCCTCCAAATATCGTCTTGATTGCCAGACTGATCATTAGTTTGGTAAGGATTTTTCTTGACTTAGCATCTGCTCCCTCTATTATTTTTCAAATTTAGTTGTAATAGCAATTGATGCTTCTGCAATACAAGTTTGTAATCTGGATATCTCTCTTGGCCCCATTTAATCCTATCATAATCTCCACTATTATGCCACAGAATGTCACACTTCACCATTGCTAACACCCCGTCACACACACAATAATAAACATGTTCTTGGTTTTTTCTATGAACTATAATGAAATTCTGCATCAGTGTGTAACCTGATATGAAATAAAAGTGTTTTAAATTTTTTTCCTTGCCTTGATGCACCAATGCATATATCTATGCATTTCTACATATTAAGTATTTCCAACTATTTTCCATTAATGATTTCTGCAATGATGCTAGTTTGGACAGCTGTTGTCATCAACTTTAGTTTCTCCCATCTTCCCAAAACCACTTTTAAGTCTACGCTAGTTCTTTTGTCAAAATTCATTCACTATTTTTTTTTTAAGATTTACTTTATTTTTATTACAAAGTCAGATATACTGAGAGGAGTAGAGATAGAGAGGAAGTGGAGCTGCCGGGATTAGAACCAGCAGCCATATGGGATCAAGGCAAGGACCTTAGCCACCAGGCCATGCCGCCAAGCCCTCATTCACTATTAATACTTCTTCCTCTCACTCTAAATTCTCAAGGAATTTCTTTTGGTTTTAAGTGAGACCTGCCATTTTTTTCGTATGATAGTAATTCTTTCAGGGAGGTGGACATTAGTCAAATGGTGGAGATACTGCCTTTCACACCTTCATACCATGGTGGAGTGCCTGGCTCTATTCCCAAACCTGGCTTTCTGATCATGCTCAACCTGGAAGCCCAAAGGTGATAGCTTACACAGTTTATTCCATGCCAGCCACATGGGAGAAGTGAATTGAGCTCCTGGCTCCTAGTGTCTGATGAAGCCTGTGGTAGTGTAGGTACTTTCATTCCTTGACAGAATAGCCTGTGCATCTCTCCCCTAGTGCCGCCAGAGCCCAGTGCAAGGAGGAGCCCCAGGCCCCATCCTGCTGCACAGAGCATCCCCGGACCATGCAGAGGAAGCACAGCAGGGTGCCGTGGGGTCAGGGAGGAAGAAGAAAAGGGTCCCCGAGGGCAGGGCGTCGGCAGAGGAATCCTGCGTGGTGCTGACGAGGAGGGATTGGCCGCACAGTCACTTCCTGTGAGGTGCTGCGGTCACGCACCCTCAGTCAGCAAAGAAGCAGCAGAGGAAGAGGACGCGCTGCTGGACTCTCCTGAATGGAACGGTTCTGCTGCCAGAAGATGCGCTGCGGGCCCCGTGAGTGGACGTGACAGGGCTCGTGGACTCCAGCTAGCCCTCGTCCGACCTGCTGTCCACCTGTACCCCGCCTGGGGAGGGCCTCAAGGTGGCTGCCATGGTGGACATGGGGCCCGTGGTGCACAAGGTGGAGTTGGTGCCGCCCCCAGAGTGCCTGGTATTTGAGCCTGCTGGGAGGAGTCCACAGACGCAAAAGGACATCTGCAAGGTAAGAACCCCCAAGGTACAGGGGTCCGGGAAGGGGAGGCGGTGGCTTGGCCCTAGCACATGTCCAGGAATGCAGGCGGCGGCTTGCCCTTGGGTGCGGGGTCCAGCTGGGGAGGGGGCAGCTTGGCCATCAGCAGGGGTGTAGTAGGGGAGGTGGGGCTTGCCTTCATTCGGGGCTCACTAGGGTAGGCGGCAGCTTAGCCCTGAGTGTGGGTTCCTGGAGGCCAGGTGAAGTCTTGGTCCTCGGTGTGGGGCGGGGTCAGAAGTGTAGGCAGCTGCTTAGCCATCAGCACGGGGTCCGGGTGCGGAGGCGGTGGCTTGCTTTTGGTGCGTGGTCCAGGAGGACTGGTCTCATGTTGGCCCTTGGCGCTGGGTCCCAAAGGGCTGGTCTTGGCTTGGTCTTTGACGCCAGCAGGTGGTGTCTTGGTTATTGGTATGTCTGTGTGCACAGGCTTTGCCTTGGGCCTCCACTGGGGTCGTTAAGGGCAGCTGGTGGCTTGGCCATCTTCTTTAGGTCTCCGAGGACAAGGGTAGCTTGGTCATCGCACAGGTGCAGGAGGGGAGGTGGCCACTTGCCTTCGTGCGGAGTTTGTTTACTAGGGTGGGCCATGGCTTAGCACTCAGTGCGGGTTATAGGAGGCGAGGTTGCAGCTTGGCCATCTGCGTGGGGTCTAGGAGGGCAGGAGGTGGCTTGTCCCTAGGTGCAGGGTCCAGGGACAGGTGGTGGCTTGGTACTTGGTGAGTGTTCCTGGAGGGCAGGCCATGTCTTGGCTCTTTTTGTGTTGTCTGGGAGGGCTGGTGGTAGCTTGGACATTGGCTTGGTTCATGAAAGGCATGAGGTGGCTTGGCCCTAGGCATGGGTTCCAGGAAGGCAGGCGGGGGCTTGGTGCTCCCTTCAGGGTGGGGACGCACAGGTGGTGGCTTTGGCCTTGGCGTGGGGGCCTTGAGGGCAGGCAGTGTCTTGGCCCTTTGTGTGTTGTTGTCTGGAAGGGTTGGAGTCCTTTGGTGCAGGGACGAGAGGGAAGGCTGGGGCTTGGCACTCAGTGTGGTCTCTGAGTATGGTGGGCAGAGGTGCCTCGGATTCACGCTGTCCTGCAAGGCCTGCTCCATTCTGTCCTCGGGACTGGTGGTCTGTCTGCCTGCCTGCCTTCCTTCCTTCCTTCCTTCCGTTCATCCGTCCTTCATTCCTCTCGTAATGCTGTTAAGTGTTGGTGGGGTACATGGTGGTATTTGCATGCAGTGCAAGCTCCCCCTAGGCCAAGCTTCGGTGGAAGGTTGAGCTGCAGCTTTTCCCCTCAGGATGGTGTCTGTACTAACCACTGCCACCCTGAGGAATTCTTCCCCGTGGATGAGAAAAGAAGCCCTAGTTTTAAAATTTTGTCTATGTATCTATGTGTTTATTATAGTTTAGGAAGTGTTATTCAATAATGAAATGAAAAAAACATACCATTGAATTACTTGTGTAAAAAACAGAGCATGGCAGGTTTCAGAATCGGGATGATTGCAGAGTAACTGGGTTTTTTAAAGTTAATTGTAGTTGTAATCTTTTTACACACACATGTCCCTAAATCTTCAGGTAAGGGAATTAGATTCTTTCACTCCTTGTTGTGGAGGAAGGTCAGGGTGGTGATAATGGTCAACAAGGTTGAGTGACTTGCTCAAGGTCAAAAGTGTTTTTCTTGCCCCCTGTACCAGTGCTTTCGAACGATGCTGCTGTGCCAGGGAAGGCTCATTCAAGTTCAGACCCCCTAGGCCTCTGTAAAGGAGTGGAATCAGCTTCTGGCTGTGGGAATTTGGAATCTTTTTTTTTTTTTTTTTTTTTTTTCTAGCCAGGAGCCTTAATGTAGACTCCAGGACAGGCAGAGAGGACAAGGAGGAGCTAGTTCAGCACCTCTGTAGGACTTCATTTCCTGTTTGCTGAGTTTGAGTTGGAAAGGGTGAGCAAGTCTGTGAGGACCTGGTTAGCATGCTCTTAGGAGCCATCCTTGACTCTTCCTCCCCCAATCAGCTGCTGTGACCAGGTGTGAAGCGTTGAGGTTTTTCCTAAACTGTAGTTTCATCTGCAGTGTTGCATTTATCCAGTTAGAGATTCACTTCAGTGTTCTTTGCTAATTATGTCTTTATTGTTTTGAAAAGACAAGTGGTATGCTCTTTGTTACATTATTGAAAATAAGTGAACTTTAATACTGGCTGTTTCTTCAATATCCAAGGTGGGATGCAGTTTCTGGCTGCTACATCTGCCATTAAATGTAGGCCACATCAAACTGTTGTGGAGTGCAGCCAGTGATTGCTCCTTCACTCTCCTTGTATGCTCTTCCCCCCACGTCCTAATTCAGCCAGGAGGTTGGACGCAGATGAGTTCATTTAGTCTTTCTAGCTACAAGCCCAGGTTCTGTTCCATCCCAATGAGTGCCAATTAACTCCTTAGCCCACCACAGTAGGTATTAGCCCCTGCCCCTTGACTCATGTATCAACTGAGAGGGGACAGTATCGCATGGTTGTATAACCACTCCCCTCACAAGCCCCTTTCAGAGGCCCATGAAGCAGGGGCTCCCTCCCTTTTTGGTCAGATGCTTTCATTACTCTGACACCTCAACTTGTCTCTTGGCTGACCCAGGACAGGTAATCCCCCGAGCATGGTCCCTGTATACTTCTTTGATTGGGCTTGTGATCTGTTATTTTAGTATGTTCTGTTAGCATGGGTCCCTGTACATTGCTTTGATTGGACTTGTGCTCTGCTGTTTTAATATGCTCTGTTATCACCAACATTGGTTAATAAAGACTCCTTAATAAAACCTTAGACATATCTGGTGTGATCTTGCTCGCACCCTGTAACAGAACTGTTCTGTAGAACTCTATTTGAAATATACTTCATCTTTATACCACAATCTGGAAATTGTTTTGTGGATTTTTTTTTAAAGATTTATTCATTTTATTACAGCCAGATATACACAGAGGAAGAGAGACAGAGAGGAAGATCTTCCGTCCGATGATTCACTCCCCAAGTGAGCCGCAACGGGCCGATGCGCGCCGATCCGATGCCAGGAACCTGGAACCTCTTCTGGGTCTCCCACGCGGGTGCAGGGTCCCAAAGCTTTGGGCTGTCCTCTCCTGCTTTCCCAGGCCAAAAGCAGGGAGCTGGATGGGAAGTGGAGCTGCCGGGATTAGAACCGGCGCCCATATGGGATCCCAGGGCTTTCAAGGCGAGGACCTTAGCCGCTAGGCCACGCCGCCAGGCCCTTTTTTTTTTTTTTTTTTTTAAAGTTTGTGGATTTTTTTAAGATGTGGATGCTTAGAAGCTGGAATTTGAACATTGGTTAATATAGACCATGAAGTACCCTATACAACACACAAATGAACACATTGCTTATAATTCCCTAAATTTTTGATCTTTAATTTTACCCTTTTGTCTGTTCCCACTCCTCACCCGTTTTCCCTTTTACATTTGATATACTTAGCATGTGACTAGAGATTGTTCTGTAGTACAAGGACTCGTGGCATCCCACTTGAGGAACTTGGAAAAGCATAATTGTGGGGTGCAAATAGTGGGACTTGAGAGGTTTATGCAGAATTGTTTCTAATATTTTTAAGTAAAAGAATTCTGAAATACTACTATTTGTCTCGCCAAAATAAACATTTCTAAGTTAATTTGTTTGCACCCTGACTTGTGGGAACTCATTCTAAGGGAATGACAACACCACTATGTTTTAAACTATCTCTTTTTATTTAGGATTGGCAGCCTCCATTTGCATATGAAGTTATAAGCTTTCACTTCACCCCAAGAGTCCATCACCTAAATGAACTAGAGGTGAGTGTTACTTCCTCCTTCTTGCCTAAATTTATTCTGGGTTTTAGGACTGTAGGCTGACAACCTGGAGCACCTCATATCGCAGGTCCCAGAATTTGTGTGAATTGAGATTGTAGGATTAGTTACTCAAGGTTCAGAGGAAGTATCTGAGTTTTTGCAAGTTATTTAAAGTGGTTACTATGGTATTTCCACTTAGCATGTTATAACAACTGTATAGCTCTTTTTTTCATGTTTGAAAGATTCAGTAACAGAGAATTAAATTTCACCTTGTCAGTGTTTATTATTTTTTAAAGATTTATTTATTTTTACCAAAAGGCAGATTTATAGAAAGAGAAAGATCTTTCATCTGCTGGTTCACTCTCCAAATGGCCACAACTGCTGGAGCTGAGCCAAGCCCAAGTCAGGAACCAGGAGCTTCTTCCAGGTGTCCCACACAGGTGCACGGTCCCAGGGTTGCTTCCCCAGGCCACAAGCAGGGAGCTGGATGAGAAGTGGAACAGCGGGGATATTAACTGATGCCCATATGTTTTCCCAATGCTTGTGAGGTGAGGATTTAGCCACTGAGCCATCCTGCCAGGCCCAACTGAAGTCTATTTAAGTGTTGCTGTTTTTCCCCCAATCTGCCACATTTTGAGATGATTCCCCATTGTGGTATAAAAACTACTGGAGAGGTCACAGTAGCATACTATAGTGGCTAAAGTCCTCGCCTTGCATGCACCGGGATCCCATATGCGCACTAGTTCCAATCCTGGCAGACCCTCTTCCAATCTAGTTCCCCGCTTGTGACCTGGGAAAGCAATCAAGGAAGGCCCAAAGCCTTGGGACCCTGCCCCCATGTGGGATACCTGGAGGAAGTTCCTGGCTCCTGGCTTTGGATCTGTGCAGCACTGGCCACTGGGGGTCACTTGGGGAGTTCTAGGACATTCAGAATCTTTGGTGTTGTGGGAGACAATAGCCAGGTCAGTCTCCCCTGAAGGCACCAGGAACAATTGATATGGAGATGAATGAGCAGGACACATCCTGGCTCACAGGTTTAGATAAAGAACCTGCTAGATTTGGGGAAGGGCACTTAGCTGTTAAGATGTAAATGGCTCAAGCCACTCCTCCCTGGATGCCTATGTGACAACCTTCCTTGAAAAGTCTGGTCCTGTTAATAAGCTTTGGCTGTTGACCATCAGTCAGCAGTCCACGCGTGTTATTATCATCTCTGTGTACAAAGCCCATCGCTGCAGCACAGTGACGGAGTGAATCAATTGGCAGAAGATATTCCCTGTCACTTTTCTTTGTATGTCTGACTTTGCAATAAAAATATATAAACCTTAAACAAACAAGCAACAACAGAACCCCCCGTGAGAGGGACCAGTATGGTGGCTCAATGACTAAATACTCACCTGAAAGTGCCGGGATCCCCTGTGGTTGAGTGTGTGTCCTGGCGGCTCCACTTCCCATACAGCTCCCCGCTTGTGGTCTGAGAAAGAGGAAGAAGGTGGCTCAAAACTTTGTGACCTTATCCTCCTGGGGGAGAGTCAGAGAAACTTCTGAATCATCTCAGCTGTGGCCATTATGGCCATTTGGGTAATGAAGCAGTGGATGAACATCTCTTTTTTGCCTCTTTTTCTCTGTAAATCTGATCTGCCTTTCCAACAACAAATAATTTTTTAATTAATTTATTCTTTTGGAAAGTCAGATATACAGAGGTAAGGAGAGACAGAGAGAAAGATCTTTTGTCTGCTGGTTCACTCCCCAAGTTGCTAAAACGGCCAGAACTGAGCCATTCTGAAGCCAGGAGGGAGCTTCTTAAAGATCTCCCACATGGGTGCAGGGTCCCAAGGGTGTGGGCCATCTTTGACTGCTTTCCCAGGCCACAAGCAGGGAGCTGGATGGGATGTGGAGCAGCCAGGACATGAACCAGTGCTCATATAGAATCCTGGCATATGCAAGTCTAGCATTTTAGCGACTAGGCTATTGAGCAGGGCCCAAAAATAAAGTAATCTCTTTTTAAAGATTTCTTTATTTTTATTGTAAAGTCAGATATACACAGAGGAGAAGAGACAGAGAGAATATCTTCTGTCTGATGATTCACTCCCCAAGTCACTTGCAAAGCATGGTACTGCGCAATCTGAAGCCAGGAGCCAGGAGCCTTGAGCCTCTTCCAGGTCTCCCATGTGGGTGCAAGATCCCAAGGCTTTGGGCCATCCCCAGTTGCTTTCCCAGGCCACAATCAGGGAGCTGGGGCTGCTGGGATATGAAAATGCACCCCTGTGGCATTACAGCTGGTTCAAGGTGAGCTCTTTAGCCACTAGGCCACTGTGCTGGGCCCAATAAATAAATCTTTTTTTTTTAAACAATTTTTTTTATTGTTTCCTTCATATATCTGATGTAAAAGGGGATTTTAAGGGAGAAACCCTATGCAGTCTCCCACTCACTCCAGGTCCCAGATGTGGGGCATGCTCCGAGGGCCTTGCTCAAGTGGTCTTGATAGTTTAACAGTAATGAATTGCTGCCAGTCTCGCCGCTCCAAGCACGATGAGGTCGTTGAAGAATCCACTGATTGACATAGTCCATCATAGAGTCTCCATTTGCCCGGTGTTTCACTGCCAAAATATAGCTGAGGTGGTTGATTGACTTGTTCTGTCCTCTGTGTTTTTATGGTTAGGGTTCCGAGTCCGGCAGTTCCATTGGGGAGATCCCCAAAGAGACTTTGTCTGAGGTGTTCCCAGACCAGATTCCTGTATGCACTAGCAAGTACAGGGTCTGGCGCAGTTCATCACCCAAATCAGCTGGTGGTTGCAATTGCTGGGTTGGTTCTGTTTCCAGCCCTGTCTTCCACTGGAACCAATGGGTGCTGCAGTCCAGCCTGGTTCAGCCCAGCGCATACTCGGCCCTCAAACAAACCAGTGTGGGCTGCAGGCTAGTTGGAGGGTTTGCCAGTATGTGTAGCAGACTAGTCCAGTCTGTCCCACATCCCCTTCTGCTCTCATACTTGTCAATGGATATTACAACCTTGTTCAGTCTAACCGGCTCAACTATACAGACTTGACGGATGTTGCTGGATGTCTGTCTAGCCACCCCAGCCCCTGTCCTAGTTTTTGTGCCCTTCCCTGGGGGTGGTAACCCAAGAGGGAGGAGCCCACCATTGCCCTCCCAGGCCACTCCCACATTATGCACTCTCCAGGTGGTTCTGTGGTTGAACTTGACAGAACTAGCCCCCAGTGCCAGCTTCTGCCAGCTGATGCTGTGGCTAAGCCCAAACAACCCTCACCCACTCTAATTGTAGATTGCACCAGTAGGATCAATCAGCCCAGCCCGGGTTTTCCCTGATCTAGTCCTCTTGAGGTCCACAGGTGTTGCAGCCCTGCCTAGTCTGATAAATAAATCTTAAGAACAACAACAAAGAAGCTTTAAATTTCTGATTTTTTTTTAATTTTTGATTTTTTTTGTTTGCCTGTAAATATTACAGATGTCACTGTTGCCATTTATTTGTTGAAATCTAAATACCAGCCCAGAGTAATTTATGTGTTTAGCAGAGAATGCTTGCCTCTACTTAACTAATAATTTTTACTTTTTTAAAATTCAGATTGTTGCCAGCAAAGGAGGTTTTGAAATGTTCACAAAAGAAAAGAAGTGGTCTAAAACGGATAGCCACCGGGATATCTGCCAGGAAAAGAAACTGGGTCTCTCTTCAAAGTCTCACTATGAAAGAATTCTCTACCCATGTGAGCTGTTCCAGTCTGGTGTCAGTATTATGGTGAGTTGCAACCTTTTTCTTACAAGTGGATAAATTGGGCCTGGTGTGGTAGCCTATTAGCCAAAATCCCCACTTTGCATGTGCCAGGATCCCCTTTGGGCTCTGGTTTGTATCCCGGCTGCTCCACTTCCTTTGCAGCTCCCTGCTTGTGGCCTGGGAAAGCAGTCAAGGACGGCTCAAAGCCTTGGGATCCTGTAACCACGGGACACCAGGAAGTAACTCCTGCTTCCTGGCAGTTCAGCTGCAGCTGTTATGGCCAATTGAGGGGTGAAGTAGTGGATGAAAAAAATCTTTCTCTCTGTAAATCTGCCTTTCCAGTAAAAATAAAACTTTTGGGGGAGAATATTTAAAATATTTTTTTTTAATTGGAAAGGCAAGTTTAGAGAGAAAAAGATCTTACGTCTACTGGTTCACTCCTCAAGTGGCTGCAATGTCCAGAGCTGAGGCAGTCTGAAGCCAGAAGCCAGGAGCAGCTTCTGGGACTCGCACGTGAGTGTGCGGTCCCAAGGCTTTGGGCCATCCTTGACTGTTTTCCCAGGCTACAAGAAGGGAGCTGGATGGGAAGCTGTAGCAGCTAGGGCCTGAATGGTGCCCATATGGGATCCTGGAGCATGCCAGTTGAGGATTTAACCACTAGACTGCTGTGCTGGGCCCCTCTTCATTTGTTTTATTATTGAAAATACTCCAGTGTATTTATGGACCTTTTTACTTGTTTACTAGTTGAACAGTGGATTGTTGCAGTTTTTGGCTGTTAGGAATAATAATATGCCTGTTTAGGTATAACGCTTCATGTGGACATATGTGTTCATTTCTCCTAATAGAGTAGAATTGCTAGGTGTTGTATTACCTTTATATTTACTTAAAAAAAACCTGTCAGAATGTTTTTCGAAGTGGTTGAACCATTTTGCATTCCCTCCAGTAATGTGGAGGCTTCCGGTTTTTCCATGTCCCGGCAAACACGTGTTGTCTCTTGTTTTGGTTATGGCCATTTTATTAGGTATGTACTGATATTTCCTTGTAGTTTTCATTTGCATTTTCCTAAAAGCTGCTGGTGATTTGCATTGTTTTATGTTCATGTTAGCCGTTTGTGTATCTTCCTCAATGAAGTGTGTGTTGGGTTGGCTTTGTATACTTGTAAGAGTTTGTTATACTAAATGCAAGTCCTTAATCAGACACATGATTTACAAAAACTTTATTCTTGTCTGTAATTTATGTTTTCATTTTTCTGATGGTATCTGCTTAAAGAATGGTTTGCAGATTCCTGTTTCCCTTTGATGGATTTTAGTTTTCACATCATTTAGGAAGTATTTTCCTTACCCGTGGCTGTAGTCATTTTTTTCTCCATGTAGAAGTTTTGTGGTTTTAGCTTTTGTTACAGAGCATTTCCTTTTGAGTTCCCTTATTCCCTTATTTTCATTTTATTTGAAAAAGAGGAGAGAAAGCTTCCATCTGCAGGTTCACTCCCAGCCGGGGTAAAGCCAGGAACTCAATCCAGATTTCTCTTGTGGGTGGCAGGGATTCAAGTACTTACATAGTCATCTGTTGTGTGCCAGACAGGAAGCTGAGTTAGGAATGGTGCTGGGACTTGAACTCAGGCACTCCTGTGTGGGATATGGGTCTCACAAGTGGGGTTGCTACTATTGGCTTTTACATTGAGGTTCATGGTGCATCTTGAACTGTTTATTTTTGTGAGTGTATAACATATGAGGTACATATGCAGGTTATTTGGGGCGGAGGGCTTATGAATATTCAATTGTGATGAGCACTGTTTGTTTAAAACAGTATTGTTCAGTTGATTTAGCTAGGCTACCTGTATTGAGAATCAGTTGAGCATAAATTTACAGTGTTAATTCTGAACTGTTTTGTTGTATTGGATTGCAATGGTCTTCCCCTAATGCCAATCCTAAGTCAGTCCATGGGTTCATAGATTTTCCTGTGGTTTTGATTACCTACAGCCAATTGCATTAAAATATTGCATGGAAAATTCCAGTATTAAGCGGTTCGTAAGTTTTTAGTTTTGTGATATTCTGATTAGTGTGATGAAATCTTACTTGTGTGGCCCTCCGTCCTGTGTGGAATGGGATTTATTCTTTTGCTCCTGTTTAATACCCGTCTTAATTATCGGACTGGCTCTCACGGCATTCCAATGCTGGTGACCAGATATGCTTTTCTTTTTTTTTTTTTAAGATTTTTATTTTTATAGGAAAGGCAGAGTAGTAGAGACACAGAGAAATGTCTGTTGCTTGCGGTTCACTTCCTAAGTGGCCACAATGGCTGCAGCTGAACTGATCCAAAGCCCAGAGGCAGGAGCCTCTTCCGGGTCTCCCACATGGGTGCAGGTCCCAAGGCTTTGTCAGGTTGCAAACAGGGAGGTGGATGGGAAGTGAAGCAAGTGGGACACAAACTGGTGCCCACATGGGCTCCCGACACATGCAGAGCGAGGATTTAGCCACTGAAGCATTGCATCAGACCCGAAAATACAACAGTACTGGTGTTGGCAATTTGGATATGCTCAAGAGAAGTCATAAAGTGTTTTCTCTCATAGGAAAAGTGAAATTAAAATAAGATTTTTTAGATCAATGGCTATATTCACCTAACTCTTACCATAGTATGTTATTGTGAGTATTCTGTTTCATTATTTGTGATCTCATACTCTGCCTAATGTATAAATCACACTTTTGTAGAAAAAAAGCTGTATCTTCTGTTTCAAACATCCATTGGCGGTCTTGGAATACCTACTCTGTGTGTGTTGTGGTTCTACTGTATGTGTCTGTGCAAATCTCAGGCGCTCACTACTTTGAGTTCTTTAGCTTTAAAGTAACTACGGTATCTGGTAGTGGAAATTCTCCTCTTTTTTTTCTTCCAAATTTCCCAGCCATTTATGTTTCCACGTGAAGTTTAGAATGATGCTTGAATGTCTACCAAATGAAAAATTCTGAAATTTTGATGGGGATTGCCTTTTGTCTGTAGATGAATTTGTAGTGGAATTGTCATCTGGTTTCATGAAGTTTTAGGAGCTTTATTGGGAATGTGTTGTTCTCCACTGTTTGTCAAACCTGATTTTTCTCAGGAAACTTTCTTTGCTCTGGTCTTTTAGGGTGTGCTGATGCCTAATTTATATCTTAAGGAAGAAGTGGAGCCTGACGTTCTTCTCATTGATACCCAAACTTCCCCAGATGCTGGCGCCAGGATGAATCATTGGTCGAAGAGAACAAGATGCCTAAAATCTCAGGTATCAATGCCCATAAGCCATTTTTCCTGTGAGTTTTGATTTCATTAACTCTTGGAGAAGAGTTGACTAGTTAGGGGAGGCCATTTGTGTAGTGTTTGAAACTTGAAGCGATAATATCTTTTCTTTGAGATGAGTTGGAGAAGAAATTGTGAAAATCCTTCTAATCTGATTTAGAAGGCTGTATGAATTCTGAAGTGGGCTGAGTGGGAGAACCTGGGAAACTCTCCTAGTGGGTCGTAACTCTCACTGATGGTCACATGGTCCAGGGCTGTGGGCCGGGCAAACTGGACAAAGTAGCTCCAACTGTTGGCTAATTTAGGTGTCATGCCACAGATGAGGTTATTTAAATTTAATATCTGGCTCTCCTGCCTCCTGCTTCTTCCTCCTCCTTGTTGTCTTCCTCCGCCTCTTCCACCTTTTTGTTGCTGTTAAGATTTATTTTTATTGGAAAGGCAGATTTACAGAGAGGAGAGACAGAGAGAAAGATCTTCCATCCACTGGGTCACTCCAGAAGTGGCTGCAATGGCCAGAGCTGAGCTTCTTCCATGTCTCCCACATGTGGGTGCAGGGTTCTAAGGCTTTGGGCCATCCTACTGCTTTCCCAGGCCACAAGCAGGGAGCTGGATGGGAAGTAGAGCAGCCAGGACACAGACCTGTGCAATATGGAGGTACTAGCGCTTGCAAGGGGAACATTAGTCAGTTGAGTCATCACTACCTAGTTTGTCTCATCTTATTGGTTCTACAAGAACATTTTGGTGCATCATGTCAGAAATTATCTGGTACTGATTGGACCGCTTATTGCTGGTTGTTAGTAACTTCAATTTCTTGGTTAAGGTGCTGTCTACCACAAGTCTTCCATTGTAAGTTTACTGTTTTTCACTTAAAAGAAATTATGCTTGGGGTTACTGTGTAAAAATTCTATTTTTCATTTGAATTGACGTATTTGTAAGTATATACTTTGCCTAAATACATAGGAAATGACAAGTGATGTTTTATTTTGTAAAGACTTACAGAAAAAGAATGAAGAGAAAGAAGTCTTTGGTTTGATGGTTTACTCCCCAAATGGCCTGGACAGTTGGACCCCAGGCCAGGACCTCTAGCTGGGTGCTCTCCATGGGTGCTTTCCTGGGCAGTGAGCTGCCTTCGTAATGGCAAGGGAGCTAGATTACAAGCGAGGCAAGTGGGATTTGAACCGGAGCCTGTAAGATGCCAGCCCTGCAGATGACAGCTTAACCCAGTGCACCGCAACGCTGGCCCCTAGGTAGTTGTTTTCAAATCCTATAATTCCTTTTATTAGTTTGCATTCATTTTTCATTCAGAGATTTTTAGTGTTTGATTAAAAGCTGTTTTTCTATCCCCTAAGTGTATGCATTTATAAACATTTTTGGAAAACTCATTTGAAACATATGAATGTGGTATAACTATATTCAGAAAGCCTATTTTTAAAGTTTAGTTATTTATTTACTTGTTTATTTGAAAACGAGGTGGGTAGGGAGAGAAATCTTCCATCTCTTGGTTTGCTCCCCATGCGGCCACAGCATCCAGAGGAGGGCTGGTCTCAGGTCAGGAGCCTCTTCCAGGTTGCCCACATGGGGGGGAGGAGAACTGAAATGCCTGAGGCATGCTCTGCTGTTTTCCTCAAGCCACTTATGGGGAATTGGGTGGGAAGTAGAGCAGTTGGGACGTCAGCTGGCACCCACATGGGATACAGGCCTAATAGGCAGGCTTCACCTGCTAAGCCACAAAACTGACCTAGTATCCTTTTAATTCACTAATTATTAATTAGTGTCTGTCACATTAGCTTAGTTTTCTTTTTTTGTTGACACATTTGAAAGTAAGTTGGTGACGTGACACTTTATCCCTTAGTACTTTGACATGCACCAAAAGTAAATGACCCCTGCAGTATGACCATGGTAGTATGCGCACATTTAGCAAAGTTAACACATTTGCCGCCGCTTCTCCTTTTTTTAAATGGCAGATCAGATTTACAGAGAGGCAAGATCTTCCATCCACTGATTCACTTCTCAAATGACCACAACTGCCAGAGCAGAGCCTGTCAGGAGCCCCGTCTCCCAGGTGGGTGCAGGGTCCCAAGCCTTTGGACCACCCTCTGCTGCTTTCCCAGGTTGCAAGCAGGGAGCTGGATGGGAAGTGAAGCAGCCAGGGCACAGTCACAGCACGTATAGTGTTGTAGTGCTTGTCAGGGAAGGATTAACCAATTGAGCCACTGTGCCAGGACCAGTTGTTCTTTTACAACCCAAGCCCTTCTTTTTTTCTTCTTTTTTAAATTTCTCTACTCTGGACTTTTCTCAGAATGGAGAAATATGCTCAGCAGCATATTATAAAGTTCATCTATGTTGTGTAAATACCAGAAGTTATTCCTTCTTATAGCCAATAATGTTGAATATTATATTTTATTTATTGATAAAATCAGTAAGTGTTTGCAGTTTGTTATGAATACTGCTTCCATTTGTGTAGTTTTTAAAAAAATGTTTTTATTTGAAAAGCAGAGAGAAAAAGTGAGAATTTTCTATCTGCTGGGTCACCTGTTCACAAGAGGCTGTTACTGGCTGGAGCTGAGCTGATCTGAAGCTAGTCGCCAGAAGCTTCTTGCAGGTCTCTCATGTGGGTGCAGGGGCCCAGGCTTTGGACCATCCTCTGCTGCTTTCCCAGATCACAAGCGGGGAGCTGGCTTAGTAAATGTGGAACAGCCAGGACTGGAACTGGCACCCTAATAAGATGCCAGCATTGCAGGTGGAAACTTAGCCTAACATGCTGTGGCCCCAGCCCTGTGTTTTTGTGAACCTGTTATCAGAGTGGAATTATTGTAGCATATAGTCATTGTATCTGATTATTTAAGGAAATGCCCATTTCTTTTTTTCTTTTTATATTATTATTATTTCATTTTATGACACAGTTTCATAGGCTCTGAGATTCCCCCTACCACTCCCCAAGTCCTCCCCCCATATTGAATTCCTCCATATTGTTACCGTAGTACAGTTCATATCCAGTCATGATTCCTTCATTGTGGGAAATGCCCATTTCTAAAAGTGACCACAGCGTTTTTACATTCGTTCCTTCGAGCAGTAAATGAGGGTTCCAGTTTGTCTCCTTCCCTGCCGACACTTGCTGTCCATCTTTCTGATTGCAGCTGTCCTAAGGAGTTAGTGGTATCTGAATGTGATCTTGGTTTACACTTCCCTGATGACTATTAATACTGAGCATCTTTTCTTGTGCTTATTGGCCATTTGTATATTTTTCTTAGAAAACTGTTCAAGTCGTACACCAGTTTTAAATTAGACCTTTTATAAGAGTACTTAACTAGGGCCTGGTGCAGTAGCCTCGTGGCTGAAGTACTCACCTTGCATGCACCAGGATCCCATATGGGCATTGGTTCTTATCCTGGCTGCTCCACTTCCCGTCCAGCTCTAGCAGTAGAGGACTGTCTTAAAGCCTTGGGCCCCTGGACCCTTGTGGAGACTGGGAAGAAGCCCCTGGCCTGGCTAGGTTCTGGCCATTGCAGCTCTTTGGGGAGTGAACCAACAGGTGGAAGATCTTTCTCTCTGTCTCTTCTCTCTATAAATCTGATTTTCCAATAAAAATAAGTAAATCTTAAAAAAAAGAGTACTTTACTGTCCCAGGGTTATGAAGGTGTGCTGCTATACTTCTAACAATTTTATAATACCTAGTGTATGTTTGGGTCTTTGTTCATTTTGCATTGTTTTTTACTTTTAGTTTGACGTAAAGAGCCAACATTATTTTTACCACAGATGGCCATGTAATTGTCACAGAAACACTGTTGGAGAATTTTTGTTCCCCTGAATAATCTAGTAACACCTTGTCAGAAATCATTTTTTTAAAAAGGATTTATCTTAATGAATTTCAGGAAAGATGGGGAGAGACTGAGAGAGATTTACCATTCTCTGATTCACGCCTCAAATGGCCACAGCCGCCGGTTCTGGGCCTGGCTGAAGCCAGGAGCCAGGTTTCCCATGTGGGTGCAGTGCTCCAAGAACATGGGCCATCTTCTGTTGGTTTCCCAGGCACGTTAGCTGGGAGTTGGATGGGAAGTTGAGCAGTAGAGACTCAGACTCAAACTGGCACTATATGGGAATGTTCGCATGCCTAACCCATTGTGCCACCATGCCAGCCCGATCAAAAATCATTTGACTTTAAATGTGTGGCATCATGTCTAGAATCTGAGTCCTGCTCTGCTCATGTTCTTGTCTGTCCTTGTGCCAGTACTGCACAGTGTGAGTCACATTGCTCTGCAGTGAGTTTTGAAATGGAGAATTGTGAGTCCTTCTCCTATGTTGCTATTTTTCAGGATGTGGGAGGAGGCTATTCTGGATGTTGTGGTCTAGGTTTCTGCCAAATATTTATTTTCTAAGTTCTTGCCCCTTACTTTAAGAGCATTCTAAGCACAGGTACCAGCATGGCTTGGACAAGTGATAGCGTTTATTCAGATGGCGAGGAACACAGACAAATGAGTGTCATGTTCAGGGTGAGTGAGCCAGAACGTGAAAGGGTCAGGGAGAGATTGCTTCTCGGGGTTCATCCATGTGAAGTGAGAGAGCAGTGGGTATCTGAGAGGCTGAGAGTGTTAGAGGTGAAGAGAGCCAAAGTGTCAGTCAAGAAGCACACCACCAAGGGAGTGAGCCCTTCCCAGTGTGGCTTGGATGGGGCTTGAGAGGGGAGTGGTGACAACAGGAAACCACCCTCCAGGTCCTACTTAATGATGGTACAGATTGTTTGACGCTCAAGGGGGCAAATGGTATCATACAGGTGGGGGATGTGTGGCTTCAACTGACCCTAAACAGGCTCTCTGCCTAGACCATATCATGGGTACCTTTAAGATCAGACCGTTAATCTCTACAAACTGGAGACTTTTATAGGAATTGTTTTTTGAATTTGTACCTTAGCTTAGGGCATAGTGCCATCTTAAGTCTGCCTATCTGTGGGATGTTTTATTTATTTAGAGCTTTTTAATTTCCTTTTTCCCCTAAGATTTACTTTATTTATTTGAAAGGCAGAGCTAGAGAGGTCTTGCATCTGCTGGTTCATGCCCCAAGTGGCTGCAGTGACAAGGCTGAAGCCAGGAGCCAGGAACTTCCAGTCTTCTACTCGGATGCTGGGACCCAAGGACTTGGGCACATCTTTCTGTTTTTCCAGGTGCATTGGCAGGGAGTTGAATAAAAAAAAAACTGGAATTCAAACCAATATCTGTGGACTGCAGTTATACCTGCTACATCACAAAACCAGTCCCTAAATCATAAATTTCTATGAATACTTCTTGTATTTTTTCCAAGTATAAGTATTCCACTTTGTGAAAATTTGCATGCCAAGTATCCTTTTTTATTGTGAGTGTTTTATTTTATGGAACTACAATTGGGAGGAAGGGCCTGTCATTGTGACCTAGCAGGTACAGATGTGGTTGTGATGCTGGAAGTCCACATGGGTGCCCATTCAACTCCCATAAGGCTACTTCTGATCCAGTTCCTTGTACTGGCTGAGATAGCCTAAGGACCTGGCCCTTTCTACCCCGTGGGAGATCTAGATGAAGTAATGGGGAGTGAGCCAACTCTGCTTCTCCCTCTCTGTATAACTCTTTGAAATAAGCACATCTCCCGTTAATGTCTACAGTGACAGAAACAGTTAATCCTGTCAGAGGGGTTGGAGTCCGAGAAGGTCTCTGGGTTCAGCAGAGCTAAGAGTGCTGGGTGCCAACTGACAGGTGGATGGACTTGGGAAGGGGAGTTGTTGCTAAGGGGGTTTCTCAGGAGGAGCTAGCAGCTTGAGTGGCAACTTGCCAGAGGTAAGAGGGAGTGTCAGCTAGTTCTGGAGTTTACTTGGAAGATGGGTGGAAGAAGATGGATAATGACATTAGGCTGTTTTTGTTTTTTAAGATTTATTTTATTTTTATTGTAAAGTCAGATATACAAAGAGGAAGAGAGACAGGAAACTCTTCCATCCACTGATTCACTCCCCAAGCAGCCGCAACAGCTGGAGCTGCACTCATCCAAAGCCAGGAGGCAGGAGCTTCTTCTGGGTCTCCCACATGGGTACAGTATCCCAAGATTTTAGGCCATCCTCGACTGCTTTCCCAGTTCACAAGCAGGGAGCTGGATGGGAAGCAGGGCTGCCTGGACCAGAACCGGTGCCCATAAGGGATCCTGGTGTGTGCAAGGTGAGGATTTTAGTCACAGGCTACCACCCTTGGCCTAAGATATTCTTTAAACAAAATTATATACAACATTTTTAAAAGTCTGCAAATCCATTTGCAGGATTAAATCTAAATTAATAAAATGATCTTTATATCTAACTGTAACAAATATCATGCGATTAACAGCCTAATGTTGGGCTGGAGTCATAGCCTAGTGGCTAAAATCCTCATCTTATACACACTGGGATCCCATACAGGCGCTGGTTCTAATCCCAGCAGCCCTGCTTTCCATCCAGCTCCCTGCTGTGGCCTGAGAAAGCAGTAGAAGGCAGCCCAAAGCCTTGGGACCCTGCACACGGGTGGAAGACCCAGAAGAAGCTCCTGGCTTCGGATTGGTGCAGCTCTGGCCATTGCAGCCACTGGAGGAGTTAATTAACAGACAGAAGATCTTCTCTGCCTCTCCTCCTCTCTGTATCTGACTTTCCAATGAAAATAAATAAGCATTTTTTCTAAAAGCAATATCTTGTGCAGAAACTTAGTATATAAAATGGAAAATGAAGCACTCAAAATTGCTGTGGGCAATTAAATTGTTCATGCTTAATTGAGGGGGAAGGCTGTGATCTAGTTTTAGAGCAGGCCTGGTATACTATCTGTTTGCTGTAAGTATTGATTGAAAGGAAAAATAATCTCTGCAGAATAGAAAGTTCATTTTGCTTTTGGTGTAGAATGAGCAGATGGGAATCACAAAGACAGAAATGTAAGGCCAGGTAAGAGATAACAAGACATAAAGAACACTGGTCTGGCCACGGTAGCCTAGTGGCTCAAATCCTTGCTTTGCACATATCAGGATCCCATTTGGGCACCAATTTGCATCCTGGCTGCTCCACCTCCCTTGCAACTCCCTGCTTGTGGCCTGGGAAAACAGACCAGGATGGCTCAAGGCCTTGGGATCCTGCACCTGAACAGGAGACCCAGAAGAGGCTCTTGGCTTCTGGGTTCAGATCGGTTCAGCTCCCACCATTGAGGTCATTCTGGGAGTGAACCAGTGGATGAAAGATTTTTCTCTCTGTCTCTCCTTTCTGTAAATCTGGCTTTGAAATAAAAATAAATAAATCTTGAAAAAAAGCATGAAGTACAAAAAGTGTATGAGACCAAGGCTATGGATCTAGGGGAGAGTTTACTGGATATACGTGAGAGTGGCTTGTGAGAGTCGGTGGTTTAATGCAGTGGTATCATTCACAGGTCAGTGTCATTCTCTTTGGGGTTTTGTGAGGGCATTTTTGTTCAGATTGAAAGGTGTTGCCATTCATTGCGCAACAGCCTGCATGCTGGATGGTTAGTACTCAGGACAGTCCTGAGAGTGAAGGATTGTGTTCATCCTAAGAACTTTTCAGGTTGGTCAAGGAGATTCCTGTTTTAATTTAAATTCAAATTCAGTTTTATGCATATTTACATATAAACAAAATGATTTTCGCAGTCTTTTAACAAAGTGAAATTTTTAGAAATACGGCTATCAGTTTAACCTAGGAAGTACACATTTAATATTGATAAAATTGTTTGGCATAGTAAGAAATGAACATTTTTTTTTTAAATTTTGAGTTTCATGGTACAATTCCACAGGTTCTGGGATTTCCCTTCCCCCTCCTCAAATTCCTACCCACTGATTGATTTTCCCCATCTTATTACAGTAGTGTAGCCCATCATTAGCAGTCATAAGTCTATCAGTCTGTTAGTTAAGTGTGTCCCAACATCGCCGGTACAGACAGTGTCAGACAGTTCAGCATCCCATTGTCTTGGTATGTCCAGCAGTTTGATTGGGAGTCCATCTTTAATTTGGACATAGAGATGCATAGTCATTATATCTTCACATCTGAATATGATAGGCTCTGTTTCCGCTGTCACTACATATTCCATTGAATGAGAAGACATGAAACAAAGTCAAGAACAGATATGAAGTTAAAACAAAAAATGTACAGCACCATGGAGCCAAAACAAATGTGCCACTGAATAACCAGCACATGGGTGAAGAAATGAAAAAAGAAAACACAAAAGCCTCTTGGGTAAAATGATGCCACTATGTGATCCATGAGCCAGCAATGAATTTGACAAGAGGAAAAAACTGTTTTGATGTGTTTTTTAAAAAGATTTATTTATTTTATTACAAAGTCAGATATACAGAGAGGAGGAGAGACAGAGAGGAAGATCTTCCATCTGATGATTCACTCCCCAAGTGAGCCACAACGGGCCGGTGTGCACCGATCCAATGCCGGGAACCAGGAACCTCTTCCGGGTCTCCCACACGGGTGCAGGGTCCCAATGCATTGGGCTGTCCTCGACTGCTTTCCCAGGCCACAAGCAGGGAGCTGGATGGGAAGCAGAGCTGCCGGGATTAGAACCGGCGCCCATATGGGATCCCGGGGCATTCAAGGTGAGGACTTTAGCTGCTAGGCCACGCTGCCGGGCCCTGTTTTGATGTTTTTTAATTTTCATTTCATCCAAACAGAGAGGATACGGAGTAGCAGTATGGAAAGGGTTATTGATCTTAACTTTGCATGAAGGCTGCCTTATATGAGAGAGAACATATGGTGGTTGTCCTTTTGGGATTGACTTGTTTCACTGAGCACAATGGTCTCTAGTTGGGACCATCCAGCTGCGAATGGTAAAATCTCATTCTTTTTAATGGCTTAGAGTTGGGCTTTTTTTAAAAAAAAATTAAAAATATTAAATCATCTTCATAACTTATCACATTACTTATGCAATACTGTATTTGAACCTTCAATTTTATTCATTTTGGAGTTATTGTCTTATAGAGAAATTATGCCTAAACATTTACATTTTAAAGTGCATTTTTAAAGTTTTTTGCTAAGTCCCCTTTTTGTTTAAAATTAACATATTTATGGATGTGTAGGAAGCTTTACTGACTATGAATTCCATTTCAACATGGAAAATAGAAATTATATTCAATACTTTATAATGAAGAGAGCATTGTGTCTAGAAAATTGTAAGAGTGACTTGATATTCTGACTTGGTGATATACCTAGATGCTATTACTGTTTGTTGAGATGAGAAAAATTGAAAGAGAGTTGTGTCTGAGGGACATGTTAAGTTTGTGGTGTACATGGAATTTTAAATTAGAGTTGTATGGTAGGCATTTTTTTTTCTATTAAGTTTATTCATTAATTACATTGTGTTGTAATTTCGTAGGAACTGGGATTCTCCCCACCCCTCCCTACACCCTCCGCACATGGTGGGTTCCTCCACCTTGTTGCTTAATCATAGTTCAAGTTCAGTTGAGATTCCCTCTTTGCAAGCATATGCCGAGCATAGAGTCCAGCATCTTATAGTCCAGTCAAGTCCAACTGCTTATTGGGGAGACCCATCTGGTTATGGTAGGCATTTGTGAATGGAGATGTGGTGTTCTGGAGAGAGTTCTTGAACTTTTATGGAGAGGAAAGGGGGGTCAGGAATCCGGATTCTGGGGTCAGACTGGGCTTGTTTCCTGGTGCCAGGCTCTGTATCTGTGTGATGGTGGACAGCTTTCTGAAACAGCCCTTGCACTCAGTTTTCTCATCCTTAAAGATTGGGTAATGGTATGTATTCAATGTGTTAATGTGAGAGTTAAGTACTTTAAAACGTGTAAGATACCCAAATGGAATTGAAGTTAGCTGTTACTATTTGAACATCATTTATGTCAAAGAAATGTGAGTTGAAATAAGAATTGATTGGCCTTTTGCTTTTGATGATTTTTCTAGGAAGTCAGAGCCTACATCTATATTTTGCAGAATGTTTCCAACATTTTCTTCCAAAACTTTGATGGTTTCTGGGTGTAGGTTTAGATCTTTCATCCATTTAGATTTGATCTTTGTGTATGGTGAAATGTGTGAGTCATTCTTCTTATTTTTGCAGGGCATTAGCCAGTTGTCCCAACAACATGTGTTGAAGAGACCTTCATTTTTCCTGGATTGGTTTCTGCTTTCTTGTCAAAGATTAGATGGTTGTGCATGTGTGGGTTCCCTTTTGGTATTTCTATTCTATTCCATTGGTCTTCCTCTCTGTTTCTGTGTCAGTACCAGGTTGTTTTGATAACTGCCATCCTATAATATGTCAGAAGAGCTGGAATTGTGATCCCTCCTGCTAAGTTCTTATTCTTCAGGATAGTTCTGGCTATTCATGTGTTTTTTTCTGTTTGTTTCCAGATGAACCTGTGCATCATTTCTCCAGCTCTGTAAAGAATGCTCTTGGTATGTTGATTGAAATCACATTGAATGTACATATTGCTTTTATTGATATGGACATTTTGAAGATGTTGACTCTGCCCATGCAGGAACATGGTATGTTTCTCCACTGTTTGAAGTCTTCTATTTTTTGTCGTAATGTTTTGCAATTTTCATCATAGAGACTTCCCACATCACTTGTTAAGTTTATTCCCAGGTATTTCTTTTTTTTTTTTTGAAAGATTTTATTTATTTTATTACAAAGTCAGATATACAGAGAGGAGGAGAGACAGAGAGGAAGGTCTTCCGTCTGATGTTTCACTCCCCAAGTGAGCCGCAACGGGCCGGTGCGCACCGATCTGAAGCTGGGAACCAGGAACCTCTTCCGGGTCTCCCACACGGGTGCAGGGTCCCAATGCATTGGGCCGTCCTCGACCGCCTTCCTAGGCCACAAGCAGGGAGCTGGATGGGAAGCAGAGCTGCCGGGATTAGAACCAGCACCCATATGGGATCCCGGGGCGTTCAAGGTGAGGACTTTAGCTGCTAGGCCACGCTGCCGGGCCCTTCCCAGGTATTTCATTTTCTTCTCTGTTATTTTGAAGGGTACCATGCTAGTTCTTCTTCAGGGTTGGGGTTTTTTGCATACACTATAACTTTTAATTTCTTTTCATCATTTTGTACCCTGCAAGTTTGCTTGTTTAAGTTCTAACAGTGTCATTATTGAGTATCTTGGTTCTCCTATGTATAGAATCATACAAGAAACAAGTCAAAGTTCTTGAGAAATAGTAAACTACAAAGTCACTCTTTTTTATGGTATGGTATGTAATGAAAGATATATATAAGTAACTCTAAAATACTTGTTTCTTTTGTTGAAAGTATTTCCATGAATGATGCAGTTAAATGGTATATTTGCCTGAGTGATTAAAGACTAGGTAACATAAATTCAGGAAAAAAATTATGATTTTTTGGTGTATAAAATTGTATTTTATGGAATTTTGTAGTTGTGCATGTCACAACTAATTTAGCTGGTTAAAACTTCACAGTTTCAGTGGATTGGGAGGCTGGACACAGCAGCTGTGTATATGTCGCAGCCATGATATTGGCCTCTGTGGCGTCTCTGTCTTCCCCTGGTCCTCTCCAAGGGCTGTGCTGCTGCTGAACTCTGTCCTTTGGTTTCAGTTGTAAAGGTTTAAGCTGTCTATCAGCAATGAACTTGGCCCAGAGAGGACTTTTCTACACTTTTAAAATACTATTTTTATTCCAGAGTCAGATACACAGAGAGGAGGAGATACAGAGGAAAATCCTCAATCCTCCCTAGTGATTCACACCCCAAGTGGCCTCAGTGGTTGAAGCTGAGCCAATCGAAAGCCAGGAGCCCAGAGCTTCTTCATAGTACCATGCTAGCTAGTTCTTCTTCAGGGTTGGGTTTTTTTTTTTTTTTTTTTGCATACACTATAGCTTTTAATTTCTTGTCATTATTTTGTACCCTAGAAGTTTGCCAAACACTTGTATAAGTTCTAACAGGGTCTTCATTGAGTCTCTTGGTTCTCCCATGTATCATTATCATATGCAAACAGAGACAGTTTCCACATTTCTAACTTGAATTCCTTTGATTTCTTTTTCTTGTCTGATGGCATTTGTGAGTACTTTGAGTACTATGTTAATAGCAGTGGTGATGGTGGACATCCTTGTCTGGTGTAGATCTTCTAATCTTTCCCCATTCAATATGATGCTGCCTTGCGTTTTTCGTATATTGCCTTGATTATGTTGTGTATTGTTCCTTCCATGTCTGTCTTAATTTGCAATTTTTTTGCGTGAAATGGTGCTGGATTTTGTAAAAAGGTTTTTCTGCATCTATTGAAACTATTGTATGATTTTTGCTCTTCAGTTTTTGATGTGATGTATCGCATTTATAGATTTGCGGACATTGAACCATCTCTGCATGCCCAGGATGAATTCCACTTGGTCCGGATAAATAATTCATCTAATGTGTTTTTGCATTCTGTCAGCTAGTATTTTGTTGATGATCTTAGCTTCAGTATTCTTCAGGAATATCAGTCTGTAGTTTTCTTTTTCTGGTGAATCTCTATCTGGCTTTGGTATTAGGATGATGTTTGTTACTAAGAACGAGTTTGGAAGAGTTGCTTTCCCTTCTATTGTTTTGAAGAATTTACCTCTAATACTGCCTTGGGGGTATCCGAGATGTTTTAATATGTCGTGTGTGAGTCTTCATTGGTTTCAAGCAATTTTTTATTTCTTCTTTAATTTCTTCTCTGATGCATTGTTCATTTAAATCGTGTTGTTCTTCCTCCAAGAGTTTACCAATTTCCTAGGGTGTTTGAATTTATTGATTTCCAGCTTCACTCTGATAGTGTGAGGAGATACATGGTGTGATTTCTATTGTTTTGAAGTTGGTAAGTTTTGATTTGTGCTCTATCATGTGGTCAATCCTGGAGGTGGTACCATGTGCTGCTGAAAAGAATGTATTATTCTGTGGCCATGTGAGTTTTATTGCTTCTTTGCTTAGTTTTTGTTTCCTTGATCTATCTATTGCTGTTAATGTCTCCCTCGTTTATTGTATTAACATCAATGTCTCTGGTTAAGTCAGTCAACAATTGATTCATATAGCTAGGTGCTCTTGTGATTGGCATGAAAACGTTTATTATTGTTATTTCCTTTTGGTTGATGGCTCCCTTTATCATTATGTAGTGTCCATTCTTATCTGTTTCAGTGTCTTCCATGGTGAAGTCTATAGCGTCTGAAATTAAGAAAAGCTGCATTTGCTCTGTTTCCTTTCCAGTGGTGTGAAATGTTCTTTTCCATCCTCTCACTTTCAGCTTCTTTGCATCTTTGTTGATTAGGTGTGTCTCTTGTAGGCAGTGGATGGTTGGGTCCTGTTTTTTAATCCGTTCTGTTAATCTATGTCTTTTGACTGATGAGTTCAGGCCATTAGTGTTCAGAGTTAGTATTGAGAGGCTGTGATATAGCCGTGTTGTGTGTGTGTGTGTGTGTGTGTGTGTGTTGGTTATCTATGTTTAATTTTGTTTCCTTTTATGTGTCTTCTGGAATGCTTATAATTCTGATATTTGACTGTTTGATGGTATTGTTCCTTTCTTGTATAGATTTCTTGGGTTTGTTCATATTTTCTTCCAGATATTTTATTAATTGTGTGTATTCATTTTGGTTATCTTCTGTGTCTGATATTCTTTGTTATGCAGCAATTGTTCTGTTGGTCAGGCTTTCTGCATTGTTTTTCAGTCATAATATTTCATTTTGGACCAACTTATTTTCTGTGATAATGCTCTTCTTGAATTACTTAATTTTTCCCAGTGTTTTTCATTGTCTCTGAAGAGATTCATGATGGTTTTTTTTTTATTCCTTATCTGCTAGTTCCCTGATGTCTTCATCTTGCAGCTCTGAGCTTGAGGATCTTTTTTGATCATTTTTGAGGGAGAGTGCTGGCTGCTTAATCTGAATAATTCTTTTTTTCCTGGTGCCTCTTCCCATGTCTGTGTGCTTTCTTTTCATTTTGAGATTTTAATCTCTGATGTACCTTTTGGGTTTCTGGAACAGTTGTGTCTGTTCGCAGATCTGGGGGTTGTGAGACCCTTAGGATGGCCAGACAATCAGGGTGTTTGTCAGCTGCTGCCACCTTTTGGACGACTGGTATCTTCACTGTCTTTGGCCCTCGCATTTCCCAGCCTCAGGTAGGTATGCAGCTGGGGGATTTCTCTGACCACAGCATTGCATCTCAAGGCCTGCACATTCCAGTTCTGTATGCAAGCCCCCTGCTGCCCAGCACCTTCATGGCTTCTGCCCACTGGGCAGTTGCCTAGAGCAGGAATGGCCTAGCCACTGCTGTCCAATGTGCAATCAGTATCTAAACTCAACACGCTCCAGGGACACCATGCCTTCCCTCACCTCTAACAGGCAAGTGACGGTGGGGAGTTATATGAATTTGTTTTGTCCTGGAATTTGAACCTCCACTGCTGAATTCCCTTGTACTCTGCCTGGCAGTCGTTCGGTGCTGTCATTCTCCCATGCACCTTCAGAATTAGCCCTTACATTGCCGGGTCACTGAGAAAAACCTCTGACCCTGAGGGACCCTGCATCTCCATTTCATGTGATTCTGGTGTCCCTCTGGTGGCCCAGGTCTGAGAGCCCTTGGGTGGGGATGGGCTGAGATCTTGCCGTGTGTCTCTGACACACATGCTTCACTTCCCCAATGGCAATCCCTCCTCCAGCAGAGGGTGCCTGGGTCTGTGCCTGTGGTTTCCTCCTCGGGCCATTTTTCTGCCACAAATGTTCTGATCTAGGTGTTCCTTTGCCTCCCTATCTCTCTTATGGGGAGGCTAAGACTTCCACCAGCATCTTTCCTGCGTCTATTCCCAACTCACCAGGTTTTATCTGAGTCCCTGTTTGCCCCAGATGGTATCTGCCTTCCCCCCCCTCAGGCTGTAGATTGCCATGGTGAGAGTTTCCGTGGTCCTCTGTTGTCTGCATGGCACCCACTTCAGTACTGCTGACTCCAATGAACCTTGGACACATTTCCCCGCAATTATGTTCCTCCTATTCTCTGTTCTACCAAATTCTGTCTCTATCTCTCCACACGGGTAGCTACACCAAATTTCTGCTCTCTGCCATCTTTGTATATCCTGTTTAAGAAATTAAAACAAGAATCAGCACTCAGAAATGAAGACAAAATTTAGAATGTGAAATATTTAGTTTTTTTCCTATTGACTGTCAGAAAATCTGCTTGGAAATTATTTTATCTCTATGAAATGGTGTCATAACTGCCTAGAAATAAATTTTAATCTAATTCAGTTATTAATACCTAGAATTTTCATGAGATGTTTATGTTCTCTATTTTCCAAATATTAAACTTCCTGATTCTTTGTCCCTTCCTTAAAAGTTTTCTTTTTTTTTTTAAAGATTTATTCATTTTTATTACAGCCAGATATACAGAGAGGAGGAGAGACAGAGAGGAAGATCTTTCATCCGATGATTCACTCCCCAAGTGAGCTGCAACGGGCCGATGCGTGCTGATCCAATGCCGGGAACCAGGAACCTTCCAGGTCTCCCACGCGGGTGCAGTGTCCCAATGCATTGGGCCGTCCTCTCCTGCTTTCCCAGGCCACAAGCAGGGAGCTGGATGGGAAGTGGAGTGCCAGGATTAGAACCGGTGCCCATATGGGATCCTGGGGCATTCAAGGCGAGGACTTTAGCCGCTAGGCCACACTGCCGGGCCTTGAAACGTTTTCTTTTTTAACAAGAGATTGTGTTGAACATCAAAGTGTTCTTTATAAGGATACATTCCTTCTATATTAATAAGCAACATGAAACTAAAAAGTCTAAAATTCCTCTGAAGCAACCTGTGCACTGTGGGCTGTGTTTCCTGGCAGTGAGCTTGTGCTGCTGCATGGACTCTGGGGCAGTCTTTTGGAGACAGAGCTTATTTCTTTACTGAAAATTGTGGGAGTGAGAGAGCTTAGATCCCTTCCTAATCAGGATTCCTTTGAATCCTCCATGGGAGACCGTTTCTGCCTACAGACTAACAGGGCTTTTGGGGGCAAGGGCAGTGTTTGCTGACAGCTGTTGACTGGTTGGATCCTTACTTATTGGACTTGATCAAAAGTTCCTTTTGTCTTCTGTGGATGATATTGCAGAATTTTTTTTTAAATTTTATTCTGGTCAAATGCTTATTTGTAAGTATGTTTAGTTGAGGAGGAGGAAGAAGGTATGTGTGTGCCATGAATTAAAGTTGTTGACGACATCAAATATGGCAGTCCTGTGCCATGCAGTTCTCTCTTCTCCTCAGCTGAGGTTCAGAGACATGAATTACCCTTGATTATACAGTATCTTCTCATGAGATTGTTAAGAGACTGACATGCTTTAATGGTGGTTCTTTACACAGACCCCCCTGCTTCACTGTTTCCCTTATGACTTTTCTTATACAATTGCTTTATTCTCAACTGTTTTAAATGTTGAATCAATATTTCTGATAAAATAGTTTCACACTTGTTTATGTGTGGGCATCCATTAGAAGAGAATCCAATGTATTGAAACAGAAAATATGAGATGACCAATAAAAATCATTTTGGGGAAGTCAGCTAGTTAAAACTAAATATTTAGGGGGATCTCTTGATACAGAAAATATGTGAGTGGTGTATGGTGTATCATTTTGTTCATTCACTAGATATTCGTAGCACATCTGACTTAAAAAAAACACAGATTGTCGTTGACTTAAGTAATGCCTTTTGTAGTTTGAGCAGTTTTCCTTTTAACTGTAAATACTGAGAGTTTGTTTCTAATGGTATGTTTAAGCAAGTTACAGGAAAAGAGAATTTCCCCGGGAGTTCAGGGACTCGCAGCACTCCTGAAGTGGCTGAAATGCTTATGCAGTTGCATAAACTATTTCCCAGTAATTTGGGGAAGTGTCATGACAGGTTGTTTCAAATGTCGAAAACTGCACAGATAATGTAAATTTATTGTATGAAGCAGAGAAAATACATGCGGGTACGCAATGAGAGTGAAAATGATGAAGAAGTACAGAGACAAAAATCAGAGAAATGAATACCATGAATCTTTATCTTCTTCCAGACTTGAACCTCTGGATTCTTTCAAAACTGTTCATAGTATATATGTTTTAATAATTGTTTTGTTTTAGTAAATACATTTGTGCCATACTTTTAATATCTAATAAATCATGCTTTATCAAGTGTAGCTTTAACCTTTTTCTATCTTCCTAATTAGCGGATCCCATTTCTAAAAACATTTTTATCATTGTTTTATGTTTCCTCCATTGCTTATTTATGTATAAGCAATACAAGTTAATATTCTCGTTTCATTCCCTTCATAAAACAAAAGGTAACATTCTGCTGCAGTCATTTAAGCTTCTATAACACAATACCTGGTACTGGGAGTGCATAAACAATAAGTTGTTTTGCCCTCAATTCATAAGGCTAGAAGTCCAGGATGAAGGTTTCAGCTGGTGAGAGCCCATCCACCATGCTCCCATGATGGGGAGAGGGCAAAGTCCAAAAGGTGCAAATGTTCAATAAATGTGCCCTCTTTTGGTAAAAATTTACTTGTTTTTATTAGAAAGCTAGATTTTCAGAGATATAGTGAGACAGATCTTTAAACCTCTGGTTCACTCCCCAATGGCTCAAAACTGGAGATAGGCTGATCTGAAGCTAGGAGCTAGGAGTTTCTTCCAGGTTTCTCACATGGGCTCAGGGTCCCAAGGACTTACGCATTCCTCTGTTGCTTTCTCAGGCCTTGAACAAGGAGATGTAGAAGAAGTGAACAGCCAGAACACCAATAAATGCCCAAATGGGGTGTAAGCAATTGAAGGTGGAAGATTCGCCTGTTGAGCCATGATGTCAACCACATGAACCTTCTTTTATTAGACAGAGTATTACTCTCACCAGGTGGATAAAAATCCTCATGCTGTATCACATTAACTATTAAGTTTCAACATCAATTTCAGAAGGCACACAAACATTCAAAGTCTAAGATGTACTATATGTTTTTCTTTGGAAACTTGCCTTTTTAAAAATTGTTTATTTATTTGAAAGACAGACCAAGAGAAGCATATACAGCCTTTTCATTCCTCAAATGAAAAGCCAGATCTGGACCAGGCCAGAGCCAGGAGCCTGGAACTCCATTCTGGTGCCCTATGTGGGTGGCGGGGACCACAGTCCCTAGCCATCACCTGCTACCTCCCACTGTGTGCAATAGCAAAAAGCAGGTTCAGAGGCAGAGCTGGACTGCATCCCAGGCATGCCAGCATGGGATATGGGGATCACAGTCAGTGGCTTAGTCCTGGCACCACAATTCCTGGCAAACTCCCACACACACACACACACACACAGGCACCAAACTGTCTGCCACATTCACATACAGATGTACACACAAGAAAAACCTGGCACCACAATGCCACACACATGCACTGACAACACAATGCCATACACAAACCCTGGCACCACAAGGCTGCTGCAAACACACACACACCCTGACAACCTAATGCCTGCTACCCACACACCCTGACACCAAGATACCTGTGCCCCCAAATACAATGGCAACACAATGCCACACACACACACACACACACACACACTGGCCCCATAATGCCAGTCACACACACACATACACCCTGGCATTACAAAGCCTCACACACACACAGCCTGGCACTACAATGCCTTGAACACACACTCACACACTTTGGCTCCACAGTGCCCCCACCACACATACACACACTGGTTCGACAATGCCTACTACACACAGACACACAAATACCCTGGCACTACAATGCCTGCTCCTCCCCACACACATTGAACCACAATGCCACACACACATACACATTCTGGCACCACAATACCACACACACACAAACACACACAGTAAGCCACACTGACGCGAGCATACTCCCTGGCATCACAAGGCCTTGAACACACACACACACACACACACACCCTGGCACAACAATGCCCCAAACTCCCTCACTCTACCTCTGTCTCTCTCTCTCTCACACACACACACACACACACTCTGGCACCACAATGCCTCGAACACACATATACACACACAGTGGTGCCACAATGCCTTGAACACACATACCCTGGTTTGACAATGCCTGCTACACAAAGACACAAACACCCTGGCATTAAAATGCCGGTCCTCCCCACACACATCCTGGCAACACAATAGCACACATACATACATACAGTGGCACCACAATGCAGACCACACACACACTCTGGTACCACAATGCATGTTGCACACATACAGACACACACACACACACACATTCACCCTGGCATCACAATGCTTGCTACACACACACACACACACACACACAAAACCTGGCACCAAAGTGAGTTCTATACACACATGCACACTCAAACCTCAAATATAGGCATACACATCCTGGCACCACAATGCCTTACCCCTAGCACTGGCATCACAATGCCTTGTACACACACACACACACACACACACACACACACAATGGCGCCACAGTGCCTTAAACACACATACATACCCTGGTTCAAAAATGCCTGCTACACAAAGACACACACACACACACCCTAGCATCGCAGTGCCGGCCCTCCCCACGCACACCCTGGCACCACAATGCCACACACTTGCACACACATACACAGACGCATGCACACACCCTGGTCCCACAATGCCTGTTACACACATACAAGCACACACACATACCACGTGTACCACAAAGCCTGACACACTCACAAACACTCTGGCACCACGATGCCTGAAACACACACACACTGGCACCACAATACATTCTACGCACATGCAAACATAGACACACACAAACACACACACACACTGGCATAACAGTGCTTCACACACACACACCCAGGCAGCACAGTGCCACATAAACACTTAGAAATACACATCCTCGCACCACAATGATTGCCCCCGACACACACACCCTGCCAATGCAGTGCCTCCCCCTTTACATCCAGGCACCAAATGCCACAAACATACACACTGTGACACCAAAATTCCTGCTACAGACTCACACACCAAGGCACCACAGTGTCTGCTCCCCCCACATACACATCCTGGTACCACACTGCGTCTCACACACACACACACACACAGTGACTGCACCTCCACACACATTGGCATCACTCTGCCTGCCTTTGCCCAAGCACACACACCCCAACACCACAGTGATGTCCCCCCCACACACTGGCACCACAAAACCTCACACACACACACACACACACACACACTGTGGCACCACAGTGCCTCAAATACACACATACACACACACAATGACTGCCCATCCCAACACAGCCTGGCACCACAATGCCACACACACACACACACTGGCACCACAATCTCTCTCTCTCTCTCTCTCTCTCTCTCTCTCTCTCTCTCTCTCTCACACACACACACACACACACACAGGTAATATCTCCAAAGAAGTATGCAGAAATTGTTCTCATTGTATTTTCTTCCTCATTTTCTTCTTTCTCTTTCCTTCCTCCTCTTCCCTTCCTCCTTTTCTCCTCATCCTCCTCTGTTCTGTTTACTGCTGGAGAATATTCCACTGTGACGATACATACTTGTTTAGTTAGCTAATCATCTGTCAGTAGGTCCTTGTTTTACATCTCTGGGTCACAATAAAATATGGAATATAAAACTATATGTGTGGATAATCCTACATGTATTTGGATGTACCCATGGCATGTATGTTTATATTTTATATTAAAAACAAAACAATACAAATTGATTGCCATTGTTTTAATACTTTCTGAAACAGATACCTAAATATGCCTTTCACAAAAAGGAAAGGATTAAATCACAGCAACAAAAGCAATGTTAGTGAAGACTGTTAAGGCCAAGCTTGCAGTTTCCTAGGTTCACACACAGCCATATAAAGGTAAATAAGTCATTTTTTAATGTAATACATGTTTTTTTAATTAAATTTATTCATTAATTACATGTGTATGGAGACAAAGGATGTCAGAATATTTACAAAAACCGAGGGTGAGGGAGGCTATGTGAGAATCTGGGGCTATGGATCTGGGCTAACACCCAGACCCTGGCCCCGGCCCACAGTCAGAATGGCATGCTGAAGCCAGCAGCCAGGACTGTCTGTGACCACAGCGTGGACTCAGGTTGTATCTGGCAGCCTTAGGGGAATCTGTTCCACAGGCCTGGTGAGAAATCCTGTAGCTTTCTTGTCCCGCCTCCTGCCCAGGGGACTTCCCAGACCCCCCAGGCCAACTCAGAGGAGTTTCTGGGAAGCACTGATGGGCGTGGGGGGGAGGGTCAGCGATGCCCCGCCGGCCCAAACTGAGACACCCACACACAGTCCCTTCACAGAACTGCATGGAGAAAATGCCTTTTTTCTTTCTTATTCTGCTTTTTTGCTTGTAGTTTTCTACATCTCCATGCGTATGGTATTATTCATGTTTGCTATTATTTTTTGTTTTTTCAACAGTGACATTCATTGAGACAAACATCTGTGAACAGCGCACTTCCTAGAGCATGCAGAGGATCCCAATGCAGCCAACAATGGCAGTGGTTGTAGCAGAGCCCTGATCTGGTTCTAGTACTGCTTAGAGTCCAGTCTGAGGGATCTGACCCCAGTGGGCTGGGGTGCAAAACTGTGGTCCCTTCCTGACACTAACATCCAGGACACCACCACCAAGGAACCAACTCCAGAACAGGATCTTAACCAGGTGTGTGTGTGGGGGGGAGGGTGGGCGCTGCTACATATGGACTGTTGGAATCACACTTCCTTGTTATTACAGGAAATAGCAGGATATAGAGAGGCCTAAAGCAAAGGGAGAAGTCACAGTTGGGAGAGGCTTCAGCTGTAATGAGAAGGGGCCTCCTTTGAGACATGGTCCTTGACAGGAAAAGGGTTTTTCTGCTTACCGAGCATGTGGAGGGCCCCATGCTCCCAGGAAAGAGAAGTGCCAAGCCCTGGGGCAGCTGCACAGCTTGTAAACAGGACTCAGGCAGGGTTAGGAAGGACCTGTAGCTCTTTGTGTGTTGGGAATGAGGGGTAAGCCAGAGAGGCAGGGGCCTCCCAGCCCTTGAAAGCCCTTGAAACCAGCCTGAGCCTTCAGTGGGCCAGAACCCAGGATGGACCCTGATAGGGTGGGCCTGGGACTGTGAGTGGGATGCAGTCAGGGTAACAGTGCAACTTCACCCATGTTGAGGTTATTACAGGAGTACCAGTACTTAGAGAGGGCAGGGGGTCACGTGGGAGCACTGGGTGAGTCTGAGCTCCTCTCCTCAGTTTTGTTGCCTAGGGCCTTCAGAGACCCTGAAGGTAACTCTATGCTGCCTAGGTACCCTCTGAGAAAGATGGGGTCTTCAGAGGCAGCTGGATGCATAGCTGTTGGAATGTCTAAAGAAACACACACAGCTGGGGAGGAGGTGGCTTGTCCTTGGGTGCGGGGTCCAGCTGGTTAGGCGGCGGCTTGTCCTTAGATGCGGGTCCAGCTAGGGAGACAGTGGCTTCCCCTTGGATGCGGTGTCCAGCTTTGGAGGGGGCAGTTTTTTCATTGGGTGCTGGTCTAGATGGGAGGTGGCAGCTTGTTCTTGGGTGCTGTGTCCAGCTGGGAAGAAGTTAGCTTGTGGTTGTTTGCGGGTCCTTCTGGGGAGTTGGTGGCTTATCCTTGGGTGTGGGGTCCAGCTGGCGAGGAAGTGGCTTGTCCTTTGGGTGCGGGATCCAGCTGGGGAGGAGGTGTCTTGTCCTTAGGTGCAGGGTCACCTGGGGAGGTGGCGGCTTGTTGTTGGGTTCGGGACCAGCTCGGGAGGGAGTGGCTTGTCCTTGTGTGCCAGTCCAACTGTGGAGGTGACGGCTTTTCCTTGGGAGCAGGGTCAGCTGGGGAGGTGACGGCTTGCCTTTGTGTGCGGGATCCAGCTAGGGAGGCGGAGACTTGTCTTTGAGTGCTGGTCTAGATGGGAGGCGGCAGCTTGTCCTTGGGTGTGGGTCCTGCTTTCCAGGCTGTGGCTTTTCCTTGGATGCGGGTTCCAGATGGGGAGGCGTCAGCTTGTCTTTGTGTGCAGTGTCCAGCTGTGGAAACAGCGGCTTTTCCTTGGGTGTGGGTCTAGCTGTGAAGGGGGCGGCCTGTCCTTGGGTGCGGGTCAGCTTTCGAGGCTGTGGCTTGTCCTTGGGTGCAGGGTCCAGCTGGTAAGGCGGCAGCTTGTCCTTGGGTGCGGGGTCCAGCTGGGGAGGAGGTGGCTTGTCCTTGGGTGCGGGGTCCAGCTGGGGACCATGTGGCTTGTCCTTGGGTGCGGGGTCCAACTGGGGAGGCTGTGGCTAGTCCTTGGATGCAGGTCCAGCTTGGGAGACAGTGGCTTCCCCTTGGGTGTGGGGTCCAGCTTGGGAGGTGACAGCTTGTCATTGGGTGCTGTTCTAGATGGGAGGTGGCAGCTTGTTCTTGGGTGCTGTGTCCAGCTGGGAAGAAGTTGGCTGCTTGTTTGCGGGTCCTTCTGGGGAGTTGGCGGCTTATCCTTGGATGCGGGATCCAGCTGGGCTGGTGGCGGCTTGTCCTTTGGGTGGGGTCCAGCTGGGGAGTAGGTGGCTTGTCCTTGGGTGCTGGTAGCTAGGGATGTGGCGGCTTGTCCTGGGGTGCAGGTCCAGCTTGGGAGGGAGTGGCTTGTCCTTGTGTGCCAGTCCAGCTTGGCAGGTGGCGACTTGTCCTTGGGTGCAGGGTCCAGCTGGGGAGGCGGTGGCTTGTCTTTGTGTGCGGGATCCAGCTAGGGAGGCGGTGGCTTGTGTTTGGGTGTGGGGTCCAGCTGGAGAGGCGGCAACTTGTCCCTGAATGTGGGATTCATCTGGGGAGGCGGCAGCTTGTTCTTGGATGCGGGTTCCAGATGGGGAGGTGGCAGCTGTTCCTTGGGTTCCAGTCAGCTGGGGAGGCAGTAGCTTGTCCTTGGGTGCAGGTGTAGCTGGCTAGGTGGCAGCTTGTCTTTGGGTGTGGCTATAATTGGGGAGGCAGCAGCTTGTCCTTGGGTGCGGGATCCAGCTGGGAATTCATTGGCTTGTCCTTGGAAGCTAGTCCAGCTGGGGAGGCGGCTGTGGCTTGTGTTTGGGTGCGGGGTCCATCTGGGGAGGTGGCAGCTGTTCCTTAGGTGAGAGTCCAGGCAGCTTGTCTTTGTGGATAGGGTCCAACTGGTGAGGAGGCAGCTTTTCCTTGGGTTCGAGTCCAGCTGTGGAAGTGGCAGCTTGTCCTTGGTTGTGGGGTCCAGCAGGGGAGGCAGCGGCTTGTGTTTGGGTGCGGGGTCCAGCTGTGGAGGTGGCAGCTTGTCCTTGGTTGCAGGATGGAGCTGTGGAATCAGTGGCTTTTCCTTGGATGCGGGGCCCAGCTGGGAGGTGGCCTCTTGTGATTGGGTATGGGGTCCAGCTGGGGAGGAGGGAGCTTGTCCTTGGGTGCAGGTCCATTGGGTAGGCGGCTGCTTGTCTTTGAGGGGTCCAGTTGGGGAGAAAGTGGCTTGTCCTTGGGTGCAGCGTACAGCTGGGGAGGCGACAGCTTGTCCTTGGGTGAGCAGTGCTACTGGGGAGGCGGCAGCTTGTCCTTGAATGCGGTTTACAGCAGGGGAGAGAGTGGCTTGTCCTTGAGTGTAGGGTCCAGCTGGGGAGGCAGCACCTTGTCTTTCCATGCGGGTTACAGCTGGGGAGGAGGCGGCTTGTGTTTGGGTGCAGGGTCCAGCTGTGTAAGCGGCGCCTGTCCTTGGGTGTGGGATCCAGCTGGAGAGTCGGCAGCTTGTCCTTGTGTGTTCGTCCAATTGGAAGGTGGAAGCCTGTCCTTTGGTACGGGTCCAGCTGGGGAGGTGGCAGCTTTTTCTTGGGTGCGGGGTCCAGCTGGGCAGGCGGCAATTTGTCCATTGGTGCGGGGTCCAGCTGGGTAGGTGGCGGCTTGTCTTTGATTGTGTGGCCCAGTTGGGGAGAGGTCAGCTTGTCCTTGGGTGCTGGCTCCAGCTTGGGAGGCGGCAGCTTGGCTATCAGCACAGAGTCCAGCTGGGGAGTTAGCAACTTGTCCTTGGGTGCGGGTCCAGCTGGGAGCCAGCAGCTTGTCCAGCTTTGGTGGAGGCGGCAGCTTCCTTTGGTGCGAGTCTAGCTGGGGAGGTGGCAGCTCTTTCTTGGGTGCGGATCCAGCTGGCGAGGCAGTGGCTTGTCCTTGGGTGGGGGACCAACTGGGGAGGCAGTGGCTTGTCATTGGGTGCGGGCCAGCTGGGGAGGTGGCAGCTTGTCCTTGGTTGCAGGATGGAGCTGTGGAATCAGTGGCTTTTCCTTGGATGCGGGGCCCAGCTGGGAGGTGGCCTCTTGTGCTTGGGTGCGGGGTCCAGCTGTGGAGGTAGGAGCTTGTCCTTGGATGCAGGGTCTAGCTGGGAGGCTGCAGCTTGTTCCTGGATTCGAGGTTCAGCTGGGCAGGTGGTGGCTTGTCCTTGGGTGTTGGTTCCAGATGGGGAGACAGTGGCTTGTCTTTGTTTGCTGTGTCCAGCTGGGGAGGCGGCCGCTTGTCCTTGGGTGCGGTTCCATCTGGGGAGACCATGGCTTGTCCATAGGTGCGGGTTCCAGCTGGGAAGGAGGTGGCTTGTCCTTGGGTGCAGTTCCAGCTGGGAGGTAGAGCTTGTCCTTGGGTGCCGGGTCTAAATGGGAGGCGGCAGCTTGTCCTTAGGTTCGGAGTCCAGCTGGGAGATAGTGACTTGTCCTTGTGTGCAAGTCCAGCTGGGGAAGCGTCAGCTTGTTTTTGGGTTCGGGGTCCAGCTGGGGAGGCTGTGGCTTGTCTTAATGTGCGGGGTCCAGCAGGGATGGCGGCAGCTTGCCCTTGGATGCGTGGTCCTGCTTGGTAAGTGGCAGCTTTTCTTTAGGTGAGGGTCCAGCAGTGGTGGTGGCCGCTCGTCCTTGGGTACAGGGTCCAGCCGTGGAGGAGGCGGCTTGTCTTTGTTTGCAGGGTCCAGCTAGGAGGCGACGGCTTGTCTTTGGGTGCGGGGTCCAGCTAGGAGGTGGCGACATGTCCTTGGGTGCGGGGTCCAGTTGGGGAGAGGTCAGCTTGTCTTGGGTGCGGGGTCCAGCTGGGAAGGCAGCAGCTTGGCCATCATTACACGGTCCAGCTGTGGAGGTGGCAGATTGTCCTTGGGTGTGGCTCCAGCTGGGGAGGTGGCAGATTGTCCTTGGATGCAGGGTCCAGCTTGGATGGAGGCGGCAGCTTGTCCTTGGGTGCGGGTCTAGCTGGGGAGTTGGCAGCTTGTTCTTGGGTGTGGGGTCCTACTGGGCAGTCAGTGCCTTGTCTTTGGGTGGTGGTCCAGCTGGGGATGCGGCAGCTTGTCCTTGGGAGCGGGTTTAGCTCGGGAGGCTGCAACTTGTCCTTGGTTGCTGGTTCCAGCTCGGCAGGAGGCAGCCTGTCCTTGGGTGCGGGTCCAGCTGGGGAAACAGCTGCCTGTCCTTGGTTGTGGTCCAGCTGGGGATGCGGCGGCTTTTCCTTGTGTGCTGGTCCATATGGGGAGGCGGCCGCTTTTCCTTAGGTGCGGAGACTAGCTGGGGAGGCGGTCTCTTGTCCTTGGGTGCAGGGTCCAGCTGAGGAGGCAGCGGCTTGTCTTTTTGTGTGGGGTCCAGCTGTGGAGGTAGTACCTTTCATTGGGTGAGGGTCCAGCTGGAGTGGTGGCAACTTGTCCTTGGGTGCAGGTTTAGGTGGGGAGATGGCAGCTTGTCCTTGGGTGAGAAGTCCAGCTGGGGAGACAGTGACTTGTTTTTGGGTGCGGGGTCTAGCTGGGGAAGCGGCGCCTTGTCCTTGGGTGCGGGGTCCAACTGGGTAGGTGGCTGCATTTCCTTGGGAGCAGGGTCCAGCTGGGGAGGTAGCAGCTTTTCCTTTGATGCAGGGTCCAGCTGGGGAGTTGGTGGCTTGTCCTTGGCTGTGGGGTTCATCTGGGGAGGCGGCTTGTCTTTAGTGCAGATCCAGCTGGGGAGGCCCCGGCTTGGCCATCAGCACAGGGTCCAGCTGGGAAGGTGGTGGCTTGTCCTTTGATGTGTGGTCCAGTAGGGCCAGCCTCGTCTGGGCCTTCAGTGCAGCGTCCAGGAAAGCCTCCTGTGGCTTGATTATCTGTGCGGCTTCCAGCTTGAGGGCAGGTGATATCTTGGTCATTGGCGGTGTCTGTGAGGGCAGGCCTCGCCTTCGGCCTGCATTGGTACTTTTAAAGGCAGGTGGCGACTTGGCCTTCTTCTTGAAGTCCCCAACAGCAAGGTTAGCTTGGTCATCAACTCAGGTGCAGGAGGGTAGGTGGGCACTTGCCTTCATGCAAAATTAATGAGGGCGGGCTGTGATTGAGCACTCAGTGCTGGTTCCTGGAGGTGAAGTTGCAGCTTGGCCATCTGCCATCCCATGGTGTTGCCTGAGTGGTTTGGGCAGTTCTGACACGTTGTTAATTTATTGCATCAGGGTTGGGAAGATCTTTTCCAGATCCGGTGGCTGACCAAGTCCACCTTAGTGCATCCCCAGACCGAGGCACTTACTGCAAAACTTGACCAGGTGAATGTTCTGTTCTGCTTTCCATTTCCTGATGTGGCACTTGATGTCCCCAGCTGGCCCAGATGAGCTGGCTGCCATGTCCCCCATGTGCCTTTGGGACACACTGTCCAAACACTGCAAAGGCCTCAGCACCTGAGGAGGCCCTGTCCCCATTCTTGTGCTTTCATGAGTTTGTTTCTCTGCTTTTGAGTACGCTAATGCTTGTCATTTTGGATTCCTTTTAGGACAACTTACCAGTCTCTTGTAACACGAGAGGAAGGGAGTGAAAGAGAGAAGCAGGGAATTGGATACCAAGAGTAGCAGCCGGAGCCTGAAACCGTCAGCCCTATGGGGTCCTGGTGCTTGCAAGGTGAGGACTTAGCCATTGAGCCATTGTACCAGGCCATGGATCTCTCTCTCTCTTTCTTTTTAAGATTCACTTATTTTTTCTTTTCGAGTAATACAGAGAGAAGGAGAGACAGAGATCCTCTATCGGTCATCAGATTTGCCAAATGACCATAATAGCTGAGGCTGAGCCAGTCCTTCTTGGTCTCCAGTGTGAACTCAGGGGACCAAGGACTTGATCCTTCCTTTACTGCCTTCACAGCCACCAGGTGGGAGCTGGATGGGCAGTGGAGCAGCCAAGACACCAGCTGGCACCTGTATGGGATGCCAGCGCCACAGGTGGAAGCTTAGCCTACTGTGCCATAATGCTGGCCCCCATTTTATCACATTTTAGTTGAGTTTTTGATTAAGTCAATTATTCCAGTGATAGGTTTTCACTGAAAATTTCAATTTTCTCTCTTGTTCTCTGGATGAGTGGTTTTCTAGATATAAGTAGCAAAAAGTCAGAGTTTCTGCTAATATTCTGGTTAAAGTGTATGCGAGGGCTAGTGTTGTGGTGCAGTGCGCTAATCTAACATTTGTAATGCCGACATCCCACATGGCCATGTTGCTGTTTGCTGGAGTTATCTTTACTGCTCACTCCAGACTAGCTGTTTTGAAGGTTAGCTATGAGGCTAGAACCTCTGGGGCTTTCCTTTTGCTTCTTCTTTTGTTGCAGGTCTTTGTTTTTTTTTTTTTTTTTTTTTTGTTACTCTTTTTTTTTTATTAAATTTATTCATTAATTAAATTGTGTTGTAATTACATAGAATCTGGGATTCTCCCCCCCACCCTCCCCCCATGGTGGCTTCCTCCACTCCAGATTAGCTGTTTTGAAGGTTAGCTATGAGGCTAGAACCTCTGGGGCTTTCCTTTTGCTTCTTCCTTTGTTGCAGGTCTTTGTTTTCCTTGGTTTATTATGTTTGTGATGGATGGTTTCTTCTAGTCTAATGAGAAAGAAGGTCAGTGGGAAATGAATTAGAAACTTGCTTCTTGAGGCCTGTGTGGTGTTTGGATGAAATTGCTGCCTGTGTTGCCAGTGTGAGTCCTGACTGCTCTGCCTTCATCCAGCTCCCTGATAATGACCAGAGGGGAAAAGATCCCTGCATCCATGTGGAGACCCAGACGGAGTTCCAGCTTCTGGCTTTAGCCTGGCCATTGTGGCCATGTGGGGAGTGGACGAGTGGATGGAAGAAATGTGTCTGTCTCTTCCCTGTGTGTTGCTTTTAGTTTTAAAATATACACATACATGCATATTTTTAGTAAAAAGAATCTTGCTTTTGTGGAGAGCTCTTGTCTTTAGTTTGGTGATGTTTAGAAGTTGAAATGATGTGAGACTGAGTTGCTTTTGTGATGAGTCGAGCTGCTGCCTGCACAGCCAGCAGCCTGTTGCTCAGGTCCTGGCTGTGCTACTCCATCCAACCCCTGCTGATGGACTGGGAAAATCAGCTGAAGATGGTCCAGATTGTTGAGCCCTTGTCGCCTATATGGGAGACCTGGATGAAGCTCCTGTGGATGGAAGAGTATAAATTTTAAAAATTAAATTATGGACCATTTTAGTTCAGTGAAATGATGTGAACGCTTATTTGTTTCTTTGTTTCTATTATTGCTGCTGCAAGTGTATGCTAATTCTTATTGCATTGTGACTTATTTGAGCCGCAGAGAATCAGAAACAGGGAGACCTCCCTTCCACTGATCGCTGTGTACACGTCTGTAGTTGCTGGTGCAGGGCCCAGCCACATCCACGAGTCAGGAACTCAGTCTGGGTTTCCATGTGAGTGGAACCCAGCAGCTGAGCCTCATCTGCTGCCTTTTATGTTATATATTATGAAGATTTTAGTTAGATACAGAAATTAGTCTGGTCTTCAAACCAGGCAAGGGGTACAAATTGAGTAAATTTGTTAAATGTCTAGTTTCATTGTAGGCACTATAATATGAATTAAAATTTAGAGTTTAAAACTTTTGAGAGGGGGTCCAGCATGGACCTAGTGGCTAAAGTCTTTGCCTTGAATGTGCCATGATCCCATATGGGTGCCGGTTCTAATCCTGTTAGCTCTGTCTTCCATTCCCCTGCTTGTGGCCTGGGAAAGCAGTCAAGGACAGCCCAAAGTTTTGGGACATTGCACCCCCATTGGAGACTGGGAGGAGTCTTCTGGCTCCTAGCTTTGGAATATTGGCTCAGTTCCAGCCGTGGAAGCCTGTTGGGAAGTGAATCAATCAATGGAAGATCTTCTCTGTCTCTTCTTCTCTCTGTAAATCTGACTTTGCAATAAAAATAAATAAACCTTAACAAACAAACAACAAAAATAAGAACAACAACACCAAAAAACCTTGAGAGGGACTGGCATGATGGCTCAATGACTAAATGCTCACCTGGAAGTGCCAGGATCCCTTGTGGTTGAGTGTGTCATGGTGGCTCTACTTCCCATACAGCTCCCACTTGTGGTCTGAGAAAGAGGAAGAGGGTGGTTCAAAACTTTGGAAACTTATGCTCCTGTGGTAGACTCAGAAGAAACTTCTGGCTCGCCTCATTGTGACCATTATGGCCACTTGGTTAATGAAGCAGTGGATGAAGATCGTTTTTGCCTCTCTTTCTCTGTAAATCTGATCTGCCTTTCCAAAAAAAAAAAAAAATAAATAAAGGTTTTTAATTAATTTATTCTTTTGTCAAGTCAGAGAGACAGAGGGAAGGAGAGACAGAGGGAAAGATCTTCTGTCTGCTGGTTCACTCCCCAAGTAGTTAAAATGACCAGAGCTGAGCCAATCTGAAGCCAGGAGCCTCTTACAGGTCTCCCACACGGGTGGAGGAACCCAAGGCTTTGGACCATCTTTGACTGCTTTCCCAGGCCACAGGCGGGGAGCTGGATGGGATGTGGAACAGCCAGGACATGAGCCAGTGCTCATATAGAATCCTGGCTTATGCAATTCAAGCACTTTAGCCACTAGGCTATTGCTCTGGGCCCAAATGTAAATAAAACTTTTTTTAAAAGATTATTTATTTTTTATTACAAAGTCAGGTATGCACAGAGAAGGAGAGACAGAGAGGTAGATCTTCTTTCTGGTGATTCACTCCCCAAGTGACCGCAAAGCCTGGTGCCACATGATCCGAAGTCCAGAGCCTCGAGCCTCTTCCAGGTCTCCCACATGGGTGCAAGATCCCAAGGCTTTGGGCCATCCTCAGCTGCTTTCCTAGGCCACAATCAGGGAGTAGGATGGGAAACGGGACTGTCAGGATATGAACATGCACCCATACGGAATCCCGGCTTGTTCAAGCCGACGATTTTAGCCATTAGGCCATTGTGCTGGGTCCAATAAATAGATCTTGACAAGAAAAACAACAAAGAAACTTCAGTAATCATTACCTGATTTTATGTTTGCCTGTAGATATTACAGATGTCACTGTTGTCATTTATTTGTGGAACTCTAAAATCCCAGCTCAGAGTAATTTATGTATTTATCAGATAATGCTTGCCTCTACTTAAATAATAATTTTTACTTTTTTTTAAATTTAGATTGTTGCCAGCAAAGGAGATTTTGAAATGGTCACCAAAGAAAAGAAGTGGTCTAAAGTCGATAGCTGCTTGGGATATCTGCCAGGAAAAGAAACTGGGTCTCTCTTCAAAGTCTCACTGTGAAGGAATTCTCTACCCATATGAGCTGTTCCAGTCTGGTGTCAGTCTTATGGTGAGTTGCTGCATTGTTCTTAGAAGTGGATAAATTGGTCCTGGCGTGGTAGCCTAGTGGCCGAAAGCCCCACCGTGCATGTTCCAGGATCCCATATGGGCACCGGTTTGTATCCTGGATGCTTTACTTCCCATCCAGCTCCCTGTTTGTGGCCTGGGAACGCAGTCAAGAAGAGCCCAAAACTTTGGTATCCTGCACCCACATGGGAGACCAGGAAGGAACTCCTGCTTTCTGGCAGCTCAGCTGCGGCTGTTGTGGCCTTTGAGGAGTGAACCTGCGGATGAAAGATCTTTCTGTGAATCTGCTTTTCCAATAAAAATAAAGCTTATTGGGAGATAATGTGTTAAAATTATGTTTTGTTGGGAAGGCAAGTTTAGAGAGAAAGAGAAAGCTCTTCCATCTGCTGGTTCACTCCCCAAGTGGCCGCAGTGTCCAGAGCCGAGGCAGTCCAAAGCCAGAAGCCAGGAGCTTCTTCTGGGACTCCCACATGAGTGTAGGGTCCCAAGGCTTTGGGCCATCCTTGACTGCTTTCCTGGGCTACAAGCAGGGAGCTGGATGGGAAGCTGGAGCAGCTAGGGTCTGAATGGTGCCCATATGGGATTCTGGAGCATGCCAGTTGAGGATTTAACCGCTAGACTACTGTGCTGGGCCCCACTTCATTTGTTTTTATTGGTAAATAATGTTCCCTTGTATGTATGTTCCTTGTTACTTGTTTACTAGTTGATGAACAGTGGATTGTTCCAGTTTTTGGCTGTTAGGAATAATAATATGCCTGTTTAGGTATAACGCTTCGTGTGGACTATGTGTTCACTTCTCTCAATAGAGTGGAATTGCTAGATGTTGTGTCACATTTATATTTAGGTTTTAAAAACTGTCAGAATGTTTTTCAAAGTGGCTGAACTGTTTTACATTCCCCCCGTTAACGTAGAGGCTTCCAGTTTTTCCATGTCCTGGCAAACACGTGTTGTCTCTTGTTTTGGTTATGGCCATTTTATTAGGTATGTACTCGCATTTCCTTGTAGTTTTCATTTGCATTTTCCTAAAGGCTATGGAGGATGATTTGCATTGTTTTATGTTCATTTTAGCCGTATGTGTATCTTCCTCAGTGAAGTGTTTATTGGGTTGGCTTTGTATACTTGTAAGAGTTTGTTATACTAAGTGCAAGTCCTTAATTAGATATTGATTTGCAGAAACTTTATGCTTGTCTATAATTTATGTTTTCATTTTCTGATATTATCGGCTTGAAGAATGCTTTGCAGATTCCTGTTTTCCTCTGATGGATTTTAGTTTTCGAATCATTTAGGAAGTATTTTCCTTATTGTTGACTATAGTCATTTATTTTTCTCTGTATAGAAGTTCTGTGGTTTTAACTTTAGTTCCAAAGCATTTCCTTTTGAGTTCACTTATTCCCTTATTTTCATTTTATTTGGAAGAGAGGAGAGAAAGCTTCCATGTGGTGGTTCACTCCCAGCCTGGGTAAAGCCAGGAACTCAATCCAGATTTCCTTTGTGGGTGACAGGGATTCAAGTAGTTACATAGTCCTCTGTTGTCTGCCAGGCAGGAAGCTAAGTTAGGAATGGCACTAGGACTTGACCTCAGACACTGCTGTGTGGGGTGTGGGTGTCACAAGTGGAGTTGTAACTATTGGCTTTTACATCGAGGTTCATGGTACTGCTTGCACCGTTTATTTTTGTGTTTGTATAACATAAGAGGTAAATACGCAGGTTAGTTTTTTGGGATGGAGGCCATATGAATACTCAGTTGTGATGAGCACTGTTTAAAACAGTATTGTTTTTCTGTTGATTTAACTAGGCTACGTGTATTGAGAATCAGTTGACCATAAATGCACAGTGTTATTTCTAAAGTGTTTTGTTGTATTGGATAGATATGGTCTTCCCCTACCCCAAATCCTGAGTCAGTCTATGGTTTCATAGATTTTTCTGTGGTTTTGAATACCTCCAGTCAGTTGCATTAAAATATTGCATGGAAAATTCCAGTATTAATTGGTTTGTAAGTTTTTAGTTGGGTGGTGTTCTGATTATTGTGATGAAATCTTGCTTGTGTGGGTCACTGTCCTGTCTGGAATGGGATTTATCCCTTGCCCTGTTCAATATCCATCTTAATTATCGAACTGGCTCTCATGGCATTCCAATGCTGGTAACCAGGTATGCTTTTCTTCTTCTTCTTTTTTTTTTTTGATTTTTATTTTTTTGGGAAAGGTAGAGTAATTAGAGACACAGAGAAATATCTTTTGTTACCAGGTTCACTTCCTAAGTGGCTGCAATTTCTGCAGCTTAACTGATCCAAACCCTGGGTTCCAGAGCCTCTTCCAGGTTTCCCACATGGGTGCACGTCCCAAAGGCTTTCTAAGGCCTCTAACACGGAGCTGGGTGGGAAGTGAAGCAGCTGGGACACAAACTGGTCCCCATATAGGCTCCTGACACGTGCAAAGTGAGGATTTAGCCACTGAGCAATAGCATCAGGCCCCCTAGATATTCTCTTATTTTACAAAAATGATCCCAAAATACAGTAATGATGTTGGTAATTTGGATATGCTCGAGAGAAGTCAGAATGTGTTTTCTCTCACAGGAAAAGTGAAATTACAATAAGATTTTTTTTTTAGATTCATGACTACATTTACCTAAGTTTTATTGTAGTATGTTATTGTGAATATTCTATTTAATAATTTTAATCAAATACTGTACCTAATGTATAAACCAAAGTTTTGTATAAAAATACTTACCTTTCTTCTATTTCAAACATCCTTTGGTGGTCTTGGAATACGTAGTCTGTGTTGTGGTCCTACTGTAATGTGTGTGCAAATCTCAGTAACACAGTACTTTGAGTACTGTAGCTTTAAACTAACTTTGGTATATGGTAATGGGAGTCCTGTTGTTTTTTTCCCCAAGTTTCCCAGCCCTTTATGCTTCCACGTGAATTTTAGAATGATGTTTGAATTTCTACTGAATAATAAAAATTCTGAAATTTTGATAAGGATTTCCTTTTGTCTGCAGATGAAATTGTAGTGGAATTGTCATCTGGTTTCATGAAGTTTTAGGAGGTTTATTGGGAATGTGTTGTTCTTCACTGTGAAACCTGATTTTTCTCAGGAAACTCTTTCTTTGCTGTGTTCTTTTAGGGTGTACATATGCCTATTTTGGATCTTAAGCAAATAGTGGAACCTGACGTTCTTCTGACTGATACCCAGAGTTCCCCAGATGCTGGCCTCAGGATGAATCATTGTCAAAGGGGAGAAGACTCCTAAAATCTCAGGTATCAATGCCCATAAGCCATTTTTCCCCAAGAGTTTTGGTTTCCTTGACTCTTGAAGAACAACTGACTGGTTATGGAAGGCCATTCGTGTAGTGTTTAAAACTTTAAAAGATACTGTCTTTTCTTTGAGATGAGTTCTAGAAGAAATTGTGAATAATCGTTTTAATCTGATTTAGAAGGCTCTATGAATTCTGAAGTGGGTTGAGTGGGAGAACCTGGAAACCCTCCTAGTGGGTCATAACTCTCACCGCTGATCACATGGTCCAGGCCTGGGGTCGGGCAAGCTGGGCTAAGTAGCTCCCACTGTGGCTGATGTGTGGATTGGTTATGGAAATGGTGGACTGGGCAGGGCTGAGCAGGCCTTGGCTCACCAGCAAGAACAGAAATCAGGCTGGAGCACAGGCCATGCCAAGCTGCCAAGCTAGGCTCTTACTTACATCGACTGGTTTGCATGATCCAGGGATGTCACGATACAGAATCTAAGGCAAAAGCCAAGACAGGTGAGGGGCTATGCCAAGCTGGATTAGAGCAACCACAGGCATGTTTAGGGAGCTAAGAGGACACCCAGGCTGTATTGGGGTTCACATTGATATGTGCTGGGTCCAGAGTCGGGGCTGTGTTCTGGTTTGGATATGGCTGCAGTGTCCCTTGGCACAAGTGTGGATTGGGGCAGGCTGCACTGAGCTGGGCTAGACTCTAGTACCAGCTGGTACTCTGCAGGACAAGGTAGAAGTAGGACGAGCTATGTTAGGTCTCTGCCACTCCTGAGCCACGTGTGAGCTATGTCTGAGTGAGAATGAGTCTTGACTGGGCTGAAATATCCGACAGGAAGAACTAGAACAGTTTGAAGAGCAATTAAGAAAGGCCACTGATCCTGCTAGGATAAGAGGTGGACTAAGTAGGGCTGGCCCATGGACCCACCAGTGCGTGTGAGATCTGGCACTGGGAGAGGTTCTGATGGAGGAACCTAGAAAACTCCCTTGTGAGAACCGAGTTCCTGCAGCTGAGGACAAGAACCATGATAGGGAGCAGCCCAGACGAGGCAGTAAAAGGTACCCACTGGCATGCATTAGGCATAGGTTGGGGGCAGACAAGGCTGAACCAGTTCACATCACCCACCTGTGAATCAGAGCACTGGAATAGAGTGTGGGTGGGACCGGGTTCAGTTGCAACACATATCAGTATGTGGGCTGGGCTAGGCTGCAAACTGCACCAACAGGAGTTGGAATTGGGGGTGGGCCAGGCTGGGCCAGGCTATAGCACCAACTGGAAATGTCAACATGAGACAGTCCATGCCAGACTGAGCCATAGCATTCAACAAGGACACATGAGAAACAGGGGTGTACAAAGCTGTTAGGGGGGATGTGGAGTGCTCCTCTGCTGGACCACCACTTGACTGGAGAGCATGAGTTGGGATGGGGGCAGACCAGACCGGGCAGGGTTGCAAGATGTATGGGCCTCATGTGAGCTAGGTCAGGGAAAAGTCAGGCTTTGCGAAAATTTGCACTCCCAAGTATCCTTTTTTATTGTGAGTGTTTTATTTTATGAAACTACAATTGGCAGGAAGGGCCTGGCATTGTGACCTAGCAGGTGCAGAGGTGGCTGTGATGCTGTCAATCCACATGGGTGCCCATTCAACTCCCATAAGTCTACTGTGATCCAGCTCCTTGCTACTGGCTGAGATAGCCTAAGGACTTGGGCCCTTTCTACCCTGTGTGAAACCCAGATGAAGTAATGGGGAGTGAACCAACTCTGCTTCTCCCACTGTTTAACTTTTGAAATAAGCACATCTCCTGGTAATGTCTACAGTGACAGAAACAATTAAACCTGTCAGAGGGGTTGGATTCTGAGAAGCTCTCTGGGTTCAGTGGAGCTAAAAGCACTGGGTGCCAACTGACAGGTGGGTAGACTTGGGAAGGGGAGTTGTTGCTAAGGGGGTTTATCAGGAGGAGCTAGGAGCTTGAGTGGCAACTTGCCAGAGGTAAGAGGGAATTTCAGATAGTGCTGGAGTTCACTTGGAAGATGGATGGAAGAAGATGGATAAAGACATTAGGCTCTTTTTATTTAAGATTTATTTTATTTGTATTGAAAAGTCAGATATACAGAGAGGAGGAGAGACAGGAAGCTCTTCCATCCACTGATTCCCTCCCAAGCAGCCGCAACAGCTGGAGCTGCACTGATCCAAACCCAGCAGGCAGGAGTTTCTTGTGGGTCTCTCACGTGATTACAGAATCCCAAGGCTTTAGGCCATCCTCGACTGCTTTCCCAGTTCAGAAGCAGGGAGCTGGATGGGAAGCAGGGCTGCTGGAATTAGAACCGGCGCGTGTATGGGATCCCAACGTGTACAAGAAGAGGATTTTAGCCGCTAGGCTATGAGTCAGCCCATCATGAGGTTGTTAATTGCATGTACTGGTTACAATTAGATATAAAGATCATTTTATTAATTTAGATTAAATCCTGCAAGCTGGATTTGCAAACTTTGAAAAATGTTGTATATCATTTTGTTAAAAGATTATCTTGGGCCCGGCATGGTAGCCTAGTGACTAAAATCCTCAGCTTGCGCACGCCAGAATCCCTTATGGGCACCAGTTGTGATCCAGGCAGCCCTGCTTCCCATCCAGCTCCCTGTTTATGATCTGAGAAAGCAGTCGAGGGCAGCCCAAAGCTTTGAGACCCTGCACCCATGTGGGAGACTCAGAAGAAGCTCCTGGCTCCTGGTTTTGAATTGGCACCGCTTTGGCCATTGCGGCCACTTGGGAAGTTAATTAACAGACAAAAGATCTTCCTCTCTGCCTCTCCTCCTCTCTGTATTTCTGATTTTCCAATGAAAATGAATAAACTTGTAAAACCAAGAATATGTTGTGCATAATCTCAGTATATAAAATGGAAAATGAAGCACTGAAAATTGCTGTGGGTAATTAAATTGTTCATGCTTAAGTGAGGGGGAAGTCTGTGATCTAGTTTTAGAGCAGGCCTGGTATACTATGTGTTTGCTATAAGTATTGATTGAATGGAAAAATAATCTCTGCAGAATAGAAAATTTATTTTCCTTTTGGTATAGAATGTGCAAATGGGAATCACCAAGACAGAAATGTAAGGCCAGGTAAGAGATAACAAGACATAAAGAACATTGGTCTGGCCACGGTAGCCTAGTGGCTGACGTCCTTGGTTCGCACACATCTGGATCCCATTTGGAAACCAGTGTGCATCCTGGCTGCTCCACCTCCCTTGCAACTCCCTGCTTGTGGCCTGGGAAAGCAGATCAGAATGGTCCAAGGCCTTGGGACCTTGCACATGAATGGGAGACCCAGAAGAGGCTCCTAGCTGCTGGATTCAGATTGACTCAGCTCCTGCCATTGAGGTCATTTGGGGAGTGAACCAGTGCATGGAACATTTCTCTCTCTGTCTCTCCTTCTTTCTTTAAATCTTTGAAATAAAAATAAATCTAAAAAAAGATTTGCAGTACAGAAAGTGTATGAGATCAAATGAGAGCCTGGCTATGGATCTTGAGGACAGTTTACTGGATATACTTGACAGTGGCTTGTGAGAGTAGGTGGTTTAATGCAGTGGTATCATTCACAGGTCAGTGTCATTCTCTTTGTGATTTTGTGAGGGCATTTTTGTTCAGATTGAAAGGTGTTGCCATTCATTGCGTGATGGCCCGCATGCTAGATGGTTAGTCCTCAGGACAGTCCCAACAGTGAAGAATTGTGTTCATCCTAAGAACTTTCAGGTTGGTCAAGGAGATTCCTATTTTAATTTAAATTCAAATTCAGTTTTATGCATATTTACATGTAAAGATAAAATAAATTTTGCAGTGTTTTAACAAAGTGTAATTTTTAGAAATACGGCTGTCAGTTTAACCTAGGAAGTACACATTTAATATTGATAAAATTGTTTGGCATAGTAAGAAATGAACATTTTTGTTTAAATTTTGAGTTTCATGGTGCAATTCCACAGGGTCTGGGATTTCCCTTCCCCCTCCTCAAATTCCTACCCACTGATTGATTTTCCCCATATTATTACATCATTAGCAGTCATAAGTCCATCAGTCTGTTAGTTAAGTGTGTCCCAACATTGCCGGTACAGACAATGTCAGACAGCTCATCATCCCATTGTCTAGAGATGTTCACCAGTTTGATTGGGAGTCCATCTTTGATTTGGACATAGAGATGCATAGTCATTATATCTTCACATCTGAATATGATAGGCTCTGTTCCCGCTGTCACTATACATTCCCTTGAATGAGAAGACATGGAACAAAGTCAACAACAGATGTGAAGTTAAAACAAAAAGTGTACAGCACCATGGAGTCAACAAATGTGCCACTGAATAACCAGCACATGGGTGAAGAAATGAGAAAAGAAAACAAAAGCCTCTTGGGTAAAATGATGCCACTATGTGATCCATGAGCCAGCAATGAATTTGACAAGAGAAAAAGACTGTTTGGGAGTGATGAAAATAATTTAAAAAAACCATCAAAACAGAGAGGATACAGAATATCTGTATGGAAAGCGTTATTGATCGTACGTTTGCATGAAGGCTGCCTTATATGAGAGAGAACATATGGTGGTTGTCCTTTTGGGATTGACTTGTTTCACTGAGCACAATGGTCTCTAGTTGGGACCATCCAGCTCCAACTGGTAGAATTTCATTCTTTTTAATGGCTTAGAATTGGGCTTGAAAAGTTTTTTTTAAATATTAAATCATCTTCATAACTTAGCACATTGCTTATGCAACACTGTATTTGAACCTTCAGTTTTACTCATTTTGGAGTTATTATTTGTCTTATAGTTGAGATTATGCCTAAACATTTACATTTTAAAGTGTGCTATTAAAGTTTTTTTTGCTAAGTCTCCTTTTGTTTAAAATTAACATATTTATGTGTGTGTAGGAAGTTTTAGTGACTATGAATTTCATTTCAATATGAAAAATAGAAATTGTATTCATTGCTTTATCATGAAGAGAGCATTGCGTCTAGAAAGTTGTAAGCGTGATTTGATATTCTGGATTGGTGATATACCTACATGTTATTACTGTTTCTTGAGATGAGAAAAATTGAAAGAGGGTTGTGTCTGAGGAACATATGAAGTTTGTGGTGTACGTGGAATTTTAAATTAGAGTTGTATAGTAGGCATTTGTGGATGCAGATGTGGTATTCCGGAGAGAGTTCTTGAACTTTTATGGTGAGGAAAGGGGGGTCAGGAATCTGGATTCTGGGGTCAGACTGGGCTTGTTGCCTGGTGTGAGGCTCTGTATCTGTGTGATGGTGGACAGCTTTCTGAAACAGCCCTTGCACTCAGTTTTCTCATCCTTAAAGCTTGGGCAATGGTATCTATTCAGTGTGTTAATTTGAGAGTTAAGTACTTTAAAACTTGTAAGATGCCCAAATGGCATTGAAGTTAGCTGTTACTATTTGAACATCATTTATGTCAAATAAATGTGAGTTGAAATAAGGATTGGCCTTTACAAGACAGTATTAGTATAAGAAAATTGAAACTTGGGATTTAATATCAATTTGGGAGTCATCAGTAATATAATAAGTAATCCTAAATAGGATAGGATTGGATGAGATTCTAAAAGTCCCTACATGAAAGCTGTATGCTTTGGTGTGTGCACCATTGCCTTCAGGATCTCTGAGCTGTGAAGTTCAGCAGCAGATCCGGAAGAGGTTGAGGGCTCATGAACAGATATTGCTAAAGGCCTAGGAGTTAGAACACAGTGTCATCCTGGCTCTAGGTCCAACTTTTGGCTCTTAGACACTGGCAGACCTCTTTATTCTGGATTCCCCAATTTTCTGTTTTTTTTTTTTTTTTTATTGTATTGTTGTTGACGATCTTTACATAGTTAATTGCTGTTAAAAAAAAAGGTTCAGGGGGTATAGGGAAGTGGGTAATACTATTATGTCCATATTGTTTCCATCATGTATCTGAGGTAAAGGGGGATATTGAGGGAGAAGCCCCACCCGGTTTACCGCCCACCCCAAGTCCCGGCTGTGGGGTATGCTCTGAGATATTTGCTCAAGTAGTTTTAATAGTTCTCCAGTTATGAATCGCTGCCAGTTTTGCTCGATGAGGTCGTCCACTGATTGATATGGTCCATCATAAAGTCTCCGTTTGCCCCATATTTCACTGCCAACATATAGCTGAGATGAATGATTGATCTGTTCTGTCTTCTGTCCTTTCCTGGTTAGAGTTCTGAGTCCAGCAGTTTGATTGGGGAGATCTCCAAAGAAACCTTGAGGTATTCCCAGACCAGATTCTTGTGTGTTCTAGCAAGCACAGGGCCCGGCACAGTCCATCACCCCGATCAGCTGGTGGTTGCAATTGCTGGGTTGGTTCTGTTTTCAGTCCCGAGTTGCACTGGAACCAATGGGTGTTGCAGTCCAGTCTGGTTCTGCCCAGAACATACTCGGCCCTTACATCAAGCAGTGGGAGCTGCAGCCTAGTCGGGGCGACCCACAATAACCCCCATCAGGCCCACCCCCTACCCTGGTTTGCCAGTATGTGTAGCAGTAGACCAGTCTGTCCCCCATCCCATTTGGCTCTTGTACTTGTCAGTGGGTATTAAAGCTTAGTTCCATCTAACCAACTCAACCATCCAACCCTCATGGATGTTGTTGAGTGCCTCTCTGTCTAGCCACCCCAGCCCCTATCCTAGTTTTCATGCCCTCCCGCAGGACTAGTGACCCAGGAAGGGGGAACCCACTTTTTCCCTCCCAGGTCTCTCTCAGTCCCGGTTTATGCACTCTTCAGGTGGTTCTGAAGCTGGCACTGGGGACTAACTCTGTCAATTCTCTGGTTTTTTTAAAGGTGAGTCAGATTGTCTTTTGACTATTTTATGGTTAAGTTCAAGGAATCCTGTCAAGATGCTTCTGAAGGATGCTTGGAGTTGATGGGTTGGTAATTTTTGAGTGGGGGATCAGCATAAGGACCTTCAGGAATGAGGGTAAAATTGTGTGATTTACTGAAGTAAATTTTAGTATAATTTCATCTTTTCTGAATTGTCAGTATTTGCATTTAGAATCTAGAAAGCTTAAAATTTTAAGAAATACATTCCTTTGGTATCTCTTCAAATTTTGTGCCGTACAATTAATGCTGGTATAGAATTTCCCATTCAAGACAAATAAGGGTGGAGACTGAGTGCGCACAAGCAAGCAAGAGTGCTTCCATCTGCTAGTTTATTCTCCACTGGTCCCCATGTGGGCCAGGCCAAAACCAGGAACCAGGAACTCCATCCTGAGTCACCACACGGGTGGCAGGGACCTAACCCAGCTACTTTCTTTTTTGTTTAATTTCTTATTTTCTTTTTTTGTTATTGTTTACCTATTTGAGGGATGGACACCCATGTGAGCCTCTGATCAGGGTGGGGAGGTTCAGGTTCAGGCATTGAGGAGAGTGGGTAAGACAAATGTTTCCTTTTTTTTTTCTTCTCCTGTGTCCACAGGGGAGGAGGACAAGAGGGTCACTCCTTGTTGTCAAACTACATCAGTACTTGGTGATGGGGGAGATGATCATTCAGTGGGGTAAAGGAGACCCCATTGTGGCAGAGTATTCCAAGGTGTTACTTGAGTGATTTTGGTAGTTCTGAGAAGTTGTTGGTTTCAGTGCACCAGGGTTGAGAAAATCTACAAGATCTACTGGTTGACAAACTCTTCAGTGCATCCATAGACCCAGGAACATGTTGCACAGCTTGGCTAGGAAATTGTCCATTTGTTTTTGTTTTCCCTCTTCTGACCAGGCATTTGAGGTCCTCTGCTAGCTTAGGTAAGCTGTCCATCATGTCCTCTGTATGCATCCTGGCATGGTGTCCACTGCATAGGCATCAGCACCTGAGGAGTCCCAGTCCTGATATATGCATGCCAAGGTCTGACCACACTTCTGTGATGTTCCATGTGGCCAGGGTCTGAGTCCAGCAGTCTAGTCAGGGAGTCTCCCATGAAACCTCGTGTGGGGTGAGCTCAGACTTGATTCTGGTGTGCACCAGCCAGTGTACATGCTGGTGGATGTAGCTGCCTCATCAGCTCAGACCCAGCTCTGTATTTCATGCGTATTAAGGCCCAGCCCAGCCAGCCTGCCACAGACCAGGTCCTCAAGCATAGCAGTGCGTGACATGGTCTAGTTGGGGCAATTCTGAGTAACCTGCACCGGGCCCACCCCACAGCCTCGTTTTTGCATATGGCACCATCTGGTGCAGCCCAGCCCATATCCCATCCACTTTCATGCACACCCATGTGTGCTGTGGCTTAGCTCAGTGCAGTATGGCCCTCATGTGTGCTGATAGGTGCCACCACCTTGTCCAGCCTGGTCCACCCCAGCTCTGGTTCTCTGACAGGTTGTAGTTGCAGCCTGGCCTAGCCAAGCAGTGCCCACAGTTCCCCTACCAGGCATGCTCCAAGCTCCAGATCTTGAAGCACTTGCACCCGGCCTTTTACATGCCAACTGGTGCTGCAGTTTAGCATGCCCGTTCTGGCTCTCATGCACACCAGAGGGTGCAGCAGCCTTGCCCAACCTGGCCCACCCCCAGTCCCAGCTGTCACACTCACCAGTGGAAGCAGTAGCCAACAAGGGAGTCCTTGAAGTTCTCCAACCAGGCCTACTCCCAGCCCCAGGTTTTGCCTGTGCTGCAGCCTAGTCTAAGATGGTCTGTCCCTGGACTTGACATTTGCCATCAGGTGCTACAGCCTGGCTCAACCTGGCCCAGCCCCAGTCTCAGCTCTCCCAGTGGGGTAATGCAGCCTGGCTGAGCCTGGCCCACCCCCAGTCCCAGCTCTGATACTCTCCAGTTGTTCCCTACTAGGCCTGTTCCCAGCCACAGGTCTTGCATGGGCCAATGGATGCTGTGACCACTTTGAGATAGTCTGCTTGCGGTCTTGACATTTTGCAGCAGGTGCAGCAGTCTAGTCTACTTTACTGAGTGGGTGATTCCCAGAAGTACATATTAGCAGAAAGCAGGATCAAAAGTACTATCAAGCCTGGGGACTCTGAAGGAAATGTGGGCATTCCAAGCAACAACTGAAGCTGTGTGCCAGTTGCCTGCCCCCCAGGTCAACATTTTATGTGGACATATTTAATGTTAAATTCCAAACTATTGTGTTTTTTTTTAATGTAATTCCATAAGATTGGGCCTACATATTCCCCACAGAATTCACCCCCAGACCTGGTTGGTGCCATGGTTTAGCATAATGTGACCCATCCCCTTATCCGACACTCACTGTCAGATACTGGGATCTAGCCCTGCCAGACAGGTCCCCAGTCATAGATTTCATGTGCACTGGCGTGTGGTGGTCAGCAGTGTTCCATGGTATCAAGCCTAGCTCAGGTTTCCCATGTGGGCTGGTGCATCAGTCTGACCCTTAAAGATCTTTAGGTCTCTCCCCTCCAAGCTACTGGGTCTAATTACCTTTGCTTACTTGCAAGTACAGTGGCCTTGTCGTTGGAAGTCCCTCAGGATCCATTCCTCATCTGCACGATACTCCCAGGACGGTCCTTCCTACCCCATATCCCTTTGCTCCTTTCTCTAATCAAACCACAAGCCTTGTGCCTAGCCCAGTCTTCAGAAGTCCAGTGGGTGGTGTGGTGGTCCTATATTCTGCCATCCACCAGGGTCCCAAGCTCCTGTCATATGTGCTGGCCTGGTGCCTTAACCCTCTACACACCCAAGATCCAGGCCCATTGCGGTGTCTACGCTTGGTCTGCCAGCTCACCAGAGCAGCATGCTGACCTGGGGCTCTCCTCTCCGCTCTCCTCACCTCACCTAGTACCAGACACATAAGGAAATCCCCAGGTTCTCTCCACCTGCCTAATGGTGAGCTTCCAGTTACCCAAATGCCCACCTGTGTTACGCCACTAACCTTCCCCTAATCCAAGCCTGCAGCCTCGGCCCCCTCACTGCCTTCTGGTGGGCTGGGAGCATGTCAACAGGATGACACTTTCCCCTGGTGTGCCTAAAATGTTTTTAAAGACTTTTAACTTCCGTGTGGTTAATGTATTTCACGTATTTCAAATATGTGGTTTTCAGAACATGATATGGTCCTCCTTTACCTTCTCTCATATATTCTTCCTCCTTTCTTACTTTTCTTTTAATTTTTTTCCATGTACTTTAAGTGGGCAGCTTATATTGCGGAAAGAAACCTCGAAGACCTAAAGAAAGAAAACATTTCTGATAGGCAAAAGTGAGTATCTTAGTGTTAACAGTTAAAATATATTTTATTTTGTTACTTTCTTAACGATGTAATTTTGTCATAAGGATTTGTAACAGATTTTCCAGTGAATCTGGCCTATTTCATTGTGAATTATGTACTAGTTATTTTTCCACTTGAAATACTTAGCTACCGAAATATGACTTGGAAAAAACTTTTGTCACATATTTGTGTAGAAATTTGCTTTTCACTCTTTGATAATGATGTGGTCCTAATTCAGCAGCTTGTGTAGGATCACTAATTTGGAAGCCACACTTTGCCCACCTATGTAATGTTATCAGCTCATTTGTGAAATAACTCCTTTCCAGGGATTCCTCTCTGCACGTGGGACCTGAAGTGGCATTATGTCACGTACTACTCTCCTTCATGCCCCCTTAGAGCCCAGGCTGAAGAGAAACTCACAGTCTTGCAAGAGATGCAGCACAGACATGTAGGGAAAACGTAGGATTTTCAAGCCAGAGTTGCCGGAGTCAGAGGATGGAATGTGAACGGACGAAGCTCTGACACAGTTATGCTTCCAAGTAACAGCATCTTTTGATGACTCTATGAAGAACAATCATATTATCTCAAGTCCTAGTTTTGGTGTATGAAGACTGCAGCCCAAACCAGCAGAACCTGGAGCCAAGTCTGGAACACTTAAGTGCCTCATTGCGAGGAGGCGAACAAGACCAACCCTTGGATGATGAAGCCGTGGGCTGCCAGTGTCTGTGGGTGCTGGGGGAACTGGCCGAGCCCTTCTGGCTCTGAAGTGGCAGGCAAGATGGTTTGGGTATGGGGAGGCTGGCAAGCTGGCTCTGGAAAGGATGGTGATAGGGCTGTGGGCACAGGAGGCATAGGCAGAGCCAACCTGGCTATGGAAGGCCTGCAAACTGGAGGCTCCAGCCCAGTCAACATGGCCCGGGAGCAGCCAGCTGCCAGGTGGTGGCTGTGGGCACTGGCTGAGCCTGCCTGGCACTGATAGTTGGCAGGCAAGCTGGGGACTCAGGAGGTGCTACCAAAGCCAGCCTAGCCCTGAACAGTGGGTATGGTGGCAGGGCAAGCAGGCTAGATGAGCTGGGGAGCCTGTGCTTGCTAGCCTGGTCCTGTGGACAAGGGTTATTGTGCTGTGAGCAAAGGGGGCACCAACTGAACTGACTTGTCCCCAGAGTGGGAAAGGTGCTGCGGAATGGATGTGCAAGGTATGCCGTGGACTTGGTACTGGAGGAGCAGGCCAGTGAATTGCCTGCTGGGGCTGCTGGGTCACTGGGCTAGCCCACCTGATCCTGGAGCAGCTGGCAGGATGGCAGGGTGGAGAGGTAGGAGTGCAGAGGTAGGGGGCCCGGGAGAGTCGGGCTGGCCATGAAATGGATGATGACAGTGCTGTGGGTGCAGGGATACCAGTGGAACCAGCTTGGCAATGAAGCAGGTAATGGGTGGACTTGGGACACAGGGTGATCTGACCTATTAGGCTTGACCTTGGAGCAGTCAGCAGATGGCTTGTGGGCTGGGCTCTCTCGTTGAGCAACCCCTGGCCCTGGAGCGTACTGCATGCATGCTTAACATGCTTATGGCACTAGGTGAACTTCCTGCAAGTCACTGGAGCAGTGGGTGGGAGAGTGGCATGGGTGAGCTAGAGTCATGGTGGGAAACAGCTGAGCCTGCCTGGCCCTGTAGCAGCTTACAGGCAAGCTGGGAAAGAGAGGGGTGTTCTGTGGGGTGGATGGAGGGAAGCAGGTGCACCGGCCAATGTGGAATGATCCTCAAGCAGCTGGGGGTGGTAGTGGGGCAGGTGGACATTAGGAGCTTGGCAAGCATTGGCAGAGCCCACCTGTTCTTGGAGCAGCTCATGGTACAACTGCGTGGGTAGGCTAAAGGCATAGGGATTTCCAGTCCAGTTGTCTGTGCTTGGCTGCCTAGAATATTAGAAGCATGGTAGTCCTTGGGGGAGTGAGCCTGGTCCTGAAGTGCCAGGAGGAATGACAGAGCATGCCAGCCGGTGTCCAGAGTCTCTGACAAAATGGGCCAGGTGCTAGAGCAGCAGGTGGCAGTGCTGCCTGCTGAGGGAGCATGGTCACTGGGTGATCCCATCCTGCCCTGAGGCAACAGATGGGCAGTGGGGCTGGCAGGCTAGGGTTCACGCCTAGTGAAGGGCAGCAGGACCTGGCCCTGAAGCAGCAAATGGAACAGTATGCAAACCTGCTTTGTGTGGACAGGATTCAGTGGAGCTAGCCTTGAGGTGTTGCAATGAACAGGTGGGCTGGGGATGTGATGGATGCTGCCCTAGCCGGCGTGACTCTGCAGCAACAAGTGGGGTGGCAGGGTGGGCATGGTGGCAGGGTGGGTATGCTGGATGTGGCTGTGTGCTAGCCAGCTGGTGTGGCCCTGGAGTGGATGACAGGTATCTGTAGGCAAGGGGTGGGGTGGGGATGGTTGCTGATAGAAAAGCATGCCTTACCCAAGAACAGCAGGGGCCAGCGGCTTGAGGTGCATGAGGTGTTGGCCAAGTTCGGGTGACAATAGATGGGCTGGTAGGCAGGCTGGGAACATGGGAGGTCACATATGAACCATTTTTTTTTATTTGCTGAAACAGGTAAGTGTGGCAGTGAGGTGGGCATGCTCTGGGCCGGGGGATTCAGATCCTAGAGACTGGTGCTACAGATTGCTGTCATATGGGTCCAGTCCTAGATCAGTGGGCAGCCAAACAGCCTGCTGAGGGAGCAGGTGGGTGGCTGACTCTATTGTGTACCTGAAACGGTTGATGGGGAAGTGGTGCAGGTGGGCTAGAGTCCAGGTGGCAGGCTGGGACCTGGAGGGGTGTCAGCCAGCTGGCCTAGCTCCAGAGTGGACTGTGGGCAGGCTTGGGATACCGGAGGGTGGGTAGAACCTTCTGAGCCTGCCTTGTCCTGGAGCACACTGCAGTGCAACCAGGCAGGCAGGATCTAGGAATATTAGACACGCCAGCTGTCAGGAGCCCAGATCCTCTTTAGGGTCTCCCATGTGGTTGCAGGGTCCCAAGGCCTTGGACCATCCTCAACTGCTTTCCCAGGCCACAAACAGGGAGGTGGATGGGAAGCTGGGCCGTTGGGATTAGAACCAGTGCCCATATGAGATCCTGATGCATTCCTGTGAGGACTTTAGCGGAGAGGCCACTGTGCCGAGACCCTGAAATAATTTTTTATTTTGGAAGAAGTTGTCTAGAAGGTGTGTTTTACAAACATTTAGCATGAAACTATAATTATAAACTGCACATTTCTAAAATTTTATTTTAGCAGTTAGTGCATGTTTGTGATTGAAATGTCAAAAAAAAAAACCCTAAACTAAGTAAGTGACAAATTTTATTTTGAAATGTGCTATTTAAATCTTAATTTTCCAGATTCTGGGATCTCTTTCTAAAGTGTGTTCAATATGTTACATATGAACATTCTGAAGCTTAATAGAGAAAATTATGTAAATGAATTCTGAATTTCTGAATTACAAAATTATATTTGAGAAGAGAAGTACATACAGACAGAAATTGCAGACAGAAATTGCATCCACTGGTTTACTCTTCAGATTTCTTTCAATAGCAGGGATTAGACTGAACTGGAGCCAGAAGCTGGACTAAGTCCAAGTGTCCCAGAGGGGAGACTGGAACCCTGCTTATTGAGCCATCACCGTTGGAGAGCTGGAGTCAGGAGTCAGTAGCTGGGAATTGACCCCGGCTTATGGATTGCAGTCATTTATTGGTAAGTCAGATATACAGAGAGGAGGAGAGACAGAGAGGAGGATCTAGGGTCTGCTGATTTACTCCCCAGAAACTGCAATGGACGGAGGTGTGCTGATGGGTTGCAGGATCTAGGAGCTCCTTCCAGGTCTCCCATGCGGGTGCATGGTCCCAAGGCCTTTGGCCATCCTCCACTGCTTCCCCAGACCACAAGCAGGGAACTGGATGGGAAATGGGGAGATTAGAACCAGTGCCCATATGGGATCCTGGCGCATTAAAGGCGAGGACTTTAGATACTATGCTACTGTGCTATGCCCTGGGGCTACTATTTTTTCTTGCCAACCTCTTTTTTTTCCCCACCCGGACCTACTAGTTTTTAAAAAGATTGATTTACTTTTATTTGAAAGGCAGATTTACCAGAGAGAAGGAGATAAAGAGAGAGGTCTTCCATCTGCTGGTTCACTTCCCCAATGTTCACAGTGGCCAGAGCTGAGTTGATCTGAATCTGGCTGCCAGGAGTAATTTCTGAGTCTCCTATGTGTGTGCAGGGACCCAAGGACTTGGGCCATCAGATGCTATTTTGCAAGTGTTGAACTTTTTTGTATCTTTACACCTAAAGTGAGTCTCTTGTGCCCAGAATATAATTGGATTATGTGTGTGCCTTTACATATTCTTCCCGTTATTTGTTTTGTTTCTATTTAGAACAGTTGCCATTAAGGGAAGACTTATGTGCATATTTTCTAAGTATTTGTTATTTTATGTTTTTTTAATATACATTTTATTATTGTTATCATTTTATGGTATAACTCCATATTCCATTATCCCCTCCCCATTTCCCTCCCCTCACACCTAGTTCCTCTGTATCATTACTAAAGTATAGTTCTTCATACACAGTCATATATCCATCATTGCGGGCATGAGCAATGGCAGAGAGTCCAGCATCCTACTGTCAAGATATAGTAAACAGTTTCATTGTAAGTCCATCTTTGTCTGGAAGCAGAATGCATACTACACTGCATCCTCACATCTGGATGTTAGTCTCCATTTCACAGCTACTGTACATCCCCTTAAATGAAAAGTCATGATACAAAATCAACAACAGAAAGAAAAGTAAAAATTCACAATGCCATGAAGTTAAATGACATGTTACTAGATATGACAGTCTCCATTTCACAACTACTGTACATCCCCTTAAATGAAGTCATGATACAAAATCAACAGTAGAAAGAATAATAGAAATTTACAGTGCTTTGAAGTTCAATGACATGTTACTTGATATGACAGTCTCTCCTTGTTCTTTCATGTTTAAAGGCACTTTTCTCTCATTTCTTCCATTCTTCACTGTGTTTCATTTTTTTGAATTGTTAAAAAGACTTATTAATTTTTATTACGAAGTCAGATATACAGAGAGGAGGAGAGATAGGAAGATCTTCTGTCTGATGATTCATTCCCCAAGTGAGTGCAACGGCTGGCACTGTGCTGATACGGAGCCAGGAGCCAGGAACTTCCTCCAGGTCTCCCACACTGGTGCAGGATCCCAAAGCATTGGGCCATGCTCAACTGCTTTCCCAGGCCACAAGCAGGGAGCTGGATGGAAAGTGGAGCTGCCGGGATCAGAACTGGCACCCATATGGGATCCCGGGGTGTTCAAGGCGAGGACTTTAGCCGCTAGGCCATGGTGCCGGGCCCCATTTTTTTTTTTTTTAAGTTTGAGCTATGTTTTGTTCCTTACTCATTTCTTTGTGTGTACTTGATTGATTAGTTTGAGATGAAAGACAGCAGAGGAGGGAGAGAGAGATAGATTGGAGAGATAAATGGACCCCATCTAATCATTTGGTCCAAATTGCCTGCAGTGGCCAGGGCTGGAACACCAGCCTTGTCTTCCTACATAGTCATGATGCTGGTGCCACAAGCAGAGGCTCAGCCTGCTATGCAATCACAAGTGCATCTTACTTCTATTTAAGTGTATCTTACAGTTTCAAGTTTGTAACATTTGCATGTTGAATTTCTGTTTCGATCTACAATCCCTTTATAAAAGAAGAATTACTTGTGTTTTCATTCATTTTAAGCTTGCATTTCTTGAGACTCACTGTGTCCATACACTGTAGTTCTTATTTTCTGTTTTGCTTCCTTTGGTTGTTTTATGGTCATTGTGACAATATACTGAGATTGATAGAAATCAACTGCAATATTCTAATAGTTGTTCAAATTAGGAAAGCAATCTCTGTGCATCCCTGCGAGTCTGGCTAGCTTGTAAAAATTTCATAACTATAGTAGGTGGAAAGAATTTTGTTTGGCTCCTGTCTGGATTTCTCTGTAGGCTCTGGGAATTCTCTCTCTCTCCATTTGAGAACCCAGTTGCGACTTTTAAGAAGTGAAAACCACAGAAAGGCTATGTCGAGATCTTCTGGCAGGCAGCCCCACTTTGCATATCTGCAAGGGATTAAGGATCTAGACACTGATGTCCTTGGAAATTAAAAAGTACTTCTTACTCTAACAGCAGTAAGTCTAACAACCAATGACATTAGGGTATCTTACAATTATTTTATCTTATTAGATACTTCCTATGATAATGCTAGTTAATGTTTATAGAACTGACAAATTTGCTGAATTGGTTCTTGGGTATTTTATTCATTTCAATACTATTTCAAATTTTTCTTAATTTCATTTTCCGAATATTCATGGCTATTGTCTAGAGATGCAGTTGAATTTTGAATATTGATTTGGTAATCAGAAATTTACTAAAGTTTATGAAATAGGATTCCTGTACGTTTCCAATTCTCATGTTAATGAGAGTTAATACAAAAACATCAGATTGACATGATTCATGGACACAGATTTGAGAATATGGTGATCCTGGGGCTGGATCCATGGCACAGTAGACTAAGTCTCCAGCTAGAGTGCCAAGATAGCCTGAGGGTTCTGGTTTGTGTCCCAGCTCCTCCACTTCCCATCCAGGTCCCTGCCTGTGACCTGGGAATGTTCAAATCCTTGAGCTCCTGTACCTACTTAGGAGATCCAAAAGAAATTCCTGGCTCCTGGCTTTGGATTGCCGGGCTCCTCTCATTTTAAAAGCATTTGGAGAGTGAACCAGCAGATAGAATTTCTTTCTGTCTGTCCTTCTTCCTCCAGCTCTGCCTTTCCAATGAAAACAAAAAAGAATATCCTGGTAATGCCATTCCTCCCTCTCCTGCAAACACTCTTCTGCTCATTCCATCCTTCCTTCTTTTTATTTATCTTTTTAATCTCTGTACACACTGTTCTTATATTTTTGTGTAAATAAAATCTATAAATTTGAATCATTTCTTCTGTCTTTGAAACACGAATACTTTTTATTTCTTTATGTTGCCAGGTTCCCAGGATAGAATATTTGTTGCATGTTAAAATAGAAGTAATGAAAACAAAAATCATTTTCTTATATATCTTAGTGGTGATGTGCAGCACTTACCTTGCTGTTCATTTTGTGGGGTGTTTGTACATGATTTCACTAGTTTGCTCTCACTAATTTGCTAGAGAGTGCTTTTTAACTTACTGAATAATTTGGCTATTGAATCTTGTTATATATTTTGGGCGGTGAAGTACTTTGTCCTATGAATAGTATGTAATATGTTGATTGATGTGCCTTAAAAATGTATTTGCTTGAAAGGCAGAATGATGTGGAGAAGTGAAGGAAAAGAGACTGGAAAAACCTGAGAGAAAGAGAGGGGAAGAGAGATTGTAATAGGAAGTGTCCATCTGATGATTCACCCTCCAGCCATCCTGCAAAAACTGAGTCTCAGTCAGTTGAAGCCAGAAATCAGAGCTGCACACAGATCATGAAGTGAACCTGCACCCCTATGGGATTCCAGCAGATTTGAGGCAAGTAATTTAGCCACTAGGCTACTGTCCTGGCCCCTGCAGTAGTTTTCTTATTAACTATATGTGTGTCTTAGTCAAATCACTAAGCAGCTGTAACATTTAGTTCATTGTGTCTCATGATTACTAGCAGACATTTAAATTGTAATGTTTAAAATTTTAATAATTTTAATAATGAAATTTTAATAATCACTATAGTTCTTCATCATTTTAAAATAGGCTGACCAAGTGAGGTAACACATGTGACACCCTCAAATTCAAATGTTCAAATTAAATTTAGAACTAAAGTAACATTTGTTTCTATGGAGAATGATCCAGAACAACTGAGAAATTTGATTGGAAGACATGTATTAAAGAATGAACTAAAGACACAACCAAAGCTAAATTAAGTAATTATTTAAATTAAGACAAAATAGTAAATTAAGTAATATGTAAGTGAGTAAGTAATAAAATGGGTACTAAAGTTAGAACAATCTTTAATTTCATGGGTGATAGCAAAAGGTAGTCATCTTAACAGAGCAGTTAAAGCAAGGTGCACTCAGGAGAGAGCGTACACCAAAGGTGGCAAGACCAGAAGTGCAGAATGGGCTTTGGGAAGACCCTGGGTAGGTAGATGTAGGAGATCCACACAGGTTGGCCTTGGGGAGACCTGGTACATACCCATGGTTCCAGCGCAGTTAGTCTGTATGGCTCATAACCTCCTTTGGTGTGTGCTCCTTTGACAGGTGGACCACTGCGAGCAGTTTGGAGTCCCGCCTCCTCTGTGGCCCTGATTGGTGAGACAGTTTCAACCAATTGGCTGCAGGATAGAAACCCTTCACCCCACGCTGCTTCTTGCCTGGCACCTTGAGTTCTGAGGTGCTTGCCAATGCAGATGACCACGGAGCTGGGGATGCAGCAACTCTGAAGATCCTGGAGCTGTGCAGGACGAAGAAGATCCGGATCAACCTGTGAGGAAGGTCGCCATCCTGAGCACAGTGAGTGCCCTGCTTCCAGTTCTCCTGCCCTGTTCCTAGCAGAGTCCCTGGGGTCCTTCCCTCTGATTTCCTCTTGGGGTCCCTGACCAGTCCCCTTCACTTCATGCCCACAGAACAGGGTCTACCCTCATGTGCTTGGTGTGTGAGCCTCCTGACCCCACGTGGAGCCTGGCCTCACGTGGTCGTGATATTTGGAGTCAGAGTCACTAGCTGAGGGACTTGTTGTCAGCTCGACCATTGCCTTGGCTGGAGATTGTTGGGTTTCAGTGCATTTTGGTGGTATGGGCAAAGTAAGGCAACCAGAGGGGCCTCAGAGCACCTGTAGCTGTGTTGTGGAACTTGAGAAGGCCTCCCACTGGGACCCTGGTCCACCCGTGGGGTACACCTGAGGGCCGTATGTGTGACTTCCATCTGCTGCTTTTCCCCTTCGTAGCCGTCTTCAGAGGCAGATGTGCAGATGTTTGGATTCTGACACTGTGGCAAATCTTTGTTCCTCTATTTTATTAAGGCATAATGTCAGAAATCATCAAAAATGGAGGAGCATGGAGGCTTCAAGTTCTATTACACTCCAGAACTTACAAATAGATTCAGATTGCCTGGTATTTGGTCTCTAGTAAGGCAGGAAGTTGTTTTGTTAAGTCATAGAGGGTGCTTCTTTTTGTTAGACACTTCTTTTTTTCCCCTGTTTTTTAAAACATATTTTTATTGCATTTCATTTTTTAAAATTAATTACATTGCATTATGTGATACATTTTTTATGCACTGGGATTCCCCCCACCCCTCCCCAAACCCTCCCCCCACGGTGGATTGCTCCACCTTGTTGCATTTCCATAGTTCAAATTCAGTTGACATTTTTTCATTGGAGGTATTTACCAAGCATAAAATCCAGCATCTTATTGTCCTAGTAAGTTCAATGGTTTCTTGGTGAGACCATCTCTGGTCTGAAGGTAGAGCCGGCAGACTATCATCCCAATCAATTAAAAGTCCCAACATAATATTTCCAACCATTTACAACATTATGGCATTAATTGACATGGTATTGATTAACCAATATGTTAATAGGAGAATGCAGGTTCTCAACCACAACCTGTGACTTCTTCATAGACATTGCAATTTTGGTTTATATTCAACCGTGTTCTATACACCTTACAATGGCTTAGATTGCTATTCAGCTGTCTCATGCCTATTTTAATTTTAGTATTTAGCAGTTTATAGCATTGAAGCATGTTTTCGCTGAACCTGGCTGTTTTTCAGGTGGTCTAACTCTATAATTCTAACAGGACATATGTCAACAGTTTAGGTGAACGTTTTTGGGAGGGGTGTGCAGAGAAATCCTTATCACCCCAGAGAGGAGTAACTGATCTTTGTGTCCCACTCTGTGAGTTATAAGTGCATCCCTGCTGACCGTTTCCTGTCTGTTTCTAAGCTTTCCTTGTTGTTCTCTGTCTATCTATTCTAGTTTTGTTTGTTTTGAGGGGTTTCTGGAGCGCTCCTGATGGTTATTACGAGAGGGGGTGGGGACCCAAAATTGGAAGCAGACAAGGACCAGAGAAAGCTCCTCTCCCTAGTCCCGAAGGAAGTTTACTGTTCTTCTGTTTCTGCGGACCACTCAGGGATCCTGGTTGTTGTTCCCTGGTTGTTTTTCCCTGTTTTTTAAGAAACGATAGTTGACAAAAATGTCAGTGACGCTGCAGTTACTTGACTTGAGTTGATTTCTTGGTAATACAGGTTGTGTTTTCAGAATGTTGAAAGACATATTTTTCTAGGTTTATTAAGTATATGTTCCATGGTTTGTTGTGTCTTCCTAAGAATTTGGGTACTGCTTAAGTGTTTTCATTTTATTTTATGTTATTAGAGACATTTCACCAAGTTTGTTGGCAAATGGAACTTTTGATCTTTCCGCCCTGAGGTTTCATTTGTGTGAACGGCTTTTCCTCTCCATTTTTTACTTCAGCTGTTGATTGTTATCCTATTCAGTTTCTTTTCAGTTAGAGGAATTAGTTATTTTGATGTGAATAAGAGTATTTCTGAATTAGTTGTCTATGACATTCTTATAATGGCAGTGGCCTTGCAATGATGTTATTTTTATACAATCAAATTTATAGTGGTTTGTGCTGGTTGGTTTGTTAAATATGGACTTTTTTGCTTTGCAATGCTAGGTGGCATCATCATCAGTCAAACCCCAACCGCACTAGTGTCCTCTAGCTGTTATTGTGGTTTTGTTTCATGTTGGACATTTAATTTTTTGATGACGATAGAATTTATTTTGATGGGAGGTGGGACATACCCATCTTGTGTTCTTTTCTGGTTCCTGTTTCTTCTCTTGGCCTATTTTGATCCTTAAAGAAGGGATTAAATTATCATGGCACTGATGCAAGGTTGCTCTGTACAATCTTGATGTGAAAACTTTTAATTTTAAAAAATCCTATATAGTAGTAAGCCCTTTAGAAACAATTACAAGTTTAACTTTGAAATTTTGTCAAGAAATTCCCAGCAGATGAAATATGCCCTTACTCTCTGTTGTCACATTTTGAAATACTTAATTTTGAAATACTTAGTAATACTTAATATTTCACACTTAAATTATGATGGTTATCATAATACTGCTTGGGTAGCAACACTCAAATATTAGTAATACTTAATATCTTAGGTATCGTAATGCTAATACCTATATCTTAAAAATGACCTTTAGGTACATTTTACATACATAGGTAAATTTACAACTGCTTTTGTGTTTCAAGAATTTTTCTTCCAGAATCTAGCATCATTAAGCCTTTGAGGTATTCAAAATATGTTGATTGCATGTTCTGAAAGTATGGATTTAATTATTTGTTTTCTAATATTTTATGAAATGTTTGCACAACCCCAGGAAGCAAATCATATAGTGGACAATGATAATAGAAACAGAACATTTGAAGTAAGAATACTGGGGATTCAATCAGGTCATAAAATCTTCAAAATCTGCCAGAGCTGTACAGGAAAAAAGATATTTTGTGTATTTTAAGGATACGTTATTTTTCATTTAGAAAATGAGAAAGCCCTAGTTTGAATTGTAAATGTAATTGTGTGCATTAACATTTAGATTTAATATGTATGTGTGTTTATATATACCCACACATTATATATAATCTGCAAAAAGTTATAGCAGCTCATCACTACACCATGGGTGTGCTTCCCAAATGAATATGTCATTATGTGTGAGACACAAGCTTATGTATTTTTTCTTCCTTTACATCTTTATATCTAGTCACTTGGCACTGCAAGGCAGGCAAGAAGAGCCAGAAACTTTGAGTCTGGGTATACACAAACACCAAAATGTAGCCTTTCATTATTTTCTGATACCTTTCAATTTTTTTTCACTGGAAAAATTTGTTAACCTTGGAATTCATTGGAGGAAGAGTTTTTCAGAAGCAAATTTTTAAAATTCAAATTTGAGACTCTGAACAAACTAACTTCAGACATGAAAATGAAGGCAAAATTCAAAGAATCTTTAGCCTTTTATGTAGAATGTTAATTAATAATACTAAATATGTATTGGAGTAGGTAAAATACAGGCAAAAGTGTTAATGTTTGAATAAACTTCCATGGGTATGGGAAGGAGTGTTGTTTCTGGAGATAGACTCTTCTGTAGTTCATTTCAACTTGAGATTTGGAGATGGCAATGATGGAAGGTAGAACGACTTTTTGAGCTCCAGGTGTGAAGGAGAATCTTTGAGCTGTTATGATTATAAAGTCCAGGAAGAAATTAAAGCTAAATGTCAAGAGCGAAGAGTTAATGCTACAGGTGCAGCGTCAGGACACTGAGAGGGCAGAGCCTCTAATGCTGTGTATGGTGGAGATGATGTTCTCAGGAACAGAAAGGCTCATGTTTGTTGATGACTTCTTACGTTGGGACCTTTTCCCTGATTTGCGTACCTGTGTTAGTTTAACCATTTTTTAATCCTAATTATTTGGTTGTTTTAGCTTGTTCTCAGTGAGCATCCATCCTGAGGTGGCTATGTAAAATGGAAATAAATTTCTTGATACTTTTGTTAACATTATTTTTTCCCTTAGCGATAGATTGACCCAGGGAAGTGTGCAGGAATTCATTGTGACGATTGGGATAAGGTTAAAGTTATTCTTGCATCTGAAGTCTTTGTCATTTGGAGGCTGCTTTTAGGTTCACTGTGGATATCAGCCATTTACTTTGTACATAAGGTTGTTTCCTTTATCAAGCTCATTGTTCCTCTTTAGGTTAACGTTTGTCCTTATATTCTTTTCATCATTTATTCAAAGTGCATGTCTTTGGCTTCAAAGATTTTAGACAGTCCATTTCCCAGAAGTCCATTCTTGCATAACCTTGATTTATATCTCCAAATGCTTGGGGGGGGGGGGTCTGTGCAGACTTTCTGATTTCTTTGCTAGACTTGCCCCATTGTGTAGGGAGCTATTAACTTGTAATGACATAAAGGTATTTCCAGCAGCTGGATTTAACTAATCTAAAAAGCATTTGTGCTTCATATAGATTTTTTCTTTATGATGGACACAATCATTAATCCTGGCTACTGCAAAGTTGAAAAGCAACACTAAAATGGAAACTTTCTTACATAAGAATAATACAACTGTACCCAAACCCAGTATTTTATAAGGATTTCTATTGTTGGTAAAGTCAGTTCTGTTTTTTTTTAATTACTTATTTTATTGTTTCATGATACAGTTCTATAGACTCTGGGATTCCCCTTATTCCCTCCCCAGATCCCTGCTCCTCCACTAAATTCCACCATGTCATTACAATAGCGTAGTCCATCACAATCAGTCGTATGTAAAAGATTATGCTATTTAAGTATATCCTGATATCGTAGGTATGTACATTGGCAAAGAGTCCTGCATCCTGTTGTCAAGAGACATTCAGCAGTTTCACTGGGAGTCCATCTTTCATTGAAAATTAGAGACGCACACTGCATTGTATCTTCACATCTCTGTGTGATACTCTCTACTGCACAGTCACTATATGTTCCCTTCAATGGAAAGCCATAAAACAAAATCAACAACAGAGAGAAAAATAGAAAATCCATAACAACATGAAGTTAAATAACATGCTATTAAATGACCAATGTGCCGTTAAAAAAATCAAAAAAGGTGATATCAAACACCTTGCTGAAGCAAACAATGCTATGGTGTGACCTATGAGTCAGTGAGGAAATTAATCAGAAAAAAACCCTCCTTTTTGAATGAATGAAAATAAAAACATCAATTTACTTTGATACTTTAGGAAGAATAAAATCTGTAAGGCTCCATAGCTCTTTATGTGGTCTGGCTGTGTATGTGTGCTTGTAGAGCTTGATAACATTTTACAAAGAAATTCGCCAATAAGAGTATTACAGAATGGCTCACAAAGGGTATGGTAGATCAATTTTCATTTCTTTGAGCACTTTTCATACTTAGAGATATATAGATTCCTCTTAGTGGCTGTGCTATTTGACACTCCTGCTAACAGTTAAGTAGGGTGCCTTTCCCCACCACGTCCTCACCAACGGATTCTGTTAGTTGATTTTTACATGTTGACCATTTTCATTGTTGTTAGGTGGAATTTCAATGTGGTATGCAAAGTATGATCTTGAGTTTTTGAAATTTGTTGAGGCTGACAAATGAAAGGAAAAATGAGCTGATGTGGCAAATCAAGTATCAGGTAATAGAAACTTCAATGATGAAAGGATCCATCCAGTAAGAGGAAAGAATGAATAAAATTTATACACATCTAATGGCAGGTTCCCTTTCTGTGTGAGACAGTTGCAGGTGTATTTAAAGGGAGAGATATAGGATTCATTTCAATAGGATTGTGGGACCTTCGTGCCTCATCAATCTCATTGGAAAAATTGATGAGATAGAAACTCAGCAAGGAAACAACAGTGCTCATCCAGAAAGTAGATCAAATGAATTGATTTGGTAACTACAAAAACTTTCATATTTAGACACAGAATATCCTTTTTTTTCATCACACAGGAATCTTCTCCAGGACTGATCACATTATAAGCCACCAAGCAAGCCTTTACTTGTGTGGAGTGGCTGTATTACTCTTTCACTCCAGGGTCTGTGAGGGGCCCATCCCTGATGTTTGGACTGGTGGATAGTGCAGACTTCCTGCATGGACATTGCCCCCAGTGACACTGGTGTCTCTTCTCTTCTCCTCTGTTGTTTTTTGGATGTGTAGTTTGTAAGGTAGACTTGAGGTACTGTGTCTCTCAGCTGTCCATTTCCAGTGTAAACTCACCATGAGTTGTTATGCTGTGATGCTCCACCCATGCTTTTTGATGACCACGTGAACACACCTCTGTTCCACCCCGACTCTGCTTTTCCACGTCCTAGATGGCTTGGTTAGGTGGTAATGAGTTGGCTCCTGCACATTACGCTGCTCCACATCTCCTCCTGTCCCTCCTCCTACCTTCTCCCTCTTGTCTGCTATCTGTCTCTGTGGCCACTTTGTTGTCTCAACAGAGTTGCAGGCTCAGGGCTCTGTGAGCTCTTGCAGGTATATATGGCACTGGCTATGCTTCTAATGTTCCCTGTGGAGCCTCCTGGTGCTCCCAGTATTCCTTTGTCTGTGATTTCAGGAAGTCCTTATTCTGACATTGCAGAACCACTGTCCACTAGGCAGCTTTGGTGAACAGGCCAGATCCCCAGAGACCATCAGCTGGCTTCCTGATTGGTAACACTGGCCCAACAGGATGATCTTTTTGTCCAGAGGGACCTCCTTTGAAAGGTAGGATCATGTTGTGAAAATGAATAACTGCTTGAGAGGGTGACGCAGGTGCAGGCAGGTCCACTGGGAGAGGTGATGATATAGCTGTGTCCCCTGAGGAGTGTTCAGTTCTGTTGTCCCTGTCCCCTTCCTTTGTCCTTGAGTGGGCTGCCTCTGTGTTTGGGCATTGTTTGCTATTGTTGTGGTCATGGCATCTGATGGAGTCAGGGAATACATTGTCCCATCTCACAACAAACAGGTTGAAGAGAACAACTTTAAAACAGGAAGAAAGGGCCCAACGCGATAGCCTAGTGGCTAACGTCATTGTCCTACATGCACTGGGGGATTTCCTATAATTGTTGGTTCTAGTCCCAGAGGCCCCAATTTTCATCCAGCTTCCTGCTTGTGGCCTGAGAAAGCAGTCAAGGAGAGCCCAAAGGCTTGGGACCCTACACCCGTGTGGCAGACTTGGGTGAAGCTCTAGCCTCCTGGCTTCAGATAGGCAATGCTCTGCCCATTGTGGCAGTTTGGAGAGTGAATCAACAGACAAAAGATCTTCCTCTCTGTCTCTCCTCTCTGTATATCTGACTTTCCAATAAAAATAAATCTTTTTTTAAAAAGGAAGAAAAATAACTCTTCATGTAAATGTGAACTAGAGTAATTAATAGCCTAGGCACTGTGATGGCACATTTGAAATACTTACAGAAGCAGTGTGAAATCAGAATCTTGTGTCCTGAGGACACTGGCTATCACAGACTTTGAAAAGCAGCCCAAAAGGAACAGAGAGCAACATGCCACCAAGGCTACTGCTGCTCTTAGCTAGACACACAGACAGCGCATGTAATCTTGTAAGGAACAGGCAAGCTGAAAGGCACTGATCAGAGTATAAATTAGTGGACCCAATGGAAAAACATGAATTGGGGTGGTTTTTTTTTTTGTAAATTTAAAAAAGCAGCTGCTGTATGATCTGGCCATCTTACACTAGGTATAGATCCAAAATATATCAAATTGTATCAAAATGATTGTTGCCCCATCGTGTTTTTTTGCAACACTGTTCATAGCAACCAAGATATGGAACCAAGCAAGGTGTCATTAGATAAATAGTTTTAAAAGAAAGACGATGGGGTGTATACAATCACAACGGAATACTCTTCAGCCATAGAAAAGAGTGAAATGCTGTCATTGCAGCAAAAATTGCAGTGACATGAGTGGGAGTGGAGGATGTAGTGAGCAAAATAAGCCAAACACAGAAACACAATAGCACAAGACAGAGCAGAATACGAACAGAAAATGTTGATTGCAAGATGTCTGAAGGAGTGGGAAGTGTCGAGGAACACTATTTTAAGTTTGGAATTGAGTAACCTACTTAGGTAACCCAAATCAGAGAGAGTGAATTCAAATTTTCAGTCTTTGTAGATGACATGATCTTACACAGAGAAAAATCCCAAAGGCTACAGGAAAGCCATTAAAATGAATCAACCTAAAAAAAGTTGCAGGATGGTAGGAATTTGGCAGGTCTAGGTATCCAGGACAGCACAGATTGATTAATAGCAGTTTATTGGCAGAATTTTCCTTCACAAAAAGGTCTGTGCCTTAAAGAATCAACAATGGTCCTGGTGGAGTAGCCTAGTGGCTCTCGTCCTCACCTTGCATGCCCTGTGATCCTGTGTGGGTGCTGATGTGTTACCAGCTGCTCCACTTACCATCCAGCTCTCTCCTTGTGGCCTAAACCCTTGGGAACCTGCACCCATGAGGGAGACCAGGAAGAGTCTCCTGACTTTGAATCACCTGAGCTTCAGCCTTTGGCAGCCACTTGGGGAGTGAGCCAGTGGATGCAAGCTCTTTCTCTGTGTCTCCTTTTCTCTGTACATCTGCTTTTCCAGTAAAAATAAACAAGTCTTTAAAAGAAAGAATCAGCAACATTAGGGCAAAGTGGAGAAAGAGAAGGATGTGAAAGATGAGTAAATGGGTAAGGGAAATGAAAACAGCATACCAAAAGACTGGAAGGAAGAGAGGGAATAGAAGTAATTGGCTTCACAGTGCAAGGACTGCGAAGGGATGTGCTTCAGCGATAGGGCTTGAAGAATGGTGCTGTAGTCTGGCCTTACAGCCGCATGAGCTTGACTACCTTTGTGGTCTGTTTGGTGGTTACATATGCATCCACCAGGCCAGAAGTTCTCTAGATGGGGAGAAAACTGGTCCTGTTTGAGACATACCAGGTGTGAAGAGTCTCCTGTGAAAGACTCCTCAGAGGGAAAGAAAAACTAGCTGACATGCACATTTTATTATGGGTTCATTGGGGCAGGAGTCCATTTTCCCTAAACAGAATACAAATTCAGTGACTGCATAAATCTAGAACATTGTGTGTCATCTGAAAAAAATGAATGCAGTTTCTATGAAACAAGACTTATAGCTCATATGAAAATAACATGAAATAAATCAAGGATCTAAATTTAAGACATGACACTATCAATTTATTATAGGAACATATTGGGGAAACTGCAACACACTGGTACATGCTTACTCTTTGGAATTGTTCCCAGAAGTACAGGCAATTAAAGTAAAACTAGATACATGGGATTACATCAAGAAAAGAAGCTTCTTCACTGCAAAACAAACATTCAGCTAAGTGGAGAAGCAACCAACAGAGTGGGAGAAAATATTTACAAATCATTCTCTGATATAAATTTAGCATTCAGGATCTACAAAGAGCTTAAGAAATGCAACAACAAAGCAAAGAATCCAGTTAAGAAATAGGTAAGGGACATGAAAAATCAATTTTCAAGGAGAAAATACAAATGTCCAACAGAACATGAAAATCACTCAGGAGTATGAGTCATCGAAGAAATGCAAATTAAAAACCACAATAGGATTTATTTTTTTACCAACTAGTTTTTATTTTTATTTTTACATTTGCTGTTGTTATTGTTGTGGTGGTGGTAGTGGTGGTTTTGATATAGTTTCATAGGCTCTGAGGTTTCCCTTGTCCCCATCCCCAAATCTCCTCCTCCATTCCCATTGAATTTTTGTATGTTATTATAATAGTGTAGTTCCTCATAAATAGTTATATGTCCATCGTTGTGGGCATGGACAATAGCAGAGAGTCCAGTATCCTGTTGACAAGGTATATTTAACAGTTTCGTTGGGAGTCTATCTTTGATCTCAAAGTAGAGATTCATGCTGCATTGTATAGTCACATTTGGATATGGTAGTCTCCATTATACTGCTACTATACATCCCTTTAAATGATAAGCCTCAGAGCAAAATCAACAATAGGAAGAAAAATAGAATTTTACATCGCCATGAAGTTAAATAACATGCTACTGGATATGATATTCTGCATGACACAGTTACTATACATTCCCTAGTTACTTTGTCATGATGTGTAGGGTGCCAAAGTCAGTATTATTTTCCCTCTGGACCAGTGCAAAGTACGGAGCTGGAAGTGAGTTTGCTCCCAGCTCAGTGCATTCATGACTCACTGTTGTCCTGCCTGTCTCAAAGCCTTTGACACACTGTGGATGTGTTACTGGTGTCACTGATGTGTCACTGGTGGAGTTCTGGATCTGCTGGCCATTCAGTCTGGGGGTTACCCAGACCCGTTTTTGGTGGAACCTGTAGAATGTCACGTCACTGAGCCAGAAATGAGTCACTCCCAGGTTATTGCATGCCTAGTCCTGTCCCAAAGCTTTTGCCTACTTACACAAAGTGGTGCCTAATGTGGCTCTGGTGTTGGTCTGGGCTGTGAAATCACACTGTTCATGCACCACTAGTTTGGAATCTGCATCTCTGTCTCTGTTCCTGGTTGCATCAAATAAATCAGCAGGGCCAGCAGTTCTTTGGGTTTACCTATTGAACTCTCCTTCCTACCTGGCTCCTGGTGTATCTCTTGCCCATAGTGGGGCTCAATTCACCAGTCACTAACTACCACTGTTGTATCTGGTCACTGCAACACCACACTGCTGTCTCCATTGCTTTCTCATGTCCGCCAGTCTCCAGGTTCATGTCTTCCTTCAGCCTATCCTTTCCCATTTCCTGGAATATGCCCTCTCTGCTTCACCCTGGGTAATGATTCTCTATCTGTTTAAAAATGTCCTTGCCCTATTCCACCATCTTGTTTCTCCCACAGTGAGGTTTCACCTCACCCAGGTTCGAATGACTATCATTCAAAAATAAATTAGGTAAAAGCAGTGCTAGCTAGCATGTAGGTTGTAGTGTAGAGATGTACCTTAATTCACTGTTGGTGGGAATGTAAATTCTTACACCCGTTATGGAGAACAGTATAGAGATTCAAGGATCTGAAAATATATTTACCAAATGACACAACCAGTTAACTCAGAATTTAGCCAAAGGAAATGAAATCAGAATTTGAAAGAGATCTTTATACCGCAGTTGGGTTGTAGCTAAGCTCATATCTGGGTTGATCAAGAATCTGTCAATGCATGACTAGGTAAAGAAAATGTGATATATTTACACCATGGATTATTACTCTGTTATTGAAATGATTCAAATCTCATTCTTTGCAATAAAATATATGCAACCAAATATACTATGCTTAGTGAAACAAGCCAGGCTCAGAAGTGCAAATATCTTGCTTTTTCTGATATGTCAGCTAATAGAGAACACACAAAAATGTGTAAGAACAGTTAGTTTTAGCCATTATTATACTCCTGTTGAATATTTGTTGAGTATCATGATTAGTGGTGAATGAGGCTTCAAATTATGTGTTTGAAAAAAAACTGAAAAGAGGGGAGGGATATTGGGGAAGAACAGGGTAGTAAAAAGTTTGGTTGAACTATGGCTATGGAACATGTAAAGTTTGTTTCCTATGCACTAATATAAAAATTTTTAAGGAATGTAATCTCATTTCGGTAGCTGCAAATACAATATGTTCTCAGTTATAAGTGTAACCAGAGTTGTGAAAGATCTATATGATGAGAATTATAATAACTAACAAAAAAATCAAAGGGGACAGAAGGACATGGAAAGACATTCCTTGTTCATGTGCTAGAAGAATAAGGATTGTTAAAATATGTATTTCAGCTAAATGATTACAGATGTCATGTAATTCTTATAAGAAATAGCAACTATATTTTATATAGGACTGCAACATGCTTCAAAAACTTGTATAGCTGGAGTAGGTGTTTGGTACATCATTTGAGATGCCTAATATTAGTGAAACTACTCCTAGAAAATATAGAACAAGCAGTTCAGGACATTGTATTAGGCAAGATGGTGTTTTCTTTTAGATTTATTTATTTTTTATTGGAATGGCAGATACACAGAGAAGAGGAGAGACAGAGAGGACGATCTTCCATCTGATAGTTCGCTCTCCAAGCAGCCACAATGACTGGAGCTGAGCCAATCTGAAGCAAGGAGCCAGGGGTTTCTTCCAGGTCTTCCACATGGGTATAGGGGCTCAATGCTTTGGGCTGTCCTGTGCTGCTTTCCCAGGCCACAAGCAGGAAGCTGGATGAGAAGCGGGGCAGCTGGAATTAGAACTGGTGCCCATACGGGATCCTGGCACGTTCAAGGCAAGGACAATAACTGCTAGGCTATTGTGCCGGGCCCTAAGGTTTATTTATTTTTATTGAAAATTCCAATTTACATAGAGAAGGAGAGACAAAGATCTTCCATCTGCTGGTTCACGCCCCAAGTAGTCACAATGGCAGGGGCTGAGACAAGCTGCAGCCAGAAATTTCTTCTGGGTCTCCCGCATGGGTACAGGGTCCCAAGTCTTTGGACTGTCTTCCACTGCTTTCTCAGGCCTCAAGCAGGGAGCTGGGTGGGAAGTGGGGCTGCCGGGATTACAACCAAGCCCCATATGTGATCCCTATGTGTGCTAGGTCAGGACACTAGGCACTAGGCTACCATGTGAGGCCCAACCCATATTTTTTTGTTTGTTTTGTCACTGGACTTAGTAGTAATTTCGAACACAAACTTTGAAATTTCATGAGAAATCAAATGGAAAGGGACTCAGTCCCAGTGTTGGCACCAGTGTAAATGTACCTGCTTCTCCTCTCTGGGTAGAGAAATACACATTCTAAATGCACTTCAGAGGACAGTCTCCAAACTCACAAGATTATTGTTATTCATTTACAGGAATTATACTTTAAAGTTATGTAACCTGAAAAGAGCTAATGTGTTTTGGAGGGCTTATAATTTCTATCACACTATATCTTTCTGTGATACTGATTTGTGAACAAAATCATATTCTACATTTTAAAATCTATATCTATATATGAATTTTTAATATGACATTCCTTGAAAACTGTAGCTATAAATCCTCCAACATGATTTCAGTTTGTACAGGAAGTAACACTTTACAGAAAAAACAATGGTTATGCAATTTCAAGTTAACCATTTTGCATCAATATTGTCATTACGTAGATATGTAATATTGTTAAAAATCATTAAATTCTCTAATCCTCAATAAAGTGAGGCATATATGATTGTTCAGATTGCTTCTAATTCAAGGCTTTTTTGCTTTTGCAATGCAAACTTTTTAGATCATTCTTCTTTAATAACAAATGCTCATTAACTTGTCACTGCCTGTATATATCACCCAGCACTCACACACAGAGAGAGTAAGAGAGAATGAGAAAGAAAAAAACACTTTAACTTTTAAAATCATTTTTGAGATGTGTTTTATTTTTATAGAGTCTACAGAAGAACGTGACATAGTTTATTGGAAAAGGTGTAAGAAGGGAGCCTTTCAGGACACAGTTCAAGAGACACAAAAGTAAGGACAAGAATTTTCAAGTCTACCATTCGTTTTAACTGAATTTCTCTAGAGGTAAGGATGGATATTTGATGCAATTCTGCAAGTTAGTATTACGTAGAGAGATGTCTTCATGAATTCTTTCTGTGATTAATAGAATTCTATCATTTACTGTCAGTAGATTGTTTCCTAAGTTATGTAGGTTAAAATCTATCCACTCATGAAGAAAGTAATAAGAAATAGTGTTACTGGGCCTGGTGGGGCGGCCTATCAGGCTAATCCTCCACTTGCAGCATCAGCATCCCGTATGAGTATCAGTTATAGTCCTGGCTGCTCCACTTCCAGTCCGTCTCCATGCCGACTGCCTGGGAAGACAGTGAGGGGTGCCCCAAACATTTGGATTCTTGTAAAGAATTTAAAATTGCATGTGAAAGTCCCAAATGTTGAACATAATAGTGGTAGGTAACAAGGTTGTTATAAATAAGCAAAGTTGTTACAAATATACTGGGAGTAATTTTTAAAAACATTGAAAACAGAAATAGGGAATTGAGAATGTGTATCAAGCTAGCAGGCATTTAAATACCAAAGAAAATGTTCAACAAAGTCAAAAACAATCATAAAACCAGGAGAAAATATTTACGGAGTATGCAACTGGTGAAAGATTAATATCCAGGATCTATAAACATCTCAAACTCAACAACAGATTAACAACCAGTCAAGAACTGAGCAAAAGACATGAACAGACTTTTTTTTTTACTGATGCCAGACATGTTTTAAATGATACCAACACAGAGATGAGAAAAAAAAAAATCTTGAGCATTACTCTAGCCATCAGGGAAATGCAAATAAAAACTACAGTGAGGTTTAACCTCACCCTAGTGAGAATGGCTATCAAATAATTGTCAAAAAAGTATAAATGCAGAGAGGATGTGATGAAAAGGTATTCTTGTCCATGGTTTTTGGTAATGTAAACTAGTATTGTTATCATGGAAGACAGTATGGGGAATCTCCAAAGATCTGAAAATAAATTTGTAAGTATGCTAGTGAAATATATCCACTCCCACAGTAAAGTTGATTCTCTGTGTCAATACTGGTGTCTAACCTCATGTATGTACCAGTATTCAGCGTCAAATGTTAGGTCCATCAGTTGTTCCAAGTTCCTGGTCCTAATTATTCCTTTTTTGATATGAATTCTACTGTAATATTTTCATGTATTTTGAAGTTTTAAAATCTAGCAAAATATTCTTATGCAATAACTCAAATGAAATGTAGTTCCATCCCAATGCATTTACTCACCTCATTTTTTTTTAAAGATTTATCATTATTGGAAAGCCGGATACACAGAGAGGAGGAGAGACAGAGAGGAAGATCTTCCATCCCATGTTTCACCCAAGTGAGCCGCAACGGGCCAGTGCATGCCGATCCAATGCTGGGAACTAGGAACCTCTTCTGGGTCTCCCACATGGCTGCAGGGTCCCAAAGCATTGGGCCGTCCTCGACTGCTTTCCCAGGCCACAAGCAGGGAGCTAGTTGGGAAGTGGAGCTGCCGGGATTAGAACCAGCACCCATATGGGATCCCGGGGCGTTCAAGGTGAGGACTTTAGCCGCTAAGCCATGCTGCTGTTTCCTGACTCACTTCATTTTCTCTAACTACAGTGTTTATAAACTCAGGAGAGCTGGTAGCCCCTTTCACCATGCAGAATCATTTATCATTCTGTATCATTGATCTTTACTTGATTCCTAATTTCTGCCTTAAAAATACTTTAAAATCTCTTAATTCTACAGAGACTGAAACAGAACCTGTAGCTGATGTTGGAAGAAGTACAATAAAGGGGGCCATCAAATTACGCTTAGAGTTACCATGGTAAGAACAAAACATTTTCAAGTCTAATATCTACGTTTTCATTATATATCCCTGAAGCTAAATTGCCTGAGCTCTTAAATAATAAGTGTAATTATGTTTACTACTACATAGGTAGACTTATCAATGAATAGTTACCTGTACCTTCTTGTTTACTACCATTGGAAAATTAGAAATATAAATTTAAGCATTTTTCATTTAGATATACAGAAAATACTCAATGTGGAGATGTTTTTTTTAAACTTCTTTTCCACATACTGCTTGTATGTATAGGGATTCTTGCCTCCCCTTTCTCATTCTCCTTCCCCATTTTTCCATTCCCCATTTGTTATCAAAACAATCTAATGCCTTAGTGTGAATTATGAGTCTGATTTCCTTCTATGTAAATGTACCATGACATGGTAAGTATAAACAAAGGAAGAAAATCTAGCAATGTAAAGTTATGTTTATACGTTTCATTGGGGATCTTACTTTTATTCAGGAATATAGCCTCATACTGTACAGTACATTTACTTTCCAGTAGCAAAACAGTATATGCTAGTGTCCCTAGTATAGTTCCTATGTATATTCTTGGCATATTGACTGTCTTATATAAGAGGGAACATCATATTTGTCCTTTTGGTACTGGCTTAAGTCAGGAAAAAAACATTGGTTCCCAGCTGGGACCATTTTATTCAAATAGTAAGATTTTATTCTTTTTTATGGCTGGGTAGTATTCCATAGGGTAGATATACCAGCATTTCTTATCCATTCCTCTGGTGATGGGTCACTGTGTTGGTTCTGTATCTTTAGTAATGTGAATTTTGCTGCTAAAATCTTAGAGTTGCCAGTCGATCTTTTGAATGCAGATTTCATTTCAGTTGTTTTTTTATTCCAGAAGTGGGGTAGCTGGGTCATATGGCAGATTAGTTCTCAGGTATCTAAGAACTTTTCATACTTACTTCCATAGTGGTTGCTATTTCCACTAACAGTTGCATGTGGGACATTTCCTCACTTGTCCTCACCAGTAATTAACTATTTGTTAATTTCTACACATAAGTCATTCTTAAGGGGGTTAGGTGAAGCCTTCTTCGTGGATTTTATTTGCATTTTCCTAATGGCTAGATAACCTGAACTTTTTTTCTTATGTCTGTTACCTCTGAGTTTCATCTTTTAAGAAATACGTATTCATGTTACTTTCCATTTCTTAATCTGGTCACCTGTCGTGTTGTTAAATTTCTGGAGTTCCTTGTAAATCCTGGATATTGGTCATCCATCTGATGTGTAATTAGAGAATATTTTCCCCCCTTCTGTTGGCTACCTGTTCACATTATTGTCTCTTTCCCTTGTAGCACAGAAGTTGCTTAACTTGAAGTCCCATTTGTTAATTTTGTCTAGTTGTCTGTGTGTGTGGGGTCTTCAGTTTGCCTATATCTGTGTCTTTTAAGAGCTCTTCATGTTTTCCTCTAGTACTTTGATGGTGTCAGTTTGAAAGGTTAGATCCTTGATTTATTTAGAGTTTATTTGCTATAAGGTGAAAGGTAGTGGACTTGTTTTTCGTTTCTACAGACATGGTTACATTTTTACCCAGCACCATTTGCTAGAGTGTCCTTCCTTTCTGGCTTGATTTTTTGTTTGTTTGACAAAGAGAGAAACATCTTCCATCTGCTCATTCACTCTCCAAGTGGCTGCAATATCTGGGGCTGAGCCAATACGAAGCCAGGAGTCAGGGGCTTCTTCTGTATCTCCAGTGTGGGTTCAGGGTCCCAAGGACTTGGACTTTCTTCTACTGCTTTTCTATGCCATAAGCAGGGAGCTAGATGGAAAGTGGAGCAGCCAGGACATGAATCATTGACCATATGAAATGCTGACACTTGCAAAGTGAGGATTTAGCCATTGAGCCATTGTGCCATGCCCTTCAGGTCTGTTACCAGTTACAATGCTGTTCGGATTATCATTGTTCTGCAGTATATCTGGTTTTGTGATACCTCTTCTTTGTTTTAACTTTTAAGATTAGATTAGCTATTCAACATCACTTGCATTTCTATGTGAATTTCAGCACTTCTTTCTATCTTAGAAGAATGCCATTCAACTTTGGATGGAATCAGATTGACTCCATAGATTACTTTTGACAGTTTGGGCACTTTAATGATATTAATTCTACCAATCCAAGAACATGACACAGTTTTCCGTGATTTGATGTCATCTTATATTTCTTTCTTCAATATTTTGTAGTGTTTCTCATAGAGCTCCATCACGTCCTTCATTTGGTATATGCTAAACTATTTAAGGTTTGTTTATGTGTTTGTTTTTTGCCACTGTTGTGAACAGGACTGATTTTACAAGTTTTCTCACACCCATGAAATTGTGTATACTAAGACCATTGATTTATGTGTGTGGTTTTTGTATTCTGTGGCTTTGCCAAACTCTCTAATGAGTTCCAGGAGGCTCCTAGTTGAGTCTTTTGGTTCCTCTGCAAGAATCATGCCATCTGAACAAAGGACTAATTTAACTTTCTCCTTTCCAATTTACATTCCTTTTATTTCTTTGTCTTGCACAATTGCTATGGCTAGTACTTCTAGTACTATGTTGAATAGCAGTGGCGAGATTGGGCATCCTTGTTTAGTTCCTAATATTGGTGGAAATTCCTTCAGGCCTGATTTGCTTAAAGTTTTTAGCATAAAGGAAGTTGAATTTCTCCGACTCTATATCTGCATCTGTTGAGATAATCATCTGGTTTTTCCTCTTCAGTTTCTTGATGTGATGTATCCCATTTATTGCCTTGCATATCATACCTGAAAAACAAGGAAGATGCTCTTTGTCATGTGTTGTTGGATTGTGTTGGCTAATAGTTTGTTAAGGATTTTTGCATTTGCATTTGTCAGGGATATTGGTCTATTTTCTCTCTCTCTGTTGTATCTATTTTTTTGGTATAGGAATTAAGATGATGTTGGCCTCATGGAATAAACTTGGAAGGATTATCTCACTTTCTACTCTTTTTGAATAATTTTTGAAAAATTGGAGTTACTTCTTGAAACATTCAGTAGAATTGAACAGTGAAGCCATCTGGTCCCAGACTTATTTGTTGGAAGAATCTTTATTACTTATTCAATCTCTGTCCTAGTTATTGGTCTATTTGGTTTCCAATGTCCTGATGATTCATGATTGATAAATTGTGTAGAGAATTTTATTCTTCTGGACTTTTCAATTTATTGGCATATCTTGAGGTCTTGGTAGAAAGCATTTATAGCACAAACCTACTTACCTCATATTTCTTGGCTTAGAACATTTGTTTTTAATTTGAAGTCCCATAAATGCTTATTGATAAATGTTGTAAAAAAGAATATAATAGTTATTTGATGGTTACCAGTTCTAATTGAGTGTTAAGCTTCTGATGCAGACAGAAGGGAGGATAGGGATAGAAACTAGGCTGCTAAATCTATATTGTGAAATACAGGAAATTTCTTCACTTTATTTAAAAAGGGCCCATGTCTATCTTGTAATTAAAATGCACCCATTCCACCCTCCAGTGACATAAGGACCTCCCCCTAGGCCCACCTCTTTAAAGACACCAGAAATGCCAACCTGAGGACCCAGCTATGACAGCTGGAACCCTAGGAGTTCTACAAAATGAGGCATTCAGCCTGACAGAGATTAAGTGAAGTAGATGCTCAAAGGAATCTGCTAAAGAGAATGTCAGAGATAACTCCAGTGTGCTCTAAGGATACACCAATGTGACTGCCCTTCCAGCCATGGAACATGACTGTCACTCCAAAGCTTATGTTGGCATTTATTGCCCAAGAGGATGAGAACTTCATGTGACACTGGTGTGATGTGATCTTTCAGAGGTGATTGAGATATTAGATAAGATCATCGGATGCCCTGATTGAATACCAGTGACTTTATATGAAGAGAGCTGAAACAAAGAAATGCATGTTCTCCCAGTCTCCTGCCAAATGATTACCTGTAAGGCCAAGGCCTTCACCAGGTGTGGTCCCTGGAATCGTCATAACTGTGAGCTAAACAAACCTCTCAGATTACAATAAGACCAGAGCTGACTCAGACACTCCAGCACACACCTCACCACAGAGATACCAATTTGAGCAGCAATTCAAGCACCAGTTCACTTTCAGAAGAGTTATGGAAGCTGGGTAAGAGATGAGTGTCTTATTTCTCTTACTTTAGCATAATTATGTCTTGTTAAAGAATGCCACAAAGAGTTGCCTTGCCACCCCTCCCCCAATAAGGATAGGAACTTATAGACAACTATTCTTTAAGCAGGTGGGGGCGTTAAATCCACAGATTTATCCCCAAAGCCAAATCTAATGTGATAGCATTCAGGTTAAGACAGAGTCATGGCCATTGCTCCTCAGGAACTATATGCAGAATGAGTACTTGAACTCTATGTAGCCACTGCCCCACCACCAACGCCCAACAGAAATAAGGGCAAAATTCCTTCTTCTCCAAAGTGGAAGGGAAGAGGGACTTAGGTTTGAGGTCAGATCATTGTGCACCATGATGAGGCCCAGTAGCTGTAAACCAAGTCTCTACTCCTGGGATTTTGCTCATGGATGGAACTTCTGGATTTGGCTAACACTGGAAATAAGCCCATATTCTGATGGGGCAGATTTGCCTGACATGTAATACCAGTGTCCCCACGCAGGCTGATATACACCCGTAGAAACTCATGGAAACTTGTGATTATGGAGCTCATACATTACTGAGGCTGGCGCCACGAGAATGGCTGGGGGACTGGTGCTAGCATCTTCCTTCAACCTTAGGTAAATAGGAAGGAGCCATAGAACTCTGTGTGTGTGTGTGTGTGTGTGTACACACACTCACGTACGTGCACGAACCTAATCTCAGCTGGTCTGCCTAAGAGACCCATTGACCAATGCCAGTTCCCCATACGGTCACATAGCCGTATTTCCCCTAGGGCAGAATGAAAGGAAACATCATGACAAAGGAAAAGCTTGCCCAATTGTGGGTACTGAGTGTCTTTAGTCCTTTGTGAGCTGGTCATCAGTCACACTAGGGTTTTTGTGCCCATGACGTGATTCTGGGCACAGAGGTGGCTCTCCCCTCATGGTGCGGCACCAGCAGCTATCGCCTCACTGTGTGTTATGTTTAAGATCTTTCCCAGATCCTGCCAGGTGGACTTAACAATGGGGAATAGAGCACCAGGAACCCACGTGCCAGCACTGGGGGATGTTAAGGGACTTGCCTTCCACTCTGAACATCTATAAGATCAAGTTTACAGATCTTACATTTGAATGGGATTATGTGTTATGTGTCTTTTCTATGCTTGGATTATTTCACTCAATAATATAACGTTAATTCCAGACATGTTTTAGAAAATGACAACAGTTCTTCCTTAATGTGTTACTTCCTTAATGTGCTGCTTAATATGTTTCTTGGCTGTTGTGACTGGTGATAGGAAATGTATGAGTTAGGTGGTACTTGAGTGATGTTTTTATTTGGATTTCCATTATTACCAGGGAGCTTGAGCATTTTTTTCATATGCCTGTTAGCCATTTGGATTTGTTCCTTTGTAAAAGTGACTGGGCATTTCCTGTGCCCATTTCATGACTGGTTTGTTTGCTTTGTTGTTTTGGTTGTTCTGGAGTTTTTTGTATATTCTGGAGATTAACCCCCTGTCTCCTGTGTAGTGTGCAAATATATTCTCCCATTCTGTTGGTTGCTTTTTTTACTTTGATGATTGTTTCCTTTGCTGTGCAGAAATGTGTTAGTTTGATGTAGTCCCATTTGTTTGTTTTGGTCTTTATTGCTTTTGCTTTTGATGATTTTTGTAGGAAGTCAGAGTCTACATCTATATATTGCAGAATGTTTCCAACGTTTTCTTCCAAAACTTTGATGGTTTCTGGGTGTAGGTTTAGATCTTTCATCCATTTAGATTTGATCTTTGTGTATGGTGAAATGTGTGAGTCATGCTTCTTATTTTTGTAGGGCATTAGCCAGTTGTCCCAACAACATGTGTTGAAGAGACCTTCATTTTTCCTGGATTGGTTTCTGCTTTCTTGTCGAAGATTAGATGGTTGTGCATGTGTGGGTTCCCTTCTGGTATTTCTTTTCTATTCCATTGGTCTTCCTCTCTGTTTCTGTGTCAGTACCAGGTTGTTTTGATAACTGCCATCCTATAATATGTCCGAAGAGCTGGAATTGTGATCCCTCCTGCTAAGTTCTTATTCTTCAGGATAGTTCTGGCTATTCATGTGTTTTTTTCTGTTTGTTTGTTTCTAGATGAACCTGTGGATCATTTCTCCAGCTCTGTAAAGAATGCTCTTGGTATGTTGATTGAAATCGCATTGAATGTATATATTGCTTTTATTGATATGGACATTTTGAAGATGTTGACTCTGCCCATCCAGGATCATGGTATGTTTCTCCACTGTTTGAAGTCTTCTATTTTTTGTCTTAATGTTTTGTAATTTTAATCATAGAGACTTCCCACATCATTTGTTAAGTTTATTCCCAGGTATGTCTTTTTTTTTAAAAGATTTTATTTATTTTATTACAAAGTCAGATATACAGAGAGGAGGAGAGACAGAGAGGAAGATCTTCCGTCTGATGTTTCACTCCCCAAGTGAGCCGCAACGGGCCGATGCGCGCCGATCCGAAGCTGAGAACCAGGAACCTCCTCCGGGTCTCCCACACGGGTGCAGGGTCCCAATGCATTGGGCCGTCCTCTCCTGCTTTCCCAGGCCACAAGCAGGGAGCTGGATCGGAAGTGGAGCTGCCGGGATAAGAACCAGCACCCATATGGGATCCCGGGGCGTTCAAGGTGAAGACTTTAGCTGCTAGGCCACACTGCCGGGCTGTTCCCAGGCATTTCATTTTCTTCTCTGTTATTTTGAAGGGTACCATGCTAGTTCTTCTTCAGGATTGGAGTTTTTTGCATACACTATAACTTTTAATTTCTTTTCATCATTTTGTACCCTGCAAGTTTGCCAAACGCTTGTTTAAGTTCTAACAGTGTCATTATTGAGTATCTTGGTTCTCCTATGTATAGAATCATACAAGAAACAAGTCAAAGTTCTTGAGAAATAGTAAACTACAAAGTCACTCTTTTTTATGGTATAGTATGTAATGAAAGAGATATATAAGTAACTCTAAAATTCTTGTTTCTTTTGTTGAAAGTATTTCCATGAATGATGCAGTTAAATGGTATATTTGCCTGAGTGATTAAACTCTAGGTAACATAAATTCAGGAAAAAAATTATGATTTTTTGGTGTATAAAATTGTATTTTATGGAATTTTTTAGTTGTGCAAGTCACAACTAATTTAGTGGGTTAAAACTTCACAGTTTCAGTGCATTGGGAGGCTGGACACGGCAGCTGTGTACATGTCGCAACCATGATATTTGCCTCTGGCAACTCTGTCTTCCCCTGGTCCTCTCTAAGGGCTGTGCTGCTGAACTCTGTCCTTTGGTTTCAGTTGTAAAGGTTTAAGCTGTCTGTGAGCAATGAACTTGGCCCAGAGAGGACTTTTCTACACTTTTAAAATACTATTTTTATTCCAGAGTCAGATACACAGAGAGGAGGAGAGACAGAGGAAAATCCTCAATCCTTCCTAGTGATTCACACCCCAAGTGGCCTCAGTGGTTGAAGCTGAGCCAATCCAAAGCCAGGACCCAGAGCTGCTTCATAGTACCATGCTAGCTAGTTCTTCTTCAGAGTTGGGTTTTTTTTGCATACACTATAGCTTTTAATTTCTTGTCATTATTTTGTACCCTAGAAGTTTGCCAAACGCTTGTATAAGTTCTAATAGGGTCTTCATTGAGTCTCTTGGTTCTCCCATGTATCATTATCATCTGCAAACAGAGACAGCTTCCACATTTCTAACTTGAATTCCTTTGATTTCTTTTTCTTGTCTGATGGCATTTGTGAGTACTTTGAGTACTATGTTTTTTTTTTGTGCAATTTTTTTATTATTATTAATTTCATTGCATAATGTGACACATTTGTTTTTATGCACTGGAATTCCCCCCACCCCTCCCCAAACCCTCCCCCCACCCCCACGGTGGATTACTCCACCTTGTTGCATTTCCAAAGTTCAAATTCAGTTGACATTCTTTCATTGGAGGTTTTGACCAATCATAAAGTCCAGCATCTTATTGTCTTGGTAAGTTTTCTTGGTGAGACCATCTCTGGTCTGAAGGTAGAACCAACAGAGTATCATCCCAATCAAGTAAAAAACCCAACATAATATTTACAACCATTTACAACATTATGGCATTAATTGACATGGTATTGATTAACCAATGTTACTAGAGAAACGCATGTTCTCGGCCACAACCTGTGACTTCCTCATGGACATTTCAATTTTGGTTTATATTTAACCATGTTCTATATACCTTAGAATGGCTATATATTGCTATTCAGCTGTCTCTTATCTATTTCAATGTTAGTATTTAGCATTTTATAGCATTGAAGCATGATTTTGCTGAACCTGGTTGTTTTTCGGGTAGTCTAACTCTATAACTTTAACAGGACAAATGTCAACAGTTTAGGTGAACGGTTTTGGGAGGGGTGTACTATGTTAAATAGCAGTGGTGGTGGTGGACATCCTTGTCTGGTGTAGATCTTCTAATCTTTCCCCATTCAATATGATGCTGCCTTGCGTTTTTCATATATTGCCTTGATTATGTTGTGGATTGTTCCTTCCATGTCTGTCTTAATTTGCAATTTTTTGCATGAAATGGTGTTGGATTTTGTAAAAAGGTTTTTCTTCTAGTGAAACTATTGCATGATTTTTGCTCTTCAGTTTTTGATGTGATGTATCACATTTATAGATTTGCGGACATTGAACCATCTCTGCATGTCCAGGATGAATTCCACTTGGTCCGGATAAATAATTCATCTAATGTGTTTTTGCATTCTGTCAGCTAGTATTTTGTTGATGATCTTAGGTTCAATATTCTTCAGGAATATCAGTCTGTAGTTTTCTTTTTCTGGTGAATCTCTATCTGGCTTTGGTATTAGGATGATGTTTGTTATTAAGAACGAGTTTGGAAGAGTTGCTTTCCCTTCTATTGTTTTGAAGAATTTACCTCTAATACTGCCTTGGTGATATCCGAGATGTTTTAATATGTTGTGTGTGAGTCTTCATTGGTTTCAAGCAATTTTTTATTTCTTCTTGAATTTCTTCTCTGATGCATTGTTCATTTAAATCGTGTTGTTCTTCCTCCAAGAGTTTACCAATTTCCTAGGGTGTTTGAATTTATTGATTTCCAGCTTCACTCTGATAGTGTGAGAAGATACATGGTGTGATTTCTATTATTTTGAAGTTGGTAAGTTTTGATTTGTGCTCTATCATGTGGTCAATCCTGGAGGTGGTACCATGTGCTGCTGAAAAGAATGTATTATTCTGTGGCCATGTGGGTTTTATTGCTTCTTTGCTTAGCTTTTGTTTCCTTGATCTATCTATTGCTGTTAATGTCTCCCTCGTCTATTGTATTGACATCAATGTCTCTGGTTAAGTCAGTCAACAATTGATTCATATAGCTAGGTGCTCTTGTGATTGGCATGAAAACGGTTATTATTGTTATTTCCTTTTGGTTGATGGCTCCCTTTATCATTATGTAGTGTCCATTCTTATCTGTTTCAATGTCTTCCATGGTGAAGTCCATAGCGTCTGAAATTAAGAAAAGCTGCGTTTGCTCTGTTTCCTTTCCAGTGGTGTGAAATGTTCTTTTCCATCCTCTCACTTTCAGCTTCTTTGCATCTTTGTTGATTAGGTGTGTCTCTTGTAGGCAGCGGATGGTTGGGTCCTGTTTTTTAATCCGTTCTGTTAATCTGTGTCTTTTGACTGATGAGTTCAGGCCATTAGTGTTCAGAGTTAGTATTGAGAGGCTGTGATATAGCCGTGTTGTGTGTGTGTGTGTGTGTTGGTTATCTATGTTTAATTTTGTTTCCTTTTATGTGTCTTCTGGAATGCTTATAATTCTGATATTTGACTGTTTGATGGTATTGTTCCTTTCTTGTATAGATTTCTTGGGTTTGTTCATATTTTCTTCCAGATATTTTATTAATTGTGTGTATTCATTTTGGTTATCTTCTGTGTCTGATATTCTTTGTTATGCAGCAATCATTCTGTTGGTCAGGCTTTCTGCATTGTTTTTCAGCCATAATATTTCATTTTGGACCAACTTATTTTCTGTGATAATGCTCTTCTTGAATTACTTAATTTTTCCCAGTGTTTCTCATTGTCTCTGAAGAGATTCATGATGATTTTTTTGTATTCCTTATCTACTAGTTCCCTGATGTCTTCATCTTGCAGCTCTGAGCTTGAGGATCTTTTTTGATCATTTTTGAGGGAGAGTGCTGGCTGCTTAATCTGAATAATTTTTTTTTTCCTGGTGCCTCTTCCCATGTCTGTGTGCTTTCTTTTCATTTTGAGATTTTAATCTCTGATGTACCTTTTGGGTTTAAGGAACAGCTGTGTCTGTTCGCAGAGGGTGTTTGTTCAGCTGCGGACCTTGTGGACGACTGGTAGCTTCACTGTCTTTGGCCCTCGCATTTCCCAGCCTCAGGTAGGTATGCAGCTGGGGGATTTCTCTGACCACAGCATTGCATCTCAAGGCCTGCACATTCCAGTTCTGTATGCAAGCCCCCTGCCGCCCAGCACCTTCATGGCTCCTGCCCACTGGGCAGTTGCCTAGAGCAGGAGAGACCTAGCCACTGCTGTCCAGTGTGCAATCAGTATCTAAACGCAACACGCTCCAGGGACACCATGCCTTCCCTCACCTCTAACAGGCAAGCGACGGTGGGGAGTTATATGAATTTGTTTTGTCCTGGAATTTGAACCTCCACTGCTGAATTCCCTTGTACTCTGCCTGGCAGTCGTTCGGTGCTGTCATTCTCCCATGCACCTTCAGAATTAGCCCTTACATTGCCGGGTCACTGAGAAAAACCTCTGACCCTGAGGGACCCTGCATCTCCATTTCATGTGATTCTGGTGTCCCTCTGGTGGCCCAGGTCTGAGAGTCCTTGGGTGGGGATGGGCTGAGATCTTGTCCTGTGTGTCTGACACACATGCTTCACTTCCCCAATGGCATTCCCTCCTCTAGCAGAGGGTGCCTCGGTCTGTGCCTGTGATTTCCTCCTTGGACTGTTTTTCTGCCACAAATGTTCTGATCTAGGTGTTCTTTTGCCTCCCTGTCTCTCTTATGGGGAGGCTAAGACTTCCACCAGCATCTTTCCTGCATCAATACCCAAGTCACCAGGTTTTATCTGAGTCCCTGTTTGACCCAGATGGTATCTGCCTTCCCCCCCTCAGGCTGTAGATTGCCATGGTGAGAGTTTCCGTGGTCCTCTGTTGTCTGCATGGCACCCACTTCAGTACTGCTGACTCCAATGAACCTTGGACACATTTCCCCGCAATTATGTTCCTCCTGTTCTCTGTTCTACCAAATTCTGTCTCTATCTCTCCACACACATAGCTACACCAACCTTCTGCTCTCTGCCATCTTCCTCTCCTGTTTAAGAAATTAAAACAAGAATCAGCACTCAGAAATGAAGACAAAATTTAGAATGTGAAATATTTAGTTTTTTTCCTATTGACTGTCAGAAAATCTGCTTGGAAATTATTTTATCTCTATGAAATGATGTCATAACTGCCTAGAAAAAAATTTTAATCTAATTGAGTTATTAATACCTTGAATTTTTGCATGATGTTTATATTCTCTATCTTTCAAATATTAAACATCCTGATTCTTTGTCTCTTCCTTAGAAGTTTTCTTTCTTTCTTAACTAGAGATTGTGTTGATCTTTCAAGTGTTCTTTTAAGGATACATTCCTTCTATATTAATGAGCAACATGAAAACAAAAATAATCTGAAATTCCTCTGAAACAACCTGTGCAGTGTGAGCTGTGTTTCCTGGCAGTGAGCTTGTGCTGCTGCATGGACTCTGGGGCAGTCTTTTGGATACAGAGCTTATTTCTTTACTGAAAATTGTGGGAGTGAGAGAGCTTAGATCCCTTCCTCATCAGGATTCCTTTGAATCCTCCATGGGAGACAGTTTCTGCCTACAGACTAACAGGGCTTTTGGGGGCAAGGTCAGTGTTTGCTGACAGCTGTTGACTGGTTGGATCCTTACTTATTGGACTTGATCAAAAGTTCCTTTTGTCTTCTGTGGATGATATTGCAGAGTTTTTTTTTTTAAATTTTATTCTGGTCAAATGCTTATTTGTCAGTATGTTAAGTTGACGAGGAAGAAGAAGGTATTATGTGTGTGCCATGAATTAAAGTTGTTGACGACATCAAATATGGCAGTCCTGTGCCATGCAGTTCTTTCTTCTCCTCAGCTGAGGTTCAGAGACATGAATTACCCTTGATTATACAGTATCTTCTCATGAGATTGTTAAGGGACTGGCATGATTTAGTGGTTCTTTACACAGACCTTCCTGCTTCACTGTTTCCCTTCTGACTTTTCTTATACAATCGCTTTATTCTCAACTTTTTAAAATTTTGAATCAATATTTCTGATAAAATAGTTTCACACTTGTTTATGTATGGGCATGCATTAGAAGAGAATCCAAATGTGTTGAAACAGAAAAGATTAGATTACCCATAAAAGTCATTTTGGGGAAGTCAGTCAGTGAAAACTAGGTTATTTAGGGGGATCTCTTGACACAAAAAATATGTGAGTGGTGTTTGGTGTATCGTTTTGTTCATTCACTAGATACTAGTGGCAAATCTGACTTAAAAAAACATAGATTGTCGTTGACTTAAGCAATGCCTTTTGTAGTTTGGGCACTTTGCCTTTTAACTATAAATGCTGAGAGTTTGGTTCTGATGGTATGCTTCAGTAGGTTACAGGAAAAGAAAATTTCCCTGGGAGTTCAGGGACTCACAGCACTCCTGAAGTGGCTGAAATGCTTATGCAGTTGCATAAACTATTTCCCAGTAATTTGGGGAAGTGTCATGACAGGTTGTTTCAAATATTGACAACTGCACAGATAATGTAAATTTATTGTATGAAGCAGAGAAAATACATGCAGGTAAGCAATGAGAATGAAAATTATGAAGAAGTAAAGAGAGACAAAAATCAGAGAAATGAGTACCATCAATCTGTTGATCTATCTTCTTCCAGACTTGAACCTCTGGATTCTTTCAAAACTGTTCATAGTATATATGTTTTAATAATTATTTTGTTTTAGTAAATACATTTTTTTGTGCTGTGCTTTTCAGCATCTAATAAATCATGCTTTGTCTAGTGTAGCTTTAGCTTTTTTCTATCTTCCTAATTAGCGGATCCCATTTCTAAAAACATTTTTATCATTGTTTTATGTTTCCTCCATTGCTTATTTATGTAAGTACAAGCAATACAAGTTAATATTCTTGTTTCGTTCCTTTCATATAACAAAAGGTAACATTGTGCTGCAGTCGTTCAAGCTTCTATAACACAATACCTGGTACCGGGAGTGTGTAAACAACAAATTGTTTTGTCCTCAGTTCGTAAGGCTAGAAGTCCATGATGAAGGATTCAGCTGGTGAGAGCCCATCCACCATGCTCCCATGATGGGGAGAGGGCAAAGTCCAAAAGGTGCAAATGTTCAATAAATGTGCCCTCTTTTGGTAAAAATTTACTTGTTTGTATTAGAAAGCTGGATTTTCAAGAGATATAGTGAGACAGATCTTTAAACCTCTGGTTCACTCCCCAATGGCTCAAAACTGGAGATAGGCTGATCTGAAGCTAGAAGCTAGGAGTTTCTTCCAGGTTTCTCACATGGGCTCAGGGTCCCAAGGACTTACGCATTCCTCTGTTGCTTTCTCAGGCCTTGAACAAGGAGATGTAGAAGAAGTAAACAGCCAGAACACCAATAAATGCCCAAATGGGGTGTAAGCAATTGAAGGTGGAAGATTCGCCAGTTGAGCCATGATGTCAACCACATGAACCCTCTTTTATTAGACAGAGTATTACTCTCACCAGGTGGGTAAAAATCCTCATGCTGTATCACATTAACTATTAAGTTTCAACATCAGTTTCAGAAGGCACACAAACATTCAAAGTCTAAGATGTACTATATGTTTTTCTTTGGAAACTTGCCTTTTTAAAATTTATTTTTGTTTATTTATTTGAAAGACAAAGCAAGAGAAGCATATACAGCCTTTTCATTCCTCAAATGAAAAGCCAGATCTGGACCAGGCCAGAGCCAGGAGCCTGGAACTCCATTCTGGTGCCCTATGTGGGTGGCGGGGACCACAGTACCTAGTCATCACCTGCTACCTCCCACTGTGTGCAATGGCAAAAAGCAGGTTCAGAGGTAGAGCTGGGACTGCATCCCAGGCATGCCAGCATGGGATATGGGGATCACAGTCAGTGGCTTAGTCCTGGCACCACAATTCCTGGCAAACTCCCACTCACACACACACACACAGGCACCAGAGTGTCTGTCACATTCACACTCCGACACACAAGAAAAACCTGGCACCACAATGCCACACACACCGACAACACAATGTCGTACACATACCCTGGCACTACAAGGCTGCTGCAAACACACACATCCTGGCAACATAATGCTTGCCACCCACACACCCTGGTACGAAGATACCTGTGCCCCCCCACACACAATGGCAACACAGTGACACACACATACACACACACTGGCCCCGCAATGCCAGCCACACACACACATACACCCTGGCATCACAAAGCCTCACAAATACACTTCCTGTCACCACAATGCCTTGAACACACACACACACACTCACACACCCTGGAACCACAATGCCCCCACCACAATACATACACACATACACACCCTGGTTCGACAATGCCTACTACACACAGACTCATAAACACCCTGGAACCACAATTCCACACACACACATACACACTGTGGCACCACAGTTTCTCACACACACACACACAGTATGACACACAGACGTGAACACACTCCCTGGCATCACAATGCCTTAACAAGCACAAATACACAGAGAAACATACGCATGCCCTGGCACCATAACAGTGTCCCCAACTCACAATCTCTCTCTCTTTCACACATACACACACACACACACACACACAACCTGGCCTCACAATGCCTGCTACAAACACACGCATACCCTGGCACCAGATTGCCTCGAACACACATACACACACAGTGAAACACACACATACCTGAGCACAACAATGCCCCAGACTCTCTCACACATGTATACACACACACACACACACACCCTGGTACCACAGTGTCCCCCACACACATACACACCTTGGTTTTTCACTGCCTGCTACACACAGACACACATACACACCCTGGCACAAAAATGCCTGCTCATCCTAACACACACCCTAGGACCACAGTGTCTCGAACACACACACACTGGCACCACAAGGACACACACTCACACACACACACACACCATCCCACCACAATGACTATAAACGCACTCACACCCCCTGTCACCACAGTCTGCTACACACACAGCACACACTCTGGCACCACAATGCCCTGAACACACATACAGAAACAAAGAGATACACACAAACCCTGGCACCACAGTGCCTGCACCCCTCACACACCCTGGAACCACAAAGCCTCTCACACACAGCCTGGTTCCACAATGCCTTGAACACACACAACACATACACACACTCTGGCACCACAATGCCCCCACCACACATGCATACATACATACACATCCTGGTTTGACAATGCCTACTACACACAGACTCACACAAACACACACACACCCTGGCACCACAGTATCATACACAACCACACCCTGGCACAACAGTGCCCCAAACTCACTCTCTCTCTCTCTCTCTCTCTCTCTCACACACACACACACACACCCTGGTGCCACAATGCTCCCCCCAGATGGATACTCACATATACACCCTGGTTTGACATGCCTGCTACACACATACACACATACACACCCTGGCACAAAAATGCTTGTTCCTCACAACAAGCATCCTAGGACCACAATGTCTGCCTCCCAACACACTGGAACCACAATGCCTCGAACACTCACACACACAACTTGGAACCACAGTGCCACACACACATATACACACAACATGGTTTGACAATGCCTGCTGCACACAGACACATACTGGCACCACAATGCCTCAACCACACATACACAAACACACACACACAATGGCGCCACAATGCCTTGAACACACATACACACCCTGGTTCAAAAATGCCTGCTACACAAAGACACAAACATTCTGGCATCACAATGCTGGCCCTCCCCCCACACACCCTGGCAGCACAATACCACACACACATACACACTGTGGCACCACAATGCCTCACACACACAGATGCACACACACATTCTGGCACCACAGTGCGTGTTGCACGCATGCAGACACACACATACATTCACCATGCCTGCCACACACACACACACAACCTGGCACCACAATGAGTTCTACACACACACGTACACTCAAGCATAGACACACACATCCTGGCACCACAATGCCTTACCCCTAAGCACACTGGCACCACAATGCCTTGAACACACACACACACACACAATGGTGCCACAGTGCTTTGAACACACATACACACCCTGGTTCAAAAATGCCTGCTACACAAAGACACACACAAACACCCTGGCATTGCAGTGCCGGCCCTCTCCACACACACCTTGGCACCACAATGCCACACACTTGCACACACATACACAGACGCACACACACACCCTGGTACCACAATGCCTGTTACACACATACAAACACACACACTCGCACACCACGTGCACCACAAAGCCTGACACACTCACAAACATGCTGGCACCACAATGCCTGAAACACACACACTGGCACCACAATGCGTTCTACACACATACACATGCAAACATGGACATACACAAACACACACTGGCATAACAATGCCAGTTGCACATATACATATCGGGATCTCTCGTCCCGCGAGCAAGACCCCGATACGACATGATCTCTTCTCAAAGCTTTATTAATTAAGCAGCATGGATAAAGTAAAAGAACAGAAAATCCAAGTGCAAAGCAAGAAGGGAGTAGCCACAGCACATTGTCCTTGAGCAGCAAAGCAAGGCTAAGCAAAGCAAAAGCCAAAGGCAGAAAGCAACCACCCTTCCCCAAATCCTCACAGAATAGTCTCTTTTCCAGCCAATCCACTTAAAGGTCACCAAGGCACGCAGTAAGCACACCAATCATAACTCTGATCATGCGCGCACCACGCAGACTTGATGAGACCTTGAACCAATCCTCTGCAGCTTCCTGAAACCTGTTTACCGTCAAGCTCTGAGAGGAGGAACGGTCTCGGCGCCATGTTAGGGCAGGGCACTCGTGCAGTGCTCCCAACATACACACACATACACAGACACGTACACACACCCTGGCACCACAGTGCTTCACACATACACATACCCAGGCAGCACAGTGCCACATAAACACTTAGAAACACACATCCTCGCACCACAATGATTGTCCCCAACACACACCCTGGCAATGCAATGCCTCTCCCTTTACATCCAGGCACCACAATGCCACAAACATACACACTGTGACACCAAAATTCCTGCTACAGACTCACACACCAAGGCACCACAATGTCTGTCCCTCACAAACATCCTGGTACCACACTGCCTCACACATACACACACACACACACACACACTGCACCTCCACACACATTGGCATCACTTTGCCTACCTCTGCCCAAGCACACACATCCCAACACCACAATGATGCCCCCACACTCTGGCAACATAAGACCTCACACACACACTCTGGCATCACAATGCCTTGAATACACACACACACACACCATGGCACAGGAATGCCTTGAACACACACACACATACACATCCTGTTTCAACAATGCCTGCTACACAGAGACCTTCACAAACACCGTGGCACACACAATGCCTGCCCGTCCCCACACACAACCTGGCACCACAGTGCCACACACACACACACACACACTGGCACCACAATTATACACACACACACGCACTGGTAATATCTCCAAAGAAGTATGCAGAAATTGTTCTCATTGCGTTTTCCTCCTGTTTTCTTCTTTCTCTTTCTTTCCTCCTCTTCCCTTCCTCCTTTCCTCCTTTCCTCCTCATCCTCCTCTGTTCTGTTTACTTCTGGAGAATATTCCTCTGTGACGATACATGCTTGTGTAGTTACCTAATCATCTGTCAGTAGGTCCTTGAATTGTTTCACATCTCTGGGTCACAATAAAATATGGAATATAAAACTATATGTGTGGATAATCCTACATGTGTTTGGATATACCCATGGCATATACCTTTATATTTTATATTAAAAACAAAACAATACAAATTGATTGCCATTGTTTTAATACTTTCTGAAACAGATACCTAAATATGCCTTTCACAAAAAGGAAAGGATTAAATCACAACAATAAAAGCAGTATAAGTGAAGCCTGTTAAGGCCACGCTTGCAGTTTCCTAGGTTCACACACAGCCATATAAAGGTAAATAAGTCATTTTAAAAATGTGTATGGAGACAAAGGATGTCAGAATATTTACAAAAACCGAGGGTGAGGGAGGCTATGTGAGAATCTGGGACTGTGGATCTGGGCTAACACCCAGACCCTGCCCCGGCCCACAGTCAGACTGGCATGCTAAAGCCAGCAGCCAAGACTGTGACCACAGCGTGGACTCAGGTTGTATCTGACAGCCTTGGTGGAATCTGCTCTACAGGCCTGGTGGGAAATCATATAGATTTCTTGTCCTGCTTCCTGCCCAGGGGATTTCCCAGGCCCCCCAGGCCAAATCAGGAGTTTCTGGGAAGCACTGATGGGGGGTGGGAAGGGTCAGTGATGACCCAGCTGGTCCAAACTGAGACACACACACACAGAGTCCCTTCACAGAACTGCATGGAGAAAATGCTTTTTTCTTTCTTATTCTGCTTTTTTGCTTGTAGTTTTCTACATCTCCATGCTTATGGTATTATTCATGTTTGCTATTATTTTTTGTTTTTTCAACAGTGACATTCATTGAAACAAACATCTGTGAACAGCCCACTTCCTAGAGCATGCAGAGGATCCCAATGCAGCCAACAATGGCAGTGGTTGTAGCAGAGCCCTGATCTGGTTCGAGTACTGCTTAGAGTCCAGTCTGAGGGATCTGACCCCAGTGGGCTGGGGTGCAAAACTGTGGTCCCTTCCTGACACTAACATCCAGGACACCACCACCAAGGAACCAACTCCAGAACAGGATCTTAACCAGGTGTGTGTGGGGGGGGAGGGTGGGCGCTGCTACATATGGACTGTTGGAATCACACTTCCTTGTTATTACAGGAAATAGCAGGATATAGAGAGGCCTAAGGCAAAGGGAGAAGTCACAGTTGGGAGAGGCTTCAGCTGTAATGAGAAGGGGCCTCCTTTGAGACATGGTCCTTGACAGGAAAAGTGGTTTTCTGCTTACCTAGCATGTGGAGGGCCCCATGCTCCCAGGAAAGAGAAGTGCCAAGCCCTGGGGCAGCTGTAGAGCTTGTAAACAGGACTCAGGCAGGGTTAGGGAGGACCTGTAGCTCTTTGTGTGTTGGGAATGAGGGGTAAGCCAGAGAGGCAGGGGCCTCCCAGCCCTTGAAAGCCCTTGAAACCAGCCTGAGCCTTCAATGCGCCAGAACCCAGGATGGACCCTGATGGGGTGGGCCTGGGACTGTGAGTGGGATGCAGTCAGGGTAACAGTGCAACCTCACCCATGTTGAGGTTATTACAGGAGTACCAGTACTCCAGAGAGGGCAGGGGGTCACGTGGGAGCACTGGGTGAGTCTGAGCTCCTCTCCTCTCAGTTTTGTTGCCTAGGGCCTTCAGAGACCCTGAAGGTACCTCTATGCTGCCTAGGTACCCACTGAGAGAGATGGGGTCTTCAGAGGCAGCTGGATGCATTGTTGTTAGAATGTCTAAAGAAACACACACCGCTTGGTGCACACACAGCCTTATGCACATGCCAGCACCGCTCCCCAATTCTCCCACACCACACCACAGCTTCTGGTATTCTCCATTAACAAAGGAGAACACAGGAAAAGGTCAGCCCAGCTTTGGAGGCTGATGTGTTGGATGCCAATGTAAACCCAGCAGAATCCCAGCCTGAGATCAGCTTGCTGCTGGCTGGGAAGGTCAATGGAGGGCCTTGAATCTGGGGGAGTAATAGATAAGGGGAGCTGGATCCCCAAGGGGTGTGAAAACATCCATGCCCTAGAGCCCTCAGGACTATGGGTGGGCACAGGCATGAGGTGGAAGGAGTAGGGCTATGGGAGCTCTGCAAAGTCAGTGGCCTGATGCAGTCACCCTTCTTGCAGGGCCTGACACCGGGACAAGTAGTAGTCACTGGGGGCTATGCTCCCTGTAGGACTGGGGACCATGCTCCCTGCAGGGCTGGGGACAGGGACACGCAGTAGTTACTGGGGGCTGTGCTCCCTGTAGGACTGGGGACTATGTTCCCTGCAGGGCTGGGGACAGGGGCACGCAGTAGTTACTGGGGGCTGTGCTCCCTGTAGGACTGGGGACCATGCTCCCTGCAGGGCCTGGGACAGGGGCACGCAGTAGTTACTGGGGGCTGTGCTCCCTGTAGGACTGGGGACCATATGCAGCTATTAGTTTTCAGTTTAAAATAAAATAGGTCTGTAATAAAATAGCAAAATCGTGGTAGACTGAAAATGATTTGGTAAACCATCAGGGTGAGAAGATGAAAAAGGAAAGATCTGTCTTAAAATGTTAATGAGATTTCTGTGATTTAAGAAACAATGGATGATAGTATTCATTCTAAGTATATTTCTTTCAGTTTCTCTTTTAATATAAATAAGGAGACTAGATACATTCTCAGGACATCTTAAAAGATATTTATTCTTTATTGCATAGGTAGACTTACAGGAAGAAGGAGACACGGAGAGAAAGATCTTCTGTCAGCTGGTTCATTCCCCAAGTGGCTGCAAAGGTCAGAGCCAGCTGATCCAGAGCCAAGCACTTCTGGGTCTCCCACATGGGTGCAGGAGTCCAACTGACCTGGCTGTTTGCCACCCTTCCCATCCCAGTGGGCTCCAGATCCACACCTAGGAAAGGTGAAGGCTATGCCCCCTGTGTGCAGAACAGAGCTCCCCTGAGGATCTGCGTCCCTCTTCCCTGGGTGGGGGTGGCCTGCAGGTTCCTCTGTGCCAGGGAAGCCCACCATGACCCCATGAGGGACTCCACAGCTGCATGCTGTGGCATAGAGCTCCTGGGTTGTCCAACGAAAATGCAGGCATGGAAGGGAGGGAGTTGGGTGCAAGGAAGATGGGTCCTAGTGGGAACTGCAACCCATGCCCCTGCCCCTGCAGTCTCATTGGAGGCAAGTGCCCAGCCATGGCCACAGGCCCAGCACCCTCCTCATGCCCGTCCCCACAACCTCACTGAAAGAGGCTGCCCAAACCCAACACCCACCTCATGCATGTCCACGCAGTCTTGGTAAGAGGCGACCGCCCAGCAGTGACCACAGGTCCAGCACCCCAGTGTGCCTGTCCCCACAGTCTCTCTGGAGGCTGCTGCCCTGGCCCAGCACCCCCATGTGCCCATCAACAGCCTTAGTGGAGGAGGCCGCCAAACCGTGACCACAGGCCCAGCACCCCCAGCGTCCCTGACCAGTGGCTGGGGAGACTGGAGGACGCTGATCTACATGACTGCCTCTAGGACTAGGGCGAAAGCACCTCTTCCTGGGAGACCCACTCCCAGGGCTCTGCCTGCAAGAGACCCCAAAAGGGCAGCAGGTCTAGGGAGAGCATGAGCAGGGAGTCAGGTTGAACTTTCCACACCCACTACAGCTGCAGGGGCCCAAGGCATCTCCCGGGTTTTGCTGGGGACTTTGCTGATGAGGGTAGTCTCCACTGCACGGACTGCCAACTGCACGGACTGCCAACTGCCACACGGCCCGCAGCTGCACTGGAGGCCAGTACGCAGGCACAGAGGTGAAGTTGGCTGGGTGGTGCAGGTGTGAATGGGCGGGGCCTAGGAACGAGGGCGGGGCCGCGTGGAAGTCTGCATGAAGGTGGGGCAGCGTGGGTTTGCGTGTGGGTGGGGCCTTGTGAAGGAGGGCGGGACTGCGTGCGTCTGCGTGAGGGCGGGGCTGCGTGGGTCTGCGTGAGGGCGGGGCCGTGTGGATCTGCGTGAGGGCGGGGCTGCGTGTGTCTGCGTGAGGGCGGGGCAGCGTGGGTTTGCGTGAGGGTGGGGCATGGCACGTGTGTCTACGTGAGGGCGGGACTGCGTGTGTCTGCGTGAGGGTGGGGCTGCATGGGTCTGCGTGAGGGCGGGACCGCGTGCGTCTGCGTGAGGGCGGGGCAGCGTGTCTGCATGAGGGCGGGGCAGCGTGTGTCTGCATGAGGGCGGGGCTGCGTGGATCTGCGTGAGGGCGGGGCTGCGTCGGTTTGCGTGAGGGTGGGTCATGGCACGTGCGTCTGCGTGAGGGCGGGGCATGGCGCGTGTGTCTGCGTGAGGGCGGGGCAGCGTGTGTCTGCGTGAGGGCGGGACTGCGTGCGTCTGCGTGGGTTCAGTGCATGGTGCGTGTGTCTGCGTGGGGTCAGCGTGGGGCGCGTGGTGGTGGGTGCCTGTAGCGCTGGGCCACGTGATGTATTGGAAAGCAGTTTTCTGCAGCCACGGAGAGAGACCCGGGTTGAGGCCTGAAGAAATGTTCTTCACCAGGAGGAAACTTCCTCAGGCGGTGCCGGGACGGAGCGGGGCGAGGTCCGTGCAGGAGCCGGGGTGATGGGGTTGGTGCTGAGCCCCCACGTGCAGGCGGCCTGCGGAGACTCCCCAGGAAGCCGAGCTGAGGCACTGAGCTCTTTGGGGGCCGCCAAGGGGAAGCGGGAAGTGGAGGAGGGTGTGTGGGCCTTGAATACTGGCCGGGACATGTGGGAGTGTGGTTGGCAGGAAGTGGAGTCTGTGACAGGGACAGGGCGTCCTGGTGGTGGAGCTCGGGTTTGGTGCTTGGTGCTGGTGAAGCACAGGTCAGCTGGAGGGCGGTGAGGGATCGCGGGTCTGCGTGGGAGACAGCAGCGGGTCAGTGGGCACTGTGGGCACGGACGTCCAGGCCTTGCTGGGGGCTGTGAGCGAAGCATGGTCTGTATCGGGTTAGCAGGGCAGTACAGGGCTGCCTGGAGCAGGACTGGAAGCTGGGGAGAGAGGGGGGTCTGTGTGCAGCGGGGGAAGCTAGGGTCTGAGGCGGGTCTGCGTGGAGCAGCGGGAAGCTGGGGTCTAAGAGGGGTCTGCGTGGAGCAGGGGGAAGGAACCTGGGGTCTAAGGGGAGTCTGCGTGGAGCGGGGCGGGAAGCTGGGGTGTGAGGGGTGGTCTGCCTGGAGCCAGGCGGGAAGCTGGGGTGTGAAGGGTGATCTGCATGGAGCCACGCAGGAAGCTGGGGTGTGAGGGGTGGTCTGCATGGAGCCTGGCGGGAAGCTGGGGTGTGAAGGGTGATCTGCATGGAGCCAGGCAGGAAGCTGGGGTGTGATGGGTGGTCTACATGGAGCCATGCAGGAAGCTGGGGTGTGAGGGGTGGTCTGCATGGAGCCAGGCGGGAAGCTGGGGTGTGAGGCATGATCTGCATGGAGCCACGCAGGAAGCTGGGGTGTGAGGCGGGGTCTGCCCACAGTAGAGCCCGCAAGGCTGGGGTGAAGCGGGACTGTTGGGGTTGTTGGAGACCCCTGAGCAGGGGTGGTTGTGGTGGCTGGTCCTGTGTCCAAGGTGGTGAACTCGGGTCACCCAGGAGGCTGCTGCAGGAAGCCCAGATCAGCTCCTTAGGTGGAGGGTTCCTACGAGGCAGCAGTGAAGCTTCTGAGATAGAGGCAAAGTTTGGGGAGAAGTGCGGGTGTATTCTAGCTCAGCAGGGCAGAGGCAGGTTCTGTCTGGGTGCTTGTAGAGCTGGGCAGGGAGGCAGCCTGAAGTGTGAGTGCCTCAATCAGCAGGAGAAACGTGTGGGTTATTGTTGGCAGAGATGTGCGGGTTAGCAGCAAGGCAAAGCACAGGTCTCTAATGCAGGGATGAAGCCCAGAGCTGAGGTGTTGGTGGGGTAGACAAACTCCTGTTCTGAGAGGCACCAGCGTGGATCTCCAGGGTCAGCGATATCCATGGCCCTTGGGGTTGGAACAATGGAGACAGGCAGTTGTGCTGTGTGCATCTGGGAGACCTGCAGTAGGAAGCCGCGATGGAGTGGACAGAGGCACAGAACTCGGATCCATGGTGAGGGCTCAGCTGTGACAGTCTACACCTCTGTGTGCGGGCCATGTACCTGGTCCTGGGCCCAGAGCTGTGCACAAGTTGAGTTACCTCATCTCGTGAGGCTGCTCTTCAGGATGCTGAGATTCCTGGACTACTGTCTCAAGCAGGCCAGCTGTGCCTCCTTCCACCTGCTGAATTATCCTTGTTGGATGGTGAGTCAGCGGTTTGGGTGGGCAGTGACGGGATCACCCTCCAGTGGGAGCAATGGCAGTGATCAGAAGATGTGCTTTTCCTTGTAGCCCGTGAGTATGAAGGAAGAGTTTTCGCAGTCAGAAAGAAGAACTTCAAGCACTTGATGGTGGAGTTGATGCAAATCTGGAACTTTCTGCCTAGGATCCTCAATCAGGAAGTCCTGGAGAGCTCCCAGAAGTTGAGGATTGTCAACAGAAGTGAGTCTCCCTGCATTCTCAGCAGGCATCGGAGTTGGGAGGTGTTTAGTTCATTCTGCACAGGTTCACCCTAGATGAACAGCAGCAAAGTAACTGTGAGTGACCAGAGAGACTATGAGTGACCAGAGTTATGCTTGTGAGGATGGGTGCCAGGCAGAAGTGGGCTACTTTCTGAAGTACCTGACATGACCTCTCCCTTTCTCCTTTGTGCTGGCTCTGCTGCCCAGCAGATGATGTTTAGACATCTGAAAACTGGAAAAAATTAGGTATTTTACTTGTGTAAATGAAGGACTTTGCCGTGTTCTCGTCTGGCATGGAGTTAGTGGCTGAGCCATGTCCAGTGCAGATTTTAAGTCACAGTGGAGTAGCTGTGAGAAATAGCCATCCAGGATCCTGCTGACATTGGAGATTACCCTGAGGAAGACTTGGCACTGGCATCTCTGAGAGCAAAGTAGGATGAAGGTGTTCTTTTGTGGTTGAGACTGATTTACCAGGCCCTGTTGGACAGGTTGCCATCATGGCATGACAACTACATGGGCAAGGAGATGTCAGAGGTCAAGGGTGTGATTTTGTGGGCTGAGCAGATGAATGACCCCGTCAGCACAAAGCCAAAGGCAGAATGTTGGTGGTTGCTGTGCGAGGACAGCCTTATGATACAGGGGCCGATCTCTGCAGTGACAACCTTGGCTCCTCAGGGGCCTCTGGGTTTAGGGACAACCTCAGGGATAGCTTTGCTGGACAAGGGTCAGTGGGGGCAGAGATGGCCTCATGCGACAGGATTCCATGGGTAAAGTAATGACCTCACCCATCTGGAGCCTGTAGGTACAGATAAGGTATTGCAGAACAGAGATCAGTGCAGTCAGGGGTGGTCTTGTGTGACAGGGGACTATGGGTGTAGGATGGCATCCCACCATGTGGGAAGTTGTGGAGTTTGTTGTCAATTTCCTTTGAATGTGATTTGGCTTTGCAAGCCAGGGCCCGTGGATGAGGGGCAGGGCAGGTGTGATTGTGGCCTGTGTTGTGGACTGCCCCACCATCTGATTCCTGTGGGTTCAGAGATGGCCTTGGATGACAGAGGCCTGTGGGTGTAGAGATGGCCTTACACAACAGGGATCTTTGGGTTCAGGCTGGCCTGATGTGTTAAGGGCCTGGGAGGAGCAGCATTGTACAAAAGGCATCAATGGGTGCAGGATGACATCTCATGCCACAGAGGCTTGTAGCTACAAGGAAGGCCTCATGTGTTGGGCTCTTAGATGTGAGTACAGCCTCAGTGTCTGTGACCTGTTTGTGCAGGCCACTCTTGCGTGATGGAGGCCTGTGAACTGCATGGTAAAGGGCTTTTGGGTGTAGGGACAGCCTTGCCTTCCAAAGGCTTGTGGGTCTGGGGAGACCTTGGCTTGTGCATGTGTTCACAGCTTACATGCCCAGGGCCACTGTGTTCATGACAGCCTAAGCTATCTTGGTCCTTTAGGTGCAGGAGAGCCTCTCACAATATGGATCTGTGCGTGCAGGATCTGCCTCAATGACAAGGGTCAGTGGATACAGGGTCTGCCTCAATGGCAAGGGTGTGTAGGTGCAGGGTCTGCCTCAATGACAAAGGTCTGTGGGTGCATAGATGGCCTCGTGCATCTGGGCCCTGTGGGGACAGGGAAGGCCTCAGGTGACTGGGGCCTTTGGTTCTGGGATGGTCTTTCATGTCCAGAGCCTCTGGGTGCAACAAAGACCTCACACACACCTGTGACTGGTTGCAGTGATGGCAAAGCATGACAGGGGCCCGTGGGTGCAGGGACGGACTCACATAAACAGGGTCTGTGTATGGGAATGGCCTCATGGCTCCAGGACAAATAGGAGAAGGGATGGCCTCACCCATCATTTTTATGATCAGGGATGGCCTCTAGCAAATGGTGCTTGTGTTTGTATGGGGGGAGGGATGACCATGTGTATCCAGGGTGTCTGGGTGGCCAGAATGCCTTGTGTAACAGTGGCCTTTGGGTATAGAAGTTACGACACATGTCTGGGACCTCTGTAGTGGGGTTGGCCTTACACATCAAGGGGCTGTGGATGTAATGATATTTTTGCACATCTGTGGCCTGTGGTTGCAGGAATGTTAAGGCATGAGAGGTCCTGTGGGTGAAAGGATGGCCTCATAGGCCCAGGGTCCCTGAGGTCATGGATGGGCTTATATAACAGGGATTATAGGAGATATAGGGCTGGTCTCTCTCAAAAGGGTCCTGTTGGTTTAGGGATACCCTGGCATAGTGGGCCTGTGGGTGCTTCACATGTCTGGGGCCTGTTCATGCTGGGACGGGCTTGTACATCCATGGTCTATAGATGCATGGATGGCCTTGTATGGACAGGGGTTTGAGGTAGTGATGGCCTCTTGTGACAGTTGCTTTTGTATGTCATGATGGCATCATGTGACAAAGACCTGTTGCATCATGGCCTTTTACTACATTGGCCATTGGTTGTAATAATGGCCTTCTTTGATAGAGCCTGTGTATGTGTGCCTGGTGGGCTCCTGTGACTTGGTCCTGTGGTCCAGCATGGCATCAAGAACTGATCCTTGTGTTTTATCAGTGTATGTGCATTCAGGTACAGTTTGGAGTGACAGTTGCCTTGGGTATAGGCTTGGTCCTACATGAAATGCAGGGATGGGTTTATGTGACAGGGGCCTTTGTGTACAGTTATGATCTCAGTTGACAGAGGTCGTTGGATTAGGACAAACTTATGTGACAGTGCCTGTGTGTGCAGGGAGGGTATCATGTGACATTTGCCTCATGTGCAGATGTGACCTCACGTGATGGTGGCCTTTGTGTGCAGGGATGGCCGCACAATGAGAGTGGCCATTGGATACAGTGATTGCCTTATGTGACAGGTCCTTTGCATGCAGAGATGACCTCATGAGTGTGGGATCTGTAGATGCAGGTGAGGTCTGTGAGTGCACTGATGAGCTTGTGTGACAGAACTGTGGGTCTAAGATGACTTCACGTAACACTGGCCTTTGCTTCTGGAGATGACCTTGTGTAACCGGAGCTTGTGGGCACTGGGATCGCCTCATGTTACAGGGATCTGTTGGTACAGGATGACCTCATGTGTCCAAGTCCTCTGGATGCACGGATGGCTCACAAGATAGTAGCCTTTCTGCTCTGAGATGGCGTCATGTGAGACATATCTGTGGCTGCAGGATAGGCTAGTGAGATAAGAGCCTGTAGGTGCTAGGATGGCTTTGTGTGACAGAGACTTGTTGGTGCAGGACAGACTCCTGTGACATAGGCTCTTCTTGCAGGGTTGGCCTTGTGAGACAGAAGCATGTGTGTGCTGCAGAATGGCCTCATGTGACATTTATCTTTGTGTGCAGGAAAAGTCTCTCCTGACAGGGAACTTGGGGTGCAGGGATAGCCTTATGTGAGAGAGACCTGTGTGCAGGATGCCCTCATCTGGCAGGTATCTATGGGTACGGCATGGCCTCCAGCACCAGTGGTCTTTGGGTATGGGAGATTGCCCCTGGATATCTTCCTGTTTGACCTATATGGGAGTTCATACGGACATGGCATACAGAGTCCCCAAGGGAGCCCCTGTCAATGATATTGGCAGCCTGAGACTTCAGCTTGACCTGATCACTGGCCATACAGGCAAGAACAGTGGGCTGCACCCCAGCCTTCCTTCTCTGTCCTTGGATGAGCGGTGCTGGGTCTTCCTTGATAAGCAACTGACAAGTTGGTGTGGTCCCACCTGCCAGGCACATGTGGTTTATGTGACCTGCATCAGGATTGGAGGATCTAGCGAGGTAGAGCTGCCTTCTCGCCAATTACATGCCATTGGTGGGTGAAAGGATTGTCGGGGGATGCCCTTCTGCCTTCCCTTTTTCTTTTTCTATGTAAGTTGTACTTGCTTTATGATAAATAGACATGCTCAACCAGACTGTATCTGGTGATTCTTGCTGAGGAACACTGTCACCTCATCTCCTTGGTGGTCATGGGGGGCTGCTAGTCAGAAACCCCTGAGATTTAGATACAGGGAAGGCCTCTGGTGATTGTGGCCTGTAGTGCAGAATGATTTCATGTGACATTGATTTTTGTTTGCAGGAATGACCTCAACCAAAAAGGGTTCCTTATGTGCAGGGATGACCTCATATGACAGAGGCCTATGTGTGCAGGGATGGACTTAATGTGTCAAGAATGTTTGCATGTAGGACAGCCTTGTGTCACATTGGCTGTTGCTACAGGGATGGCTTCATGCAGCACCAACCTGTGAGAGTGGTTGGTCTTACAGGGCTGTTTGCTGAACTGTTAAGAAGAAAAGAGTCTGTGGGTTTATGGACAGTCTCATGACAGGACCCTTGAGTGCAGACATGACCTCATGAGTGGGATTCTTTAAGTGCAGGGATGTACTTGTGCAACAGGACATGTGCGTTCCAGACGACCTTGTGTTACTTTGGCCATTAGCATTGGGAAGACTTCATTCAGCAGAGGCTTGTGTGGATGGACAGTCTTGTATGACATGGGGCTTTGGGTTCAGGGTGACCTTGTGTGGGAGGGCCTGTATATATTGCAGAGATTGCCTCATACATGAGGAATCCATGGGTGCAGAATTTCCATGAGTGACAGGGGCCTTTGGATACAGCAATGTCATTATGTAGCAGAACTGTAGGCATAGGTTAGCTTCATGTGACATTTGACTTTGCATATAGAAATGGCCTTATGCTACCAGGATTTGTGGGAAAAGTACTACCCCGTGAGTTGTAGGCCTGTGGTTGCATGGTGGCCTCATGAACCAGAGGCCTTTCTTTCCTGGGATCACCCCATGTGATAGGGACCATTGGATGCAGGACAACCTCGCACCACATTGGTCATTGTAGCAGGGATGGTTTCATGCAACAGAGGCCTGTTTTTGCAAAATATCCTTGTGCAAATTGGGTTTGTGATTAAGGATGGATTTGCAAAACCCCTCTCTTATTGTGTTTGCCAGATCTGCCTAGAAAACAGGATGGTGAGGGTCCAGGAAAGTTCCTGTGCAAAAGGGCACTTAGAGTCAGGCATGGCCTATGTCACTGTGGCCTTAGGTGCAGGGATGACCTCATGCTAGATGGTTCTGCATGTGTAGGATGGCCTGAAGTGAGATACTATTATGCTTCAGGGTCCCTCAGTGTAGGATGGCCTCGTGGAAAGGAACTTTGTGTGGAGGGATGGCCTTGTGTGACATTGTCCTTTGTGTGCAGGGATGTTTTCATACGACATTGGTCTTTGGATACAGGGAAGTCCTCACCAAATGGATGAGGATAGAGTCATATGACAGGCTTGAGTATACAGGAAGCCTCATGTGACAGGTGCATTTGGGTGCAGGGATGGCCTATGTGACAGATGCCTGTGTGTACAGGATGAACTTGTGCAACTGGCTGTTGGTACAGGGGTATCCTCATGTGACATTTGTCATTGAAGGCAGATGTGGCCTTGTGTGAAAGGGCTGTTTGTATGCTGAAATGGCCTCATGCGTGAGGGCCCTGCGGGTACAGAAAAGATTCTAATATCAGGGACCATTGGGTACAGGGATGGCCTCATGCAATGGAGAACTGTGGTTGCAGGAAGGCTTGACTCAACCTTGGCCTTTGGTTGCAGAGATTTCCTCATGCAACAGAAGCCCATGGGTGCAGGTATGGTCTTGTGTGATAGTGGTTTTGTAGGAATGACCTCATGCAAAGGAGCCTGTGAGTGCAGGGTTGGCCTCATGAGAAAGGGGCTTTTGTATTCAGGGAGTGTCTCATGGGAGAGGGATCCATGTGTGCAGGATAATCTCCTCCCCCATCCTTGTTGAGAGCGAAACTGTATCCTGAGCCAGAAGTCCAGGCTGTGCCTCCCCCACCCAGAGTGATGGCCTCACGCATGGAGCATGCAAGCAGCCATGAGTTCTCCTATCCACACTAAAGGCTCATTTCACCCAGAAGCCTGTTGGAAGTTCCAGGAAGCTTCAGTCTCCCATCTGAGATGTAATTCCAGCAGAAGCCCTTTCTCCACAAATGAAGATGTCACCAGCTCTAAAGATGAGATAGTCTCAGTGGCAAGATCAATTTCCCACCTTATTTTAGTGAGTTGTTCCTCCACATTCTCTTTGAAACCCTTTCCCTTTGTCTTCCTTGTGAAAAACAGCAACCTGCAGGGCTCTGTCCGCTGGCACATGCTGTGAGTTGGCTATTGGCACAGACCTTGTCCAAAAGGTACAGTGGCACTTGTCGGTGCAGGAGAGAAGCAGTGTGCACTCCCAGCAGCCTTCGCCTTTGCAGCAGCTCTGTTTAATTCCCTGATTTACTGAGGCACTACAGCTGGAAAAAAAAAAAGACTATTCCCTGTGCGTTACAATCATAAGATTTTGTCCTTGGTGAATACTCTGTCCTGACATTTGATTTTGGTAAAGGATTGTCCCATTCTGAACATTCATAAAGTTGCTATCCCTGGTGAATTTCCTATTTCATGAGAACAGATTTTCATAAAAAGGCATTTTGAAGTCACTACTCTCATGTCTGTCCCCCTTTTCTGACTTCACTGACGTCCATAAGACATGGTTTATACAGAAATCTTTTTCCAGAGCCATGTATTCATGAGGTCTCTCCCCTATGTTTGTTCCGTGATGTATTCTAAGTTGTGAGTTCTAGATAAAGGCTTTTCCAGTGGTGGAATTCATAAGGTTTCTCCCTGGTGGGTGTTTGCCAATGTCTTGCAAAGGATGACATATGGCAAAAAGTTTTTCCACACTCATTACATTCGTAAGGTTGTTCCCCTTTTGGAGGATGAAGTAGGTGATTGTACTTACACTACCAAGAATCCTGTTTCCCAAGTTGGACACCAGGGCCAATTAGTAACAGGATCCAGAAATCGTCATCCACTACATGGAAAGGAAAAAGCAAGGTGCCTCCCTCTGGTGAGGATGCAAGTTCATTCAAAGGTTCAACCTGTCTTACATTTGGTCCTAATAGTGTATCAATCAGTGTCAGAGGCAGGAAGAGAGATGAGGACTTACTACACTGATGGAATGGCAAGTCCGTTCTGAAGCCCTAATGCTTCCCAGAATCTAGCCAGTGGCTGTAATCATCCCTGACATTGCAGGAGGAGTCAAGAGATCCAGTTTGGAAGGTGATTAGAAATGGAGTGTCCTGAACTAACTGCTATGAGCCATCTGGAGGGAAAAAGATCTCATAGAAACGACCACTCACAGACCTGGTTAAATGGAGTTACACTGGCCATGCACATCTGCTCTCTGTCCACTCTGTATTGCTCACTTAAAACAGCAAGTATTTTAACTAGTTTAAACTCTTCCCATTTCTGAAAAACTGCATTTTTATTTGCTTCCTTAAAAATTAGAGGAAAAGCTGCATGTGAACCTGCGCGCGCACGCACACATACACACATCATCCATCTGCTACTTCTCTCCCCAATGGATGACAACAGCTGCAGCTGGACCTGGCTGACTCCAGGAGCCAGTGTTTGGCCCGTCACATGCTCCTCTTATTTCTGTGCATTAGCAGGAAGCTAAGTTAGAGCGACATTGCAGAGGAGACAGAACTAGATCAGTTCACATGTATTCCAACATGGGGTGAGGACATCCCACACAGCAACCTAACACACTGCAGCACAACAAAGGCTTCTGATCTTTATTGTTTAATTTATCTAAAAAGTCCAAATTAGAGAAAGACAGATGCAGAGAGAGATTATTCTGTCTGCTCCAATTCATGCCCCAGTTTGTTGTAATGACCAGGGCTGGGCCAGGCGAATGTTGGAGCTAAGCGCTGCATCTGTGTCTCTCTTATTGGGAGCAGGGACCCAAACACCATGCCAGCTAGATTGAAAGTAGAGCATCCAAGGTTTGAACCAGCATCTGCATGAGATGCAGGCACCACAGGCTGCGGCCCTACCTGCTGTGTCACAATACCAGTTCCAAGGCTTTCCATTTTTACATTTATATTCTCTTTACTCTGTGGCCTACAACCAGCCTGTTATTTTTGAATGGTGAAATTGATATACCTATCTCAAGCATTTAAAAAACCTTTTTTTGGAAAAGGAAATTGATTTGATAAATAAAAAGACTTTGTGAGCACCTGGTTCTCATGCTGAGAGCTCTACATCCTAGGAAATGGGGAGGGCCTGGAGAGGGGCTGTCCTCTTGCCCATCATTGTGGGGACCTGATACTGAACTGGTAGATGACCTTGCTGTGGATCTCAAATCCCTTCCTGAGATCCATTGAAAGTTCTCAACACAAGTGTTTGTTGGTATGCTGGACCATATCTGTGATCATTGGTTGGGTCCTGGGTCTTCCCTGTGGTTCTGTAGGGCACTGGATACCCTCATCTCTTCTGCATTGCTTCCTCCCCTGGTGCCAGAAAGCCCCTCCAGGCAACGCCCAGAGCAGGTGATCATGCTGATGCCAAGTGGAATGTCCAGCTTGGATGGAAGAAGTGGCTCAGGGAACATCTAGAAGAGGGGGGCACCATGAACAAAAGCCTCTCTAACCCACCACATTTTTTCTGCAGGGAGCCCAGCAAGCAGGTGTCGCATGCCACACCCCCTCAGCCACTTGATCAGCAGGGAGACCCCTGTGTCCTGATCTGTGCGCATGGTCAGGCAAGTGGGCAGGCGAGTGTTTGAGGACTTAGGACTAGAGAGCCCGAGACTTTCAACAGAAGTCAGGCTTCCCATTTCTGTGCTCTGGCATGGTCCTAGATCTGGCTCAGGGCTCAGAGCTGGAAGTACAGTGGCAACACATCCTCAGATGGCAAGAAGATGCCTCTTAATGGGTCCCTGCCAGCCTCTTTCCCAGAGTGGCCACATGCAGAATGGAGCTCACAGATTCCTTCCACCCCTTGAGTGCCATGATTGACCAGCTTCCTGATAGCACTTGGACATTTACAGGCTGTCCCTGTGTTGTGCTTTGTTACTGTTGACCAGCTGCTGAGGCTCAGGCCTGGGCTGGCTTGGGCTGCTGGTTCAAGGCGGGTACACTGTAATCACCCCATGGAGCTGCACCGTGAGACCCTTGGAAGTAGCTTGGCAGCCACCACCACAGCTTCCCAAGGCCTGAGTTTCTGAGCCACAGTCCCAATCTTTCTGGCTGTGTAGCATACACTACAGCTCAGGACCTGAGGCCCAATTAGATTCTCCAGACCCAAATACTTTATCTTCCTGGATTTGGGGGGCATATCCAGGAATAGCATCTGCCCATTTAAGAGAGCCTCCCTCCAAGATGGAGGGGCCAGCATGTGCCTCTGACCTCACAGTGGCAGTTGGATGATTCCATTTACATAGAGGGGAGGGGGTGGAATGGTAGGAAGGGGGTATGCCACAGGCTCTAGTGGGATGGATTCAGAGCTGCATTATCCTGAAATAGAAAGTTTAATAGAGGGGCCATGACACCCTAGCAGTTGTGTGGTGTGACACCACAGGCCTGTGGGATCCATTTTCCCTGGCTCTCCCTGGTCCCCCATAGCTGGCTCTGCAGTGGTACGCTCCAGTTGCCAGGTTTAGATTTCAGAAAAAAAATCAGTGTTCTTTGCTGCGAGGCCGTGGATGTGGTGGTGACCACTGAAGCTGCCTTGCTTCATGGAGCCGCCAGGGGCCACCCCTCATTCATATGTGGGGTGGTTCCTGGATGAGCTACACGACGTGAGTCTGGGCGCCATGAGGGTTTTGTGATCTGAGCCACTGTTGCCACAGGGTCTGAGGCCAGCCCTCACCTATGGACAGGTGTATTGGGTGGTTTATTCCTATGGTAGAGCAGGACCTGGGTATCAGGAACATGAAGAGGGAGCTTCATTGGTTTATTGGTTTATTGGATATCACAGAGTAAGGGAATGGTTTCAGAGTGCCAAATGAAGTGGCCTTTTTGTTATGTTTGTTTTAAATTTTGGGCAGGGATCCATGACACATGATTTTTCCAACTGTGACAATTTTGAGGACAAATCTCCCCAAATCAATTTAGTGATGAAACCTCTTGTATTGAAAGGACACTTGAACTCAGTTGAAAGTTTGGGATTATATCTCATTATCTTCAATGAAGAGTGCCCCTGAGGTGCTTTTCAGTGAGATTCTTCACTGTTTCATCTTTGTCTTGTTAACAGAAAGGAGATTGTTAAAGCTTAGTGATTGTCAATTCCCAGAGTTACTTTTTTTTTTTGTTTCAATTCATTGTTAGGTAACAGAGACCTCCTCCCTTTCAGTGTGTATAGTTGTCTTTGTTGCATATTTCCAAGTTTAAAAAAAAACACTAATATTTTTAAAAGACTAAACATTGAGGCAGATGTTATTATGCTGTTCTTTCATTTATTGCACTGTAGCGTGAGGGAGGGGTGTGTGTGTGTTCTGAGTGAAGTAACGAAGTTTTGGCCACCAGTATCAAGGTGTCAAGGAGAAGACAACAGTTGGAACAGATCACTAGTATTAAAAAATCAAATGCTTACTGAAGCATACACACACCTACTAGGGAAATTTATAGGCTGGGCAGCTGACATTCTCCTGAATATGGAAGTCTGTAGGCTGAGGAAATGTTTTAAGCAGTGCAGGCATGAAGCACAACAGTGCTTTAAGGTAAAAAGCAGCTGTGTTAGTGGCGAGTGGGCTCAGGAACTGATATGTTGGCATGCTTGCTGGCATTGGGGAGCTGTTTGAAGCCTTTTCAGGAGTTAGACCTGGGCCTTCCTGAGCCTAGGTAAGGATGTAGGTTAGATGTCAGAGAAGCAAAACTGAAGATAGAGCTGCAGTGATAGGGGACAATGAATGAGGATATATTTAAGCATTGGAAATTAAAATGGATATTGCTTTAATTAGGGATGAGGGAGAAAAAGGATCTGGAATAACTGCCAGCTTTCTGGTTGTGGCACTCTAGGCATCCAAGTGCAGGCATTTGGAGAGTGAAAAACTAGTGAGAACTAGTTTGGTTTTTCTTTCTTTTTTTGTTGTTGTTCTTTCTCTGTCTCCCCCCACAAAAAAGCTATTGTCAGGTTTATTTATTTGGTATAGGTTAATGAACTATAGACAGCAACCTGGGTGTGGGGATTAGAGTTAGAAAAATGATTTTGGAGGGGAGAGTACTTATTAAATGGTATTTTTTATGCAGAAAGTTCCTAGCAAGTGAACAGTTGCTGTAGAGATTTTGGATTGAAACCTGGAAAGAACTAACCTTGTACTTCAGAAGACTCTTTAAAATGTGTTTTTATTCTCCTTCTTTCTCCTACCTGCCTCCTTTGTTTTTGGTAGAGTAGCATCTGGGGCTTGGCAAAGAAACAACAGAAAAATCTTATTGAGTGATGATGGGTGATCAGCTGACCCAGAGAAAGTTGAAGCACAGAAACAATGTTGGAAGTCTTGAGCTATGTTGTGCTCAAGACCTATGGTGGGGGTGGGGGAAGAAATGATTTACAAGGTCACAGTTATGGCATGACTACCATGAATGGGGGTGGGGAACGTTCACCCTCTGAATTACCTGAGTGTTCCAAATGTCTCATTCCCATCGTAGATAATCAGAGAAACCTATAGAGTTTGGATGCAGGGGTTCAGAATCTAAACACAGGGACCAGAATCATGACATTGCCATTCTGTGCTGAAATACTGGCTGTTCCACTTCTGATCTACTTGCTCTGATGTACATGGGGAAGAAGCAGAAGCTGGCCCATGTGTTTGGACTGCTGCGGCCCATGTGGGAGACCCAGATGTTGTTGTAGACATTTGATTTGGTCATTCCTAGCTTCTTCTGCTTTTGTGATTGGGGGAAGTGGATAGAAGAGTTATCTCTGTCTGTTTCACTCTACTTCTGAAGTAAATAAAATGAATTCTTTAAAACAGAACTTTAAACCCAAGCTTGTCATTTGTTTTTTTTTTAAAGATTTATTTATTTTATTACAAAGTCAGATATACAGAGAGGAGGAGAGACAGAGAGGAAGATCCTCCGTCCGATGTTTCACTCCCCAAGTGAGCCGCAACGGCCGGTGTGCGCCGATCTGATGCCGGGAACCTGGAACCTCTTCTGGGTCTCCCACGCGGGTGCAGGGTCCCAATGCTTTGGGCCGTTGTCGTCTGCTTTCCCAGGCCACAAGCAGGGAGCTGGATGGGAAGTGGAGCTTCCAGGATTAGAACCATCGTCCATATGGGATCCCGGTGTGTTCAAGGCAAGGACTTTAGCCGCTAGGCCACACCGCTGGGCCCAACTTGTCATTGGTTTTTAAACTTTTTAATTGAGATATTTGTTTGAGAGTTGTGGAGATCGAGTCAGAATGAGAGTGCTTTCACTTGCTTCTCTACTCCCTGAGTGTCTGCTGTGTCTGGGGCTGAAGCTGGGAGTCATATATACAACTTAGGTTTCCCATGTGGGGTCAGGAACTCAGTTACTTGAGCCGTCACTGCTGCCTCCCGTAGTCTGCATCAGCAGCAAGCTGGAGTCAGTACCTGGAACTGGGAATTGAACAAGGTAATTCTGTGGAATGTGAGTATCTTAATCATTAAACAAAAATATCCACTCCCCAACGTCTATTTGCAAGCTTCAGATAAATGTTTTCTTTCCAGTAGGAATATGTTTTGTGTGAAATACAGTATAATTTATATATAAAACCCAATTGGTGCTAAAAAGTAACAGAACTTAGGTCACTCAGCTTCTTTTTTTGGCCTTCTTTGTCTCTGTTCTTTCCTTTCGAAGCTATGGGAACACATCTGTATGCTTCCAGTTTAAGAAATCATTGCCTTTCCCTCTATTGCACTTCTTTATTGTAGAGTGATAGTAGGTAGAAGTTTGCAGAAAAATATCCTGTGGTGCCTTCTGTGTGGTGATTTTGTTTCCTCAAAAGAAAATGAGGGAATTGACTATATAGAGTTGTAACTGTGTTTGTAATCAGTACTTATTACCTAAATTGCATTTTAAGAACTTAATTTCCTTTGTCTTTAAGGTTTTGATTACGCTACCTGATACTATTGGACAAAGCCAAGATTCTCGTGGTTTTCCATGGGACTGGAAGATCTATGTAACTGTTGTTGCATGGTTTCCAATTTTCATGTTTTTGTGGAGAATTTTTCAATGTGTAAGTAAATGCTATACTAAAAAAAGTTCATCCTCTTAGCTGAACAGCTAATATAAGAAATGTGTATTGCTTTTAGGAAAGACAATCACTTATGTTCTGTGTCTAATATAAAAACCAAAGGCATTCAGAACAATTTTGTAAGTACAAGATTTTGAAAGAATTTCCTGTAGAAGTTTTCTGTAGTATTAAAATACCAAAATTCTTTCATTTCTTTTTTTCTCTATTTTTAAAACTTTAATAGATAGCCAGATAGAGAAAGAAACACAGAGAGACATACAGACCAAAAGAAATGTCCACTCTGCTATTTCACTGCTCAGATGCCTCCAACAGCTGGGGTTGGGCCAGCTGTGGTTGTGAGTTGAGAACCCAATCAGAGCCTCCTGCATGAGTAACATGGCCCGAATACGTGAGCTATTGCTGGTGCCTCCTGTGGTTGGTTTGTATTTGCAGGACCATGTAGGCAGGAGGCAGAGCTGGAGATTGAACCCAAGCCCTCTCCTTTGGATTGTGACCATCTTACCAGACTGTTTTCCATCAGTAGGTCAAGTTCAGAAGTTTATTATGGTTACTGATAATTGATGTACTTAGTTTCTTCAAGCTTAGTTTATTAACTTCTTCCACTTACCAAAAACAAACAAAAAAAACACATTTATTTGAAATGTAGCAAGAGAAATAGAGGGAACAAGCAATTAATCTTGTAATGACTGGTTCATCCATCAAGTGGCTGTAATAACTAAAGCCTGGATCAGAATGCAGCCCAGAAATTGCATCTGTGTCTTCCCCCATATGTGCCAGGAATTCAAATTCTTGAGCAACCGTTTGCTGCTTCCCAAGTCAGTAATGGAATTGGACTGTAAATGGAGCTGCTGATCTCTTGGAGAAACTGATCCCGTTTCCAAGATATGCTCCTTTCCTGTGGAACTTGAGGGTGACATCATGCAGCCACTTCCTTTCCTAGGTCAAGAGAGCCGTGCAGCAGGAAGGGTTGCACTCTGTCCTGATGAACATAGATAAAAACACAAGCTTCTCTTTTTCTCACTTTCCTCATGCTGCACATCTATCCCAGAATGTGCCTGTGATTTCTTCATCATTTACATAAACATTACAGAAAATTGTTTTAAAAGGTATGGTGAAAAAAAGATTTATTTGAAAGGCATAGTTGGAGGGGGAGATGAAGACTGAGGGAGGGGAGTTATTTTTTCATCTTCTGGTTCACTCCCAAAATTTTGGCTACAACCAGTGAGGCTGAGCCAGGCCAAAAGATGACAGGAGCCAGGAGCTTTTTCCAGTGTCCTAAGTGGGTGCATGGGCCCAATAACATGGGCCACCTCTTACTGCTTTCCTGGGTGCATTCACAAGGAGCTGGATTTGAAATAGAGCAATCAGTATCCATATGAGATGCTGCTATCACAGATGATAGCATAACATACTATGGCATCATAAGGGCTCTCTAAGGGTCTTTTAACTTGTTATTCTGCTTTGAATATAATGCGTCTAGCCATAGAATTCCTTTTCTCTATCTTTAAGACTTCTGCAGACTAAAAGTTAGGATTGTCGTTTTGTAAACATGGAGAAATTTTTTCTTCATTTTAAAAATTGTTTTCTCTTTTTGAACTAATGTTTTTCAGGTATTGCTTTTCTTTTTATTTTTCATTTTTTTTTAATTTTGAAGACTTATTTATTTTTATTGGAAAGGCAGATTTACAGAGACAAGGAGAGAAGAGGACCATCTTCCATCTGCTAATTCACTCTCCAAAGTGTACCCATGGTGGGAATGGAGTTGATCAGAAGCCAGAATCCAAGCTCTTCTTCTAGGTTTCCCACATGGGTACAGGTGCCAAGCCTTTGGACCATCCTTCAGTTCTTTCCCAGGCCACAAGCATAGAGCTGGATGGGAAGTTGAGCATCCAGGATGAGATCTGGCACCCTTATGGGATACTGAGTGCTGGCAGGCAGAGGATTAAGCAGTTGGGCTGATTTTTTTCCTTTAAGCTTGAGGGAGTTTCTCAAAATAATGTTTTTATTCACTAATTTACCATTGTAGCATTCTATTATACCCTATTTTTCCTTGTTTAATTTTATTTGTATCCGTATTTTATAGCTGAATTAAGTTTTCTTTTATTTTCTTCCTCATCCCTAATGGGGCTGTTGAAAATGGATTTTTTTAACTTTATTATTCGATAAAGATCAAAGAAAAGTGAGGGTTGCTTTACTGTTTTCTTTACAATCAGTTCAGATGTGTCCAATTGATGATATTTATCATATTTATTTTGAATGTTAGCATTAGGGAATGTGATAATAGTTTTCTGAAAATATTTCTTTTAGTGCCAGATTTGTTTCGGGAAAATAAATCAGTGAAATGAAACAGGAATCTTTACAAAAAACTATTTCAGAGCTGTTTATTTACTACTTAATTTAAGAATTTGAAAGGAAGACTTTCACATGTAGATTTTCTCATTGGAAATAGAGCATTTGTCATGCAGAAATTATTTGTAACATTTACATTGGCAGAAGTTAAATTGGATTTACCTAAACGTATATTTGCTTTAACATCTTTTCAAAATTTGTTTCAGGTTAAGAATTGTGGTTTTACAGGTAAGCTTTTTTTTATTGTTCTATTTTAGATCTCATAATTTTTGTATATAATCTGAAAACTTACAGTTTTCTATATGTTTTTAGTGAAAAACAAAAAGCTTGCTGTAGAAGTTTCTGGAATAATACAAGAAAAACGTGAACTACTTGACAAACATAGCTTTGCGGATAAAGAGGTAAGACAATTTTGAAAATAAAAAATAAGAGCCAGAAAACTAATTATTATGTTCATAGTTTTGTGTAAATAGTTTATTTGGAGTGTAATACAGCATTATGCTGTTCTTCACTTCAACATTTAACAGTTCTTACTAATTTTAGCCATTGTGTTAGGAGTGACATTGTCTCATTCTGGTTTTACCCTGTGTTGTCCTAATGAGTTTGTTTATATATCTTTGAACCACTTGAATTTTCTTTTTATGGACTTGCTTTTTCACATTTAAAAAAGCATATTCATATTTTCCTTTTAATAATTTTCCTACATTTTATAAGGGAGTCCTTTTTTCATTATGTGTATTTCAGTTATGGTTTTCTAATCTGGCTCTTGCAAACAGGTGTTTTCATAAGTTCACTCTGTGTGAAGCTCTGCCTTCCAAACAAATAAGTAAATGTTTATTAGAATAATTTATAGTTTGTGCTCACGGTGTTGGTTTGTTTCAGAATGAGAATTTAGAGCCATCTTTGAAACATTCCAGCGTTGAGGAGTCCAATAAAGCACAAGCTTTGAAGGTAAAGAAACCAATGGCCTCCTTTTGAAAGCTGGGGCAAATATTGTTGCTGATGACTAACATAGACTTTATAGATAATGTATTGTCAGTAAAGTAAGTTACAAAGAGGTGTGAAAGAATAATTTAACTTTTATAACTTAAAAATGGTTAAATATTAGAAATAGGTCATTGCTAGGTAGCATGTTTTGACTGAGGCATATTCAGTTCACGGTAGAGCTCACTAGAAGCTGTTTGTTCTTCCTTCCTGGAAAATTCCTGAAGTGACTTTTCCTGTTTTGGACCCAGTTTACTCCACGAGGAGACGAAGGATTCATTAAAACAATTTCAGGAATAGTTGTCAGCAATAAATTACCTAAACTGTGTAATGGTATTTACCTTTCTGTAATCCTCAGAACACTGGGAAATATTCAGAATCAGATCAGGGATTTGCATTGTAAATATTGATATGCTGCTAAGTGTTTCAGAACTGCCTGTCCAAAAATCATTTGCTGAGTTCTGAGGAAAAAAGAATGTTCCCCCATGGCTGGTCTGAAGTTACCAACCTGAGGTTACTGAATGAGGAGTATTCTCATGATTCAGCTTTCCTGAGCCTGGTGTGATTCAACTCCTTGTAAGGAAAATATACTACACTTTAGTTCAATTAAGATGGATTAAGTTAAGTGACTAGAATATGCCACTACCACTTAAAGATCGGGATGTGAAAAGCAGGGAGTAATAACGCAGTACAGAAGAGGTCTGCTTCCACCGAGGTGAAGTTAGAAGGTGGTAGACACTTTAATTTGGTGTAGGAGTTCAATTCCATGTGGCAGTTTCAATCACTGATGTCTTTCATCATCAGAACATCTATTTGTCATTAATTTCCTTGTGCAGTGCAAAGGATGGCATAAATTGTGTTGCAAATATGATATATCTATTAATGCTTTCTTCCTGTGTTACCTAATAATATCAAAAGCATATTGATAACCTCTTATACTTGCTGACCCTTTAAAACACCATCCTAGTAGTAATTGACTAATAGTTTGACAGAAGAATTTTAGAAGGCATTTGGCTTGCTAACAGAACAGGAAAAACTCAATAGCAAACACATTTACTCAACCTGGAGTATATGTGTAGACAAACTGAAATAATGGAATATGCCAGCCTGTTGTGAAGGCATTTCAGTTATGTAACATATCAGAAAAAATTAGCTAATTGGATATTTTGGAATTTTTTTCTTATTTTACTAATTAAGAAGACATAGCATTTATTTTCAGGGGTAGTAGTCATAATTAAATACAAACTGTGAGAATTTTCACAAATTTATTAGTTGAATCTAGAAAAAAAATTAAACCAGTAGAGCAGGTAGAGTATTTCTGATTCAGGTCAGAAAATTGCTATAAAAATAGTCAAATTTAGAGAGATAGGAAAAATAACTTTTTTTTCAGCAGCACAATAGAGCTTTTTTAAAAAAAAATTATTTTTGCTTGCTTTACATTTGAAACTTTTGATTTTGTTTTTTCAACTTTTGATTTTGTTTTTTCAACTTTGTTGAAGGCTCACAAATGGCAGAGGCATATTTATTACATTTTTTAAAATTCAGTAGGAATAATTATTTAAAATTTTTAATTGTACAATTATTTTAATTCAATATCAAATATCATGAAGAAATCTTGATTTTATTTAATTTTGATGTTATTACATTATAATGAATTAGGTTATTTCACCTTTTTTGTTTTAGAATGCTTTAAAGCAAAGGTTGGCAAACTCTACACAGTGGATTCTCCACCAGTTTCTTTTTTCTGTTTGATTTTTCATGATATAGTTTTGTAGGCTCAAGGATTTCCTCTCTCACCCACCTGTTTTTTGTTTAAAAAAAAAAAAAGTTCTACGGCACAATGCTGCTCATTCAGTTAGAATTATCTTTGTTTCTCATTAACATAGTATGTGTGAATAACTGTGATAGAGATTGTGTGTCCTGCAAGCCTGAACTGTTTATTCTCTGTGAAGAAGCTTGTTGGCACCTGCTTGTTGGCACTTTGTTCTGACAATCATTAGGATCTGTGAATTAGACTTAACTTATACTCCATGTGTTTGGGTGTAGTCACCTGATTTCCCTAACTACAAATTCCCACATAAGTCTTACAAAGTTGACTTTTCTTTTAGGAAACACATGAAAAGCTGGAGAGTTGCAAATTCAACGAACAGGATGACGTTTTCTTTTTAGAAAAACAATTAGAAAAAGAGAAATCTGAACATTTTGAACAAAATGCATTGGTAAGACTTTTTGTATTTAATGACAATATTATAATATGCTAATGGGGTTTCAAAATGTAATGTTATTGGCCAAAGTATAACATGTACTATACAAAAAGGTAAGGAATATAGAGGTCAAAAAATGGAGAGCACCATTTTCCAGATCCTCTGTTTTCCCTTCCTTAGATGCCATATGTGAAGTAGGGTTTTTTTTTTTTTTTGCATATTTTCTTACAGAACTTTCTACATTCACTACTGATGTAGGCCATATAAATCATTTATGTTGAATGATCACATACACACTGTATAGTTTTTATTCATTAAAAATTTTGATTAGGACATTGTAAATATGAGCAGTTAAAATCACGATGTGTGTAAGGTGTAATGTACATTATGTACCTTAAGTGTTGTGAAGTATCAAAGTTGAGATGTGGCATCTTGAAAATTGGAGGGGTTTAGTAAATACTTCTCTACTAACTGATACTTTCTTTCCAGGCAAAACAAAGCATCCAGACCCTGGATGATGAAAGAAAACTCCTCCAATCACAAATTGCTGCAGTAAGTTGAATTTGTCTGACACTTGTAGGTCTGTTGCTTTTGCAAATAAATTAAATTTGGTTGTTGCTTTTATTATTCAGGAATACTATTTGATGTTAGGGTTTCAGAGGTAGATGATCTTCAGTTTACATACACACACAAGGCACTTGATGAAAGTTTATTGTAACACTATACACATATTTGAAAAGCTGTTGCTATATACTGAGACCTGTTGAAGATGCTTGGTGTTTAACATATTAAGGCAGAAAAACTCTCATAAAGTTAGTTTTTAGTGGATGAGATACAGAATACATGGTTCACAAAATTTGCTATGCAATACATGGACATTGATAACAGGTTATGTCATTTGTCCAAGGTCACGTGGCAAATTGGTGGCAGAACTATACTCTGATTCTAGGTTTTTTCTTCCTGCTATGCTGGGCTGCCTCTGTTGGCATGTTGCTGCCTTTGTTGGCATGTTGTTTCCATGCTTTAGGATGCTTTAGCTGTTGTCCACGTGGATATTCTAGGGAGTCCATGAAGATGATCTGTTGTGTTATGTTAATTGTTACTGACTTAATATGTTTTATACTTAGGCTAAAAGAACCACCGAGAGCTTTCAAACACGTTTGGATTTATTTAAGGTATTGATTGAAAATTTGCAGCTTCACGAAAGCTTGAAACAGGTTTGTACTCAATAGAGACTCTAGCTTTCAGCTATGTCATTAGAAGCACTTTGGGCATACTTGTGACCAACAACATATTAAGACCTAGAGTAGATATTTTTTCTTGTTATTATCAGAGTAGGACACTTTCTTTGCCCACTTGCAAGTGTATATTTTAGGGAGGGGTACACGAGTGTATATTCTTCTGCTACTCTTTCCTGGGAGTGAAAGTAAACCAGCTTATTTTATACCTTGGCAATCACAGCAGATAGCAGTTACATCCAAATCTTATCTGAGGTTTAATGGCACACATGATTCTGGAGGTAGATAAAATGAGGACTTTATATTTATCCTTTTCTTCCCCATTTATATAGGTAAGATACACTCATTCACATGTATTTCTTTTCCCAGTAACTTGATAGTTTTTCAGTGGGAAACTTTACATATGATCAATAATTGCATTATAGTTCTGTAAGTGCTATATCTGGGTCTTGTAATAGGATTACATTTTCTGTCTCACCCAACATTTTCTTTATCATAATTATTTTGTTTCCTATATACCTATTCATAATTTATCAATACACTGTTTTCAAGAGATGTAAATCTTATAAAATGTGTTTATTTGAGAGGTGGAGATAGAGAAAGTTCTTATCTTCTTGGTTACTCCCCAAATAGTTGTAATTTTAGGCTGAGCCAGGCCAACACTCAGAACTGGGAGCTCACTCTTGGTCTGCCATGTAGGCAGCAGGGATCCACCTTCACAAACCATCACCTACTGACTCTTCAGGGTCGTATTTATTGGAAAGAGGAAACTGGGTGGACTGAGACTTGAGCCGCTTCATTATCAGAGATACTGGATATGGATGTCGAGTGGTGCCTTGTTACATGAGAGGCTCAATCCAATTCTTCTTCTTCTTCTTCTTCTTCTTCTTCTTCTCCTCCTCCTCATCCTTCCTCCCTTCTCCCCCTCCCCCTCCTCCCTCCTCCCCCTCCTTCCTCTCTCCCCCTTCCTCCTCCCTCCTCCCCCCTTCCCCTTACCCCCTCCTCCTCCCTCCTCCCTTCTCCTTCTTTCTTCCTTTTTTTTTTTTTTTTTTTCTGTGATGCTCTTGCTGGCTTTTTTTTTTTTTTGCCTTCAGACTATTTAATTTTTGCGGAGTGCTACCAAATTAATCTGCCTTTAGGTCTTCCCATTTTTATGTCAGCTTCTGAGGTCTACTGAGTTTATTACTATTTTTCTGTCACTTTCCACGTTTTGTTTTTACAGTCATCTTTGATGCATTTCCTATTAAGTGGAGCTGCCAGGATTAGAACCAGCGCCCGTATGGGTTCCAGGCGCATTCAAAACAAGAACTTTAACTTCTAGGATATCACACCATGCCATTTAATTTCAGTTTTTTAGGGCTTACTTTTATTTGAAAGGCATGTTTACAAGAGAGACATGTAGTGTTATAGAGAAAGAGAGACCTTCTGCTCTCTGGTTGACTCCCCAAATGTCTGCAATAGCTGGAGCTTCTTCTGGGTCTCCTGTATGGATTCAAGGGCCCAAGAATTTAAGCCATCCCAGACTGCTTTCCCAGGATATAAGCAGGGAGCTAGATCAGAAGTGGAGCCACCAGTACTTGGTTGGATACCCCCAGAGGATGCAGATCTTTCAAGCGGAGGCCTGACTGGCTGTGCCACAGCACGGGCCCCAGTATTCATTTTATTTTGCCTGTTAGGCATCATCTGATTCTTTTGTAATTTTACAGAAAAGGATTTTTGGAGGTGTGATTGTGTAGGATATTCTCCAATAAAGGGCCAGTTTGACAAGAAAATTTATTTGATGGTAAAGTTATGAAGTGTAAGTAGATGTTTCTTTCATATGTATATGGAAAATTTCTTTCATGAATTTATACCTTTTTTTACTTATCTACATAGTCTCTTTTTTCAGCCTAAGTATGTTACTTTTAAATAAAGGGTTTTCTTTCTAGGACAGGCAAAGTAACAGAATGGCAGAGGGATAGAGGGAGATGGAGAGAGATGTGTTTCCAACCATTTTATAGAAAAAAATTCATACTATTGAAAACTTGCATTGATTTTAAAGAATTTTTAGTGACAAACTTATCCCTAGTCATTTTACATGAACTTTATAAAGTATCTGTGTTTTTGTCTCAGAAAATTTTTGATTTTATATACATATGTAAATGAGTTAAAGAATACTTAAGCCTATTATTTTATACTACCCCAATTTGAAAATTCTTTGCAATAGGAGTCATCTTTCCTGTCTTTTTGATGTCTGTTATTGACATACCAGCCTTGTAAATGCATCTGTTTACAAACATGTATGATGAATTGCATTTTTTGTTGCGATTTCAGCTTGTTGGAGAAGCTAAAATACCGAAACAAGAGCTGAATGGACTTAAAGAGAAAATGACATTTATTTGCACTACAATGCTGACAGACCAACCTATCAATGACAATGAAAATCAAATTGAGGTAAATGACTCTACTGATGTGTGTGACTGAGTTGGGTAGAATTGTGTCTTAACTTAGAAACTTAAAAACTTTGTTTCCAAACAAAATAAACTGAAGCAAATCATTGCAATGGCAAATTATGAATTAAATTGCTAGGCTGGAATCTTGACAATATTCTTACTATCATATAGCTTGCCCTCTGCACCCACAATTTCCACAGCTATAGATTCAACAAACTGTGCATCAGATCTATTTGAAAAAAAAATGTATTGTGTCTGACAGATTCTTCTTCTTGTGCTTATTCTCTAAATATATAATGCTATCACTGTTTCCATAACAGAGTTACTAAGTATCATTAGCAGAATAGAACTGAGTTAAAATGTAGGCATTTATGGACTGTTTGTGAATAATGCACTATTGTGCATAAGAGACTTGAACATATGTGGATTTTTGCATTTGTGAGTTAGAAGGCTTGTCCTTGAACCCTTCCTTTTGTGGATGCCATGTGAGAAATGTGTTGTTTAACTTTTTCTCTAAGCTCAAAGATTGACAGACCTTGAAATACATGTTAAACAGAACAATCCTAGCACTGTGTGCAAAGCTGTAGACCTTTTCGTTTGGTGCCTCAAACTCTTAAAAGTGTGAGGCAACTGAAGGATGGAAATTGTAGAGCAGAATAGATTTAAGTGGGGCTTTCCAGAGAAATATACGACACAGTCATGTGATATTTTTGTTACAGTGCTAGAAAATTTTTCTGCAATCCAAGAAAAAACAACCCAATGCTGGGAAACGTCTCATGTTCTAATTTGAATACTTCTTAAGAATGTATTTTATCTCAGTTGAACTCCTCACTTATGTTTTCTTTTTAATACATTAAAATTTGTAATCTTTATATCACAGATTGGTCATTATATAAAATATATACTTTATGTTAATGATCACTTTTATTTGTAGCAGATAATCATCTCATACAACATTTTGCCATTTTAAAATATGGATTTAGCAAGAATGAACTATTGTAAGATGTTTCATTAAGAATCACTAGTTTTGGTTTTATCTTATAGAGCTTAATAGCCACAACAGCCTTGCCTGGACCTTGTTGTAGCCAGCAGCCAGGAACTCCATCTGAATGTCCAATCAAGGTGGCAGGGATGCTTCTACTTGCACCACCTGTTGGTGCGGCGTTTAGGGGTGAATATGGTCATGGAGGAGAACTAAGAAGAAGTTGGAATCAGGAGATGTAGTGAGGATGGGAACCCAGGCATTCAGATGAAAATATGGGCATCTCAATGGGCTTCTTAACTATTGTGCCAAATACCTACTCTAGGTAGATTTATTTAAAAAGTGTAATTGTACGTCCACAAGAAATACATTTGGGCTGGTATTGTGGTACTGTAGGTGAAGCTACCACATACATGAGCATCTCATAGCTCCTTGGTGCAGTGTACTTGGAAAGGCAACAGAAAGATGGCCCAATTACTTGGACCTCTGCCACCCATGTGGGAGACCCAGATGGAGGTCCTGGCTCCTGGCTTCAGAATGTTGTGATAATTTGAGTAGCAAACCCGTAAATGGAAGAGTGCTTGTCTTCTCCTCTCTGTTGACTTTGAAATAAAGAAGTAAATCAATCTTAAGAGAAAAGAAATAATAAATGCACTAGTGTAAGTTATTACCTTCTGTCTTTTTTTTTTTAAATCTCTGAACACTTTCTAAAGATGGAAAATTGCTCTGCCATCCTTGGAGAAGATATTGCCGATGATGACAGTGTGGAACAAGACATGAAGAGTGACTCGGAAAACGGTACTCCCTTAGGTATTAAGTCAGGATTCATCTTTTGATAAAATGATGGCTATTTCTTTTGGTTGTTCGCCTGCAGTCCTTGTTTTTGATACACTGTGCTTTGGCATGTCTGCAACACAGTGTCATTGTCTCCCTTTACATTTACCTTCAGCTGGAACACCTTCAACCAATCCCTTCAACTCCTTAGAGAGACTTGTAGTCTCCTTCCCTACTGTTTCCTCACAGCTGATACATGTCTTCCTTACAGCAGTTTTAAAAAATGAATACCATAATCATTTCAGTGCTTGTTTTTCTCCCTATTGTAGGCTAAACAAATGGGTAGGTGACATGCTCAAAATATGAGTGCTACATAAAACACTAATTCATAGCTCAAGATTTTTATTAAGTTAAATAGTTACACTACTTTGGATCATCACAGTAGTTTTTACCATTACCCATTGCAGTCGACCTGCCAAATGTTGGGTTAGCTGAAGCCATTCACTGTGTTTTCAAACCAGTTCTGATGACTTTGGTTTTTTCTTCAAGTGACATCTAGGGGCTGGCATTGTGGCACAGTGTTTTAAGGTGCCACCTGCAATGCTGGCATCAATATGAATACTTGTTTGAGTCCAGCCTGCCATACTTCCTTTCCAGCTTCCTGCTAAAGTAGCTAGAAAGACAGTGGGAAATGGAAGATGAAAGCACCTGTGTCCCTGCTGCCCACAAGGGAGACCTGGAGAGAGCTCTGCGTTCCTGGATGCTGTTTGTCCCAGCCCTGGCTGTGGATGTGTTAGGGATGTGAAGCAGCAGAAGAAAGTTTGGTCTCTGTCTCTGGTTCTCCTTTACTCTCCCTCACTCTCTCTAACTCGGCCATTCAAAGAAATACATCTTAGAAAATATTTTATTTTGAAATTGTTAGAGATTTACAGGAAATTTAAAAGTAATATAGACAGATCTCATGTTCCTTACAACAAGTTTCCTTCCTTGATGGTTCTTCCAAATGTTATGCTTTTTCCCCCCTGAACTACAGCTCAAGTAATAAATACATTCATGAAGAAAGATGTGATTTTTTAAATTGTGAAGGATTTCTATATTTATTCATTTACTGAAAATGAACAATGACAGACAAGAGATGGGTGTTGAGAGATCTTTTATTACTGATTGAGTCCCCAAATGCCCATATCAGCTGGGGTTGGACCAGATGGAAGACCAGGAATTGATCCAGGTCTCCTAAGTGGTTGGCCAGAACCCAAGAATTTGAGCTTTGATCTGTTGACTCCCTGGTACATTAATAGGAAACTGGACTGGAAGTGGAAGGTGTACTTAAAATGGTGTGTGTGTGTGTGTGTGATACAGCGATATTATGGCAAGAGAAAATTGCTTCTCATAGTAGGCTTATTTAGTAAGGGGAATATTGCATGATTTTAGGCTTGAAACTGACTTGTTCTGAATCTCACATTTATTATGTCCTTTTTTTCCTGTAAGTATACAGCTTATAAAAAAACTGAATTTATGGGTGAGACAAATTAAGAGGTTAACAAAAAAACTAAATATAAAGCGATATTTATAACATTTCTTTTATAGTCAGTTTTAAGTTTGAAGTTTTAAGTTGGGTTTTAAAAAGCATCTCATTTAAAAATTTTTAAATCACAGAATTTATATTAGTAAAGTATTGAAGGAAATATTTGAATGTCAATAATGATCATTTTTGAATAGAGAAGCATGGGCAGTTTATAATCTAATCTGTATTTTCAAACTTCTACACTAAATGAGCATTATCTCTAATAATGAAACACTGTTTTATAAATAATTCTCGGGCCTGGTGCGGTGGCCTAGTCCTCACCTTGAACGCACCTGCATCCCATATGGGTTCCGGTTCTAATCTTGGCAGCTCCACTTCCCCTCCAGCTCCCAACTTGTGGCCTGGGAAAACAGCCAAGGTTGGTCTAAAGCCTTGGGATCCTGCACCCGCGTGGGAGACCTGGAGGAAGTTCCTGGCTTCTGGGTTCATATTGGCTCAGCTCTGGCCATTGTGGTCACTTGGGGAGTAAATCATTGGACAGAAGATATTCCTCTCTGTCTCTCCTCCTCTCTGTATAAATGGCTTTGCAATAAAAATAAATAAATCTTTTTTTTAAAAAAAGAAAATACTCAACATCAATTTAATAAATAATTGTTTTTAGCAGTGGAATAAGTAGCTTAACTTTTAAAATGGGTTGCAAAAGTTTTTTAAAAGTACAGATATACATAGTTTTGTGTGTATTCAATCATTTATTTTTAAGATATTTACTTAAAAATTCCTTGCATTTTCATTTAAATAAGTAGTGAGTATTTTAGGATAGTTATATACTCAATACATGTAATTACTAAAATTTTTGACTTATTAAAACGATTTTGTATTTTTTCTTTTCATTAAGTTTGTGGTAGTGATTTAGTTTGTGGTAGTGATTCATGCCACATTTTGGAAAATATATCTTTCCTTCATTCTATCATTAAATAACACACTGATTTTGAAGCACTCAGATTATTTAGAATTGTTAGTTTTCATTTTTATAGATTACTGTAGGTGAATTAGCAGTTGAAGGTAGGTTAAAGTTTATACTTTTCTCTCAGGCATAGTTTGGTTTAAGTCTAGAGGACATCTGAGTATTTATTAGCCAAAAGGTCTAAATTCCTTGTATGATTTATAACACATATTATGTTTAAGCCTAAAAGTTATTGCTGAATGGAAATATAATACTATTGAGAGGCAAATTCTTTACTAGATAAAATGGATATTACTGATTGTTATGGAAATAGTTTAAGGAACTATTAAAAAATGCTTTTAAAAGCCTTTTTTAATGCATTTTAGCTTCTAGGTTGAATAATAGATGCTAAATTCAATAGGGTTTTTTGAGGATTTTATACGAAAATATGAAACAATATTTAAAATAGTAGATCTAGATCTTTTAACTGTTGAAAAGCATTAGATGGTCTATTGTTGGAGCCATTTTAATTTTGTTAATTTTGTCATTAACTTATTAATTTGGTAACTTTTGCCCTCAGATGTTAGTGTGTAACTTAAAATATTCCTTCTGTCATGACCTAAAATTTTCTTTAGAACATATTGAAATTCATCTGACTGAACAAATACCTTTGAAGTCAGAAGAGACACAATTTGGAAGTGAAATTGGGACACATCCGCAGGAAGTCCCAGTGATGACTGAAGTGTATCAAGGAAATGACATGATGCCATGCAGGTAATAAAAATCATTGCCAACTCCATTGGATGACAAGTAAAATAGCCTTTGAAAGCAGAGTCATATATTGTATGTTCAAATTTCTGTGATTACTGAATATTCTTAATTTATGATTAGATTTGCTCATTCATTTTTTAGGGTGGAATACTGTTCACCCATTGGAAAGGCTGATATTCTACCATCTGCAAGAAAGTGGTCCCAAACCATCTACCATTATGCTCACTGAAAAAAAGCCAGTACCAAAGGGAACATGTGTTTTCTCTGATATAAAGAAACTTTCATGCAACATAGAAGTTAAATAGATATATAGGTAAACATGTGTATACATACATTCCCTCTCATGAACTGTGGAATGGAGAGTAGCATAGTGGGAAGTGAAGATCCACTGCACAATGTGTCTCTACTCCTGAATAAAAGAACTCTCAATGAAAGCAGTTAAACATACCTTGATAATAGGATGCTGGACTTTCTACCATTGTCTATACCTACAATGTGTGATACATTTAAATTGCAGAATGTTGGATGTGTGATTGTTGCTGAAGGGCCATACTGTTGTAATAACATGGGGGAAAATGGTGGGGAGGGGGACTGGGTAGTGGGAGGGTGGAAAGCATGTGCCTACGGAACCATAAAAATAAAACACACACACGTGTGTGTGTGTGTGTGTATACACACACATGCACATATATATATAATAAATTTTAAAAATATTATTTGACCTTAAGATAGTATCTTTAAGAGAGAAACTGGGGCAGATAACAGAAAGAAAGTGTTGAAAGTACTATTGGAAGTTTTGAAATAGTTCATAAAACCTTGTGTAATTTCCAGGAATTGGCTATTCAGTATGTGATTGCCTTAAATTAAATAATATTTGAGACTACGTCAAGGAATCTGAGCATGTCTGGTTTCAGTATTCTTTATACACATCTCCAATGTATGGAGTATCTCATTTAGAAAATTTTAAGTGTCAGTTAAATTTTAAATTCCTTATACACAACTCCAATATATGGTAAACTGATTCCTGTACCCTGTGCAAATTGTTCCTATGGAAGTATTCCTTGTCTTATTAACTAAGAGGAGTTAATTTGCCTAATTGATCAGGGTGACTTCCTAAGCCATTGCTGGCTTCTGTTTTGTTATATCCTGTATTGATAGGTATTTTATGGCTTTATTTAAAATACTGGAAAGGAACTTCTTAGGAAGGAAGAATTATTTTTGGCTAATATGCTGTAGGTATAGCGTCCAAATTAAGTGGATTGATATTTCTTACTACTGTATTGGAAATATTACTAGTAAATTACTAGCACTTTTCCAAATTTATTGTTGGAGAGACTGAAAGGCTAGAACCTGATAGATAAGTGTGCTGCTTTAAATATTTGAAGTAAGATACGACCATGTATTGGTCATATCAAAAGGGTTTCTTTTGCATTGATACTCTAATAGGCCCTCTCAAAATCAAGAAGAGGGTACATAGATCTGTTGTCTCATTGGAACAGGTGTCAATTAATGACCATCTGCAGGCTATGGAGTCTTCAAAAACACTCTTTTCTCCCATATCCATATTCATTATGAGTTGTTTCCTAATGAGGTGATTTCATTTTTTATACTCGCATGATGCCTCATATATAGTATCTCTTTCTAACCAGTATTTGCTATAGTGTGTAGGATGTAATACATTTATGAATCTCCCACAGGATTTCTTCCATAGTTAAGTCACTAAAATTCAATCCAGATGGATAGTGTAGTATCAAAGAATCACTACCTGTGAGCCCTGCCTGTGGATCAAATCACAGTCATGCATTGCACACTGTTGTTTGGGTCAGACAGTATATATGTGGGTGGTCCCTAAAGTTTAAATTACCTGGTGACATGATACCTATGTCCAATTTAGTGTATTTTCACTGTTCTGTAGGCACAGAGATTCCCGCTTCATACCTCATTCTGAACTACTGTATTATAACAATAGTATCCTATAGCAACAATCACAAGTCTATGATTCTTCTATTTAAGTTTATCTTGGCTTTGTAGGTATAGACAATGCTAGAAAATCTCATATGCTATTGTCAAAGTATATTTAACAGTTTCATTGTGAGTTCTTTTAGGGAGAAGAGGTGCATATTGGAAAGTATCTTCAATGATAAATATATGTATGTATATGTTAGCTTAGATATTGATCTGGTATTTTGCGTGAAGGTTGACATATCAGAGTGAATATTTGATGTTTGTCCTTTATGGATTGACTTATTTCACTGAGAATAATGGTCTCTAGCTGGGACCATTTTGCAGCAAATGGTAGAATTTGATTTCATTTCGGTGTCTATTATTCCATGTAGTAGATCTGCTACAGTTTCTTTATCCATCTTTTGAAAGGCATCTGGGTTGTTTCCATGCCTTCACTTGTATGGATCATGCTGCTATAAATATAGGGTTGCAGGTCACTTTTTCATATGCAGATTTCACATTATTTGGATTTTTTTCAGTATTGGACTAGCTGGACAATATGGTAGATTCACTTTCAGTTGTCCTAATACTCTCCATACTGACTGACAAAGTGGTGGCACCAGGTTGCATTCCCACCAACGGTGAAACAGGGTACCATTCTTCCCACATCCATGCCAGCACATGTTGTGAATAGATTGACAAATATAGACCATTCTCACTGGTATTTGCTGGAATGGTAATGTGGTTTTTATTGGCATTTCCTGAATAAATAGGGAGCATAACCCTTGGAGCCTGTGCCACACTGGGGACCCTAGGATGGCATTGGAGGGCCATTCCCTATCCCCAGGTGCTGAAGCGGTTGAGAGTCTGGGTGTTGCTCCCCTCCCATTCCCTGTTTTCCAAGACACAGAAAGTAGAAAAAATTTGAAACGATGGTCTCATCTACTTTCCCCTAATCCAGGACGCTTCCCACCCTAATCGACTGTGTAAACAAAATAAAAAATAAAATGTATATAAAGAAAAAAAAATGTATCTGCATTTATCATGATACAAGACCTGACTTAGTTTCTTGCATTCATATATATTGTGTAATGGGTTGTAGTATTTTTGTAGTGCTGTTTCAGTCTTTAAGCAAGATCATTACATGTAAGGCCTAAGGATAGATTCTGATACAATCTCAGGGCTTCAAAAGCCACTTATCATTGCAAGAAGTATGCACACTAATAAAAATATTACTGATGATACTACTAACATAATTAACTTTGGGTACAGTATGATTTTGTTACTTTCTGATCAGACCCAGAAGCCAACTCAAGATTTAAAAGTGATATAAAATGATTCATTTTCTTATCTGAAAATCAGCATTAGAGAGAGGGCGAGGGACCTTGCATCTGCTGGTTGAAACTTCACATACCTGCAGCAGCCAGCGCTGTGCCTGGCTGAGGAGCTGCATGAGGGATTCCCACATCATTAACCACCAATCTAAAATGACTTAAACATGGTTTATTGTGACTTACTCCTGTGTAACAAATATAATGTTGCTTTATATGGGAAGTCTGGATAAATGTTATGTATTCTCATAATTTCATTTTTGCACCTTTTAAATTAATTTCTATGTGAAATTCCTACACAAAACTTTGGCATCTGTTGTGATAGCAGTGGTATTTTAGATGGTTTGCATTAAAATTTGAGTTTATAATGTTAAATGCTATGTTTATATAGCAGTTTTATGCTGTGTTTGTAATGATAAGAATGGAAATACTTTTGGGAATCACCAATTTTGATATAGTTAAGCAATAAAATTCAATAAAATTGTTTTATGATGCGTATTAAGGGAAATGTGTAATATTTTTGCTTAAGGAAATTGCTGGTAGAAGAAAATTGCCAACTAAAGAAAGAAGATCATATTTTCAAAGTGGCTGATAATCTTAACTGTGAGACAGCAGCAGTCAACAGTTACCGGTATTAAATGCTTTTTCTTTTGTGAGTTGGAGAGTAGCTAAAAGCTCACTACCAGAAAAATCAGAGAAAATGCACAGTTAACATTATTTGGATAGGTATATGAAATTTTTAAAAATTTATTCAATTTTCTTGGAAAGGCAGATTTACAGAGAGGAGATACAAGGAGTAAAGATCTTTCATCGGCTGGTTCACTCAAGTAGCTGCAATAGCCGGAGCTGAGCTGATCCAAAACCAGGAGCTTTCTGAGTCTTCCACATGGTTGTAGGGGCCCAAGACTTTGAGCCACCCTTCTTTTCCAGGCCATAGGTAGAGAGCTGGATGGGAAGTGGAGCAGCTGAATAGGAACTGCTGCCCATATAGGATCCCTATGATTTGCAAGGTGAAGATTTAGCCTTCACACTAGGCTGTTTAAAAGTCTCTTTTCATTTATTTATTTTATTTGAAAGTTAGAGGTACAGAAAGACAGATAAAAGTTAGATTGGCTTGGCCGCATGACCAGAAATAGAGCTCCTGTAATCTGAATGAGTGGCCTATATGAGATTATGAGATTATGGTGCCTCAGAGGGAGACTTATCCCATTATGCCACGGAGTCAGCTTTGTTTACAAGATTTTAAGTCCAGCTTTAACCTTGGATCCTTCTTCAGTTGACCCAAGGAACTAATGTAAAAGCTATAGACAAAAGGCAAGATTCAGCTGTATGTGATTAGTTGTGCATCACGCAAAAAGCAAAGTTGGATTTTATCTGAAAGATTTAGCTTGATAGTCTTTTTTAATTGATTCATGTATTTGAAAGGCAGTGAACAGAAATGAGGAGAAACATGGAGCAAGGGACAATTAGAGAAAGGATGAATGAATGAGTCTTTTACCTGCTGACTCATTCTCAATGACCACAGCTGTGGGTGGGACAGTCTGAAACAAGGAGCCAGAAGCTTCCTGAGGGTCTCCTACATGGGCCCAAACACGTAAACCATCTTTCTCTACGCTCCCAGGCACGTTGGCAGGGAGCTTGATAATGTGGGGCAGGTGGAACTTAAATGAGTGCTCATGCGAGATGTGGGTGATGCAGGAGCATAGCAGCCTTTGATCACCTTGTCACAGTGCTGTCCCCATCATTTTAATCTTGCAAAGGTAATGAATAACATTTGTCAAATAGAGGACATTAATTTTCTATGATCACATGAAGATTTCAGATGTCCAAATAAGCCTCCCTTGATCAGACTTAAAGCAGATATACACACAATCTAAATCTTGGGATGACCTTTGTTTCAGGAGTGCCTAAATACTAGAATATTAACATCAGATCATGTTTTTTTTTTGAGAACGTGATAATTCCTCATGTTTATTTCTCAATATATATAGTTTTGGGAGTTTTTTGCTAAGAATAGAAAACTCTTGATGTAAATAATGTTTTATGAGTGCCCTGGGTATTGTGCTTACACATTAATGTAAAAATAATTTTTCTTCATAGATGGAGAGTCAAAGTCCTTGAACAAGAATTGGAAAGAACAATTGATTATTTTCAATTTCAGGTATGTGTGTGTGCATGCACATGTGTGTCCCATTCATTATTACCAGGTACAGGTGTGTGTGTGTTCATGTGTGTACCATTCATTATTACCAGGTACAGGTGTGTGTGTCTGTGTTTGCATACATGGATGTATGTACCATTCTTTATTATCAGGTACAGGTGTGTGTGTGTGTGTGTGTGTGTGTGTGTGTGTGTGCATGTGTGTCCCATTCATTATTACCAGGTACAGGTGTGTGTGTGTGCATGTGTGTACCATTCATTATTACCAGGTACAGGTGTGTGTGTTGCTGTGTGCGTACATGGATGTGTGTACCATTCTTTTGTACCATTCATTATAAACAGGTACAGTGTGTGTGTGTGCACATGTGCATGTGTGTATCATTCTTTATTACCAGCTGCAGGTGTGTGTGTGTGTTTCTGTGTACCATTCATTATTACCAGGTCTACATATGTGTGCATACATGCATGCATGTACCACTCTTTACTATCAGGTACAGGAGTATGTGTATGTGTGTGCACATGTGCATGCATGCACCATTCTTTATTACCAAGTACAGGTATGTGTGTGCACACACAGGCATGCATGTGTCATTCATTATAATCATGTTTAGGTATTGTGTACATGTGTGCAAGCACAAATGAACTGCTCCATCAGTTGTACACTTTTGTTTAGAATGTCACATGTGGCTAAGACATTTCAGCAGTTTCAGGATTTCAAAGAGCTTGACACAAGAATTCTTAGGTATCATGTCCCCTGCTTTGTTGTAAAAGTACATTAGATTTCACAAATGAAAATTATTGACCAAAGAACCTAAAGTGGAAGTGTACTAATTATATTTTAATTGTCTTCACATATACCTATAATGCGTGATGTGTACATGAAAATTTGCATCAATATTGTTGTTACTGATGTTAGTGATATTTGGAATAGTTTTGACTTGAGTTATTTCCTAAGCAAATGATAGGTATGTTTTTATACAAGAAAAGCATACATTTAAAATATTCTGTTTTTTAGATTATTTATTTGAAGAAAAATGCAAATGACAATTGGGTAAGTATCAAATTCCCATAAAACTTTTTACCTTTTATAAATCAAGTTATGATTTTACTTCTAGAAGATAATACTGAGCAACTAAAATGAAGAAAATAAATTACTATGTAAAAGAATCACTTTATTCTAATTGCACCAAAAGTGGAATTACCCTTCTTGTGAGAATTAACACATTGACCAATCCATACAGTCTAGTTTTAGCACGTTGCTATTTCGAAAGGAACCTATACTGTCCGCAAGGGTCAGAAGGATGTGATGTGCATATACAAAGATCATGGTCACAGATTCACATTTTTGGGGCATTGGATTACCCCTTTTTATTTATGAAGAAACAAAGTTCTCTGAATCATTTTAATCGTTTGTAAACAATGGGGTAGATAAAGCGCTAAGTTAACTAAGCCCCTTCTAGTTCTAAAATTCAGAGTTCTTTAAATATTTATTGAGTTACTACATATTAAGAAGTGGATGATTGTGAACACTGGTCTGTGCTGCAGAGGAACTGCATGAGGTTATGAGGTGTCTTTCGGGGAGTCCCTGACACAGGTGGAGGAGGCTACTTTTGCGCCTTTTAATGTTCTAGGCACTGTACTTGAAAATAGTGTGAAATAACGTCCATTAAGTCCACTTAATAACTGTGAAGTAGATTTTATTATTAGATTTTATAGATGAGACAACAGCCCAAGGTCACATGACTAGGAAGTGAAAAGTAGAGATTGCAATCCTGATCTTTCAAAGCCTAAGTCTTGTGCATTTTCTGTCACTTTGCATTGAATTTATTATTTAGTAAGTTTGACTTTAAGTTAAAAGATACAGAAAGTGTGCATCTAGATTTCAATGAAGCAGTATTTGTCACATCCACTACAAATAGCATATACTTACTGAAAGTTCAGATCAGGGCAGTTATTTGACCTAGCATTTTGGATGCCAGTTAGAATGCCTGCATCACATACAGGGTATTTCTCTTGAACTGTTCCTTCAATTTCCTTACTTCCATCTTTGCCCTGGCCCAGTTCCAGCTCATGTTGGATTTGGGAAGTGAAGCAGAGTATAAGGAGTTTATTCCATCGATCTGCCTCCTCACATAAATAAATATGGCAACCCAAATTCAGATGATGTACAAAGCATGCATTTACACACATTTTGAAAATATTTCTAAGATTTGTTTACTTATTTGAATGATAGAGGGGGATGCAGAGAAAGACATTGAGCATTCTTCCATCGGCTCGGCTGGTTAACTGTCCAAAATGGCCACAAAATTTGGATCTGATTGTATCCAGGATCTAGGAACTCCCCATGCAATCTCCTATGTGGTTGCAATGAGCCATCATTCCTTGCCTCTAGATCACATTGGCAGGAAGCTCTGAATGAAACTTAGAGTAGCTGTGACTTGAACCAAGTTCTCTGATATGGATGTTGTCTCTAGTCCTGTGGTGCCATGAGGATTACTAAAAGCTCATATGACCATTTCACAAAAAGTGGAGTACATTATATCCTATCTTTGTAGCCTTATTTGTTAATGTGTTACAGGTGTATTTTTGCCTTTCTAAAACCGTTTTTATATCATTTTATGCTAAAATTTCATAGGCCCTGAGATTTCCCTTACCCCTTTCCCAAGTTCCCTTCCCCTACTGAGTTCCCCTATATTATTACTATAACACGTAATGCATAAACAGCCATATGTCCATCATTGTAGGCATGGACCATGGCAAGGAACCCAACTTTGTAGCCTTATTTCTTAATGTGTTACAGGTATTTTTTAAACAAATACTTCATAATTTATTTTAACAAGTCATGTTCAATTAATCTGTTTTTCATTCTTTCCCTTGTAATTTCAAATAATTTTGGTTCCACATACCAATAGTTCAGTAGTTTATTTTAGTAATTATCTTTGGCATAATTTCTTAGTAAAAATTTGTTATATCATCACATGTAGGAATAATATTCACACATGTATTTTTATATGATGGCAAGGTTTACAAATAAGTGATTCATTTTGTAAATATTTATGTGGTTTATTTGTCCAAGCTGTTTCTACTATGCAGTTCACTTTTTAATAAATATGAGTAATTACTTTTATTTTTTAAAAATGCAGACTAACTTCTTTTTATTTGTAATAAATTATAAATTAAGTGACTTTAACTATACTTATGTGACAAGCCTAGTGAATCATATGGTTTTCCCAGTCCAAAGCTTCACAAAATGATTGTGCAAATGATGTGGAGATCTCTCAGAATGAGGTTAACCTTCCACATGAATGGTTGTGATTATTACATGTTGTTTATTCACTTGGTTGTGCAAGCTTTGTTCTCTGTAACATTTGATTGTATCTTTACCTCGTACTGAATAAAATGGGATATGATTTATGCAGCGCCATGAACTTACTGGAAGTACAACATGCATTGATAATTTCATCTATTTTTAAAATAGCATTTAACCACATGCTGCAAAACTGCTTTAGACCTTTATGGTTTCACAGAATCATAGTGAATTTTCTGTAGCGATGATCGCGTTGAGGCAAATATACAAAGCTGCCATGTGAATGATTCTGAGTCTCTGTTGCCATTGCCTGAAGCTTGCATCCTCCCACATTGCCCTTAGCATATTACTTGACTAATCAAACAGTCCTCCATCTCACATCAGAGAGCAGCATTCATTGGCAAGTGCACAAGTCATCTCCAGTTTTAGGCCCATGTCATCTGCTTACCTGAAATATTTCCTTTTCCAAAAGATCCTTCAACTCAAAATGTTTTATCTGCATTTCATTTCAGGGGATGCATACATTGACAGCGATATTTGTATGCTGTAGGATGTTCATGCTCATTTTCATCTAACATTTGTCTGCATGTTTCTCCATCTTTTGTTATTTTTCAGTGGGCAGCTCGGTTTGCCGAGAGAGAACTCCATGACTTAAAGAAAGAATATGTTTGTAAAAGGAAAAGGTAAGTTTCTTAATGGTAACACTTAACAACTTTTAGCTCTTTTATTGTTACTTTCTTAATTAGATAATATTATAGGCTAAATAATGAAATTTCAGTGATTCCAGCATTTTTTCATTGTATTTACAATTTTTTAAATGCTTAGATTACCTGACATATAAGTTGAAAGAAACTAGATTACCTGACATAAGTTGAAAGAAACTTCATTGATTTTTATGTATACTTTTATGTTTTTCAGTATTTAATATGGACTCAGCTAGTCATTTATTCTAGGATTACTAAGTGAGAAACATGCTTAAATCTCCAGACTGAACAAGTATCTTTGCAGTGAAAAAGGCAAAAATTCAGAAGCTTCAGGAAAAACTTAAATAATAAATGTATAAAGAAAGTGAAACAAAATGTCATCAGTGACAAAGAGTATAGGACAAGCTGCACTGGATGGCAAGAAAACTAGACTCCAAAGCCTAAGTGTATATTTCATATTCTGTTTCTGTGATTACTAGACATTCACAATTCATGATTCATTTATAAAATATTATTTGATCTTAAACACTTTCCTCAAGAAAGTATTGAAAGTAATATTTAACATTTTAATCTATTACACAAAGGCTTGTGTAATCATTTTCATGTGAATACTTACTGTCGGATCACCTTAAATTAGATCACAATTGATGCTATCTGACTGGGTCAGGGGATTCAGTTCCATTTAATTTTGCACGCATCCATCTCTAATATGTATAAAGCTGACACCTCTCTTTTGTGCTAATTGCTCCTGCTCAGGTATTCTGTGTCATAGTTAAATATTCATTTGTCTAGTTTGTCAGGGTGACTCCTCAAGCTATACTTGACTTCAGTTTTTCTATCCTATATTAATAAGCTCTTTATGACATTTTAAATGCTAGAGAGGAACTTCTTATTAAGGAAGATTTCTTTTGCCTAAAGGGATGGAAGTACACTGCTCAAAATTGAGTGGCCTCATGGGTTCTGGCTTGGTGAGGGTGGAGAACAGTGTAGAGAGCATTTATCATGGAGTGGGTCAGGAATCAGAGAGAGACTGGAAACATACTCTGCTTCTATAACTCTCTCTCTCTAGAGATCTGCCTTCTCTTGGCAACCATTCAGGGACCTATAACCTCTCTTTAGGTGCAACTAGCTTCTAGATGATATGATTTGATCCTGCCTCCACCATCAATGAGCTATTGTTAATCATTAGCCTTTCTACTTTGAAAATAGAAGATTGAATTCAGGGAGGCAAATAATAACATTTTTACTCATTTTATAAATGTATTTTGACCATTTTTATGGTCTCTGCCCTCTTTTTATGTGTTTATTTGGAGATTCCCAGTGCTGCTCTCCTTCCTCTCTCCTCATTCTACCCTAAACCATTTTCTAGTATATTAATACAATAGTATTACTCTTTAGCAACAGCCATGAGTGCATCATTTGTTGTTGAAGTGTATCATGGGGTTGTAGGTATAACTAATGATACAGAATCTAGTATGAGACTGTCACAGTGTACTTGACAGCCTTACTTGGAGTCCTCCTTTCAGTTGGGAGTAGAGATGCAAACCAAAACATATCTTACATTACTGGTGTGCCATCCTCGATTTTCAAATTCATCTATTGGAATATATGTCTATACTTTTTACCCATAATTCTATTCTTTTTGTGTTTTTTTAAAAATTATTTATTATTTTTAATTCATTAATTACATTGTATTATGTGACACAGTTTCATAGGTACTTGGGTTCTCCCCACCCCTCCCCAAACCCTCGCACCATGGTGGATTCCTCCACCTTGTTGCATAACCACAGCTCAAGTTCAGTTGAGATTCCCCCATTGCATGCGTATACCAAACATAGAGTCCAGCATCTTATTGTCCAATATATTATTTATTTTGGGGGAAACTACATCCAAAAAGTAGATGCACCACATTCTTTTTGTTTTGTATAACCAATTCCACTTTCAAAGGATATCTGGATTGTTTCCATTTCTTTGCTATCATGGATTGTGCTGCTGTAAATATAGGTATGCAGGTCACTTTCTCATATTCCGATTTCAATTCATGTGGAAATATTCTCAGAAGTGGGATACCTCAATAATATGGCAGGTCAGTTTCCACTTGCCAAAGCACTCTCCATACTGATTTCCATAGTAGCTTTACAAGGTACTCTCACCACCAAAATGGAGCAGGTGTGCCCTTCTCCCTCATTCTTATGAGTGGTGGTGTATTAGTAGATTTCTGTGTGTAGGTCTTTCTCACTGGAGTGAGGTGGGACCTCAGTACGGTTTGTATTTTCTTTTCTCTAATGGCTATGGAGCCTGAGCGCTTTTTCATATGTCTGCCAGCCATTTGAATTTTTCCTTTTGACAAATTCCTGCTCATGTCCTTCATCCATTTCTTTTTTTTTTTGAAAAATGAAAATGACTTCATTTGTGCATACTGTGTGAGCCTAGTGAATTTATTATTTGTCTATTAAGACAGGAGGGGCCCAGCGTGGTAGCCTAGTGGCTGAAGTCCTCGCCTTGAAAGCGCCGGGATCCCATATGGGCACCTGTTCTTTTTTTTATTTTCTTTTAATTATTTATTATTTTTACTTCATTAATTACATTGTATTATGTGACACAGTTACATAGGTGCTTGGGTTCTCACCACCCCTCCCCAAACCCTCCCACCATGGTGGATTCCTCCACCTTATTGCATAACCACAGCTCAAGTTCAGTTGAGATTCCCCCATTGCAAGCGTATACCAAACATGGAGTCCAGCATCTTATTGTCTAGTCAAGTTCAACGGCTTCTTAGGTATACCCTCTCTGGTGTGAAGACAGAGCCAGCAGACTATCATCCCAGTCAATTGAAAGCTCCAACATACCATCAGCAAAAATTTACATCATTATGGAATTAATTGACATAGTAATGAGTAACCAATATGTTAAAAGTAAATGCGAGTTCCCAGCCACCTTCTGTGACCACCTCGCCTACACTTGAATTTTAGTTTATACACAACATATAACATTCATAACATAACATGTTATACATAACATCATATCATCTTAAATTAAGCCAAACGTGCTATTTAGCCTTTTGGGATTGGCTCATTTCCCTTAGCATTATGGTTTCCAGTTTGGCCCATTTGGCCACAAAGAACTGCATTTTGTTTTTTTTAATAGCTGAGTAGTATTCCACGGGGTAGATGAACCATAGCTTTCTTATCCAATCCTCTCTTGGTGGGCATTTTGGTTGCTTCCATGTTTTTGCAATTACTGATTGTGCTGCTATGAGCATAGGAGTGCATGTTGGTTTCTGATAAAACAGGTAATTTGGATATATTCCTAAGAGTGCTATTGCTGGATCATACGGTATGTTGAATTTGAGTTGTTTGAATATTCTCCATACTGATTTCCATAGAGGTTGTACCAGCCTGCAGCCCCACCAGCAGTGGAGTAGGGATCCCTTTTCCCCGCAACCTCGCCAACACCTTGTTGGTGCTTTTATTCATGTGGGCCAGTCTTACTGGCGTTAGGTGGTACCTCATTGATGTTTAAATTTGGATTTCCCTTATTGCCAGGGAACTTGAGCATTTTTTCATATGTTTATTTGCCATTTGGGTTTGTTCCTTTGTGAAGTGTTTGCCCATTTCCCGTGCCCATTTCTTGAGTGGCTTGTTTGTTTTGACATTTTGGTTGTTTTGTAGCTCTTTGTATATTCTGGAGATCAGCCCTCTATCACCTATGTCGTGTGCGAAGATGTTCTCCCATTCTGTGGGTTGCCTTTTTACTTTGTTGATTGTTTCTCTAGCTGTACAGAAGCTTCTTAGTTTGATGAGGTCCCAATTGTTTATTTTGGTCTTGATTTCTACTGCATTTGGAGTCTTTTTTAGGAAGTGAGGGCCTACCCCTAAGTGTTGCAGTGTGTTTCCAACATTTTCTTCCAAAAGTTTGAAGGTTTCTGGATGTAGGTTTAGGTCTTTTATCCATTTAGATCTGATCTTAGTGTATGGTGAGAGATGTGGATCTATCTTTTTGTTCCTGCAGGCTATCAACCAGTTGTCCCAACAGCATTTATTGAACAGACCTTCCCATTTGCCTGGGTTGTCGTTTGTCTTTTTGTCAAAGATTATTTGGCTGTATCTGTGTGGGTTCCCTTCTGGTGTTTCTATTCTGCTCCATTGATCTTCTCCTCTCTATCTTTGTGCCAGTACCACGCTGTTTTGATAACCACTGCCCTATAGTATATCCAGAGGTCCGGAACTGTGATTCCCCCTGCTAACTTCCTGTTCTTCAGGATGGTTCTAGCTATTCGCGGTTTTTTTGTGTTTCCAGATGAACCTTTGGATCATTGTTTCCAGTTCCATGAAGAATGTTTTGGGCAATTTGATTGGGATTGCGTTGAATGTATATATTGCTTTTGGCAGTATAGACATTTTAATGATATTGATTTTACCTATCCAGGAGCATGGGATGTTACTCCATCTTTTGAGGTCTTGTTCAATTTCTTTTTTAAGTAGTTTATAGTTTTCTTCAAATAAGTCTCCTACATTTTTGGTTAGATTTATTCCCAGATATTTCATACTTTTCTCTGTTATTTTGAATGGTATCTTGCTGGTTAAGTCTTTTTCCATCTTGGGGCTGTTCGCATACACTATGGCTGTTGATTTTTGTTCATTAATTTTGTACCCTGCCACTCTACCAAACTCTCATACAAGTTCTAGCAGTCTCTGTATTGAGTCTCTTGGCTCTTCTACATAAAGAATCATATCACCTGCATATAGTGAGAGTTTGACTTCTTCGTTTCCCATTTGGATTCCTCTGATTTCTTTTTCTTGTGTTATGGCCTCAGCGAGTACCTCTAGGACTATGTTGAATAGTAGTGGAGAAAGTGGACATCCCTGTCTTGTTCCAGATCTCAGTGGGAAGGGTTCCAGCTTTTCTCCATTCAGTATGATGCTGGCGTTGGGTTTTTCATATATGGCTTTAATTATGTTGTGGATTTTTCCATCTATGCCTACCTTGGTTAGGGTTTTTAGTAGGAAGTGGTGTTGGATTTTGTCGAAAGCTTTTTCTGCATCTATTGATACTATCATGTGATTCTTGTTTTTCAGTTTTTGGATGTGGTGTATCACATTTATGGATTTCCGAATGTTGAACCATCCCTGCATTCCAGGGATGAATCCTACTTGATCTGGATGATGTGTTTTTGAATTCTGTTGACTAGGATTTTGTTGAGTATCTTAGCATCAATGTTCATCAAAGAGATAGGTCTGTAGTTTTCCTTCTCTGTTAGTTCTCTGTCTGGTTTTGGGATTAAGGTAATGTTGGCTTCATAGAATGAGTTTGGAAGGGTTGCCTCTTTTTCTATTGTTTTGAAGAGTTTGTAGAGGTTTGGGGACAGTTCTGTTCGGAATGTTTTGTAGAATTCTGGAGTGAAGCCGTCTGGGCCTGGGCTTTTCTTTGTTGGGAGGTCTTTAATCACTGATTCAATCTCTACTTCAGTTATGGGTTTGTTCAGGTCGTTTGTTGCCTCTGGGCTAAGTTTTGGCAGGTTGTGTGAGTCTAAGAACTTTTCCATTTCTTGGTGATCTTCTGATTTGTTGGAGTACAGTGCTTTGTAGTAATTTCTAATTATGGCCTTAATGGATGTGGTGTCTGTTGTTATGTTGCCTTTTTCATCTTTGATGCTGTTAATTCTTGCCTTCTCTTGTTTTTTCTTTGTCAGTCGGGCCAGTGGGGTGTCTATCTTGTTTATCTTCTCAAAAAACCAGCTTTTTGATTCATTGATTTTGTGTATGTTTTTTTTATTTCTATCTGGTTGATTTCCTCCATTGTTTTGATGATTTCCTGTTTCCTATTGTGTGTGGGGCTCTTCTGCTGTTGTTTTTCCAATTCCTGGAGGTGTGTGTTTAGTTCCTGTATTTGGCGCCTCTCTTGGGCCTTGACATGAACTCCAATTGTGATGAGTTTACCCCATCGCACTGCTTTGGCAGTGTCCCACAAATTTTGGAATGTTGTGTCAGAGTTTTCATTGGTTTCCATAAATTTTTTGATCTCATCTTTAATTTCTTCTCTGATCCATTGTTCGTTTAATAGCATATTGTTCAGCCTCCAAGAGTTTCTGTATTTCCTGGGGCATTTTGAATTGCTGATTTCCAGTTTCATTCCGTGGTGGTCTGAGAGGGTACATGGTATGATTCCTATCTTTTTGAAGTTATTTAGGTTTGCTTTGTGTCCTATCATGTGGTCGATCCTGGAGAAGGTGCCATGCACTGCTGAAAAGAATGTATAATCTGTGTCCTCAGGGTAAAAAATTCTATAAATATCTATCATGTCCAGTTGTTCTATTGTTTGTATGAGCTCTGTTGTTTCTTTGTTGAGTTTTGGTTTTGTTGATCTGTCTATTGATGTTAGTGGGGTGTTAAGTTCTCCCACTATTATTGTGTGCATATCTATGTCTCCCCTTAAGTCCGTGAGTAATTGCTTCACGTAGCTAGGTGCGTTTGAATTTGGTGCATATATGTTCACAATGGTAATTACTTCCTGATGGATCAGTCCCTTCACCAATATATAATGTCCTTTCCTGTCCTTTTTGATGTGTGTCAGATTGAAGTCCACATCATCTGAAATTAAGACAGCTACCCCAGCCTTTTTTTCTCATCCATTGGCATGAAATATCTGTTTCTAGCCTTTCACTTTCAGCTTCTTCGAATCTCTTCTGGTTCGCTGTGTCTCTTGTAGGCAACAGATAGTTGGGTGCTGTTTGATAATCCATTCTGTTAATCTATGCCTTTTGATTGGTGAGTTCAGGCCATTTGTGTTAAGAGTTAAAATTGAGAGGTTGTGATTTTGCCCTGCCATACTTGTTTTTGTGGGTGTTGATATCTGTGTAATTGCCCTTCCTTGTGTGGACTTTAGTGGGGAGACCTTCCTGTTTGCCATCTTTGCTTATGATTCACCTCCTTTTTTTCTGGATTTAGTGCATTTCTAAGGAGATTTTGTAGAGCTGGTTTTGTGCTGGCATATTCTAATTTCTCTTTGCTGTGAAAGTATTTGATTTCGTTCTCAAATACGAATGAGATCTTTGCTGGGTACAATATTCTTGGTTGACAGTTGTTCTGATTCAGGATTTGGAAGATCTTTGTCCATTCTCTTCTTGCTTGTAAAGTCTCTTCAGAGAAGTCAGCAGTGATCCAGATTGGTTTTCCCCGGTATGTGATCTTTTCTCTGCTTCGTACTTGTCTCAGGATTCTTTCTTTGTCTTCGTTGGAGTGGAACTTGAGCACCATATGTCTGGGTGAAGATCGCTTTGGGACATATCTGCTGGGAGTCCTCTGACCGTCCTGGATTTGGGCTGGGTTCATGTTCCAAGTGTTTTGAAAGTTTTCCTGTATAATTTCGTCGAGCACCATTTGCATTCCTGACTCTTTTTCCACTCCTTCAGGAAGGCCAATAATCCTAATATTCGATTTTCTGAGGTTGTCTTTCATTTCTTGTATGGTCTTATTGGCTTTGTTCAGACTTGTCTCCAGCTGTTTAATGAACTGGATATGTTCGTTTTGTGTGTCTTCCATTTCAGAGATCCTCTCTTCTGCTGTATTTGTTCTGTTGGTTTGGCTCTCAATTTTATGCTCTAAGTCAAGGATTTTACTTTTCATTTGTTGTATTTCTGAGGCTATGTGGTTCTTGAATTCCTTGAAGTCCTCCCAATTCTTCTCATTGTCTCTGACATATTTTAACATTATTTTTTTGAATTCCTTGTCTGGTAGATCTTCTATGTCTTCATCTCGCATCTCCGAAATAGACATTGGCTTTTGATCCTTTATTGGTAGGGTGTTGGCTCTCTCATCTGGATCATTACCTTTTCTGGTATTTCTTCCCATTGTGTTAGTGTTTCTTTTTTTGAGAGACCTAGGCACCAGTGTGCTGAGGGTTCTCCAAGCACTATCCTGTAGAGATCGGAGTCTGCAGGCGTGGAGTAGCAGGGTGTGGGAATTTTTAAGGCACTTTTGATGAGTCTCCAGAATACTGGACCTCAGGGCGCCACTTCCAGGGCCCAGCGGATTCAAAGCGCACTCTTAGCTCGTCCCCTACAGGTATGCTACCACAGGGTGTGGGGGAGTGAAGGCACTCTCTGTGCGCGCCCCCTGTGTGCGGGATCACAGGGCTCGGAGGATTCTAGGTGCTTTCTCGGTGTGTCCCCAGTGCCAGGGACTGCAGGGCGTGGAGGTTCCAGGCGCTCTCTGGGAACGCCTGCACGCAGGTCCGCAGTGCTCTCCTGGTGCGTCTCCCAAGCATTGGATTATAGGGTGTGGGGTGTTCCAGGTGCTCTCTGGAAGCGCCTCCTACGCAGGCCTGCCCACCCCAGCGCTTGCAGGGGACTGCCCAGCCCAGAGGTGTGCTTGGGTTCCTGTGGGATAGCACAGCCCAGCTGAGTGCCAGACCGCAAAGGCACGGGGGAGTATTCAGTGTGCCTTTTACCTTTCTCCTCAGCACACAGGACCACTGTGCGTCACCTCCCATACACAGTTTAGGCAGTTTCAAGGCACTCATCCTGTGTCCCTAGACAATGGAGTCTCGGGGGGGGAGGGGTGGGGAGATGAGCAAGGGTGTTCAGGCTCTGTGCATGCCCCTGGGGGGCCAACTCCCGGAGCCTCCAACCCACCACTGTCCCCACCCAACTCACTCAAACCTCAGGTTCTTGCAGTCTGCCTCTTCCTCTGGTGGGAACCCTCGCCGTGGGTGCGTCTCCCGGCTACTGCGTCCGTTGCAGGTCCCAGCGGGTCCCGATGGAATCTGGAGGCTGCGGCTGGTGCAGGTCCTGGCGGGTCCTGGCGACCAGGGTGGGCAGATGCCAGTGGGTCCCGATGACTCCAGGTCCTGATGTCCGCAGCGGGTGCAGGTCCTGGCGGGTCCTGGCGACCAGGGTGAGCAAGTGCCAGCGGGTCCCGATCACTGCCAGTCCTCACGGCCACAGCGTCTGTGGGTGGGTCTGCGGGTCAACTTTCAGCGTCAGATAGTCATCTTCTGGAGTTCCCCGAGGTTTCATTTTCCAAAGTTCTTCTTGGTGTCTGGTATCATTTCTGCTCTCCATGAATTCTTCCACACCGTGTGGCCAAGGCCACCCGCTGCTGGCTGGGACCGGACCCTAAGCGGCGGCGCTGCCCGCGCCCGAGCCTCCACAGCGCCGGCCTCAGGTCCCTTCATCCATTTCTTAATGGAGTTGTTTGTTTGGCTGTTGTTTGAGTATCTGATGCTCTCTGTAAATCTTGGATGTTATTCCACTATCTGTTGTATATTGTGCAAAGATTTTTTTTTCCATTTGGTTGATTTACAGACTGTTTTTCTCCAAGCTGCCTACTATTATTCTGGTGTAATCCATTACCACTTATACCTGAGTCATTCCAATAGCTTCATGAGATCTTCCTGTTTTCATTGTTGTCTTCAAAGAATCATTCCCTGGCTACATAATTAAAACATTATGTGAAACCCCTTTCCCTATTCTATCCTTTATATTTTTCATAGCCCTTATTATTTTTGTTTGTCGTCTTTATTGTCCTGTGAATGTTTGTTAAAAGCTCTTTCACTTTTAAGGTAAACTTTATGAGAGAATGGTGTTCTCCTGTTTTGTCTGTGTCTAAAGCTATGCAAGCCTGAATACATGTGAGACTGAAGCCAGAAACCGAGAGCTTCTTTCAGAGTTCCAGTTGGGTACAGGGACCCAGCTACCCAAACACTCTTGTGCTGTTTTCCAGGCTGCATTAGCAGGGAGCTTTATTGGAGACCTGGAAATAGCCAGGTCTCAAACAAGCACCCATATGGAATGCTGGTGTCACAGGCAGAGACTTAAGATACTATACCACAGTGCCAGCCTCAGAGATTTCAATTATGAAATATTTCTGTAGCTCATGGTTTTCATCATAAAGGGCAATAAAATACAACAATTTGATACTTCATTAGTAAATTTATTAGTAAATTAATGAAGGGTGTTCCAGGCTAATTTTTAGTTTCTGTTTTAAAAAATTTCCTGCTTGCTAACATTTGTAATATAACGTCAGTGCTAACTAGTAATTTATTAAGCATGTATTTCCAGCTGAGATTGAGCAAGGCAAAATAAGTTTCAATTCTCATTGTATAAACAAGTGTCTAATACACAGTATGTATTGTGCCGCGTTTTGGTGGTGGTTAGTTAATTAGCTACTTACTGTGATCCCCAAGCATAGTACAGAAATGTCTTCCACTGTTCCTAAGTGTAAGAATGATACTATGTTTTTAAAGAGGATGTATTTGTGTCAGATAAATTTTGTTTTGGCATTAATTACAGGGCTATTGACTCTGAGCCCAATGTTAATAAATCAGTAATACTATATTAAATGAATCACAACTAAAGCAAACCTGTAACATAGTAAGTATTGGTTGACTGATGAAAGTGTTTTGTTATAATCTAGCATGAATGTTGCCTTTTGTTATCCTTAGAAGTAGTGATACACCATTTAACACTTCAGGATTTTATCACTGATAAAGTATTTTCTTAATTCCTTTTATGGTCTAAAGTTAGATACCAGGGGAACACAGAATTACTGAGAGAAAGAGAAAGAAATTTATCAAAAGAGAACAAGGAAGATGAACTTGCTGCTGGTTCATTCCGCAAAAGTCTGCAAGGCCACAGAACTTCTCCCGGAACAGAGATCTATCTACTGTTTCCCCTCCTAGGATACCTGAAATAGTCAGGGCTGGGGCAGAGCACACAAGCTTCAACCTGGTCTCCCATTTGGGTAGTAGGCATCTTAGATATCAGCTACCCTTCTACAGAAGCTGCTTTAGTCATTAAGATGAATGTCTGCAAGGCATATGGGCAGCTTATGTTAAAATCTAAGGGCTCTGACAACCTCTTAACAGGAGGTCATGTGCGTGGAGCAGGGGGACACTCCAGGGTGGAGCAGGTGGCAAGGAGAAAGCCTGTATCGCAACCATGAAGACTCCCAGACCTTCACCACAAACTATTAATACGAGCAACAAGGACTATATCCCAACTGCCAAGGAGGCCACAGGGAATTGGATGCCCTCGGAGGCCGAGTACTCTGAGGTCACCCACCCCCAACCGGAGCTTCCGCTGGGGATGGAAGAAGCCCAAACACTACCATGCAGAAACCAACGTCATCGGAAAGACAACCAGAAGCCCTGAGCGGTCCACAGAAACAGAAGAACAATAAACGTTCTTCGGGACCAGGGAGGAGAGCTTTCTCTGGTCCGAGCCTGGCTCCACCTCTGGACCCCCACCCTCCCTTGCAATGACCATCAGGATCGCTCCGAAAACCCCTCATAGCAAACAATCATACAAACTAAAAAAACCTAAAATAAATAGACAAACAACAAAAAGTAGAGCTTGGAATCTGACAGGAAAGAGCTGGCATGGATTGGCTCATGCCTCGCTGGGTGGGACACGAAGATTAGTCACTCTTCACCGTGGTGTTGGGGACTTTCCTGCACACCCCCCCCAAAAAATGTTCTGCATCTTAATTGTTGACAAATGTCTTGTTAGAGTTACAAGCCAGTCTAGATTATCCTAAAATCTGCCAAGATCAGTAAAATTATACTTCAACACAACAAATGGCTAAATACTAAAATGAAATAGACACGAGAGAGCTGAATGGTACCTTATAGCCATTTTAAGGTATATAGCAGCCGGTCCTGTATACAAAGTAAAATTCAAATGTCAATGAGCAAATCATAGGTTGTGGTTAAGAACTTGTTTTTTGTTTGTTTTTTTTTTTTTAACATACTGGTTACGCAAAACCGTGTCAATTCCATAATGTTACAAATTGCTGTTAATGTTATATTGGGACTCTTAATTGACTGGGATGATATTCTACCAGCTCTAACTTTGGACCAGAAATGGTCTCCCCAAGAAACTGTGCAACCCATCTGGACAATAAGTAGCTGGACTCTATGTTTGGTATATGTTTGCAAGGAAAGAATCTTGATTGAATTTGAACTGTAATACTGCACCAAGGTGGAGGAATCCACCAGGGGGGAGTGGTGGGAGGATTCCCAGAGCCTATGAAACTGTCACATAATACATAATAATTAATAAAAAAAGTCAAAAAAAATCTAAGGGCTCTATAAGTACTTATTATTGCAAATAGTATGCACACTAATAAAAATAGGCAGCACTTATTATACTACTAGCAGAATTTACTTTGGGTGTTGTATAATTTTGCTTCTTTCTGATTTGAACCAGAAGCCAACTCAAGATTTAAAACTGACATAAAATGATTTATTCATTTACTTATTTGAAAATCAGCATGAGAGAGAGCGAGAGAGAGAGAAACCTTGCATCTGCTGGTTGATACTTCACATACCTGCAGCAGCCAGCACTGTGCCTGGCTGAGGAGCTACATGTGGGATTCCCACATCATTTACCACCAATCTAAAACAACTGGAACCCAGTTTATTGTGGCTTACTCCTTTGTATCAAATATAATGCTGCTTTATATAGGAGTGGAAAAATAGTATTTGTATATGTTATTTCATTTCTTTTACCTTTTTAAATTGCATTTCATTTTATGACACAATTTCAAAGACTTTGGGGTTCCCCCAACCTCTCCCCATACCCTCCCCCATGGTGGATTCGTCCACCTTGTTGCAGTATTATAGAAAAATCCAGTCATGATTCCTTCATTGCAAGCATGTACCATGCGTAGAGTCCAGCATCTTATTGTCCATATAAATTCAACAGTTTTGAGAATCAAAATGGCAGAATAGGGTATGGACACATTTAAACGGACGGAAAAACATTTAATCAGGATGAAGCAGAGAGGACATATTTCAGGAAATAGGAAAGGACAGAACAGCAGAGGGGTACCGGGAGACTGACAGACACAGGAAAGCACTTGGTACAGCAGTGTGGTGTTGCAGTGACTGATACTCCAGCATGGCAATCCGAACTCCACCAGCAGTCAGAACTCCACCAGCAACCAGGTGGGAAGGGACTTTCACTGGGAGCTCGGGAGGTGAACCCAGACAAAGACCTGTCCGTTCTGCTGGTCTCTTTGACCAGGAGCAGAGACAGAGCAGCAGATCCCAGACAGACTGTCAGAACAGGGTGGATTTCACAGCCTGGTCAGATCCCTAGATCCGAATTGGGCGCCATTTTGCATAAGGGGGAAAGGGCAGGGGACAGGATGGAGCATGCTCTGAGCTGGGAGTGAACTCATTTCTGAATCGGTGAACTGCAATGATGTGCCATTCTATGGGTTCCACCCAGGGCAGTTGTGGGTAGCCCTTGGATCTGACAGCCAGCAGATGAACTCTAGTAGTGATACATCAGGTGCCATTTTGCACACTGTGGCAATAGCTTTGGGACTGCAGGGGACAACAGTGAACTGCGCATGTGCTGAGCTCGCGAGAAGTTGCTGAGTTCAGTGGATTGCACTGGTCCTGCAGGAAAATAATACCGACTGTGGCATGGTATCAGCCAAAATAGGTCCGTGTGGCACCCAGACCTAATGTCCAACAGGTTCCGACAAGATCAGTGCCACCAACAACCTAACTCTATAGGACGCCTGGTGTCTTGCTAATCCTGGTACCTGCTCCAACCGAAAGTTGGATAAAGGTTTCAGAGACAACGGTGCAGCCTCAGCACTTTATCACAAGAGGAGGAAAGTGGTGAGCCAGGAGCCGGAGCTGTGGAGACCACGGTGGAAATCTAACATAAGAACCCAGACCTGGAACTCGCTGGAGGTTGTGGCACAAGTGGCTGCAAGCAAAAAGTTGTGTATCAACCGCAATAAGTAAAATCGCATTGTAGACCTGTGCGTGACACAGCTTAGAAACCTGCCCTAAGGAGAAGACTCTGCTAACCAGAAGTGCAATGATCAAGAGCAAAAGAAGGGACAAAGGCAGAATGAATATTACTGAAAACTCCCCTGCAAAGGAGCAAAACGCTATGCCGACCTCAGAGTTCACTAAGGAAGACATCGAGAAAATGGGGGACACAAAATCCATAAGACTCATTTTAAAGATTCTGATCAAAAATGAGAAGCTCATGCAAGAGTTCAAAGAATTTAAGGAAGCAACAAAGTAAATCGAGGCTGGTATATCAGAAATTAAGAAGCAAGCAGAAGAAAGAATCTCAGAATTGGAAGATATTTCCAGTCATCGCGGAAGCAAACAAAAAGCTGGAAGCAGAGCTGGATCAGGCCAAAAAAGTATTCAAGAATTGAAAGACACTATTAAGAGGCCAAATATAAGAGTTATGGGAGTCCCAGAAGGTGCAGAAAGACAAGCTGAGTTTGCAAATGTATTTAATGAAATAATAAAGCAAAATTTCCCTAATCTAGAGGAAGAATTGGGAAACAAGATCCAGGAGGGGCACAGAACTCACAACAGGCTTGATTAAAAGTGATCTTCACCACGACATATGATAATCAAACTATCTTCAATTGAACATAAGGAAAAGATCCTTAAATGTGCACGTGAAAAAATCAATTGACATATAAAGGAATGGCAATTAAGCTCACAGGAGATCTCTCATAGGAAACTCTACAGGCAAGAAGAGAATGGAGTGACATATTCCAGATTCTGAAAGAAAAAAACTGTCGGCCTAGGATAACATATCCAGCAAAACTTTCTTTTGCCTGTGAAAATGAAATAAAATTCTTCCACAGTAAAGAAAAGTTGAAAGAATTTTGCTCTTCCAAACCTGCCCTGCAAATCATACTTCAAAATGTTCTCTTGACAGAGAAGAGGAATCGCACCCACCAAAACCAGAGGCAAATAGGAAGAACATCCTGTAAAATGACAACAGAAGACTAAACCAAAGAACAACCCATTCCTAAAATGACAGGACCAAAGTACCACCCATGTATATTAAACTCTGAATGTAAATGGCTTAAGTTCAATCAAACATTATAGATTAGTAGACTGGATGAAAAAACAAAACCCATCTGTTTCTTGTCTGGAGGAGACACACTTTAACAAAGATCAGCAGAAACCATATCACATGGGTTTTGTTTTCTGTTGGTTTCATCTCTTCAAAACACTTTCTTCTGATTAAATTCTTTAATGACTCATAGATCATACAGTAGCATAATTTTCTTCAAGAAGGTTCTTAATTTTCATTCTTCAGCTACACATTAGTCATTTAATAGCTTGTTATTTAACTTCTTGGTGTTGTTAATTTCTTTTTTCTCCCGGGTGTTGATTTTGTTTTGTGTCTTTTCATTTAAGGGGATGTATAATAGCTGTGTAATGGAGACTGTAATATCTGGTAACATGCCATTTAGCTTCATGGCATTGTAAATTTCTAATTTTCTTTCTATTGTTGATTTTGTATCATGACTTTTCATTTAAGGGGATGTACAGTAGCTGTGAAATGGAGACTAACATCCAGATGTCAGGATGCAGTGTGGTATGCATTTCTGCTTCCAGACAAAGGTGGACTTACAATGAAACTGTTTACTCTATGTTGACAATAGGATTCTGGACTCTCTGCCATTGTCCATGCTCACAATGATGGACATATGACTGAGCATGAAGAACTTTATTTTAGTAATGATATAGAGGAACTAGATGGGGGAGGAGGGAATTAGGAGGAGTAAGGGAATGCGGAGCTGTATCATAAAATGATAGTAATAGTAATAAAATGTAAAAAATAAAAAATATAAAAATTCAACAGTTTCTTGGGGAGATCATCTCTGGTCTGAAAGCAGAGCTGACAAAATATCATCCTGACCAATTAAAAGCCACAACATAACATCAACAACAATTTACAACATTACTGAATTAATTGGCATGGTATTGAGTACCCAATATGTTAGAAAATGCAGGTTCTTAACCACATCCTGTGACTTCTTCATTGACATTTCTATTTTAGATTTTTTACAACCGGTTGCTATGCACCTTTAACTGGCTATAGGGTACTATTCAGCTGTCTCGTGTCTATTTTCATTTTAGTATTTAGTAGTTTATAGTGTTGAAGCATAATTTTTACTGAACTTGGTGGATTTTGGGATAGTTGAGACTTGCTTATAACTCTAACAAGGCATATGTCAACAGTTGAGGCACAGAACCGTTTTAGGAGGGGTGTGCAGAGACATCTTCAATACCTGAGTTAGGAGTAACTAATTTTTGTGTCCTACCTAGTAAGATATATGTGAGTCCAAGCTGACCATTTCCTGTCTGGTTCTAAGTTTTCCTTGTTGTTCTATGCCTATCTATTCTAATTTTGTGGGGGAATGGCTCCATACTGACCCTGATGGTCATTGCAAGAGAGGGTGGGGATCCAAAGTTGGAAATAAGTAAGGACCAGAGAAAGCTCCCCTCTTGAGTTTCGAAGGGAATTTACTGTTGTTCTGTTTCTGCGGACTACTCAGGAATCCCAGCTATTGTTCCAATGACATTAGATCCTGTGAGGAAGGATTTGGGCTTATTCCATCCCATGTGGGAGATCCGAAAGGGAGTGAATGACTTAAAGGTTCTTGGCCTACAAGGGCAGTCCAATTCCCCGTGGTCTCCTTGGCCGTTGGGATATAGCCCTTGGTGCCTGTACTGATAGTCCTTGGTGAGGATCCAAGAGTCTCCAGGATTGGGATACAAGCCTCCTCCTGTCCACCTGCTCCACTCTTGGGTCCCCCCTGCTCTGTGCATGTGACCTCCTGTTACGAGGTTGTCAGGATCACTCTTGATTCCTCCTATATGCCTTTATGGTTTTGCTAATGTCTGATGCTGATTCGAGTATGTTATCTATAAGTTATCTGTTATATTCATTTATTTTGCCTTTTAAATCTTGTTTCTGTGCCAGATTCATACACAAAACTCTGGAGACTGTTGTGATAGCAAGATTATTTTAAGAGTTGTTGCTTTGAAATTTGAGTGTGTAGTGTTATTTCTACATCAGAAATGCTTGCATATTAGTTTTTCATGTTGTGTTTGCAGTGATAATTATGGATATTTTTATGGGAGACTCCAGTTTTGATACATTTAAAACAATATAAGTCTTTATGACATGCTTTGAATACATATAAATTTTCACTTTTCCTTTGAGGCACCTGATGATCGAGGAAAACTCCCAGCCGGAGAAGAAAGCTATCTCGATTATTGATGCAAATTTCAAATCTACAAGAGAAGTTGACTTATATTGGTATTAATGCTTTTTCTTTTGTGACCTGGAGAATAACCAGAAAAACATTTAAGCAGCCAAATATAAGTAGTATATTTTGCTACTTTTTAATTTCAAGTCCTTGCTGTTATGAAATTTCATAGAAAACCTTAAAAGGAAAAGCAATATCCTTTCAGCATGTGTGATTTTTTTTAATCTTATGTTTGAGTATGGACCAGTCTTACCTATTACATCAGGGAATTTATGGGTAGACATTTAATTCAAGGTTTTTACTCTCTAGTTCCAATGGAGAAGAATGTGTAGGATATGAAGGGATTCAGCATATGGCTCATACATATAAAGGAATGTATGAGCCATAATTAATATGTGTATAGGTTTATAAGAGAGTAAGTTTAGTTTTTACCTTGAAGCTTTCCTTCACCAAGGGGACACTGGAAAACCTAAACACAAAGGGTAAGATTCAGCTGTATTTGCATACTTGGGATACTTCATTATATGTCAGGAAGAGTAGTGTTGGGTCGGTATTATTTTAACAAAGGAAGTAGCTGATTTGTCTGCTTTTTGATTTATTCACTTGAAAGACAGAACAAAGATAGAACCTGGAGGTAGGGGGAGAGAATTACACACACACACACACACAAAGAGATACACAATCACACAGAATGGGAGAGACTGACCCTTCCATCTGCTGATTAACTCTCCAAATTGTCACAACACCCAAGGCTAGGTCAGTCTGAAACCAGGAGCCAAGAGCTTCCTTTGGAGCTCACCCGTTGATACAAGGGCAGAAGCATAAAGGTCAGCATCCTTTACTTTTTCAGGCACATTATCACAGTGCTGGGTTGTATGTGTAGTAGTAGCTAGGATTTAACAGGTATCCATATGGGTGTCAGGTGATGTAGGTTGCCCTCTGTGCCACAACACCAGGCCCACATGTGTAGTCTGATAAGGTCTATAATTTTGTGAGGGAAATAATTCATTTCCTTTAGTCATTTAAAGATTATAAATATCTGGATGAATTTTCATCATATACTTATAATACTGTATGTACTGTTGTTTTAGGAAAGCTTAATGAGTAGAATTTATATTAGATAAAAAAATGAGAATTCTATTTGGTATTTCTCAGCATGTGCAGTTTTGTTATTTGTTCCAGTAAATAGATTGTTCTTGATGTATATATTTTTAAGTAGAGTATATTATTTTATTATGGTGATTACATATGAATAATTGAAAATGTATGTCTTCTAAATAGTAAAAAAGCCAAAGATACAGAAGAAAGAGTGGAAAAAACCACTGTTTATTACCAAGGAAGGGTAAGTGTGTGTTTGTGTTTGTTGAATGTGTGTGTTGTGCATGTTTAGGAGTGTGTGTATGTATTTATCAGATCCTGTGCCTTTATGTATGGAAAGGGAGAAGTGATTCCTTTACTGGTTTTATATCTTTAAGTGCTAAATGTGGTGTTCAGTCATTTCCATTTTTTAGTGATTCAAAGAATGTGTAATAAAAAAAATCTCAAGTCACCATGTCTCCTGTCTTTGGCAAAAGGAATTACATTGCAGAAATAAAAATAGATTTTAAATCACCAGTTGGGTCTCCTATTCAACTAGGCTATTTATCTGTTAACTGAAAGTTCCTTTTGTGGCTGAATACTGACAAGGGAACATAAACCAAAAGCTTTATGAATTACAAATTTTAGCTGCCTTTAGTGTACTTACACACGATAGATGATGTGTTCATGAAATTTTGGAGAAAATTGTGTTTACAGACACAAAATGTGCTTGGATTATTTCTTAACTTGTGAGTTACTTCCTATGTTAAAGACAGATATTCTTTTTGTTTAAGAAAACTAATTTTCAAGCATTCTATTTTTTCAGGTTATTCATTGTAAGAAAAAAGCCCACCATAATTGGGTAAGTTAAAAATTGCCTTAAAGATTTCTCTATTTCTTAGAATAAATTTTGCTTTTCCTTCTGGAAGATAATGCTAGCGATTTAAATTTATAAAAAAGATGGTATATTAAAAAATCAGTAGTGGTATTACATTCCATTTGGAGAAATAATACATTATCAAGTGGTGGTTATTCCAACAGTCTTGTTTTAGCATTTTCTTCTTCCAAAGTAGCCTAGAAGAGGGTGAGAGGGTTAGAGGAACTTGGTACATATGCTCATGTTTATGTATTTACATTTTGGGACATTGGATTGCTCCTTGTTATCTAGAAGAGCCTGAAAGGTCTCTGGATCATTTTACTCATTTGTCAGACAGATGGGATTAAAAAAAGAGCTAGCTAAAACCCTTTCTAGTTGTAACATTGAGGGTTCTCTTAAGTGATTCTGAGTGTTGGTACAAATTAAGAAAAGGGCCATCTGGGGAACTAATTGTGCTGCATGATGAGGAAGTGAAGTGGCTGTAGACTTTGAGCAGTTAGAAGGAAGAGCAGAGATAGAGCTGTTGACAGTAGCTGTCTACTGGGGAGTGCCTGTCACAGGGAGGTGGAGACAGCATTGAGGGATGTTTGTCAAGTGTTTGACACTGATAAGCATTAAGTCAATGTTAACTGGTGTTACCATTGTTATTATAGTGAAGACTTGCAAGTCTGAGAGGAGCATAGAATGAGAGAGTGGTGTGTTGACTGTCAGGTCCCTCCCCTCTCTGACATTCTGTTTGTTTTGGTTTCCAGAGTTCAAGTGAAGATTCATTAGTGAATTAGCTAGCATCATTATAGATTCATTTTTCTTCACCATTTTTCAGCATTTTCTAAATACATATGCATATTATTATCAAAATTTAGTCATTTTATATGAAAAGACAGATTTACAGAGAGCAGGGATACAGAGAGAAAGATCTTCCATCAGCCAGTTGACTTCCCAGGTGGTTGCAATGGCTGGAGCTGAGCCATTATGAAGCCAAGAGGCAGGAGCTTGTTTAGAATCTGCCATGAGATTGGGTGGTCCCAAGGCTTTGGGCCATACATTACTGGTTTTTCCCAGGCCACAAACAGGGAGCTGGATGGGAAGTGGAGCAACTGGAACATGATCTGGTACCCAGATGAAATCCTGATGCGTGCAAGGCAAGAACTTATTTTTAAAAGATGAAGATGATGTCTATTAAATTCTTGCTATTTTAGGCACGATACTTAAAAGTAGTTTGCACATGTTCCTTACTAAACCCATTTAATAAGTATAAATTAGATTATACTGTTTCAGGTTTTATGATGAGAAAACGGCCCAAGATCACATAATTAGATAGTGAAGGCTAGAGATAGAAATCATAGTCTTTTAGAGTTCTATTAGTTTTTGTAGAATTCTTGTTTGGTAAGTGTGACTTTAACATTAGTACATATAGAAGGTGTACCATCTAGATTCCAGCAAAATGCTATTTTCCAGATTTAAGAAAAGTACTATAGATTTACTGAAACAATCAAATCAGTGCTGGCATTTGGTCTGGTGTTTTAGAATGCCAATTAGGATGCCTGCAACACAGACAGGGGTAACTTGGTTCGACTGCTGATTGCAGCTCCTGAAATTTCCTTACTTGTATTTTGCCCTGGGCCAGTTTCACTGTTGTTAAGTATGCAGAGTGAAACATTAGCTGAGTGCTCATTGTGTGGATCTTATCCTCACATAAATGACTACACCGATCATCGTTCAGATGAAACAGAAATTGTGTGTGAGTGCTGCGTTTGTGTGTACTTTTTGAAAACCATTTTCAAGGATTATTTACTTACTTGAATTCTGGGAAAAGGGATGAAATGAGAAAGAGAGAAAGAGAACAATGATTTATATATTTTCTACTCTCTGAAGACCACAAATCAAGGAGTAGGACCTTCCAGAATGCAGGAGCCAGTAGCTTCAGGCCTCCTAGGTGTGTGGCAGTGATCCATCCTCCCCTCCCTGTAAGGCACATTGGCAGGAAGTTCTTTGTGAAGCTTAGAGTAACTGTGACTTGAATCAAGAACTCTGATATGGGATGATGGTAAACATAGAGATGGCTGAACCTGCTGAGCTACAAAGTTTATGAAAATTTAACAAGAAAGGGGCTGTGCTATATCTTATTATTTGCATCCTGAATTCTTTACTTAATATATTATAGAATTTCTAAGGAATATTTCATAATTTATTTTTCTTTACAAAAAGGCAGCTTTCACACTTGATGAACTTTGTTCTGTTTCTACTCTCTTTTCCTTATAATTTCAGCTGTTTATTACTTGTTTGACCTTCTTTCTCCGCCCAGTTAGAATTATTGCTTTCTTCCTTTGAACTTACTTACTTGTATGTCTGGTGATGAATATGTCTTGTATGCCTGGTGATAAATTACTGAGGTCATTTGTACAAAATGTTTTAAATTAATATACCTAAAATTAATAAATTTTATGTATTCCAATGCATATTTTAAAAGCATGGTACTATCCACATTATTTTTCCCTCCATCCTTTCTTATTTTTCTATTTTAGCTTTTACAGTGATTTACCTTCTATTTAACTTTATAATAAATTGTACATTCCTCTAAATAAAAAAACTCCAAAAATAATAAATAGAAAAAGTAGTGTTCCTCAGATGTACAAAGGCCATGAAAATGACCAAAATTCAAAATATCATGTATGTGTGTGTGTGCATATATATATCTATATTTTTTTAAAAAAAGATTTATTGATTTTATTACAAAGTCAGATATACATAGAGGAGGAGAGACAGAGAGGAAGATCTTCCATCCGATGAATCACTTCCCAACTGAGCTGCAACAGCTGGTGCTCGCCAATCCGAAGCCAGGAACCTGGAACCTCTTCCAGGTCTCCCACACAGGTGCAGGGTCCCAATGCATTGGGCCGTACTCGACTATCTTTCCAGGCCACAAGCATGGAGCTGGATGGGAAGTAGAACTGCTGGAATTAGAACCGGCGCCCATATGGGATCCTGGGGCGTTCAAGGCGAGGGCTTTTAGCTGCTAGGCCACACCGCCTGGCCCTATCTGTATCTTTTAGATATAGATATGTAACATACATACATACATACATATATGTATATTTTTCAGCTGTCAATTATCTACAAATAATTGAGCACATAACATATATTCGTGGGACCTTTTTTTTTTTTTTAAGGGTGATGGTCTCCATTTCTGTATGTATTGGGAAAGACAAGGTTTCATTTTTTTATGTAACTGAGTACTATTAACATTGTATCTGTGGAAGTGAAAATATTTCTAAAAACTATTTGAGAAAATAATTAGGATATTAATGAAGGAGAAAGAGCGAGGAAGAACATTAATATGAATAAGAGTGAAAGTGCTGTTTCAGTCCACTGAAAGTAAACAAGTCAGAGCCCAGATGGTTGAAGCTGAGAGCTTGGACCTCAGTCTACATCTCCATTTAAGTGACAAGGGATCCAGATACTTAACAGTTATCATTGTCTCCTAGGATTTGTTTAATCCGGAATTCAGAACAAGGAGATGGAGCCATGAATTGAACCCAAGTTCTCTAAAGTGGGACATGACTGTCTTTAGTGGCAGCTTGCTTTCAAGGCCCAACAACAGCCCTTACTGTGATCATTCTTTGTGTCTTTACCCTGAGAGAGTTTCAAGTTCCATGAATGAGCGAATGTCACTTTTTCGTCAGCAGACCTCTTAGAAGGCTTTGTAGATGTGAGTGCTCAGAGTTTGAACACAGTGTTTTGGAGTATAACATAGTCATTGGCTGAAATTTGTCTTAACCTTTGAGAATAAGCTGTAGACTCAGAACTAGGTGTTCAGTTCATGTGGCAGTGAAGATGCTGCTTAGGATACCTGGTCCTCTGTTGGGCTGCCTGATTTAAGTCCAGGCTCCTCTGCTTCTTACCCAGCTTCCTGCTAATGTGCACCTTAGGCTAGAGCAGCTGATGGTTGAAGAATTTGGTTCCTGACACCTGTGTGAGAGACCCAGATTGAATCCTGGGTTCTTCTTTAGTCTGGCCTTTCTCTGGCTGTTTGGCAAATGAGGAGTGTACAGGTGTTGGAAAAAAATGTCTCGTTACTATTCAAATAAAAGAATAAGAGAGGTCTTAACTATTAGTACTGAATGTATGTATTTATTTTTGACCATATGTCTTTAGTGTTGGTTCTTTATTATCTGTGATGCTTCTCTGCCTAGGACATAGACAGATGTGTTTTATTAATTTTACAAAAGATTCACAAATGGACCTAGTAAAATACACTAGAGGCTAAAGTCCTGGCATTGCATTTGCAGGGATCCAAGTTGGGTACAGGTTTATGTGCTAGCCACCCCACTTCCCATTTAGCTCCCTGCTTGTGGTCTGGGGATATTGTTGATGGCCCAGTCTTGACCCTGCACCTTCAGTGGAGACCCAAAAGAAGCTCCTGGCCCCTGGCTTTGAATAGGCTCAGCTTGGGCCATTGTAGATGCTTGCAGAGTGATTCAGTGGATAAAAGATAGTCCTCTCTGTATATCTGACTTTCAAATAAAAATAAATATAACTTTATAAAAATAAACAAAAGATCAAACAATTTTGATTCCATATTATTAATCATTCAATAATTTGTTGATTTCAATAACAATGATTTTGGCATTGTTTTTCACCAAATGTTGATGACATCATAAATATTGGAGTTGGTTAATACATGTAACCTTTTCTGATATGAAGGATAGTAATGAATGAGATATGCTTTGTGTGCTTCTGTAATTTGGGGAGTCAAGTTTCTTTCTACATTGGAATTAATTTTAAACTAAAACTTTGTTATTGGATTCCATTTTATTTGTAGAAATTGCAGATTAAGCTAAATGCCTCTACCATGATTGTAAATTAAGTGACTGTATCTATCTTTAAATGTTAAGACTAATTGATCGTAATAGTTTCTCCAGTCCAAAGTCTCACATAATTGTGCAAATGATCTGGAGATCTCTCAGAATGAGGTTAACCTTCCACATGAATGGTTGTGATTATTGCATGCTGTTGATATTCACTTGGTTGTGCAAGCTTTGTTCTCTGTAACATTTGATTGTATCTTTACCTCGTACTGAATAAAATGGGATATGATTTAGACAGTGCCATGAACTTACTGGAAGTACAACATGCATTGATAATTTCATCTATTTTTTAAAATAGCATTTAACCACATGCTGCAAAACTGTTTTAGACCTTTATGGTTTCACAGAATCATAGTGAATTTTCTGTAGCGATGATCGCCTTGAGGCAAATATACAAAGCTGCCATGTGTAATGATTCTGAGTCTCTGTTGCCATTGCCTGAAGCTTGCATCCTCCCACATTGCCCTTAGCATATTACTTGACTAATCAAACAGTCCTCCATCTCACATCAGAGAGCAGCATTCATTGGCAAGTGCACAAGTCATCTCCAGTTTTAGGCCCATGTCATCTGCTTACCTGAAATATTTCCTTTTCCAAAAGATCCTTCAACTCAAAATGTTTTATCTGCATTTCATTTCAGGGGATGCATACATTGACAGCGATATTTGTATGCTGTAGGATGTTCATGCTCATTTTCACCTAACATTTGTCTGCATGTTTCTCCATCTTTTGTTATTTTTCAGTGGGCAGCTCGGTTTGCCGAGAGAGAACTCCATGACTTAAAGAAAGAATACGTTTATAAAAGGAAAAGGTAAGTTTCTTAATGGTAACACTTAACAACTTTTAGCTCTTTTATTGTTACTTTCTTAATTAGATAATATTATAGGCTAAGTAATGAAATTTCAGTGATTCCAGCATTTTTCATTGTAAAGTATTTACTCGTTTTGTCCTTTATTTTAAATACTTAGGTTACCTGAGTGTTTAATTTCCTACATAATGCTTATTTGCCTTATGTGCAACAGAAATTTATATATATATTATATAGTCACATATATTTATGTATATTTATATGCTTATATTTATATTATATATTTATATATAACATATATAATATATCATATAACCATTATATATATATATATAGTTCCACTTCCCTTTTCCCTATGCATTTTGCTGCTGACCGGTTATTCCTTGTCTTCATGAAAAAATGTCGTTTGTCTTATTGTCAAGTTGACTGCTAAAGTCATGCTTTTCTTCTGTTATGTGTATTAGTAAGATTTTGACGATGTTCTTTATAACACTTGAGAGGAGTTTCTTAGGAGGGTAGTTTTATTTTGGCTCACAGGAGACACATCATCCAAAATTGTCTGATGTTTTGGGTTCAAGATCTGTTGTGGCACGTGTACAGTAGAGTAGCCATTCATTATACAGCCAAATAGTCTCTTACTCCATCTCTATACATTGCCTTAATTGAGAAGCCACAAATAAGTTTGATAACAGATATGATGTTAAAGCAAAGACAAAGCAAAGCAAAAATACAGTACCATAGAGTTAAAAAATATGCCATTGAATAACCAATTCATAGGTGATGGAAAGAAAACACAGAGTCTAATTTTCATAATGATTTTCTTGTATTAGATAGAACATACGGTATTTGTACTTTTGGGTTTGACTTGTTTCACTGAAGATGATGGTCTCTAGGTGTGACCATCTAGTTGCAAATGATATGATTTCCTTCTTTTTATTGGCTGAGTAATACTCCATAACCTAGAGCTACCGCTCTTTATTTAACCACTCCTCTTTGGATGGGCATCCTGATTGTTTCCATGTATTTTCTATTGTAGATTTTGTTGTTGTGAATGTAGGATTACAGCTGCCTCTCATATATGCAGTATTCATTTCCTTTGGGTATATTCCTAGGAGTGGAATACCTGGTTCATGTGGCAGGTTCATTTGCAATTCTCTAAGCACTATCCATACTGATTTCCATAATTGCCGTACTAGCCTGTACCCCCACCAGCAGTGAAGGAGGATATCTTCTTCCCACTCCCCTGCAAGCAGGTGTTGTTAGTTGAGTTCTGAATGTAGGCCAGTCTGAATGGTTTTAATTTGTATCTTCCTGACAACTAGGGAGCCTTAGTATCTTTTCATATGTCTGTTAGCCTTTGGATCTCTTCTTTTGAAAAAATCTCTGTTCATTTCCTTTGCCCATTTTTCACAGGGTTGCTTGCTTGCTTGCTTGCTTGATTGATTGATTTTTCTGTCCCTGGTTTTCTGAAACTCTTTGTAAATCCTGGATATTAGTCCCCTATCACCTGTGTAATGTGCAAAAATTTTCTCCTATTCTGTTAATTGCTTCTTCATTTCGTTAATCATTTCCTTTGCTGCAGAGAAGATTTTTAGTTTGATATAGTCCCATTTGTTTATTTTATCTTCGACTACCTATGATTTTGGGGTCTTTCCTAAGAAGTCTAGTTCCATTCCTATTCCTAGGAGAGAGCTTCCTCTATTTTTCTTTAATACTTTGATGGTTTCTCGGTGTATATTTAGGTCCTTGAACCATTTAGAGCTGATTTTTTTTTTGTATAATGTGGCAAGTGCAGGTCTTGTTTCTTGATTCTGCAGGCTGCTATCCTGTTGTCCCAACAGCATTTGTTGAATGGCCAAGAATTTTTTCTTGGATTATTTTCAGTTTTCTTGTGAAAGAGTAGTTGGTAATACATGTGTGGGTTCCCTTCTGATGTTTCTATTCTATTTCATTAATATCCTCCTCTGTTTCTGTACCGGTATCAGACTAATGTTGATGACCATTGCACTGTAGTATGTCTTGAAGTCTGGAATTGTGATTCCCTCTGTTTGATTTTTCTTCTTCAGGATAGCTTTGGCTATTCTTGGTCTCTTTTGTTTCCAGATGAATTTTTGTATCTTGTATTTCTGAGAAGAATGATGTTGGGATTTTGATTGAGATTGCATTGAATCTTTATATTACTTTTGGTAATATGGACATTTTGATGATGTTGATCCTGCCAACCCAGGAATATGGTAAATTTCTCCACTTTTCAATGTCTTCTTCTATTTCCTTTTAAAATGTTTTATAGTTTTCATCATGGAGGTCTTCCACATATTTGGTTAGCTTAATTCCTAGATATTTAAGATTCCTCTCTGCTTTAAGGACTGTACTTACAATTTCCTTCTCAGTCATGAAATTATTTTTGTACACTAGTGCCATTGATTTGTGTTCATTAATTTGTATCCTGCTACCCTGCCAAAGTCTCTTCTGAGTTCCAGTAGTGTCTTGACTGAGTTTTTTGATTCTCCTATGTAGAGGATCATGTCATCTGCAAATAGAGATACTTTCAGTTCCTCATTTCCAATTTGAATTCCTTTGATTCCGTTTTCTTGCCTAATAGCTTTGTTATGAACATCCAATACTATATTGGATAATAATGGTGACAGTGGACATCCCTGTCTAGTTCCAGATTTTGGTGGAAAGGCTTCCAGTCTTACTCCATTTAGTATGATGCTGGCATTGGCTTTGATTGTGCTGTAGAATGTTCCTTCTATACTGATCTTGCTTAGGGTTTTCATCATTTAGTAGTAGTGGATATTATCAAATGCTTTCTCTGCATCTATTGAGATGATCATATTTTTCTCAATTTGTTGATGTGATGTATCACATTTATTGATTTACGAATGTTGAACCTTTCCTGCATGCCTGGGCTGAATCCCACCTGTTCCAGGTGAATGATCTGCCTGATGTAATGTCTGTTCCTGTTGACTAGTATTTTCTTGAGGATCTTTGCATCTTTGTTCATGAAGGATATTGGTGTACAGTTCACTTTTTCTGTTGCTTTTCTATCTGGCTTTGGTATTAAGGTGATATTGGCTTCATAGAGCTTATAAGGATTGCCTCCATTTCTATTGTTTGGAAAAGCTTGTAGAGGATTGGAGTAAATTCCTCTTTTATAGTTTTTTAGAACTCAGCAGTGAAACCATCTGGTCTAGGAATTTTCTTGGTTAGAAGGGCTTTAATTTTGCATTCAATTTCAGTTCAATGTATAAGTCTATTTAGGTTGTTAATTATCTCTTGATTTAGTTTTGGTGGATGTATATGTCCAAAAATCTGTCCATCTTTTCGGTGTCTTCTGATTTGTTTGCATATAATTGCTTGTAATAGTTCCTAATATTTTCCTGTGTGTCTGAGCTATGTGTTGTTAGATTTCTCTTCTCATCTCTGATGCTATAGATGCTCATCTTCTCACTCCATTTTTTGATTAGTTGGGCTAGTGGGGAGTCTATTTTGTTGGTTTTCTCAAAAAACCATCTCTTTAATTTATTGTTCTCATATATAGTTCTTTTGGTCTCTGTTTAGTTAATTTCATTCCTTATTTTGATTATTTCGTTTTTCCTACTTATCTAGGGATTACTTTGCTGTTGTGTTTTGTATCCTTCAATTGTAGGGATGACTCATTTATTTGGTTGCTTTCCAGTTTCTTAACGTAAGCATTGATTGAGATGAACTTTCCTCTTAACACTGTCTTGATTGTGTCCCAAAAGTTTTGATTTGTTGTGTTGATGCCTTCATTTGTTCCAAGCAATTTTTAAATTTTCCCTTTGATTTCCTCTCTAATCCATCAATCATTTAGTAACATATTATTCAGTCTCCATGTATTTGCAAGTCTTTTTGGGTGCTTTGACTTTTGGTCTCTAGCTCCACTCCATGATGGTCTGAGAAGATTAATGGTATGATTTCAATTTTTTTAAAATTCAATGAGGCTTGTTTTGTGGCCTGTAACATGGTCCGTTCTGGAGAAGGTTCCATGTAGTGATGAAAAAAAAAAAAGTGCATTCTCTGTAGGATGAAAGTTTTGGTAGATATAAAGTAAACCCATTTGTTCTAGAGTTTGGAAGATTCTGTTATTTCTTTGCTGAGTTTCAGTCCCATCAGACTGTCCATTGATGTTAATGAGGTATTAAAGTCCTCCACTATGAATGTATTGGAGTCTATTTCTCCCTTTAAATCCATCAATATTTCACATAGCCAGATGCCTTAGCATTTGGTGCATGTGCATTTATTATATTGATCTCTTCTTGCTGAATGGATCAGTTGATCATCATGTGGTTTCCTCCTTCATCTCTTTTGATGTTTTTCACACCACATCTATATCACGTGATAAAAGAATGGCTTCACCCACACGTTCTTCTTTACCATTTGCTTGGAATATTTTTCCCATCCTTTCACTTTCAGTTTCTTCTGATCTTTGTTGGTGAGATGTGTCTCCTGCAAGCAACAGATAGATGGAGTTTTTTGATCCAGTCCTCTAATCTATAGTGTTTGATTGATAAGTTTAAGCCATTTACATTCAATGTGAATATGGATAGGTTGCAGTTTGTTTCTGTCTTTTTAGCAATGGGTTGTTATTTGATTTAGTCTTCTGCTAGTCTTTTAGTGGAATGTTCTCCACATTTGCCTTTGGTTTTGGTAGTTGCTATTCCTTTTTGCTTTCACGAGAACATCTTTCATATCATTTGCAAGGCAAGTCTAGAAAGCAATTTCTTGCATTTATCTTTGCTGTGGAATAATTTTATTTCATTTTCAAGACAAAGGAGAGTTTTTCAGGATACGTTACTCTGGGCTGAAAATGTTTCCTTTTTTGAATCTGGAATAAGTCACCCCTTTCTCTTCTGGCATTTAGTGTTTCCTCTGAGAGGTCAACTTTGAGTGTCGGGTTCCTCTATAGGTCATTCAGTTTTTTTTACGTGCACATTTAAGGGTCTTTCGTTATGTGCAACTGAAGAGAGCTTGATTACATGTGTCATGGTGAGGTTTGTTTTTGATCAACTCTGTTGGGAGTGTTATGACCCTCCTGTATATTGTTTCCCGATTCTTTTCCAGCTTTGGGAACTTTTCATTTATTATTTCTTTGAATACATCTTTAATACCAGCTTCTGTTTCTGCACCTTCTGGAACTTCCATTAACTCTTAGGTTGGGTCTTTTAATTGTATCTTTTAATTCGTGGATACTTTTTTTTTTTTTAGTTTGATCTTGCTCTGCTTCCAGGTTTTTGATTATTTCCCCCTGTTGACAGGAAATATCTTCCAATTCTGAAATTCTTTCTTCGGCTTCATTCATTCTATTTTTTGAGAGTCTCCACTGTACTTTTAATTTGCTCCACTGTGTACTTAATTTCTGATATATCTGCTTTCATTTGATTCATTGCTGTTATTTACTTTCTAACATATTCCTTAAATTCCTTGTGCTTTTCATTGTTTAGAAAGTTTATGAGTTCTCTGAATTCTATGTCTCCCATTTTTTTCAGGGTCTTCCTCAGTTAACACTGAGGGTGGTCAAGGCTTTTCCTCCTTTGCTGGAGAGTCTTCAGTAACAATCATAGTACCTCTGTGTCTTCTTTTGCCATTTGGCATTGCATTTCTGGTTGGCAGATTCATCTCCTTAGTGCAGATTTCTAAGATGTATTACCTGGCTGCCACAAGAGTTGAGCCATGGCTGCCGCTAGATCCTTGGCTGTCGCTGGGGTCTGTATTGTTGTTCACCAGCCACTGGTAGGGATTGCCGTTCACTACAACACTGCTCCAGCATTGTTGCCATTTCCCCTTGTCAAGAGGGTCTCCAGGTACCCCCTGCGAACTGCCTGACCCCCTTTATTTCCTGTAATCTGTCTCTTGTGCTTCATCCTAATGGTTCTCTGTCATCCAACACTAATTTTTCTGTCAGCTGGTTAGGTAGTCAGGATGTTTTTTGGCTGTTGCCACCTTGTGGGTGACAGGTGCTTTCACTTTCCTGGGTACTCACCTTTCCTGCTGTGGGGCAGATATGGGGCTGGTATAGATTAGATAGTTCTGACAGTGGAGTGGCTATTCAGAGTGTTCTAGCTGGCAAAGGTCCCCCACCGCCTTGTGCTTTTGCGGCCTCTGCCTGCCCAACTGGTGCCTTGAGTGGGAGTGGTCCAGCTCCTCCCACACAGAGTGTGATCAGCAACTAGCCTTTCTACGCTCCAAGGGCATTACTTCTTCTCCCAATTGTGATAGGCCAGTGATGGCAGGTTTTGTGTTTTTGTTCTCATGCACCCACTGCCACCAGCCGGGCGGTTCACTTTGCTGCATCACCAGTCTTGTTTTCCCCTGGAATCTGCCCTCCCATTTCTGGGTTGCCAAGAGAAGGCTTAGTCTCTGAGAGAGACCTTTATCCCCTAGATCCTCTGTTTTGGGGGATTTAGGTGTCTGTCTGAGTGGCCCCAATCTAAGAGAGCATTCAGGAGGGGATAGTCTCAGATTCCACCACATGAGACTTCAAAGAGTGACTCACCAGTTCCTCTTTTTATGTTTTTCTTTTCAACAGTGTTTACCCTAAATGGTGCTGCTTCCACCAGTTCAAGTTGCCATTTGCTGTCTTGGGAGGTTTTTTTTTCAGTCCTCAATGTCTGCTCGTCCCCTGCCTTGATCATGCCAACTCCAGGGAGTTTCAGATGACTTTTCCAGAAATTCTGCTCTTCCTATTCTTTACTCTGCCAATATTTGTCTCTATTTCTGTATGTGCTTAGCTACACTAACCTCTACGTTCGGCTACCTTCCTAGACTCCGATCCTTAACTTTCAAATTTCACGTATAATTTCATGAAATCAGCGAGCCAAATCACAGCATTGTTTATTCATTCTGTAATTAAATTTTGGCAGCTTTCTTATACTCATTTTTGTGTGTGTATTTTTATTTTTATGATGTTTGTTGACACAGAGAGATTCCCTGTTCTACCTCTGCTTTCTCCCTCAACACCTTCCTTCCATCAATTTCTCCCATATTATTATAGTAGTATTAGTCCTTCAGCAACAATTACTTGTCAACATTCTGCTTTTTAATATAGACATCCGTATCTATTCTCAAGATAAATTTATTGACTAAGTTCTCCTTTTGTTTGACTGTATTGATAGATACTGCAACATATCTTCTAATCTTCTGTATGTTAATCTTCATTATATAATTCTTCCTCTATGTATAAACACACATATATGTATGTATATGCATACATCTAATGTGTGTATATATATATGTATATATATATATATATATACACATACATATGTGTGTACACACATGCACACTCTGGGCTTACCTGTATATCTGTTTAGTGTTTTGCCTGAAAGTTGCTTTGTATCAGAGAAAAGACATGTTACTTTCCATTTTGGGACTGGCTTAATTCACTGGGTATGATGATCAACATTTGCAAATGATAGAATGTTGCAAATGCTAGAATCCCTTCCTTAATGGCTATATTGTATCCCTGAGGTAAATGTAGCAGTTTTCTTACTCATCCCTCTTTCAGTGGGAGTCTGTATTGTTTCAATGCCTTTGCTATCATAGATTCTGGTGCTATATACAGGGAGGCAGGTTGACTTGCCATGTACAGATATCAGTTCATTTGGATATATTCATAGGAATGGGACACCTTGGACATATGGTAGATCAACATTCAGTTGTCTAAGCACTCTTCACACTTTCATAGTAGGTATACTATTCTGTGATTCTACCAACAACGGGGCAGCTTATTTCTTTCTCCTTATACTCAGCAGCAAGCATTGCTAGTAGATTGCTGCAGATGCAGGAGCCTCGTTTTGGTCTCCCAGCTAGGTGGCAGCCATACAAATATGACAATCATTTTTACTTATCTCAGTGTATTTCAAGGGAGGTTATCATAAGTGAAGCATGTGGGACATGATCCAGCATCTATAGAGGGTGCTGGTGTTGCAGGTGTCTCCTTAAAGGCCACAACACTGCTGAATCCCTCTTTCATGATTTGTGGTGACTTTATAGAATGGAACCAGCAAAAATAATAAGTGTATTGAATGTATTTAGAACCTAATAGGGAACATTAATGTTCTGTTGAGTTTAAAATGTTGGTAGTTGTTTAGGCTCATTCAGCCTCCTGTTATAACACCTCAACTCTAGCTTTGGATTCAATTCAAAAATTTTTTTAAAATGTCTATTCATCATGGACTTCTGGACATATGCAATTCTTTAGGATATCAAATAAGATTAAAATTGGCAAAATGCATCAGCTGACGTATGGCTGCCATGATTCAGATAGTTAAACATAAAGTAAGTTCTTCTTATTAGGCTCATGTGAGAAAATTAAGTGAGTTGAATGTTAAATTAGTAAGGTGAAGGAACTTTTTGACTCTATCATGAAAACATTAAAGAATGTTGTTGATTAATGAATTTTAAACAGTGTTGATTTAAAATTCTAAACAGGAAATGGTGCTTTTTGTTGTTTTAAAAAGGTGATCCTGACTATGTGTGTTCCTTCAGTGATTTCACACCCCCAAAATTGGACTGTTGTGAATTGATACTAATACTAATGTGTCATTCTTGCCCATAAACTGTTTCCTAATGGGATTCAATGGATGTTGCTGCTAGTAATCATTTAGTGTGCAAATACAATCAATAGTATAGGTAAAATGTTAATTTTAAATTCTTGAAAACATATGGTGTATTTTAGCTTCATTGATTTTCTATATGCTGGCTGTCTATTTCTCATTACCAGTTTGGTGCTTTAGTAACATTTCCAAATTTAATACTGGAGAAAATGAAAGAAAGAACGTAATAGTCAGGTGTGCTGCTTTAAATATTTGAAGTAAGAAACAATCATGTATTGGTCATATCATCAGGGTTTCTTTTGCATTGATACTTTAGTAGGCCCTTTCAAAACCAAGGAGAGTGTACAAAGGCCTCATCTCTAGAGGGACAGGTGTCAAAGGATTTCTGACTGTCTGCACCTTATGCTGTCTTTAAAAACATTCTTCTCTCCCATATCCATGGTCATCATAGTTTCATGTACTTCCAAATGTGGTGGCTTCTACCATCGCTTAATGCTTGCACAACACCTGATATGGTGAAATGCTTCCTAAGTGACATTTAATATAGTATGTGGAATATAAAACATTTACTGAGCCCCTGAGTTCCATAGTTAATTCACTAAAGGTCATAAAGGTCCAGAGTCATCTGTTTGGGATTTCAAATATTACGTCAATCAAGATGGATAGTGTAGTATCAAAGAACCACTATCTGTGAGCCCTGCAACTGGATCAAATCACAGTCACATATTGCATACTGTTGTTTGTGTCAGACAGTGTATGTGATGGTGGTCCCAAACGTTTGTGTTACCTGGTGACGTGATAAGTATACTAGTTCAAGTATATTTTCAGAATTTGTCCTTGTTTTTCAGTGCCACAAGGCTTGACTTTGTTTCTCTGTTTCATTTGCATTTTTATTCAACAGGAATTTTAGAACCCTCTGTATCCCTGTTCAGTCCTTAAGATCAGGCTTTAAGACATTTTCTGGTGCAGTCTAAGGGCTCCATAAGTACTTATCACTGCAAGCAGTATGCACACTAATAGAAATAGGCAGCACTGATTATACTTTGGGTGTAATATAATTTTCTAAGGCAAAATTTACTTCAGGTATAATATAATTTTGTTGCTTTCTGGTCTGACCTGGAAGCCTCGTCAAGATTTTAAAAACTGGTTTGAAAATGATTTATTCGTTTACTTATTTGAAAGTCAGCATTGGAGAGAAAGAGAGAGAGAGAGACCTTGCACCTGCTGGTTGATTTCTTCAGATAGCTACAACAGCCAGGGCTGTGCCTGGCTGAGGCACTGCATGTGGGATTCCCACATCATTAACCACCAATCTAAAATGACTGGAACCCAGTTTATTGTGGCTTACTCCAGTGTAACAAATATAATGCTGGTTTATATAGGAGTCTGGATGAATATTTTATGTATTATATGTAAGAATATTTTAAGAGGTGTTGCTTTGAAATTTGAGTTTGTAATGTTAATTCTATATCAGAAATGCTTGCATATTAGTTTTCATGTTGTGTTTGCATTGATAATTATGGATATTTTTATGGGAGGCTCCAGTTTTGGTACAGTTAAAATCATATAAGTCTTTTTTTATGACATGCCTTGAATATATTATGAATTTTCACTTTTGCTTTAAGGTACTTGATGGTCGAGGAAAACTGCCAGCTAGATCAAAGGGCTGATGTGTCACTTGTTGATGAAGATTGGAACTATACAGCAACAGAAATCTTGATCTATAGGTATTAAATGCCTTTAGTCTTGTGGATGAAGCATATCTAAAGCTCATTTCCAGAAAATAATGTTAATGGATCTAGAAACAAGTGGGACACTTTTGTCTGTCAGTTCAAGTTTCTTCATATTAAATCTAGTTTTTGCCTTGAATCCTTCTTCAGTTGGACTAAGGAGATAGTGGAAAGCTTAGAGACAAAGGGCAAGAATTGTCTGTATATGGAGAGTTTTGGTACTTCTTTTTATTTAGGTAGATTAAGGTTAATGTTTACCCCCCCCAAAAAAAAACTTGGAATGATGTATTTACTTGAAATGCAGAATTAGAGAGAGTGTGAGAAAAGGTGAAAAGATAACAGAGAATAAGGCAGACAGTGAAGCTTCCATCTGCTGATTCACTCTCTAAATGGCCATAACAATCGTGGCTGAGCCAGCTTGAATTCTGGAGCCAGTAGCTTTCACTTGTTTCCCACATGGTACAAGGGTGCCAAGCATCAGGCTCATCCTCCACATTCCCAGAAACATTGTCTGGATGTTGTAATTTATGTGAGCAGCTGAACTAGAACAGTTGCCAGTATGGAATTACTGTGATACAGGCAGTAGGTACAGCCCATTGTCTCATGGTGCTGCTCTATCTTACTAGTATTTTTAAGGTGATCAGAACTTTATGGGGGATTTCATTAATGTCCTATGATTATATTAAGATTATAGATATCTATATAAGGGTAAGTCTGTGAGCATTATTCATGTTAATACAAATATACACTATACTACACTTAGTATACATCTTGAGCTTTGTTTTAGGCTTGCATAAATAACAGAATTAATTTTAGTATTTTTTAAATGGGCATAAAGACTCAGTATTTTGATTACATTTAAATATTGGAGTAATTCTTTGTTCTTCACAGAAACAGAATCAATGATCTTGAAATAGAACTTCAAAGAACATTTCATTATTACCAGGAAGAGGTAGGTGTGTGCCTGTGTGTGTGTGTACACATGCATTTACTTGTTCCTGTGAATTTATGTTGGATAGAAAGGGAAAAGTGATTCCTTTACTAGTTTTATATCTTTCTTCAGGTGTTACATGTGGTTTTCAGACACTTCCATATTTCAGTGATTCAAAGAATATGAGATAAGAAATTTTAAGAGTCATCATGTCTGCTGTTCCTTTGGAAAAGTGGAATTACATTGCAGACATAAAAATAGATTTTAAATCACTGATAAGGTGTCACATTCAGCCAGGTCAGTTATCTGTTAATTGATAGTTCCTGTTGTGGCTGATTAGTGACCAGAGAGAATAAAGTAAAAATTTATTATATAAATTTTAGCTGTGTTTAAGTGTACTTACAATAGATGATGGAAATTTCCATAAAAGTGTGTTTATTGACAGAAAGTGTTCTTGGAGTGTTTCTTAGCTTGTGAGTTACTTCCTTTGTTATCAATAGATATGCTATTTTTTTTAAGAAAACTAATGTTTCAATCACATTGTTTTAGATTGTTTCTGTTCAGAAAGAAACCCACAATAATTGGGTAAGTTACAAATGCCCTTTTTAATCTTTTCTTCAAATCGTGTATTTCATTCAGAGAGTTAACATTGGGGAGTTAAGTTTATGAAACGTAATGTGTAAAAGATTTGCCCAATTTTATTTGCATCAATAATGGAATTATGCTTACTGTGAGCTTTAAATTCTAAGTTGTATCCTGGTTGTTTTCACAGTCTTGTTTTAGTATTTTTCTTCTTCCAAAGTAGAGGAACTTGGTGCATGTGCTCATGTTTATGTATTTACATTTTGGGACATTGGATTGCTCCTTGTTATCTAGAAGAGCCTGAAAGGTCTCTGGATCATTTTACTCATTTGTCAGACAGATGGGATTAAAAAAAAGAGCTAGCTAAAGCCCTTTCTAGTTGTATCATTGAGGGTTCTCTTAAGTGATTCTGAGTGTTGGTACAAATTAAGAAAAGGGTCATCTGGGGAACTAGTTGTGCTGCAGAGGAATTGCATGATGAGGAAGTGAAGTGGCTGTAGACTTTGAGCAGTTAGAAGGAAGAGCAGAGATAGAGCTGTTGACAGTAACTGTCTACTGGGGAGTGCCTGTCACAGGGAGGTGGAGACAGCATTGAGGGATGTTTGTCAAGTGTTTGACACTGATAAGCATTAAGTCAATGTTAACTGGTGTTACCATCGTTATTATAGTGAAGACTTGCAAGTCTGAGAGGAGCATAGAATGAGAGTGGTGTGTTGACTGTCAGGTCCCTCCCCTCTCTGACATTCTGTTTGTTTTGGTTTCCAGAGTTCAAGTGAAGATTCATTAGTGAATTAGCTAGCATCATTATAGATTCATTTTTCTTCACCATTTTTCAGCATTTTCTAAATACTTATACATGTTAATTTTTAAAGATAATTTTTTTAATTCCTGTTATACTCAGCAAAGTACTTGAAAGTATTTTGCATACATAGTTATGAAATCCATTTAATATCTGTAATTGGATTTTATAATTACAGATGTTATAGATGAGAAAACAGCCCAAGGACGTATAATGATTTAGATTCTTGTCTTTTACAGTTTCTATTAGTTTGCATTTAATATTTATTTAGTACGTGTGACTTTGTGTTAAAACATTTAGAAAGTGTGTTCCCTACTTCTGGCCTAGAAAAGCAGTGGAGGTTGTCCCAGTGCCTTGGGACTCTGCACCTACATGGGGGACTGTGAGGAAGCTCCTAGCTGCTAGCTTCAGATCAGCTCAGCTCTGGACATTGTACCTCTTAGGGAGCAAAACCCTGGATTGAAGATCTTTTGTTCTCTGTTCATTTCTCTCTGTAAATCTGCCTTTCCTAGAACATTAAATAATGTGTGGATACTTTGAAAGTACCTACACACTTGATTAAGCTTGCTTTGTTTCCACTTTTTTATCTTTATAATTTCTACTATTACTTTCTTCATTGACCACTTCTTTGTTCCATCCTGTTGGATTAACTTTATTTGCTTTAAACTTACATAATAGTCTCTTTCATGTGCTGTGGTGAATATAGTGTTCTTTACTGAGGTCATTTTAAATGTATTATTCACATACACAAAATTAAGAAATCTCATGTATTTCACATGCATGATTTTAAAGTATGATTTCTACATTATTCTTGTCCCCTCTCTCCTTCCTACTTTCTTATTTTTGCTTTAGTTTTAAAAATTATATACTTTCCATTTTCTTTACAATCATAAGCTTTACCTTTCCTTCGTTAATTGAATAATTCAACCTATAATAATTAGACAATTAATGTTCTTCAGGAGAATTGGCCACAGCTATAAATGATAGTGAAATAACAAAATATGTATATATTTGTTGCACTCTGTATGTTTTTATGCAAAATTAGGGAAAGAATAAATGTCTCTTGGTGCCTGAAACAACAAGTAAGCATAATGGTCACCAATTCCATAATATTTTTGTGAAAGACAAAGTTTAATGTGTGAATGCTGTTCCATTATATGTGTGTATGAAATGAGCCTAAAGACGTGAGAAATAATTCGGTGGAGAAAGACAAGGAGAAAGAAATGGAAAAAGAAAGAGGCAGGGAGAGAGATAGGCATGCAAAAGTGAAGTCATTATTTGGTTTAGTTCTCTGAAAGCTAATCTACTTGTGCAATTTTCTGAGACTACTGATGCTCAGCTTGGAACTCAGTCCATGTCTTTCATGCAGGTGGCAAGGGATCCAGATGCTTAATCCATTGCCACTGCTTTCCAGTGTTTGTGTGTTCAAGAAGCCAGAACCAGTAGATGGAACCATAAACTGAACCCAAGTTCTCTAAAGTGGGACATGGCTGTCTTTACTGGCAACTTGCCTTCAAGGCCCAACAACAGCCCTTGCTGTGATCATTCTTTGTGTCTTTACCCTGAGAGAGTTTCAAGTTCCATTAGTGAGTGAATGTCACTTTTTCGTGAGCAGACCTCTTAGAAGGCTTTGTGGATGTGAGTGCTCAGTGTTTGAACACAGTGTTTTGGAGTATAACATAGTCATTGGCTGAAGTTTGTCTTAACCTTTGAGAATAAGCTGTAGACTCAGAACTAGGTGTTCAGTTCATGTGGCAGTGAAGATGCTGCTTAGGATACCTGGTCCTCTGTTGGGCTGCCTGGCTGTTTGGCAGATGAGGAGTAAACAGGTGTATGGAAAAAGTTTCCATTGCCATTCAGATAAAAGAATAAGAGAAGTCTTAACTATTGGCTGTGACTTTGTATGTATTTATTTTTGGCACCATGTCTTTGATATTAGTAGTCTATTGCCTATATAGTTTTCTGCCTTGTAATTAACAAGTAGCTATCTTACAGTATTATACAAAACATTCAGAAATAATTTTGTTTCCACATTATTATTAGTTCAAAAATGTGGTGATTGTAATAACAGGATGATTGTGACATAGTTTTCAGAAAAAAAGTGATGACATCATTTGTGTTGGGGAAGGATTTTTATATGTAATCTTTTTGGATGGAAAGTACTACAAATAATTTGTGAATGTTTGCTCTATTCTTTGGCCAAGTTCCTTTCTACCATTTGATGAATCATAAGTTAAATAACAAATTTGTTATTGTGTGTCCTTACATGTGTAAAAATTTGAACTGTGTGATTTTCAGTTGTATATTACAAAAGTATGTACTAAGTGATTTTACCAACCTTTATGTGATGAACTGCTGGATTTTGATAGTTTGGTTAGTCAGATTTTCTAGGTAACTACTGCATCCAACCTCCGTATTCCTCAGAATGCATTTAACTTTTCCATGTTAATTTTTTGTGGTTATTGAATAGGGTTGATATTTACCATGTTGTGTAACTTTTTGTCAGTAACATACTAAATTTTATCTTTTGTGAAATAAATGGGTTAGTATTTACACAATAGTATGTACTTAATGGAAATGTGGCATGCTCTGATTATATTAACTGTTTAAAAAATAGCCTTTAGCCACAGGCTGTGACACTATTTTAAACCTTTATGATTTCACAGAATTATATGGAGTTTTTTCTAAAAATGATTGCCTTGAGCTGGCAGCCCCCCCAGGGCTCGGGGCGGCCCTGGGGGGGTTGCCCAGCCAGGCTGGATCCAAGAATGAGGACTCAGCCTGCCAAGACCAGCGCCGCAAGGCAGTGAGGGGTTCCCTGGCTTTGGGCGGCCAGTGCACCAAATGGTGCCAGGCTCTGCCTGCTGGCTGCCCGGCGGCGAGCAACGGAGTTTTTATGATCAGAAAAAGCTGCTTAGGGACACTGTTGAATAAGGCCAGCCTTTGTGTAGGTCATAGATGAATTCCTGGTGATTCTCCGCAATAGTAACCATAAACACTTGGGCAAGAGTGGGACTGAGCCATGAAGGTTTGAATGAGAGTACCCATAAGAACTATTAGAACCAGATTGGGTCACCAACCAAACCAAAACCCAGAAGCTCGAGTGGCCTAGTAGGGAGATAGGGGGCACCTTCCTCTTAGGTAACTACCCCTCTGATGAACACAAAACCAAGATAGGGGTGGGATTGCTAAACAGAAACGCACATGCCAGTATTTATCTGGGCTGGGTAGACGGCTGGTTGGGTCGAGCTGGGCTTCAAAATGCTTCAGTAAGTTCCAGAGTTTAATGAAAGGTGGGACAGACTGAACAAGACTGCGGTAACTCTCTCACATGCATGGAAAGCAGGAAAGGGAGTAGTAGATCGGGTGGAGGTTGTGCGGAGGTGCCCCAACCGGGCTACAGCTCACATTGATTTGTCTGGAGACTGAGTGTGAAGTCGGTAGGATCGAGCCAGAGCACAATACCCGTTGGTCCAGGTGGATGACAGAGCTGGAAACAGAACTGACCCAGCAGAGTCCTGTCACTTTAAGCAGGGCTATGACATTAACAACACGCTAGAGAAACATATCGGGGGAAGATTCAGTTGGGGAGGCGAGGGTCAAACTGTATGGAAATTCTAGCCCCACAGGTCACTTCTAGAGATGGAATGGTGATGGACTAAGCTAGGTGTGACTGGGAAGCATGCCTTTGACCACAGATTGGAGAACCCACGGCAGTCTGGACTAGTTGGGGCAGCAGCACTCGAGTGTGCATCCTGAGGGGGTGCGGGGTGGGCCGGACTACAACGTTCACCAGCTCAAGCAAGGCAAAGGGGAGGGCTGGACTGCACCGGCACTGGCCCAAAGTGCAGTGGCATGTAGGAGAACGGGATCCGGGAGGGGTTCAAAGGGGAGAAACGTGAGGTTCCCCAGGCGAATTATATCTCCGACTGGTGAACTGGGGGGTCGAAAAGGCTGGGCAAAGCTGCATCAACAGCTGGTCAGTGTATTAAAATGGCAATGGAATGAGCGCGCCGGGCAATACAGAGCCCACCTTAGCCCACAATTAAGATTGGTAACCAGGGTGGAGCACAGGACATGCCCAGCTAAGTTTTTATTCCAACTGGTCTGCGTGAGCCATGGACGCTGATCCACAGTGTCTAAGGCTAAGGTTGTGACAGGTGAAGGGCTATGCCAAGCTGAGTCAGAGCAACCACCGGTATGCAGATCACTGGCTGGGAAAAGGCTGCAGTTGAGGGGCTAAGGGAACACTGTAGCTAGGTGGAGGTTCCCACCAAGGGGCACATGAGCTGGAAAGGGGCTGTGTCTGGTCAGGATACAGTTGGCACAAGTGTGGACTGGGACAAGATGCACAGGGCCAGGCCAGACTGCAAAACTTTCTGTTGCTGTGAAGGACCAGGTTAGATGTGGAACGGACTAGGCTACGTCTTAACCCCAACTGAGCCCGATATGTGGGTATGGACGAGCCGTGGCTGGGCTGAAACATCCAACAGCAAGAAACAGAATGGATTGAAGACCAGTTGGGAAGAATCCACTAATCCTACTAGGAGAGGAAGTGAAATGAGCAGTGCTGGCTCATTGACCCACTGGTATGCGCAAAATCTGGTATTGGGAGGGGCTCTGAGGGAGGAGCCTAGGCAACTCCCCTGCAGGACACAGACCCTGCAGGTAAGCGCAAGAAGCATGGAAGGAAACAGCCTAGAAGTCATGGAAAGAATCCCACAGGCATACATTTGGCGTGGGTTGGGGCAAACCAGGCTGAGCCACTTCATGTCATCCACTGGCAAATCCAAGTACCAGAACAGAGTGTGGGTCAAGCCAGGTCCGGACACGACAAAAGCAGTGAACAACTAGGAATGTCAAGTAGAAAACAGGGATGGAATATGGAACCAGTCCAGCAACTGCAACCATGAGCCGATAGGGGTGATGGACTGTGCCGGGCCCTGTGCTTGCTGGTGCATACAGGAATCTCACAAAGTTTCTTCTGGGATCCCCGCAATTGAGCTTTCAGTCTCTGGATGCTAAACATCAAATGACAGGACAGAACAAGTCAATCGACCACCTCAGCTATATATTGACAATGAAAAAATGGCCCAACTGGAGACTATATGATGGACTATATAAGTCAGTGGATTCTCCAATGACCGCATCGTTCCTGGAGTGGTGAGACTGGCAGCAATACAGTTCTGTGAAACTATCAAAACTACTTTGCCAGCTCTACCTTTGGACCAGAGATGGCCTCCCCAAGAAACTGATGAGCTTCTCTAGACAATAAGATGCAGCACTTCTTGCCTGGTAGATGCACACAATGAAAGAATCTCAACTGAATTTGATCTGTTGTAATGCAGCAAGGTGGAGGAATACACTATGGTGGTGGTGGGGAGAATCACAGGGCCTATAAAACCATGACACATAATGCAATGTAATAAGAAAAAGCACAAAAATGTAATACAGCAATGGGGTGGAGCATTCCACCATGGGGGGAGTGTACAGGGAGGGGTTGGGGCATCCCCAGAGCCTATGAAACTGTCACATAATGAAATGTAATTAATAAAATTTATATTTAAAAATAAATAAATAAAAATGATTGCCTTGAGGAAAATAAGCAAAACTGCCATTGATAATGACTCTGGGTCTCTTATTTCCATTGCCATAGCTCATGGAATATTTCTTGATTAATCAAACATCCTTCATCTGACATGGGGAGCTTAACATTCATTTACAAGTGCACAATAGACTTCAGCTTTATGTTCACGTTATTCTCTTACTCTAACTCATTTCCTGTTTCAATAAATCCTTAAAATGAAAATCTTTTATTTAGATAAGATTTTTAATAAAAATGATATGTGCATTGACTATGATATTTGTACACTCTCACTAAGATGCTATTGCTCATTTTAATCTAAACTTTGCATATCTTTAAGTTGGCAGCTTGTACTGCTGAAAGAAGCCTGAATGACTTGAAGCAAGAAAATAAAAAGAAAATGTAAGTATATCAGTGATAACACTTGAAAACTTTGGCTACTTTATTCTGCTTTATGAAATAGTTAATTATTTTGTACGCATAAATAGGAAAGGGTATGGTGAATCTTGCATATTTCATTTTGAAGTATTTACACATTTTGTGGCTGTTGTTAAGTTCTTGGGTCACTGGAATATTATTTGAAAGAACAAAGCTTTCCTACAAAATTTTAAAGTTTTCCATCTTTGATATTTATATGAACGAAGTTAGGTAGCTAGTTCATTGTCACTATTTTGAAAGCACATCAAAAATATCCAAACCAAGTGGAAAAGGCAATTAAAATTTGTGCATTTTGAAAGTGAAATTTCAAAGATATTTCCATTATTCTCTAAGTGGTATCAAGAAAATGAAAAAAAATCACAAATAACAAAAAATATGTTGATAGCTCCAATAAACAGAATGAAATAAAGCTTGGAAATTCTAGTCCTATATTGCACATTCAGTTTTTGTGATTACTGGATATTCTCAATTTCTGATTGAATTTGTTCATTCATCTCTCGGGATATTATTTGATCCTAAACTATTTGGGAGGGGGGACTGTTGAAGTAATATTTATACTTGTAAGGTAGTGTTATTTCTATTATGTGAATATTCAGTATATTTTTGCTTTAAATATAGTGATACTGTCAGGGCAGGTCAGGGAAATAAAGAGGACATGCATGATTGCATTATTCCTTACATGCATCTCTGATTACACACAAATCACTGATTCAACTTTCTTGGGTAGATTGTTCCTGCTGTTGTTGGGTTTTTGATCCCGAGTATAGCAGCAACCTCATTTCTTGTCTCGCAGGAAAGAAGAATTTTCATGCGGACACAATTTAATTTTAAAGCAAGATTTATTAGAAAAGTTGAGAAAGCTCTGAGATAGAAAGGACCTTTACCCCCTACCATAGTAGCAGGAGAAGTGGAGAAAAAAGAGACGCTAGTCTTCTGCCATAGTGGCAGGAGGAAAAATGGAGAAAGAAACCCATATTAATGGTGGAGAAAGCATCTTTTAAATGTTTACTTCAAAGGGGCTCTCCAAGGAAAGAAGGAAATTCCTGGTCCCCCTGGTATCTGGCTTTGGGGCAAAAGACCAGACAGGTGTCAGACATTGGACATTCCTAGCGATGAGTACTACTTCCTCCAGTCCTTCAATGATAAGGAGACCAGTCTGAGGCCCTCCCACACAATGGCCAGAGATAGTGACTGGTACTTCAGGTTGAGGAATTGATACACTAAAGCACCTTTGTTCCGTGGAAGAGTCAAGTTCTGGTGAATCCAAGAAATGGTGGGGGGAAATACTCTTTTATATTTGAGTAAAAATGGCTTGATGACCCAGAATACTCTAACTTACTACTACCCAGTCTAACTCTTCTCACACTGCCAAGTATTCCTTGACTCATCAAAGCGGGTTCATTTGCTTGGTTGATCAGAGTGACTGCTCAAGCCATCCTTGACTTCTGGTTTTATGTTGTGTTTTAGTAAGCTTTTAACGACTATTTGAAGTACTGACTAGTAATATCTTAGGAAGGAAGATTTATTTTGGCCAACAGGCTCTAGATACACTATCCAAAATTGAGTGGTTCCATGGGTCCAGGACTGGTGAGGGTGGAGAACAGTGGAGAGCCCATTCATTACACAGCAGACAAGGAAGCAGAGAGCGATGTGAAGCATACTCTGCCTCTGTAACCTACCTGCCCTCTCTTGAGATGCACCTCCCCATGGTGACCCGTTAGTGCCTTGGGATTTCTCATTAGGCTCATGCACAGCCTAGTTGCCATGAATAGATGTAATCTCCACCATCAATTCACTATTGTTAGTCATTGAATATTGGAATATAAATGGCATGAATTTAAGGATCTAAATTGTAAATTCTGTATTTATTCTATTGCTCAATATTGGCAGTTTTCTTATAAACCTTATTCCTCTATTTTAGTGGTTTTTTGTTTTCTGTGATGAATTTTTTTTTCAGCTTTAAGGATTCTCCCATCCTCTCCCATTCCTCTTTCCCCATTCCACCTAACCATTTCTCCCCTAGGTTCACAATGTTATAATCCTTCAGGAGTAGTCACAAGTCCAACATTCTGTCTTAAAATATATATCCTGGCACAATGGGAATTTACCCACGTGGGAGTCCATCTTTTATTCAGGAGTAGAGACGCATACAGGGATATTTATTCACTCCCAGTATTCTAGTCTCCATTATGCAGTTGATATATGAGAAAAGACATACACACACACAAACACACATATATATATACTTATCTGTTTACCAATATATGTATTTGTTTTATGTAGTTGCATAACATTGCCTTATTTCAGAGAGAACATATTGTATTCTTTTCCTTTTGGAACTTGTTTATTTCACTAAACATAGTGCTCTCCTCTCCAATTACAAATAGTAGATTGTTGCTATTGGTAGATTTTCACTATTTTTATGGGTATATATGTTTTGATGAAGTAAATATACCACTTTTTTGTAACCATTGCAGTTTCTATGGATATAAGATTATTAGTATATGATTGCTGTCATGGATTGTGCTGCTGAAAATATAGGTATGCAGGTCACTTTCTCATATTCAGATTTCAATTCATGTGGATATATTCCCAGAAGTGGGATACCTCAATCATATGGCAGATCAGTTTCCACTTGCCAAAGCACTCTCCATACTGATTTCCATAGTAGCTTTACAAGGTACTCTCCCCACCAAAATGGAGCAGGTGTGCCCTTCTCCCTCATTCTTATGAGTGGTGGTATTAGTAGAATTCTGTGTGTAGGTCTTTCTCACTGGAGTGAGGTGGGACCTCAGTACTGTTTGTATTTGCTTTTCTCTAATGGCTATGGAGCCTGAGCGCTTTTTCATATGTCTGCCAGCCATTTGAATTTTTCCTTTTTTTTTAAAGTTTTATTTATTTTATTACAAAGTCAGATATACAGAGAGGAGGAGAGACAGAGAGGAAGATCTTCTGTCCGATGATTCACTCCCCAAGTGAGCTGCAACGGCCGGTGCGCGCCGATCCGAAGCCAGGAACCAGGAACCTCTTCTGGGTCTCCCATGCAGGTGCCGGGTCCCAAATCTTTGGGCCGTCCTCGACTGCTTTCCCAGGCCACAAGCAGGGAGCTGGATGGGAAATGGAGCTGCCAGGATTAGAACTGGCGCCCATGTGGGATCCAGGGTGTTCAAGGCGAGGACTTTAGCTGCTAGGCCACGCCACTGGGCCCTGAATTTTTCCTTTTGACAAATTCCTGCTCATGACCTTCATCCATTTCTTAATGGAGTTGTTTGGCTGTTGTTTGAGTATCTGATGCTTTCTGTAAATCTTGGATGTTATTCCACTATCTGCTGTATATTGTGCAAAAAATTTTCCATTTGGTTGATTCACAGACTGCTTTTCCCTGTGCCATATAACTTCAAGCACACTGCACTGTCCCAAGTCAGAAATTTCTATGCAATTGTTTGCTCCACAGATAGATGTAATAGGGAAGTGAGAAGTTGAATCCAGCAGCTTCAAGTGGATTTTTCCATGTGGATGGCTAGGGTACAAACAATTATGACCACTACCTTCAGCTTCTCCCAGAAATTGAAAGGGAGCAGGATCTCAAGGGCAACATCTGAGACAAGGGCCAGGAGCCATGTGGGTATCAACATTGCAGATGTTATCTTTACCTGCCACACCACAATGCCCAATCCATACTTCAGGATTTGTGTTGACTTTATATAATAAATCCAATGCAAATAATGACAAGCCTACCCTGTATATTTGGACAGTGGTGGAAAATATTAGTGCTTATTTATTGTATAGTTGCAACATTTCAACCCCAGCTTTGGTATAGCTGACTTTGTAATAAAAATAAATAAATCTTTAAAATATCATGGAAGTTTTGGGATTTTTCAGGACATGAAAAATAATGTGGATAAAATGGCAGATTTGTGGTGTACCTGCAGTGTTAGAAAACATTGAGCTATTCTTGTTAGGTTAAAATGAAAAATGTTCTACAGGTTTGTGATTAGAAGAGTGGATAGAGAAATCCTATAGCCTGTGGTACTATGCCATAAAAAATAAGATAAATAAATGAACTTTTCACCTCTGACAATGCAACTTAAAACAAAGTACTGAATGCCCCATATGTCACTGAAGAAATGAAAACAAAATCAAAAACCTTCTTGAAGAAAATGTTGCTAGTGTATGACCTACATGTCACTGAGAAATTAATAAGAAAAAGGTGTTTGAAAGAAATGAAAATAAAAATAAAAATATTAAAACCCATGAGATGCAGCAAAACGAATATTGAAAGTGAAATTTATAACATCTGGGGCTTACAAAAAAACAGAAATATCTCAAATAAATGACCTAGCATATCTTCAAGGACTTACTGAAAAATAAAAAGGCCAGCAGAGTGGCCTAGTGGCTAAAGTCCTCGCCTTGAATGCCCCGGGATCCCATATGGGCGCCAGTTCAAATCCTGACAGGCTTGCTTTCCATCCAGCTCCCTGCTTGTGCCCTGGGAAAGCAGTGGAGAATGGCCCAGTGCTTTGGGACTCTGCACCCATGTGGGAGACCTGGAGGAGATTCCTGGCTCCTGGCTTCAGATCGGCATAGCACCGGCCATTGTGCTCACTTGGGGAGTGAATCATCGGACGAAAGATCTTCCTCTCCATTTCTCCTCCTCTCTGTATATCTAACTTTGTAATAAAAATAAATAAATCTGAAAAAGAAAAAAAAATAAGAAGTGATCAAGAAGCTAGAAATGATTAAAATCACAGGAAAAACAAATAGAATTGAAGCTAAGAAACTACAAATTGCAACAGGGAAGTACCTTTTTTATGAAGATTAACAAGACAATGTTGTAAGATAAGCAAAGTAAACAAAAGAGGAAAAAAATTAGAGACAAACAAATATCATAAACTAATAAGATGATCTCTTCTTGATGGATGGATTCCTTGCTCATTGTGTGGTATCCTTCTTCATTTCCTTTAATATTATTCATGTCAGTTTGCATCTATTTTTGTTGATGAGATATGTCTGCCATAGGCAGTAGATAGATGGGTTTTGCTTTTTGATCCAGCCTGTTAATCACTGACACTCTCTTGATCCATTTAAGTCATTTATATTCAGGGTTAATACCAATAGGTAGTAATTTGGTGTTGTCATTTTAACCATGCATTGTTCATTGTTCAATTTAGTCTTTTGTTTTATTAGGATATTCTCCATGTTTGCCTTTGGTTTGGGCAGATGCTATTCGTTTCCTCTGTCAATAGAACAACTTTTAGTATTGTTTTTGGGCAGGTCTGGAAGAGACAAACTCAGGTTTTCTTATTGTGGAAGAATTTTATTTTCAAAAACAAAGGAAAGCTTTGCTGGGTACATCATTTGGGGCTTACATTTTTTTTTCCTTTTAGAATCTGAAATATATCACTCATTTCTTTTGGCCTGTAGAGTTTCCTATGAGATGTCATTGGTGAGGCTGATTGGGTTGCCTCTGCATGTTAATTGCTTTTTTCACCTGCATATTAAAGGATCTTTACTCTGTTTTCTACTGAATAGAACTTGATTATCTTTTATCCTGGCCAAGATCACTTTTGGTCAAAGATTCTGAGAGTTCTGTGCCCCTCCTGTATTTTGTTTCCAATTCTTTCTCCATATTAGGGAAGTTTTCATTTATTATTTCATTGAATACATTTTTAAATCCAGTGTCTCTGCACATTCTTGAGTTCCCATAACTCTTATATAGCCTTTTAATACTGTGTCTTGGCCCCAGTGCAATAGCGTAGTGGTTAATGTCCTCGCCTTGCATGTGCCAGGATCCAATATGGTCACCACTTCTAATCCTGGCAGTCTTGCTTCCCATCCAGCTTCCTGCTTGTAGCCTGGGAGAGCAGTTGAGGATGGCCCAAAGCCTTGGGAGCTGAAGCCACGTGGGAGACCCGGAAGAGCTCCTGGCTCGTGGCTTCGGATTGGCTCAGCTCCAGCCATTGCGGTCATTTGGGGATTGAACCATCAGACAGAAGATCTTCCTCTCTGTCTTGCCTCCTCTTTGTGTGTCTGACTTTGCAATAAGAATAAATCTTTTAAAAATAGTGTGTCTTAATTCTTGAATATTTTTGTTAGCTTGACTCTGCTCCTCTTCCAGCTTTTTAATTTCTGTCCCCATTGTTAAAGAAAATGTCTTTCAATTCTGACATTCTTTTCTTCTGCCTCATTCTATTATTGAAGCTTTCCACTGAATTTTTAATTTGTTCTATTGTGTCCTTCATTTTAAATTATTTGTCTTGATTATGTTTCAGCATTGCTATTGCCTGTAAGACTTATTCCTTAAGTTTCTTGAATACTGTTTTTGCTTCTCGCTGTTTTTCTTTATACCGTTTTTAAAAATTCTTTTTTCACCATTTTTGAGATTTCTTCCTCAGTTAACTCTGAGGTTCCTTTGTAGGGGAGACATCAGTACTATTCATTGTGCCTCTGTCTCTTCTTTTGCTTTGCAGCATTGCACATCTGGCAAGCAGATACCTCTCCTTAGGGGACACTTCTAAGCTGTTTGCCCACTGGTCTACAGGTCAATTTTCCTTGTTGCATTTAGTACCTGATTCTTTCTTCACAGTCACCTGTGCTACTTCCTCCAGTGAATTTCAGTCTCAAGTTCTGTGTTAGACTTCCACCATGGTCTCTGTAGCCCCGGCTCTCAGTTCTCCACTTTCTACCCCCTATGATCCTGTGCTATGGCTTCACCTTTGCCTCTATAGCCTTTTTTCCCACTCTCAGGTAGAACTGTGCTTGTGAGTAAAGAGTCACCAGCTATCCTAAGTTACAGGGTTGCCAGCAGTACTGCTCTTGTTGAAACCTGCTGACCATTAGATCTGAGGGCCACCAAGATCTATTTTGGGTGGAACCTATGATATACCATTTTGTTATTATTTTCCCTGTGAAACTAGTACAATGTATTGTCCTGGAAGTGAATTCTTCTCTGGCTCAGTGACTGCAAGCCACTGTTGTTTCTTCAGCTGCTCAGCCTTATCCTCAGTACACAAGATGGCAACCCATGTGGCACTCAAAGGATTTCTGACTGTCTGCACCTTATGCTGTCTTTAAAAACATTCTTCTCTCCCATATCCATGGTCATCATAGTTTCATGTACTTCCAAATGTGGTGGCTTCTACCATCGCTTTAATGCTTGCACAACACCTGATATGGTGAAATGCTTCCTAAGTGACATTTAATATAGTATGTGGAATATAAAACATTTACTGAGCCCCTGAGTTCCATAGTTAATTCACTAAAGGTCATAAAGGTCCAGAGTCATCTGTTTGGGATTTCAAATATTACGTCAATCAAGATGGATAGTGTAGTATCAAAGAACCACTATCTGTGAGCCCTGCAACTGGATCAAATCACAGTCACATATTGCATACTGTTGTTTGTGTCAGACAGTGAATGTGATGGTGGTCCCAAACATTTGTGTTACCTGGTGATGTGATAAGTATACTAGTTCAAGTATATTTTCAGAATTTGTCCTTGTTTTTCAGTGCCACAAGGCTTGACTTTGTTTCATTTGCATTTTTATTCAACAGGAATTTTAGAACCCTCTGTATCCCTGTTCAGTCCTTAAGATCAGGCTTTAAGACATTTTCTGGTGCAGTCTAAGGGCTCCATAAGTACTTATCACTGCAAGCAGTATGCACACTAATAGAAATAGGCAGCACTGATTATACTTTGGGTGTAATATAATTTTCTAAGGCAAAATTTACTTTAGGTATAATATAATTTTGTTGCTTTCTGGTCTGACCTGGAAGCCTCGTCAAGATTTTAAAAACTGGTTTGAAAATGATTTATTCGTTTACTTATTTGAAAGCATTGGAGAGAAAGAGAGAGAGAGAGAGAGAGAGACCTTGCACCTGCTGGTTGATTTCTTCAGATAGCTACAACAGCCAGTGCTGTGCCTGGCTGAGGCACTGCATGTGGGATTCCCACATCATTAACCACCAATCTAAAATGACTGGAACCCAGTTTATTGTGGCTTACTCCAGTGTAACAAATATAATGCTGCTTTATATAGGAGTCTGGATAAATATTATGTGTACGTGTAATTTCTTTTTTTTTTTACCTTTTAAATCTTAGTCCTGTGCCAAATTCATACACAATTCTGGAGACTTTCGTGATAGCAAGTTTATTTTAAGAGATGTTGCTTTGAAACTTGAGTTTGTAATTTATTTCTATATCAGAAATGCTTGCATATTAGTTTTCATGTTGTGTTTGCAGTGATAATTATGGATATTTTTATGGGAGGCTCCAGTTTTGGTACAGGTAAAAGCATATAAGTCTTTTTTTTATGACATGCCTTGAATATATTTTGAATTTTCACTTTTGCTTTAAGGTACCTATTGGTCGAGGAAAACTGCCAGCTAGATCAAAGGGCTGATGTGTCACTTGTGGATGAAGTCTGCAACTATACAAAAAAAGAAATCTTGATCTATAGGTATTAAATGCCTTTTGTTTTGTGGCTGTAACATGTCTAAAACTCATTTTTATTTTTTAAGGATTGCCTAAATGATAGCAATGTTAACATTAGTGAAAGAAGAAAAAATCAGATCTCTCATTTAATTCTTACAGTGTGCTTTTATGAAGTCAATTTTATCAGGCAATTCTCTTGGTGTTTTAATTAATATTTCGATATAGTATATTCCCGTAATTTCATATTAATAGTCGAATAATTACTTTTTGTTCATAGAAAAAGAGTTGAAGATCTTGAACAAGAAATGGATAGAACCATTCGTAATTCCCAAAGATTGGTATGTATGTGTGTGTGTGTGCATTCATTCATTCATATAGTTTTTTAATATCAGTGTGTTTATATGGATTGAAAGAGAAATGGAATACATTGACCAGTTGTATGTGTTTCTTTTGTGTTTAGAGATATTTTCACATTTTCAGGATTTCAAATAATGTGAGATAAAAAATATCTTAGAATTATATCTGCTGGGAAAATGAAACACATTGTACTCAACAAAGGAAAGATTTTAAAACATCAGTGGGGTCTCATGTTAAAGCAGGATAGTTATCTGTGAAAAAGACATCTGTTTCGTGGACAGTTATTCCAGGATAACATAAAGTAGACGTGTACCATTTAAAATCGTTAATTACCTTTACATGTAAAGCACAATAGATAATATGGCCGTTGAGGTTTACATTAGAGGTGTTTGTGACTTTGGAGTTGCTTGAAGTATTTTTTTCAATTTGTCAGTTATTTCCAGTGTTTATGATAAATGTACTTATATTATAAAAAACATTGAATTTTTTGTTTTTTAGATACTTTCTTATAACAAAGAAGCACAAATCAATTGGGTAAGTTTCACACTGCCTTAAATGTTTTGTTTTGTCTGTGTTTAATTAAATTTTGGTTTTCTGTCAAGAACCTAGGCATGGCAATTGATGGAAAAAGCGCTATGTTAAAAAAAAAGGTAGTAAAATTATGTGCCTCTGATAAATACTGCATTGTTCAATTATGGTTATTCATTCAGTCTACTTTCAGCACAATGCTACTTCAGAAAGAACTTGTATTCTGCTAGGGGTTTAGAGGAACTTGGTTTATATGCTCCTGTTTATGCATGTACATTTTGGAACATTGGATTGCCCCTTGTTATCTAGAAGAACCAGAAAACTCTGTGGATCATTTTATTCATTTAATAGACATGAGACAGCTGAATGGTACCCAGTGGCCTTTTCGGGGTATATAGCAGCCGGTCCGGTCCTGTATATAAACTAAAATTGAGATGTCAATGAGCTAATCATAGGTTGTGGTTAGGACTTGTTTTTTTGTTATTTTGTTCTTTGTTTTTTTTTTTTTCTTTAACATACTGGTTACTCAAAACTATGTCAATTCCATAATATTGCAAATTGCTGTTGATGTTATATTGGGACTCTTAATTGACTGGGATGATATTATACCAGCTCTGACTTCGGACCAGAAATGGTCTCCCCAAGAAACTGTTCAACCCATCTGGACAACAAGTAGCTGGACTCCATGCTTAATATATGTTTGCAAGGAAAGAATCTTGATTGAATTTGAACTGTAATGCTGCATCAAGGTGGAGGAATCCACCAGGGGGGAGGGGAGAGGGAGGGGGAGGGGGATTCCCAAAGCCTATGAAACTGTCATATAATGCTAAATATTAATTAAAAATAAAATAAAAAAAACAAATGGGATTAGAAAAAGAGCTAGCTAAAGCCCTTTCTAGTTCTAAAACTGAGGGTTCTATTAAGTGATTCTGAGTGTTGGTACAAATTAAGAAAAGGATCATCTGGAGAACTCGTTGTCTGTGCTGCAGAGGAACTGCATGATGAGGAAGTGAAGTGGCTGTAAACTTTGAGCATTTAGAAGGAAGAGCAGAGGTAGAGCTGTTGACAGTAGCTGTCTACTGGGGCGTGCCTGTCACAGGGAGGTAGAGGCGTCATGCCCTGTAGTTAAATGTGTTGCATCAGAAATCAGTCTGTCTTGGTTGTATGCACTCTTTATGACAATTCCCTGTTTTTCTTACCTATAAAGTAGAGATACTAATAGTACTCATTTCTTGGCTTATTGTGACGATTAAGAAATATATGGATGTTTGTCAAGTGTTTGACATGATTAGGCATACGTGTTACCATTGTTGTTACCTGAAGACTTGTAGATGTTAGGCAAGTCTGAGTGGAGCATAGCATGAGAGTGGTATATATTTATTGACATTGTCCTGACTCAGTTACACCAGTTGTTAGATTTTGGAGATAAAGCAAAGGTCTTGAGCTCATTTGTTAATGTCTTCACCTAAATAACTATAACAACCAGTGTTCAGATGATGCAGAAGGGTGCCATAAAGTCATCCTCAATATCACTGTCATTGGATAAACTTTTTTAGCACTCTTAGACATATATACACACATATACCAACACATGAGCATACATACATATATACATGCACATGCACTTTTTGAAAACTTTGTAATGTTTATATATTGAATTGACAGGTGGAGGGAGGGATAGACACAATTAACCTTCCATCAGATGGTACCCTTTTTTTAAGGATTTATTTATTTTTATTTATTGGATGAGCTCATCTTAGGCAATTGTGGACAGTTGGGGACTGAATGAGTAGGCAGAAGTGCTGTGATCTTTTAAAAATGTTTTTAAAAATTTTATCTTCCACATAGTTTACATATTTCATAGTTCTCAAATATATGGTTTTAAGAACATGATAAAGTTCCCCTTTACCTTTCCTGCATTGTTCATCCTTTCTTATTTTTGTTTCAATCTTTTCATTTTCTTTAAATGTGCAAGATTTCCCTTTCCTTAAATAAATATTTGAGTATATGTTAAGTAGAAAAATTGCTGTTCACGAGGAGTTTAGACAAAGGCAATAAGTATTTGTTCAAAAATATATTATTATTTTTGTTATTATGTATATTTGTGGGATGTTGCCCCTGGATCTCTGCCTGCTAAGGCCATGCTGGAGGCCACAGGTACGTGACACACCATATCCTTAGCTGAGACCTCAAGCTGGCCTGTTCACTGGACATGCAGCAAGAATGATGAGAGCTGCATCCCAGTCTCTCTTCTCTGCCCCTTTAATGAACTGTGCTAGGACTTCCTTTATAAACAACTCTAGGAAGTCAAATGTTACATTCATCCTGCTTTTCAGCAGGTAAGGAGTTTGCCCTGAGATACAGCCAGCTTTCTGTGCTTCCTGACCTTCAACTTTATTGGAGGCATCAAAGAGACAGGCATATCTAGCAGCCTGTCACAGTATCGTGTTTGGGTGGAAGTGTTGTCAGGACCACCTTTCTGCCTGCCCGTTTTCCTACTCTTTATAAGCGTGTGACTTCTTTCAAATAAACCGACATCCCCTACTATCAGTTTGTCTCCATTGTTTCTGCTGCAGAGGATCACTGTGACCTCATCCCCGAGATTAGTTACCCCATAAAGTGAAAACATGTCTTTTGGAAACTGATTATTAAAACTGAATGTTCTCCATTTGCATGCATTTTGTTGTGAAAGATGTTTAATTTGTGTATGTGTGTGTGTGTGTGTGTATGTATGTGTGTATGTGAGAGAGAGAGAAAGAAAATGTTGTAAAGTATTTGAGGGCCCAGGGATATAAACATTGAGTAAATTCTCATCTTGCATGCACCAGGATTCCATAACGGTGACAGCTAATGACCTGCTTGTTATACTTCCTATCTAGCTCCCTGCTTGTGGCCAGGGATATCAAACGAGTAAATCCAAAACCCTTAGGATTATACACCCATGTGGGAGAGCTGAAGGAGACTCCTGGCTCCTGACTTTGGATGAGCTCAGCTTAGGCAATTGGGGACAGTTGGGGACCGAATGAGTGGTCAGAAGAACTTTCTCTCTTCTGTCTACTCATTCACTCCTTCCAATAAAGATGAATTAATCTTGGGTCTGGCACAGTGGCCTAGTGGCTAAAGTCATTGCTTTGAACGTGCCAGGATCCCATATGTGCACCAGTTCTAATCCCTGCAGTTCTGCTTCCCATGAAGCTCATTGCTTGTGGCCTGGGAAGGAAGTCTAGGATGACCCAAAGCCTTGCCTTCCTGTACCCACGTGGGAACCTGGAGAAAGTTCCTGGCTCCTGGCTTCACACTGGCACAGCACCAGCCATTGTAGTCTCTCAGGGAGTGAATCAGCGGATGGAAGATCTTCCTCTCTGTCTCTTTCTCTCTGTATATGTAACTCCACAATAAAAATAAATAAATCTTATTAAAAAAGATAAATGAATCTTAAAAAACGTTATTTGTGTAAGAATTGCCAGGGAGAGAAGAAAAAGGAGGAAGAGACAAAAAATCCTGCACATAACTGCTTTTGTCCTGAGAACCCACAATGATTGTGGCTGGGCTGTAGCTGAAGCTGAGAGCTTGGAACTCAGTCCATATCTCTCATGTAGATGGCCAGGAATCCAGATGCTTAATCCATTACCACTGCTTCAGAGTGCATGATCAGGAATCCAGAACAAGGAGATGGAGCCATGAATTGAACCCAAGTTCTCTAAAGTGGGACATGGCTGTCTTTAGTGGCAGCTTGCTTTCAAGGCCCAACAACAGCCCTTACTGTGATCATTCTTTGTGTCTTTACCCTGAGATAGTTTCAAGTTACATTAGTGAGCGAATGTCACTTTTTCATCAGCAAACCTCTTAGAAGGCTTTGTAGATGTGAGTGCTCAGTGTTTGAACACAGTGATTTGGAGTATAATATAGTCATTGGCTGAAGTTTGTCTTAACCTTTGAGAATAAGCTGTAGACTCAGATCTAGGTGTTCAGTTCATGTGGCAGTGAAGATGCTGCTTAGGATACCTGGTCCTCTGTTGGGCTGCCTGATTTAAGTCCAGGCTCCTCTGCTTCTTATCCAGCTTCCTGCTAATGTGCACCTTAGGCTAGAGCAGCTGATGGTTGAAGAACTTGGTCCCTGACACCCATGTGGGAGACCCAGATTGAATCCTGGGTTCTTCTTTAGTCCGGCCTGTCTCTGGCTGTTTGGCAAATGAGGAGTGAATAAATTTATGGAAAAAAATCTGATTCCTTGTCTTTCATAATAAAAGAATTTGCCATTAGTTTGTATAGATTTTTTTTCTCAAGAATTTGCCATTAATTTGTATAGATTTTTTTTCATATATAGCCTTAATATTACTAGATTACCAGTGATTCAATTTTTTCTTCTACTTAACAAGCAAATGTGTTAAAGTACAGAAAAGCATTTTGAAACAGTGTGTTTCCACATTGTTAACAGTTTAATATGTTATGTATTTTCTTAATCTGTTTTGGTATAATTTTTTAGTAAAAATTGATGACATCATTACATACTGGAAAAGATTTTACACATGCACTATTTTTTGAAAGCAAGGCCTACAAAGAAGTAAGGTATCATTTTTGTAAATATTTATGTGACCTATTCTTTGGCCATTACTCTTTTTAGCATGTACTTAAACTTTAGGCAAATATAAATTTGATATTATATTTTGATATTATATTTCCTTTTATTTGTGAAAAGCTGCATACTATGTGTTCTTTTAACTTGTAGAAAATTGGGCCCGGCGGCGTGGTCTAGCGGCTAAAGTCCTCGCCTTGAAAGCCCCGGGATCCCATATGGGCGCCGGTTCTAATCCCGGCAGCTCCACTTCCCATCCAGCTCCCTGCTTGTGGCCTGGGAAAGCAGTCGAGGACGGCCCAATGCTTTGGGACACTGCACCCATGTGGGAGACCCGGAAGAGGTTCCAGGTTCCCGGCTTCGGATCGGCGCGCATCGGCCCGTTGCGGCTCACTTGGGGAGTGAATCATCGGACGGAAGATCTTCCTCTCTGTCTCTCCTCCTCTGTGTATATCTGGCTGTAATAAAATGAATAAATCTTTAAAAAAAAAAAAAAAAAAAAAAAACTTGTAGAAAATTATAGACCAACAGTTTTGTCCAGAGGGATTTGCTTGGGAGAATTTCACATCAGAAACTCCTCTCCCAACCCCACCAACACTTTCCCACACGAGGAAATCAGGGGAGAAGCAGGGACTCATACTCACATCCATTAAAAGGGCAGTCTGAATGCAGACCGCACTGTCGGCCCTTTGCTGAGACACTTGCCTGCTCTATCAGGTGCAGGAATTTCTGTTTCCTCATTTTTTCCAATAAACTAGGTTAAAATTGATTAAAACATTATAGACCAAGTGACAGTACTTACATTTATATGAATAAGGTAGTAAATCTTTTTTTTTTTTTTTTTTTGGACATTTTTGCCTTCCACAAAAATGCATGTAATCTAAGTTTTCTAAGAATAACATACTTTGAGTTTTGGCTTTTTATCAATACAAATGTAATATGATGTATAGAATTCTGTGGGCTTCATTGAAGTCCAACAGACATTGATCATATCAGCTATATTAAAAGGTGTGTTTTTTACCAGCAAGCTGTAAAAGTGTCTTAGACCTTTATGGTTTCACAGAATTGCAGTTTGTTTTCTCTAGAGATGATTGCCTTGAGGTAACTGACCAAACTTTCCAAGCTCTACGACTCTAAGTCTTTTTCCTTTGCTTGAAGCTTGCAACCTGTTAAATAGCCCTTAGCTTATTACTTGGCCAAACAATTCTTGATCTTACATAAGAGAGCACCATTTGTTGGCAGGTCATTTGCTTACCTGAAACTCATTTATTTTTTCAATAATTTCTTAAATACAATGTATTTTACTTAGAATTGGTTAAAATTATATGTGCATTGGCTGATACATTTCTGCTCTGTGATATTTGTTTATTTTTTGCATAGATATTTTAATAATATTTTGTTGTCTTTAAGTGGGAAGCTTTTACTGCTAAAAGAAACATCAATGACCTAAAGAAAGAAATGACTGGTGATATGCAAATGTGAGTATTTTAGTATTAACATTTAAAAAGTTTATTGCATTGTTATTTTATTAATTAGGTAATTCTGTCATAAGGACATGTAGCAAGTTTTCCAGTGAATCTGGCATATTTGATTGTGAAGTATCTACTAGTGTTTTTCCAGCTGAAATACTTAGGTTCCTGAACTATTACTTGGAGGAAACTTATGTGATATATCTGTATAAAATCTTGTTTTTCACATTTTCATATTGATATGGTCCTGAATCAGCAGCTTGTGTTGGGTTATTGATTTGGAAACCACATTTTTCCCCACGGATGTGGTTAGATCTGTTCACTTGTCAGTCAAGTGACTCGCTTGTAGAGATGCCTCTCTGCACATGGAACTTGAAGTTGCACATACCACTCTCCTCCAAGCCCCCACTGGAGCCCATGTTGAAGAGAAACTCACACTGTCTTGCAGGAGATGCAGCACAGACATGTATAGAAAAAAAAAAGTAGGTTTTCAAGCCAGAGATGCTGGAGTCAGAAGGATGAAATGTAAAGGATGAAGCTCTGACACAGTTATGCTCCAAATATCAACATCTTTTGATAAGTTTGTGAAGAGCAATTGTATTATCTCAGGTCCTCATTTTTCTGCATAAATTGACATTGTTTTGCAATATTAAGCTGGATGGGAGAATAAACATGTGATGTACAATAGAAGGGGGAAAATAAGTGTACTGTGAGAATGGTCTTTGTTTTCCCAGAATTGATTTCTTACCATAGTGTGCATTCTTGCTTGTTTTTCTACTCTCAGCAATTGAATTTTTAATGTTTGTTTCAGCTCTGATGATCAAGAACTAAGAAAATTCTTTTGGAAGTTACATTTGTAATATAAAATGTTTAAGTAATAAAGTAGTAGGAAGATTTTACAGAATTGCTGATTTAAAAAATAAATTACCATTGTGATCAAATGGGTCACATTACAATGAAAAGCTTACGTTTCTCAGACCCATGAAGTTTGTGTTTTAATCCTGGCACTTGTCATTTCTTATACTTCATTTAAACAACTTGCTCAGTTGCAAAATGATGGAGTGGGATCGGCTGACTTTGATAAGCTCTTCCATTTCAGTAATTTAGCTCTGTGTCACAGTATTCATGGTAGTCTTATTTTGAAGTGGAGTAAAAGCAATTCCAAGCTTCAGTAGAACACACTATCCTTCAGTAACAAATATTGGTTTTCCCAAGATAAATACTGGGAGATACGAAAGAGTGTTTTGATCAGAATAATCCTAGAAGATCTGCTTTTAAAAAGATACTGTGTTATTTAGAGTAGCTAATTTATGGCAGTGGTAATTTTTTTGAAGTATGGGTGGTTTCTCTTGGAAAAGTAACTTAGAGCTGCTTTTTTCTATTTGCAGTTTATCTGAAAGTGAGTTGGAAACTTTACAAGAAGACCCTTATGTGCTTGAAATTCCAGCTAAAACCTTTAACAGAGGTACAGTATTTTTCTCTGCACACTATAACCCCTGTTATAAAATACATGTTAAGTCTTTATATATTCTGATAGTTAATTTATCTTACTGGAAATTAATATGGTTGTTTAGAAATATTTTAGATTCTGGAACTATGAAAGATCTATTCAACCCCTGATATAAAATGCATGTTAAATCTTTGTATTTCTGATTGTTAATTTATGTTACTATAAACTAATTTGATTATTTAGAAATATTTTTGATTCGGGAACTATGAAAGCTCTGTTCTAAGCTCTCCTTTGAACTACAAGGTTTGAGGTTTTATTTCCATAGCACTAATGGAAAGTATTTCTGTCTTCCTTTCTCAGTGGGGCTTCGAAGGATGATAAATGATCAGTGCTTTGAGCTTTGAAAGCCAAATTCTTGACATGTTAGTTATTACTAGCTTTTGGATATGCATTAAAGAGTCCTTAAGTGGAAAAGCATTAGATTGTTTATATATTAGATGCATATTAAATTTTCATGCATATTGAATTAAATGCTTGAATTTTCATAAAGTAATTATCCTAAACATGAGAATTAAAATAGTTGGCTTTTAATTTAAAAGGTAGGAAAGCTTAATCTGAGTCTGGCTGCAATAATTAAAGCAAAAGAGGACTATTATAAGATATATTTTATATTGCTATCGTAAGATGTATTTTATGTCTCTATCCATTCTTTGTTGAGTTAGCATATTTAATGATCTCAAACTATTTTGGTAAGTAATTAAAATATGGGGCTTAACTCAATTTCTGTGGCATTGAAAATAAATTTATAATTATATAGAATCACATTTTAATAACCTTAAAAAGTTACAAAATTCATTTTGGGGAGACAAGCTTCATTAAAATTAATTTTTTTCTGTATTTTAAAAATATCAAATTATTACAAATTTGAAGCAGCAACAAGATTGGAAAGGGGAAACCACATAGAATAAATTTTTATCTGAATCTAATGAATAAGTCCTGGGGAGGGTAAATAATGGTTCAATATGTTGTAAAGGACTTATGTCAGTCACACTGAATGAAATATTGCATGCTTAAGAATTGTTATTTTTGTAGTGTTTAATTTTGATTTTTATCATTGAATTTTACTTTGGAAGGATAACCATTATTTTAGAGTAGTTTGCAAAATGGTAGACCTTTTGGTTGTTTACAGAAAAATTGCTTAATTAGTATGTATAAATTGACTATTCACTGATGAATCAAAAGTAAGTTCTGTTGCCTTAGAGTATATTTTGTGTTTTCTATTTTGCAAATCAGAAGCACTTCATAAATGGCGCAGGTGTGCTTCTGTCTTGCAATCTTTATCAACTGAAACATATAAAAGCATGCTGTCATTAAAAACTAAACAAAACCAAACTGCATGTCCCCTAAAACTTCCTACCACTCTGAACTATATCCAGCACATTTTTGCTTAACCTCTATGTTAACTTAAGTATAATAATTATTTTTTGAACAAAGTTTGATTCAGTTCTGTCTGGTAGCAACATAAATAATGTTAGTTAATGGTCAGAACATACCTTAACCTTTAAAATGGCAATAACATTACTCAATGGTAATTGTGGAAATGGGATTCCAACTTTGTAGTATAGCTAAATGAAGCTATGAAAGAACTGGTGCTTTTGTGGAATCCCAGCACATCAAAGGGGAGGTTGGAGCCAATTGAGCCATCATGCTGGAACACTTTCCTTTGTATTTTCATCCCATTCTTAAAATAATATTTAAAATACACATCTGGAAAACACAGATTCCTTACACTTACTGTGAGTTAGTTACCTTTGGAAAAAGAGCTGTATGACATCAAATATATACACATATTTGTACATATATACATTTTTCTTAGAGGTTATACTATAGTGCATTTTTTATCTTTTTGCCCATTACCTGTTTCTATCATCTTTCTCCATCTTCAGTTTACTCCTATTAATTCTTCCCACTTCACAGTCCTCTTACACATTGGGACCACAATGAATGATCACCTTGGAAGGAGCTATGAATCTTTTGTGTGTAAGGTTTTTGGTCTGAATAACAAACTTAATCTTTCAGAATCTTTGAAGTTGTAATTTTTACTTAGTAGCTAGTTGATTTGCAGCTTTAGTCCTCTGAGTAGACACATTAGGGAGAAATCCTTTGAATCTGTCCTTATTTGGAACTATGTCTCACTCCAGATTTCTGCACATTTTCTACTTTCTCAGGTTTCATCTTCTAATAAGCAAATTAGAAAAATGAATGGCTTATAAAAAATGATGTGGTCCATTTAATACAGCACATCCATGAGGAATAGTTGGTCTGACATGCAAGTCAATTGACCTAACTTTATAATAGGAACCATACATTGTTTCAAACAGATTAATACAAATTACATAAAGAACACTTACATTGTTTTGTAGAAGTTAATAAAGAAATGGTCAAATTAATTTTGATTTCTTAAAAGGCGCTAAAATAGATGAACATTTTAATGTCAGGCTTCCATTGTAAAAAAAAAAAAAAAACTTAAGCTACTCTTGAAGAGTAAGCTTTCATTTTAGGAGACAAAGATAATCAGGATAATACAATTTTTATAGATAAATAAGCTACATTATTTTGTCTAAATGAAAATATATTATTAATCTTTATATCTTATTCAAGCATGGATTTATCATGTTGCTTTTATTTTTGAATATGTGATTGAAATTAAAATACAATATTTTCTGTGGTCATAAAAACAATGCCAAAATTATTCTGGAGATTAGCCCCCTATCACCTATGTAGTGTGCAAAGGTCTTCTCCCGTTTTGTGGGTTGCTTTTTTACTTTGTTGATTGTTTCCCTTGCTGTACAGAAGCTTCTTAGTTTGATGAAGTCCCACTTGTTTATTTTGGTCTTGATTGCTATTGTTTTTGGTGTCCTTTTTAGAATGTCAGGGCCTACACCTAGATCTTGCAGGGTGCTTTCAACATTTTCTTCCCAAAGTTTGAAGGTTTCTGAATGTAGATTTAGGTCTTTTATCCATTTAGATTTGATCTTAGTGTATGGTGAGAGATGTGGGTCTATCTTCTTGTTTCTGCAGACTATTAACCAGTTGTTCCAACAGCATTTATTGAAGAAACCTTCCCATTTGCCTGGATTGTTGTCTGTCTTTTTGTCAAAGATTATTTGGCTGTATCTGTGTGGGTTCCCTTCTGTTGCTTGTATTCTGCTACATTGTTCCTCCTCTATATATTTGTGCTAGTGCCAGGCTGTTTTGATATCCACCACCCTATAATATGTCCAAAGGTCCGGAACTGTGATTCCCCCTGTTAACTTTTATTCTTCAGGATGTTTCTAGCTATTCATGGTTTTTTGTGTACAAAGACATATAGGGAGAATTGGCAGCGATCCTGATAACCTCTTAACAGGCGGTCATATGCACAGAGCAGGGTGGACCCAAGAGTGGAGCAGGTAGACATTAGGAGGCTTGTATCCCAACCCTGGAGACTCCTGGATCCTCACTAAGGGTTATCAGTACTCTCATCAAGGACTACATCGCAACTGCCAAGGAGACCACGGGGAATTAGAGTGCCTTTGGAGACCAAGAACTCTAAGGTCATCCACCCCCATTTGTCTCTCACACATGGGATGGAAGATGCCCAGATCCTTCCTCACAGGATCCAGAGTCATCAGAACAACAGGCAGGATCCCTGAGCAGACCTCAGAAACAGAAGAACAGTAAAATTCCTTCGGGACTAGGGAGAAGAGCTTTTTCTGGTCCTTACTTAATTACAGCTTTGGATCCCCACCCTCTCTTGCAATGACCATCAGGTTCACTCTGGAGCCCCCCAAAACAAACATACAAGAAAATTAGAATAGACAAAGAACAACAAGGAAAGCTTCGAACCAGACAGGAAACAGCGTGGATTCACATATACCTTACTAGGTGGGACACAAAGATTAGTTACTCCTAACTAAGGTATTGAAGATTTCTCTGCACACCCTTCCTAAAATGGTTCTGTGCCTCAACTGTTGACATATGCCTTATTAGAATTATAAGCCAGCTTAGACTATCCTAAAATCTGCCACATTCAGCAAAATTATGCTTCAACACTATAAACTACTAAATACTAAAATGAAAATAGACACGAGACAGCTGAATAGTACCCTATAGCCATTTAAAGGTGTATAGCAGCCGGTTGTGTATAAACTAAAATAGAAATGTCAATGAAGAAGTCACAGGATGTGATTAAGAACTTGCATTTTCTAACATATTAATTGCCAATTAATTCAGTAATGTTGTAAATTGTTGTTGATGTTATGTTGTGGCTTTTAATTGGTTGGGATGATATTCTGCCAGCTCTACCTTCAGACGAGAGATGGTCTCCCCAAGAAATTGTTGCATTTATCTGGACAGTAAGATGCTGGACTGTATGCTTGGTGTATGATTGCAATGAAAGAATCATGACTGGATTGTTCTGTAATACTGCAACAAGGTGGAGGAATCCACCATGGTGGGAGGGTACAGGGAGGAGGTGTTGGAGGAATTCCAGAGCCTTTGAAATTGTGCCACATAGTGCAATGTAATTTTAAAAAAAATGTAGCAAGAAAAAAATTGTTTGGAAAAGGAACAGAGAATGGAGATTGCTCAACCAGGTATGCAGTATTACCAAAAAGTTCAACTTAGGCTATTATTACTATCCTTGTTAGCTACTGAATTAATCGGTAACTTGCACTTATTGCTTGCAACCTGTGAGAGTAGACATCGAATGTAAGTATTGAATATATATTGATTATCCAAATGTATTTATGTAATTCAGAGTTAAATACATTTTCACAGATGAATATACACGTGCAGATTCAACAAAGGTACCTTATTATTTAATCAAACTACCAGCAGGGATAGTATCACGAAAAAAGAAAGTATTTCATTCATTTTTATGTAACAGGAATAAATAAAGATGTGACATGAGGTTTAAAGTGTTCATATGTAATTAATTCTTACATTACCTTTGAAGAAAAGATTTATAACTTTTGTACAAAGCTAGGTAAGATAACAGAAAAAAAATTGTTTCTCCCTAAAATTAGCAGCAACAGCCATATCCACTATGAAGTTAAGAGAAAGAAGCATCTCTTAGTTTAGCAAAGAGGTGCATATAAAAAGGAAAGGACCAGGCTTTACTGGACAACCAGACAAATTCAAAGATAAAAATAAGGAGAAAAAAACCACTCCAAATGCAATACAGTCTGATGGTTGAAGGATTTTCTCAAGTGATACATTGAAAATAGTTGAACTGATTAAATTAATAACAGTACTTAAAATATAAAAATCACAATATACCCAGTGTCCACCAATGATTGACCCAGTCCTAACTGCATTAAAATAAGATTTTCTGAAAAAGCCTACTGCTTTCATGTCACACAATTCTTTCAACAAACATATTACCACTGTCTGAAGTTAGCCAATCTATGGTTGTATTTATTCACAGGGTATCAACAGCAGGTAGAACATTCAAAAGTCAATGAAAATATTGGTGAGTGATGCATGGTTGTATCCAGTGGCAATATTTCTTTTGTATTATGTGTTGTTGGTTTTGGATTTAACTGAAAGGCAGTATTGGAGTGAGCATGAGAGACAGAATTGATCTTAGATCCCGTAGGTCAGTCCGCTCATGACTGCGATGCGATGGTGTGTGGAAGGATGAAGCCAGGAGCAAGGAGAATCTGGTGTTTTCAAACAGGAATGTCCAGGGCTTGTGGACTTGAGCCAATTTCCACTAATTTCCAAGGTGCTTGAACAGGGAGGGGGTGTTAGTTGCTCCACATGAAACACGAAATTTCAAAACAAGCGATGCAGCCATGTCTAGGGCGTTTTCACTCTCTGTATCGTTGGACAAGCCATGGCATATTTGTTTAGGAAATCAGGGATTCGGTAAGGCTTATTTTTCTTTACCTGAAAAGCAAGGCTACAGGGGAGAGGCGGCAGGGGTGTGTGGGCTGCGTGTTTGGTTTCTGGATTCTTGTGTTTGTTTGTGTTTTAGAGAGTAGCTGCTGTTTAGGGGAGAGGTAGCAGAGTCACACAGAGAAAAGAAGTGCCAAGAGAGCTTGCATCCTCTGCCCGACTCCACACAAACCACAGCCAAATCGAAGCCGTTGTGATGGTGGGAACCAAGAGTGTGTTCCGAGTTTGCCATGTGTTTGCAGGGTCCGATGGCCTTGGGCCCGCCTCTGCTGGTTTTCCTGGTTTGGAAGCAGGAAGCGGGATTAGAAAAGAGAGCAGCAGCCAGTGCTCCCCATGGTGGCCATTAGTATGTTGGTGAAGTCTGTACTTAATGGATATGAAGCATCTGACACGTTGTGCATTCAAAATGTGCCATCTCACACTCTTCACCATTCAGTGGCCACATAGCGAGTGTAGGTGCGTTTCAGGAGGATGGATGTTGTCAGTTGTTGAGGAGGAACGTTGCTTCCATGTCAACAGATGGAAGGCCAGGCACTACGAAGCTGGCAGTATGTTGAAGGAGATGATCAGGTTGAAATGTTCAGGTTCCAGTTGTCATCGATGTGGGCTATTGTGAGTGAGTGAGTGAGTGTGTGTGTTTTCCCAGGGCGGGGAGTTTGAGGGCTCTTAGTTTTCCATCTCTTCTGGCTGTCCAAGTGGCTCAGGTGTAGGTAAAGTGATGTGTGAGCCCCAGATTGATCTATGCTTAGCACGGTGTCAGTCAAGTACAAAATGAACATGACTTCGAGGACAAGGCTGTTGGCAACTGGCTGAGCTGACGGATTGTGGAGTCTGGTGAATCGGGAAAGGATTGAGCAAGTGAGGACGCTGAGAGGTCGGAGAACTAGCACTTTGGTGCGAGCACCAGTGAGCTGCAGTGTGAGTGAGTAGCCGAGAAAGCAAGGGAAGGGTCAAAGAGTTGTATTCCCAGGAGGGATGTGTGAATGGATGTCCTCGGACGCTGAGCAGTTCCCAATCATAGAGTCCAGGAACACGTATTACCCAGTGGGGTCTCGTGTTGGCCAGTATTCATTGAAGGAAGAATCAGGAAGCAGGAGCAGAATGGGAAGAAGAAGAGAGGTGCTACTCTCTCGACAGCTTCTCAGTGCTGCTGCAGCAGGTGGGTTGCCAAGTGCCAGCTGCAGAGACCTCAACTTCATTTGGCTGTAGAGCATTTGGCATAGCAGGAGTTCCAGCGGCCTCAGGGTATTCTTGTGGCCATGGATAAGGAGGCAGGTGTCAAGCTGGCTTATGCACCGACCTGGATGTGGGAGATATCACAGTGTCCCTTGCGATCCAGAAACGTCCCAAGAACAAAATGCTAAGACCCACGATGTTCATGGTTTCCTTTTTCTCTTTCTTTCTTTTTAATAATGTGTAGGTCCAAACCTATTTTCCGAGCAAGACTCCAACCAAGCAGCTAACCAAGACAAACTGGAGGTAAGTCCTGACAGTGTAATTTTACCCGTGTGTGTGCGGGAGCTTTGTGATCCCTCCTTTTTTTGCAGAACAGACAGAACAAATGACCAGGGGGTCATTTGTTTTCTCTAGAAATCTGTTTCTTTTCTGAGTCAACACCTCTCAGGGAGTACACCAGTGTAGCAGGGCATTTGGTTCCCCCCTTCGGATGTACATTGGAATCATTGGGCATAATGTTTTGAGAATCTACTTTCCTGAGTTTCTCAGTTTGTTCCTCAGCCACATCTGGAGTAAGCTGCCCACTTGTTCTTTGCCTTCTCGGGATAAGCGTGCTAGGTAGTCTACATCGGGGTTCTCCTGGCCTGTGTCTGTGCATTCTCCTTAGCCAGAATATTGCTGTGTTGACGAAACCTGCTTTCTGTTCTTTCCCCACACAGTTGCGATCGCTAAAACCCATCTGATGTTTCTCTGGAGCACTTTCTCTGTATATCATGGATTTCTTTGCATTCTGTCCCTAACTATTTGTGTATGAATTTTGCATTTTTTTCTTGTTAGTGATGTCGGATTTATGTGATTTTGTTACAGAGCAGCACCATAAGTGCATCAGCAGTTCCCTGCGAGGGGAAAGAACCAGGTGCTGGCCAAGCAGCAACAACTTCGGCTCATCCACCCCCAGGGCCAACCGGTCCTGCGAATCCATTCCGGAGGGTAGGGCCTCCTCACGCTCACCCCCCTGCAGGAACGTGGCCAGCCACCCGTGCTTCCACAGTTTTGCATACGGGTGCTCCTGACATAGGGCCACTACCACCACATGTAGGAGGTATGTGATTTGGTTTGTCAGGGCTTTTTTGCCCCTCTTCCTTGAAAGCTACGAAGTTGAAACACTAGTTTTGTACGTGAAGGAGATGCTCACCTGACCATGGCTCATCTAGTCACAAGAGGGTAAGCAAGAGCCAAAGATTTTGGCTCTAATGCCATGGGAATGAAGCATGACTTTTCAGATTGGGAAGGGAGCCAACCAGCCATAGACAGCCTTAACGTGAATCACCTGAATGAGGGGCAGTTGCATACAGATTGTAATACTTGAGAAAACCACTTGCTTCCTTTTTCCCTCTTACACTAACACGGGCATTATTTCACTCTCTATTAGTTGATAGAAACCAGTTATGCTGGCTGCTACTGAAGATGATCCTGATTTCCCTTGTCCACAAAAGGACTCGGTGAAATGGTCTTTCGTGAGCAGCTGTTGTACAGTCCTAGTCTATTTACTACCTAGTGAGTGTAAGGCTGCTTCGATCCTGTTTGGCCTCATTCTTCCTGACTCTTTTGGCTTTTGTGGGTAACTTGAGATAAGCAACAAACAAAGAGAAAGCTGTGGGGTGGGTGGCGCTGGGGGACATTGATTGCTTGACTCTTCTCACCTACCATTCACAAAGAACCAGGTGACTGGAGAATGAACGGTCGTGTGACAAATGCTGGGCCACGGCCCGTGAACTGTCTTGTCTGATGTCATTTCTGCCCGTGCTTTGGAAATGGAAGGCCAAGGAAAATGAGTTTTGTGGAAGGGGCTGGGGGATTTTTTCAGATACACTTTTGGATGCAGCCAAGTGTTTGCCCACCTTTCAGCCAGTCCTACTTGCATTTGGCTAAGATGTCCCGAGCCAAACTACTGTTTTCCCGTCACTCATTTCCTTCAACAGCCTCATGGCACTGTCTGAAGTTGGCCAATCTAGGTATGTGGGTATCCATGGTGAGTGGACAAGAGGAAGAACTTTTGAAAGACAAGGAAGACATTGATAAGAGATTCCCTCGGGAAAGGCTGTCTCTTGGGGCGTGGGAAGCATGCGGAGATCCGGTGGCCATATTGGGTTTCTGTTGTGTTGTTGTCGTTTGTACGATTTAACGGACAAGCATTATGAGAGTGAGCATGAGGGTCAGAGGTGATCTTGGACCCTTGGATCAGTGTGCCCATGGCTGCGATGGCATGGCGTAAGAGGTGATGGCATCGCAGTGGGCACGTTCACACACTGTATCGTTGGACAAGCCATGGCATATTTGTTTAGGAAATCGGGGATTCGGTAAGGCTTATTTTTCTTTACCTGAAAAGCAGGGCTATAGGGGAGAGGCGGCAGGGGTGTGTGGGCTGCGTGTTTCGTTTCTGGATTCTTGTGTTTGTTTGTGTTTTAGAGAGTAGCTGCTGTTTAGGGGAGAGGTAGCAGAGTCACACAGAGAAAAGAAGTGCCAAGAGAGCTTGCATCCTCTGCCCGACTCCACACAAACCACAGCCAAATCGAGGCCGTTGGGAACCAGGAGTGTGTTCCGAGTTTGCCGTGTGTTTGCAGGGTCTGATGACCTTGGGCCCGCCTCTGCTGGTTTTCCTGGTTTGGAAGCAGGAAGCGGGATTAGAAAGGAGAGCAGCAGCCAGTGCTCCCCATGGTGGCCATTAGTATGTTGGTGAAGTCTGTACTTAATGGATATGAAGCATCTGACACGTTGTGCATTCAAAATGTGCCATCTCACACTCTTCACCATTCAGTGGCCACATAGCGAGTGTAGGTGCGTTTCAGGAGGATGGATGTTGTCAGTTGTTGAGGAGGAACGTTGCTTCCATGTCAACAGATGGAAGGCCAGGCACTACGAAGCTGGCAGTATGTTGAAGGAGATGATCAGGTTGAAATGTTCAGGTTCCAGTTGTCATTGATGTGGGCTGTTAGTGAGTGAGTGAGTGAGTGAGTGAGTGTGTTTTCCCAGGGCGGGGAGTTTGAGGGCTCTTAGTTTTCCATCTCTTCTGGCTGTCCAAGTGGCTCAGGTGTAGGTAAAGTGATGTGTGAGCCCCAGATTGATCTAGGCTTAGCACGGTGTCAGTCAAGTACAAAATGAACATGACTTCGAGGACAAGGCTGTTGGCAACTGGCTGAGCTGACGGATTGTGGAGTCTGGTGAATCGGGAAAGGATTGAGCAAGTGAGGACGCTGAGAGGTCGGAGAACTAGCACTTTGGTGCGAGCACCAGTGAGCTGCAGTGTGAGTGAGTAGCCGAGAAAGCAAGGGAAGGGTCAAAGAGTTGTATTCCCAGGAGGGATGTGTGAATGGATGTCCTCGGACGCTGAGCAGTTCCCAATCATAGAGTCCAGGAACACGTATTACCCAGTGGGGTCTCGTGTTGGCCAGTATTCATTGAAGGAAGAATCAGGAAGCAGGAGCAGAATGGGAAGAAGAAGAGAGGTGCTACTCTCTCGACAGCTTCTCAGTGCTGCTGCAGCAGGTGGGTTGCCAAGTGCCAGCTGCAGAGACCTCAACTTCATTTGGCTGTAGAGCATTTGGCATAGCAGGAGTTCCAGCGGCCTCAGGGTATTCTTGTGGCCATGGATAAGGAGGCAGGTGTCAAGCTGGCTTATGCACCGACCTGGATGTGGGAGATATCACAGTGTCCCTTGCGATCCAGAAACGTCCCAAGAACAAAATGCTAAGACCCACGATGTTCATGGTTTCCTTTTTCTCTTTCTTTCTTTTTAATAATGTGTAGGTCCAAACCTATTTTCCGAGCAAGACTCCAACCAAGCAGCTAACCAAGACAAACTGGAGGTAAGTCCTGACAGTGTAATTTTACCCGTGTGTGTGCGGGAGCTTTGTGATCCCTCCTTTTTTTGCAGAACAGACAGAACAAATGACCAGGGGGTCATTTGTTTTCTCTAGAAATCTGTTTCTTTTCTGAGTCAACACCTCTCAGGGAGTACACCAGTGTAGCAGGGCATTTGGTTCCCCCCTTCGGATGTACATTGGAATCATTGGGCATAATGTTTTGAGAATCTACTTTCCTGAGTTTCTCAGTTTGTTCCTCAGCCACATCTGGAGTAAGCTGCCCACTTGTTCTTTGCCTTCTCGGGATAAGCGTGCTAGGTAGTCTACATCGGGGTTCTCCTGGCCTGTGTCTGTGCATTCTCCTTAGCCAGAATATTGCTGTGTTGACGAAACCTGCTTTCTGTTCTTTCCCCACACAGTTGCGATCGCTAAAACCCATCTGATGTTTCTCTGGAGCACTTTCTCTGTATATCATGGATTTCTTTGCATTCTGTCCCTAACTATTTGTGTATGAATTTTGCATTTTTTTCTTGTTAGTGATGTCGGATTTATGTGATTTTGTTACAGAGCAGCACCATAAGTGCATCAGCAGTTCCCTGCGAGGGGAAAGAACCAGGTGCTGGCCAAGCAGCAACAACTTCGGCTCATCCACCCCCAGGGCCAACCGGTCCTGCGAATCCATTCCGGAGGGTAGGGCCTCCTCACGCTCACCCCCCTGCAGGAACGTGGCCAGCCACCCGTGCTTCCACAGTTTTGCATACGGGTGCTCCTGACATAGGGCCACTACCACCACATGTAGGAGGTATGTGATTTGGTTTGTCAGGGCTTTTTTGCCCCTCTTCCTTGAAAGCTACGAAGTTGAAACACTAGTTTTGTACGTGAAGGAGATGCTCACCTGACCATGGCTCATCTAGTCACAAGAGGGTAAGCAAGAGCCAAAGATTTTGGCTCTAATGCCATGGGAATGAAGCATGACTTTTCAGATTGGGAAGGGAGCCAACCAGCCATAGACAGCCTTAACGTGAATCACCTGAATGAGGGGCAGTTGCATACAGATTGTAATACTTGAGAAAACCACTTGCTTCCTTTTTCCCTCTTACACTAACACGGGCATTATTTCACTCTCTATTAGTTGATAGAAACCAGTTATGCTGGCTGCTACTGAAGATGATCCTGATTTCCCTTGTCCACAAAAGGACTCGGTGAAATGGTCTTTCGTGAGCAGCTGTTGTACAGTCCTAGTCTATTTACTACCTAGTGAGTGTAAGGCTGCTTCGATCCTGTTTGGCCTCATTCTTCCTGACTCTTTTGGCTTTTGTGGGTAACTTGAGATAAGCAACAAACAAAGAGAAAGCTGTGGGGTGGGTGGCGCTGGGGGACATTGATTGCTTGACTCTTCTCACCTACCATTCACAAAGAACCAGGTGACTGGAGAATGAACGGTCGTGTGACAAATGCTGGGCCACGGCCCGTGAACTGTCTTGTCTGATGTCATTTCTGCCCGTGCTTTGGAAATGGAAGGCCAAGGAAAATGAGTTTTGTGGAAGGGGCTGGGGGATTTTTTCAGATACACTTTTGGATGCAGCCAAGTGTTTGCCCACCTTTCAGCCAGTCCTACTTGCATTTGGCTAAGATGTCCCGAGCCAAACTACTGTTTTCCCGTCACTCATTTCCTTCAACAGCCTCATGGCACTGTCTGAAGTTGGCCAATCTAGGTATGTGGGTATCCATGGTGAGTGGACAAGAGGAAGAACTTTTGAAAGACAAGGAAGACATTGATAAGAGATTCCCTCGGGAAAGGCTGTCTCTTGGGGCGTGGGAAGCATGCGGAGATCCGGTGGCCATATTGGGTTTCTGTTGTGTTGTTGTCGTTTGTACGATTTAACGGACAAGCATTATGAGAGTGAGCATGAGGGTCAGAGGTGATCTTGGACCCTTGGATCAGTGTGCCCATGGCTGCGATGGCATGGCGTAAGAGGTGATGGCATCGCAGTGGGCACGTTCACACACTGTATCGTTGGACAAGCCATGGCATATTTGTTTAGGAAATCGGGGATTCGGTAAGGCTTATTTTTCTTTACCTGAAAAGCAGGGCTATAGGGGAGAGGCGGCAGGGGTGTGTGGGCTGCGTGTTTCGTTTCTGGATTCTTGTGTTTGTTTGTGTTTTAGAGAGTAGCTGCTGTTTAGGGGAGAGGTAGCAGAGTCACACAGAGAAAAGAAGTGCCAAGAGAGCTTGCATCCTCTGCCCGACTCCACACAAACCACAGCCAAATCGAGGCCGTTGGGAACCAGGAGTGTGTTCCGAGTTTGCCGTGTGTTTGCAGGGTCTGATGACCTTGGGCCCGCCTCTGCTGGTTTTCCTGGTTTGGAAGCAGGAAGCGGGATTAGAAAGGAGAGCAGCAGCCAGTGCTCCCCATGGTGGCCATTAGTATGTTGGTGAAGTCTGTACTTAATGGATATGAAGCATCTGACACGTTGTGCATTCAAAATGTGCCATCTCACACTCTTCACCATTCAGTGGCCACATAGCGAGTGTAGGTGCGTTTCAGGAGGATGGATGTTGTCAGTTGTTGAGGAGGAACGTTGCTTCCATGTCAACAGATGGAAGGCCAGGCACTACGAAGCTGGCAGTATGTTGAAGGAGATGATCAGGTTGAAATGTTCAGGTTCCAGTTGTCATTGATGTGGGCTGTTAGTGAGTGAGTGAGTGAGTGAGTGAGTGTGTTTTCCCAGGGCGGGGAGTTTGAGGGCTCTTAGTTTTCCATCTCTTCTGGCTGTCCAAGTGGCTCAGGTGTAGGTAAAGTGATGTGTGAGCCCCAGATTGATCTAGGCTTAGCACGGTGTCAGTCAAGTACAAAATGAACATGACTTCGAGGACAAGGCTGTTGGCAACTGGCTGAACTGACGGATTGTGGAGTCTGGTGAATCGGGAGAGGATTGAGCAAGTGAGGACGCTGAGAGGTCGGAGAACTAGCACTTTGGTGCGAGCACCAAGTGAGCTGCAGTGTGAGTGAGTAGCCGAGAAAGCAAGGGAAGGGTCAAAGAGTTGTATTCCCAGGAGGGATGTGTGAATGGATGTCCTCGGACGCTGAGCAGTTCCCGATCATAGAGTCCAGGAATACGTATTGCCCAGTGGGGTCTCGTGTTGGCCAGTATTCATTGAAGGAAGAATCAGGAAGCAGGAGCAGAATGGCAGGAAGAAGAGAGGTGCTACTCTCTCGACAGCTTCTCAGTGCTGCTGCAGCAGGTGGGTTGCCAAGTGCCAGCTGCAGAGACCTCAACTTCATTTGGCTGTAGAGCATTTGGCATAGCAGGAGTTCCAGCGGCCTCAGGGTATTCTTGTGGCCATGGATAAGGAGGCAGGTGTCAAGCTGGCTTATGCACCGACCTGGATGTGGGAGATATCAGTGTCCCTTGCGATCCAGAAACGTCCCAAGAACAAAATGCTAAGATCCACGATGTTCATGGTTTCCTTTTTCTCTTTCTTTCTTTTTAATAATGTGTAGGTCCAAACCTATTTTCCGAGCAAGACTCCAACCAAGCAGCTAACCAAGACAAACTGGAGGTAAGTCCTGACAGTGTAATTTTACCCGTGTGTGTGCGGGAGCTTTGTGATCCCTCCTTTTTTTGCAGAACAGACAGAACAAATGACCAGGGGGTCATTTGTTTTCTCTAGAAATCTGTTTCTTTTCTGAGTCAACACCTCTCAGGGAGTACACCAGTGTAGCAGGGCATTTGGTTCCCCCCTTCGGATGTACATTGGAATCATTGGGCGTAATGTTTTGAGAATCTACTTTCCTGAGTTTCTCAGTTTGTTCCTCAGCCACATCTGGAGTAAGCTGCCCACTTGTTCTTTGCCTTCTCGGGATAAGCGTGCTAGGTAGTCTACATCGGGGTTCTCCTGGCCTGTGTCTGTGCATTCTCCTTAGCCAGAATATTGCTGTGTTGACGAAACCTGCTTTCTGTTCTTTCCCCACACAGTTGCGATCGCTAAAACCCATCTGATGTTTCTCTGGAGCACTTTCTCTGTATATCATGGATTTCTTTGCATTCTGTCCCTAACTATTTGTGTATGAATTTTGCATTTTTTTCTTGTTAGTGATGTCGGATTTATGTGATTTTGTTACAGAGCAGCACCATAAGTGCATCAGCAGTTCCCTGCGAGGGGAAAGAACCAGGTGCTGGCCAAGCAGCAACAACTTCGGCTCATCCACCCCCAGGGCCAACCGGTCCTGCGAATCCATTCCGGAGGGTAGGGCCTCCTCACGCTCACCCCCCTGCAGGAACGTGGCCAGCCACCCGTGCTTCCACAGTTTTGCATACGGGTGCTCCTGACATAGGGCCACTACCACCGCGTGTAGGAGGTATGTGATTTGGTTTGTCAGGGCTTTTTTCCCCCTCTTCCTTGAAAGCTACGAAGTTGAAACACTAGTTTTGTACGTGAAGGAGATGCTCACTTGACCGTGGCTCATCTAGTCACAAGAGGGTAAGCAAGAGCCAAAGATTTTGGCTCTAATGCCATGGGAATGAAGCGTGACTTTTCAGATTGGGAAGGGAGCCAGCCAGCCATAGACAGCCTTAACGTGAATCACCTGAATGAGGGGCAGTTGCATACAGATTGTAATACTTGAGAAAACCACTTGCTTCCTTTTTCCCTCTTACACTAACACGGGCATTATTTCACTCTCTATTAGTTGATAGAAACCAGTTATGCTGGCTGCTACTGAAGATGATCCTGATTTCCCTTGTCCACAAAAGGACTCGGTGAAATGGTCTTTCGTGAGCAGCTGCTGTACAGTCCTAGTCTATTTACTACCTAGTGAGTGTAAGGCTGCTTCGATCCTGTTTGGCCTCATTCTTCCTGACTCTTTTGGCTTTTGTGGGTAACTTGAGATAAGCAACAAACAAAGAGAAAGCTGTGGGGTGGGTGGCGCTGGGGGAAATTGATTGCTTGACTCTTCTCACCTACCATTCACAAAGAACCAGGTGACTGGAGAATGAACGGTCGTGTGACAAATGCTGGGCCACGGCCCGTGAACTGTCTTGTCTGATGTCATTTCTGCCCGTGCTTTGGAAATGGAAGGCCAAGGAAAATGAGTTTTGTGGAAGGGGCTGGGGGATTTTTTCAGATATACTTTTGGATGCAGCCAAGTGTTTGCCCACCTTTCAGCCAGTCCTACTTGCATTTGGCTAAGATGTCCCAAACCAAACTACTGTTTTCCCGTCACTCATTTCCTTCAACAGCCTCATGGCACTGTCTGAAGTTGGCCAATCTAGGTATGTGGGTATCCGTGGTGAGTGGACAAGAGGAAGAACTTTTGAAAGACAAGGAAGACATTGATAAGAGATTCCCTCGGGAAAGGCTGTCTCTTGGGGCGTGGGAAGCATGCGGAGATCCGGTGGCCATATTGGGTTTCTGTTGTGTTGTTGTCGTTTGTACGATTTAACGGACAAGCATTATGAGAGTGAGCGTGAGGGTCAGAGGTGATCTTGGACCCTTGGATCAGTGTGCCCATGGCTGCGATGGCATGGCGTAAGAGGTGATGGCATCGCAGTGGGCACGTTCACACACTGTATCGTTGGACAAGCCATGGCATATTTGTTTAGGAAATCGGGGATTCAGGAAGGCTTATTTTTCTTTACCTGAAAAGCAGGGCTACAGGGGAGAGGCGGCAGGGGTGTGTGGGCTGCGTGTTTGGTTTCTGGATTCTTGTGTTTGTGTTTTAGAGAGTAGCTGCTGTTTAGGGGAGAGGTAGCAGAGTCACACAGAGAAAAGAAGTGCCAAGAGAGCTTGCATCCTCTGCCCGACTCCACACAAACTACAGCCAAATCGAGGCCGTTGTGATGGTGGGAACCAGGAGTGTGTTCCGAGTTGGTTTGTGTTTGCAGGGTCTGATGGCCTTGGGCCCGCCTCTGCTGGTTTTCCTGGTTTGGAAGCAGGAAGCGGGATTAGAAAAGAGAGCAGCAGCCAGTGCTCCCCATGGTGGCCATTAGTATGTTGGTGAAGTCTGTACTTAATGGATATGAAGCATCTGACACGTTGTGCATTCAAAATGTGCCATCTCACACTCTTCACCATTCAGTGGCCACATAGCGAGTGTAGGTGCGTTTCAGGAGGATGGATGTTGTCAGTTGTTGAGGAGGAACGTTGCTTCCATGTCAACAGATGGAAGGCCAGGCACTACGAAGCTGGCAGTATGTTGAAGGAGATGATCAGGTTGAAATGTTCAGGTTCCAGTTGTCATTGATGTGGGCTGTTAGTGAGTGAGTGAGTGAGTGAGTGAGTGAGTGAGTGTGTTTTCCCAGGGCGGGGAGTTTGAGGGCTCTTAGTTTTCCATCTCTTCTGGCTGTCCAAGTGGCTCAGGTGTAGGTAAAGTTATGTGTGAGCCCCAGATTGATCTAGGCTTAGCACGGTGTCAGTCAAGTACAAAATGAACATGACTTCGAGGACAAGGCTGTTGGCAACTGGCTGAACTGACGGATTGTGGAGTCTGGTGAATCGGGAGAGGATTGAGCAAGTGAGGACGCTGAGAGGTCGGAGAACTAGCACTTTGGTGCGAGCACCAAGTGAGCTGCAGTGTGAGTGAGTAGCCGAGAAAGCAAGGGAAGGGTCAAAGAGTTGTATTCCCAGGAGGGATGTGTGAATGGATGTCCTCGGACGCTGAGCAGTTCCCGATCATAGAGTCCAGGAATACGTATTGCCCAGTGGGGTCTCGTGTTGGCCAGTATTCATTGAAGGAAGAATCAGGAAGCAGGAGCAGAATGGCAGGAAGAAGAGAGGTGCTACTCTCTCGACAGCTTCTCAGTGCTGCTGCAGCAGGTGGGTTGCCAAGTGCCAGCTGCAGAGACCTCAACTTCATTTGGCTGTAGAGCATTTGGCATAGCAGGAGTTCCAGCGGCCTCAGGGTATTCTTGTGGCCATGGATAAGGAGGCAGGTGTCAAGCTGGCTTATGCACCGACCTGGATGTGGGAGATATCAGTGTCCCTTGCGATCCAGAAACGTCCCAAGAACAAAATGCTAAGATCCACGATGTTCATGGTTTCCTTTTTCTCTTTCTTTCTTTTTAATAATGTGTAGGTCCAAACCTATTTTCCGAGCAAGACTCCAACCAAGCAGCTAACCAAGACAAACTGGAGGTAAGTCCTGACAGTGTAATTTTACCCGTGTGTGTGCGGGAGCTTTGTGATCCCTCCTTTTTTTGCAGAACAGACAGAACAAATGACCAGGGGGTCATTTGTTTTCTCTAGAAATCTGTTTCTTTTCTGAGTCAACACCTCTCAGGGAGTACACCAGTGTAGCAGGGCATTTGGTTCCCCCCTTCGGATGTACATTGGAATCATTGGGCGTAATGTTTTGAGAATCTACTTTCCTGAGTTTCTCAGTTTGTTCCTCAGCCACATCTGGAGTAAGCTGCCCACTTGTTCTTTGCCTTCTCGGGATAAGCGTGCTAGGTAGTCTACATCGGGGTTCTCCTGGCCTGTGTCTGTGCATTCTCCTTAGCCAGAATATTGCTGTGTTGACGAAACCTGCTTTCTGTTCTTTCCCCACACAGTTGCGATCGCTAAAACCCATCTGATGTTTCTCTGGAGCACTTTCTCTGTATATCATGGATTTCTTTGCATTCTGTCCCTAACTATTTGTGTATGAATTTTGCATTTTTTTCTTGTTAGTGATGTCGGATTTATGTGATTTTGTTACAGAGCAGCACCATAAGTGCATCAGCAGTTCCCTGCGAGGGGAAAGAACCAGGTGCTGGCCAAGCAGCAACAACTTCGGCTCATCCACCCCCAGGGCCAACCGGTCCTGCAAATCCATTCCGGAGGGTAGGGCCTCCTCACGCTCACCCCCCTGCAGGAACGTGGCCAGCCACCCGTGCTTCCACAGTTTTGCATACGGGTGCTCCTGACATAGGGCCACTACCACCGCGTGTAGGAGGTATGTGATTTGGTTTGTCAGGGCTTTTTTCCCCCTCTTCCTTGAAAGCTACGAAGTTGAAACACTAGTTTTGTACGTGAAGGAGATGCTCACTTGACCGTGGCTCATCTAGTCACAAGAGGGTAAGCAAGAGCCAAAGATTTTGGCTCTAATGCCATGGGAATGAAGCGTGACTTTTCAGATTGGGAAGGGAGCCAGCCAGCCATAGACAGCCTTAACGTGAATCACCTGAATGAGGGGCAGTTGCATACAGATTGTAATACTTGAGAAAACCACTTGCTTCCTTTTTCCCTCTTACACTAACACGGGCATTATTTCACTCTCTATTAGTTGATAGAAACCAGTTATGCTGGCTGCTACTGAAGATGATCCTGATTTCCCTTGTCCACAAAAGGACTCGGTGAAATGGTCTTTCGTGAGCAGCTGCTGTACAGTCCTAGTCTATTTACTACCTAGTGAGTGTAAGGCTGCTTCGATCCTGTTTGGCCTCATTCTTCCTGACTCTTTTGGCTTTTGTGGGTAACTTGAGATAAGCAACAAACAAAGAGAAAGCTGTGGGGTGGGTGGCGCTGGGGGAAATTGATTGCTTGACTCTTCTCACCTACCATTCACAAAGAACCAGGTGACTGGAGAATGAACGGTCGTGTGACAAATGCTGGGCCACGGCCCGTGAACTGTCTTGTCTGATGTCATTTCTGCCCGTGCTTTGGAAATGGAAGGCCAAGGAAAATGAGTTTTGTGGAAGGGGCTGGGGGATTTTTTCAGATATACTTTTGGATGCAGCCAAGTGTTTGCCCACCTTTCAGCCAGTCCTACTTGCATTTGGCTAAGATGTCCCAAACCAAACTACTGTTTTCCCGTCACTCATTTCCTTCAACAGCCTCATGGCACTGTCTGAAGTTGGCCAATCTAGGTATGTGGGTATCCGTGGTGAGTGGACAAGAGGAAGAACTTTTGAAAGACAAGGAAGACATTGATAAGAGATTCCCTCGGGAAAGGCTGTCTCTTGGGGCGTGGGAAGCATGCGGAGATCCGGTGGCCATATTGGGTTTCTGTTGTGTTGTTGTCGTTTGTACGATTTAACGGACAAGCATTATGAGAGTGAGCGTGAGGGTCAGAGGTGATCTTGGACCCTTGGATCAGTGTGCCCATGGCTGCGATGGCATGGCGTAAGAGGTGATGGCATCGCAGTGGGCACGTTCACACACTGTATCGTTGGACAAGCCATGGCATATTTGTTTAGGAAATCGGGGATTCAGGAAGGCTTATTTTTCTTTACCTGAAAAGCAGGGCTACAGGGGAGAGGCGGCAGGGGTGTGTGGGCTGCGTGTTGGGTTTCTGGATTCTTGTGTTTGTGTTTTAGAGAGTAGCTGCTGTTTAGGGGAGAGGTAGCAGAGTCACACAGAGAAAAGAAGTGCCAAGAGAGCTTGCATCCTCTGCCCGACTCCACACAAACTACAGCCAAATCGAGGCCGTTGTGATGGTGGGAACCAGGAGTGTGTTCCGAGTTGGTTTGTGTTTGCAGGGTCTGATGGCCTTGGGCCCGCCTCTGCTGGTTTTCCTGGTTTGGAAGCAGGAAGCGGGATTAGAAAAGAGAGCAGCAGCCAGTGCTCCCCATGGTGGCCATTAGTATGTTGGTGAAGTCTGTACTTAATGGATATGAAGCATCTGACACGTTGTGCATTCAAAATGTGCCATCTCACACTCTTCACCATTCAGTGGCCACATAGCGAGTGTAGGTGCGTTTCAGGAGGATGGATGTTGTCAGTTGTTGAGGAGGAACGTTGCTTCCATGTCAACAGATGGAAGGCCAGGCACTACGAAGCTGGCAGTATGTTGAAGGAGATGATCAGGTTGAAATGTTCAGGTTCCAGTTGTCATTGATGTGGGCTGTTAGTGAGTGAGTGAGTGAGTGAGTGAGTGAGTGTGTTTTCCCAGGGCGGGGAGTTTGAGGGCTCTTAGTTTTCCATCTCTTCTGGCTGTCCAAGTGGCTCAGGTGTAGGTAAAGTGATGTGTGAGCCCCAGATTGATCTAGGCTTAGCACGGTGTCAGTCAAGTACAAAATGAACATGACTTCGAGGACAAGGCTGTTGGCAACTGGCTGAACTGACGGATTGTGGAGTCTGGTGAATCGGGAGAGGATTGAGCAAGTGAGGACGCTGAGAGGTCGGAGAACTAGCACTTTGGTGCGAGCACCAAGTGAGCTGCAGTGTGAGTGAGTAGCCGAGAAAGCAAGGGAAGGGTCAAAGAGTTGTATTCCCAGGAGGGATGTGTGAATGGATGTCCTCGGACGCTGAGCAGTTCCCGATCATAGAGTCCAGGAATACGTATTGCCCAGTGGGGTCTCGTGTTGGCCAGTATTCATTGAAGGAAGAATCAGGAAGCAGGAGCAGAATGGCAGGAAGAAGAGAGGTGCTACTCTCTCGACAGCTTCTCAGTGCTGCTGCAGCAGGTGGGTTGCCAAGTGCCAGCTGCAGAGACCTCAACTTCATTTGGCTGTAGAGCATTTGGCATAGCAGGAGTTCCAGCGGCCTCAGGGTATTCTTGTGGCCATGGATAAGGAGGCAGGTGTCAAGCTGGCTTATGCACTGACCTGGATGTGGGAGATATCAGTGTCCCTTGCGATCCAGAAACGTCCCAAGAACAAAATGCTAAGATCCACGATGTTCATGGTTTCCTTTTTCTCTTTCTTTCTTTTTAATAATGTGTAGGTCCAAACCTATTTTCCGAGCAAGACTCCAACCAAGCAGCTAACCAAGACAAACTGGAGGTAAGTCCTGACAGTGTAATTTTACCCGTGTGTGTGCGGGAGCTTTGTGATCCCTCCTTTTTTTGCAGAACAGACAGAACAAATGACCAGGGGGTCATTTGTTTTCTCTAGAAATCTGTTTCTTTTCTGAGTCAACACCTCTCAGGGAGTACACCAGTGTAGCAGGGCATTTGGTTCCCCCCTTCGGATGTACATTGGAATCATTGGGCGTAATGTTTTGAGAATCTACTTTCCTGAGTTTCTCAGTTTGTTCCTCAGCCACATCTGGAGTAAGCTGCCCACTTGTTCTTTGCCTTCTTGGGATAAGCGTGCTAGGTAGTCTACATCGGGGTTCTCCTGGCCTGTGTCTGTGCATTCTCCTTAGCCAGAATATTGCTGTGTTGACGAAACCTGCTTTCTGTTCTTTCCCCACACAGTTGCGATCGCTAAAACCCATCTGATGTTTCTCTGGAGCACTTTCTCTGTATATCATGGATTTCTTTGCATTCTGTCCCTAACTATTTGTGTATGAATTTTGCATTTTTTTCTTGTTAGTGATGTCGGATTTATGTGATTTTGTTACAGAGCAGCACCATAAGTGCATCAGCAGTTCCCTGCGAGGGGAAAGAACCAGGTGCTGGCCAAGCAGCAACAACTTCGGCTCATCCACCCCCAGGGCCAACCGGTCCTGCAAATCCATTCCGGAGGGTAGGGCCTCCTCACGCTCACCCCCCTGCAGGAACGTGGCCAGCCACCCGTGCTTCCACAGTTTTGCATACGGGTGCTCCTGACATAGGGCCACTACCACCGCGTGTAGGAGGTATGTGATTTGGTTTGTCAGGGCTTTTTTCCCCCTCTTCCTTGAAAGCTACGAAGTTGAAACACTAGTTTTGTACGTGAAGGAGATGCTCACTTGACCGTGGCTCATCTAGTCACAAGAGGGTAAGCAAGAGCCAAAGATTTTGGCTCTAATGCCATGGGAATGAAGCGTGACGTTTCAGATTGGGAAGGAAGCCAGCCAGCCATAGACAGCCTTAACGTGAATCACCTGAATGAGGGGCAGTTGCATACAGATTGTAATACTTGAGAAAACCACTTGCTTCCTTTTTCCCTCTTACACTAACACGGGCATTATTTCACTCTCTATTAGTTGATAGAAACCAGTTATGCTGGCTGCTACTGAAGATGATCCTGATTTCCCTTGTCCACAAAAGGACTCGGTGAAATGGTCTTTCGTGAGCAGCTGCTGTACAGTCCTAGTCTATTTACTACCTAGTGAGTGTAAGGCTGCTTCGATCCTGTTTGGCCTCATTCTTCCTGACTCTTTTGGCTTTTGTGGGTAACTTGAGATAAGCAACAAACAAAGAGAAAGCTGTGGGGTGGGTGGCGCTGGGGGAAATTGATTGCTTGACTCTTCTCACCTACCATTCACAAAGAACCAGGTGACTGGAGAATGAACGGTCGTGTGACAAATGCTGGGCCACGGCCCGTGAACTGTCTTGTCTGATGTCATTTCTGCCCGTGCTTTGGAAATGGAAGGCCAAGGAAAATGAGTTTTGTGGAAGGGGCTGGGGGATTTTTTCAGATATACTTTTGGATGCAGCCAAGTGTTTGCCCACCTTTCAGCCAGTCCTACTTGCATTTGGCTAAGATGTCCCAAACCAAACTACTGTTTTCCCGTCACTCATTTCCTTCAACAGCCTCATGGCACTGTCTGAAGTTGGCCAATCTAGGTATGTGGGTATCCGTGGTGAGTGGACAAGAGGAAGAACTTTTGAAAGACAAGGAAGACATTGATAAGAGATTCCCTCGGGAAAGGCTGTCTCTTGGGGCGTGGGAAGCATGCGGAGATCCGGTGGCCATATTGGGTTTCTGTTGTGTTGTTGTCGTTTGTACTATTTAACGGACAAGCATTATGAGAGTGAGCGTGAGGGTCAGAGGTGATCTTGGACCCTTGGATCAGTGTGCCCATGGCTGCGATGGCATGGCGTAAGAGGTGATGGCATCGCAGTGGGCACGTTCACACACTGTATCGTTGGACAAGCCATGGCATATTTGTTTAGGAAATCGGGGATTCAGGAAGGCTTATTTTTCTTTACCTGAAAAGCAGGGCTACAGGGGAGAGGCGGCAGGGGTGTGTGGGCTGCGTGTTTGGTTTCTGGATTCTTGTGTTTGTGTTTTAGAGAGTAGCTGCTGTTTAGGGGAGAGGTAGCAGAGTCACACAGAGAAAAGAAGTGCCAAGAGAGCTTGCATCCTCTGCCCGACTCCACACAAACTACAGCCAAATCGAGGCCGTTGTGATGGTGGGAACCAGGAGTGTGTTCCGAGTTGGTTTGTGTTTGCAGGGTCTGATGGCCTTGGGCCCGCCTCTGCTGGTTTTCCTGGTTTGGAAGCAGGAAGCGGGATTAGAAAAGAGAGCAGCAGCCAGTGCTCCCCATGGTGGCCATTAGTATGTTGGTGAAGTCTGTACTTAATGGATATGAAGCATCTGACACGTTGTGCATTCAAAATGTGCCATCTCACACTCTTCACCATTCAGTGGCCACATAGCGAGTGTAGGTGCGTTTCAGGAGGATGGATGTTGTCAGTTGTTGAGGAGGAACGTTGCTTCCATGTCAACAGATGGAAGGCCAGGCACTACGAAGCTGGCAGTATGTTGAAGGAGATGATCAGGTTGAAATGTTCAGGTTCCAGTTGTCATTGATGTGGGCTGTTAGTGAGTGAGTGAGTGAGTGAGTGAGTGAGTGAGTGTGTTTTCCCAGGGCGGGGAGTTTGAGGGCTCTTAGTTTTCCATCTCTTCTGGCTGTCCAAGTGGCTCAGGTGTAGGTAAAGTGATGTGTGAGCCCCAGATTGATCTAGGCTTAGCACGGTGTCAGTCAAGTACAAAATGAACATGACTTCGAGGACAAGGCTGTTGGCAACTGGCTGAACTGACAGATTGTGGAGTCTGGTGAATCGGGAGAGGATTGAGCAAGTGAGGACGCTGAGAGGTCGGAGAACTAGCACTTTGGTGCGAGCACCAAGTGAGCTGCAGTGTGAGTGAGTAGCCGAGAAAGCAAGGGAAGGGTCAAAGAGTTGTATTCCCAGGAGGGATGTGTGAATGGATGTCCTCGGACGCTGAGCAGTTCCCGATCATAGAGTCCAGGAATACGTATTGCCCAGTGGGGTCTCGTGTTGGCCAGTATTCATTGAAGGAAGAATCAGGAAGCAGGAGCAGAATGGCAGGAAGAAGAGAGGTGCTACTCTCTCGACAGCTTCTCAGTGCTGCTGCAGCAGGTGGGTTGCCAAGTGCCAGCTGCAGAGACCTCAACTTCATTTGGCTGTAGAGCATTTGGCATAGCAGGAGTTCCAGCGGCCTCAGGGTATTCTTGTGGCCATGGATAAGGAGGCAGGTGTCAAGCTGGCTTATGCACTGACCTGGATGTGGGAGATATCAGTGTCCCTTGCGATCCAGAAACGTCCCAAGAACAAAATGCTAAGATCCACGATGTTCATGGTTTCCTTTTTCTCTTTCTTTCTTTTTAATAATGTGTAGGTCCAAACCTATTTTCCGAGCAAGACTCCAACCAAGCAGCTAACCAAGACAAACTGGAGGTAAGTCCTGACAGTGTAATTTTACCCGTGTGTGTGCGGGAGCTTTGTGATCCCTCCTTTTTTTGCAGAACAGACAGAACAAATGACCAGGGGGTCATTTGTTTTCTCTAGAAATCTGTTTCTTTTCTGAGTCAACACCTCTCAGGGAGTACACCAGTGTAGCAGGGCATTTGGTTCCCCCCTTCGGATGTACATTGGAATCATTGGGCGTAATGTTTTGAGAATCTACTTTCCTGAGTTTCTCAGTTTGTTCCTCAGCCACATCTGGAGTAAGCTGCCCACTTGTTCTTTGCCTTCTCGGGATAAGCGTGCTAGGTAGTCTACATCGGGGTTCTCCTGGCCTGTGTCTGTGCATTCTCCTTAGCCAGAATATTGCTGTGTTGACGAAACCTGCTTTCTGTTCTTTCCCCACACAGTTGCGATCGCTAAAACCCATCTGATGTTTCTCTGGAGCACTTTCTCTGTATATCATGGATTTCTTTGCATTCTGTCCCTAACTATTTGTGTATGAATTTTGCATTTTTTTCTTGTTAGTGATGTCGGATTTATGTGATTTTGTTACAGAGCAGCACCATAAGTGCATCAGCAGTTCCCTGCGAGGGGAAAGAACCAGGTGCTGGCCAAGCAGCAACAACTTCGGCTCATCCACCCCCAGGGCCAACCGGTCCTGCGAATCCATTCCGGAGGGTAGGGCCTCCTCACGCTCACCCCCCTGCAGGAACGTGGCCAGCCACCCGTGCTTCCACAGTTTTGCATACGGGTGCTCCTGACATAGGGCCACTACCACCGCGTGTAGGAGGTATGTGATTTGGTTTGTCAGGGCTTTTTTCCCCCTCTTCCTTGAAAGCTACGAAGTTGAAACACTAGTTTTGTACGTGAAGGAGATGCTCACTTGACCGTGGCTCATCTAGTCACAAGAGGGTAAGCAAGAGCCAAAGATTTTGGCTCTAATGCCATGGGAATGAAGCGTGACTTTTCAGATTGGGAAGGGAGCCAGCCAGCCATAGACAGCCTTAACGTGAATCACCTGAATGAGGGGCAGTTGCATACAGATTGTAATACTTGAGAAAACCACTTGCTTCCTTTTTCCCTCTTACACTAACACGGGCATTATTTCACTCTCTATTAGTTGATAGAAACCAGTTATGCTGGCTGCTACTGAAGATGATCCTGATTTCCCTTGTCCACAAAAGGACTCGGTGAAATGGTCTTTCGTGAGCAGCTGCTGTACAGTCCTAGTCTATTTACTACCTAGTGAGTGTAAGGCTGCTTCGATCCTGTTTGGCCTCATTCTTCCTGACTCTTTTGGCTTTTGTGGGTAACTTGAGATAAGCAACAAACAAAGAGAAAGCTGTGGGGTGGGTGGCGCTGGGGGACATTGATTGCTTGACTCTTCTCACCTACCATTCACAAAGAACCAGGTGACTGGAGAATGAACGGTCGTGTGACAAATGCTGGGCCACGGCCCGTGAACTGTCTTGTCTGATGTCATTTCTGCCCGTGCTTTGGAAATGGAAGGCCAAGGAAAATGAGTTTTGTGGAAGGGGCTGGGGGATTTTTTCAGATATACTTTTGGATGCAGCCAAGTGTTTGCCCACCTTTCAGCCAGTCCTACTTGCATTTGGCTAAGATGTCCCAAACCAAACTACTGTTTTCCCGTCACTCATTTCCTTCAACAGCCTCATGGCACTGTCTGAAGTTGGCCAATCTAGGTATGTGGGTATCCGTGGTGAGTGGATAAGAGGAAGAACTTTTGAAAGACAAGGAAGACATTGATAAGAGATTCCCTCGGGAAAGGCTGTCTCTTGGGGCGTGGGAAGCATGCGGAGATCCGGTGGCCATATTGGGTTTCTGTTGTGTTGTTGTCGTTTGTACGATTTAACGGACAAGCATTATGAGAGTGAGCGTGAGGGTCAGAGGTGATCTTGGACCCTTGGATCAGTGTGCCCATGGCTGCGATGGCATGGCGTAAGAGGTGATGGCATCGCAGTGGGCACGTTCACACACTGTATCGTTGGACAAGCCATGGCATATTTGTTTAGGAAATCGGGGATTCAGGAAGGCTTATTTTTCTTTACCTGAAAAGCAGGGCTACAGGGGAGAGGCGGCAGGGGTGTGTGGGCTGCGTGTTGGGTTTCTGGATTCTTGTGTTTGTGTTTTAGAGAGTAGCTGCTGTTTAGGGGAGAGGTAGCAGAGTCACACAGAGAAAAGAAGTGCCAAGAGAGCTTGCATCCTCTGCCCGACTCCACACAAACTACAGCCAAATCGAGGCCGTTGTGATGGTGGGAACCAGGAGTGTGTTCCGAGTTGGTTTGTGTTTGCAGGGTCTGATGGCCTTGGGCCCGCCTCTGCTGGTTTTCCTGGTTTGGAAGCAGGAAGCGGGATTAGAAAAGAGAGCAGCAGCCAGTGCTCCCCATGGTGGCCATTAGTATGTTGGTGAAGTCTGTACTTAATGGATATGAAGCATCTGACACGTTGTGCATTCAAAATGTGCCATCTCACACTCTTCACCATTCAGTGGCCACATAGCGAGTGTAGGTGCGTTTCAGGAGGATGGATGTTGTCAGTTGTTGAGGAGGAACGTTGCTTCCATGTCAACAGATGGAAGGCCAGGCACTACGAAGCTGGCAGTATGTTGAAGGAGATGATCAGGTTGAAATGTTCAGGTTCCAGTTGTCATTGATGTGGGCTGTTAGTGAGTGAGTGAGTGAGTGAGTGAGTGAGTGAGTGTGTTTTCCCAGGGTGGGGAGTTTGAGGGCTCTTAGTTTTCCATCTCTTCTGGCTGTCCAAGTGGCTCAGGTGTAGGTAAAGTGATGTGTGAGCCCCAGATTGATCTAGGCTTAGCACGGTGTCAGTCAAGTACAAAATGAACATGACTTCGAGGACAAGGCTGTTGGCAACTGGCTGAACTGACGGATTGTGGAGTCTGGTGAATCGGGAGAGGATTGAGCAAGTGAGGACGCTGAGAGGTCGGAGAACTAGCACTTTGGTGCGAGCACCAAGTGAGCTGCAGTGTGAGTGAGTAGCCGAGAAAGCAAGGGAAGGGTCAAAGTGTTGTATTCCCAGGAGGGATGTGTGAATGGATGTCCTCGGACGCTGAGCAGTTCCCGATCATAGAGTCCAGGAATACGTATTGCCCAGTGGGGTCTCGTGTTGGCCAGTATTCATTGAAGGAAGAATCAGGAAGCAGGAGCAGAATGGCAGGAAGAAGAGAGGTGCTACTCTCTCGACAGCTTCTCAGTGCTGCTGCAGCAGGTGGGTTGCCAAGTGCCAGCTGCAGAGACCTCAACTTCATTTGGCTGTAGAGCATTTGGCATAGCAGGAGTTCCAGCGGCCTCAGGGTATTCTTGTGGCCATGGATAAGGAGGCAGGTGTCAAGCTGGCTTATGCACTGACCTGGATGTGGGAGATATCAGTGTCCCTTGCGATCCAGAAACGTCCCAAGAACAAAATGCTAAGATCCACGATGTTCATGGTTTCCTTTTTCTCTTTCTTTCTTTTTAATAATGTGTAGGTCCAAACCTATTTTCCGAGCAAGACTCCAACCAAGCAGCTAACCAAGACAAACTGGAGGTAAGTCCTGACAGTGTAATTTTACCCGTGTGTGTGCGGGAGCTTTGTGATCCCTCCTTTTTTTGCAGAACAGACAGAACAAATGACCAGGGGGTCATTTGTTTTCTCTAGAAATCTGTTTCTTTTCTGAGTCAACACCTCTCAGGGAGTACACCAGTGTAGCAGGGCATTTGGTTCCCCCCTTCGGATGTACATTGGAATCATTGGGCGTAATGTTTTGAGAATCTACTTTCCTGAGTTTCTCAGTTTGTTCCTCAGCCACATCTGGAGTAAGCTGCCCACTTGTTCTTTGCCTTCTCGGGATAAGCGTGCTAGGTAGTCTACATCGGGGTTCTCCTGGCCTGTGTCTGTGCATTCTCCTTAGCCAGAATATTGCTGTGTTGACGAAACCTGCTTTCTGTTCTTTCCCCACACAGTTGCGATCGCTAAAACCCATCTGATGTTTCTCTGGAGCACTTTCTCTGTATATCATGGATTTCTTTGCATTCTGTCCCTAACTATTTGTGTATGAATTTTGCATTTTTTTCTTGTTAGTGATGTCGGATTTATGTGATTTTGTTACAGAGCAGCACCATAAGTGCATCAGCAGTTCCCTGCGAGGGGAAAGAACCAGGTGCTGGCCAAGCAGCAACAACTTCGGCTCATCCACCCCCAGGGCCAACCGGTCCTGCGAATCCATTCCGGAGGGTAGGGCCTCCTCACGCTCACCCCCCTGCAGGAACGTGGCCAGCCACCCGTGCTTCCACAGTTTTGCATACGGGTGCTCCTGACATAGGGCCACTACCACCGCGTGTAGGAGGTATGTGATTTGGTTTGTCAGGGCTTTTTTCCCCCTCTTCCTTGAAAGCTACGAAGTTGAAACACTAGTTTTGTACGTGAAGGAGATGCTCACTTGACCGTGGCTCATCTAGTCACAAGAGGGTAAGCAAGAGCCAAAGATTTTGGCTCTAATGCCATGGGAATGAAGCGTGACTTTTCAGATTGGGAAGGGAGCCAGCCAGCCATAGACAGCCTTAACGTGAATCACCTGAATGAGGGGCAGTTGCATACAGATTGTAATACTTGAGAAAACCACTTGCTTCCTTTTTCCCTCTTACACTAACACGGGCATTATTTCACTCTCTATTAGTTGATAGAAACCAGTTATGCTGGCTGCTACTGAAGATGATCCTGATTTCCCTTGTCCACAAAAGGACTCGGTGAAATGGTCTTTCGTGAGCAGCTGCTGTACAGTCCTAGTCTATTTACTACCTAGTGAGTGTAAGGCTGCTTCGATCCTGTTTGGCCTCATTCTTCCTGACTCTTTTGGCTTTTGTGAGTAACTTGAGATAAGCAACAAACAAAGAGAAAGCTGTGGGGTGGGTGGCGCTGGGGGAAATTGATTGCTTGACTCTTCTCACCTACCATTCACAAAGAACCAGGTGACTGGAGAATGAACGGTCGTGTGACAAATGCTGGGCCACGGCCCATGAACTGTCTTGTCTGATGTCATTTCTGCCCGTGCTTTGGAAATGGAAGGCCAAGGAAAATGAGTTTTGTGGAAGGGGCTGGGGGATTTTTTCAGATATACTTTTGGATGCAGCCAAGTGTTTGCCCACCTTTCAGCCAGTCCTACTTGCATTTGGCTAAGATGTCCCAAACCAAACTACTGTTTTCCCGTCACTCATTTCCTTCAACAGCCTCATGGCACTGTCTGAAGTTGGCCAATCTAGGTATGTGGGTATCCGTGGTGAGTGGACAAGAGGAAGAACTTTTGAAAGACAAGGAAGACATTGATAAGAGATTCCCTCGGGAAAGGCTGTCTCTTGGGGCGTGGGAAGCATGCGGAGATCCGGTGGCCATATTGGGTTTCTGTTGTGTTGTTGTCGTTTGTACGATTTAACGGACAAGCATTATGAGAGTGAGCGTGAGGGTCAGAGGTGATCTTGGACCCTTGGATCAGTGTGCCCATGGCTGCGATGGCATGGCGTAAGAGGTGATGGCATCGCAGTGGGCACGTTCACACACTGTATCGTTGGACAAGCCATGGCATATTTGTTTAGGAAATCGGGGATTCAGGAAGGCTTATTTTCTTTACCTGAAAAACAGGGCTACAGGGGAGAGGCGGCAGGGGTGTGTGGGCTGCGTGTTGGGTTTCTGGATTCTTGTGTTTGTGTTTTAGAGAGTAGCTGCTGTTTAGGGGAGAGGTAGCAGAGTCACACAGAGAAAAGAAGTGCCAAGAGAGCTTGCATCCTCTGCCCGACTCCACACAAACTACAGCCAAATCGAGGCCGTTGTGATGGTGGGAACCAGGAGTGTGTTCCGAGTTGGTTTGTGTTTGCAGGGTCTGATGGCCTTGGGCCCGCCTCTGCTGGTTTTCCTGGTTTGGAAGCAGGAAGCGGGATTAGAAAAGAGAGCAGCAGCCAGTGCTCCCCATGGTGGCCATTAGTATGTTGGTGAAGTCTGTACTTAATGGATATGAAGCATCTGACACGTTGTGCATTCAAAATGTGCCATCTCACACTCTTCACCATTCAGTGGCCACATAGCGAGTGTAGGTGCGTTTCAGGAGGATGGATGTTGTCAGTTGTTGAGGAGGAACGTTGCTTCCATGTCAACAGATGGAAGGCCAGGCACTACGAAGCTGGCAGTATGTTGAAGGAGATGATCAGGTTGAAATGTTCAGGTTCCAGTTGTCATTGATGTGGGCTGTTAGTGAGTGAGTGAGTGAGTGAGTGAGTGAGTGTGTTTTCCCAGGGCGGGGAGTTTGAGGGCTCTTAGTTTTTCATCTCTTCTGGCTGTCCAAGTGGCTCAGGTGTAGGTAAAGTGATGTGTGAGCCCCAGATTGATCTAGGCTTAGCACGGTGTCAGTCAAGTACAAAATGAACATGACTTCGAGGACAAGGCTGTTGGCAACTGGCTGAACTGACGGATTGTGGAGTCTGGTGAATCGGGAGAGGATTGAGCAAGTGAGGACGCTGAGAGGTCGGAGAACTAGCACTTTGGTGCGAGCACCAAGTGAGCTGCAGTGTGAGTGAGTAGCCGAGAAAGCAAGGGAAGGGTCAAAGAGTTGTATTCCCAGGAGGGATGTGTGAATGGATGTCCTCGGACGCTGAGCAGTTCCCGATCATAGAGTCCAGGAATACGTATTGCCCAGTGGGGTCTCGTGTTGGCCAGTATTCATTGAAGGAAGAATCAGGAAGCAGGAGCAGAATGGCAGGAAGAAGAGAGGTGCTACTCTCTCGACAGCTTCTCAGTGCTGCTGCAGCAGGTGGGTTGCCAAGTGCCAGCTGCAGAGACCTCAACTTCATTTGGCTGTAGAGCATTTGGCATAGCAGGAGTTCCAGCGGCCTCAGGGTATTCTTGTGGCCATGGATAAGGAGGCAGGTGTCAAGCTGGCTTATGCACTGACCTGGATGTGGGAGATATCAGTGTCCCTTGCGATCCAGAAACGTCCCAAGAACAAAATGCTAAGATCCACGATGTTCATGGTTTCCTTTTTCTCTTTCTTTCTTTTTAATAATGTGTAGGTCCAAACCTATTTTCCGAGCAAGACTCCAACCAAGCAGCTAACCAAGACAAACTGGAGGTAAGTCCTGACAGTGTAATTTTACCCGTGTGTGTGCGGGAGCTTTGTGATCCCTCCTTTTTTTGCAGAACAGACAGAACAAATGACCAGGGGGTCATTTGTTTTCTCTAGAAATCTGTTTCTTTTCTGAGTCAACACCTCTCAGGGAGTACACCAGTGTAGCAGGGCATTTGGTTCCCCCCTTCGGATGTACATTGGAATCATTGGGCGTAATGTTTTGAGAATCTACTTTCCTGAGTTTCTCAGTTTGTTCCTCAGCCACATCTGGAGTAAGCTGCCCACTTGTTCTTTGCCTTCTCGGGATAAGCGTGCTAGGTAGTCTACATCGGGGTTCTCCTGGCCTGTGTCTGTGCATTCTCCTTAGCCAGAATATTGCTGTGTTGACGAAACCTGCTTTCTGTTCTTTCCCCACACAGTTGCGATCGCTAAAACCCATCTGATGTTTCTCTGGAGCACTTTCTCTGTATATCATGGATTTCTTTGCATTCTGTCCCTAACTATTTGTGTATGAATTTTGCATTTTTTTCTTGTTAGTGATGTTGGATTTATGTGATTTTGTTACAGAGCAGCACCATAAGTGCATCAGCAGTTCCCTGCGAGGGGAAAGAACCAGGTGCTGGCCAAGCAGCAACAACTTCGGCTCATCCACCCCCAGGGCCAACCGGTCCTGCGAATCCATTCCGGAGGGTAGGGCCTCCTCACGCTCACCCCCCTGCAGGAACGTGGCCAGCCACCCGTGCTTCCACAGTTTTGCATACGGGTGCTCCTGACATAGGGCCACTACCACCGCGTGTAGGAGGTATGTGATTTGGTTTGTCAGGGCTTTTTTCCCCCTCTTCCTTGAAAGCTACGAAGTTGAAACACTAGTTTTGTACGTGAAGGAGATGCTCACTTGACCGTGGCTCATCTAGTCACAAGAGGGTAAGCAAGAGCCAAAGATTTTGGCTCTAATGCCATGGGAATGAAGCGTGACTTTTCAGATTGGGAAGGGAGCCAGCCAGCCATAGACAGCCTTAACGTGAATCACCTGAATGAGGGGCAGTTGCATACAGATTGTAATACTTGAGAAAACCACTTGCTTCCTTTTTCCCTCTTACACTAACACGGGCATTATTTCACTCTCTATTAGTTGATAGAAACCAGTTATGCTGGCTGCTACTGAAGATGATCCTGATTTCCCTTGTCCACAAAAGGACTCGGTGAAATGGTCTTTCGTGAGCAGCTGCTGTACAGTCCTAGTCTATTTACTACCTAGTGAGTGTAAGGCTGCTTCGATCCTGTTTGGCCTCATTCTTCCTGACTCTTGGCTTTTGTGGGTAACTTGAGATAAGCAACAAACAAAGAGAAAGCTGTGGGGTGGGTGGCGCTGGGGGAAATTGATTGCTTGACTCTTCTCACCTACCATTCACAAAGAACCAGGTGACTGGAGAATGAACGGTCGTGTGACAAATGCTGGGCCACGGCCCATGAACTGTCTTGTCTGATGTCATTTCTGCCCGTGCTTTGGAAATGGAAGGCCAAGGAAAATGAGTTTTGTGGAAGGGGCTGGGGGATTTTTTCAGATATACTTTTGGATGCAGCCAAGTGTTTGCCCACCTTTCAGCCAGTCCTACTTGCATTTGGCTAAGATGTCCCAAACCAAACTACTGTTTTCCCGTCACTCATTTCCTTCAACAGCCTCATGGCACTGTCTGAAGTTGGCCAATCTAGGTATGTGGGTATCCGTGGTGAGTGGACAAGAGGAAGAACTTTTGAAAGACAAGGAAGACATTGATAAGAGATTCCCTCGGGAAAGGCTGTCTCTTGGGGCGTGGGAAGCATGCGGAGATCCGGTGGCCATATTGGGTTTCTGTTGTGTTGTTGTCGTTTGTACGATTTAACGGACAAGCATTATGAGAGTGAGCGTGAGGGTCAGAGGTGATCTTGGACCCTTGGATCAGTGTGCCCATGGCTGCGATGGCATGGCGTAAGAGGTGATGGCATCGCAGTGGGCACGTTCACACACTGTATCGTTGGACAAGCCATGGCATATTTGTTTAGGAAATCGGGGATTCAGGAAGGCTTATTTTCTTTACCTGAAAAACAGGGCTACAGGGGAGAGGCGGCAGGGGTGTGTGGGCTGCGTGTTGGGTTTCTGGATTCTTGTGTTTGTGTTTTAGAGAGTAGCTGCTGTTTAGGGGAGAGGTAGCAGAGTCACACAGAGAAAAGAAGTGCCAAGAGAGCTTGCATCCTCTGCCCGACTCCACACAAACTACAGCCAAATCGAGGCCGTTGTGATGGTGGGAACCAGGAGTGTGTTCCGAGTTGGTTTGTGTTTGCAGGGTCTGATGGCCTTGGGCCCGCCTCTGCTGGTTTTCCTGGTTTGGAAGCAGGAAGCGGGATTAGAAAAGAGAGCAGCAGCCAGTGCTCCCCATGGTGGCCATTAGTATGTTGGTGAAGTCTGTACTTAATGGATATGAAGCATCTGACACGTTGTGCATTCAAAATGTGCCATCTCACACTCTTCACCATTCAGTGGCCACATAGCGAGTGTAGGTGCGTTTCAGGAGGATGGATGTTGTCAGTTGTTGAGGAGGAACGTTGCTTCCATGTCAACAGATGGAAGGCCAGGCACTACGAAGCTGGCAGTATGTTGAAGGAGATGATCAGGTTGAAATGTTCAGGTTCCAGTTGTCATTGATGTGGGCTGTTAGTGAGTGAGTGAGTGAGTGAGTGAGTGAGTGTGTTTTCCCAGGGCGGGGAGTTTGAGGGCTCTTAGTTTTTCATCTCTTCTGGCTGTCCAAGTGGCTCAGGTGTAGGTAAAGTGATGTGTGAGCCCCAGATTGATCTAGGCTTAGCACGGTGTCAGTCAAGTACAAAATGAACATGACTTCGAGGACAAGGCTGTTGGCAACTGGCTGAACTGACGGATTGTGGAGTCTGGTGAATCGGGAGAGGATTGAGCAAGTGAGGACGCTGAGAGGTCGGAGAACTAGCACTTTGGTGCGAGCACCAAGTGAGCTGCAGTGTGAGTGAGTAGCCGAGAAAGCAAGGGAAGGGTCAAAGAGTTGTATTCCCAGGAGGGATGTGTGAATGGATGTCCTCGGACGCTGAGCAGTTCCCGATCATAGAGTCCAGGAATACGTATTGCCCAGTGGGGTCTCGTGTTGGCCAGTATTCATTGAAGGAAGAATCAGGAAGCAGGAGCAGAATGGCAGGAAGAAGAGAGGTGCTACTCTCTCGACAGCTTCTCAGTGCTGCTGCAGCAGGTGGGTTGCCAAGTGCCAGCTGCAGAGACCTCAACTTCATTTGGCTGTAGAGCATTTGGCATAGCAGGAGTTCCAGCGGCCTCAGGGTATTCTTGTGGCCATGGATAAGGAGGCAGGTGTCAAGCTGGCTTATGCACTGACCTGGATGTGGGAGATATCAGTGTCCCTTGCGATCCAGAAACGTCCCAAGAACAAAATGCTAAGATCCACGATGTTCATGGTTTCCTTTTTCTCTTTCTTTCTTTTTAATAATGTGTAGGTCCAAACCTATTTTCCGAGCAAGACTCCAACCAAGCAGCTAACCAAGACAAACTGGAGGTAAGTCCTGACAGTGTAATTTTACCCGTGTGTGTGCGGGAGCTTTGTGATCCCTCCTTTTTTTGCAGAACAGACAGAACAAATGACCAGGGGGTCATTTGTTTTCTCTAGAAATCTGTTTCTTTTCTGAGTCAACACCTCTCAGGGAGTACACCAGTGTAGCAGGGCATTTGGTTCCCCCCTTCGGATGTACATTGGAATCATTGGGCGTAATGTTTTGAGAATCTACTTTCCTGAGTTTCTCAGTTTGTTCCTCAGCCACATCTGGAGTAAGCTGCCCACTTGTTCTTTGCCTTCTCGGGATAAGCGTGCTAGGTAGTCTACATCGGGGTTCTCCTGGCCTGTGTCTGTGCATTCTCCTTAGCCAGAATATTGCTGTGTTGACGAAACCTGCTTTCTGTTCTTTCCCCACACAGTTGCGATCGCTAAAACCCATCTGATGTTTCTCTGGAGCACTTTCTCTGTATATCATGGATTTCTTTGCATTCTGTCCCTAACTATTTGTGTATGAATTTTGCATTTTTTTCTTGTTAGTGATGTCGGATTTATGTGATTTTGTTACAGAGCAGCACCATAAGTGCATCAGCAGTTCCCTGCGAGGGGAAAGAACCAGGTGCTGGCCAAGCAGCAACAACTTCGGCTCATCCACCCCCAGGGCCAACCGGTCCTGCGAATCCATTCCGGAGGGTAGGGCCTCCTCACGCTCACCCCCCTGCAGGAACGTGGCCAGCCACCCGTGCTTCCACAGTTTTGCATACAGGTGCTCCTGACATAGGGCCACTACCACCGCGTGTAGGAGGTATGTGATTTGGTTTGTCAGGGCTTTTTTCCCCCTCTTCCTTGAAAGCTACGAAGTTGAAACACTAGTTTTGTACGTGAAGGAGATGCTCACTTGACCGTGGCTCATCTAGTCACAAGAGGGTAAGCAAGAGCCAAAGATTTTGGCTCTAATGCCATGGGAATGAAGCGTGACTTTTCAGATTGGGAAGGGAGCCAGCCAGCCATAGACAGCCTTAACGTGAATCACCTGAATGAGGGGCAGTTGCATACAGATTGTAATACTTGAGAAAACCACTTGCTTCCTTTTTCCCTCTTACACTAACACGGGCATTATTTCACTCTCTATTAGTTGATAGAAACCAGTTATGCTGGCTGCTACTGAAGATGATCCTGATTTCCCTTGTCCACAAAAGGACTCGGTGAAATGGTCTTTCGTGAGCAGCTGCTGTACAGTCCTAGTCTATTTACTACCTAGTGAGTGTAAGGCTGCTTCGATCCTGTTTGGCCTCATTCTTCCTGACTCTTTTGGCTTTTGTGAGTAACTTGAGATAAGCAACAAACAAAGAGAAAGCTGTGGGGTGGGTGGCGCTGGGGGAAATTGATTGCTTGACTCTTCTCACCTACCATTCACAAAGAACCAGGTGACTGGAGAATGAACGGTCGTGTGACAAATGCTGGGCCACGGCCCATGAACTGTCTTGTCTGATGTCATTTCTGCCCGTGCTTTGGAAATGGAAGGCCAAGGAAAATGAGTTTTGTGGAAGGGGCTGGGGGATTTTTTCAGATATACTTTTGGATGCAGCCAAGTGTTTGCCCACCTTTCAGCCAGTCCTACTTGCATTTGGCTAAGATGTCCCAAACCAAACTACTGTTTTCCCGTCACTCATTTCCTTCAACAGCCTCATGGCACTGTCTGAAGTTGGCCAATCTAGGTATGTGGGTATCCGTGGTGAGTGGACAAGAGGAAGAACTTTTGAAAGACAAGGAAGACATTGATAAGAGATTCCCTCGGGAAAGGCTGTCTCTTGGGGCGTGGGAAGCATGCGGAGATCCGGTGGCCATATTGGGTTTCTGTTGTGTTGTTGTCGTTTGTACGATTTAACGGACAAGCATTATGAGAGTGAGCGTGAGGGTCAGAGGTGATCTTGGACCCTTGGATCAGTGTGCCCATGGCTGCGATGGCATGGCATAAGAGGTGATGGCATCGCAGTGGGCACGTTCACACACTGTATCGTTGGACAAGCCATGGCATATTTGTTTAGGAAATCGGGGATTCAGGAAGGCTTATTTTTCTTTACCTGAAAAACAGGGCTACAGGGGAGAGGCGGCAGGGGTGTGTGGGCTGCGTGTTTGGTTTCTGGATTCTTGTGTTTGTTTGTGTTTTAGAGAGTAGCTGCTGTTTAGGGGAGAGGTAGCAGAGTCACACAGAGAAAAGAAATGCCAAGAGAGCTTGCATCCTCTGCCCGACTCCACACAAACCACAGCCAAATCGAGGCCGTTGTGATGGTGGGAACCAGGAGTGTGTTCCGAGTTGGTTTGTGTTTGCAGGGTCTGATGGCCTTGGGCCCGCCTCTGCTGGTTTTCCTGGTTTGGAAGCAGGAAGCGGGATTAGAAAAGAGAGCAGCAGCCAGTGCTCCCCATGGTGGCCATTAGTATGTTGGTGAAGTCTGTACTTAATGGATATGAAGCATCTGACACGTTGTGCATTCAAAATGTGCCATCTCACACTCTTCACCATTCAGTGGCCACATAGCGAGTGTAGGTGCGTTTCAGGAGGATGGATGTTGTCAGTTGTTGAGGAGGAACGTTGCTTCCATGTCAACAGATGGAAGGCCAGGCACTACGAAGCTGGCAGTATGTTGAAGGAGATGATCAGGTTGAAATGTTCAGGTTCCAGTTGTCATTGATGTGGGCTGTTAGTGAGTGAGTGAGTGAGTGAGTGAGTGAGTGTGTTTTCCCAGGGTGGGGAGTTTGAGGGCTCTTAGTTTTCCATCTCTTCTGGCTGTCCAAGTGGCTCAGGTGTAGGTAAAGTGATGTGTGAGCCCCAGATTGATCTAGGCTTAGCACGGTGTCAGTCAAGTACAAAATGAACATGACTTCGAGGACAAGGCTGTTGGCAACTGGCTGAACTGACGGATTGTGGAGTCTGGTGAATCGGGAGAGGATTGAGCAAGTGAGGACGCTGAGAGGTCGGAGAACTAGCACTTTGGTGCGAGCACCAAGTGAGCTGCAGTGTGAGTGAGTAGCCGAGAAAGCAAGGGAAGGGTCAAAGTGTTGTATTCCCAGGAGGGATGTGTGAATGGATGTCCTCGGACGCTGAGCAGTTCCCGATCATAGAGTCCAGGAATACGTATTGCCCAGTGGGGTCTCGTGTTGGCCAGTATTCATTGAAGGAAGAATCAGGAAGCAGGAGCAGAATGGCAGGAAGAAGAGAGGTGCTACTCTCTCGACAGCTTCTCAGTGCTGCTGCAGCAGGTGGGTTGCCAAGTGCCAGCTGCAGAGACCTCAACTTCATTTGGCTGTAGAGCATTTGGCATAGCAGGAGTTCCAGCGGCCTCAGGGTATTCTTGTGGCCATGGATAAGGAGGCAGGTGTCAAGCTGGCTTATGCACTGACCTGGATGTGGGAGATATCAGTGTCCCTTGCGATCCAGAAACGTCCCAAGAACAAAATGCTAAGATCCACGATGTTCATGGTTTCCTTTTTCTCTTTCTTTCTTTTTAATAATGTGTAGGTCCAAACCTATTTTCCGAGCAAGACTCCAACCAAGCAGCTAACCAAGACAAACTGGAGGTAAGTCCTGACAGTGTAATTTTACCCGTGTGTGTGCGGGAGCTTTGTGATCCCTCCTTTTTTTGCAGAACAGACAGAACAAATGACCAGGGGGTCATTTGTTTTCTCTAGAAATCTGTTTCTTTTCTGAGTGAACACCTCTCAGGGAGTACACCAGTGTAGCAGGGCATTTGCTTACCCCCTTCGGATGTACATTGGAATCATTGGGCGTAATGTTTTGAGAATCTACTTTCCTGAGTTTCTCAGTTTGTTCCTCAGCCACATCTGGAGTAAGCTGCCCACTTGTTCTTTGCCTTCTCGGGATAAGCGTGCTAGGTAGTCTACATCGGGGTTCTCCTGGCCTGTGTCTGTGCATTCTCCTTAGCCAGAATATTGCTGTGTTGACGAAACCTGCTTTCTGTTCTTTCCCCACACAGTTGCGATCGCTAAAACCCATCTGATGTTTCTCTGGAGCACTTTCTCTGTATATCATGGATTTCTTTGCATTCTGTCCCTATTTGTGTATGAATTTTGCATTTTTTTCTTGTTAGTGATGTTGGATTTATGTGATTTTGTTACAGAGCAGCACCATAAGTGCATCAGCAGTTCCCTGCGAGGGGAAAGAACCAGGTGCTGGCCAAGCAGCAACAACTTCGGCTCATCCACCCCCAGGGCCAACCGGTCCTGCGAATCCATTCCGGAGGGTAGGGCCTCCTCACGCTCACCCCCCTGCAGGAACGTGGCCAGCCACCCGTGCTTCCACAGTTTTGCATACGGGTGCTCCTGACATAGGGCCACTACCACCGCGTGTAGGAGGTATGTGATTTGGTTTGTCAGGGCTTTTTTCCCCCTCTTCCTTGAAAGCTACGAAGTTGAAACACTAGTTTTGTACGTGAAGGAGATGCTCACTTGACCGTGGCTCATCTAGTCACAAGAGGGTAAGCAAGAGCCAAAGATTTTGGCTCTAATGCCATGGGAATGAAGCGTGACTTTTCAGATTGGGAAGGGAGCCAGCCAGCCATAGACAGCCTTAACGTGAATCACCTGAATGAGGGGCAGTTGCATACAGATTGTAATACTTGAGAAAACCACTTGCTTCCTTTTTCCCTCTTACACTAACACGGGCATTATTTCACTCTCTATTAGTTGATAGAAACCAGTTATGCTGGCTGCTACTGAAGATGATCCTGATTTCCCTTGTCCACAAAAGGACTCGGTGAAATGGTCTTTCGTGAGCAGCTGCTGTACAGTCCTAGTCTATTTACTACCTAGTGAGTGTAAGGCTGCTTCGATCCTGTTTGGCCTCATTCTTCCTGACTCTTTTGGCTTTTGTGAGTAACTTGAGATAAGCAACAAACAAAGAGAAAGCTGTGGGGTGGGTGGCGCTGGGGGAAATTGATTGCTTGACTCTTCTCACCTACCATTCACAAAGAACCAGGTGACTGGAGAATGAACGGTCGTGTGACAAATGCTGGGCCACGGCCCGTGAACTGTCTTGTCTGATGTCATTTCTGCCCGTGCTTTGGAAATGGAAGGCCAAGGAAAATGAGTTTTGTGGAAGGGGCTGGGGGATTTTTTCAGATATACTTTTGGATGCAGCCAAGTGTTTGCCCACCTTTCAGCCAGTCCTACTTGCATTTGGCTAAGATGTCCCAAACCAAACTACTGTTTTCCCGTCACTCATTTCCTTCAACAGCCTCATGGCACTGTCTGAAGTTGGCCAATCTAGGTATGTGGGTATCCGTGGTGAGTGGACAAGAGGAAGAACTTTTGAAAGACAAGGAAGACATTGATAAGAGATTCCCTCGGGAAAGTCTGTCTCTTGGGGCGTGGGAAGCATGCGGAGATCCGGTGGCCATATTGGGTTTCTGTTGTGTTGTTGTCGTTTGTACGATTTAACGGACAAGCATTATGAGAGTGAGCGTGAGGGTCAGAGGTGATCTTGGACCCTTGGATCAGTGTGCCCATGGCTGCGATGGCATGGCATAAGAGGTGATGGCATCGCAGTGGGCACGTTCACACACTGTATCGTTGGACAAGCCATGGCATATTTGTTTAGAAAATCGGGGATTCAGGAAGGCTTATTTTTCTTTACCTGAAAAACAGGGCCACAGGGGAGAGGCGGCAGGGGTGTGTGGGCTGCGTGTTTGGTTTCTGGAATCTTGTGTTTGTTTGTGTTTTAGAGAGTAGCTGCTGTTTAGGGGAGAGGTAGCAGAGTCACACAGAGAAAAGAAATGCCAAGAGAGCTTGCATCCTCTGCCCGACTCCACACAAACCACAGCCAAATCGAGGCCGTTGTGATGGTGGGAACCAGGAGTGTGTTCCGAGTTGGTTTGTGTTTGCAGGGTCTGATGGCCTTGGGCCCGCCTCTGCTGGTTTTCCTGGTTTGGAAGCAGGAAGCGGGATTAGAAAAGAGAGCAGCAGCCAGTGCTCCCCATGGTGGCCATTAGTATGTTGGTGAAGTCTGTACTTAATGGATATGAAGCATCTGACACGTTGTGCATTCAAAATGTGCCATCTCACACTCTTCACCATTCAGTGGCCACATAGCGAGTGTAGGTGCGTTTCAGGAGGATGGATGTTGTCAGTTGTTGAGGAGGAACGTTGCTTCCATGTCAACAGATGGAAGGCCAGGCACTACGAAGCTGGCAGTATGTTGAAGGAGATGATCAGGTTGAAATGTTCAGGTTCCAGTTGTCATCGATGTGGGCTGTTGAGAGTGAGTGAGTGAGTGAGTAAGTGAGTGTGTTTTCCCAGGGCGGGGAGTTTGAGGGCTCTTAGTTTTTCATCTCTTCTGGCTGTCCAAGTGGCTCAGGTGTAGGTAAAGTGATGTGTGAGCCCCAGATTGATCTAGGCTTAGCACGGTGTCAGTCAAGTACAAAATGAACATGACTTCGAGGACAAGGCTGTTGGCAACTGGCTGAACTGACGGATTGTGGAGTCTGGTGAATCGGGAGAGGATTGAGCAAGTGAGGACGCTGAGAGGTCGGAGAACTAGCACTTTGGTGCGAGCACCAAGTGAGCTGCAGTGTGAGTGAGTAGCCGAGAAAGCAAGGGAAGGGTCAAAGAGTTGTATTCCCAGGAGGGATGTGTGAATGGATGTCCTCGGATGCTGAGCAGTTCCCGATCATAGAGTCCGGGAATACGTATTGCCCAGTGGGGTCTCGTGTTGGCCAGTATTCATTGAAGGAAGAATCAGGAAGCAGGAGCAGAATGGCAGGAAGAAGAGAGGTGCTACTCTCTCGACAGCTTCTCAGTGCTGCTGCAGCAGGTGGGTTGCCAAGTGCCAGCTGCAGAGACCTCAACTTCATTTGGCTGTAGAGCATTTGGCATAGCAGGAGTTCCAGCGGCCTCAGGGTATTCTTGTGGCCATGGATAAGGAGGCAGGTGTCAAGCTGGCTTATGCACTGACCTGGATGTGGGAGATATCAGTGTCCCTTGCGATCCAGAAACGTCCCAAGAACAAAATGCTAAGACCCACGATGTTCATGGTTTCCTTTTTCTCTTTCTTTCTTTTTAATAATGTGTAGGTCCAAACCTATTTTCCGAGCAAGACTCCAACCAAGCAGCTAACCAAGACAAACTGGAGGTAAGTCCTGACAGTGTAATTTTACCCGTGTGTGTGCGGGAGCTTTGTGATCCCTCCTTTTTTTGCAGAACAGACAGAACAAATGACCAGAGGGTCATTTGTTTTCTCTAGAAATCTGTTTCTTTTCTGAGTGAACACCTCTCAGGGAGTACACCAGTGTAGCAGGGCATTTGGTTCCCCCCTTCGGATGTACATTGGAATCATTGGGCGTAATGTTTTGAGAATCTACTTTCCTGAGTTTCTCAGTTTGTTCCTCAGCCACATCTGGAGTAAGCTGCCCACTTGTTCTTTGCCTTCTCGGGATAAGCGTGCTAGGTAGTCTACATCGGGGTTCTCCTGGCCTGTGTCTGTGCATTCTCCTTAGCCAGAATATTGCTGTGTTGACGAAACCTGCTTTCTGTTCTTTCCCCACACAGTTGCGATCGCTAAACCCCATCTGATGTTTCTCTGGAGCACTTTCTCTGTATATCATGGATTTCTTTGCATTCTGTCCCTAACTATTTGTGTATGAATTTTGCATTTTTTTCTTGTTAGTGATGTTGGATTTATGTGATTTTGTTACAGAGCAGCACCATAAGTGCATCAGCAGTTCCCTGCGAGGGGAAAGAACCAGGTGCTGGCCAAGCAGCAACAACTTCGGCTCATCCACCCCCAGGGCCAACCGGTCCTGCGAATCCATTCCGGAGGGTAGGGCCTCCTCACGCTCACCCCCCTGCAGGAACGTGGCCAGCCACCCGTGCTTCCACAGTTTTGCATACGGGTGCTCCTGACATAGGGCCACTACCACCGCGTGTAGGAGGTATGTGATTTGGTTTGTCAGGGCTTTTTTCCCCCTCTTCCTTGAAAGCTACGAAGTTGAAACACTAGTTTTGTACGTGAAGGAGATGCTCACTTGACCGTGGCTCATCTAGTCACAAGAGGGTAAGCAAGAGCCAAAGATTTTGGCTCTAATGCCATGGGAATGAAGCGTGACTTTTCAGATTGGGAAGGGAGCCAGCCAGCCATAGACAGCCTTAACGTGAATCACCTGAATGAGGGGCAGTTGCATACAGATTGTAATACTTGAGAAAACCACTTGCTTCCTTTTTCCCTCTTACACTAACACGGGCATTATTTCACTCTCTATTAGTTGATAGAAACCAGTTATGCTGGCTGCTACTGAAGATGATCCTGATTTCCCTTGTCCACAAAAGGACTCGGTGAAATGGTCTTTCGTGAGCAGCTGCTGTACAGTCCTAGTCTATTTACTACCTAGTGAGTGTAAGGCTGCTTCGATCCTGTTTGGCCTCATTCTTCCTGACTCTTTTGGCTTTTGTGAGTAACTTGAGATAAGCAACAAACAAAGAGAAAGCTGTGGGGTGGGTGGCGCTGGGGGAAATTGATTGCTTGACTCTTCTCACCTACCATTCACAAAGAACCAGGTGACTGGAGAATGAACGGTCGTGTGACAAATGCTGGGCCACGGCCCGTGAACTGTCTTGTCTGATGTCATTTCTGCCCGTGCTTTGGAAATGGAAGGCCAAGGAAAATGAGTTTTGTGGAAGGGGCTGGGGGATTTTTTCAGATATACTTTTGGATGCAGCCAAGTGTTTGCCCACCTTTCAGCCAGTCCTACTTGCATTTGGCTAAGATGTCCCAAACCAAACTACTGTTTTCCCGTCACTCATTTCCTTCAACAGCCTCATGGCACTGTCTGAAGTTGGCCAATCTAGGTATGTGGGTATCCGTGGTGAGTGGACAAGAGGAAGAACTTTTGAAAGACAAGGAAGACATTGATAAGAGATTCCCTCGGGAAAGTCTGTCTCTTGGGGCGTGGGAAGCATGCGGAGATCCGGTGGCCATATTGGGTTTCTGTTGTGTTGTTGTCGTTTGTACGATTTAACGGACAAGCATTATGAGAGTGAGCGTGAGGGTCAGAGGTGATCTTGGACCCTTGGATCAGTGTGCCCATGGCTGCGATGGCATGGCATAAGAGGTGATGGCATCGCAGTGGGCACGTTCACACACTGTATCGTTGGACAAGCCATGGCATATTTGTTTAGAAAATCGGGGATTCAGGAAGGCTTATTTTTCTTTACCTGAAAAACAGGGCCACAGGGGAGAGGCGGCAGGGGTGTGTGGGCTGCGTGTTTGGTTTCTGGAATCTTGTGTTTGTTTGTGTTTTAGAGAGTAGCTGCTGTTTAGGGGAGAGGTAGCAGAGTCACACAGAGAAAAGAAATGCCAAGAGAGCTTGCATCCTCTGCCCGACTCCACACAAACCACAGCCAAATCGAGGCCGTTGTGATGGTGGGAACCAGGAGTGTGTTCCGAGTTGGTTTGTGTTTGCAGGGTCTGATGGCCTTGGGCCCGCCTCTGCTGGTTTTCCTGGTTTGGAAGCAGGAAGCGGGATTAGAAAAGAGAGCAGCAGCCAGTGCTCCCCATGGTGGCCATTAGTATGTTGGTGAAGTCTGTACTTAATGGATATGAAGCATCTGACACGTTGTGCATTCAAAATGTGCCATCTCACACTCTTCACCATTCAGTGGCCACATAGCGAGTGTAGGTGCGTTTCAGGAGGATGGATGTTGTCAGTTGTTGAGGAGGAACGTTGCTTCCATGTCAACAGATGGAAGGCCAGGCACTACGAAGCTGGCAGTATGTTGAAGGAGATGATCAGGTTGAAATGTTCAGGTTCCAGTTGTCATCGATGTGGGCTGTTGAGAGTGAGTGAGTGAGTGAGTAAGTGAGTGTGTTTTCCCAGGGCGGGGAGTTTGAGGGCTCTTAGTTTTTCATCTCTTCTGGCTGTCCAAGTGGCTCAGGTGTAGGTAAAGTGATGTGTGAGCCCCAGATTGATCTAGGCTTAGCACGGTGTCAGTCAAGTACAAAATGAACATGACTTCGAGGACAAGGCTGTTGGCAACTGGCTGAACTGACGGATTGTGGAGTCTGGTGAATCGGGAGAGGATTGAGCAAGTGAGGACGCTGAGAGGTCGGAGAACTAGCACTTTGGTGCGAGCACCAAGTGAGCTGCAGTGTGAGTGAGTAGCCGAGAAAGCAAGGGAAGGGTCAAAGAGTTGTATTCCCAGGAGGGATGTGTGAATGGATGTCCTCGGATGCTGAGCAGTTCCCGATCATAGAGTCCGGGAATACGTATTGCCCAGTGGGGTCTCGTGTTGGCCAGTATTCATTGAAGGAAGAATCAGGAAGCAGGAGCAGAATGGCAGGAAGAAGAGAGGTGCTACTCTCTCGACAGCTTCTCAGTGCTGCTGCAGCAGGTGGGTTGCCAAGTGCCAGCTGCAGAGACCTCAACTTCATTTGGCTGTAGAGCATTTGGCATAGCAGGAGTTCCAGCGGCCTCAGGGTATTCTTGTGGCCATGGATAAGGAGGCAGGTGTCAAGCTGGCTTATGCACTGACCTGGATGTGGGAGATATCAGTGTCCCTTGCGATCCAGAAACGTCCCAAGAACAAAATGCTAAGACCCACGATGTTCATGGTTTCCTTTTTCTCTTTCTTTCTTTTTAATAATGTGTAGGTCCAAACCTATTTTCCGAGCAAGACTCCAACCAAGCAGCTAACCAAGACAAACTGGAGGTAAGTCCTGACAGTGTAATTTTACCCGTGTGTGTGCGGGAGCTTTGTGATCCCTCCTTTTTTTGCAGAACAGACAGAACAAATGACCAGAGGGTCATTTGTTTTCTCTAGAAATCTGTTTCTTTTCTGAGTGAACACCTCTCAGGGAGTACACCAGTGTAGCAGGGCATTTGGTTCCCCCCTTCGGATGTACATTGGAATCATTGGGCGTAATGTTTTGAGAATCTACTTTCCTGAGTTTCTCAGTTTGTTCCTCAGCCACATCTGGAGTAAGCTGCCCACTTGTTCTTTGCCTTCTCGGGATAAGCGTGCTAGGTAGTCTACATCGGGGTTCTCCTGGCCTGTGTCTGTGCATTCTCCTTAGCCAGAATATTGCTGTGTTGACGAAACCTGCTTTCTGTTCTTTCCCCACACAGTTGCGATCGCTAAACCCCATCTGATGTTTCTCTGGAGCACTTTCTCTGTATATCATGGATTTCTTTGCATTCTGTCCCTAACTATTTGTGTATGAATTTTGCATTTTTTTCTTGTTAGTGATGTTGGATTTATGTGATTTTGTTACAGAGCAGCACCATAAGTGCATCAGCAGTTCCCTGCGAGGGGAAAGAACCAGGTGCTGGCCAAGCAGCAACAACTTCGGCTCATCCACCCCCAGGGCCAACCGGTCCTGCGAATCCATTCCGGAGGGTAGGGCCTCCTCACGCTCACCCCCCTGCAGGAACGTGGCCAGCCACCCGTGCTTCCACAGTTTTGCATACGGGTGCTCCTGACATAGGGCCACTACCACCGCGTGTAGGAGGTATGTGATTTGGTTTGTCAGGGCTTTTTTCCCCCTCTTCCTTGAAAGCTACGAAGTTGAAACACTAGTTTTGTACGTGAAGGAGATGCTCACTTGACCGTGGCTCATCTAGTCACAAGAGGGTAAGCAAGAGCCAAAGATTTTGGCTCTAATGCCATGGGAATGAAGCGTGACTTTTCAGATTGGGAAGGGAGCCAGCCAGCCATAGACAGCCTTAACGTGAATCACCTGAATGAGGGGCAGTTGCATACAGATTGTAATACTTGAGAAAACCACTTGCTTCCTTTTTCCCTCTTACACTAACACGGGCATTATTTCACTCTCTATTAGTTGATAGAAACCAGTTATGCTGGCTGCTACTGAAGATGATCCTGATTTCCCTTGTCCACAAAAGGACTCGGTGAAATGGTCTTTCGTGAGCAGCTGCTGTACAGTCCTAGTCTATTTACTACCTAGTGAGTGTAAGGCTGCTTCGATCCTGTTTGGCCTCATTCTTCCTGACTCTTTTGGCTTTTGTGAGTAACTTGAGATAAGCAACAAACAAAGAGAAAGCTGTGGGGTGGGTGGCGCTGGGGGAAATTGATTGCTTGACTCTTCTCACCTACCATTCACAAAGAACCAGGTGACTGGAGAATGAACGGTCGTGTGACAAATGCTGGGCCACGGCCCGTGAACTGTCTTGTCTGATGTCATTTCTGCCCGTGCTTTGGAAATGGAAGGCCAAGGAAAATGAGTTTTGTGGAAGGGGCTGGGGGATTTTTTCAGATATACTTTTGGATGCAGCCAAGTGTTTGCCCACCTTTCAGCCAGTCCTACTTGCATTTGGCTAAGATGTCCCAAACCAAACTACTGTTTTCCCGTCACTCATTTCCTTCAACAGCCTCATGGCACTGTCTGAAGTTGGCCAATCTAGGTATGTGGGTATCCGTGGTGAGTGGACAAGAGGAAGAACTTTTGAAAGACAAGGAAGACATTGATAAGAGATTCCCTCGGGAAAGTCTGTCTCTTGGGGCGTGGGAAGCATGCGGAGATCCGGTGGCCATATTGGGTTTCTGTTGTGTTGTTGTCGTTTGTACGATTTAACGGACAAGCATTATGAGAGTGAGCGTGAGGGTCAGAGGTGATCTTGGACCCTTGGATCAGTGTGCCCATGGCTGCGATGGCATGGCATAAGAGGTGATGGCATCGCAGTGGGCACGTTCACACACTGTATCGTTGGACAAGCCATGGCATATTTGTTTAGAAAATCGGGGATTCAGGAAGGCTTATTTTTCTTTACCTGAAAAACAGGGCCACAGGGGAGAGGCGGCAGGGGTGTGTGGGCTGCGTGTTTGGTTTCTGGAATCTTGTGTTTGTTTGTGTTTTAGAGAGTAGCTGCTGTTTAGGGGAGAGGTAGCAGAGTCACACAGAGAAAAGAAATGCCAAGAGAGCTTGCATCCTCTGCCCGACTCCACACAAACCACAGCCAAATCGAGGCCGTTGTGATGGTGGGAACCAGGAGTGTGTTCCGAGTTGGTTTGTGTTTGCAGGGTCTGATGGCCTTGGGCCCGCCTCTGCTGGTTTTCCTGGTTTGGAAGCAGGAAGCGGGATTAGAAAAGAGAGCAGCAGCCAGTGCTCCCCATGGTGGCCATTAGTATGTTGGTGAAGTCTGTACTTAATGGATATGAAGCATCTGACACGTTGTGCATTCAAAATGTGCCATCTCACACTCTTCACCATTCAGTGGCCACATAGCGAGTGTAGGTGCGTTTCAGGAGGATGGATGTTGTCAGTTGTTGAGGAGGAACGTTGCTTCCATGTCAACAGATGGAAGGCCAGGCACTACGAAGCTGGCAGTATGTTGAAGGAGATGATCAGGTTGAAATGTTCAGGTTCCAGTTGTCATCGATGTGGGCTGTTGAGAGTGAGTGAGTGAGTGAGTGAGTGAGTGTGTTTTCCCAGGGCGGGGAGTTTGAGGGCTCTTAGTTTTCCATCTCTTCTGGCTGTCCAAGTGGCTCAGGTGTAGGTAAAGTGATGTGTGAGCCCCAGATTGATCTAGGCTTAGCACGGTGTCAGTCAAGTACAAAATGAACATGACTTCGAGGACAAGGCTGTTGGCAACTGGCTGAACTGACGGATTGTGGAGTCTGGTGAATCGGGAGAGGATTGAGCAAGTGAGGACGCTGAGAGGTCGGAGAACTAGCACTTTGGTGCGAGCACCAAGTGAGCTGCAGTGTGAGTGAGTAGCCGAGAAAGCAAGGGAAGGGTCGAAGAGTTGTATTCCCAGGAGGGATGTGTGAATGGATGTCCTCGGACGCTGAGCAGTTCCTGATCATAGAGTCCAGGAACACGTATTACCCAGTGGGGTCTCGTGTTGGCCAGTATTCATTGAAGGAAGAATCAGGAAGCAGGAGCAGAATGGCAGGAAGAAGAGAGGTGCTACTCTCTCGACAGCTTCTCAGTGCTGCTGCAGCAGGTGGGTTGCCAAGTGCCAGCTGCAGAGACCTCAACTTCATTTGGCTGTAGAGCATTTGGCATAGCAGGAGTTCCAGCGGCCTCAGGGTATTCTTGTGGCCATGGATAAGGAGGCAGGTGTCAAGCTGGCTTATGCACTGACCTGGATGTGGGAGATATCAGTGTCCCTTGCGATCCAGAAACGTCCCAAGAACAAAATGCTAAGATCCACGATGTTCATGGTTTCCTTTTTCTCTTTCTTTCTTTTTAATAATGTGTAGGTCCAAACCTATTTTCCGAGCAAGACTCCAACCAAGCAGCTAACCAAGACAAACTGGAGGTAAGTCCTGACAGTGTAATTTTACCCGTGTGTGTGCGGGAGCTTTGTGATCCCTCCTTTTTTTGCAGAACAGACAGAACAAATGACCAGGGGGTCATTTGTTTTCTCTAGAAATCTGTTTCTTTTCTGAGTCAACACCTCTCAGGGAGTACACCAGTGTAGCAGGGCATTTGGTTCCCCCCTTCGGATGTACATTGGAATCATTGGGCGTAATGTTTTGAGAATCTACTTTCCTGAGTTTCTCAGTTTGTTCCTCAGCCACATCTGGAGTAAGCTGCCCACTTGTTCTTTGCCTTCTCGGGATAAGCGTGCTAGGTAGTCTACATCGGGGTTCTCCTGGCCTGTGTCTGTGCATTCTCCTTAGCCAGAATATTGCTGTGTTGACGAAACCTGCTTTCTGTTCTTTCCCCACACAGTTGCGATCGCTAAAACCCATCTGATGTTTCTCTGGAGCACTTTCTCTGTATATCATGGATTTCTTTGCATTCTGTCCCTAACTATTTGTGTATGAATTTTGCATTTTTTTCTTGTTAGTGATGTCGGATTTATGTGATTTTGTTACAGAGCAGCACCATAAGTGCATCAGCAGTTCCCTGCGAGGGGAAAGAACCAGGTGCTGGCCAAGCAGCAACAACTTCGGCTCATCCACCCCCAGGGCCAACCGGTCCTGCGAATCCATTCCGGAGGGTAGGGCCTCCTCACGCTCACCCCCCTGCAGGAACGTGGCCAGCCACCCGTGCTTCCACAGTTTTGCATACGGGTGCTCCTGACATAGGGCCACTACCACCGCGTGTAGGAGGTATGTGATTTGGTTTGTCAGGGCTTTTTTCCCCCTCTTCCTTGAAAGCTACGAAGTTGAAACACTAGTTTTGTACGTGAAGGAGATGCTCACTTGACCGTGGCTCATCTAGTCACAAGAGGGTAAGCAAGAGCCAAAGATTTTGGCTCTAATGCCATGGGAATGAAGCGTGACTTTTCAGATTGGGAAGGAAGCCAGCCAGCCATAGACAGCCTTAACGTGAATCACCTGAATGAGGGGCAGTTGCATACAGATTGTAATACTTGAGAAAACCACTTGCTTCCTTTTTCCCTCTTCCCTGATTTCCCTTGTCCACAAAAGGACTCGGTGAAATGGTCTTTCGTGAGCAGCTGCTGTACAGTCCTAGTCTATTTACTACCTAGTGAGTGTAAGGCTGCTTCGATCCTGTTTGGCCTCATTCTTCCTGACTCTTTTGGCTTTTGTGGGTAACTTGAGATAAGCAACAAACAAAGAGAAAGCTGTGGGGTGGGTGGCGCTGGGGGAAATTGATTGCTTGACTCTTCTCACCTACCATTCACAAAGAACCAGGTGACTGGAGAATGAACGGTCGTGTGACAAATGCTGGGCCACGGCCCGTGAACTGTCTTGTCTGATGTCATTTCTGCCCGTGCTTTGGAAATGGAAGGCCAAGGAAAATGAGTTTTGTGGAAGGGGCTGGGGGATTTTTTCAGATATACTTTTGGATGCAGCCAAGTGTTTGCCCACCTTTCAGCCAGTCCTACTTGCATTTGGCTAAGATGTCCCAAACCAAACTACTGTTTTCCCGTCACTCATTTCCTTCAACAGCCTCATGGCACTGTCTGAAGTTGGCCAATCTAGGTATGTGGGTATCCGTGGTGAGTGGACAAGAGGAAGAACTTTTGAAAGACAAGGAAGACATTGATAAGAGATTCCCTCGGGAAAGGCTGTCTCTTGGGGCGTGGGAAGCATGCGGAGATCCGGTGGCCATATTGGGTTTCTGTTGTGTTGTTGTCGTTTGTACGATTTAACGGACAAGCATTATGAGAGTGAGCGTGAGGGTCAGAGGTGATCTTGGACCCTTGGATCAGTGTGCCCATGGCTGCGATGGCATGGCATAAGAGGTGATGGCATCGCAGTGGGCACGTTCACACACTGTATCGTTGGACAAGCCATGGCATATTTGTTTAGGAAATCGGGGATTCAGGAAGGCTTATTTTTCTTTACCTGAAAAACAGGGCTACAGGGGAGAGGCGGCAGGGGTGTGTGGGCTGCGTGTTTGGTTTCTGGATTCTTGTGTTTGTTTGTGTTTTAGAGAGTAGCTGCTGTTTAGGGGAGAGGTAGCAGAGTCACACAGAGAAAAGAAATGCCAAGAGAGCTTGCATCCTCTGCCCGACTCCACACAAACCACAGCCAAATCGAGGCCGTTGTGATGGTGGGAACCAGGAGTGTGTTCCGAGTTGGTTTGTGTTTGCAGGGTCTGATGGCCTTGGGCCCGCCTCTGCTGGTTTTCCTGGTTTGGAAGCAGGAAGCGGGATTAGAAAAGAGAGCAGCAGCCAGTGCTCCCCATGGTGGCCATTAGTATGTTGGTGAAGTCTGTACTTAATGGATATGAAGCATCTGACACGTTGTGCATTCAAAATGTGCCATCTCACACTCTTCACCATTCAGTGGCCACATAGCGAGTGTAGGTGCGTTTCAGGAGGATGGATGTTGTCAGTTGTTGAGGAGGAACGTTGCTTCCATGTCAACAGATGGAAGGCCAGGCACTACGAAGCTGGCAGTATGTTGAAGGAGATGATCAGGTTGAAATGTTCAGGTTCCAGTTGTCATCGATGTGGGCTGTTGAGAGTGAGTGAGTGAGTGAGTGAGTGAGTGTGTTTTCCCAGGGCGGGGAGTTTGAGGGCTCTTAGTTTTCCATCTCTTCTGGCTGTCCAAGTGGCTCAGGTGTAGGTAAAGTGATGTGTGAGCCCCAGATTGATCTAGGCTTAGCACGGTGTCAGTCAAGTACAAAATGAACATGACTTCGAGGACAAGGCTGTTGGCAACTGGCTGAACTGACGGATTGTGGAGTCTGGTGAATCAGGAAAGGATTGAGCAAGTGAGGACGCTGAGAGGTCGGAGAACTAGCACTTTGGTGCGAGCACCAAGTGAGCTGCAGTGTGAGTGAGTAGCCGAGAAAGCAAGGGAAGGGTCAAAGAGTTGTATTCCCAGGAGGGATGTGTGAATGGATGTCCTCGGACGCTGAGCAGTTCCTGATCATAGAGTCCAGGAACACGTATTACCCCGTGGGGTCTCGTGTTGGCCAGTATTCATTGAAGGAAGAATCAGGAAGCAGGAGCAGAATGGCAGGAAGAAGAGAGGTGCTACTCTCTCGACAGCTTCTCAGTGCTGCTGCAGCAGGTGGGTTGCCAAGTGCCAGCTGCAGAGACCTCAACTTCATTTGGCTGTAGAGCATTTGGCATAGCAGGAGTTCCAGCGGCCTCAGGGTATTCTTGTGGCCATGGATAAGGAGGCAGGTGTCAAGCTGGCTTATGCACCGACCTGGATGTGGGAGATATCACAGTGTCCCTTGCGATCCAGAAACGTCCCAAGAACAAAATGCTAAGACCCACGATGTTCATGGTTTCCTTTTTCTCTTTCTTTCTTTTTAATAATGTGTAGGTCCAAACCTATTTTCCGAGCAAGACTCCAACCAAGCAGCTAACCAAGACAAACTGGAGGTAAGTCCTGACAGTGTAATTTTACCTGTGTGTGTGCGGGAGCTTTGTGATCCCTCCTTTTTTTGCAGAACAGACAGAACAAATGACCAGGGGGTCATTTGTTTTCTCTAGAAATCTGTTTCTTTTCTGAGTCAACACCTCTCAGGGAGTACACCAGTGTAGCAGGGCATTTGGTTCCCCCCTTCGGATGTACATTGGAATCATTGGGCGTAATGTTTTGAGAATCTACTTTCCTGAGTTTCTCAGTTTGTTCCTCAGCCACATCTGGAGTAAGCTGCCCACTTGTTCTTTGCCTTCTCGGGATAAGCGTGCTAGGTAGTCTACATCGGGGTTCTCCTGGCCTGTGTCTGTGCATTCTCCTTAGCCAGAATATTGCTGTGTTGACGAAACCTGCTTTCTGTTCTTTCCCCACACAGTTGCGATCGCTAAACCCCATCTGATGTTTCTCTGGAGCACTTTCTCTGTATATCATGGATTTCTTTGCATTCTGTCCCTAACTATTTGTGTATGAATTTTGCATTTTTTTCTTGTTAGTGATGTCGGATTTATGTGATTTTGTTACAGAGCAGCACCATAAGTGCATCAGCAGTTCCCTGCGAGGGGAAAGAACCAGGTGCTGGCCAAGCAGCAACAACTTCGGCTCATCCACCCCCAGGGCCAACCGGTCCTGCGAATCCATTCCGGAGGGTAGGGCCTCCTCACGCTCACCCCCCTGCAGGAACGTGGCCAGCCACCCGTGCTTCCACAGTTTTGCATACGGGTGCTCCTGACATAGGGCCACTACCACCGCGTGTAGGAGGTATGTGATTTGGTTTGTCAGGGCTTTTTTCCCCCTCTTCCTTGAAAGCTACGAAGTTGAAACACTAGTTTTGTACGTGAAGGAGATGCTCACTTGACCATGGCTCATCTAGTCACAAGAGGGTAAGCAAGAGCCAAAGATTTTGGCTCTAATGCCATGGGAATGAAGCGTGACTTTTCAGATTGGGAAGGAAGCCAGCCAGCCATAGACAGCCTTAACGTGAATCACCTGAATGAGGGGCAGTTGCATACAGATTGTAATACTTGAGAAAACCACTTGCTTCCTTTTTCCCTCTTACACTAACACGGGCATTATTTCACTCTCTATTAGTTGATAGAAACCAGTTATGCTGGCTGCTACTGAAGATGATCCTGATTTCCCTTGTCCACAAAAGGACTCGGTGAAATGGTCTTTCGTGAGCAGCTGCTGTACAGTCCTAGTCTATTTACTACCTAGTGAGTGTAAGGCTGCTTCGATCCTGTTTGGCCTCATTCTTCCTGACTCTTTTGGCTTTTGTGGGTAACTTGAGATAAGCAACAAACAAAGAGAAAGCTGTGGGGTGGGTGGCGCTGGGGGAAATTGATTGCTTGACTCTTCTCACCTACCATTCACAAAGAACCAGGTGACTGGAGAATGAACGGTCGTGTGACAAATGCTGGGCCACGGCCCGTGAACTGTCTTGTCTGATGTCATTTCTGCCCATGCTTTGGAAATGGAAGGCCAAGGAAAATGAGTTTTGTGGAAGGGGCTGGGGGATTTTTTCAGATATACTTTTGGATGCAGCCAAGTGTTTGCCCACCTTTCAGCCAGTCCTACTTGCATTTGGCTAAGATGTCCCAAACCAAACTACTGTTTTCCCGTCACTCATTTCCTTCAACAGCCTCATGGCACTGTCTGAAGTTGGCCAATCTAGGTATGTGGGTATCCGTGGTGAGTGGACAAGAGGAAGAACTTTTGAAAGACAAGGAAGACATTGATAAGAGATTCCCTCGGGAAAGGCTGTCTCTTGGGGCGTGGGAAGCATGCGGAGATCCGGTGGCCATATTGGGTTTCTGTTGTGTTGTTGTCGTTTGTACGATTTAACGGACAAGCATTATGAGAGTGAGCGTGAGGGTCAGAGGTGATCTTGGACCCTTGGATCAGTGTGCCCATGGCTGCGATGGCATGGCGTAAGAGGTGATGGCATCGCAGTGGGCACGTTCACACACTGTATCGTTGGACAAGCCATGGCATATTTGTTTAGGAAATCGAGGATTCAGGAAGGCTTATTTTTCTTTACCTGAAAAGCAGGGCTACAGGGGAGAGGCGGCAGGGGTGTGTGGGCTGCGTGTTGGGTTTCTGGATTCTTGTGTTTGTGTTTTAGAGAGTAGCTGCTGTTTAGGGGAGAGGTAGCAGAGTCACACAGAGAAAAGAAATGCCAAGAGAGCTTGCATCCTCTGCCCGACTCCACACAAACCACAGCCAAATCGAGGCCGTTGTGATGGTGGGAACCAGGAGTGTGTTCCGAGTTGGTTTGTGTTTGCAGGGTCTGATGGCCTTGGGCCCGCCTCTGCTGGTTTTCCTGGTTTGGAAGCAGGAAGCGGGATTAGAAAAGAGAGCAGCAGCCAGTGCTCCCCATGGTGGCCATTAGTATGTTGGTGAAGTCTGTACTTAATGGATATGAAGCATCTGACACGTTGTGCATTCAAAATGTGCCATCTCACACTCTTCACCATTCAGTGGCCACATAGCGAGTGTAGGTGCGTTTCAGGAGGATGGATGTTGTCAGTTGTTGAGGAGGAACGTTGCTTCCATGTCAACAGATGGAAGGCCAGGCACTACGAAGCTGGCAGTATGTTGAAGGAGATGATCAGGTTGAAATGTTCAGGTTCCAGTTGTCATTGATGTGGGCTGTTAGTGAGTGAGTGAGTGAGTGAGTGAGTGTGTTTTCCCAGGGCGGGGAGTTTGAGGGCTCTTAGTTTTCCATCTCTTCTGGCTGTCCAAGTGGCTCAGGTGTAGGTAAAGTGATGTGTGAACCCCAGATTGATCTATGCTTAGCACGGTGTCAGTCAAGTACAAAATGAACATGACTTCGAGGACAAGGCTGTTGGCAACTGGCTGAACTGACAGATTGTGGAGTCTGGTGAATCGGGAGAGGATTGAGCAAGTGAGGACGCTGAGAGGTCGGAGAACTAGCACTTTGGTGCGAGCACCAAGTGAGCTGCAGTGTGAGTGAGTAGCCGAGAAAGCAAGGGAAGGGTCAAAGAGTTGTATTCCCAGGAGGGATGTGTGAATGGATGTCCTCGGACGCTGAGCAGTTCCCGATCATAGAGTCCAGGAATACGTATTGCCCAGTGGGGTCTCGTGTTGGCCAGTATTCATTGAAGGAAGAATCAGGAAGCAGGAGCAGAATGGCAGGAAGAAGAGAGGTGCTACTCTCTCGACAGCTTCTCAGTGCTGCTGCAGCAGGTGGGTTGCCAAGTGCCAGCTGCAGAGACCTCAACTTCATTTGGCTGTAGAGCATTTGGCATAGCAGGAGTTCCAGCGGCCTCAGGGTATTCTTGTGGCCATGGATAAGGAGGCAGGTGTCAAGCTGGCTTATGCACTGACCTGGATGTGGGAGATATCAGTGTCCCTTGCGATCCAGAAACGTCCCAAGAACAAAATGCTAAGATCCACGATGTTCATGGTTTCCTTTTTCTCTTTCTTTCTTTTTAATAATGTGTAGGTCCAAACCTATTTTCCGAGCAAGACTCCAACCAAGCAGCTAACCAAGACAAACTGGAGGTAAGTCCTGACAGTGTAATTTTACCCGTGTGTGTGCGGGAGCTTTGTGATCCCTCCTTTTTTTGCAGAACAGACAGAACAAATGACCAGGGGGTCATTTGTTTTCTCTAGAAATCTGTTTCTTTTCTGAGTGAACACCTCTCAGGGAGTACACCAGTGTAGCAGGGCATTTCGTTCCCCCTTTCGGATGTACATTGGAATCATTGGGCGTAATGTTTTGAGAATCTACTTTCCTGAGTTTCTCAGTTTGTTCCTCAGCCACATCTGGAGTAAGCTGCCCACTTGTTCTTTGCCTTCTCGGGATAAGCGTGCTAGGTAGTCTACATCGGGGTTCTCCTGGCCTGTGTCTGTGCATTCTCCTTAGCCAGAATATTGCTGTGTTGACGAAACCTGCTTTCTGTTCTTTCCCCACACAGTTGCGATCGCTAAAACCCATCTGATGTTTCTCTGGAGTACTTTCTCTGTATATCATGGATTTCTTTGCATTCTGTCCCTAACTATTTGTGTATGAATTTTGCATTTTTTTCTTGTTAGTGATGTCGGATTTATGTGATTTTGTTACAGAGCAGCACCATAAGTGCATCAGCAGTTCCCTGCGAGGGGAAAGAACCAGGTGCTGGCCAAGCAGCAACAACTTCGGCTCATCCACCCCCAGGGCCAACCGGTCCTGCAAATCCATTCCGGAGGGTAGGGCCTCCTCACGCTCACCCCCCTGCAGGAACGTGGCCAGCCACCCGTGCTTCCACAGTTTTGCATACGGGTGCTCCTGACATAGGGCCACTACCACCGCGTGTAGGAGGTATGTGATTTGGTTTGTCAGGGCTTTTTTCCCCCTCTTCCTTGAAAGCTACGAAGTTGAAACACTAGTTTTGTACGTGAAGGAGATGCTCACTTGACCGTGGCTCATCTAGTCACAAGAGGGTAAGCAAGAGCCAAAGATTTTGGCTCTAATGCCATGGGAATGAAGCGTGACGTTTCAGATTGGGAAGGAAGCCAGCCAGCCATAGACAGCCTTAACGTGAATCACCTGAATGAGGGGCAGTTGCATACAGATTGTAACACTTGAGAAAACCACTTGCTTCCTTTTTCCCTCTTACACTAACACGGGCATTATTTCACTCTCTATTAGTTGATAGAAACCAGTTATGCTGGCTGCTACTGAAGATGATCCTGATTTCCCTTGTCCACAAAAGGACTCGGTGAAATGGTCTTTCGTGAGCAGCTGCTGTACAGTCCTAGTCTATTTACTACCTAGTGAGTGTAAGGCTGCTTCGATCCTGTTTGGCCTCATTCTTCCTGACTCTTTTGGCTTTTGTGGGTAACTTGAGATAAGCAACAAACAAAGAGAAAGCTGTGGGGTGGGTGGCGCTGGGGGAAATTGATTGCTTGACTCTTCTCACCTACCATTCACAAAGAACCAGGTGACTGGAGAATGAACGGTCGTGTGACAAATGCTGGGCCACGGCCCGTGAACTGTCTTGTCTGATGTCATTTCTGCCCGTGCTTTGGAAATGGAAGGCCAAGGAAAATGAGTTTTGTGGAAGGGGCTGGGGGATTTTTTCAGATATACTTTTGGATGCAGCCAAGTGTTTGCCCACCTTTCAGCCAGTCCTACTTGCATTTGGCTAAGATGTCCCAAACCAAACTACTGTTTTCCCGTCACTCATTTCCTTCAACAGCCTCATGGCACTGTCTGAAGTTGGCCAATCTAGGTATGTGGGTATCCGTGGTGAGTGGACAAGAGGAAGAACTTTTGAAAGACAAGGAAGACATTGATAAGAGATTCCCTCGGGAAAGGCTGTCTCTTGGGGCGTGGGAAGCATGCGGAGATCCGGTGGCCATATTGGGTTTCTGTTGTGTTGTTGTCGTTTGTACGATTTAACGGACAAGCATTATGAGAGTGAGCGTGAGGGTCAGAGGTGATCTTGGACCCTTGGATCAGTGTGCCCATGGCTGCGATGGCATGGCGTAAGAGGTGATGGCATCGCAGTGGGCACGTTCACACACTGTATCGTTGGACAAGCCATGGCATATTTGTTTAGGAAATCGGGGATTCAGGAAGGCTTATTTTTCTTTACCTGAAAAGCAGGGCTACAGGGGAGAGGCGGCAGGGGTGTGTGGGCTGCGTGTTGGGTTTCTGGATTCTTGTGTTTGTGTTTTAGAGAGTAGCTGCTGTTTAGGGGAGAGGTAGCAGAGTCACACAGAGAAAAGAAGTGCCAAGAGAGCTTGCATCCTCTGCCCGACTCCACACAAACCACAGCCAAATCGAGGCCGTTGTGATGGTGGGAACCAGGAGTGTGTTCCGAGTTGGTTTGTGTTTGCAGGGTCTGATGGCCTTGGGCCCGCCTCTGCTGGTTTTCCTGGTTTGGAAGCAGGAAGCGGGATTAGAAAAGAGAGCAGCAGCCAGTGCTCCCCATGGTGGCCATTAGTATGTTGGTGAAGTCTGTACTTAATGGATATGAAGCATCTGACACGTTGTGCATTCAAAATGTGCCATCTCACACTCTTCACCATTCAGTGGCCACATAGCGAGTGTAGGTGCGTTTCAGGAGGATGGATGTTGTCAGTTGTTGAGGAGGAACGTTGCTTCCATGTCAACAGATGGAAGGCCAGGCACTACGAAGCTGGCAGTATGTTGAAGGAGATGATCAGGTTGAAATGTTCAGGTTCCAGTTGTCATTGATGTGGGCTGTTAGTGAGTGAGTGAGTGAGTGAGTGAGTGAGTGAGTGTGTTTTCCCAGGGCGGGGAGTTTGAGGGCTCTTAGTTTTCCATCTCTTCTGGCTGTCCAAGTGGCTCAGGTGTAGGTAAAGTGATGTGTGAGCCCCAGATTGATCTAGGCTTAGCACGGTGTCAGTCAAGTACAAAATGAACATGACTTCGAGGACAAGGCTGTTGGCAACTGGCTGAACTGACGGATTGTGGAGTCTGGTGAATCGGGAGAGGATTGAGCAAGTGAGGACGCTGAGAGGTCGGAGAACTAGCACTTTGGTGCGAGCACCAAGTGAGCTGCAGTGTGAGTGAGTAGCCGAGAAAGCAAGGGAAGGGTCAAAGAGTTGTATTCCCAGGAGGGATGTGTGAATGGATGTCCTCGGACGCTGAGCAGTTCCCGATCATAGAGTCCAGGAATACGTATTGCCCAGTGGGGTCTCGTGTTGGCCAGTATTCATTGAAGGAAGAATCAGGAAGCAGGAGCAGAATGGCAGGAAGAAGAGAGGTGCTACTCTCTCGACAGCTTCTCAGTGCTGCTGCAGCAGGTGGGTTGCCAAGTGCCAGCTGCAGAGACCTCAACTTCATTTGGCTGTAGAGCATTTGGCATAGCAGGAGTTCCAGCGGCCTCAGGGTATTCTTGTGGCCATGGATAAGGAGGCAGGTGTCAAGCTGGCTTATGCACTGACCTGGATGTGGGAGATATCAGTGTCCCTTGCGATCCAGAAACGTCCCAAGAACAAAATGCTAAGATCCACGATGTTCATGGTTTCCTTTTTCTCTTTCTTTCTTTTTAATAATGTGTAGGTCCAAACCTATTTTCCGAGCAAGACTCCAACCAAGCAGCTAACCAAGACAAACTGGAGGTAAGTCCTGACAGTGTAATTTTACCCGTGTGTGTGCGGGAGCTTTGTGATCCCTCCTTTTTTTGCAGAACAGACAGAACAAATGACCAGGGGGTCATTTGTTTTCTCTAGAAATCTGTTTCTTTTCTGAGTGAACACCTCTCAGGGAGTACACCAGTGTAGCAGGGCATTTCGTTCCCCCTTTCGGATGTACATTGGAATCATTGGGCGTAATGTTTTGAGAATCTACTTTCCTGAGTTTCTCAGTTTGTTCCTCAGCCACATCTGGAGTAAGCTGCCCACTTGTTCTTTGCCTTCTCGGGATAAGCGTGCTAGGTAGTCTACATCGGGGTTCTCCTGGCCTGTGTCTGTGCATTCTCCTTAGCCAGAATATTGCTGTGTTGACGAAACCTGCTTTCTGTTCTTTCCCCACACAGTTGCGATCGCTAAAACCCATCTGATGTTTCTCTGGAGTACTTTCTCTGTATATCATGGATTTCTTTGCATTCTGTCCCTAACTATTTGTGTATGAATTTTGCATTTTTTTCTTGTTAGTGATGTCGGATTTATGTGATTTTGTTACAGAGCAGCACCATAAGTGCATCAGCAGTTCCCTGCGAGGGGAAAGAACCAGGTGCTGGCCAAGCAGCAACAACTTCGGCTCATCCACCCCCAGGGCCAACCGGTCCTGCAAATCCATTCCGGAGGGTAGGGCCTCCTCACGCTCACCCCCCTGCAGGAACGTGGCCAGCCACCCGTGCTTCCACAGTTTTGCATACGGGTGCTCCTGACATAGGGCCACTACCACCGCGTGTAGGAGGTATGTGATTTGGTTTGTCAGGGCTTTTTTCCCCCTCTTCCTTGAAAGCTACGAAGTTGAAACACTAGTTTTGTACGTGAAGGAGATGCTCACTTGACCGTGGCTCATCTAGTCACAAGAGGGTAAGCAAGAGCCAAAGATTTTGGCTCTAATGCCATGGGAATGAAGCGTGACGTTTCAGATTGGGAAGGAAGCCAGCCAGCCATAGACAGCCTTAACGTGAATCACCTGAATGAGGGGCAGTTGCATACAGATTGTAATACTTGAGAAAACCACTTGCTTCCTTTTTCCCTCTTACACTAACACGGGCATTATTTCACTCTCTATTAGTTGATAGAAACCAGTTATGCTGGCTGCTACTGAAGATGATCCTGATTTCCCTTGTCCACAAAAGGACTCGGTGAAATGGTCTTTCGTGAGCAGCTGCTGTACAGTCCTAGTCTATTTACTACCTAGTGAGTGTAAGGCTGCTTCGATCCTGTTTGGCCTCATTCTTCCTGACTCTTTTGGCTTTTGTGGGTAACTTGAGATAAGCAACAAACAAAGAGAAAGCTGTGGGGTGGGTGGCGCTGGGGGAAATTGATTGCTTGACTCTTCTCACCTACCATTCACAAAGAACCAGGTGACTGGAGAATGAACGGTCGTGTGACAAATGCTGGGCCACGGCCCGTGAACTGTCTTGTCTGATGTCATTTCTGCCCGTGCTTTGGAAATGGAAGGCCAAGGAAAATGAGTTTTGTGGAAGGGGCTGGGGGATTTTTTCAGATATACTTTTGGATGCAGCCAAGTGTTTGCCCACCTTTCAGCCAGTCCTACTTGCATTTGGCTAAGATGTCCCAAACCAAACTACTGTTTTCCCGTCACTCATTTCCTTCAACAGCCTCATGGCACTGTCTGAAGTTGGCCAATCTAGGTATGTGGGTATCCGTGGTGAGTGGACAAGAGGAAGAACTTTTGAAAGACAAGGAAGACATTGATAAGAGATTCCCTCGGGAAAGGCTGTCTCTTGGGGCGTGGGAAGCATGCGGAGATCCGGTGGCCATATTGGGTTTCTGTTGTGTTGTTGTCGTTTGTACGATTTAACGGACAAGCATTATGAGAGTGAGCGTGAGGGTCAGAGGTGATCTTGGACCCTTGGATCAGTGTGCCCATGGCTGCGATGGCATGGCGTAAGAGGTGATGGCATCGCAGTGGGCACGTTCACACACTGTATCGTTGGACAAGCCATGGCATATTTGTTTAGGAAATCGGGGATTCAGGAAGGCTTATTTTTCTTTACCTGAAAAGCAGGGCTACAGGGGAGAGGCAGCAGGGGTGTGTGGGCTGCGTGTTGGGTTTCTGGATTCTTGTGTTTGTGTTTTAGAGAGTAGCTGCTGTTTAGGGGAGAGGTAGCAGAGTCACACAGAGAAAAGAAGTGCCAAGAGAGCTTGCATCCTCTGCCCGACTCCACACAAACTACAGCCAAATCGAGGCCGTTGTGATGGTGGGAACCAGGAGTGTGTTCCGAGTTGGTTTGTGTTTGCAGGGTCTGATGGCCTTGGGCCCGCCTCTGCTGGTTTTCCTGGTTTGGAAGCAGGAAGCGGGATTAGAAAAGAGAGCAGCAGCCAGTGCTCCCCATGGTGGCCATTAGTATGTTGGTGAAGTCTGTACTTAATGGATATGAAGCATCTGACACGTTGTGCATTCAAAATGTGCCATCTCACACTCTTCACCATTCAGTGGCCACATAGCGAGTGTAGGTGCGTTTCAGGAGGATGGATGTTGTCAGTTGTTGAGGAGGAACGTTGCTTCCATGTCAACAGATGGAAGGCCAGGCACTACGAAGCTGGCAGTATGTTGAAGGAGATGATCAGGTTGAAATGTTCAGGTTCCAGTTGTCATTGATGTGGGCTGTTAGTGAGTGAGTGAGTGAGTGAGTGAGTGAGTGAGTGAGTGTGTTTTCCCAGGGCGGGGAGTTTGAGGGCTCTTAGTTTTCCATCTCTTCTGGCTGTCCAAGTGGCTCAGGTGTAGGTAAAGTGATGTGTGAGCCCCAGATTGATCTAGGCTTAGCACGGTGTCAGTCAAGTACAAAATGAACATGACTTCGAGGACAAGGCTGTTGGCAACTGGCTGAACTGACGGATTGTGGAGTCTGGTGAATCGGGAGAGGATTGAGCAAGTGAGGACGCTGAGAGGTCGGAGAACTAGCACTTTGGTGCGAGCACCAAGTGAGCTGCAGTGTGAGTGAGTAGCCGAGAAAGCAAGGGAAGGGTCAAAGAGTTGTATTCCCAGGAGGGATGTGTGAATGGATGTCCTCGGACGCTGAGCAGTTCCCGATCATAGAGTCCAGGAATACGTATTGCCCAGTGGGGTCTCGTGTTGGCCAGTATTCATTGAAGGAAGAATCAGGAAGCAGGAGCAGAATGGCAGGAAGAAGAGAGGTGCTACTCTCTCGACAGCTTCTCAGTGCTGCTGCAGCAGGTGGGTTGCCAAGTGCCAGCTGCAGAGACCTCAACTTCATTTGGCTGTAGAGCATTTGGCATAGCAGGAGTTCCAGCGGCCTCAGGGTATTCTTGTGGCCATGGATAAGGAGGCAGGTGTCAAGCTGGCTTATGCACTGACCTGGATGTGGGAGATATCAGTGTCCCTTGCGATCCAGAAACGTCCCAAGAACAAAATGCTAAGATCCACGATGTTCATGGTTTCCTTTTTCTCTTTCTTTCTTTTTAATAATGTGTAGGTCCAAACCTATTTTCCGAGCAAGACTCCAACCAAGCAGCTAACCAAGACAAACTGGAGGTAAGTCCTGACAGTGTAATTTTACCCGTGTGTGTGCGGGAGCTTTGTGATCCCTCCTTTTTTTGCAGAACAGACAGAACAAATGACCAGGGGGTCATTTGTTTTCTCTAGAAATCTGTTTCTTTTCTGAGTCAACACCTCTCAGGGAGTACACCAGTGTAGCAGGGCATTTGGTTCCCCCCTTCGGATGTACATTGGAATCATTGGGCGTAATGTTTTGAGAATCTACTTTCCTGAGTTTCTCAGTTTGTTCCTCAGCCACATCTGGAGTAAGCTGCCCACTTGTTCTTTGCCTTCTCGGGATAAGCGTGCTAGGTAGTCTACATCGGGGTTCTCCTGGCCTGTGTCTGTGCATTCTCCTTAGCCAGAATATTGCTGTGTTGACGAAACCTGCTTTCTGTTCTTTCCCCACACAGTTGCGATCGCTAAAACCCATCTGATGTTTCTCTGGAGCACTTTCTCTGTATATCATGGATTTCTTTGCATTCTGTCCCTAACTATTTGTGTATGAATTTTGCATTTTTTTCTTGTTAGTGATGTCGGATTTATGTGATTTTGTTACAGAGCAGCACCATAAGTGCATCAGCAGTTCCCTGCGAGGGGAAAGAACCAGGTGCTGGCCAAGCAGCAACAACTTCGGCTCATCCACCCCCAGGGCCAACCGGTCCTGCGAATCCATTCCGGAGGGTAGGGCCTCCTCACGCTCACCCCCCTGCAGGAACGTGGCCAGCCACCCGTGCTTCCACAGTTTTGCATACGGGTGCTCCTGACATAGGGCCACTACCACCGCGTGTAGGAGGTATGTGATTTGGTTTGTCAGGGCTTTTTTCCCCCTCTTCCTTGAAAGCTACGAAGTTGAAACACTAGTTTTGTACATGAAGGAGATGCTCACTTGACCGTGGCTCATCTAGTCACAAGAGGCTAAGCAAGAGCCAAAGATTTTGGCTCTAATGCCATGGGAATGAAGCGTGACTTTTCAGATTGGGAAGGGAGCCAGCCAGCCATAGACAGCCTTAACGTGAATCACCTGAATGAGGGGCAGTTGCATACAGATTGTAATACTTGAGAAAACCACTTGCTTCCTTTTTCCCTCTTCCCTGATTTCCCTTGTCCACAAAAGGACTCGGTGAAATGGTCTTTCGTGAGCAGCTGCTGTACAGTCCTAGTCTATTTACTACCTAGTGAGTGTAAGGCTGCTTCGATCCTGTTTGGCCTCATTCTTCCTAACTCTTTTGGCTTTTGTGGGTAACTTGAGATAAGCAACAAACAAAGAGAAAGCTGTGGGGTGGGTGGCGCTGGGGGAAATTGATTGCTTGACTCTTCTCACCTACCATTCACAAAGAACCAGGTGACTGGAGAATGAACGGTTGTGTGACAAATGCTGGGCCACGGCCCGTGAACTGTCTTGTCTGATGTCATTTCTGCCCGTGCTTTGGAAATGGAAGGCCAAGGAAAATGAGTTTTGTGGAAGGGGCTGGGGGATTTTTTCAGATATACTTTTGGATGCAGCCAAGTGTTTGCCCACCTTTCAGCCAGTCCTACTTGCATTTGGCTAAGATGTCCCAAACCAAACTACTGTTTTCCCGTCACTCATTTCCTTCAACAGCCTCATGGCACTGTCTGAAGTTGGCCAATCTAGGTATGTGGGTATCCGTGGTGAGTGGACAAGAGGAAGAACTTTTGAAAGACAAGGAAGACATTGATAAGAGATTCCCTCGGGAAAGGCTGTCTCTTGGGGCATGGGAAGCATGCGGAGATCCGGTGGCCATATTGGGTTTCTGTTGTGTTGTTGTCGTTTGTACGATTTAACGGACAAGCATTATGAGAGTGAGCGTGAGGGTCAGAGGTGATCTTGGACCCTTGGATCAGTGTGCCCATGGCTGCGATGGCATGGCATAAGAGGTGATGGCATCGCAGTGGGCACGTTCACACACTGTATCGTTGGACAAGCCATGGCATATTTGTTTAGGAAATCGGGGATTCAGGAAGGCTTATTTTTCTTTACCTGAAAAACAGGGCTACAGGGGAGAGGCGGCAGGGGTGTGTGGGCTGCGTGTTTGGTTTCTGGATTCTTGTGTTTGTGTTTTAGAGAGTAGCTGCTGTTTAGGGGAGAGGTAGCAGAGTCACACAGAGAAAAGAAATGCCAAGAGAGCTTGCATCCTCTGCCCGACTCCACACAAACCACAGCCAAATCGAGGCCGTTGTGATGGTGGGAACCAGGAGTGTGTTCCGAGTTGGTTTGTGTTTGCAGGGTCTGATGGCCTTGGGCCCGCCTCTGCTGGTTTTCCTGGTTTGGAAGCAGGAAGCGGGATTAGAAAAGAGAGCAGCAGCCAGTGCTCCCCATGGTGGCCATTAGTATGTTGGTGAAGTCTGTACTTAATGGATATGAAGCATCTGACACGTTGTGCATTCAAAATGTGCCATCTCACACTCTTCACCATTCAGTGGCCACATAGCGAGTGTAGGTGCGTTTCAGGAGGATGGATGTTGTCAGTTGTTGAGGAGGAACGTTGCTTCCATGTCAACAGATGGAAGGCCAGGCACTACGAAGCTGGCAGTATGTTGAAGGAGATGATCAGGTTGAAATGTTCAGGTTCCAGTTGTCATCGATGTGGGCTGTTGAGAGTGAGTGAGTGAGTGAGTGAGTGAGTGTGTTTTCCCAGGGCGGGGAGTTTGAGGGCTCTTAGTTTTCCATCTCTTCTGGCTGTCCAAGTGGCTCAGGTGTAGGTAAAGTGATGTGTGAGCCCCAGATTGATCTATGCTTAGCACGGTGTCAGTCAAGTACAAAATGAACATGACTTCGAGGACAAGGCTGTTGGCAACTGGCTGAACTGACGGATTGTGGAGTCTGGTGAATCAGGAAAGGATTGAGCAAGTGAGGACGCTGAGAGGTCGGAGAACTAGCACTTTGGTGCGAGCACCAAGTGAGCTGCAGTGTGAGTGAGTAGCCGAGAAAGCAAGGGAAGGGTCGAAGAGTTGTATTCCCAGGAGGGATGTGTGAATGGATGTCCTCGGACGCTGAGCAGTTCCTGATCATAGAGTCCAGGAACACGTATTACCCAGTGGGGTCTCGTGTTGACCAGTATTCATTGAAGGAAGAATCAGGAAGCAGGAGCAGAATGGCAGGAAGAAGAGAGGTGCTACTCTCTCGACAGCTTCTCAGTGCTGCTGCAGCAGGTGGGTTGCCAAGTGCCAGCTGCAGAGACCTCAACTTCATTTGGCTGTAGAGCATTTGGCATAGCAGGAGTTCCAGCGGCCTCAGGGTATTCTTGTGGCCATGGATAAGGAGGCAGGTGTCAAGCTGGCTTATGCACCGACCTGGATTTGGGAGATATCACAGTGTCCCTTGCGATCCAGAAACGTCCCAAGAACAAAATGCTAAGACCCACGATGTTCATGGTTTCCTTTTTCTCTTTCTTTCTTTTTAATAATGTGTAGGTCCAAACCTATTTTCCGAGCAAGACTCCAACCAAGCAGCTAACCAAGACAAACTGGAGGTAAGTCCTGACAGTGTAATTTTACCTGTGTGTGTGCGGGAGCTTTGTGATCCCTCCTTTTTTTGCAGAACAGACAGAACAAATGACCAGGGGGTCATTTGTTTTCTCTAGAAATCTGTTTCTTTTCTGAGTCAACACCTCTCAGGGAGTACACCAGTGTAGCAGGGCATTTGGTTCCCCCCTTCGGATGTACATTGGAATCATTGGGCGTAATGTTTTGAGAATCTACTTTCCTGAGTTTCTCAGTTTGTTCCTCAGCCACATCTGGAGTAAGCTGCCCACTTGTTCTTTGCCTTCTCGGGATAAGCGTGCTAGGTAGTCTACATCGGGGTTCTCCTGGCCTGTGTCTGTGCATTCTCCTTAGCCAGAATATTGCTGTGTTGACGAAACCTGCTTTCTGTTCTTTCCCCACACAGTTGCGATCGCTAAACCCCATCTGATGTTTCTCTGGAGCACTTTCTCTGTATATCATGGATTTCTTTGCATTCTGTCCCTAACTATTTGTGTATGAATTTTGCATTTTTTTCTTGTTAGTGATGTCGGATTTATGTGATTTTGTTACAGAGCAGCACCATAAGTGCATCAGCAGTTCCCTGCAAGGGGAAAGAACCAGGTGCTGGCCAAGCAGCAACAACTTCGGCTCATCCACCCCCAGGGCCAACCGGTCCTGCGAATCCATTCCGGAGGGTAGGGCCTCCTCACGCTCACCCCCCTGCAGGAACGTGGCCAGCCACCCGTGCTTCCACAGTTTTGCATACGGGTGCTCCTGACATAGGGCCACTACCACCGCGTGTAGGAGGTATGTGATTTGGTTTGTCAGGGCTTTTTTCCCCCTCTTCCTTGAAAGCTACGAAGTTGAAACACTAGTTTTGTACGTGAAGGAGATGCTCACTTGACCGTGGCTCATCTAGTCACAAGAGGGTAAGCAAGAGCCAAAGATTTTGGCTCTAATGCCATGGGAATGAAGCGTGACTTTTCAGATTGGGAAGGAAGCCAGCCAGCCATAGACAGCCTTAACGTGAATCACCTGAATGAGGGGCAGTTGCATACAGATTGTAATACTTGAGAAAACCACTTGCTTCCTTTTTCCCTCTTACACTAACACGGGCATTATTTCACTCTCTATTAGTTGATAGAAACCAGTTATGCTGGCTGCTACTGAAGATGATCCTGATTTCCCTTGTCCACAAAAGGACTCGGTGAAATGGTCTTTCGTGAGCAGCTGCTGTACAGTCCTAGTCTATTTACTACCTAGTGAGTGTAAGGCTGCTTCGATCCTGTTTGGCCTCATTCTTCCTGACTCTTTTGGCTTTTGTGGGTAACTTGAGATAAGCAACAAACAAAGAGAAAGCTGTGGGGTGGGTGGCGCTGGGGGAAATTGATTGCTTGACTCTTCTCACCTACCATTCACAAAGAACCAGGTGACTGGAGAATGAACGGTCGTGTGACAAATGCTGGGCCACGGCCCGTGAACTGTCTTGTCTGATGTCATTTCTGCCCGTGCTTTGGAAATGGAAGGCCAAGGAAAATGAGTTTTGTGGAAGGGGCTGGGGGATTTTTTCAGATATACTTTTGGATGCAGCCAAGTGTTTGCCCACCTTTCAGCCAGTCCTACTTGCATTTGGCTAAGATGTCCCAAACCAAACTACTGTTTTCCCGTCACTCATTTCCTTCAACAGCCTCATGGCACTGTCTGAAGTTGGCCAATCTAGGTATGTGGGTATCCGTGGTGAGTGGACAAGAGGAAGAACTTTTGAAAGACAAGGAAGACATTGATAAGAGATTCCCTCGGGAAAGGCTGTCTCTTGGGGCGTGGGAAGCATGCGGAGATCCGGTGGCCATATTGGGTTTCTGTTGTGTTGTTGTCGTTTGTACGATTTAACGGACAAGCATTATGAGAGTGAGCGTGAGGGTCAGAGGTGATCTTGGACCCTTGGATCAGTGTGCCCATGGCTGCGATGGCATGGCATAAGAGGTGATGGCATCGCAGTGGGCACGTTCACACACTGTATCGTTGGACAAGCCATGGCATATTTGTTTAGGAAATCGGGGATTCAGGAAGGCTTATTTTTCTTTACCTGAAAAACAGGGCTACAGGGGAGAGGCGGCAGGGGTGTGTGGGCTGCGTGTTTGGTTTCTGGATTCTTGTGTTTGTTTGTGTTTTAGAGAGTAGCTGCTGTTTAGGGGAGAGGTAGCAGAGTCACACAGAGAAAAGAAATGCCAAGAGAGCTTGCATCCTCTGCCCGACTCCACACAAACTACAGCCAAATCGAGGCCGTTGTGATGGTGGGAACCAGGAGTGTGTTCCGAGTTGGTTTGTGTTTGCAGGGTCTGATGGCCTTGGGCCCGCCTCTGCTGGTTTTCCTGGTTTGGAAGCAGGAAGCGGGATTAGAAAAGAGAGCAGCAGCCAGTGCTCCCCATGGTGGCCATTAGTATGTTGGTGAAGTCTGTACTTAATGGATATGAAGCATCTGACACGTTGTGCATTCAAAATGTGCCATCTCACACTCTTCACCATTCAGTGGCCACATAGCGAGTGTAGGTGCGTTTCAGGAGGATGGATGTTGTCAGTTGTTGAGGAGGAACGTTGCTTCCATGTCAACAGATGGAAGGCCAGGCACTACGAAGCTGGCAGTATGTTGAAGGAGATGATCAGGTTGAAATGTTCAGGTTCCAGTTGTCATTGATGTGGGCTGTTAGTGAGTGAGTGAGTGAGTGAGTGAGTGTGTTTTCCCAGGGCGGGGAGTTTGAGGGCTCTTAGTTTTCCATCTCTTCTGGCTGTCCAAGTGGCTCAGGTGTAGGTAAAGTGATGTGTGAACCCCAGATTGATCTATGCTTAGCACGGTGTCAGTCAAGTACAAAATGAACATGACTTCGAGGACAAGGCTGTTGGCAACTGGCTGAACTGACAGATTGTGGAGTCTGGTGAATCGGGAGAGGATTGAGCAAGTGAGGACGCTGAGAGGTCGGAGAACTAGCACTTTGGTGCGAGCACCAAGTGAGCTGCAGTGTGAGTGAGTAGCCGAGAAAGCAAGGGAAGGGTCAAAGAGTTGTATTCCCAGGAGGGATGTGTGAATGGATGTCCTCGGACGCTGAGCAGTTCCCGATCATAGAGTCCAGGAATACGTATTGCCCAGTGGGGTCTCGTGTTGGCCAGTATTCATTGAAGGAAGAATCAGGAAGCAGGAGCAGAATGGCAGGAAGAAGAGAGGTGCTACTCTCTCGACAGCTTCTCAGTGCTGCTGCAGCAGGTGGGTTGCCAAGTGCCAGCTGCAGAGACCTCAACTTCATTTGGCTGTAGAGCATTTGGCATAGCAGGAGTTCCAGCGGCCTCAGGGTATTCTTGTGGCCATGGATAAGGAGGCAGGTGTCAAGCTGGCTTATGCACTGACCTGGATGTGGGAGATATCAGTGTCCCTTGCGATCCAGAAACGTCCCAAGAACAAAATGCTAAGATCCACGATGTTCATGGTTTCCTTTTTCTCTTTCTTTCTTTTTAATAATGTGTAGGTCCAAACCTATTTTCCGAGCAAGACTCCAACCAAGCAGCTAACCAAGACAAACTGGAGGTAAGTCCTGACAGTGTAATTTTACCCGTGTGTGTGCGGGAGCTTTGTGATCCCTCCTTTTTTTGCAGAACAGACAGAACAAATGACCAGGGGGTCATTTGTTTTCTCTAGAAATCTGTTTCTTTTCTGAGTCAACACCTCTCAGGGAGTACACCAGTGTAGCAGGGCATTTGGTTCCCCCCTTCGGATGTACATTGGAATCATTGGGCGTAATGTTTTGAGAATCTACTTTCCTGAGTTTCTCAGTTTGTTCCTCAGCCACATCTGGAGTAAGCTGCCCACTTGTTCTTTGCCTTCTCGGGATAAGCGTGCTAGGTAGTCTACATCGGGGTTCTCCTGGCCTGTGTCTGTGCATTCTCCTTAGCCAGAATATTGCTGTGTTGACGAAACCTGCTTTCTGTTCTTTCCCCACACAGTTGCGATCGCTAAAACCCATCTGATGTTTCTCTGGAGCACTTTCTCTGTATATCATGGATTTCTTTGCATTCTGTCCCTAACTATTTGTGTATGAATTTTGCATTTTTTTCTTGTTAGTGATGTCGGATTTATGTGATTTTGTTACAGAGCAGCACCATAAGTGCATCAGCAGTTCCCTGCGAGGGGAAAGAACCAGGTGCTGGCCAAGCAGCAACAACTTCGGCTCATCCACCCCCAGGGCCAACCGGTCCTGCGAATCCATTCCGGAGGGTAGGGCCTCCTCACGCTCACCCCCCTGCAGGAACGTGGCCAGCCACCCGTGCTTCCACAGTTTTGCATACGGGTGCTCCTGACATAGGGCCACTACCACCGCGTGTAGGAGGTATGTGATTTGGTTTGTCAGGGCTTTTTTCCCCCTCTTCCTTGAAAGCTACGAAGTTGAAACACTAGTTTTGTACATGAAGGAGATGCTCACTTGACCGTGGCTCATCTAGTCACAAGAGGCTAAGCAAGAGCCAAAGATTTTGGCTCTAATGCCATGGGAATGAAGCGTGACTTTTCAGATTGGGAAGGGAGCCAGCCAGCCATAGACAGCCTTAACGTGAATCACCTGAATGAGGGGCAGTTGCATACAGATTGTAATACTTGAGAAAACCACTTGCTTCCTTTTTCCCTCTTCCCTGATTTCCCTTGTCCACAAAAGGACTCGGTGAAATGGTCTTTCGTGAGCAGCTGCTGTACAGTCCTAGTCTATTTACTACCTAGTGAGTGTAAGGCTGCTTCGATCCTGTTTGGCCTCATTCTTCCTAACTCTTTTGGCTTTTGTGGGTAACTTGAGATAAGCAACAAACAAAGAGAAAGCTGTGGGGTGGGTGGCGCTGGGGGAAATTGATTGCTTGACTCTTCTCACCTACCATTCACAAAGAACCAGGTGACTGGAGAATGAACGGTTGTGTGACAAATGCTGGGCCACGGCCCGTGAACTGTCTTGTCTGATGTCATTTCTGCCCGTGCTTTGGAAATGGAAGGCCAAGGAAAATGAGTTTTGTGGAAGGGGCTGGGGGATTTTTTCAGATATACTTTTGGATGCAGCCAAGTGTTTGCCCACCTTTCAGCCAGTCCTACTTGCATTTGGCTAAGATGTCCCAAACCAAACTACTGTTTTCCCGTCACTCATTTCCTTCAACAGCCTCATGGCACTGTCTGAAGTTGGCCAATCTAGGTATGTGGGTATCCGTGGTGAGTGGACAAGAGGAAGAACTTTTGAAAGACAAGGAAGACATTGATAAGAGATTCCCTCGGGAAAGGCTGTCTCTTGGGGCATGGGAAGCATGCGGAGATCCGGTGGCCATATTGGGTTTCTGTTGTGTTGTTGTCGTTTGTACGATTTAACGGACAAGCATTATGAGAGTGAGCGTGAGGGTCAGAGGTGATCTTGGACCCTTGGATCAGTGTGCCCATGGCTGCGATGGCATGGCATAAGAGGTGATGGCATCGCAGTGGGCACGTTCACACACTGTATCGTTGGACAAGCCATGGCATATTTGTTTAGGAAATCGGGGATTCAGGAAGGCTTATTTTTCTTTACCTGAAAAACAGGGCTACAGGGGAGAGGCGGCAGGGGTGTGTGGGCTGCGTGTTTGGTTTCTGGATTCTTGTGTTTGTGTTTTAGAGAGTAGCTGCTGTTTAGGGGAGAGGTAGCAGAGTCACACAGAGAAAAGAAATGCCAAGAGAGCTTGCATCCTCTGCCCGACTCCACACAAACCACAGCCAAATCGAGGCCGTTGTGATGGTGGGAACCAGGAGTGTGTTCCGAGTTGGTTTGTGTTTGCAGGGTCTGATGGCCTTGGGCCCGCCTCTGCTGGTTTTCCTGGTTTGGAAGCAGGAAGCGGGATTAGAAAAGAGAGCAGCAGCCAGTGCTCCCCATGGTGGCCATTAGTATGTTGGTGAAGTCTGTACTTAATGGATATGAAGCATCTGACACGTTGTGCATTCAAAATGTGCCATCTCACACTCTTCACCATTCAGTGGCCACATAGCGAGTGTAGGTGCGTTTCAGGAGGATGGATGTTGTCAGTTGTTGAGGAGGAACGTTGCTTCCATGTCAACAGATGGAAGGCCAGGCACTACGAAGCTGGCAGTATGTTGAAGGAGATGATCAGGTTGAAATGTTCAGGTTCCAGTTGTCATCGATGTGGGCTGTTGAGAGTGAGTGAGTGAGTGAGTGAGTGAGTGTGTTTTCCCAGGGCGGGGAGTTTGAGGGCTCTTAGTTTTCCATCTCTTCTGGCTGTCCAAGTGGCTCAGGTGTAGGTAAAGTGATGTGTGAGCCCCAGATTGATCTATGCTTAGCACGGTGTCAGTCAAGTACAAAATGAACATGACTTCGAGGACAAGGCTGTTGGCAACTGGCTGAACTGACGGATTGTGGAGTCTGGTGAATCAGGAAAGGATTGAGCAAGTGAGGACGCTGAGAGGTCGGAGAACTAGCACTTTGGTGCGAGCACCAAGTGAGCTGCAGTGTGAGTGAGTAGCCGAGAAAGCAAGGGAAGGGTCGAAGAGTTGTATTCCCAGGAGGGATGTGTGAATGGATGTCCTCGGACGCTGAGCAGTTCCTGATCATAGAGTCCAGGAACACGTATTACCCAGTGGGGTCTCGTGTTGACCAGTATTCATTGAAGGAAGAATCAGGAAGCAGGAGCAGAATGGCAGGAAGAAGAGAGGTGCTACTCTCTCGACAGCTTCTCAGTGCTGCTGCAGCAGGTGGGTTGCCAAGTGCCAGCTGCAGAGACCTCAACTTCATTTGGCTGTAGAGCATTTGGCATAGCAGGAGTTCCAGCGGCCTCAGGGTATTCTTGTGGCCATGGATAAGGAGGCAGGTGTCAAGCTGGCTTATGCACCGACCTGGATTTGGGAGATATCACAGTGTCCCTTGCGATCCAGAAACGTCCCAAGAACAAAATGCTAAGACCCACGATGTTCATGGTTTCCTTTTTCTCTTTCTTTCTTTTTAATAATGTGTAGGTCCAAACCTATTTTCCGAGCAAGACTCCAACCAAGCAGCTAACCAAGACAAACTGGAGGTAAGTCCTGACAGTGTAATTTTACCTGTGTGTGTGCGGGAGCTTTGTGATCCCTCCTTTTTTTGCAGAACAGACAGAACAAATGACCAGGGGGTCATTTGTTTTCTCTAGAAATCTGTTTCTTTTCTGAGTCAACACCTCTCAGGGAGTACACCAGTGTAGCAGGGCATTTGGTTCCCCCCTTCGGATGTACATTGGAATCATTGGGCGTAATGTTTTGAGAATCTACTTTCCTGAGTTTCTCAGTTTGTTCCTCAGCCACATCTGGAGTAAGCTGCCCACTTGTTCTTTGCCTTCTCGGGATAAGCGTGCTAGGTAGTCTACATCGGGGTTCTCCTGGCCTGTGTCTGTGCATTCTCCTTAGCCAGAATATTGCTGTGTTGACGAAACCTGCTTTCTGTTCTTTCCCCACACAGTTGCGATCGCTAAACCCCATCTGATGTTTCTCTGGAGCACTTTCTCTGTATATCATGGATTTCTTTGCATTCTGTCCCTAACTATTTGTGTATGAATTTTGCATTTTTTTCTTGTTAGTGATGTCGGATTTATGTGATTTTGTTACAGAGCAGCACCATAAGTGCATCAGCAGTTCCCTGCAAGGGGAAAGAACCAGGTGCTGGCCAAGCAGCAACAACTTCGGCTCATCCACCCCCAGGGCCAACCGGTCCTGCGAATCCATTCCGGAGGGTAGGGCCTCCTCACGCTCACCCCCCTGCAGGAACGTGGCCAGCCACCCGTGCTTCCACAGTTTTGCATACGGGTGCTCCTGACATAGGGCCACTACCACCGCGTGTAGGAGGTATGTGATTTGGTTTGTCAGGGCTTTTTTCCCCCTCTTCCTTGAAAGCTACGAAGTTGAAACACTAGTTTTGTACGTGAAGGAGATGCTCACTTGACCGTGGCTCATCTAGTCACAAGAGGGTAAGCAAGAGCCAAAGATTTTGGCTCTAATGCCATGGGAATGAAGCGTGACTTTTCAGATTGGGAAGGAAGCCAGCCAGCCATAGACAGCCTTAACGTGAATCACCTGAATGAGGGGCAGTTGCATACAGATTGTAATACTTGAGAAAACCACTTGCTTCCTTTTTCCCTCTTACACTAACACGGGCATTATTTCACTCTCTATTAGTTGATAGAAACCAGTTATGCTGGCTGCTACTGAAGATGATCCTGATTTCCCTTGTCCACAAAAGGACTCGGTGAAATGGTCTTTCGTGAGCAGCTGCTGTACAGTCCTAGTCTATTTACTACCTAGTGAGTGTAAGGCTGCTTCGATCCTGTTTGGCCTCATTCTTCCTGACTCTTTTGGCTTTTGTGGGTAACTTGAGATAAGCAACAAACAAAGAGAAAGCTGTGGGGTGGGTGGCGCTGGGGGAAATTGATTGCTTGACTCTTCTCACCTACCATTCACAAAGAACCAGGTGACTGGAGAATGAACGGTCGTGTGACAAATGCTGGGCCACGGCCCGTGAACTGTCTTGTCTGATGTCATTTCTGCCCGTGCTTTGGAAATGGAAGGCCAAGGAAAATGAGTTTTGTGGAAGGGGCTGGGGGATTTTTTCAGATATACTTTTGGATGCAGCCAAGTGTTTGCCCACCTTTCAGCCAGTCCTACTTGCATTTGGCTAAGATGTCCCAAACCAAACTACTGTTTTCCCGTCACTCATTTCCTTCAACAGCCTCATGGCACTGTCTGAAGTTGGCCAATCTAGGTATGTGGGTATCCGTGGTGAGTGGACAAGAGGAAGAACTTTTGAAAGACAAGGAAGACATTGATAAGAGATTCCCTCGGGAAAGGCTGTCTCTTGGGGCGTGGGAAGCATGCGGAGATCCGGTGGCCATATTGGGTTTCTGTTGTGTTGTTGTCGTTTGTACGATTTAACGGACAAGCATTATGAGAGTGAGCGTGAGGGTCAGAGGTGATCTTGGACCCTTGGATCAGTGTGCCCATGGCTGCGATGGCATGGCATAAGAGGTGATGGCATCGCAGTGGGCACGTTCACACACTGTATCGTTGGACAAGCCATGGCATATTTGTTTAGGAAATCGGGGATTCAGGAAGGCTTATTTTTCTTTACCTGAAAAACAGGGCTACAGGGGAGAGGCGGCAGGGGTGTGTGGGCTGCGTGTTTGGTTTCTGGATTCTTGTGTTTGTTTGTGTTTTAGAGAGTAGCTGCTGTTTAGGGGAGAGGTAGCAGAGTCACACAGAGAAAAGAAATGCCAAGAGAGCTTGCATCCTCTGCCCGACTCCACACAAACTACAGCCAAATCGAGGCCGTTGTGATGGTGGGAACCAGGAGTGTGTTCCGAGTTGGTTTGTGTTTGCAGGGTCTGATGGCCTTGGGCCCGCCTCTGCTGGTTTTCCTGGTTTGGAAGCAGGAAGCGGGATTAGAAAAGAGAGCAGCAGCCAGTGCTCCCCATGGTGGCCATTAGTATGTTGGTGAAGTCTGTACTTAATGGATATGAAGCATCTGACACGTTGTGCATTCAAAATGTGCCATCTCACACTCTTCACCATTCAGTGGCCACATAGCGAGTGTAGGTGCGTTTCAGGAGGATGGATGTTGTCAGTTGTTGAGGAGGAACGTTGCTTCCATGTCAACAGATGGAAGGCCAGGCACTACGAAGCTGGCAGTATGTTGAAGGAGATGATCAGGTTGAAATGTTCAGGTTCCAGTTGTCATTGATGTGGGCTGTTAGTGAGTGAGTGAGTGAGTGAGTGAGTGTGTTTTCCCAGGGCGGGGAGTTTGAGGGCTCTTAGTTTTCCATCTCTTCTGGCTGTCCAAGTGGCTCAGGTGTAGGTAAAGTGATGTGTGAACCCCAGATTGATCTATGCTTAGCACGGTGTCAGTCAAGTACAAAATGAACATGACTTCGAGGACAAGGCTGTTGGCAACTGGCTGAACTGACAGATTGTGGAGTCTGGTGAATCGGGAGAGGATTGAGCAAGTGAGGACGCTGAGAGGTCGGAGAACTAGCACTTTGGTGCGAGCACCAAGTGAGCTGCAGTGTGAGTGAGTAGCCGAGAAAGCAAGGGAAGGGTCAAAGAGTTGTATTCCCAGGAGGGATGTGTGAATGGATGTCCTCGGACGCTGAGCAGTTCCCGATCATAGAGTCCAGGAATACGTATTGCCCAGTGGGGTCTCGTGTTGGCCAGTATTCATTGAAGGAAGAATCAGGAAGCAGGAGCAGAATGGCAGGAAGAAGAGAGGTGCTACTCTCTCGACAGCTTCTCAGTGCTGCTGCAGCAGGTGGGTTGCCAAGTGCCAGCTGCAGAGACCTCAACTTCATTTGGCTGTAGAGCATTTGGCATAGCAGGAGTTCCAGCGGCCTCAGGGTATTCTTGTGGCCATGGATAAGGAGGCAGGTGTCAAGCTGGCTTATGCACTGACCTGGATGTGGGAGATATCAGTGTCCCTTGCGATCCAGAAACGTCCCAAGAACAAAATGCTAAGATCCACGATGTTCATGGTTTCCTTTTTCTCTTTCTTTCTTTTTAATAATGTGTAGGTCCAAACCTATTTTCCGAGCAAGACTCCAACCAAGCAGCTAACCAAGACAAACTGGAGGTAAGTCCTGACAGTGTAATTTTACCCGTGTGTGTGCGGGAGCTTTGTGATCCCTCCTTTTTTTGCAGAACAGACAGAACAAATGACCAGGGGGTCATTTGTTTTCTCTAGAAATCTGTTTCTTTTCTGAGTCAACACCTCTCAGGGAGTACACCAGTGTAGCAGGGCATTTGGTTCCCCCCTTCGGATGTACATTGGAATCATTGGGCGTAATGTTTTGAGAATCTACTTTCCTGAGTTTCTCAGTTTGTTCCTCAGCCACATCTGGAGTAAGCTGCCCACTTGTTCTTTGCCTTCTCGGGATAAGCGTGCTAGGTAGTCTACATCGGGGTTCTCCTGGCCTGTGTCTGTGCATTCTCCTTAGCCAGAATATTGCTGTGTTGACGAAACCTGCTTTCTGTTCTTTCCCCACACAGTTGCGATCGCTAAAACCCATCTGATGTTTCTCTGGAGTACTTTCTCTGTATATCATGGATTTCTTTGCATTCTGTCCCTAACTATTTGTGTATGAATTTTGCATTTTTTTCTTGTTAGTGATGTCGGATTTATGTGATTTTGTTACAGAGCAGCACCATAAGTGCATCAGCAGTTCCCTGCGAGGGGAAAGAACCAGGTGCTGGCCAAGCAGCAACAACTTCGGCTCATCCACCCCCAGGGCCAACCGGTCCTGCAAATCCATTCCGGAGGGTAGGGCCTCCTCACGCTCACCCCCCTGCAGGAACGTGGCCAGCCACCCGTGCTTCCACAGTTTTGCATACGGGTGCTCCTGACATAGGGCCACTACCACCGCGTGTAGGAGGTATGTGATTTGGTTTGTCAGGGCTTTTTTCCCCCTCTTCCTTGAAAGCTACGAAGTTGAAACACTAGTTTTGTACGTGAAGGAGATGCTCACTTGACCGTGGCTCATCTAGTCACAAGAGGGTAAGCAAGAGCCAAAGATTTTGGCTCTAATGCCATGGGAATGAAGCGTGACGTTTCAGATTGGGAAGGAAGCCAGCCAGCCATAGACAGCCTTAACGTGAATCACCTGAATGAGGGGCAGTTGCATACAGATTGTAATACTTGAGAAAACCACTTGCTTCCTTTTTCCCTCTTACACTAACACGGGCATTATTTCACTCTCTATTAGTTGATAGAAACCAGTTATGCTGGCTGCTACTGAAGATGATCCTGATTTCCCTTGTCCACAAAAGGACTCGGTGAAATGGTCTTTCGTGAGCAGCTGCTGTACAGTCCTAGTCTATTTACTACCTAGTGAGTGTAAGGCTGCTTCGATCCTGTTTGGCCTCATTCTTCCTGACTCTTTTGGCTTTTGTGGGTAACTTGAGATAAGCAACAAACAAAGAGAAAGCTGTGGGGTGGGTGGCGCTGGGGGAAATTGATTGCTTGACTCTTCTCACCTACCATTCACAAAGAACCAGGTGACTGGAGAATGAACGGTCGTGTGACAAATGCTGGGCCACGGCCCGTGAACTGTCTTGTCTGATGTCATTTCTGCCCGTGCTTTGGAAATGGAAGGCCAAGGAAAATGAGTTTTGTGGAAGGGGCTGGGGGATTTTTTCAGATATACTTTTGGATGCAGCCAAGTGTTTGCCCACCTTTCAGCCAGTCCTACTTGCATTTGGCTAAGATGTCCCAAACCAAACTACTGTTTTCCCGTCACTCATTTCCTTCAACAGCCTCATGGCACTGTCTGAAGTTGGCCAATCTAGGTATGTGGGTATCCGTGGTGAGTGGACAAGAGGAAGAACTTTTGAAAGACAAGGAAGACATTGATAAGAGATTCCCTCGGGAAAGGCTGTCTCTTGGGGCGTGGGAAGCATGCGGAGATCCGGTGGCCATATTGGGTTTCTGTTGTGTTGTTGTCGTTTGTACGATTTAACGGACAAGCATTATGAGAGTGAGCGTGAGGGTCAGAGGTGATCTTGGACCCTTGGATCAGTGTGCCCATGGCTGCGATGGCATGGCGTAAGAGGTGATGGCATCGCAGTGGGCACGTTCACACACTGTATCGTTGGACAAGCCATGGCATATTTGTTTAGGAAATCGGGGATTCAGGAAGGCTTATTTTTCTTTACCTGAAAAGCAGGGCTACAGGGGAGAGGCAGCAGGGGTGTGTGGGCTGCGTGTTGGGTTTCTGGATTCTTGTGTTTGTGTTTTAGAGAGTAGCTGCTGTTTAGGGGAGAGGTAGCAGAGTCACACAGAGAAAAGAAGTGCCAAGAGAGCTTGCATCCTCTGCCCGACTCCACACAAACTACAGCCAAATCGAGGCCGTTGTGATGGTGGGAACCAGGAGTGTGTTCCGAGTTGGTTTGTGTTTGCAGGGTCTGATGGCCTTGGGCCCGCCTCTGCTGGTTTTCCTGGTTTGGAAGCAGGAAGCGGGATTAGAAAAGAGAGCAGCAGCCAGTGCTCCCCATGGTGGCCATTAGTATGTTGGTGAAGTCTGTACTTAATGGATATGAAGCATCTGACACGTTGTGCATTCAAAATGTGCCATCTCACACTCTTCACCATTCAGTGGCCACATAGCGAGTGTAGGTGCGTTTCAGGAGGATGGATGTTGTCAGTTGTTGAGGAGGAACGTTGCTTCCATGTCAACAGATGGAAGGCCAGGCACTACGAAGCTGGCAGTATGTTGAAGGAGATGATCAGGTTGAAATGTTCAGGTTCCAGTTGTCATTGATGTGGGCTGTTAGTGAGTGAGTGAGTGAGTGAGTGAGTGAGTGAGTGTGTTTTCCCAGGGCGGGGAGTTTGAGGGCTCTTAGTTTTCCATCTCTTCTGGCTGTCCAAGTGGCTCAGGTGTAGGTAAAGTGATGTGTGAACCCCAGATTGATCTATGCTTAGCACGGTGTCAGTCAAGTACAAAATGAACATGACTTCGAGGACAAGGCTGTTGGCAACTGGCTGAACTGACAGATTGTGGAGTCTGGTGAATCGGGAGAGGATTGAGCAAGTGAGGACGCTGAGAGGTCGGAGAACTAGCACTTTGGTGCGAGCACCAAGTGAGCTGCAGTGTGAGTGAGTAGCCGAGAAAGCAAGGGAAGGGTCAAAGAGTTGTATTCCCAGGAGGGATGTGTGAATGGATGTCCTCGGACGCTGAGCAGTTCCCGATCATAGAGTCCAGGAATACGTATTGCCCAGTGGGGTCTCGTGTTGGCCAGTATTCATTGAAGGAAGAATCAGGAAGCAGGAGCAGAATGGCAGGAAGAAGAGAGGTGCTACTCTCTCGACAGCTTCTCAGTGCTGCTGCAGCAGGTGGGTTGCCAAGTGCCAGCTGCAGAGACCTCAACTTCATTTGGCTGTAGAGCATTTGGCATAGCAGGAGTTCCAGCGGCCTCAGGGTATTCTTGTGGCCATGGATAAGGAGGCAGGTGTCAAGCTGGCTTATGCACTGACCTGGATGTGGGAGATATCAGTGTCCCTTGCGATCCAGAAACGTCCCAAGAACAAAATGCTAAGATCCACGATGTTCATGGTTTCCTTTTTCTCTTTCTTTCTTTTTAATAATGTGTAGGTCCAAACCTATTTTCCGAGCAAGACTCCAACCAAGCAGCTAACCAAGACAAACTGGAGGTAAGTCCTGACAGTGTAATTTTACCCGTGTGTGTGCGGGAGCTTTGTGATCCCTCCTTTTTTTGCAGAACAGACAGAACAAATGACCAGGGGGTCATTTGTTTTCTCTAGAAATCTGTTTCTTTTCTGAGTCAACACCTCTCAGGGAGTACACCAGTGTAGCAGGGCATTTGGTTCCCCCCTTCGGATGTACATTGGAATCATTGGGCGTAATGTTTTGAGAATCTACTTTCCTGAGTTTCTCAGTTTGTTCCTCAGCCACATCTGGAGTAAGCTGCCCACTTGTTCTTTGCCTTCTCGGGATAAGCGTGCTAGGTAGTCTACATCGGGGTTCTCCTGGCCTGTGTCTGTGCATTCTCCTTAGCCAGAATATTGCTGTGTTGACGAAACCTGCTTTCTGTTCTTTCCCCACACAGTTGCGATCGCTAAAACCCATCTGATGTTTCTCTGGAGTACTTTCTCTGTATATCATGGATTTCTTTGCATTCTGTCCCTAACTATTTGTGTATGAATTTTGCATTTTTTTCTTGTTAGTGATGTCGGATTTATGTGATTTTGTTACAGAGCAGCACCATAAGTGCATCAGCAGTTCCCTGCGAGGGGAAAGAACCAGGTGCTGGCCAAGCAGCAACAACTTCGGCTCATCCACCCCCAGGGCCAACCGGTCCTGCAAATCCATTCCGGAGGGTAGGGCCTCCTCACGCTCACCCCCCTGCAGGAACGTGGCCAGCCACCCGTGCTTCCACAGTTTTGCATACGGGTGCTCCTGACATAGGGCCACTACCACCGCGTGTAGGAGGTATGTGATTTGGTTTGTCAGGGCTTTTTTCCCCCTCTTCCTTGAAAGCTACGAAGTTGAAACACTAGTTTTGTACGTGAAGGAGATGCTCACTTGACCGTGGCTCATCTAGTCACAAGAGGGTAAGCAAGAGCCAAAGATTTTGGCTCTAATGCCATGGGAATGAAGCGTGACGTTTCAGATTGGGAAGGAAGCCAGCCAGCCATAGACAGCCTTAACGTGAATCACCTGAATGAGGGGCAGTTGCATACAGATTGTAATACTTGAGAAAACCACTTGCTTCCTTTTTCCCTCTTACACTAACACGGGCATTATTTCACTCTCTATTAGTTGATAGAAACCAGTTATGCTGGCTGCTACTGAAGATGATCCTGATTTCCCTTGTCCACAAAAGGACTCGGTGAAATGGTCTTTCGTGAGCAGCTGCTGTACAGTCCTAGTCTATTTACTACCTAGTGAGTGTAAGGCTGCTTCGATCCTGTTTGGCCTCATTCTTCCTGACTCTTTTGGCTTTTGTGGGTAACTTGAGATAAGCAACAAACAAAGAGAAAGCTGTGGGGTGGGTGGCGCTGGGGGAAATTGATTGCTTGACTCTTCTCACCTACCATTCACAAAGAACCAGGTGACTGGAGAATGAACGGTCGTGTGACAAATGCTGGGCCACGGCCCGTGAACTGTCTTGTCTGATGTCATTTCTGCCCGTGCTTTGGAAATGGAAGGCCAAGGAAAATGAGTTTTGTGGAAGGGGCTGGGGGATTTTTTCAGATATACTTTTGGATGCAGCCAAGTGTTTGCCCACCTTTCAGCCAGTCCTACTTGCATTTGGCTAAGATGTCCCAAACCAAACTACTGTTTTCCCGTCACTCATTTCCTTCAACAGCCTCATGGCACTGTCTGAAGTTGGCCAATCTAGGTATGTGGGTATCCGTGGTGAGTGGACAAGAGGAAGAACTTTTGAAAGACAAGGAAGACATTGATAAGAGATTCCCTCGGGAAAGGCTGTCTCTTGGGGCGTGGGAAGCATGCGGAGATCCGGTGGCCATATTGGGTTTCTGTTGTGTTGTTGTCGTTTGTACGATTTAACGGACAAGCATTATGAGAGTGAGCGTGAGGGTCAGAGGTGATCTTGGACCCTTGGATCAGTGTGCCCATGGCTGCGATGGCATGGCGTAAGAGGTGATGGCATCGCAGTGGGCACGTTCACACACTGTATCGTTGGACAAGCCATGGCATATTTGTTTAGGAAATCGGGGATTCAGGAAGGCTTATTTTTCTTTACCTGAAAAGCAGGGCTACAGGGGAGAGGCAGCAGGGGTGTGTGGGCTGCGTGTTGGGTTTCTGGATTCTTGTGTTTGTGTTTTAGAGAGTAGCTGCTGTTTAGGGGAGAGGTAGCAGAGTCACACAGAGAAAAGAAGTGCCAAGAGAGCTTGCATCCTCTGCCCGACTCCACACAAACTACAGCCAAATCGAGGCCGTTGTGATGGTGGGAACCAGGAGTGTGTTCCGAGTTGGTTTGTGTTTGCAGGGTCTGATGGCCTTGGGCCCGCCTCTGCTGGTTTTCCTGGTTTGGAAGCAGGAAGCGGGATTAGAAAAGAGAGCAGCAGCCAGTGCTCCCCATGGTGGCCATTAGTATGTTGGTGAAGTCTGTACTTAATGGATATGAAGCATCTGACACGTTGTGCATTCAAAATGTGCCATCTCACACTCTTCACCATTCAGTGGCCACATAGCGAGTGTAGGTGCGTTTCAGGAGGATGGATGTTGTCAGTTGTTGAGGAGGAACGTTGCTTCCATGTCAACAGATGGAAGGCCAGGCACTACGAAGCTGGCAGTATGTTGAAGGAGATGATCAGGTTGAAATGTTCAGGTTCCAGTTGTCATTGATGTGGGCTGTTAGTGAGTGAGTGAGTGAGTGAGTGAGTGAGTGAGTGTGTTTTCCCAGGGCGGGGAGTTTGAGGGCTCTTAGTTTTCCATCTCTTCTGGCTGTCCAAGTGGCTCAGGTGTAGGTAAAGTGATGTGTGAACCCCAGATTGATCTATGCTTAGCACGGTGTCAGTCAAGTACAAAATGAACATGACTTCGAGGACAAGGCTGTTGGCAACTGGCTGAACTGACAGATTGTGGAGTCTGGTGAATCGGGAGAGGATTGAGCAAGTGAGGACGCTGAGAGGTCGGAGAACTAGCACTTTGGTGCGAGCACCAAGTGAGCTGCAGTGTGAGTGAGTAGCCGAGAAAGCAAGGGAAGGGTCAAAGAGTTGTATTCCCAGGAGGGATGTGTGAATGGATGTCCTCGGACGCTGAGCAGTTCCCGATCATAGAGTCCAGGAATACGTATTGCCCAGTGGGGTCTCGTGTTGGCCAGTATTCATTGAAGGAAGAATCAGGAAGCAGGAGCAGAATGGCAGGAAGAAGAGAGGTGCTACTCTCTCGACAGCTTCTCAGTGCTGCTGCAGCAGGTGGGTTGCCAAGTGCCAGCTGCAGAGACCTCAACTTCATTTGGCTGTAGAGCATTTGGCATAGCAGGAGTTCCAGCGGCCTCAGGGTATTCTTGTGGCCATGGATAAGGAGGCAGGTGTCAAGCTGGCTTATGCACTGACCTGGATGTGGGAGATATCAGTGTCCCTTGCGATCCAGAAACGTCCCAAGAACAAAATGCTAAGACCCACGATGTTCATGGTTTCCTTTTTCTCTTTCTTTCTTTTTAATAATGTGTAGGTCCAAACCTATTTTCCGAGCAAGACTCCAACCAAGCAGCTAACCAAGACAAACTGGAGGTAAGTCCTGACAGTGTAATTTTACCCGTGTGTGTGCGGGAGCTTTGTGATCCCTCCTTTTTTTGCAGAACAGACAGAACAAATGACCAGGGGGTCATTTGTTTTCTCTAGAAATCTGTTTCTTTTCTGAGTGAACACCTCTCAGGGAGTACACCAGTGTAGCAGGGCATTTCGTTCCCCCTTTCGGATGTACATTGGAATCATTGGGCGTAATGTTTTGAGAATCTACTTTCCTGAGTTTCTCAGTTTGTTCCTCAGCCACATCTGGAGTAAGCTGCCCACTTGTTCTTTGCCTTCTCGGGATAAGCGTGCTAGGTAGTCTACATCGGGGTTCTCCTGGCCTGTGTCTGTGCATTCTCCTTAGCCAGAATATTGCTGTGTTGACGAAACCTGCTTTCTGTTCTTTCCCCACACAGTTGCGATCGCTAAAACCCATCTGATGTTTCTCTGGAGTACTTTCTCTGTATATCATGGATTTCTTTGCATTCTGTCCCTAACTATTTGTGTATGAATTTTGCATTTTTTTCTTGTTAGTGATGTCGGATTTATGTGATTTTGTTACAGAGCAGCACCATAAGTGCATCAGCAGTTCCCTGCGAGGGGAAAGAACCAGGTGCTGGCCAAGCAGCAACAACTTCGGCTCATCCACCCCCAGGGCCAACCGGTCCTGCAAATCCATTCCGGAGGGTAGGGCCTCCTCACGCTCACCCCCCTGCAGGAACGTGGCCAGCCACCCGTGCTTCCACAGTTTTGCATACGGGTGCTCCTGACATAGGGCCACTACCACCGCGTGTAGGAGGTATGTGATTTGGTTTGTCAGGGCTTTTTTCCCCCTCTTCCTTGAAAGCTACGAAGTTGAAACACTAGTTTTGTACGTGAAGGAGATGCTCACTTGACCGTGGCTCATCTAGTCACAAGAGGGTAAGCAAGAGCCAAAGATTTTGGCTCTAATGCCATGGGAATGAAGCGTGACGTTTCAGATTGGGAAGGAAGCCAGCCAGCCATAGACAGCCTTAACGTGAATCACCTGAATGAGGGGCAGTTGCATACAGATTGTAACACTTGAGAAAACCACTTGCTTCCTTTTTCCCTCTTACACTAACACGGGCATTATTTCACTCTCTATTAGTTGATAGAAACCAGTTATGCTGGCTGCTACTGAAGATGATCCTGATTTCCCTTGTCCACAAAAGGACTCGGTGAAATGGTCTTTCGTGAGCAGCTGCTGTACAGTCCTAGTCTATTTACTACCTAGTGAGTGTAAGGCTGCTTCGATCCTGTTTGGCCTCATTCTTCCTGACTCTTTTGGCTTTTGTGGGTAACTTGAGATAAGCAACAAACAAAGAGAAAGCTGTGGGGTGGGTGGCGCTGGGGGAAATTGATTGCTTGACTCTTCTCACCTACCATTCACAAAGAACCAGGTGACTGGAGAATGAACGGTCGTGTGACAAATGCTGGGCCACGGCCCGTGAACTGTCTTGTCTGATGTCATTTCTGCCCGTGCTTTGGAAATGGAAGGCCAAGGAAAATGAGTTTTGTGGAAGGGGCTGGGGGATTTTTTCAGATATACTTTTGGATGCAGCCAAGTGTTTGCCCACCTTTCAGCCAGTCCTACTTGCATTTGGCTAAGATGTCCCAAACCAAACTACTGTTTTCCCGTCACTCATTTCCTTCAACAGCCTCATGGCACTGTCTGAAGTTGGCCAATCTAGGTATGTGGGTATCCGTGGTGAGTGGACAAGAGGAAGAACTTTTGAAAGACAAGGAAGACATTGATAAGAGATTCCCTCGGGAAAGGCTGTCTCTTGGGGCGTGGGAAGCATGCGGAGATCCGGTGGCCATATTGGGTTTCTGTTGTGTTGTTGTCGTTTGTACGATTTAACGGACAAGCATTATGAGAGTGAGCGTGAGGGTCAGAGGTGATCTTGGACCCTTGGATCAGTGTGCCCATGGCTGCGATGGCATGGCGTAAGAGGTGATGGCATCGCAGTGGGCACGTTCACACACTGTATCGTTGGACAAGCCATGGCATATTTGTTTAGGAAATCGGGGATTCAGGAAGGCTTATTTTTCTTTACCTGAAAAGCAGGGCTACAGGGGAGAGGCAGCAGGGGTGTGTGGGCTGCGTGTTGGGTTTCTGGATTCTTGTGTTTGTGTTTTAGAGAGTAGCTGCTGTTTAGGGGAGAGGTAGCAGAGTCACACAGAGAAAAGAAGTGCCAAGAGAGCTTGCATCCTCTGCCCGACTCCACACAAACCACAGCCAAATCGAGGCCGTTGTGATGGTGGGAACCAGGAGTGTGTTCCGAGTTGGTTTGTGTTTGCAGGGTCTGATGGCCTTGGGCCCGCCTCTGCTGGTTTTCCTGGTTTGGAAGCAGGAAGCGGGATTAGAAAAGAGAGCAGCAGCCAGTGCTCCCCATGGTGGCCATTAGTATGTTGGTGAAGTCTGTACTTAATGGATATGAAGCATCTGACACGTTGTGCATTCAAAATGTGCCATCTCACACTCTTCACCATTCAGTGGCCACATAGCGAGTGTAGGTGCGTTTCAGGAGGATGGATGTTGTCAGTTGTTGAGGAGGAACGTTGCTTCCATGTCAACAGATGGAAGGCCAGGCACTACGAAGCTGGCAGTATGTTGAAGGAGATGATCAGGTTGAAATGTTCAGGTTCCAGTTGTCATTGATGTGGGCTGTTAGTGAGTGAGTGAGTGAGTGAGTGAGTGAGTGAGTGTGTTTTCCCAGGGCGGGGAGTTTGAGGGCTCTTAGTTTTCCATCTCTTCTGGCTGTCCAAGTGGCTCAGGTGTAGGTAAAGTGATGTGTGAGCCCCAGATTGATCTAGGCTTAGCACGGTGTCAGTCAAGTACAAAATGAACATGACTTCGAGGACAAGGCTGTTGGCAACTGGCTGAACTGACGGATTGTGGAGTCTGGTGAATCGGGAGAGGATTGAGCAAGTGAGGACGCTGAGAGGTCGGAGAACTAGCACTTTGGTGCGAGCACCAAGTGAGCTGCAGTGTGAGTGAGTAGCCGAGAAAGCAAGGGAAGGGTCAAAGAGTTGTATTCCCAGGAGGGATGTGTGAATGGATGTCCTCGGACGCTGAGCAGTTCCCGATCATAGAGTCCAGGAATACGTATTGCCCAGTGGGGTCTCGTGTTGGCCAGTATTCATTGAAGGAAGAATCAGGAAGCAGGAGCAGAATGGCAGGAAGAAGAGAGGTGCTACTCTCTCGACAGCTTCTCAGTGCTGCTGCAGCAGGTGGGTTGCCAAGTGCCAGCTGCAGAGACCTCAACTTCATTTGGCTGTAGAGCATTTGGCATAGCAGGAGTTCCAGCGGCCTCAGGGTATTCTTGTGGCCATGGATAAGGAGGCAGGTGTCAAGCTGGCTTATGCACTGACCTGGATGTGGGAGATATCAGTGTCCCTTGCGATCCAGAAACGTCCCAAGAACAAAATGCTAAGATCCACGATGTTCATGGTTTCCTTTTTCTCTTTCTTTCTTTTTAATAATGTGTAGGTCCAAACCTATTTTCCGAGCAAGACTCCAACCAAGCAGCTAACCAAGACAAACTGGAGGTAAGTCCTGACAGTGTAATTTTACCCGTGTGTGTGCGGGAGCTTTGTGATCCCTCCTTTTTTTGCAGAACAGACAGAACAAATGACCAGGGGGTCATTTGTTTTCTCTAGAAATCTGTTTCTTTTCTGAGTGAACACCTCTCAGGGAGTACACCAGTGTAGCAGGGCATTTCGTTCCCCCTTTCGGATGTACATTGGAATCATTGGGCGTAATGTTTTGAGAATCTACTTTCCTGAGTTTCTCAGTTTGTTCCTCAGCCACATCTGGAGTAAGCTGCCCACTTGTTCTTTGCCTTCTCGGGATAAGCGTGCTAGGTAGTCTACATCGGGGTTCTCCTGGCCTGTGTCTGTGCATTCTCCTTAGCCAGAATATTGCTGTGTTGACGAAACCTGCTTTCTGTTCTTTCCCCACACAGTTGCGATCGCTAAAACCCATCTGATGTTTCTCTGGAGTACTTTCTCTGTATATCATGGATTTCTTTGCATTCTGTCCCTAACTATTTGTGTATGAATTTTGCATTTTTTTCTTGTTAGTGATGTCGGATTTATGTGATTTTGTTACAGAGCAGCACCATAAGTGCATCAGCAGTTCCCTGCGAGGGGAAAGAACCAGGTGCTGGCCAAGCAGCAACAACTTCGGCTCATCCACCCCCAGGGCCAACCGGTCCTGCAAATCCATTCCGGAGGGTAGGGCCTCCTCACGCTCACCCCCCTGCAGGAACGTGGCCAGCCACCCGTGCTTCCACAGTTTTGCATACGGGTGCTCCTGACATAGGGCCACTACCACCGCGTGTAGGAGGTATGTGATTTGGTTTGTCAGGGCTTTTTTCCCCCTCTTCCTTGAAAGCTACGAAGTTGAAACACTAGTTTTGTACGTGAAGGAGATGCTCACTTGACCGTGGCTCATCTAGTCACAAGAGGGTAAGCAAGAGCCAAAGATTTTGGCTCTAATGCCATGGGAATGAAGCGTGACGTTTCAGATTGGGAAGGAAGCCAGCCAGCCATAGACAGCCTTAACGTGAATCACCTGAATGAGGGGCAGTTGCATACAGATTGTAATACTTGAGAAAACCACTTGCTTCCTTTTTCCCTCTTACACTAACACGGGCATTATTTCACTCTCTATTAGTTGATAGAAACCAGTTATGCTGGCTGCTACTGAAGATGATCCTGATTTCCCTTGTCCACAAAAGGACTCGGTGAAATGGTCTTTCGTGAGCAGCTGCTGTACAGTCCTAGTCTATTTACTACCTAGTGAGTGTAAGGCTGCTTCGATCCTGTTTGGCCTCATTCTTCCTGACTCTTTTGGCTTTTGTGGGTAACTTGAGATAAGCAACAAACAAAGAGAAAGCTGTGGGGTGGGTGGCGCTGGGGGAAATTGATTGCTTGACTCTTCTCACCTACCATTCACAAAGAACCAGGTGACTGGAGAATGAACGGTCGTGTGACAAATGCTGGGCCACGGCCCGTGAACTGTCTTGTCTGATGTCATTTCTGCCCGTGCTTTGGAAATGGAAGGCCAAGGAAAATGAGTTTTGTGGAAGGGGCTGGGGGATTTTTTCAGATATACTTTTGGATGCAGCCAAGTGTTTGCCCACCTTTCAGCCAGTCCTACTTGCATTTGGCTAAGATGTCCCAAACCAAACTACTGTTTTCCCGTCACTCATTTCCTTCAACAGCCTCATGGCACTGTCTGAAGTTGGCCAATCTAGGTATGTGGGTATCCGTGGTGAGTGGACAAGAGGAAGAACTTTTGAAAGACAAGGAAGACATTGATAAGAGATTCCCTCGGGAAAGGCTGTCTCTTGGGGCGTGGGAAGCATGCGGAGATCCGGTGGCCATATTGGGTTTCTGTTGTGTTGTTGTCGTTTGTACGATTTAACGGACAAGCATTATGAGAGTGAGCGTGAGGGTCAGAGGTGATCTTGGACCCTTGGATCAGTGTGCCCATGGCTGCGATGGCATGGCGTAAGAGGTGATGGCATCGCAGTGGGCACGTTCACACACTGTATCGTTGGACAAGCCATGGCATATTTGTTTAGGAAATCGGGGATTCAGGAAGGCTTATTTTTCTTTACCTGAAAAGCAGGGCTACAGGGGAGAGGCAGCAGGGGTGTGTGGGCTGCGTGTTGGGTTTCTGGATTCTTGTGTTTGTGTTTTAGAGAGTAGCTGCTGTTTAGGGGAGAGGTAGCAGAGTCACACAGAGAAAAGAAGTGCCAAGAGAGCTTGCATCCTCTGCCCGACTCCACACAAACTACAGCCAAATCGAGGCCGTTGTGATGGTGGGAACCAGGAGTGTGTTCCGAGTTGGTTTGTGTTTGCAGGGTCTGATGGCCTTGGGCCCGCCTCTGCTGGTTTTCCTGGTTTGGAAGCAGGAAGCGGGATTAGAAAAGAGAGCAGCAGCCAGTGCTCCCCATGGTGGCCATTAGTATGTTGGTGAAGTCTGTACTTAATGGATATGAAGCATCTGACACGTTGTGCATTCAAAATGTGCCATCTCACACTCTTCACCATTCAGTGGCCACATAGCGAGTGTAGGTGCGTTTCAGGAGGATGGATGTTGTCAGTTGTTGAGGAGGAACGTTGCTTCCATGTCAACAGATGGAAGGCCAGGCACTACGAAGCTGGCAGTATGTTGAAGGAGATGATCAGGTTGAAATGTTCAGGTTCCAGTTGTCATTGATGTGGGCTGTTAGTGAGTGAGTGAGTGAGTGAGTGAGTGAGTGAGTGAGTGTGTTTTCCCAGGGCGGGGAGTTTGAGGGCTCTTAGTTTTCCATCTCTTCTGGCTGTCCAAGTGGCTCAGGTGTAGGTAAAGTGATGTGTGAGCCCCAGATTGATCTAGGCTTAGCACGGTGTCAGTCAAGTACAAAATGAACATGACTTCGAGGACAAGGCTGTTGGCAACTGGCTGAACTGACGGATTGTGGAGTCTGGTGAATCGGGAGAGGATTGAGCAAGTGAGGACGCTGAGAGGTCGGAGAACTAGCACTTTGGTGCGAGCACCAAGTGAGCTGCAGTGTGAGTGAGTAGCCGAGAAAGCAAGGGAAGGGTCAAAGAGTTGTATTCCCAGGAGGGATGTGTGAATGGATGTCCTCGGACGCTGAGCAGTTCCCGATCATAGAGTCCAGGAATACGTATTGCCCAGTGGGGTCTCGTGTTGGCCAGTATTCATTGAAGGAAGAATCAGGAAGCAGGAGCAGAATGGCAGGAAGAAGAGAGGTGCTACTCTCTCGACAGCTTCTCAGTGCTGCTGCAGCAGGTGGGTTGCCAAGTGCCAGCTGCAGAGACCTCAACTTCATTTGGCTGTAGAGCATTTGGCATAGCAGGAGTTCCAGCGGCCTCAGGGTATTCTTGTGGCCATGGATAAGGAGGCAGGTGTCAAGCTGGCTTATGCACTGACCTGGATGTGGGAGATATCAGTGTCCCTTGCGATCCAGAAACGTCCCAAGAACAAAATGCTAAGATCCACGATGTTCATGGTTTCCTTTTTCTCTTTCTTTCTTTTTAATGTGTAGGTCCAAACCTATTTTCCGAGCAAGACTCCAACCAAGCAGCTAACCAAGACAAACTGGAGGTAAGTCCTGACAGTGTAATTTTACCCGTGTGTGTGCGGGAGCTTTGTGATCCCTCCTTTTTTTGCAGAACAGACAGAACAAATGACCAGGGGGTCATTTGTTTTCTCTAGAAATCTGTTTCTTTTCTGAGTCAACACCTCTCAGGGAGTACACCAGTGTAGCAGGGCATTTGGTTCCCCCCTTCGGATGTACATTGGAATCATTGGGCGTAATGTTTTGAGAATCTACTTTCCTGAGTTTCTCAGTTTGTTCCTCAGCCACATCTGGAGTAAGCTGCCCACTTGTTCTTTGCCTTCTCGGGATAAGCGTGCTAGGTAGTCTACATCGGGGTTCTCCTGGCCTGTGTCTGTGCATTCTCCTTAGCCAGAATATTGCTGTGTTGACGAAACCTGCTTTCTGTTCTTTCCCCACACAGTTGCGATCGCTAAAACCCATCTGATGTTTCTCTGGAGCACTTTCTCTGTATATCATGGATTTCTTTGCATTCTGTCCCTAACTATTTGTGTATGAATTTTGCATTTTTTTCTTGTTAGTGATGTCGGATTTATGTGATTTTGTTACAGAGCAGCACCATAAGTGCATCAGCAGTTCCCTGCGAGGGGAAAGAACCAGGTGCTGGCCAAGCAGCAACAACTTCGGCTCATCCACCCCCAGGGCCAACCGGTCCTGCGAATCCATTCCGGAGGGTAGGGCCTCCTCACGCTCACCCCCCTGCAGGAACGTGGCCAGCCACCCGTGCTTCCACAGTTTTGCATACGGGTGCTCCTGACATAGGGCCACTACCACCGCGTGTAGGAGGTATGTGATTTGGTTTGTCAGGGCTTTTTTCCCCCTCTTCCTTGAAAGCTACGAAGTTGAAACACTAGTTTTGTACATGAAGGAGATGCTCACTTGACCGTGGCTCATCTAGTCACAAGAGGCTAAGCAAGAGCCAAAGATTTTGGCTCTAATGCCATGGGAATGAAGCGTGACTTTTCAGATTGGGAAGGGAGCCAGCCAGCCATAGACAGCCTTAACGTGAATCACCTGAATGAGGGGCAGTTGCATACAGATTGTAATACTTGAGAAAACCACTTGCTTCCTTTTTCCCTCTTCCCTGATTTCCCTTGTCCACAAAAGGACTCGGTGAAATGGTCTTTCGTGAGCAGCTGCTGTACAGTCCTAGTCTATTTACTACCTAGTGAGTGTAAGGCTGCTTCGATCCTGTTTGGCCTCATTCTTCCTGACTCTTTTGGCTTTTGTGGGTAACTTGAGATAAGCAACAAACAAAGAGAAAGCTGTGGGGTGGGTGGCGCTGGGGGAAATTGATTGCTTGACTCTTCTCACCTACCATTCACAAAGAACCAGGTGACTGGAGAATGAACGGTTGTGTGACAAATGCTGGGCCACGGCCCGTGAACTGTCTTGTCTGATGTCATTTCTGCCCGTGCTTTGGAAATGGAAGGCCAAGGAAAATGAGTTTTGTGGAAGGGGCTGGGGGATTTTTTCAGATATACTTTTGGATGCAGCCAAGTGTTTGCCCACCTTTCAGCCAGTCCTACTTGCATTTGGCTAAGATGTCCCAAACCAAACTACTGTTTTCCCGTCACTCATTTCCTTCAACAGCCTCATGGCACTGTCTGAAGTTGGCCAATCTAGGTATGTGGGTATCCGTGGTGAGTGGACAAGAGGAAGAACTTTTGAAAGACAAGGAAGACATTGATAAGAGATTCCCTCGGGAAAGGCTGTCTCTTGGGGCGTGGGAAGCATGCGGAGATCCGGTGGCCATATTGGGTTTCTGTTGTGTTGTTGTCGTTTGTACGATTTAACGGACAAGCATTATGAGAGTGAGCGTGAGGGTCAGAGGTGATCTTGGACCCTTGGATCAGTGTGCCCATGGCTGCGATGGCATGGCATAAGAGGTGATGGCATCGCAGTGGGCACGTTCACACACTGTATCGTTGGACAAGCCATGGCATATTTGTTTAGGAAATCGGGGATTCAGGAAGGCTTATTTTTCTTTACCTGAAAAACAGGGCTACAGGGGAGAGGCGGCAGGGGTGTGTGGGCTGCGTGTTGGGTTTCTGGATTCTTGTGTTTGTGTTTTAGAGAGTAGCTGCTGTTTAGGGGAGAGGTAGCAGAGTCACACAGAGAAAAGAAATGCCAAGAGAGCTTGCATCCTCTGCCCGACTCCACACAAACCACAGCCAAATCGAGGCCGTTGTGATGGTGGGAACCAGGAGTGTGTTCCGAGTTGGTTTGTGTTTGCAGGGTCTGATGGCCTTGGGCCCGCCTCTGCTGGTTTTCCTGGTTTGGAAGCAGGAAGCGGGATTAGAAAAGAGAGCAGCAGCCAGTGCTCCCCATGGTGGCCATTAGTATGTTGGTGAAGTCTGTACTTAATGGATATGAAGCATCTGACACGTTGTGCATTCAAAATGTGCCATCTCACGCTCTTCACCATTCAGTGGCCACATAGCGAGTGTAGGTGCGTTTCAGGAGGATGGATGTTGTCAGTTGTTGAGGAGGAACGTTGCTTCCATGTCAACAGATGGAAGGCCAGGCACTACGAAGCTGGCAGTATGTTGAAGGAGATGATCAGGTTGAAATGTTCAGGTTCCAGTTGTCATCGATGTGGGCTGTTAGTGAGTGAGTGAGTGAGTGAGTGAGTGTGTTTTCCCAGGGCGGGGAGTTTGAGGGCTCTTAGTTTTCCATCTCTTCTGGCTGTCCAAGTGGCTCAGGTGTAGGTAAAGTGATGTGTGAACCCCAGATTGATCTATGCTTAGCACGGTGTCAGTCAAGTACAAAATGAACATGACTTCGAGGACAAGGCTGTTGGCAACTGGCTGAACTGACAGATTGTGGAGTCTGGTGAATCGGGAGAGGATTGAGCAAGTGAGGACGCTGAGAGGTCGGAGAACTAGCACTTTGGTGCGAGCACCAAGTGAGCTGCAGTGTGAGTGAGTAGCCGAGAAAGCAAGGGAAGGGTCAAAGAGTTGTATTCCCAGGAGGGATGTGTGAATGGATGTCCTCGGACGCTGAGCAGTTCCCGATCATAGAGTCCAGGAATACGTATTGCCCAGTGGGGTCTCGTGTTGGCCAGTATTCATTGAAGGAAGAATCAGGAAGCAGGAGCAGAATGGCAGGAAGAAGAGAGGTGCTACTCTCTCGACAGCTTCTCAGTGCTGCTGCAGCAGGTGGGTTGCCAAGTGCCAGCTGCAGAGACCTCAACTTCATTTGGCTGTAGAGCATTTGGCATAGCAGGAGTTCCAGCGGCCTCAGGGTATTCTTGTGGCCATGGATAAGGAGGCAGGTGTCAAGCTGGCTTATGCACTGACCTGGATGTGGGAGATATCAGTGTCCCTTGCGATCCAGAAACGTCCCAAGAACAAAATGCTAAGATCCACGATGTTCATGGTTTCCTTTTTCTCTTTCTTTCTTTTTAATAATGTGTAGGTCCAAACCTATTTTCCGAGCAAGACTCCAACCAAGCAGCTAACCAAGACAAACTGGAGGTAAGTCCTGACAGTGTAATTTTACCCGTGTGTGTGCGGGAGCTTTGTGATCCCTCCTTTTTTTGCAGAACAGACAGAACAAATGACCAGGGGGTCATTTGTTTTCTCTAGAAATCTGTTTCTTTTCTGAGTCAACACCTCTCAGGGAGTACACCAGTGTAGCAGGGCATTTGGTTCCCCCCTTCGGATGTACATTGGAATCATTGGGCGTAATGTTTTGAGAATCTACTTTCCTGAGTTTCTCAGTTTGTTCCTCAGCCACATCTGGAGTAAGCTGCCCACTTGTTCTTTGCCTTCTCGGGATAAGCGTGCTAGGTAGTCTACATCGGGGTTCTCCTGGCCTGTGTCTGTGCATTCTCCTTAGCCAGAATATTGCTGTGTTGACGAAACCTGCTTTCTGTTCTTTCCCCACACAGTTGCGATCGCTAAACCCCATCTGATGTTTCTCTGGAGCACTTTCTCTGTATATCATGGATTTCTTTGCATTCTGTCCCTAACTATTTGTGTATGAATTTTGCATTTTTTTCTTGTTAGTGATGTCGGATTTATGTGATTTTGTTACAGAGCAGCACCATAAGTGCATCAGCAGTTCCCTGCGAGGGGAAAGAACCAGGTGCTGGCCAAGCAGCAACAACTTCGGCTCATCCACCCCAAGGGCCAACCGGTCCTGCGAATCCATTCCGGAGGGTAGGGCCTCCTCACGCTCACCCCCCTGCAGGAACGTGGCCAGCCACCCGTGCTTCCACAGTTTTGCATACGGGTGCTCCTGACATAGGGCCACTACCACCGCGTGTAGGAGGTATGTGATTTGGTTTGTCAGGGCTTTTTTCCCCCTCTTCCTTGAAAGCTACGAAGTTGAAACACTAGTTTTGTACGTGAAGGAGATGCTCACTTGACCGTGGCTCATCTAGTCACAAGAGGGTAAGCAAGAGCCAAAGATTTTGGCTCTAATGCCATGGGAATGAAGCGTGACTTTTCAGATTGGGAAGGAAGCCAGCCAGCCATAGACAGCCTTAACGTGAATCACCTGAATGAGGGGCAGTTGCATACAGATTGTAATACTTGAGAAAACCACTTGCTTCCTTTTTCCCTCTTACACTAACACGGGCATTATTTCACTCTCTATTAGTTGATAGAAACCAGTTATGCTGGCTGCTACTGAAGATGATCCTGATTTCCCTTGTCCACAAAAGGACTCGGTGAAATGGTCTTTCGTGAGCAGCTGCTGTACAGTCCTAGTCTATTTACTACCTAGTGAGTGTAAGGCTGCTTCGATCCTGTTTGGCCTCATTCTTCCTGACTCTTTTGGCTTTTGTGGGTAACTTGAGATAAGCAACAAACAAAGAGAAAGCTGTGGGGTGGGTGGCGCTGGGGGAAATTGATTGCTTGACTCTTCTCACCTACCATTCACAAAGAACCAGGTGACTGGAGAATGAACGGTCGTGTGACAAATGCTGGGCCACGGCCCGTGAACTGTCTTGTCTGATGTCATTTCTGCCCGTGCTTTGGAAATGGAAGGCCAAGGAAAATGAGTTTTGTGGAAGGGGCTGGGGGATTTTTTCAGATATACTTTTGGATGCAGCCAAGTGTTTGCCCACCTTTCAGCCAGTCCTACTTGCATTTGGCTAAGATGTCCCAAACCAAACTACTGTTTTCCCGTCACTCATTTCCTTCAACAGCCTCATGGCACTGTCTGAAGTTGGCCAATCTAGGTATGTGGGTATCCGTGGTGAGTGGACAAGAGGAAGAACTTTTGAAAGACAAGGAAGACATTGATAAGAGATTCCCTCGGGAAAGGCTGTCTCTTGGGGCGTGGGAAGCATGCGGAGATCCGGTGGCCATATTGGGTTTCTGTTGTGTTGTTGTCGTTTGTACGATTTAACGGACAAGCATTATGAGAGTGAGCGTGAGGGTCAGAGGTGATCTTGGACCCTTGGATCAGTGTGCCCATGGCTGCGATGGCATGGCGTAAGAGGTGATGGCATCGCAGTGGGCACGTTCACACACTGTATCGTTGGACAAGCCATGGCATATTTGTTTAGGAAACCGGGGATTCAGGAAGGCTTATTTTTCTTTACCTGAAAAGCAGGGCTACAGGGGAGAGGCGGCAGGGGTGTGTGGGCTGCGTGTTGGGTTTCTGGATTCTTGTGTTTGTGTTTTAGAGAGTAGCTGCTGTTTAGGGGAGAGGTAGCAGAGTCACACAGAGAAAAGAAGTGCCAAGAGAGCTTGCATCCTCTGCCCGACTCCACACAAACTACAGCCAAATCGAGGCCGTTGTGATGGTGGGAACCAGGAGTGTGTTCCGAGTTGGTTTGTGTTTGCAGGGTCTGATGGCCTTGGGCCCGCCTCTGCTGGTTTTCCTGGTTTGGAAGCAGGAAGCGGGATTAGAAAAGAGAGCAGCAGCCAGTGCTCCCCATGGTGGCCATTAGTATGTTGGTGAAGTCTGTACTTAATGGATATGAAGCATCTGACACGTTGTGCATTCAAAATGTGCCATCTCACACTCTTCACCATTCAGTGGCCACATAGCGAGTGTAGGTGCGTTTCAGGAGGATGGATGTTGTCAGTTGTTGAGGAGGAACGTTGCTTCCATGTCAACAGATGGAAGGCCAGGCACTACGAAGCTGGCAGTATGTTGAAGGAGATGATCAGGTTGAAATGTTCAGGTTCCAGTTGTCATTGATGTGGGCTGTTAGTGAGTGAGTGAGTGAGTGAGTGAGTGAGTGTGTTTTCCCAGGGCGGGGAGTTTGAGGGCTCTTAGTTTTCCATCTCTTCTGGCTGTCCAAGTGGCTCAGGTGTAGGTAAAGTGATGTGTGAGCCCCAGATTGATCTAGGCTTAGCACGGTGTCAGTCAAGTACAAAATGAACATGACTTCGAGGACAAGGCTGTTGGCAACTGGCTGAACTGACGGATTGTGGAGTCTGGTGAATCGGGAGAGGATTGAGCAAGTGAGGACGCTGAGAGGTCGGAGAACTAGCACTTTGGTGCGAGCACCAAGTGAGCTGCAGTGTGAGTGAGTAGCCGAGAAAGCAAGGGAAGGGTCAAAGAGTTGTATTCCCAGGAGGGATGTGTGAATGGATGTCCTCGGACGCTGAGCAGTTCCCGATCATAGAGTCCAGGAATACGTATTGCCCAGTGGGGTCTCGTGTTGGCCAGTATTCATTGAAGGAAGAATCAGGAAGCAGGAGCAGAATGGCAGGAAGAAGAGAGGTGCTACTCTCTCGACAGCTTCTCAGTGCTGCTGCAGCAGGTGGGTTGCCAAGTGCCAGCTGCAGAGACCTCAACTTCATTTGGCTGTAGAGCATTTGGCATAGCAGGAGTTCCAGCGGCCTCAGGGTATTCTTGTGGCCATGGATAAGGAGGCAGGTGTCAAGCTGGCTTATGCACTGACCTGGATGTGGGAGATATCAGTGTCCCTTGCGATCCAGAAACGTCCCAAGAACAAAATGCTAAGATCCACGATGTTCATGGTTTCCTTTTTCTCTTTCTTTCTTTTTAATAATGTGTAGGTCCAAACCTATTTTCCGAGCAAGACTCCAACCAAGCAGCTAACCAAGACAAACTGGAGGTAAGTCCTGACAGTGTAATTTTACCCGTGTGTGTGCGGGAGCTTTGTGATCCCTCCTTTTTTTGCAGAACAGACAGAACAAATGACCAGGGGGTCATTTGTTTTCTCTAGAAATCTGTTTCTTTTCTGAGTCAACACCTCTCAGGGAGTACACCAGTGTAGCAGGGCATTTGGTTCCCCCCTTCGGATGTACATTGGAATCATTGGGCGTAATGTTTTGAGAATCTACTTTCCTGAGTTTCTCAGTTTGTTCCTCAGCCACATCTGGAGTAAGCTGCCCACTTGTTCTTTGCCTTCTCGGGATAAGCGTGCTAGGTAGTCTACATCGGGGTTCTCCTGGCCTGTGTCTGTGCATTCTCCTTAGCCAGAATATTGCTGTGTTGACGAAACCTGCTTTCTGTTCTTTCCCCACACAGTTGCGATCGCTAAACCCCATCTGATGTTTCTCTGGAGCACTTTCTCTGTATATCATGGATTTCTTTGCATTCTGTCCCTAACTATTTGTGTATGAATTTTGCATTTTTTTCTTGTTAGTGATGTCGGATTTATGTGATTTTGTTACAGAGCAGCACCATAAGTGCATCAGCAGTTCCCTGCGAGGGGAAAGAACCAGGTGCTGGCCAAGCAGCAACAACTTCGGCTCATCCACCCCCAGGGCCAACCGGTCCTGCAAATCCATTCCGGAGGGTAGGGCCTCCTCACGCTCACCCCCCTGCAGGAACGTGGCCAGCCACCCGTGCTTCCACAGTTTTGCATACGGGTGCTCCTGACATAGGGCCACTACCACCGCGTGTAGGAGGTATGTGATTTGGTTTGTCAGGGCTTTTTTCCCCCTCTTCCTTGAAAGCTACGAAGTTGAAACACTAGTTTTGTACGTGAAGGAGATGCTCACTTGACCGTGGCTCATCTAGTCACAAGAGGGTAAGCAAGAGCCAAAGATTTTGGCTCTAATGCCATGGGAATGAAGCGTGACTTTTCAGATTGGGAAGGGAGCCAGCCAGCCATAGACAGCCTTAACGTGAATCACCTGAATGAGGGGCAGTTGCATACAGATTGTAATACTTGAGAAAACCACTTGCTTCCTTTTTCCCTCTTACACTAACACGGGCATTATTTCACTCTCTATTAGTTGATAGAAACCAGTTATGCTGGCTGCTACTGAAGATGATCCTGATTTCCCTTGTCCACAAAAGGACTCGGTGAAATGGTCTTTCGTGAGCAGCTGCTGTACAGTCCTAGTCTATTTACTACCTAGTGAGTGTAAGGCTGCTTCGATCCTGTTTGGCCTCATTCTTCCTGACTCTTTTGGCTTTTGTGGGTAACTTGAGATAAGCAACAAACAAAGAGAAAGCTGTGGGGTGGGTGGCGCTGGGGGAAATTGATTGCTTGACTCTTCTCACCTACCATTCACAAAGAACCAGGTGACTGGAGAATGAACGGTCGTGTGACAAATGCTGGGCCACGGCCCGTGAACTGTCTTGTCTGATGTCATTTCTGCCCGTGCTTTGGAAATGGAAGGCCAAGGAAAATGAGTTTTGTGGAAGGGGCTGGGGGATTTTTTCAGATATACTTTTGGATGCAGCCAAGTGTTTGCCCACCTTTCAGCCAGTCCTACTTGCATTTGGCTAAGATGTCCCAAACCAAACTACTGTTTTCCCGTCACTCATTTCCTTCAACAGCCTCATGGCACTGTCTGAAGTTGGCCAATCTAGGTATGTGGGTATCCGTGGTGAGTGGACAAGAGGAAGAACTTTTGAAAGACAAGGAAGACATTGATAAGAGATTCCCTCGGGAAAGGCTGTCTCTTGGGGCGTGGGAAGCATGCGGAGATCCGGTGGCCATATTGGGTTTCTGTTGTGTTGTTGTCGTTTGTACGATTTAACGGACAAGCATTATGAGAGTGAGCGTGAGGGTCAGAGGTGATCTTGGACCCTTGGATCAGTGTGCCCATGGCTGCGATGGCATGGCGTAAGAGGTGATGGCATCGCAGTGGGCACGTTCACACACTGTATCGTTGGACAAGCCATGGCATATTTGTTTAGGAAATCGGGGATTCAGGAAGGCTTATTTTTCTTTACCTGAAAAGCAGGGCTACAGGGGAGAGGCGGCAGGGGTGTGTGGGCTGCGTGTTGGGTTTCTGGATTCTTGTGTTTGTGTTTTAGAGAGTAGCTGCTGTTTAGGGGAGAGGTAGCAGAGTCACACAGAGAAAAGAAGTGCCAAGAGAGCTTGCATCCTCTGCCCGACTCCACACAAACTACAGCCAAATCGAGGCCGTTGTGATGGTGGGAACCAGGAGTGTGTTCCGAGTTGGTTTGTGTTTGCAGGGTCTGATGGCCTTGGGCCCGCCTCTGCTGGTTTTCCTGGTTTGGAAGCAGGAAGCGGGATTAGAAAAGAGAGCAGCAGCCAGTGCTCCCCATGGTGGCCATTAGTATGTTGGTGAAGTCTGTACTTAATGGATATGAAGCATCTGACACGTTGTGCATTCAAAATGTGCCATCTCACACTCTTCACCATTCAGTGGCCACATAGCGAGTGTAGGTGCGTTTCAGGAGGATGGATGTTGTCAGTTGTTGAGGAGGAACGTTGCTTCCATGTCAACAGATGGAAGGCCAGGCACTACGAAGCTGGCAGTATGTTGAAGGAGATGATCAGGTTGAAATGTTCAGGTTCCAGTTGTCATTGATGTGGGCTGTTAGTGAGTGAGTGAGTGAGTGAGTGAGTGAGTGAGTGTGTTTTCCCAGGGCGGGGAGTTTGAGGGCTCTTAGTTTTCCATCTCTTCTGGCTGTCCAAGTGGCTCAGGTGTAGGTAAAGTGATGTGTGAGCCCCAGATTGATCTAGGCTTAGCACGGTGTCAGTCAAGTACAAAATGAACATGACTTCGAGGACAAGGCTGTTGGCAACTGGCTGAACTGACGGATTGTGGAGTCTGGTGAATCGGGAGAGGATTGAGCAAGTGAGGACGCTGAGAGGTCGGAGAACTAGCACTTTGGTGCGAGCACCAAGTGAGCTGCAGTGTGAGTGAGTAGCCGAGAAAGCAAGGGAAGGGTCAAAGAGTTGTATTCCCAGGAGGGATGTGTGAATGGATGTCCTCGGACGCTGAGCAGTTCCCGATCATAGAGTCCAGGAATACGTATTGCCCAGTGGGGTCTCGTGTTGGCCAGTATTCATTGAAGGAAGAATCAGGAAGCAGGAGCAGAATGGCAGGAAGAAGAGAGGTGCTACTCTCTCGACAGCTTCTCAGTGCTGCTGCAGCAGGTGGGTTGCCAAGTGCCAGCTGCAGAGACCTCAACTTCATTTGGCTGTAGAGCATTTGGCATAGCAGGAGTTCCAGCGGCCTCAGGGTATTCTTGTGGCCATGGATAAGGAGGCAGGTGTCAAGCTGGCTTATGCACTGACCTGGATGTGGGAGATATCAGTGTCCCTTGCGATCCAGAAACGTCCCAAGAACAAAATGCTAAGATCCACGATGTTCATGGTTTCCTTTTTCTCTTTCTTTCTTTTTAATAATGTGTAGGTCCAAACCTATTTTCCGAGCAAGACTCCAACCAAGCAGCTAACCAAGACAAACTGGAGGTAAGTCCTGACAGTGTAATTTTACCCGTGTGTGTGCGGGAGCTTTGTGATCCCTCCTTTTTTTGCAGAACAGACAGAACAAATGACCAGGGGGTCATTTGTTTTCTCTAGAAATCTGTTTCTTTTCTGAGTCAACACCTCTCAGGGAGTACACCAGTGTAGCAGGGCATTTGGTTCCCCCCTTCGGATGTACATTGGAATCATTGGGCGTAATGTTTTGAGAATCTACTTTCCTGAGTTTCTCAGTTTGTTCCTCAGCCACATCTGGAGTAAGCTGCCCACTTGTTCTTTGCCTTCTCGGGATAAGCGTGCTAGGTAGTCTACATCGGGGTTCTCCTGGCCTGTGTCTGTGCATTCTCCTTAGCCAGAATATTGCTGTGTTGACGAAACCTGCTTTCTGTTCTTTCCCCACACAGTTGCGATCGCTAAAACCCATCTGATGTTTCTCTGGAGCACTTTCTCTGTATATCATGGATTTCTTTGCATTCTGTCCCTAACTATTTGTGTATGAATTTTGCATTTTTTTCTTGTTAGTGATGTCGGATTTATGTGATTTTGTTACAGAGCAGCACCATAAGTGCATCAGCAGTTCCCTGCGAGGGGAAAGAACCAGGTGCTGGCCAAGCAGCAACAACTTCGGCTCATCCACCCCCAGGGCCAACCGGTCCTGCAAATCCATTCCGGAGGGTAGGGCCTCCTCACGCTCACCCCCCTGCAGGAACGTGGCCAGCCACCCGTGCTTCCACAGTTTTGCATACGGGTGCTCCTGACATAGGGCCACTACCACCGCGTGTAGGAGGTATGTGATTTGGTTTGTCAGGGCTTTTTTCCCCCTCTTCCTTGAAAGCTACGAAGTTGAAACACTAGTTTTGTACGTGAAGGAGATGCTCACTTGACCGTGGCTCATCTAGTCACAAGAGGGTAAGCAAGAGCCAAAGATTTTGGCTCTAATGCCATGGGAATGAAGCGTGACTTTTCAGATTGGGAAGGGAGCCAGCCAGCCATAGACAGCCTTAACGTGAATCACCTGAATGAGGGGCAGTTGCATACAGATTGTAATACTTGAGAAAACCACTTGCTTCCTTTTTCCCTCTTACACTAACACGGGCATTATTTCACTCTCTATTAGTTGATAGAAACCAGTTATGCTGGCTGCTACTGAAGATGATCCTGATTTCCCTTGTCCACAAAAGGACTCGGTGAAATGGTCTTTCGTGAGCAGCTGCTGTACAGTCCTAGTCTATTTACTACCTAGTGAGTGTAAGGCTGCTTCGATCCTGTTTGGCCTCATTCTTCCTGACTCTTTTGGCTTTTGTGGGTAACTTGAGATAAGCAACAAACAAAGAGAAAGCTGTGGGGTGGGTGGCGCTGGGGGAAATTGATTGCTTGACTCTTCTCACCTACCATTCACAAAGAACCAGGTGACTGGAGAATGAACGGTCGTGTGACAAATGCTGGGCCACGGCCCGTGAACTGTCTTGTCTGATGTCATTTCTGCCCGTGCTTTGGAAATGGAAGGCCAAGGAAAATGAGTTTTGTGGAAGGGGCTGGGGGATTTTTTCAGATATACTTTTGGATGCAGCCAAGTGTTTGCCCACCTTTCAGCCAGTCCTACTTGCATTTGGCTAAGATGTCCCAAACCAAACTACTGTTTTCCCGTCACTCATTTCCTTCAACAGCCTCATGGCACTGTCTGAAGTTGGCCAATCTAGGTATGTGGGTATCCGTGGTGAGTGGACAAGAGGAAGAACTTTTGAAAGACAAGGAAGACATTGATAAGAGATTCCCTCGGGAAAGGCTGTCTCTTGGGGCGTGGGAAGCATGCGGAGATCCGGTGGCCATATTGGGTTTCTGTTGTGTTGTTGTCGTTTGTACGATTTAACGGACAAGCATTATGAGAGTGAGCGTGAGGGTCAGAGGTGATCTTGGACCCTTGGATCAGTGTGCCCATGGCTGCGATGGCATGGCGTAAGAGGTGATGGCATCGCAGTGGGCACGTTCACACACTGTATCGTTGGACAAGCCATGGCATATTTGTTTAGGAAATCGGGGATTCAGGAAGGCTTATTTTTCTTTACCTGAAAAGCAGGGCTACAGGGGAGAGGCGGCAGGGGTGTGTGGGCTGCGTGTTGGGTTTCTGGATTCTTGTGTTTGTGTTTTAGAGAGTAGCTGCTGTTTAGGGGAGAGGTAGCAGAGTCACACAGAGAAAAGAAGTGCCAAGAGAGCTTGCATCCTCTGCCCGACTCCACACAAACTACAGCCAAATCGAGGCCGTTGTGATGGTGGGAACCAGGAGTGTGTTCCGAGTTGGTTTGTGTTTGCAGGGTCTGATGGCCTTGGGCCCGCCTCTGCTGGTTTTCCTGGTTTGGAAGCAGGAAGCGGGATTAGAAAAGAGAGCAGCAGCCAGTGCTCCCCATGGTGGCCATTAGTATGTTGGTGAAGTCTGTACTTAATGGATATGAAGCATCTGACACGTTGTGCATTCAAAATGTGCCATCTCACACTCTTCACCATTCAGTGGCCACATAGCGAGTGTAGGTGCGTTTCAGGAGGATGGATGTTGTCAGTTGTTGAGGAGGAACGTTGCTTCCATGTCAACAGATGGAAGGCCAGGCACTACGAAGCTGGCAGTATGTTGAAGGAGATGATCAGGTTGAAATGTTCAGGTTCCAGTTGTCATTGATGTGGGCTGTTGTGAGTGAGTGAGTGAGTGAGTGAGTGTGTTTTCCCAGGGTGGGGAGTTTGAGGGCTCTTAGTTTTCCATCTCTTCTGGCTGTCCAAGTGGCTCAGGTGTAGGTAAAGTGATGTGTGAGCCCCAGATTGATCTATGCTTAGCACGGTGTCAGTCAAGTACAAAATGAACATGACTTCGAGGACAAGGCTGTTGGCAACTGGCTGAACTGACAGATTGTGGAGTCTGGTGAATCGGGAGAGGATTGAGCAAGTGAGGACGCTGAGAGGTCGGAGAACTAGCACTTTGGTGCGAGCACCAAGTGAGCTGCAGTGTGAGTGAGTAGCCGAGAAAGCAAGGGAAGGGTCAAAGAGTTGTATTCCCAGGAGGGATGTGTGAATGGATGTCCTCGGACGCTGAGCAGTTCCCGATCATAGAGTCCAGGAATACGTATTGCCCAGTGGGGTCTCGTGTTGGCCAGTATTCATTGAAGGAAGAATCAGGAAGCAGGAGCAGAATGGCAGGAAGAAGAGAGGTGCTACTCTCTCGACAGCTTCTCAGTGCTGCTGCAGCAGGTGGGTTGCCAAGTGCCAGCTGCAGAGACCTCAACTTCATTTGGCTGTAGAGCATTTGGCATAGCAGGAGTTCCAGCGGCCTCAGGGTATTCTTGTGGCCATGGATAAGGAGGCAGGTGTCAAGCTGGCTTATGCACTGACCTGGATGTGGGAGATATCAGTGTCCCTTGCGATCCAGAAACGTCCCAAGAACAAAATGCTAAGATCCACGATGTTCATGGTTTCCTTTTTCTCTTTCTTTCTTTTTAATAATGTGTAGGTCCAAACCTATTTTCCGAGCAAGACTCCAACCAAGCAGCTAACCAAGACAAACTGGAGGTAAGTCCTGACAGTGTAATTTTACCCGTGTGTGTGCGGGAGCTTTGTGATCCCTCCTTTTTTTGCAGAACAGACAGAACAAATGACCAGGGGGTCATTTGTTTTCTCTAGAAATCTGTTTCTTTTCTGAGTCAACACCTCTCAGGGAGTACACCAGTGTAGCAGGGCATTTGGTTCCCCCCTTCGGATGTACATTGGAATCATTGGGCGTAATGTTTTGAGAATCTACTTTCCTGAGTTTCTCAGTTTGTTCCTCAGCCACATCTGGAGTAAGCTGCCCACTTGTTCTTTGCCTTCTCGGGATAAGCGTGCTAGGTAGTCTACATCGGGGTTCTCCTGGCCTGTGTCTGTGCATTCTCCTTAGCCAGAATATTGCTGTGTTGACGAAACCTGCTTTCTGTTCTTTCCCCACACAGTTGCGATCGCTAAAACCCATCTGATGTTTCTCTGGAGCACTTTCTCTGTATATCATGGATTTCTTTGCATTCTGTCCCTAACTATTTGTGTATGAATTTTGCATTTTTTTCTTGTTAGTGATGTCGGATTTATGTGATTTTGTTACAGAGCAGCACCATAAGTGCATCAGCAGTTCCCTGCGAGGGGAAAGAACCAGGTGCTGGCCAAGCAGCAACAACTTCGGCTCATCCACCCCCAGGGCCAACCGGTCCTGCGAATCCATTCCGGAGGGTAGGGCCTCCTCACGCTCACCCCCCTGCAGGAACGTGGCCAGCCACCCGTGCTTCCACAGTTTTGCATACGGGTGCTCCTGACATAGGGCCACTACCACCGCGTGTAGGAGGTATGTGATTTGGTTTGTCAGGGCTTTTTTCCCCCTCTTCCTTGAAAGCTACGAAGTTGAAACACTAGTTTTGTACGTGAAGGAGATGCTCACTTGACCGTGGCTCATCTAGTCACAAGAGGGTAAGCAAGAGCCAAAGATTTTGGCTCTAATGCCATGGGAATGAAGCGTGACTTTTCAGATTGGGAAGGGAGCCAGCCAGCCATAGACAGCCTTAACGTGAATCACCTGAATGAGGGGCAGTTGCATACAGATTGTAATACTTGAGAAAACCACTTGCTTCCTTTTTCCCTCTTACACTAACACGGGCATTATTTCACTCTCTATTAGTTGATAGAAACCAGTTATGCTGGCTGCTACTGAAGATGATCCTGATTTCCCTTGTCCACAAAAGGACTCGGTGAAATGGTCTTTCGTGAGCAGCTGCTGTACAGTCCTAGTCTATTTACTACCTAGTGAGTGTAAGGCTGCTTCGATCCTGTTTGGCCTCATTCTTCCTGACTCTTTTGGCTTTTGTGGGTAACTTGAGATAAGCAACAAACAAAGAGAAAGCTGTGGGGTGGGTGGCGCTGGGGGAAATTGATTGCTTGACTCTTCTCACCTACCATTCACAAAGAACCAGGTGACTGGAGAATGAACGGTCGTGTGACAAATGCTGGGCCACGGCCCGTGAACTGTCTTGTCTGATGTCATTTCTGCCCGTGCTTTGGAAATGGAAGGCCAAGGAAAATGAGTTTTGTGGAAGGGGCTGGGGGATTTTTTCAGATATACTTTTGGATGCAGCCAAGTGTTTGCCCACCTTTCAGCCAGTCCTACTTGCATTTGGCTAAGATGTCCCAAACCAAACTACTGTTTTCCCGTCACTCATTTCCTTCAACAGCCTCATGGCACTGTCTGAAGTTGGCCAATCTAGGTATGTGGGTATCCGTGGTGAGTGGACAAGAGGAAGAACTTTTGAAAGACAAGGAAGACATTGATAAGAGATTCCCTCGGGAAAGGCTGTCTCTTGGGGCGTGGGAAGCATGCGGAGATCCGGTGGCCATATTGGGTTTCTGTTGTGTTGTTGTCGTTTGTACGATTTAACGGACAAGCATTATGAGAGTGAGCGTGAGGGTCAGAGGTGATCTTGGACCCTTGGATCAGTGTGCCCATGGCTGCGATGGCATGGCGTAAGAGGTGATGGCATCGCAGTGGGCACGTTCACACACTGTATCGTTGGACAAGCCATGGCATATTTGTTTAGGAAATCGGGGATTCAGGAAGGCTTATTTTTCTTTACCTGAAAAGCAGGGCTACAGGGGAGAGGCGGCAGGGGTGTGTGGGCTGCGTGTTGGGTTTCTGGATTCTTGTGTTTGTGTTTTAGAGAGTAGCTGCTGTTTAGGGGAGAGGTAGCAGAGTCACACAGAGAAAAGAAGTGCCAAGAGAGCTTGCATCCTCTGCCCGACTCCACACAAACTACAGCCAAATCGAGGCCGTTGTGATGGTGGGAACCAGGAGTGTGTTCCGAGTTGGTTTGTGTTTGCAGGGTCTGATGGCCTTGGGCCCGCCTCTGCTGGTTTTCCTGGTTTGGAAGCAGGAAGCGGGATTAGAAAAGAGAGCAGCAGCCAGTGCTCCCCATGGTGGCCATTAGTATGTTGGTGAAGTCTGTACTTAATGGATATGAAGCATCTGACACGTTGTGCATTCAAAATGTGCCATCTCACACTCTTCACCATTCAGTGGCCACATAGCGAGTGTAGGTGCGTTTCAGGAGGATGGATGTTGTCAGTTGTTGAGGAGGAACGTTGCTTCCATGTCAACAGATGGAAGGCCAGGCACTACGAAGCTGGCAGTATGTTGAAGGAGATGATCAGGTTGAAATGTTCAGGTTCCAGTTGTCATTGATGTGGGCTGTTAGTGAGTGAGTGAGTGAGTGAGTGAGTGAGTGAGTGTGTTTTCCCAGGGCGGGGAGTTTGAGGGCTCTTAGTTTTCCATCTCTTCTGGCTGTCCAAGTGGCTCAGGTGTAGGTAAAGTGATGTGTGAGCCCCAGATTGATCTAGGCTTAGCACGGTGTCAGTCAAGTACAAAATGAACATGACTTCGAGGACAAGGCTGTTGGCAACTGGCTGAACTGACGGATTGTGGAGTCTGGTGAATCGGGAGAGGATTGAGCAAGTGAGGACGCTGAGAGGTCGGAGAACTAGCACTTTGGTGCGAGCACCAAGTGAGCTGCAGTGTGAGTGAGTAGCCGAGAAAGCAAGGGAAGGGTCAAAGAGTTGTATTCCCAGGAGGGATGTGTGAATGGATGTCCTCGGACGCTGAGCAGTTCCCGATCATAGAGTCCAGGAATACGTATTGCCCAGTGGGGTCTCGTGTTGGCCAGTATTCATTGAAGGAAGAATCAGGAAGCAGGAGCAGAATGGCAGGAAGAAGAGAGGTGCTACTCTCTCGACAGCTTCTCAGTGCTGCTGCAGCAGGTGGGTTGCCAAGTGCCAGCTGCAGAGACCTCAACTTCATTTGGCTGTAGAGCATTTGGCATAGCAGGAGTTCCAGCGGCCTCAGGGTATTCTTGTGGCCATGGATAAGGAGGCAGGTGTCAAGCTGGCTTATGCACTGACCTGGATGTGGGAGATATCAGTGTCCCTTGCGATCCAGAAACGTCCCAGGAACAAAATGCTAAGATCCACGATGTTCATGGTTTCCTTTTTCTCTTTCTTTCTTTTTAATAATGTGTAGGTCCAAACCTATTTTCCGAGCAAGACTCCAACCAAGCAGCTAACCAAGACAAACTGGAGGTAAGTCCTGACAGTGTAATTTTACCCGTGTGTGTGCGGGAGCTTTGTGATCCCTCCTTTTTTTGCAGAACAGACAGAACAAATGACCAGGGGGTCATTTGTTTTCTCTAGAAATCTGTTTCTTTTCTGAGTCAACACCTCTCAGGGAGTACACCAGTGTAGCAGGGCATTTGGTTCCCCCCTTCGGATGTACATTGGAATCATTGGGCGTAATGTTTTGAGAATCTACTTTCCTGAGTTTCTCAGTTTGTTCCTCAGCCACATCTGGAGTAAGCTGCCCACTTGTTCTTTGCCTTCTCGGGATAAGCGTGCTAGGTAGTCTACATCGGGGTTCTCCTGGCCTGTGTCTGTGCATTCTCCTTAGCCAGAATATTGCTGTGTTGACGAAACCTGCTTTCTGTTCTTTCCCCACACAGTTGCGATCGCTAAAACCCATCTGATGTTTCTCTGGAGCACTTTCTCTGTATATCATGGATTTCTTTGCATTCTGTCCCTAACTATTTGTGTATGAATTTTGCATTTTTTTCTTGTTAGTGATGTCGGATTTATGTGATTTTGTTACAGAGCAGCACCATAAGTGCATCAGCAGTTCCCTGCGAGGGGAAAGAACCAGGTGCTGGCCAAGCAGCAACAACTTCGGCTCATCCACCCCCAGGGCCAACCGGTCCTGCAAATCCATTCCGGAGGGTAGGGCCTCCTCACGCTCACCCCCCTGCAGGAACGTGGCCAGCCACCCGTGCTTCCACAGTTTTGCATACGGGTGCTCCTGACATAGGGCCACTACCACCGCGTGTAGGAGGTATGTGATTTGGTTTGTCAGGGCTTTTTTCCCCCTCTTCCTTGAAAGCTACGAAGTTGAAACACTAGTTTTGTACGTGAAGGAGATGCTCACTTGACCGTGGCTCATCTAGTCACAAGAGGCTAAGCAAGAGCCAAAGATTTTGGCTCTAATGCCATGGGAATGAAGCGTGACTTTTCAGATTGGGAAGGGAGCCAGCCAGCCATAGACAGCCTTAACGTGAATCACCTGAATGAGGGGCAGTTGCATACAGATTGTAATACTTGAGAAAACCACTTGCTTCCTTTTTCCCTCTTCCCTGGTTTCCCTTGTCCACAAAAGGACTCGGTGAAATGGTCTTTCGTGAGCAGCTGCTGTACAGTCCTAGTCTATTTACTACCTAGTGAGTGTAAGGCTGCTTCGATCCTGTTTGGCCTCATTCTTCCTGACTCTTTTGGCTTTTGTGGGTAACTTGAGATAAGCAACAAACAAAGAGAAAGCTGTGGGGTGGGTGGCGCTGGGGGACATTGATTGCTTGACTCTTCTCACCTACCATTCACAAAGAACCAGGTGACTGGAGAATGAACGGTCGTGTGACAAATGCTGGGCCACGGCCCGTGAACTGTCTTGTCTGATGTCATTTCTGCCCGTGCTTTGGAAATGGAAGGCCAAGGAAAATGAGTTTTGTGGAAGGGGCTGGGGGATTTTTTCAGATATACTTTTGGATGCAGCCAAGTGTTTGCCCACCTTTCAGCCAGTCCTACTTGCATTTGGCTAAGATGTCCCAAGCCAAACTACTGTTTTCCCGTCACTCATTTCCTTCAACAGCCTCATGGCACTGTCTGAAGTTGGCCAATCTAGGTATGTGGGTATCCGTGGTGAGTGGACAAGAGGAAGAACTTTTGAAAGACAAGGAAGACATTGATAAGAGATTCCCTCGGGAAAGGCTGTCTCTTGGGGCGTGGGAAGCATGCGGAGATCCGGTGGCCATATTGGGTTTCTGTTGTGTTGTTGTCGTTTGTACGATTTAACGGACAAGCATTATGAGAGTGAGCGTGAGGGTCAGAGGTGATCTTGGACCCTTGGATCAGTGTGCCCATGGCTGCGATGGCATGGCGTAAGAGGTGATGGCATCGCAGTGGGCACGTTCACACACTGTATCGTTGGACAAGCCATGGCATATTTGTTTAGGAAATCGGGGATTCAGGAAGGCTTATTTTTCTTTACCTGAAAAGCAGGGCTACAGGGGAGAGGCGGCAGGGGTGTGTGGGCTGCGTGTTGGGTTTCTGGATTCTTGTGTTTGTGTTTTAGAGAGTAGCTGCTGTTTAGGGGAGAGGTAGCAGAGTCACACAGAGAAAAGAAGTGCCAAGAGAGCTTGCATCCTCTGCCCGACTCCACACAAACTACAGCCAAATCGAGGCCGTTGTGATGGTGGGAACCAGGAGTGTGTTCCGAGTTGGTTTGTGTTTGCAGGGTCTGATGGCCTTGGGCCCGCCTCTGCTGGTTTTCCTGGTTTGGAAGCAGGAAGCGGGATTAGAAAAGAGAGCAGCAGCCAGTGCTCCCCATGGTGGCCATTAGTATGTTGGTGAAGTCTGTACTTAATGGATATGAAGCATCTGACACGTTGTGCATTCAAAATGTGCCATCTCACACTCTTCACCATTCAGTGGCCACATAGCGAGTGTAGGTGCGTTTCAGGAGGATGGATGTTGTCAGTTGTTGAGGAGGAACGTTGCTTCCATGTCAACAGATGGAAGGCCAGGCACTACGAAGCTGGCAGTATGTTGAAGGAGATGATCAGGTTGAAATGTTCAGGTTCCAGTTGTCATTGATGTGGGCTGTTGTGAGTGAGTGAGTGAGTGAGTGAGTGTGTTTTCCCAGGGTGGGGAGTTTGAGGGCTCTTAGTTTTCCATCTCTTCTGGCTGTCCAAGTGGCTCAGGTGTAGGTAAAGTGATGTGTGAGCCCCAGATTGATCTAGGCTTAGCACGGTGTCAGTCAAGTACAAAATGAACATGACTTCGAGGACAAGGCTGTTGGCAACTGGCTGAACTGACGGATTGTGGAGTCTGGTGAATCGGGAGAGGATTGAGCAAGTGAGGACGCTGAGAGGTCGGAGAACTAGCACTTTGGTGCGAGCACCAAGTGAGCTGCAGTGTGAGTGAGTAGCCGAGAAAGCAAGGGAAGGGTCAAAGAGTTGTATTCCCAGGAGGGATGTGTGAATGGATGTCCTCGGACGCTGAGCAGTTCCCGATCATAGAGTCCAGGAATACGTATTGCCCAGTGGGGTCTCGTGTTGGCCAGTATTCATTGAAGGAAGAATCAGGAAGCAGGAGCAGAATGGCAGGAAGAAGAGAGGTGCTACTCTCTCGACAGCTTCTCAGTGTTGCTGTAGCAGGTGGGTTGCCAAGTGCCAGCTGCAGAGACCTCAGCTTCATTTGGCTGTAGAGCATTTGGCATAGCAGGAGTTCCAGCGGCCTCAGGGTATTCTTGTGGCCATGGATAAGGAGGCAGGTGTCAAGCTGGCTTATGCACCGACCTGGATGTGGGAGATATCACAGTGTCCCTTGCGATCCAGAAACGTCCCAAGAACAAAATGCTAAGACCCACGATGTTCATGGTTTCCTTTTTCTCTTTCTTTCTTTTTAATAATGTGTAGGTCCAAACCTATTTTCCGAGCAAGACTCCAACCAAGCAGCTAACCAAGACAAACTGGAGGTAAGTCCTGACAGTGTAATTTTACCCGTGTGTGTGCGGGAGCTTTGTGATCCCTCCTTTTTTTGCAGAACAGACAGAACAAATGACCAGGGGGTCATTTGTTTTCTCTAGAAATCTGTTTCTTTTCTGAGTCAACACCTCTCAGGGAGTACACCAGTGTAGCAGGGCATTTGGTTCCCCCCTTCGGATGTACATTGGAATCATTGGGCGTAATGTTTTGAGAATCTACTTTCCTGAGTTTCTCAGTTTGTTCCTCAGCCACATCTGGAGTAAGCTGCCCACTTGTTCTTTGCCTTCTCGGGATAAGCGTGCTAGGTAGTCTACATCGGGGTTCTCCTGGCCTGTGTCTGTGCATTCTCCTTAGCCAGAATATTGCTGTGTTGACGAAACCTGCTTTCTGTTCTTTCCCCACACAGTTGCGATCGCTAAAACCCATCTGATGTTTCTCTGGAGCACTTTCTCTGTATATCATGGATTTCTTTGCATTCTGTCCCTAACTATTTGTGTATGAATTTTGCATTTTTTTCTTGTTAGTGATGTCGGATTTATGTGATTTTGTTACAGAGCAGCACCATAAGTGCATCAGCAGTTCCCTGCGAGGGGAAAGAACCAGGTGCTGGCCAAGCAGCATCAACTTCGGCTCATCCACCCCAAGGGCCAACCGGTCCTGCGAATCCATTCCGGAGGGTAGGGCCTCCTCACGCTCACCCCCCTGCAGGAACGTGGCCAGCCACCCATGCTTCCACAGTTTTGCATACAGGTGCTCCTGACATAGGGCCACTACCACCGCGTGTAGGAGGTATGTGATTTGGTTTGTCAGGGCTTTTTTCCCCCTCTTCCTTGAAAGCTACGAAGTTGAAACACTAGTTTTGTACGTGAAGGAGATGCTCACTTGACCGTGGCTCATCTAGTCACAAGAGGGTAAGCAAGAGCCAAAGATTTTGGCTCTAATGCCATGGGAATGAAGCGTGACTTTTCAGATTGGGAAGGGAGCCAGCCAGCCATAGACAGCCTTAACGTGAATCACCTGAATGTGGGGCCGTTGCATACAGGAAAGGGGTGATTCTGTAAGGTTTATTTTTCTTTACCTGAAAAGCAGGGCTACAAGGAAGAGGCACCAGGGGTCAATGCTTGTTTTGTTGGTTTTGTTTGTGTTTTTATTTTTGTATTTTACTTTAAGATTTATTTATTTTTAGGGGATTTGTAGAATTTTAAACCTAATTATTTTGTAAACATAATTCTTGCCTCCCCATTTTTTCTTTTTAAATGGCATGTGTTTATGACTGTTTTTTAATCTAGCTATTTTTGTGTGTTTTACCTCTTATTTCTCTTGTTGAATATTTTGCATCCCTTGAATCTAATCATAGTGTTTGTGTGGTTAAATTATGAATTTCTTCTAGCAGTTATTCTTTCAAGTAATTTCCCTTTAGCTGTTTGTTTCAGCTGCTCAGTATTTGTATATTTACTCATTTTTGAAATTAATTTTATTATAATTGTTTTCCAGTACTCTTTGCATCGATGTCAAATGGTTTGCAAAACTGGTGAAATGACTAATAAATTGCTTGTGTTATTTTAGTGTTTTCCATTTTGCTTTTTAATACTAAATTACCTGAAAGTGTTTTTAACATGTAGTATGAAATGATTTTCAAGTTATCTTTTGTTTTTTAAGTTTGTGTTTTGGGCCATGTCTTATCTGTTGGATGATAGCATTTACTGTATTCTATGCTTCACAGAAATTCTTTTTCATAGTTTTGGATTAGTAATTTTTTCCTCCCACATACATTCCTCTATTTTGCTTGAAGATGTTATAGTTTTCTTAGTATTCTTAAAAATTTACATTAAGGTATGATTCTATTTAAATGTTGCTTAGAAAATTGTTTTTCATTTTATGGTTTATACAATCTGTAATTAAAACAACAAATCAAAACCTTTTTTTCCAATTTTTTTCAGCACTGCAAAATATTTTCAATAAGGGATTATTGTCCTTCGTATCTTCTTTTTCTGGAATTTTTCACACCCACACTCTGCAAGCGGAAAAATTTTAATCAGTGCACCAGCTTTAACCAGCTCCAGAACATCACAAGCCAAGAAGGAAATCAAAATTGTTTTGATCACTCAGCCAATATAATCTTGTAGTCTCTCAAGTTTATCTTTTAGTAATGGCTCTTACTTATGTGTCTTTTTTGCTCACAATGAACCATCTTGCAACTTTTAAATAAAGATCATTTAAATATAAATCTTATGAGAATTTATTTGCATTTGATTTTATTCTAGAATGTGAAGTTACTGTGTTTTTATTAATCTACTGTTACATACATGCATACAATAAGAGTTGTTTTTTCACATAGTCTTATAGTTGGGCATATTTTCAATCCTAAGGTTATGTTTTTATTGCAGAAAGTGCACTTCTTAAGTTGGCAGGGTAATGTGAATGCAAATTTATGCTTTATTATGTGATCGTAATTGATGTAAAAGCTTCTTTGGCTTTGCTAGTAGCAGTTTAATGAGCTAGTTTTTCCTGTACATGTTTCCACTAGTTATAGTTTTGTCTCTTGAACTCAAACCTTTGTGTCTAAAATGAGTCTAAAAATCACTTTGTGATTTCAGGTTGTTTTTCATTTTTTAATAATTAGGTACTCTACTTGTAAATATTTGAATGATGTAAAGACAAATTATTTTTCAACTAAAAAGTGAGGAATGAAGCTTTGCCCTACTAGTTAAGATGCTGATTAACTTTTGTGGGAAACCATGATTAAGCTCTGGATGAACCATCTGGAAATTGAACCAGCAAATTTATTTCTTTCCCTTTTTCTCTGTTCTGCAGCCTTTTAAAAAGCTTACATCGGTTAAAAATATTTTCATTTGTATGTCAGAGATTCAAAATGAGGAGAGAGAAATCCTCTATCTACTGGTTCACACCTAGCTGAGCCTGTCTGAACCCAATCTTAAGCCAGACATGAGGAGAACCATCCCAGGGGCCCAAATGAATTCAGGATGCATCTTCCTCTGTTTTCCCACATGCATTAACTGGGAGATGTATTAGTAGTGGAGCACATTGGATTTGATCTGTCCACCATATAGCATGCCTGTCTATCAAAGGGAAAGGTTTAACCTACTATAAAATTCTGCAGAAGAGCATAAAAGTACCTCTTTCTCTAGTGGGGACTGGAACTTAAAGTGTGACATCCATGCCGAGAGGAACTTTGGGATACAGGGTACACAGGTGTGATGAATGAATGCACACTTTATTGAATTTTTCAGGTCTTATACCAATTTTTTTTTCAGTCAAGCAGGTTTGTAAAAGTTACAAGTTAATGGAACAGTGGTAAGCAAACTACTTCACCAATAGGTTACAAGGGATTAGGGGAAACAATCACAAGGCTCCAAACAGCTGGATAAGTAAACATGAATTACAGGAACCCACACTGGTAAACAGATTTAACTAGAAATAGAATCCAACAGAATTGTGTTTGTGCTCAGATATGTTTAGGCCACAATCACTGAAGGAACAGGGAGATTATGAAGATGCTTCACACCTCCCCAGACATGTTAACCAGCCCAAGGTTTATCTGCTATGTCAGTAGGGAGTCTGCTCCCTGCAGCATTCTCAGACTGCCTTAAAGAGTTAAGATTCAGAGTCCTCAGGCATTGTGATCTGGGTTTTCAGGGGCAAATCTCCACAATGAATAAATCTCCACACTGCTTACTTTTTCTGTTATGTTTCCCAGAGCAAGGTCTCTAACAGTTTCTTACAGGCCTTTTCAAGAATTCCGTATGCACACATACACATACAGCTACTTTAAAACACTATGAGAACAGACTTAAAAGATTAGTGTTTTTCTTTAAAATTCACAAAATACATTAGTGAATAAATGTAAAAACATTTTTATAGGTGAGCTATATGATGGAGACTAGCATATCCGAAGTGAAGATATATTGCAGTATACATGTCTGTTCCTTTATAAAAGGAGGAATCCCAATGAAAACTTGATACATGTAACTTTACAGTAGCATACTAGACTATGTACAATTGTCTATAATTACAATGCTACAATATATTGAAATAGCAGAATGTAGGACTTAAGGTTGTAGCTGAAGGAGTGTATTATTGTTATAATACAGGGGGAACTGGCAGAAGCTATGGAAGGGTGGAGGGAGGAATCCCTGTACATGTGGAACTGTAGCATAAAGATAATAATATAAAATATATAAATTGTTTTTAAAAAACCATGAAATTCATGCTAGGGACTTTTAAAAAGCTTGTCTATAAGGCATATTACACAAAAAGGATTCAATGAATTTTGATTTTTGTATTAAAATAACTTCATTGTTTAAAAGAATTTTTTTTTTGAATGACAGATTTCTACAAAGGGAAAGATCTACAGCCAGAAACTTCTTCTAAGTTTCCAATGTTTTTGCTGGGACCCGAGGATTTGGGCCATCCTCTGCTGCTTTTCTAGTCCATAAACAAAGAGCTGGATTGGCAGTGGAAAAGCTAGGACTGGAACCAGTACCCACATTTGACACGAGCATGACAGATAAAAGCTCAATCTGTACCATTGCTTCCGGCTGGGGCCAGTTCACTGTCGGTGGGCCTTGAAGGATGTCAGTTGAGGAGTTGGTAGCTCTGAGAAGATTGATATCATGTCAGGTCCAGAACCTGATGCCCAATTCCACTTCACTGAAATCAAAACGTATTTCAACTCTTACATGCTCACAGGCAGAATGAATTGTGTACTAGCCGCATATGGAGGCATTGCTTTGCTGGTTATGTACTTCAGCTTAAGGTCTAAAAATTTCAGCTGTGAAAGCAACATAACTCGATTACAAATTGTTTCCCCATCTGCCCTCATGCCTGGAGAAGCTAATTCAACTCAACTGTGGTAATTCAGTTTGTACATTAAATTATGAACCTGGAAAAACAAAATCTGTACCATGGCATTGGCCCAAATAAAATCATTTTAAACTTAATTTTTAGGAACTTTCTGAAGTATCTTAGTCGATATATAATTCTATTACTTTGTCCAACATTTTTTATTTTCCACTTTGCCACTAGAACGTATTTCAATCACTGCATACATAGTATCATATAAATTCGTCTTCATGTATTTTAACAATCCCCTATTGACACAGATTGATTGTTTGTTTTTTATTCCCATAATAATATTATAAAAACCTGGTGTTTCTATAGGACCAAATATATGCAAGATAATTTCTACAGTTGAATCCCATCAAAGGACATTTGCATTTAAAGAGGTTTTTAGAGAGTTGTGACAAAGTAACCTTCAAAGAAACTTTATGGTATTACAGTCTTACCAATGTGAGTCCAATAGCCTGTTTCTTACCTCTTTGTCAGCAAGTGTATACTGTCAGACATACTCAGAATTCCTTCAGGCACTGCAAATTTTCTATTTTCTTCCTTTTAAAAAATTTTTAATTTTGTTTTATGACATAGTTTCATAGGCTCTGGGTTCCCCCATCCCCTCCAAAAAGCCCTCCCCCCGAATTGATTTGCTCCATATTGTTACAGTAGTACAGTTTGTATCCAGTGATGATTCCTTCATTGTGGTATGGGCCACGTAGAGAGTCCAGCATCTTATTGTCCAGATAAATTTAACAGTTTCATTGGGAGACTATCCCTGGTCTGAAAGTAGAGCTGCTAGAATATCATCCCCTCCAGTGAAAAGGCACTACACAACTTCAACAACAATTTACAACATCATGAAGTTAATTGACATGGTATTGAGTGACCAAAATGTTAGAAAATGCAAGTCCTTAACCGCATCCTGTGACTACTTCACTGACATTTCAATTGTAGTTTTCATACAACCGGCTGCTATACGCCTTATAATAGTTATAGGGTACTATTTTCATTGTTATATTTAGCAGCTTATAGTATTCAAGTGTGATTCCTACTGAACTTCATGAACTTTAGGTTAGTTCAAACAAGCTTATAACTCAAACATACCAAATGTTAACAATTGAGAAGCAGAATAGTTTTAGGAGGAGTGTGCAGAGAAATCTTTAGTGCCTTAATGAGGAGTAACTAATCTTTGTGTCTTTCCTAGTAAGGTATATGGGAGTCCAAGTTGACTGTTTCCTGTCTGTTCTAAGCTTTCCTTATTGGTCTCTATCTGTTCTAATTTTCCCCTTTCTTCTGATCTTCGCCTTCAGGTTCTCTTTCCTTCTTTGTAGCTCTCTGGTCACACTTGGTTTGCTTTTTGATTTTTGTTTCACCATGCTTCCCTGTGAGGGCTGTCCTGTGCTCATTTCCCACTAACACTCTACATTCCTCATTCTCCCAACAATCTTTTTACATGCTCATGGACTTCCCTTATAGTTTCCTGAAGCTCTCCAAACTGAACAGAAAACAGGTACTCTTTCTTAACCTCTAAACCTGCCACACTTCTGAACCAACAGAAAAAGCTGATCAGGAAAGCTGGAAAGACTTAATCTTGGGCATATTGTGAGAATAAATAAATTCCTATTGATATATCCATGAAGAAAAATCACCTTGCTTTGTATCACCTTTTGTTAAAAGTGAAGTTTCTTTTTTCTTTTTTTCTAAATCTCATACTATTGTAGGACTTTTTGACACAAAATACAGAGCAACCTCAATTCTTGTCTCCAAGGAAAAAATCATTTTCTTGAAGACAGTTTAGTTTTCAAGCAAGATTTGTTAGAAGAAAGGAGAAAATATGCTCCCATCCTTGGAACCAGAAGGGGCTTCAAGAAAGGAGACCTGTGCACAGGGGCTGTTGGCATCGTTTAAAATTTTGCTTCAAAGGAGTTTCTCTAAAAACAAAGGAAAATTCATGGTTTCCATGATACATGGCTTTGGGACAAAAGGCCCAAAAATGTGTTACCAGTTAACTTCCTCGGTCTCATTCTAATGATAAAGAGACCAGTCTGACACTACACAGAGATGGAATTGGGTGGGCACTTTAGATGGGGAACTGATATGTTAATTTCATTCTTATTTCTTGGAGGAAGCATGTTCTTGATATGTTCATTATGCACTTGTCTCTTGGGAGAAATGTGCTCTAGTGAATTTAGACATAGTGGAGAAAATACAATTTTATATTTGAGAAAATTGATTCACGGACCCAGAACACTCTAACTGCCTAATACCCAGTCTGACTCCTCACAATGTACTTGATACAATTCTTTTTTTTTTTTTTTTTGAGTCAATGTGTTGTGAGTTTCATTCATTGCTCCTTTTTGGTGGGAGTGGGACAAAAATAGAAGTGAAATAAAAGAAAGTCTAAAAGTTCCAGATCTAGACTTTATCAAGAACACAGGGATGCTCTTTAGTTTGCAAGCAGCCTGAGGACTTATGAGCATCCACAGTGAAATGAAAATGGTGGGAGGAATGGATCCCACAAAGGGAGAAAAAGGTATGACACGGATTGTTTGCCAGCTCCCCTTTTAGATAGCAGTAGTTGATGCTAACACTATCTGATTTACTCAGAGTTTATAGGAGTGAGAGCCCAAAGTCTATGATTCTGTGTTGCTGCCTCTCCCTGAACTGATTCTCTCTTACTGCTTGTCAGTGTGAGAGGATTCTCCCAGTCCTGTGCTCAATCATAGATGAGAAGGTCCTTTATGCTATGTCAAAGAGAGTGAGTCAGCTGCCAATTCACAGCAGAGGACACAGATTATCATAGTGATTACCTCCTGAGCCAGAAGCTGCATGAGGTGACCTTGGATAGAGTCACATTAACAGATGCAGGCCCATGGAAATGGAGCAAAAAGTAATAACATGGATGATTGCTTTTTTAAGGAGGCAGGAAGCTACACTGGAGGAAAAATTCCAACCCCAAGTGTAGATGCAAGTCTAATGATTTCAGCCCCAAATACCCAGGAACTAAAAGCCACCAGATCCTCACACTATGTCCTTTTTGTGATTGAATTCAATGCTATAAAAGGCTAAATATTATAATGAAAATAGACACAAGACAGCTGAACAATAATCTATAGCTGTTTTAAGATGTATAGAACCCGTTGTATATAAACTAAAATTGAAATGTCAATGAAGTAGTCACAGGATGTGGTTAAGAACTCGCATTTATTTTTAACATATTGGGTACTCAATACTATGTCAATTAATTCCATAACATTATTAATTGTTGCTGATGGCATGTTGGAGCTTTTAATTGATTGGGATGATACTCTGCTGGCTCTACCTTCAGACCAGAGAAGGTCTCCCTAAGAAGCCGTTGAAATTAACTGGACAATAAGATGCTGAACTCTATGTTTGGTATTTGCTTGCAATGAAGGAATCTCAACTGAACTTGAGCTGTGGTTATGCAACAAGGTGAGAGAATCCACCATGGTGGGAGGGTTTTGGAAGGGGTGGGGAGAATCCCAGTACCTATAAAACTGTGTCACATAATACAATGTAATTAATAAATAAATTTAAAAAAAAAAACCTACACACCCAGCACTGCTCTTCAAATGGTTAAAGCCTAAATTACAGATACAATCTGCAGGTGCAAATGACTAAACCTGAAAGCTGCTTCTAACCCTCAAACCGTATTGCTGTATGAATGAACACTTGAACCCTATGATGATTTGTACTTCCCCTACTGGAGCACTGTAGAAGGACATTCAGAATCTTTGCTATTGTGGGAGACATAGCAAGTTGCATCTGCCCTGAAGGTGCCAGGAGCAATTGATATGAAGGTGAATGTACAGGAAACCTGGTTTACAGGTTTAGGTATAAACAAGTTGCGTTTTGGAAACTGTACCTTGCTGTTGAGATGTAAATGGCTCAAGCTCCTTCTCTCTGGGGGCCTACATGACAACCTTCTTTTAAAAATCTGGTGCTGTTAATAAACTTCAGCTGTTGACCACCCGTCAGTAGTCCATGCATGTTATTATTGACCCCATGCACCCAGTCGATCACTGCAGGACAGTGACAGAGCACTTTTCATAATATTCTGCAACTGCTAACTCAAGTGTAAGATCAAGTGAGGCAGGAAATATCACCTATCTTTCTCAGCATCTTACCCTTAGTAACTAGCCTGATGTCTAGAATAAGGCAATTACTCAGTACATCCCTATGATGCTTAAATTAATGCGTCCATTACACTCTAGAATCAGGATAAATTCCCTAAAACATGCAAGGTTATTATTTTTTATTTTACTTCTTTTTATTATTATCATTTCATGGTACAGTTCCATAGGCCCTGGGACTTCCCATATCCTCTCCCCAATTCTCTCCTCCATCACTATATAGTTACTATGGTATAGTTCTTCATGCACAGTAATATGTCCCTCACTGCAGGCATGGGCAATGGCAGAGTCCAGCATCCTATTGTCATGATATAGTAAACAGTTTCATTGGGAGTCCATCTTTGTCTGGAAGTAGAGATGCATACTGCATTGTATCCCCACATCTGGATATGATAGTCCCCATTACACAGTTACTATATATCCCCTGAAATGAAAAAGCCACAGTAAAAATCAACAACAGGAGAAAAATAGAAATTTACAATGCCATGAAGTTGAATAACATGCTGCTAGATTTGATAGTCTCCATTACACAGTTACTATACATCCTCTTAAATGAAAGGTCACAAATAAAATAAACAACAGGAAGAAAGAAAGAGAAATTAGCAAGACCATGAATAAAAAACATGCTACTGAATGACTAATGTGTCGCTGAAGAAATGAAAAAGAAAACCAAGAACCTGCATGAACCTACTGTATGATCTATGAGTCATTCAAGAATTTAATCAGAAGAAAGAATTTTAAAGAGATGAAACTAACCAAAAATATCAAAATCCATGAGATATAGTTTCTGCTGATCTTTGTTGGTGAGATATGTCTCCTGCAGGCAACAAATAGAGTGGTGTTGTTTTTTAATACAGTCTGCTAATCTATGACGTTTGCCTGATGAGTTTAAGCTGTTTACATTCGGGGTTAATACAAATAGGTCGTAATTTGGTTCTGTCATTTTAGCAGTGGGTTGTTCATTGATTTAGTACTCTGTTATTTTACTGGGATGTTCTTTGCATTTGCCTTTGATTTTGGTGGGTGCTATTCCTTTTCTCTGTCAAGAGAACATCTTGAAGTATCATTTGTAGGGCAGGTTTGGAAGAGGCATATTCTTTTAAATTTTCTCTAATTTGGAAGAATTTTATTTCATTTTCAAAGACAAAGGAAAGTTTTCCTAGGTACATTATCCTGGACTGACAATTTTTTGGTTTTAGAATCTGGAATGTGTGGCTCCATTAACCTCTGGCCTGTAGAGTTTCCTGTGAGAGGTCTCCTGTGAGCTTAATTGGCATTCCTTTACATGTCAATTGATTTCTTCACGTGTACATTTAAGGATCTTTTCCTTATGTTTGAAGAGAACTTGATTATTACATGTTATGATGAAGATTGCTTTTGGTCCTTGGTCCTCGTAGGGAGTTCTGTGTCTCTCCTGGATGTTGTATCCCAATTCTTCCTGTAGATTAGGAAAATTTCCCCTTACTATTTCATTAAATATATTTTTAAACCCAGCTTCTCTTTCTGCACTTTCTGAGACTCCCCGAACTCTTATATTAGGTGTCATAATAGTGTCTTTCAATTCTTGAATACTTTTTTTTAAGCCTTATCCAGCTCTGCTTCCAGCTTTCTGTTTGTTTCCCCTTGGTGGCAGGAAATATATTCTAATTCTGAGATGCTTTCTTCTACCTTCTTCATTCTCTTTTAGAGACTCTCCACTGTACTTTTAATTTGCTCCACTGTATTCTTCATTTCTGATATATCAGATTTCATCTGATTCATTTCCAGTGTGATATACTCCTTGAATTCCTTGAATGCCTGCTGTACATGCTTCTCGTTGATAAGAAGTTTTATAACAACTGTTTTGAACTCTGTATGCCCAATTTCTTGATGTCTCCCTCAGTGAACTCTGAGGTTGGCATAGGGTTTTGCTCCTTTGCAGGGGAGTCTTCAGCAATATTCATTTTGCCTTTGTCCTTTCATTTGCTCTTGATCATTATACTTATGTTTAGCAGAATCTTCTCCTTGGGGCAGGTTTCTAAGCTATGTCACCCACAGATCTACAGTTCGGTTTTACTTATTGCAGTTCTTACATGGCTCTTTGTTTTCAGCCACTTGTGCCACTCTCTCCAGCGAATTCCAGGTCTGGGTTCTTATATTAAATTTCCACCATGGTCTCTGTAGCCCCAGCTCTTGGTTCACCACACTCCACCTCCTATGATACTGCTGAGGCTTCACCATTGTTTGTACAACCTTTCTCCCACTTCTGGTTGGAACAGGTCCCAGGCTTAGGGAGACACTAGCAGTCCTCTATAGCTAGGTTGTTGTTGGTGCTGATCTTGCCGGAACCTGTTGGCCATTATGTCTGGGCGCCACACAGACCTATTTTGACCCGTATGTAGTCATAGTTGGTATTATTTGCCTTGGGACCAGTGCAATGCACTGAGCCCAGTGAGTTCTCGCTGAACTCAGTGCATTTGCAGCTCAGTGTTGTCCCCTGTAGTCTTAAATTCTTTGGCACATTGTAAGAAATGGCACCTGATGTGCCATTGCTACAGTTATTGATCTGTTTGCCATCAGGTCTGAGGGCTACCTAGACCTCTCTTAAGTGGAACCTGTAGGATGCCATGTTGTAGTTCACTGAGTCAGAAATGAGTTCACTCCCAGCTCAGTGAATGTGCAATCCTGCCCCATAGCCCTTGCCTCCATAAACAAAATGGCACCCAATTTGGCTTTAGGAGGTGGACTGGGCTATGACATCTACCCTGTTCCCACACCGCCCATCTGGTCTGCCACTCTCTCTCTCTGTTCCTGGTCAAATCAAACAGACCAGCAGGATGGGTTGTTCTTTGTCTGTGTTCACCTCTGCCAGTGGAGTTCAGATCACCATTAGCTGAATGCTGCTGGGGTATCAGTCACTGCAACACTGCACCATTGTATCCACTGCCTTTCTGTGTCTGTCAGTCTCCAGGTACCTCTCTGCTGTTGTTCTGTCCTCTTCTGTTTCTTGGAATGTGCCTTCTATGCTTCACTCTGGCTAATATTTCTCCATCTGTTTAAACATGTCCTTACCCTATTCTGCCATCTTGATTCTTCAGGAAATGATTGCAAGGTTATTTTTGGCTCTCTACACCAATGGCATAGGCCCTGGTTTATGGTTTTCAGAACACAGCCTATGTTCTCTTCTTGGCCCTCTCTTCTTTCCCTCACTCATGATCTGCATCACTGCATCCTCTGCTGTTTTAGCTATTTTCTTCCTTAAAACTTCCCTGTTTTATATATATATATATATATATATATATATATATATATATATATATATATATGGCAATTTCAGAATAAATATAGTGTGGAAAAACAGCCTCAGTTTACAAATTCTCACAAAGCTTCAAGAAAACTGCCCTGTCTACTCACCACCCAATTATTTCAAATTTCAGCTGTTTCCTGATGAAAGCTGAGCCAATAATCTTAGCAAGCAACTGATTCCCAGTTTTGTGTTTCCAGGTCAAGCTGAGGAAAGGGGCTCCTGGGCTTTCCCAGTAGCGTTCACCAATTATACATATCTGCTTAAGATGGGGGAGCGGCAGCATGGCCTAACAGCTAAAGTCCTCGCCTTGAACGCCCTGGGATCCCATATGGGCACCGGTTCTAATCCTGGCAGCTCCACTTCCCATCCAGTTCCCTGCCTGTGGCCTGGGAAAGCAGTCGAGGATGGCCCAGGGCTTTGGGACCCTGCACCTGCATGGGAGACCTGGAGGAGGTTCCAGGTTCCCGGCTTCAGATCAGCGCAGCACCGGCCATTGCGGCTCACTTGGGGAGTGAATCATCAGATGGAAGATCTTCCTCTCTGTCTGTCCTCCTCTTTGTATATCTGACTTTGTAATAAAATAAATAAATCTTTTAAAAAAAGAGCAAATAGATAAAACCAAGCAAATCTGTCTACCCTGGCAAGCACTGAAAATCAACAAAAATTGGAGATTTCTAGAAACAATTCACTGAGTCTACACTCAATTTCAATCAACAAATACTTCACACACGAGGCCTTGCGGGTACAAAGATGAAATAAACAGCATGCCCAACCCATACTAGGTAGCTTGTGTCTCAAAAATTAACTTTCCTAATTGACTTAGGATGGACGGAGATTGGAGTTTTAGCAAACCTCAGGAGTTGGTCCCAGGAAGCCACCACATGCATGTCAGTCACCAAATATTATTTTTACTTTAGAAAACTTAGGAATAGTCTTTAAATTGTATTATAGATAGAAAAGCTAGTTAACAAATAATAGGAAACATTCAAGAGGGAGGTGACAAGGATATGAATTGAAATGATGAGGATGGAAAAGAAGAGAAAGAGATGTCAGGCACATTCCCTCCAGAAACAGGAGAATAAGAGGTTTAGATGTACCACTGTTAAATTCTGTCTGAAGAAACTCGTGGTAGGCAGACAGGAGAAAAGAAAGCAAATATTGTTTAATTTCAAGGTAAACCACTCTGTCAAGTGGATTGCAAAGGGAGTGGGGGAATAGAAAGACACAAAAAGCATCTTGGAAAGCGTTGGTGAAGATGAGAGCAGTCAGGAGCCATGTCCTGAAGGAAGCACACTGCTCTGCTGGGTACAGAGGGGCTAGAGAGTCCCGACAGGATCCATGGGCTGTGGTATGTCAGACTGAGCAGCAGGTGTGCTGCAGCAGACTGGGCGTGGATGTGGGGAAAGGGGTGGAGGGTTGCCCACAAAGGCATCGGCTTCAGAGACAGCACATAAGTTTTCTTTGAGTTCCAGCACTGTCACAGATAATAGAACTCCAGTAATATTAAAAAACAACAGAAAGAAAACATTAAAATGTTGCTTTTATATTACTGAATAGAAAGAGAATAAACACTTGTGAAACATAGGAAGTCAAATTAATACTTGCTGAACTTACTTCATCTTAGACAAAAATTTAGCATTGTCCTTTTGAAAATCTTAAGAATTGTGCTTTTGAAACTCTCAGCCATTCTGACTGGCTAGCCTGAGGGCCTCCATGGAGGCTGAGGCAGAGCAGGAGACAGAGGGCTGGGTCTCACCTGATTGCAGCTGCAGAGCCAGCTGCTGTGGATGGAACTGAGTGATGTCTTTGGGCTGCAGCTTCTCTGCTGTTCTTTTGCTATGATTGGTGACATTTTTATTTTTCTTGATGGCTGTGGAACCTGTGGGATTCTCTATGTCATCTGGATGGCAGCCTTTCTTTTTCAAGGCCTCTAAACCATCACACCGTGCAGAAGTAGGCATTCCTTCTTGTAGAAAGGTCTAAATAACACATGAAAATATAAGTAAAAGGGGGACATATGACGCATCTCACCCTTGGCTTCTAAATAAAGCACTCCCTTCACTCAAATCATTAAAGTGCTCATTTAAAAACAAAATCATTCCAGAGAAAGTAACACCTCTTTCAAGAACTGACCTAAGTGTTTGTTTTAAATGTTCCATTTGTGAATTCAAAAAATAAACTTCTCAGTGAAACCATGTGTTGAATACAGTTGACAGCAACTGGTGACCTACATACCCAAGTATCAGGCAGTTTCCCAGACTTTCCCCTAGCAGTGTCTTTACAAAATCCCACAGCACCTCCCTCAGCACAACTTTTGGACTTTAACTGTAGGTTAAGGAAAAGCACAGCAGCATAAACACATCTCAGTGATGGGTGCTTCAAAAAGGAGACTAAGATATTTAACACTGATTTAATTAATCCTGAGAGTCAGAAAAAGTTTCTAAGTATTGGCTATCATTTTAAGTGTTTAGAAATTATTTAAATCAAAGTATTTTACGGGGCAGGCATTCTGTCTATCGGATAAGATGCCCTCATCTCACACTGACATGCCTGGTTCCAGCTTTCAATGCCTGTCTCCTGTTAATGCAGACTCTGGGGGAGGCAGCAGGTGATGGCCTTAGCCTTCCATGGGAAACCTAGATTAAGTTCTCAGCTTCCAGCTCCAGTGCAGTCCAATTTTGATGATTACAGGGATTTGGGGAAGGAGCTGGCAGATTACAGTTCTCTGTCTCTCTCTGAAACAATGTAAGTAATATGAAGATGGAGGGAAAAGTAAGGGCATGATAATCATATCTGTTCTTACACACCAATTTCATGACTTTTACATAAAGTATGAGTGAAGATACTTAAATGTAAAGAATAAATAGGGGCCAGCTCTGTGTCACAGCAGGTAAAGCCTATGCTGCAGGCATCCCATATGGGCACCAGTTCAAAACTCAGCAGCCCACTTCTGATCCACCTACCTGCTAACACATCTGAGCAAGCAGAAGATAGCCCAAGTACATGGGTGTCTGCACTGACATGGGAGACCTGAGGAAGCTGCGGGATCGTGACTTCAGTGGCCATTTGTAGAATCAGCCAATGGAATGCGACATCTCACTCTGTCTCTAATTATGGCTTTCAAACAAAAACAAAACAAAAAGAACAATGACTTCACAAATGTTCAAGTCAAACACAACACTACTAAGGTCACTTTTGAGAAACAGATGGGAAAGACGACCAAGATACAAATGGCTCAAAGCTGGGACTAAAGCTTCAGCTCTGAAATAGCTCCTGACCCAAAGCACAAAATCTAAGTGGGGATTATACTTTCCCACATATCAGCCAATTCAGACACTTTAAGAATACATTCTGAAAGAGCTTTTAATCATTTAAAAATTATGTCCCAAAACTCTGAAGCTGAATTTTTGGGAACATCCCATGCCTGAGTGAATCCTGTAGCGCAACGAGCACCACCTCCACTTCCTCAGTCAGGCAAGCTCTGTGTTAGACCCGGAGGGCAGTCGCTGTCCCTGCAATGCCACCCACTCAATCCCATGCCCTGTAATCCCAATACAACCCTGGACACCATCCTCAAGAGAACACCAAGTGTCAACAGAAAAATTCTGTAAAGAAACAAAGTTTCTCAATGCTCTTCCATGGTCAAACCACAAATCTGATTATGTGAGCAGCTATGGCAATAAAAACAAATAGGTACTTAAAATGTGGGCCCAAATGCCTGATAAAAAATTATGCTTTTGTCTTCTGATATCAGCTGTTTATTCTGTGAATAAACTGCTTGACTTCTGGCCTCTCTACCTCCTGTTCTGATAATAGCGCCTATGCAAGGAAAGGGTTAAAAATGACAGAAGGGGTAGAATCCAAATGCCAACCACAGCAGGTTCTTAAGGACACAAATCAATTCTGTATTATCTTAACTCAGACTTCACCGGGAAGTTTAATTTATTCACACACACACACACACACACACACCCCAGAAAATTTACAACAAACAGCTTAATTACTTTGGAAAGTTATCCAATACAAATATGACACATGTCCTAAAGGTGAACCACACATGTTCTAAACCTATCCAGCATTCACAACAAAAAAAGGAAAGTTAACTCTAAAATGATGTGTTAAAACATGCATATATGCGTATATTCAAAATTATATTATTTCAACATTATTAATGATTCTTTTATACTAAGTCATAAAGTACAATACATATTTGAAACTTATAGCAATTTTCAATTTCTAACACCCAAACAAGGGTATTGCAAGAAGTTTGTGGAAACAGAACTGAAAGGTAAGCCTTGGTGCACACAATCTTTGCTAGCTTGAGCAGCCTTAAAAGAGCCCCACAGTCTCAGGGCCCATGGGCTGCTATGCTGAATGGCACAGTTCTTGGCCATCACGTATTATATAATACACATCAGAAACCTGAGGACTGCAGATTTTAAACAGGAGGCTATCTACTTACCGAATTCATGCAGCACCCACAACTGGGGCCTGCCTGTATGCATTTTCCAGAGGACTTAGCGTTGGCTTTTATACATCTATTTTCATCTGTCAAGAAAATGAACAGACCATTTTCCATGAAGTTGCAGAGAGAATACAATGAAATAGGATCATTGAAACAAGTGATGCTGTGTGAGTTAGCATGACAGTTATCGAACTGAAGGCACCGACTGATCCCAGAAGTGGTACTACAAGCCATGGAAGGACAGCTGTCTTCCTTGTTTTCCATATGAAAGCCAAGTACCTTCTGTACATTTACGTCCTTGTGTTCAAAGGCACAAATTTCAAAATTTGTCATTTGGGATGGTCACAAATGTCCTACACTTTCTTACAATCAGGTAAAGGGCCCACAGTTACCCAAAATGACCCCTGGGGACCTTCCTTTAAGGATATGAAGCCACTGATCCGATTCATAACCCAGGGCTGCTCTGGTCTGTTCAGTGTGTCCTTAAATGTCTCTGAACTTGCTTAGGGAGCAGCATGCCTCTCATACACTAAACACAAGAAGGACTGGCTGTCATCTCTTTCCCGATTATTAACTTCACATGTTCTCATCCACAGGAAATTTGAAAAATTCCTAAAACCATAAATACAAAAAAGTCATCTACACCACTACCAGATAACCACTTCACCCCTGCCACCTACTTCATTCCAGCTGTTGTCTTGAGCAGAGACAACAGGAAACAAGCACACACAGACCATTTAAATGAAGCTGATGACACAATTTGCATAGCATTTAATATGTCACTTTTTAAATATTTTGTTGTGTGATTAAAAATTCTTCAAAAACATACCTTGTAATTATTATACAGCATCTCATTACTTGAATATATCCTACTTGATGTTGGGACAATTCCATGTATGTGTGCAATACACATGCTTGTTCACATGTGCAGACTCCATGCACAGCCACACAATTACTGTACATATACACATATGTCCAGCACACATATAAAACACACTACACTCATCTACACACATACCATTCTCATCCGTATACACAGTGGTTTGCACATGCACACACACACGCATATTGTGAACACGCACATTTTATGCATGCACTCTGGAACTGTTTTTGTTTTGTTTTTAAGATTTACTTATTTACAGGAAAGCCCTAGAGAGAGAGAAAAAATAGAGCTCTTTCATTCGCTGGTTCACTCCCCAAAGGCCAACAGCAGCCAGGACTAGGCCAGGCCTGAGGTCAGAAGCAAGGAATCCAGCAGGGGCCCAATTATGTGCACCATCACTGGCTCTCTCCCAGATGTATTAGCAGGAAGCTGGACCAGATGTGTAATAGCTGGGACTGAAATAGGCACTCCAACGTTGGATATGGGTTCTCAAACAACTGCTGAACCTGCTGCACCACAGCACCCATTTCAACCACTTATATCTAAAATACACACTGGGCATTCCGAAAGGGGGACGTACTAAACATTATATCAATGTTTTCACACTTCTCAATACATTCTAATTTCTGCTCAAGTAATATACCTATTAATATTCTCACATGCCATGTATTAACACTATTTCACCAAACCTCCAATACCAAGTACTTAATGTCACAAATGTTACTCCTTGATGGACATTGAGTCCAGTGGTTAAAACACGCATGTCCCATACTGGTAGACAGTGGTGATGGTTCAACTACTTGAGTTGAACCCACACTGAGTACCTGGATTGTCCTCTGGGCATCAGCCACAGTCCAGCTCCTGCTGTTGTGGGAGTTTGGGTGGTAGAACAGCACATGTGAACTCAATTATGCCTGTCTGACTCTATCTCTGCCTCTCAAACAAAATACAATGTAAAAATATATTATAATTTTACTACTAGGCATAAAGAAAGCATCAAACTGTCAAGTTATTTAAGGCTTCAATTATTCATGTTTACTGGTCACTTATTTTTTAAGTTCTGTGTTTGCTTGCAAATTTTTCAACTGTCACATTTATTGTTTTTATTGATTTCTGTTCACATTACTTAAGGTATAAGTCTGTTTAATTTCTAGTATGATTTATCACATTCTAAAACATACTGTTTTGCTTGCTGTCATTGGTAATTTTGTGTAATCCACGTAGACCAACATGTTTTCCCTGATGGAGCCTCCCACTGCTTTTACATGTAGCAAGGCACTGCTCCTGGGCTGGACTCCAAACAGGAACAAACAGACCATGATCTACTTGTAGACACGTTACCTGCCGGGACTTCTCTGCACACTCAGCCATTCCTGTCTAATCCATGCTTGTAAGCTCAGCCTTTAGCCAGACAACAGGACTGGAGTGGGGGCAGCTTGGCCACGGAGGCCCCTTGCCCTTCAGTCTGAGGACATGCTGTCACTGTGGGACTTCCAGGGGAGTGGCAACATTGGACTTGAGTTTTCTCCAGTAGCCCCAGTCAAGAGTGAAAACAAGAGGCTGCTATCATGGAATGGCAGGTTGGCCACCATCTGCCACACACTGGCATTCCATGTGAGAAATAAGTCCCGCTGCTCCATTTCTGATCTAGTCTTTGCTAACACACCTGGGAAAGCAGCAGAGAATGGCCCGAGTACCTGAGCCTGTGTGACCTCACAGGAGATCCAGATGAAGCTCCAGGATTCAGCCTGGCACAGCCATGGCTCTGCAGCCACTTGGGGAGTTGAAGAACACCAGTGGATCGAAGAACATTCATTCTCCCACCCTTTTTTGCACTGTGGCTTTCAAATAAATATTTAAAAGCAAAACAAAACAAAACAAAACACCAGTACCAGAATGAAAAGTTGAGGAAACTTTCTTTTACCTGTTTGGCCAAACACACAGTAAATTGAACCGATCAGTCCAATGCAGAACATCAGTTGTAAATGCATCTGAAATTTTAAAAATGTGTATCATTATACCAAAAAAGTAATAAATGAAAATGCATTTAGTACAAAATGTTCCAGTCCATCTCCTGACTTTATAAACCTTTATAGCCATTGTCAGCCCCTCCCCCACTAGCACAATAATTTCCATGCCACACTCAAGGAAGCATTCTGGCATTTCTCTCAGAGGCATCTTAACCTTTAACAGTGCCGAGTTTCCTCCAACAGCATCAAGGCTCTCCTAGCTCCAGGGGGAGGACCCAAAGGCCTAGTCAGAGCACTAGGCATGGTCACCTTGCTCACCCTCAAGGCTGAGCATCAGTGTGAGCAAACAAATTGTGATCCGGATGGCCCCTCTGCAACTATTCTAGAGTTTTCATCCCTTTGCAGGTCAAAATCAACAAACCTGCAGAAGGTTCCAAATAAATTTTTGTATCTGAGTTCCCATCAATTTTTTTTAATTAGATGTGGGTAAAATAATTAAAATATTAATTCTCTACATTTTGCAGGTCTGAAAATTAGGCAAAACAATTCTTTTAAAAAGCCACAGTCTCTGGGCCCAGCACAAGATAGCCTAGCAGCTAAAGACCTCACTTTGCAGGGGCCAGGATCCAATATGGGTGCTAGTTCTAATCCCATCAGCCCTGCTTCCCATCCAGGACACTGACAAGAGGAGACAGGGAAGTGCATTACAGCAGTGGACACTCAGCTGGAAAAAGGACAGGATGCCACCACATTCACAGGACACAGTGGACACACAGACACAAGAGGAAAGCAGAAGTGACAGCATATGAACCACCAAGCAAGACACCTGGAGAAGAGACAACACCACAGAAGACAGCAGGGTGTGTGTGTGTGTGTGTGTAGACAGCACCATAGAAGACAACACATGCGTGCTCACATGTTCATTTGTCACATTGCTTTTTAATGAAAACAATTAATCTTGTTTCTTGGTAAGTTTTGGCCAGTAACAAAGAGCTAACTGATCTCCAAGCCCAATGTTCTCCCTCCTGGGTGTATTCCCATGCCATGGTGCCATACGCATCAGCAACACCTGTGCCACCCCTGCTCCAGGCTGGCTCCTCCAAGGGAAACACAAGGAAAACCTGCACAGGCATCAATGATGTAAGCCTTGCTTCTGTCATGTCTCGAGATTAGTTTTGCTCACACATTACTTGTGACTACATCCAAGAAAACAGCAGAAGGGTAGGGTAGCAAGTGGAAAGCATACAGCAGTTCACCTTCTAAGGCCTGCCTGAAATGTGCAGTCCATCAGAACAGACTAGAAATCTATACAACCCAACTAATGCTGACAATTCCAAGAGCATGAGTTCATGGAGCCATGCAGACAAACAATGCCTGATGAAGATGTCTGAGTAGCTTCCACACACAGTGAGCATGGAGACTAGCCACTACATAAATGGAGTCACATTTGGGATACTACCCAGGCTACTTTAATGGCCACAGAATTCCAAGAATTGCTACTAGAATAAGTGTACCAGGCAACAGAAAATCTGTCCTAATATTATTCTAAGACTATCAGTTCTAAAACATCACTTTAAGGAACACTGCCTTTTTCCTTCAATAAACCTTGACAAGCCAAAGGTGCACCTTCTGAAACCCTCCTGTCTCTGCTAAGCTCCCAATCCAGAACCAGGTGAGGCCAACATGGGCACAGGAGAGCAGATGAGCCCATGAGAGGTCTGTAACAGTCCCAGCATTCAACTCCTCTCTCCTGGGAATGCTGAGGTCCAGGCCAGAAATAGGTGTGCTCACTAGCTGATGACATCTGGAAAAGGCCAGGCTTTCCCTCCAGGCAATGGAAATGGAGGAAAGTAACAGAGATGACAGCAACACAGAATAAAAGAGATGTGGGCATCTGGCCTAGTGATTAAGACATCCACACCCACACTGGAGTATGTGTGTTGGCAACGCCCGCGTCGCCATGTACCCCGAGCCGAGCGGAGGGACTATGGTTACAAAAAAGACAACACGCAGTGGACCATTCTTGTCAGGACAATGCCGAATGTGAATGATCTTTATTGAAACTCCAGGCTTTCTTTTATGCTCTGCCTAGCTCCTCCCAGTGTTTATCCAGTCCTCAAGTGGCCACCCTAAATCCCTCGAGTTCCTCTCAGTGTCTATCCAATCCTCTAGTGGCCACCCTAAATCCCTTGAGTTCCTCCCAGTGTTTATCCAATCCCTTGGCAGATAACTTGACAAATAGGAAGCAGGAACTTGCGGTTAAGCCAGTGGCTAGATGTATCAGACCAAAATTGTCCATCCTGTTACCCTGTGAGAAACAAGCTAAGCTGTGGAGTTAACCCTTGGGAGACTGGGGCCTGCATATGTGGGCTCTGGCTCCCCACTCAACTTCCTGCTAATGCACTCTGGGAGGCAGCAGTGAAAGCTTAAGTGGTTGGATTCCTGCCGCCCACACAGCAAACCAGAATTTCTGGCTCCCAGCTTCAACCCAGCCCAGCCCTGCCCCGCCATGGCAGACACTAGTGAATCAAAGCATGAGGGCTCTCTTGCCTCTTAAAGCAATGAGGGTACAGCAGTCTGATCTGGAAGCTGACCTCAGGAGGAGAGGTACTAAACAGAGTGAATCAATAGAAAGAGGAAAAGGCCAACACACAGGTATTTATCTCAGAGTGGGCACCTGGAGGCTCAACCTTGACATCCAAAGCAATAATGTGCCCTCAGAGGAGCATCAGTGCAAAGCACCTCTTCAACTCCAGGCTCCTGCAGGGAAACTGTGGCCTTGCTCAAGGAGCACTTGCTCCTCTACACTTCCAAGCAGTGCCCACCTGAGAAGGTCCCACTTGGTCACCTGGTAGAGACCATGTGACATCACTCAAAGCCACAGCTGGATTTCACGGAGGGCCCCTGCTGCCCACATTGGACATTGTGGGAAAGACCTGTTCCATGACAAGGCCAGACAGGCCATTCCCCAGGAACACAGGAGATGTGTTCTAGAGATTCAAGTACTTGAATGCATGAGTTACTTCACTTAAACTTTCAATACTAGGCTTTTATTCAAACATCTTCAAGTAACAGAAACAATGACAATAATAATAGCATTTATATCTTCCAGTCACCCAGTGAGGTTCAGGAGTCATTATTTGGGAAACCAAGCCACAGACAAGGTAAGGAACTAGCACGGGTGGGACTGAAACCAGACCACCTGAGCCCAGATGCGGTCTGAATACAAACGTCATTAGCTCTGAGTTTTTGAAGGCTTGCTTAATCATTATTTTAAAGGAAGCAACATCATGTTAGAACTGACTCAGGGTGCAGAAATGTAAAGCGCTTGTCATGCTCGATGAGTTGATCCTGTGGCCTCTCAGGCTGACTGGAAGCCAACAAGAGCTATTTTAACTTTGTTACTTCACAAATACAGACACAAGGTTTTTGTCCCATCCCCACCAGAATATTTCACTCTGAGGTCATTTTCTCTCATGTTCAATTTTATCTACGGGGTCACAATTCACCTTCTGAACAATAATCTTAGGCACCTCCCACACACTGATCTCATCTTAATGGTTAATAGCAGCAAATGGGTGCAATGCTGCTACTGTCAGGAAAATTGTGCCCAATTGTCTTAATCCTCACAGTACAAGCATCTTTATTCATGAAGGTTAAAGATGGTTTTATATTCTGCTGAAGCTTTTAAATACACACTCAGTTAACTCACCTGGCATTTTTTTTTTTACATTTGCAGACAACTTTAAAACTGCATGTACAGGTTGAAATCCCTTATTTGAAATGCCTAAGACCAGAAAGGTTTGGATTTCAGAGGTTTGGGGATTCTGAAGTGAAGTGTGTATGGGGAGGGGGGTAAAAGCTTGTAGAAAATGGAATTAAATGATAATTCAAATTTTTCATGAACTTTTTAAAACTCCTGCTTGCACAGCAAGATATATTAGAGATGAACCCAAGTCTAAATATAAAATTCATTACACACATCTTTCATATACAGCCGGAGGAGACGATCGGCAGTACTGTTAGCGTACCTTCAGCTTGCGAACCCTTCCCCAGGTCAGGTGCACAATCTTCCACTCAGGGTATCAGCTCACCTTTCAGATCCTCCAACAGTTTATAGTTTGGAATTTCAGATTAAGAGTGCTCATTCTATGCTGTTGTTCTAGAAATTAAGCAATTACACTTCACAGAAAAGTCTAACTATTAAAAATCGTGGTAAGTGACATTTACATCAAAGTTTCAGGGTAAGATCTCCAAAAACTAACCCACACAAGAAGTATTCCACAAGATTTCTTCCTACACAACCCCTATGCTTAAAAAATATATTTATTTCTATTTTATTTGCTCACACTTTGAAATGTAGTTCCTACATTTTTATTATGTATTTTTATTTTCATTTGAAAGCTGAGCAAGCCAACTGACAGAGTGAAAAGACATCTTCCATCTAACTGTTTCACTCCTCAAAATGCCCACAAGAGGCAGGGCTAAGCCAGGCTGAAGTCAAGGGCAAGAATTCCACCCAGGTATCCCATCTGGGTGGCAGGGACCCAAGTATCTGGCTGGTCATCTGCGGCCTCCCGGAGTGCACATTAGCAGGAAGCTGGAATCAGAAGCAGAGCTGAAACCTGAAACTCAAAGACTCAGATATGGGATACAGGCTTCTCAAACCAGATCTTAACTGCCACAAATAGTCACCCCACTATTATAACTTCCTGTATTTGCTTTTTTGGGTAGGTAATTTTATGGTGCCCACCTGACCAGGTAAAGAATACTCTGAAACCTGGGCAGCATTATTGTGTCTGTGAGGGTGCTTCCACGTAAGTTTAGCATGCAAACTGACTGTGCTGGGTGGGCAGACCTGGCTTCCATATGGGTGGGCATCCTCAATGGCCAGGTATCTGAAGAAAAAGAATGGGACTGCAGTCTGGACTGTGAGCACAGAGACAAGCTGACCCCTGCCTCACATGTCAGCTGTGGGTACAGGTACCTGGACTCCAAGACCAAACCCAGAGCCCCATGGCTGACATTCCAACCTCCCGCCCTCTTGGACACATCTTCAGCACCCTTGGTCCCGAGGCCCTGGACTGACTTAGATGTGGAGTGAACATGCCAGGACCTTGTCAGCTGCCACAGTCACAGTAGCTAACCCCCTAGTATATTCCCCTTCACGTACTTGATTTCCTACCAATTCTGTACCTCTAGAGAACCTAATCAGACACATTTCCTAAAAAAAAAAAAAAAAAAAAAAAAAAGATTTATTTTTATTGGGAAGTCTGATTTACAGAGACAGATCTTGCACACACTGCTTTTACTTTCCAAGTGGCCATAACAGCTAAAGCTGAGTTGAGCTGAAGCCAGGAACCAGGAGCTTCTTCCAGGTCTTCTGTGTGTGTGCAGGGTCCCAAGGCTTTGGGCTGTCCTCCACTGCTTTTCCAGGCCACAAGCAGGGAGCTGGATGGGAAGTAGAAAAAACAGGATATGAACTGGTGCCCATAAGGTGAGTATTTTAACCACTGAGCCATTACAGTGGGCCTGACTAATACACTTTAAAGCAGGAAAAAAAGAAAAAGGCCAATAATGGATTTTCATATTTAAAAATCAGTGTAGAAGGTAGAAAGATCCTAGTTCCATAGGAGTAATAAGCAATAACTAAAAACATCACAAGATACCAATTTCATGCCTATACTTCTTTGGTATCCTATGTTAACTGCCACATATCAAAGAAAACAGATCACGCTTATCTTTTTGAGACTGGCATATTTCAGTGATTATAATGGTCTTACTTTTTACTTAAATATTATAGTTACTGGTGAGTTAAGTCTGTGATTATACAGTGAGCTGAAATTATGTCTTTGTAAAAATTAAAGGAAAAAAGGAAGGGGAGATTGAGGAAGGGAATGAAAGAGGAAAGAAAGTACGGTTATCTTCTTAGACCTGCTTCTTTATGTTAATAACATTTTTAAAAATATCATGATATACATTCAGTAGCAGAATGATGGACTTATGGCTGTTGCTGAAGGACTACACTCCTGTAATAACAGAAGGGAAAATGGGGTGGGGGTGGAATGCACAGGGCATAAGGGATGAAAACCCTGGGCCTCTTGTACTGTGTAATCAAAAATACAACATTTAAAAGAGAGTTTTAAAAATCAGTGTAAATCTCAGAGCATACCCCACATCCAAGACCTGGGGTTGGTGGCAAACTGGATGGGACTTCTCCCTCAGTATCCCCCTTTACCTCAGATACATGAAGGAAAAAATATGGAAATAATAGTCTTACCCACTTTTCTATAGCCCTTGAACTTTTTACCCTAATTAACTATGTAAAGATTGTCAAAACATAATAAAAAATTTTTAAAAATTAAAAAAAATAAAAATCAGTGTGCTCTGCAACAGACTTGATGAGTCTAGAACCACTATATGGTAGTTCCCACTTATTCCACAAAGAGAGCCAAACGGGAACAGAAGTGAGAAACCGAGACATCTCACCGAGCTTTGTAGCGTTTGAAGGTGAGGCGTGGGGATGACATCACCCTTGGTCAGAGCACCCTTCCCCTTAAAGGAAGAGTAAGTATAATTTCCCTTCTGTCTGGCAGGAGGAGGTATGGTGATGACTAGATATGTTTATGGCCCAAATAACATCAAAGGATTAATGATTAACAAAATGTAACAGGAAGGACAGAAAAGGAACTGCAACGAATGAGTGAGTGAGTGAATGAGTAAGAGGAAGACAAGAGGCTGTGTAACACAGAAGACAAAAAGCCTGGGTGAGCGACCATTTGAAGCCCATCGCCCACCACTCCACGAACAGCAGTCTGAACTGGAAACCTCCTACAGTTCAATATCCTCACCCTGTTGAAAAAACTCTCGAAGGTGTACCAACACCTCTCCACCCAGAGTTACTGTTGGCCTGAGTTAATGAGCTCCAACAGCCAAAGTCTGAAATCTGACAGCAGCTTGTAACAGGGCTAGAGACTCAAAAGTCACACAGCAACAGACTGCAAACACCTTCCTCCCTGGTGCCTACCCTAACCACCTTCTCCAGGAAATGGCACACCAGGCAAGGTCAGCCACTACTAACCACTAACCAGTCCACAAGCACGAGGAGCACAGTGGGACATGCTGCCAGGTCAGCGACCAAGAGGCCCAAGAGGTAAGCAGAGGCAGAGGCTGGGAACACTGGGGCATGGTGGACACAGGATGACAACACACCATGTACTGCTTTTCCAGGACAAAAAGTGAGAGTGAGGGAGGAATCTTCTCCGGAAGAAGGAAATCTACATGAACTCATTTTGTTCTTTAAGGAATTGGGAAACTTCAAATACATCGTACCCCAGTGATTAAAACATTAAGGCCACAAAAAAGAGGAAAAGTAAGGAAGGAAATGTACATCAGGATCCTCTACAGAACTCAAACATCAACCAGCACAAAAGGAAGATCAGATAAGGAAAATGTACAAAATTCAAGCCAATCAACGTGAACCAAAAAAAGGAACAACTGGACAACCACCTAACCACCTTCTCCTGCCAACACAGCCTTAAGTACAAGAGGGGAAAATTAAGCATTAAATTCAAAGAAAGGGAATACAAAACGCATTCAAAACAGCAGGAGGATAGCCAGCCTAAGGAAAGGCAAAACAAGCAGGCCAAACAAAGCTATCCAAGCCCCCAGGGCTGAGCCAGTGAGTCCCTCCAGCTCCAGGAAGATGAGCACCTAAGCCAAGAAGTATTAACCCAAACCCAGGCTGCTCTTGTGGACATTTTCTAAGAATAGCGTTGGCCTTTCCCCAAGAGAAGAAACAAAGTTAGCAAGTGTTTGAGTTTTGAGTTCAGAAAGCTTACTCTGGAGCAAGCTTACAAAGATGCTGGAGAACGCAGGCAGCAGGGACTTCCTGATTAATGATAATCACAGGCACTTGTATTCCATAGAACTTGTCAGGAATTGTGAGTCATGTCCCCAAATGGCACCATCTCACCCACTGTTCAGGTAGGACCATTCAAACACCCTGTCTTGACCAAACTAATGCAGGTCAAAATCTTCTGTCCTATCCAATCAGGAACAAAAACAGCACTGGCTGTGTCTTCCACATGCAAAACTGAACGATGCACAGGAAGGAAGATGTCATTTAAGTTTTCATTTTGCTCATCAGGAGAATAGCACAGGATTATGACTGTGAAAGCTTTGTGTCAAAAAACATCTTTATAGCGATCTTCAGCTCCTAATCTACTTGCTTGCTCCATCTTCTTTTTTTTTTTAAAGATTTATTTTATTTTCATTACAAAGTCAGACATACTGAGAGGAGGAGAGACAGAGAAGAAGTGGAGCTGTCGGGATCAGAACCAGCGGCCATATGGGATCAAGGCAAGGACCTTAGCCACCAGGCCACGCCGCCAAGCCCGCTCCATCTTCTTCATCAACTCATTCACTTGCCAAGAGCCTCTACAATAAGAACCCGAGTAAACTTGATACATATTACTCAGTCTTTAACTCATACTTCTTTAATTAGCATCGACTTTATTTTCTATAAATTGTAATTTTATTATATTTGCCTAATATGAGGATACTTAGAAGGTTGAGGGAAAATAGAATTAAAAGCTAAATTTATTCTGATGCATAAGAATTTTAAATCCTTGTACAGCTTTTATATAGTATGCATTTTCTACAAACTTCTTAAAGCACCCGGGCATAACAGTATAATACTAAGTGTAAATGTGTTCACTCAAACTGTAACTTCTTCCCTAACGGTCAGATAGGACTGAACAACTACCTCTTTTACAAGCACTGACATTTTGACACAAAAAAGAACTGGAATATTGGTTTCAGGGGGGAATGACAGTAAATCGCTTTGCCCAATTTCACAAAATCTAAGCTTTCAGTAAATTGAATCAATGCAAATGCACTAAAAGGACTTCCACATGTCAAATGGTACATGCCTGATCCTCAACAAAAAGAAAGATAATCTCTCTCATACCTTTCTTTTTTTTAGCTCTTACTGGTTCTTCGTCTCTAACAATTAAACAGCCACAAAAACTACTTCTTTCTGAATCCAATGCACATTTCTAACAGTCCCTGGGTGACAAACATTCAATGACGCCCAGTAACACAGTGTAGGGTTTTGTTTTGTTTTGCTTTTTTAAAGATTATCATTACAATTATTATTATTGGTAAGGCAGAAATACAGAGAGGAGGAGATACAAAGAGAAAGATCTTCTATCAGCTGGTTCACTTCCCAAGTGGCCAAAATGGCCGGAGTTCAGCCAACCTGAAGGAAAAACACAGGAGCCTCCTCTGGGTCTCCTACATGTGTGCAGTGTCCCAAGGCTTTGGGCAATCTTAAATTGCTCTCCCAGGCCACAGGCATGAAGCTGGATGGGAAGTGGAGCAGCTGGAACACAACTGATGCCCATATAGGATTCCAGTGAATGTAAGGTGAAGATTTAGCCTCTATGCTATCGTGCCAGGTCCACTGTCTAGGTATTAATCAAGCACTGGCTGTAAGTTATTCTATTCATGTCCATGGCTAAACAGAGCAGAGCTGAACGCTGGAATTTGGACCTTCATGGCATATACCTACACACACATACAACTTCACAGCGACATGCAGCTGAGTGATCAACTAAACACGGAACATTTAAACTGGCTCCATTAGCTCAGCAGTGCAGCAAGCTTATTCTCTATCCTGTGGTGCCAGCATTGTAGGTGGGCCCCAGTTCATGTCCCGGCTGCTCCGCTTCTCATCTAGTTCTCAAATCACGGCATAGGAAGGCAGCAGAGAATGGCCCAAGTCCTTGGGACCCTGTACCCACAGTGGAGACACAGAGGAAGTTCCTGGCTCTCAGCTTCCATCAACTCAGCTCTAGCCATTGTGCCCATCTGGGGAGTGAAGCAGTGGATCAAAGACATCAAAGACATCTCCATCTCTCTCCATCAAATCTGCCTTTCAAATATATATATATATATATATATATATATATATATATATATATATATATATATATATATATATCCAATTGGGGCTAGTGCTACCAGTATCCCACATGAAGACCAGTTCAAGTCCCAACCTGACAGCACCACTTCCCATTCAGCTGCATGCTAGAGGCCTGGGAAAGCTGTGGAGGATGGTCCAAATCCTTGGGCCCCTGCACCCATGTGAGAAAAGCAGAACAATCTCCAGGCCCATGGCTTCAGACCACCCCAGCTCTGGCCAGTGTGGTGCTTTGAAGAAAGAACCAGTAGATAGAGGAACTGTCTCTCCCACTCTCTTCCTAACTCTGCCTTTCAAATAAAAATAAAATAAACCCTTAAAAGAAAAATTCATCCCACAGACAGGTGCCCCCTTCTGTCTGCCCATCATTGTTCCAAGCTCAAATCCAATCTCCAGCAGTCTTCCCTTAGGCCAATGCCATTGGGACAGAGCTGGCTAAGCCACCGACTTAGGAACACTCTCATCCCTGGTCAGAATGCCTAGGTTCTAGTCTGGTTTATTAAATTCCTGCTACTGCTCACCTCAGGAGGCAGCAGGGGACGGCTCAAGTACTTGGGTCCTTGTCACCCACACAGGAGACCCAGATGGAAACTGTAGCTCCTTGGTTTGGCCTGCTCAGCTCTTGAGATTTTATGAATGAAATAACAGATGGAAGCTCACTCACACTCTCTCTGTCTCTGCCCTTCAACTAATGCTCTAGCAGTTGTTGTTCAGTTTTTAAAGCAGACACAAACTGTTCCAGGTAGACAGACAATACTCAACATCAGGCACCGGGCCAACTTCCTGATGTACACCCACTCAGCAGAGGTTCTTGCAGGTGCCTCAAATGCCACACGTTGATAGACTAGCATGCAACATGCAATGCAGCTGCGTCCTGCAGAGGGCCTACCATGCAAGAGGGGCTGGACAGCTCTGGCATACATTCCTTAGGTGTAACACAGCAGGGCCCATCATGGTGGCCTAGCAGCTAAAGTTTTCACCTTGAACGTGCCTGGATCCCATAGGGATTCCAATTCTAATCCCATCCAGCTCCCTGCTTGTGGCCTGGGAAAGCAGTCGAGGATGGCCCAAAGCCTTGTGACCCTGCACCTGCATGGGAGACCTGGAGCAAAATTCCTGGCTCCTGACTTAGGATTGGTGCAGCACTGGCCATTGCAGTCACTTGGGGAGTGAATCATTGGACAGAAGATCTTCCTCTCTGTCTCTCCTCCTCTCTGTTATCTGACTTTGCAATACAAAAAAAAAAGTGTAACACAGCACAGCACACTCCTGCCCTCTTGAGGGTCTGTCAGGGGAAAATGATCTGCTGGCAGGAGAAGAATGGGCCCTACACTGTCCTTCAAGGCCTGGGATGGCAGACCCAAGAAGATCAAGAGACCATGGTGGCGTGCAAACACACTCACAGTAAAGCCATGGGGGGGGGGTCACACTCTTGGACAAAAGTCACAGATAAACCCAGCAACAGGGCCTGCGCTGACACCCATTTACTTCCTCCCAAAGTGCTTTTCTCATAACACACCAACAATGCCACTGCAGAGGGACGTGAATGTCACATCCTTTGTTTATCAAGTACACTGTCACTGGAAAATCCTACAAGGGCCTCACTCACTCAGTAAAATGTCATCCAAAGGAACTAAAGTCCAGAGCAGAAATGAAGCAAAGAAAAACCTCTCCCACATTTCTCCTCTCCCACCCACCCTTGGTCAAGCATTGTTAACGCTCTCTGGCTGCCGGCTCTCCACACACTCTCCTTCCTTCCTCTGCCTCCTGGGGCTGTCAGCATTTACAGCCTAAGAATTCCCAAGGCAGAACCTCCCAACCTGTGCACCTGAATACACCCTAGACTTTCTTACACATGTCCACCGGCAAGAGAATCCCCCCTTCCCTTCAGCCAGACAGCTCCCTTTGCCAGCACACTGCTTATCTGGGTGACTGGGCCATTTATTCCCCTGGCCTCAGACACCACAAGTCTCGCTCCTTAGACACAGCTCGTGTGCTCCCAATCAAACCATCCACATTCAACAAGAGCTCTCCAAGGCTTTGTGCTCCCACACTTTTGCCCCCCAAACATTTGGGAAGGTATTTATGTACTCAAGATATATGCAGAGTTGCAAGTGAAAACACATATGCTTCAATACAAATATAGCTTACAGTATTATTCATCATAATAAAATGCTAAGCCTTGAAGTAATGAGATTCAAAGATACTCGCAATAGTAGGCCTAAATGTGTCTTATGTATCCCAGTGAATAATCTGATACCTTATCTGACGGGTGCTTTGGGACTATGCAAAATTACAACCCTCCTAATTTGTGTTTGCACACCTTGTGTGTGTCTGAAGCAGCTTCTCTTTCACACTTACACACCTCATGATGAGGTCATGTGCACTCTCTGAAGTTACTTCTGGTATAATTCATCTTACCTTCTTTTTTTTTAAAGAATTATTCATTTTATTACAGCCAGATATACACAGAGGAGGAGAGACAGAGAGGAAGATCTTCCATCTGATGATTCACTCCCCAAGTGAGCTGCAACGGCCGGTGCGCGCCGATCCGAAGCCGGGAACCAGGAACTTCTTCCAGGTCTCCCACGCAGGTGCAAGGTCCCAAAGCTTTGGGCCATCCTCAACTGCTTTCCCAGGCCACAAGCAGGGAGCTGGATGGGAAGTGGAGCTGCCGGGATTAGAACCGGTGGCCATATGGGATCCCGTGGCTTTCAAGGCGAGGACTTTAGCCACTAGGTCACGCTGCCGGGCCCACCTTACCTTCTAAATCCACAAACCAAAAATAAAGTTTAAAGCTGACCTGTAAAAAGTCACATGGTGCTATTTTATACATAAAAGCTCAGTTGGTGTAAGTCTTATAAATAGCCATTTCCAAAGCAATGAAAAATAGAAAACATTGTTGGATTCTTTTCACACAAACTTTTTCCAGAAAAGCACCTTTTTTTCCACAGATCTACCAAACCATTCTTAACTGGCAAAGGTTCTGAATTTATATATTTAGTTCATTAGTTATCTTGTAGCATTCCACAGCAACATATCAACTCAGGAGCCCTGGGATCCTGTATCCTTTCAAGCACAGAGCCCTCAGAACACACTGCTGCCGGGACACAGGCCCCTCCAGGAGCTTAGCCAAGGTGCACTCAAATTCTCTCAGCTCAACACAGATCTAAAACAACTCAAAAGCTGTTGCTGCAGCACTGATGAGCTCAGAGCAAGCCAGTCAACTGAGGTGAATGGAGAGACATTTTCTGGAATCCCTCACCACTCTCCCCTCCCGTAAGGCACCACTTCCTCAGCAAGAAGCCAAATAAGCAAATCACAAATGGCAGGAATTCTCATGAAAACTCCCACAACAGTAAACAAGCTGATTCATTTTCATGAGCACCAACTGCGTCTCCTGCAAGTGTGGATTCAGCAACACCAAGGTAGGACTAACAGTTTCATTCAGTGACAACAGCCGTGATCTAAATCGCACTCCTTATAAAACCAGAGCGAAGCGGTCTGAATGCTGAAACTGCTCCAGCTAATGATTGCACATGCACAGAATTTGGAGATTAAAAAAAAAAACTTAAAATGGAATTTCACATTCCTAAAAGAAAAATCAACATCATGACTACTTAAAATTGCAGGTCTGTGCAATTGACATAGATGAAGTTTGGTTGGGAGTTCATTAGCCTTCTGTTTACATGGCAGGGCATTAACCACATTCCCTATGTTTTAAGCCAGCGCTGTATGAACATTTTTCACTTTATACCCAGTTTTCTGCCAAGCAAAATCGCTTTACTCCCAACCCCAAGTGCCCAGAGCAAAACATCAATGTTTTATGTGTTTCCTATTTATCACTGACACTCTCCAAGCATTCATTTAGTACTGATCAGTGAAGCAAGATCATCTAAAAATGTAAGCATTGTATTTGTAGTCTTATAAAGGTAGAACAGGTAACCTCCTTCCTCAGTCATCTCCAAAGGTGGCCTAACACACACACAGCAGAGTCTAAGAAAACTGCCCAAACAATAAAGCAACTGACAACCAGAATTCTGCCCACCCAAGGACCCATGTGGAAGCTTTGCCCAAGGCAGGTCCAGAGAAATCGATGTACCCAACTACCCCACAGATATAAACATCTGCTTTCAAGCGTTCACAGCAGGGTCCCGATGGCCACTCCCTCAGTCCCTGTGCCCTCGGACCATGCATGGGATATTCATCTGTGAAACAGGAGGGGGGGTGACAACAAGACCCCCTCCCAGCTCACAGCCTGATCCCAAAACTGAGAGAGCTAATTACAGTCTATCACTGTCAGTAACAGCGTGGGCTTCCTTGTGCCTCATTTACACAGGAGAAACCAGGAGCTTGGGGGTGGGGGGTTGGTCACTAACATTTTTCCCTCGGGTAGGACATCAAAAGCCAAAAACAGGTTGGCGTCTGAGTTAGAGTGCTCCCAAGTCCCTCTTGCATCACAAGCAATTGCTTACGAGGAAAATGCGGGACATAAAGGAGTGCCCCCCCCACACACAGAGCCAGGAATCCCTGAGACCCCTGAGACCTCCGCAGACTTGACCACCAGCGCCGCCCGTGGCTCCTTCCCCACTCCTGGGGATCCCAGGCCCAGCCACTCCAGCCGCCTCCTAAGGGCAACATGGGCCAGGGTCCAGCATCTCCTCCCGACTGCCCAGGGTCCAGGGCCTCACGTCACATATATCCTGGGAACGAATGCTACAGACAGACACATCCCACATCCTGGCACCACAATCACACACACACACACACACACACACACACACACACTCCCTGGCACCACAGCGAAAGTCCCAACCAAACACCCTGGCACCATAATGTCATATACATACAAACACAGCTTGGCCCGACATTGCCTGACCCCTCCACACTCACTAGGACTACAATATCACACACACACACACACACACACACACAAACACAATCACTGGCACCACAGTGCCTGTCCCATCCACACACACCCTGGCACCACAATGCCTATAACCTCCCCACACACCCTGGCACTGTAATGCCACACAAACACACACACCCTGGCACCACATTACCTGGCACACTCACACACACCCTGGGAACACAATGACTGCTACAGACACATCCCACACCCTGGCACCACAATTAAACACACACACACCCTAGCACCACAATTCCTGCCCCACCCACACACGCTGGCACCATGCATACATATACACACAAACACACACCATGTAACCACAAGGCCACTCTCAACACACACCATGACACCACAATGACACACACACACACACACAAAGTGATGCCACAATTAAAAGCACAAACACACCCTAATACTACAATGCCTGCTACACACACAACCTGGCTCCGCAATGCCTGCCCCCCACCCTGTCATCCCAATGACACACATAAAAACACACACCCTGGCACCAAAATGCCTCAGACACCCGCCCTAGAATCACAAAACCTCACACACACAAACCACACTGGCAACACAAAGTCTGCTAAACACACACACACATACACACACACACTGGCAACACAATAACTTACTCTCATATACATCCTGGGAACACAATGACTGCTACAGACAGACACAACCCACACCCTGGCACCATAATGCCCCCCCACATACATAGACACACACCCTGGCACCACAATGAATGTCCCATGCACACACTCTGACACCACAATGTAACACATACATATACACCTTGGCACCCCAATGACACACACACAAACACACACCCTGGCACCAAGGTCACTCACACACACCCACCCTGGCATCAAAATGCCTCACAAACACATACATTAACACACACCCTGGCACACAATGCCTGCTACACACACACACACATACACACACACTCTCTAGCACCATAATGCCTCAACACACACACACTAGCACCACAATGAATGCACCCCACACACCCTGGCACCCCAATCTCCCACACCACATACACACACACACACACTGGCCAAAGATGCCTTGCACTCAAACACCAAAGCATCACAATACCTCACAAACACACACAAACACACACACACCCTGGGACCACAATTGCCTGCTACACACACAAAGAAACCTGGCACCACAATGAATGCCCCACCCACACACCCTGGCAACGCCATGCTCACACACATTCAGAAACACACACACACAGAGACACACAGTTACACACTGGCATGACAATGTAACTACACACAAACACACCTTGGCACCACAATACCTGTCTCCCCACACACACCATGGGAGAGCAATGCCACTCACACACACACATATATACCCTGGTACAACAATGTCACACACACACACATACACATGGACCCTGGCACCACAACACCTACCCCCTCCCCACACACTCTGGCACCCACAATGCCTTCCCCCTCCCCATACACTGTGGCACCATAATGCCACATACACTCTCTGGCACCACAATTCCTGCTGTACACACTGAGACAAAACCTGGCAACACAATACATGCTAAACACGCACACATATACACAGACACACTCTGGTAGTATCTCCAAAGAAATATGCATAAAGTGTTCTCATTGCATTTTCTTCCTCATTTTCTTCTTTCTCTTTCTTTCCTCCTCTTCACTTCCTCCTTTTCCCCTCATCCTCTTCTTTTCCTATTTACTGTTGGAGAATATTCCACTGTAAAGATACATACTTGCTCATTTAGCTAATCATCTATCTATAGGTTCCTGAATTGCTTCCCATCTTTGGGTCATAATAAAATATGCAATGTAAAACTATATGTGTGGATAATCCTACATGTGCTTGGATGTACCCATGGCATATATGTTTATATTTTATATTAAAAGCAAAACAATACCAATTGATTATCATTGTTTTAATACCTCCTGAAATAGATATCAAATTACGCCTTTCATAAAAAGGAAAGGATTAAATCACAGCAACAAAAGCAATATAAGTGAAGCCTGTTAAGGCCAAGCTTGCAGTTTCCTAGGTTCACACACAGCCATATAAAGGTAAATAAGTCATTTTAAAAATGTGTATGGAGACAAAGGATGTCAGAATATTCACAAAAACTGAGGGAGGCTATGTGAGAATCTGGGGCTGTGGATCTGGGCTAACACCCAGACCCTGGCCCCGGCCCACAGTCAGACTGGTATGCTGAAGCCAGCAGCCAAGACTGTCTATGACCACAGTGTGGACTCAGGTTGTATCTGGCAGCCTTGGGGGAATCTGCTCCACAGGCCTCATGGGAAATCATGTAGCTTTCTTGGCCCCCATCCTGCCCAGGGGACTTCCCAGACCCCCCGGGCCAACTCAGAGGAGTTGCTGGGAAGCACTGATGGCAAGGGAAAAAGGTCAGGGATGACTCAGCCTGACCAAAGTGAGACAGACAAACAGACACACACACACTGCACCTTCACAGAACTGCATGGAGAAAATGCTTTTTATCTTTCTTTTACTGCTCTTTTGCTTGTAGTTTTCTACATCTCCATGCTTATGGCATTATTCATGTTTGCTGTTATTTTTTGTTGCGTCAACAGTGACGTTAAAGGAGATAAACATCTGTGAACAGCCCACTTCCTAGAGCATGCAGAGGATCCCAACGCAGCCAACAGCGGCAGTGGTTGTAGCAGAGCCCTGATCTGGTTCTAGTCCTGCTTTGAGGCAAGTCTGGGGGGGGGGGATGGTCTGACTCCAGTGGGCTGGGGTGCAAAACTGTGGTCCCTTCCTGACATTAACATCCTGGACACCACCACCAAAGAACCAGAAATGCGCCGGTCATTGTTGGCAGACAAGTGCGAGTTAGCGGCAAGGCAAAGCACGGGGCTCTAATACAGGGATGAAACCCAGAGCCAAGGTGTTGGTGGGGTGGACAAGCTCCTGTTCTGAGAGGCACCAGCATGGATCTCCAGGGTCACTTCGACTTCTAAACAGGAATCAAAAGGTAATCCTAAGTTGTGAAAATTGTATCAAGCATTTATCAGGTAGAATTTTGTAGCATATTAGAAACTAAAGAATGGATAAGTGAACTTGAAGATAGGTTTATACTGTCCCAATGAAGCAAAAAAAAAAACCACATTGAAATAAAGAAACATAGTATGAGATACTTCTTACGAAACAAGAAGTATACTACATGAGGAGTTGAACTCCCATGAAAAGTGGAATGAGCAGTAGTAAAATATTTGAAGAAATCATTACTTGAAAAACATCAGAGAAAAAAATGACAAATTCAAATGCTGGACTCAAAGCAGAATATATGCACAGAAAATTCACCTAGACATCTCTCAACTAGCCACTCAATACCAAAGACAAAAGTCTTAAAAACAGCCAGATAAAGCCAGGGAGAAATAATATAACACGCCCAAAGCAGCAGGGTTCATTGTGATTATACTGCTGTAAGTTTCACACATTAGAAATCAAATAATAATTCAAGATAATTGTGATGTTAAAGATACACATTAAGCTTCCAGAGCAAACATAAAATGTTATTTTTAAAATAAAGAGGAAATGAACTAAAATTCTAACATGTGGGTTAAAATTAACCAAAAATGTGAAAAGGAACAAAGGGGCAAAGAATTTATATGTGCAATATAGAACAATCAGGATGATGGTAAATTAACTAGCATATTAGTTAATTAGCATTCTACTTGAACTAAAGAACAAGGAGTTTAATTAAATAAGTAAACCAAACACCAATCAAAACACAGATTGTTAGCTTAGATAAGCAAGCTAGATGAAAGTATATGCTATTCAAAGACAGACACAGTAAATATATGATGACAAATACTTTGAAAGATATTAATGCTACAATGAGGAAACCCAGAACCTTTCTACCCAGATCAAGTACACTCTAGCAAAGGGAACTGCCTCAAAGACAACATAACTGATGTTGCACTGCTGGTATGTCAAAATGATGGACTACCCCATTCCTCTAATCATCCCTCCTATAGTTGAAATACCCAAGCCATAAGGTGATTTCCTTCGGTCATTGTGCAAAAAGAAACACAAAGAAAGGGTATTTTCCCCCAACACCCAGGGCTAAAGTTATTTTTAAGCACAGAGAAGAGTTAACTAACAAGTATGAAATGGAGAGAAGTTAATTTTTAAACGTTTTGATGGCAAGTTTGGCCATAGTCCAGGATCTGAATATACCTGAAAAGACAGTGAATCAACCTGTAGTCCAAAACTTACAATAAACATAGACATAAAACTCCCTAGGAAAAGCCAAATGACAGTGAAAAGTCTTGCCAAGCATGTATATTGTAAGTGGATATTGAGAAATATGCAACTCCATGAATAGGTTGAAAGACATGAACAATACAGTTGCTTTAACTATTGCGTTAGTTTACTATACACAGATATGTTATAATCTGATATGTTATAATCTGATCATTACACTTGTTCCTTTTTTTTTTAATCTATCAAGTGAGAAAAATGCCACAGAAAACATGAAATGGGTAACAGCCTAGCCTATGCCTACACTTGATACTGTTACTCCAAAGTAGGCAAAGATACAAATATTCATTAATACACTTGAAGGAATTTAAAGATAAAAAAGTATAAGCATACCACTTTCAAGTTTCTTAAGAGAATTATTTTCATGGACGGGGAATTTGTTCTCAGAACGGCTATGAGGTCTAAAGGAAAATATAGTTCTTTTCACCATTGATACCTCTGCATTTCAGTTATGTGTCCTCACAGGTACAGTTACCTCTTCCTGTTCAGGTTCTACAGTTGTTTTTTCTCCTTCTTGGATGTTTAACACAAATGGTTCTTCCAAACTAGAACAAGCTGAAAAAAAATTAAACACTTTCCATAAATTAAAATTACTTCTATTATTCCTGGACTTTGTTAATATTAAGACATGCACATATTAAGAAATAGTAAGACTTGAGGTGGACCAGAACTTCATAGGGGTGCATATTGGTTTATTCTGAAAAATGCCCGCTCGTTTCCTTCAGCTCTTTCTTCACAGGGTGTTTGTTTTGCTACATTTCTGAAGCTGTTTATAAATCCTGGATAACCGTTCCCTATTGGTTGTGTGATATACACATGTTCTCTTGTGTTTCTAGATGAATTTTTGTAACACCTTTTCAAGATTTTAGAAGAATATTGTAATCTCACTGCTGTCACCAACCACCCCAAATAGCAGTTGCAAGCACTGAGACCTCACTAATAGACTTGAAACTACAAAACCATGAAGTATATAAACAATTTTTGAAAATAATTTTATTTATTCATATAAAATGAATAATTTTAACATATTCCACGACACAAGTTTAAAGCACTAACAACACCTCCTACCCAATCTCTCCTTCCTTATTTCCTCCCCCCCACCTTAATTTTATAACTCCACTGGCATCTTTTCATTTCACTTTGTGAAATAAGTTTAACACTCCAATAAAAATACCCACACAATGTAAGTAGACGAAAAAATACTAAAGAAAAAGAGATAGAAAAAAAAACCTTGCTAATCCTCAGGTGGCATTTTACTGGAGTGATGAAAATCTAACGTTTCAAGGTCCAGACCTGCCTATTTGACAAAGTCTATTGAGTCTATTTATCTGTGCTTGATAGAGTTGGAGAAACTTAAAAACAAGCAAAAATGGCAATAAGCAATCTATTGGTTTCCAAAGACAATAATCAGACAACAGCAAAGAGGAAAACAAGTGCCCCTTAATTCAATCTTTTGCTGAGAAGGAACAAATGTTTTTCAGGGAAACTTTTTACTTATTTTTGAAAATTTATTTATTTGAAAGAGAGAGATTTTATTTCCTGGTTATTTCCACCCAGATAGTTACCATGACCCAGGCTGGGCTAGATCAAACTCGGAATCCCAGACCTTCACCCGGATGTCTCACATGAGTGACAGGAATCCAAGTAGTAGGACCATCTGCTGTTGCTTTCCCATGTGCCTGAGGAGGAAACTGGATCAGAAATGAAGCAGCCAGGACTTGAACCTGTGAGCCTATGGGATGCAAGCTCTGCAAGATAGCTGCCCCAAGAAACTCAATATTGGTTCCACATATTTGTAAACTAACTTCAGATCTCTTATTTACCAATACAATACTGAAATTTATACCTTGGTATCTATTTTCATACAGTATAGAAAAAAACTATGCATATTTGGATCTATTCAGGTAAAAATTGTGCCATGAAAAAATAAGTTTCTGAGATTTATGGAAAATGTTTATATGAATGTTCAAAAAATTTGTTTGGTATATTTTCCATAGAAATTAAAATTACTGGCTAAAAATTACACTTACAGTCATTAAAACTGGAGATAATAAGGAAAAACCCAGGGAGGAAAGAAGGTCTCTTCAACAAATGCTTTTGGGATGATTGGATAGCAGCCTACAGAAGCAAGAAATAAGACCCCCACCTTTCACCATACGCAAAATCAAATCTAAATGGATAAAAGATCTAAACCTACACCCAGAAACCATCAAACTATTAGGAGAAAAGGTAGGACATAGTCTATAAGATATAGGCACAAAGACTTCCTAGAAAAATCATCAAAAGCAGAGACAGTCAAGACCAAAATAAACAATGGGACTACGTCAAATGGAAAAGCTTCTGTGCAACAAAGGAAATAAACAATAAAGTAAAAAAAAAAAAAAAAAACAGAGCAGGAGAAAATCTTTGCATATTATACAATAAACAAGGGGCTAATATCCAGAGCATACAAGGAACTCCAGAAAAACCATAACAGCCAAAGAAACAGATAAGAAATAGATAAAGTAAATGAGCATACGCTTTTCAAAGAAAGAAATCCAATGGCTGACAAACATATGAAAAATGCTCAAGCTCCCTAGCAATCAAGGAAATTCAAATAGAAACAACACTGAGGTTCCATTTAACCTCAGCGAGAATGGCCCATATACCAACAACATCTGCTGGCGAGGATGTGGAGAAGAATGAACCCTACTCCATTGCTGGTGGGAATGCATACTGGTGCAGCCACTATGGAAGTTGGAATGCAGATTACTCAGACAATTGAAAATTCACTTACCGTATGACCCAGCAATCCCACTCCTGGGAGTATATCCAAAGGATATGATACATGAGAAAGCAATATGCAACCCTGTATTCATCGCAGCACAATCAACAACTGCAAAAACATGGAAACAGCCTAGATGCCTATTGAAAGAGGACTGGATAAGGAAACTGTGGCAGGACTACCCTGTGGAAAACTACTCAGCCATTAAAAAGAATAAAATTCTATCATCTGCATCCAAATAGGCCCAACTGGAGAACTTTATGGTAAGTGAAATGAGCCAATCCCAAAGGGCAGATGTCATATGTTTGCTCTAATGTAAGACAACTTCCATCAGAAATCCAAAACAAAAAATAATAAAGGAGAATAAACATATATGTGTAACTCCAAAATGAAGGATGTAATGAAGACCAGAGTACCAAGAATCAAGGAGAATCAACAGAATACATCTCTACAAAGGACTCAAGGTAGACTCCCAATGAATCTTGTAATGTACCTACACAGCAAAAATCTAGAATCCATACTGTTGCCTATGCCAACAGTGTTATGACCCACGTAAACAGCCATCACTCTTTCATCTCTAATTTTAATTAGCTGTTCTCTAGAGATGTTCATTGCTAATATGGCTGAGGGTTGATGCTCATCCTCTTAGGGAATGGATACCTCTTGTTTCAAATTCAATTATTTTTGCTGTGAATTTTACCTTTTTGCACTTCCTATTCATTTGTGTCTTGTCCCATCCTTGCAATTCATTAATAGATCATTCATATGAGCCATTTTGATTGTTTGTAACACACAATGATGTAAACAATGTCCCTTTCGACACTGTTTTTGCTGCATCTCATGAACATATTTTTTTTACTGATTTATTTATTTTTTATTAAATTTACTCATTAATTACATTGTGTTGTAATTTCATAGGAAATGGGATTCTCCCCCCACTTCCCCACACCCTCCCCCCATGGTGGGTTACACCACCCTGTTGCGTAACCATAGCTCAAGTTCAGTTGAGATTCCCTCTTTGCAAGCATATGCCAAGCATAGAGTCCAGCATCTTATAGTCCAGTCAAGTCCAACTACTTATTGGGGAGACCCTCTCTGGTCTGAGGGCAGAGCCAGCAGAGTATCATCCCGATCAAATAAAAGCACTAACATATTATCAGCAACAATTAACATCGGTATGGAATTAATTGACATAGTATTGAGCAGCCAACATATTAAAAATAAATGCGATTTCTTAACCACATTCTGTGACCACCCCATTCACATTTCCATTTTAGTTTATATACTACATATGACATAACATCCATAACATAACATGTTATGCATAACATAACTTCTTAAATTAAGGTGAACATGTGGTATCTAACCCTTTGGGACTGGCTCATTTCCCTTAGCATTATGGTTTCCAGTTTGGCCCATTTGGCCACAAAGAACTGCATTTTATTTTTTTTAATAGCTGAGTAGTATTCCATGGAGTAGATGAACCATAGCTTTCTTATCCAATTCTCTGCTGATGGGCATTTTGGTTGCTTCCATGTTTTTGCAATTACTGATTGTACTGCTATGAACATAGGAGTGCATGTTGGTTTCTCATGAAACAGGTGTTCTGGATATATTCCTAGGAGTGCTATTGCTGGATCATACGGTATGTCAATTTTGAGTTGTTCGAATATTCTCCATACTGATTTTTGTTTTTATTGTAATTTCTTCAGCGCCATATGGATAATGCAGTGGCATCAATTTCTACAAGGCTTTTGATTTTCTTTTTCATCACTTTAGTGACACATTGGTCATTCTGTAGCATGTTGTTTTTATGTTGTTGTAAATTTCCTGTTTTTCTCCCAGGTATAGATTTTGTTTTCTGAGTCTGTAATTAAGGAGATGTGTAATAGAAGCGTAGCAGAGACTACCATGTCCAGATGTGGAGGCATATCGCAGTTTGCATCTCTGCATCCAGACCAAAGATGGATTCCCAGTGAAACTGTTGAATATATCCTGATAGTAGGATGCTGGACTCTCTGGCAATGTCCATGCCTACAATATCAGGAAACACTTCAACAGCGGAATGATGGACTTATGACTGTTCTTGAAAGATTATCCATTGTAATACTAGAGGAGAAATCAGTAGGGGGATGACGAAACTTGGGGAGGGGGACAGGAATTTCCAGAGCCTGTGGAACTGTATCATAAAACAATAATAATAATATTGATAATAATAACAAATAATACAAAAATGCTACAAGCATCTGAAAGATAGAAATAAAATTTCACATGTTTTCAGGACACAAGACTATCTATATAGAAAAAAAAGAAATCTGCCTCCTGAAAATAATAAGAGAGTTTACCAAATTCACAGGGTTTAAGTCAGAACAAGACACTCTTTACATATTTATAGACCAACAGTAAGCATACTAACAAAAATATAATGTCATTTCAAAGGAAATATTTCAAAGGAAAATAAAACTTATGTTTAACAGTATTGTGTCAAATTCCAGTATTCTGCCAGAGACAGGAATTAATGTAAATTTTATATAACAAGGCAGAAGTCCTGGAATAGTTTAAAAAAATATTGACAAAAGTTTGTGATGAGATTATAAAGCCAACTCAAAGAGAAAATTAGAATGGTCACAATAATGTGTTGCTTACACGGCAAATGAAGATGATATGAACCATCTACAAACTTCTTGGGGAATTTATGGCTCAGAGAGGAAAACACACACATTAAAATGGAAAACAAGAAGAAATGACAACACAAAAGCTCTGAGAACTGCATTCTGGGCTTTGATGTTTGTTCTGATTTTGTGTGGTGGAGGAGAAGTAAAGGCATTCAAGGGAAAACATTAAAAGGTTACTTTCATGGGTTTAAATATGTTAAATCCAGCATTTCAAAAGTTGGGCCCATCATGTCTCCTTGATCTCAATCAATGCTGCTATGTAATGTGAAGCAGGGTGGTCTCTGGGCCACTAATCTAACACAGTTTTCAAGAGCTACCACTTTCACTGCACTAGTCTTCCCTGAACCTGTATGCTGCTCTTGTTTCTTATTTCAATCACAGATCATACCACTCCCTTCATTCTGGGGTCACCAGGTCTATGAAATGATTTGTTTCCCATTTAACCTCCATGTTGTATCAAGCAACCTGCAAAAAACAAAATGCCACTTGGTTTCTCTTTGGGATTATTTAATGGCCTACCTCCATGACATCTGGAAAGATATGGAGCAACACGGTACTGCGTCCACAGCCATGGCTATCCTGAATTTCCCTTCTGCCTAGCCCCTGCTACCTTATATACTTCAAGAATTCCAAAGCAGTCCTGACACGTACTGTGCTTTGTAGCCACTTTTAAACTATTCCCAAGGCCATTCTAATTCCTGTCATGACTCAGTTTGGAAACGTGGCACCCTTCAGGGCAGCCTGCATCCTCTTGCACTTTGTCTATACTTTCTGGAGCTTTAAGGAAGCATTTACTCCGCCCATTGAGAAAGACTCATCCTTTTCTGATCAGAAGCTCTGTTTCTGAACATAATGGGCGCCAGAGCTATCAGGACTTCTTGCTCTGTCAATTACAGGAAAGCAGAGTTCCCACCCCGTTTCCTCCCACTCATCGACACGTTCCCTGCCTGCTGGCCATGTACTTCCACAGTGCATGACTGGAACTGATAACACAAGGTTCCCAGGGCTGAAGGGCACCTCCATCCTGATGGAGAGCACACACAGTCTGGAGCTCTATGCTGGGTAGGTCCGCAGCTGGAAAGCTCCCACTTGGGACCGCAGGAGGTTCCCAGATCTCAGGCTCTGCACAGCGGAGGGTGCTGACAGGCTGCAGCGCTGCTGCCAGCTGGTTTCAAAAGCCCGCCCTCAGCTTTTGCTCAAGCATTTCTCTCTACAGAGCACACTGGTGAGCCTGCCCTGCCCCGTGGAATCCCGATCCCACTGCTGAGTTTGAGATTGCTGAACAGGAGCTGGAGCAGCGCGCTGAGTGGGCTTTTCTTGGTCTCAGCACCATGAGCACTTGGTCCTGCTTCAGGTAACAGACTCCTCAGGGGCCCTGGCAGGTGCTGCCCTACCTCCTGTCCCACCTGGATCCTTTTGGTCCCTGTGTGCTCTCCTGGGTGCTTCCTAACTATCCTCTGGTTCTGCAGGTGGGAGTTCATCTTCATTGTGTGACACTGGGCACATTCTGGGGACCCTCAGTCCTGCCGGAGATGGTTCCTCATCTCTGTGAGCCAGCTCTTCTGTAGACTTTGGTCCCCACTGTGCTGAGAGTTCCCCCAGTGCATGGTGGAAGAAATCCAGGCTCCTCCTCAGGACAAAGTGCCCTACTGACCCCGAGGGGATGCACAGGGCCTCTTCTCCTCCTCTGTCAGTTCTGGATCTTCTGCAGGTGTCAAGCTCCATCACATTCCAGGATATTCTGAAGCTAAGGTTCAGATGGAAGAAAACTGGGGCACATCCCAGGAATGGGATGCCTTATGGAGTAGGTGGAGTCCAGCCTCCTTTATTAATGTCTCCTAAGACAGTACTTTTCATCAGAGGGTCAATGTATGACTCCCTTCTCTGCAGAGCAGGATAAGAATTCTATGGAGGAGGCTGATAAGCTCTTTGTTCCTGTGTCTCTATCTGCTGACAGCCTGTGGTTCTCCTGGAGAAGAATCTGGGCCATCATTTTCCTGCCACTTATCTCATCAGGACTTGCTCCCCACCTGAAACTGAGAGGGAATCTTCTGTCCCAAACAACACGGTCATCTCATGTCAGATTTGCGTGAGGATGGTGGCCAGAGGCAGTATGCTGTCTCTTCCTGGAGAAAATGATGTGCGCAGGCAGGTGCTAATCGTGTCCTGTTCAGCAGAACAGCATTTCCCTGGGGGCTCAGTAGTCTCCGCTCTTTCCCATTCTTGGTCCCTTTCTGATCTCCCCCTTAATCCCCTCTGCAGATATAACTGGCCTCATTTGACCCCCCTGGACCTGAAGAACTGATCTGTGGGCCTTGGCACTGAAATCCCAGGAACAGGTCATGCACACTTCACCCTGGACGGTCACAAGTTTCATATCTTTGGTGGCTCCATCCACTACTTCCGGGTTCCCAGAGTACTAGAGGGACCACTTGCTGAAGCTGAAGGCCTGTGGCTTCAACACTGTCACCACGTGAGTACAGCCACAGCCCCCTCACCTCGGGACCCTTGGGGAGCTAGCACCTGGAGCTGCAGCCTGACTCTGAGCCTTGACTCTGCTTGGGACCCAGCGTGAGGACCTTCCTTCTGCCTAGGCTTCCTGCCTGTGTCTGGCATGCTCAGGCACTCCATAGTCACCTCTGTTTCCTCTATGATTAAAGACTTTGGGGAGAGAGAATAGGAGAAAAATAGGGGTAATACAATAGGATTGTGTAAAACAGAAAAAAAGATCTATAGTTTTGATGCAAAAAAGATTGGAGTCCATGCACAGTTTTCTTCCAGTGTGCACATTGCCTGATCTTTTGTAGAGTGTAAGTGATTTCCTTAGGAATTTTTCTCTGTAAAATGAGTTCTCATTTCTCTTAGGTGCATTTAGTTGAATGACATCAAGTGTGTGGTTCTCCATCAGGTGTGTGGAAAATAAAAATCTATTTTGAAAGCAGGATTTACTTATTTTTGTCGGAAAGTCAGATTTACAGAGAGAAGGAGAGACAGAAAGAAAGATCTTCCTTCCACTAGTTCACTCTCCAGAGCTGAAGTGATCCAAAGCTGCCAGGAGCTTCTTCCTGGTCTCCCATGAGGGTACAGTATCCCAAGGCTTTGGGCTGTCCTCCACTACTTTTCCAGGCCATGAGTAGGGAGCTGGATGGAAAGTGGAGCAGCCAGGACACAACCGGCACCCATATGAGATCCCGGGTTGTTCAAGGTGAGGATTTACCCACTAAGTCATTAAGCTGGATCCCAATGTTAACTTTACATTGAAAGAAAACTTTAAGAAAGCCCTGTATAGGTTTTCAGAATAGCTATTTTCCATAAACTTTTGGAGTCCCTCTTCCATGTACATGGGGTTCAACATTCTTTGCACTAAAACAAACTCCTACTTTAACTTTGCTTTCCTCAAGCTTTGTGAAATCTTCTTGTCTTCTCAAGGTTTGCCTACAGATGAACACACTGTTACAGATGAGTAAGTTTTGCTGAAACAGTTTTTATTTGTTCAAAGAGCCATATAAGCTATTGACAGCAGTATCAGAAACAGAACTTTAGAAAGCAGAGGGCAGTGTAGCTTCAGTGGAGCATCAAGGCCTATAGGGAGCGAGCTGCATGGTAACTGAATGCATGAAGGGTTTGGCAGGCCTGGCCATCTGCCCAGCCTCTGCTTTTCTTACCATCACATCATGTCCCCAGTGTCCCTGACTGTAACAGTTGCTTCGTAAGGATTGTCATGGTGGCTAGAGGGAAGTGAAACTTTCTATGATCTCTGTAAAGTTTCTGTCACCACGCCAGGCATTTAGACCAGTACGTTCCTGGCCCGCACGGGTGTGTGGCCAAAACAGGGGGTGTCCCATCCAGCAGGACAGTCAACGGGGTCACAGCCACCTAGGAGAGAATGAAGGGACAAGAGACATGAAGAATGGACAGCAAGACAGTAGGTCTGATCAAGCTGTCAGTTTATGGATTTCAACTGAGGGTTTTTATATTCTTCAGTAACTAAGGCTCAGGGAGGGAAGGAGAAACTGGGATGCAAGCCATGGTCTCAAGACCAATTGTTCTTGAGCAGCCACCATATCAACAATAGTAACCAACATATCAACAATAGCATAGGTAATCAGTAACAAGAAGTCGGTAAGTACAGCATCAATCACATTCTGAAACAGTTGCTAGGAACAATTGAAGCTAAGCGTGTGATTAGTTTCATAACTTCTTTCCCAAGCATCTAGCCAACCGGGGGTTTTCCACTGTCCCATAGGTCTATATTCAAAATGGCTTCAGTGTGGCTATAGTACATGGTTCCTGACATCTCCCCGTTTTTTCTATATATCAATGAAAGCGGCGAAAAGAGAAAGGTTCGTGAAGCAAGATAAGCGCTGCCTGTCTTAGGTTCATTCTGAGGGACCCTCAGCTCTTACCCATCTCTGGGCAGCCCTGCCAGTCATCCAGGACTCCCTGTCTTAGGTTGGCGGTTTATCAGAAAGGTGCCCGTCATTGGCTACATGCTTACTAGAAAAGGGGCCATGTAACAATTCATAGCTGGATCATGTATTCCCCGGCAATGCTGCCGTAAATGACAGCCCTGTTGGGAAACACTGCTCCAACCGTAAACGGCCACATTACCTTAGACGAACCTGTTAGAAGACTGGAGCCACGCATTACAACGTGGGGATTCACTTCTTGAGGAGTCAGGGTTCTCCGAACACAATCTATCTTCTAGAGCTAAGTGGCAATAATATGCTTGAATAGGTTTAGAAGCTAAATTGTCAATTTGCTGCTTTATCAAATTAGTGACTTTAGTAAATGCCCAGGGACCAAAGGAAATTAAAAGCAATAATCCAACTAGGGGCCCCAATATAGTGGGTAATAAGGTAGTGAGCCAGGGAGATGAAGAGAACCAATTTTTATACCAGCTTTCCTCTTTTTCCCTTTCTTGTTTTCATTTTTTAAGGCCTTCACGAATCTTTTTCATGCTCTCTTTTACAACACCTGTTTTATCTACATAAAAGCAGCATTCTTCTTTAAGGGCGGCTCATAGGCCTCCTTGCTGCAAGAACAATAGATCTAAGCCTCGGCGATTTTGTAACACTACTTCAGCTAGGGAGGAGAGGGAGTCAGATAAATCATCAATGCCTTGTTGTAAACATTGTATATCCTTATCAATGGTGGAACGTAGCTTGGCATACCTATTCTGGGAAAGAAAAAGAGAGGAAATGCCGGTGCCAGCGCCAACAGCGCCAAGTCCTAACAGAACAGAAATTGTAAGGGCAGTGATAGGCTCACGCTTTGAACGGGAGAGGGAAGTGGGATTGGATTCCCAATTCTGAGGAATTTGTAAAAATTCCTCAGAGGCATAATAGGACAAGCGAGGAACTAACTGGACTAATATACAAAATTCCTTATGAAATGAAAAAACCTGATAGGAAAGGCAGGGGGTGAGACCGCCGGTGCAGGCCCACCAAGCATCGCTGGGGGGAAGAAGGTATTGAGAATGGGCTGCTGGAATAATGGTGGAATTACACAAATAAGAGAAGGAATCTAAATAGGGGGATCTATCGGAAGTAATCAAGCAGAGACCTAAACCAACAACCTGGGTTAAATACATACCAGACCAATCGCTGCTGGTCCGCCTGCAAGAGGAGGAAGAATTGTAATAATAAAAAACATCAATTAAGGCAATACCTTCATAAAATGGGGGACGGGCATTTGTGCAAAGCCAACAGTCATTCATAAATTCAGGTGAAGACTCATTAACTGTTAAGGCGGTTTGGTTAACCAAGGTCAAAATGACATTGTCAGGGAGGAGGGCAGGGAGATTAAGACGTAACGGAGGAGATAGTGAGGGAGGCAGGGAGTGAGAAATAACAGAAGATGGGAGAGGTTGAGGGGTTGGGGAAGGAATGGGAGGTCGGATAGGAGGTTGGGGTAAAGGAGGCTTATATGCAATAACATTATTTGGTCCAATATTGGCAGGAGAGTTAGCATTAACAGGTTCTTTTAACAATTTGATAGAAAATAATACGCCCGTATCTATTCCTGACTTGTACAATCTAAGTCCCCAATCACGGCCTCTCATCCAAGTCTCTTCTTGGTTGGTGTACACTCTAGGGGTGAACTGGATTTTTAAAGGGGTACACCAGCCTTTTGTGTCGGGATGATTGGGACGGCATACAGTAGTGACATCGTAATAGGAGGAAAGGAAGGTGAGGCCATAGACTGCTGCTGTAGTTGGGTAGCTGAAATTGCGTCTGACTGTATTCAAGTCCTTGATTTCTGAGTTTTTAATCCAGTAAGCAGTACCTGTAGTTTCACATCCCCAAGAGGCACAGAAATAATCAGCAGAGCCACCACATTTATGAAGGAGATGACAATCATGATGGCTTCCAGGGCACACATAAAAATCAGTGGCTTGGAGGAGAACTTGTTGTCGAGTGTCAGCACATCCAGGGTCAGGCAGTTGGTTAGACAGTTCAGGTGCTACAGAAAGTCCGAGGAGAGTACTAAGTCCCCAAGATTTGACAGCCCCAAGAGCAAGCTTACATAAGTCCGGAGTGAGGACTTCTGGCCACCATACATGGGGGGGTGATCCGAGATGTTGACCAAACAATATCACGTTGCTCAGATAGCACGACCCAGGTGTAATTCCATGGTTGGTGTGGATTATGGAGTTGTGGTCTAAGGCTGTTGGCAGTCGTCTGTGCCCATTGGGTCAGAATCCACAGGACCCAGAGGTTGTAAAGGGTCACCATCAACTGCGTTTGTAGTAGCAGCAGCATCTGGAAAAGAAGGAGAGGAAGATGTCTCAGAGAGGGGGTTGGCCTCCTTTCTGGACAGCGATGAGTTAACGGCTCTAAGAAGCCGCTCTGGTAGCCAGCATGGTTCTGCATTTTCCCTGCCATACACGCAGGCAGAGCCTCGTTCCCAGATAAGCACTGGGTCTGGTCCTTTCCATGCTCCTGTGAGGGGATCTTTCCACATGGCTAAGGCATGTGAATCCTGGGCTGTGGAATGCCAATGTCGATCAGCAGCAGATCGATTATTATTATCTAGGGTTAAGAAATTTATAATAAAAAGGGCATGATTCAATCTATTCCTGGGAGTAGGTGTAATAGATAAATCTGTGGAGAGTTCTAACTTCTTAAGCATATTTTTTAAGGTCTGATGTGTCCTTTCAATAATTCCTTGTCCTTGTGGGTTATGAGGAATGCCAGTAATATGTTTAATTTTCAGTTGAGAGCAGAATTGTCGGAATTTAGCTCCTGTATATCCTGGGCCATTATCAGTTTTAATGCTGTTAGGTTTGCCCATAACTGACAGGCTTTGTAGCATGTGGGTAATAACATCTTTGGAAGCTTCTCCAGTTAATGCTGTGGCATAAATAAAACCACTATAAGTATCCACTGTTACGTGGACATATTTGAGTCTGCCAAAGGATGGGACATGTGTGACATCCATTTGCCATCTATCATTTGGGATTAAGCCTCGGGGGTTAACTCCTAAATGAGGTACTGGAGAAAACAGCACAGGAGTTACAACTTTTAACAATTTCTCTAGCCTGTTCTCTAGTGATCTTGAACATCTGACGAAGTGTGAGTGCATTTAAGTGATGTAAGGCATGTGCTCGGTGGGCTTCAGACACAGAGGGATCTATGGTTAGGAAAACTAGCCATGTGGCAGCATCAGCTTGGGCATTTCCTTCAGCCAAGGGTCCCTTGAGTCCTGTATGGGCTCTCAAATGTCCTATAAAAAAAGGAATCTCTTCTTTTTCTAATTAAGGATTGTATCTGAACAAAAAGCTGAAGAGCTGCAGAGGTGGTCTTAATATATGGAACTGTCTCTAACAAAGGAACGGAGTGGGCTATATAAGCACTATCTGTATATAAATTAAAAATGGTTGTTGGAAAACTTTTAAAAACCTGAAGCACAGCAAACAATTCAACTAACTGAGCAGACACATAAGGGCATTTTATTGGGAAAGATTGGCCTTGAACGACGTAAGCAGCCGTTCCGCTTGAGGAGCCATCTGTAAAAACTGTAATTCCTTTTTTCAGGGGGCTATGAGAAGTGACTTTGGGGAAAACAAAGGAGTGATTTCTCATAAATTGTATTAAGGGGTCATTTGGATAATGATTATCTATTACGCCGGCAAAGGACGCACAGCTAACACCCCAATCATTATTAACTTGGAGTAGCCAGTCTACTTGTTCTGAGGTGTAAGGCACAATTATAATATCTGGATCTTTTCCAAAATATTGTATGGCTAATTTCCTTGCTTTTAAAATTAAGGCGGCTATGAGGGAAAAGTAGGTGGCAAGGACTTTGGCTGGTTTTGACTGTAGGGGCACCCACATTAGGGGGTGTCCTGAAGGGGACTTGTTCATTTCTTTTTGCCAGAAAACTCCTAAAGGGGCACTGTCTTAATAGACTCTCTTGCTGCTGATGTAAGGGTGCGAGATGAAAAGTGTTGAGGGTCTCCAGTCAGTAAATCATGAAGAGGCAAAAAATTTCAGGTGCAATCTTTAAGTATGGCCTTAAAAATTGCAAATTGCCTAAAAGGGATTGAAAATCATGGAGGGTTTTTAGGGCAGACAAATCAAGACTAATTTTGGGTGTATAAATTTTTCCTTGATTTAATTGATATCCCAAAAAATTATAAGGATCTTTGACTTGAACTTTCTCAGGGGCTATCAAAATAACCCATTGTTCTGAAGAACATACAGCATCTGTTTAAAGCAAGAAAAGGTGGCTGCCTCAGAGGGTGCTGCAATCAAGATATCATCCATATAATGCAGAATATAAATTTCAGGCCACTTATTTCTTACAGGTTTGAGAGTTTGAGCAACATATTTTTGGGCTAGGGTAGGGCTTTTTGCCATACCTTGTGGAAGGACTCGCCACTGATAGCGGTCCATGGGTCCCTGAAAATTTATCTGAGGGAGGCTAAAAGCAAAATGTAGGCAATCATCCGGATGCAAGGGGATGCTAAAGAAACAATCATTAAGATCAATAACTATCTTAAATAAATTACTGGGTATTGCTATGGGGGCCGGGAGGCCATGTTGTAAGGCTCCCATAGGCACCATGGCTTTACTAACCATTCTTAAATCTTGTAATAATCTCCACTTTCCAGATTTTTTCTTAATAACAAATATGGGGGTATTCCAGGGGGATGAGGAGGGCTCAATGTGTCCTGCAGTGAGCTGTTCCTGCACCAGCTTCCTAGCTGCAATAAGTTTTTCTTGGTTCAGCAGCCACTGATCAACCCAGACAGGCACACTAGTATTCCATGAGATCTTATCAGCATGTCTGGATGGGGCAGGATGAACAGTGGTCGCTAGGAAAAATTTTGTACGCTCTCATTAGGTGAAACTGAAAAGCCTTAACCTGTTTTATCAGATTTTTGTGTAACCTGTATTGGCTGTTTAATTCCTTGAGACTGTTTTCCTAAGCCCTGGCCAGGGAGAAAACCTTGTCTAAGCATCTGTTTTGTAATAGCTTCATTGGGGCTACACATGATGACATTCATTTGGGAGAGAATATCTCTCCCCCAAAGATTAACAGGCAATTCTGAAACAACATATGGTGTAACAATACCCGAGTTCCCTTCTGGGTCAGTCCAGGTCAAGGCTTGAGAGCTTACTTGTGGGCTATTAGCCTGTCCTATGCCTTGAAGATGAGTGATTGAATTCTTCAAGGGCCAGGCCTTTGGCCAAAACCTGGAAGAAATAACTGGAGCATCAGTGCCAGAATCAAGGAGGCCTGTAAAAACTTTGCCATTTAACTTGAGAGTCAGGGTTGGCCGAGTATGAGGGGAAATTTTATGTGCCCGAAAAACCTCAGCTGCACCTGTTTCATTACTCTTTCGGGAAGGTTGATAGTAAGGATTGAAAAATTTCTGGAAAACGGGCAAAATAATTAACTGTGCCAATGGGAAACAGGGGGTGATAACTAAAATGCCTTCAAAGATTCTGGCAAGAACTTTTAATTCTCCAGTAAATGTTGGTTCAATTGGGGTAGGAATAATGTGAAAGCCCTTATTAGCCAATGTAAATCAGCCCACTATTAAGCCAAATGTATTAGGAGGAAGAGGGCCAAAAACACCTGTGGTATAGCTTGTATGCCATCTTCTGGCTTTAATATTGTACTGGAGGAGGAACAGAGGTCCAATCCTGGGCTTTCTTTTGTGGCTCTCCATAATTGGGAAATGCATTTTTTGTCTGAGTTACCGGCTGTGATGGGAAGGCAGTTTGGGACGGGATGAACCTCACACCACCGGGGTTCATCCGAGACCAGGGGGCCTGGAGCTGCCCCCGTTGGGAGTTTCCCAAATAAAAGGGAAAGAGGGGCCGTCCATTCCTATCAGCGCGGGAGCGGCACTCATTAGCCCAGTGGCGGCCTTTATGGCAGCGTTGGCATAACATATACGGCCGTTCTTGAGAGCCTCCTTTTTGAGGACAATCTCTTTGAAAATGGCCAGGCTGCTTGCAGTAATAGCAAATGTTATTAGCGCCTGTTCTTTGCAGGGCTGCGCCTACAGCAAGGCGAGGAGTAGCAACTCCAGAACAGAGACGGACGTATTCTGCCAGAGTCTTACTACAGTGGTGCTTTAATATATCTTGGCAAATGGTATTAGCGTTTTCAAAAGCAAGTTGTTTAAGAAATGGGCTGTCTAATTATTGAGGGCCGAATAAGCGCTCTGCTGCCTCCGTCAGGTGGTTAATAAAGGAGCTGTAGGGTTCTTCTGGGTCTTGTATAATTATGGTGAGTTTAGATGATGAACCCACTTTATCTGGCAATTGCTTCCAAGCTGTAAGACAAACCTGACAGACCTGGGAGAGCAACCCAGTAGGGTACTGCATTTGTGCTTCTAAGGTGTTAAAGGGCTCTTTTCCTAAGATTCATCTAGCTGTCCAATCTCGGGATTCAGGATGTTGACGATTTTTTGCCTCTACTTCTTGGGCTGCATCAGCTGCCTCGGACTTCCATAACACAAAATCTCCTCCAGAAAGGGAGGCTTTAGCTAAGTGCATAAATTCTCTTCGTGTTAGCCAACCTTCAGTATAGGATTCTAACAATGCTAGAGTAAAGGGAGCAACTGGGCCATAGGTAATAACTGCTGCCTTTAACCTTTCTAAAATTTTTCCATCTAAGGGTTGGTAAACATAAGGCGAATGGGGTAAACACCCCTGTGCTGGAACTTGAGGTCGCTGATTTCCAGTCTCAATGTCTCGATGGGTATCTGGCTCATAGCCTTTTGACTGATTTTCATCCTCAATGCCACCCTCACTTCTTTCCTCTATACTTTTAGGTGGGCTTTGTTCTCTTGGAGGAGGGGAAGAATCCCGAGGGACTCTAGCACCGCTACGAAGGGACAAGGGAAAGGCTAAAACTTTTGGATTGGCATTGACCTCTGGTTTAAGTTTAAGTTCAGTTAATTTATTTTCTAAGACTTGCAACTGTTTTGTGAGCTCAACCTGGTTTTGCTTAGCCTTCACCATTTGGCGCAGAAAAGTGAGTTCATCTGCCATTTCTTGGGCTCAGAAGCAGCTGGGGGTTGATTATAGGAAGGTGCGAGAGAGAACGAAGGCATCTCCCTCTCCCCTGGGGCACTTGGCAGGGAGGTGTGAAATAATTTTGGTGGGCCATGGTATTGATCAAAGTCACACTTGGCTGCTTCATTTTTTAAGGCAGCCTCCTCAGAGGGAGAAAGATTATCATGGGGAAAACCGCCAGCTGTGGGGAGAGATGGATAGAGGTGTCGTGATTGGCTATCAATCTGAGAGCATATAATTTCTGGGGCAGAGTGATCAAGGGGTTTTGCATCTGACTCTGCCTCCATATCTATAATGACAGAGGATGGTCGAGAACCAGGGGAAGGTGAGGGGATAGGTGTGGACAGCCGAGAGTGGCTCTCTTTAAGAGATCGTTCTCCCTCAAAAGCCAGATCCTGTAAATCTGGATGTTGAGACTTAATCTTTAAATTATCATAAATCAAAGTCCAATAATTAAAAGCAGTAACAGGAATTTTCTCAGGTCCAAAAACCTCATAATAATCTTTAAAATAATCACCTACTCTGCACCAAGTTTTCTTATCAATAAAACCGTCCTGGGGATACCAAGGACAAATCTGACCTACAAAATCCAAAAAGGTTTTGATGTCTTTCTTTTTCACCCTAATTCCTCGTGTCTTGAATGAATCTATGAGACCTTGCAAAAATAGGTCATGTTATGATAATGCTTGTCCCATCTTACCTTGGCTCCGTAAGATTTGTGCTGTGAATATTTCCCAGGAGCTCGACTTCAGGCGGGTCAACTGTAAAACTGCTCAACCGGTGTTCCTTTCGACACCACGAGAGGCCTCTCCATGAATGAGGGCACGGCGTTCTCTCTGTCGGTGGTCTGCACACATCCACGTTGGGCGCCAATTTGTCCTGTCCAGCAGGACAGTCAACGGGGTCGCAGCCACCTAGGAGAGAATGAAGGGACAAGAGACACGAAGAATGGACAGCAAGACAGTAGGTCTGATCAAGCTGTCAGTTTATGGATTTCAACTGAGGGTTTTTATATTCTTCAGTAACTAAGGCTCATGGAAAGAGAAGCTGCCATGGTCTCAAGACCGATTGTTCTTGAGCAGCCACCATATCAACAATAGTAACCAACATATCAACAATAGCATAGGTAATCAGTAACAAGATGTCGGTAAGTACAGCATCAATCACATTCTGAAACAGTTGCTAGGAACAATTGAAGCTAAGCATGTGATTAGTTTCATAACTTCTTTCCCAAGCATCTAGCCAACTGGGGGTTTTCCACTGTCCCATAGGTCTATATTCAAAATGGCTTCAGTGTGGCTATAGTGCATGGCTCCTGACAATCAGGTGTATTGGTCTATGACATTTTAATGATTTTAAGCTAGATTTCTAGACTATGAGCAATTATTTCTGAAGAAGCATTAAGTAAATATATACAGAACTAATTGTACAGCAATGGAGATTGCATTTTTACTGAGCAATTCCATCTTTTTTTTTAAAACCTATTTTAAACAGTCAGTCATAGTTGAAGATCTTCCTACTGCTAATTCAGTCTAGTTTAGGAATCCAAGTATTGTTCGGCTCAGCATAATTTTGGAATGGTTTTCTTCATTTTAGTTTTTTACTGTAATTCTAGAAAATTTGGTGTTAATTTGGTAGAATCTAGTAGTGAAGACACCTAGTGTTGACCTTTGGTTTGAAGAGATTTATTCCTGATTCACTGTTAACTGTCTGTTGGTTTTGTCAAGTTTTTTTTGATGTCTTTCTCATTCAGTTTGCAGCCTCATGTTAAGAATCCAGAAATTAAGCATTCTTTATTATGTATTTGTTTATAACTGCTGTTGACAGTCCCTAGTGACCCATTGCACATCCTTTTTTTTTTCTAGTAAAGACTTATTTTATCAGACCTGATGCGGAGACGTAGCAGCTAAAGTCCTCACCTTGAACACACTGGGATCTTGTATGGGCACCCATTCTAATCTTGTTGGCCCCTTGTTTGATCAAACTCCCTGCTTGTGGCCTGAGAAAGCAGTCGAGGATGGCCCAAAGCCTAGGAAACCTGCACCCGTGTGGGAGACCTGAAGGAATTTCCTGGTTCCAGGCTCTGGATCGATGCAGGTCTGGCCATTGCTGTCACTTTGGGAATGAATCATTGGATGGAACATCTTCCTCCCTGTCTCTTCTCCTCTCTGTGTATCTGACTTTGCAATAAAAAAAGAAATCTTTTAAAAATCATTTTATTGATATATAAGGCAGAACTCTAGAGAAAGAGGGAAAATTAGAGAGATCTTCCTTCTGTTTTATCCCTTTCCAAGTGACCATGGTGGTTAAAACAGGACCAGATTGAAGCTTCTTCCCAGTTCTTCCAGATCAGTACAGGGAATCCAGCACTTGGGACATCCTCTGCATTCACACGGGCACTAGAAAGGAGCTGGATCAGAAATAAAGCAGCTGGGCCTGGCACGATAACCTAGTGGGTAAAGCCCATGGCTTGCACATGTTGGGATTCTGTATTGGTGCTGGTTCTAATCCCGGCAGCTCCACTTCTCATCCAGCTCCCTGATTGTGGCATTGGAAAGCAGTGGAGGGTGGCCCAAACACATGGGGCCTTGCACCTGTGTGGGAGACTCGGAAGAAGCTCTGGGTTCCTGGCTTCAAATCTGCTCAACTTGGTCCATTGTGACCACTTGGGGAGTGAATCAGCAGATGGAAGATCATCCTCTCTGTCTCTCTTCCTTTTTGTTTTATATATCATGCTTTCCAATAAAAGTAATGTTTATAAAAAAGAAGAAAAAAATGCAGCAGCTCTGACTTTAATCTCACAAGTAGTGACAGAACCCACTTTGTCCAGACAGCACTGATCCACTCCTCTACAGTGATACCAATTGTAATATGTCCCTCGTCTTTTTGATGTTATATACTTGAGCCTACTTTTGCATTAATCTAGTTAAAGGTTTATTGATTTTGTTTTCCTTTTAAGAACAATGAATGTTTCCTTTATCTTCAGTATTGCTGAATACAGTTTTTATTCATTTCTTCATCAATCTGTATTTTGAATTTTTCCTTTTTCTACTCCTACACTTAGCTTCTTATTTTTCTGAGACTTGGAGATCAGTGCTTAGGATGCTATTTGACATTTTAGTTGTTATTGTTCAGGTGTTGCCCATGAAAAGTGAAAACGTTTGATTTCTATATTTCTCTGATGATGTTTGGTTCTTTCTCATTGGCAATAGGAAGTATAGTTAGAAATAAAAGTGTGCTTTGTTTGCCATAAAAATAAGCTCCAGAATGTGTGTCTTGAATTGCAGTAATTCATTTCTTATGGTTCTTTTTTTAAATTTTATTTTGATAATGCTTACACAGTTGAGAAGGGATCATGCATGTACATGTGGATACTGATTAAGCTAGGAAGGATCGAGAGTTAGGGGAAAGTGGATGAGACCATTGTTTTCAAATTTTGTTCGTCCTGTGTCTTAGGGATAGGGGAAAGAAGGAGAAAAGCCACTCCCAGAGTTCCAACAATAGAACCTTGGATTGTGGAATGGCCATCTTATTTTCCAGGGTCCCTGATGTGGAGCATGCTCTGAGGGTTCTGTTCAAGTGGTTTCCATAAGAAATCCTTTCATGGTCCATTGGTTGACATTCCAACTAGTTTCCATTCAGCCAGATCTTTAGTGTCAACGCTTGCCAGGGCTAGTTGTCCAATCTTTTCTACCCTCCTTCATCTGCAGGGCCCAACAGACTGCCATATCCCCTATGTGCATCTGAGCATGTTCATTCAACAAATGAGAAGGCCCAGTTCTGATACATGATAATGCACAATTTCCACATTTGTCCACATTTTTGGAGTTCTGTGTCCATTGTATCAGTGGTCAGTATCCCTGAAGAAACTATCTGAGGTGATCATAGACTTGTGTTTGTACTTGCCAGTATGAGGTCAGCTCAGCTCAGTCTGTCACCCACGTCAGTCTATGCACACACAGGTGATTGCAGTTGCTGGATAAGTTTTGTCTTTAGTCCCAACTCTTATGCAAACCAGTGGATGCTGTGGTGGAGCCCAAGCGTGCTGATCCCACATTTAGCTCTCATGTACACCCATTGGGAACTGCATCCCAACCAAGTGACACCCTATAACCCATGGTCTGCCCCTGGCATGGTTCCTCTGCTTGTTGCTTTGAGCAGCAGACTGCTCTGTGCTGCAGCCTGGACCAGTGTGTCCTGTTCCCAATCCCAGTATTCATGAGTGTCAGAGGGTTCCATGGTCATTTTTTTGCTCAGCTCTTTACAACTCTCAGCTCTTGTGCCAGCCTTCAGAAATTGCAGTTTCATAGGTTGAGCCCTCACAGTCCCCACAGGATCTACCCCCAGACCTAGTTCTTATGCATGCCTGTTGGTATCATGGCCAACTTAACATTATCTGCCCCTTCTATGAAACTCATTGGCTGTAGTGTTATCTTTCCCTGCCAGACAGGCCCCCTGCCCTAGTGTAAGTATCTGCTGGTGGGTGGTGGTAGTCCATGTTAACCATCCCAGTTCAGGTCTCCCATGTGGGCATGTGTACTCATCTGACACAGAAATTTCCTCAGTTATAGCTGCCAAACCACTAGGTGTTAGCCCCCTCATTTACCTGCAAGCCAAGTGGCTTTTGTCAGTAGGAGTCCTTCAGAAGTCATTCCTCAGCTGCAACATACTGCTTCAGTGGTCCTGCCTCCTGCACATCCCCTTACCTCTTCTCCTGAGCAATCTGCAATTGCTGCTCCTGGAATCAAGCATCCCAGCCTAGCTGCTTGAATGCAGGTTCAGACATCCTGGCCTTTGCTGAGAGCGTAAACATGAGCTTGTACCAAGTGTCACCCCTTGGCTGGTGGTGGGAAGAGCATAGCCCAGCCTGGCTACTTAAAGGCAACTGAGCCATTCTGGCCTGGGCTAATTGCCAAACTGGATCCTGGACCACACTGGCCAACTTTGGCTGAGCTGAGGGGCACAGCATGGTCTGGTTGCTTAAAGGCAGCTTGAACCATCCTGGCCTTGGCATGTGTGCAAACAGAACCCTCCCCCCAATGGCCGCTTTTGTCTGGTTTGTAGAAGGACAGAACAGTGCCTGGCTGATTGAAGGCAGTTTGAGCCATCCTTGCCTGGATTGTATTAATGAAGGACATTGCAATGGATATAAAGTGGTATATCATTGTGGTTGCCATTTTCATTCACTTAATGATCAATCATGCTGAAAACCTTTTTTGTGCTAATTAATTAACCTTTCGCTTATCTTCTTTGTAGAAAAATTTTTAGTTCTTTGTCCATTTGGTATCTGGTTTCATTGCTATTGAGTCTCAGGGATTTTCCTGCCAATATGCCTGAGACCACCAAGGGGATGCGGTGTCAGTATCTTGGGCTGCAAGAACCTCTGGGGATAGTCTGAGGGAGCATGTCCATTTATTGTAAAGTGAGCACTACTCATATGCACTTGGAAAGAGGATGGCAGAAGGGCAGTCCCAGACAGCCCTCCCACACAACAAGGACACTGTAATTGACTACAAGGCATGTCTTGACCTCCAGTCAAGTCACAGGTCAAGTACTGCAAACTCGGCTCTAAGTCATGCCTCAGGTCATAGGCAGGTAGGCTGTTAGTCATGTCCACCAGGTAGCATTTGAGTTGACAGTCATACTTCTACTGTAATACATGCTTATTTAATTTGTGACTGATGCACAAATTAAATGAAGATTGTGTTGTAACTCTACCATGAGTTGACCTTAATAACATTTTCAATGTCACAACTATGTTTACTATTGGCATAAATATTCTTTTTTGTTTTTTGTTTGTTTAAAGATTTATTTATTTTATTACAAAATCAGATATACATAGAGAGGAGAGACAGAGAGGAAGATCTTCCGTCCATGATTCACTCCCCAAGTGAGCCACAACGGCTAGCCTGTGCTGCGCCAATCTGAAGCCAGGAAGCAGGAACCTCTTCCAGGTCTCCCACATGGGTGCAGGATCCCAATACGTTGGGCCATCCTCCACTGCTTTCCCAGGCCACAAGCAGGGAGCTGGAAGGGAAGTGGAGCTGCCAGGATCAGAATTCACACCCATATGGGATCCCGGGGCGTTCAAGACGAGGACCTTAGCCACTAGGCCACGCTGCTGGGCCCTGGCGTAAAAATTCTAAAACCCAGCCCCGTGACTTTTGGCTTCCTTTTGCTGCCTCCCAATGCTACAAGCAAGGAGCTAGATGGGAAATGAAGAACAAGGATATGAACCAGTTCCATAGGAAGAAGAAATAGAAAACTTAGAAACAATGATCACATCAACTTTTCCCTAACCCTTGAACATTCCCACCCTGATCACATATGTAAACATCATCCACAATAAACATAGAAAATTCACACATATGTATATATTTTTTGAAAGGCAGATGTACAGAAAGAAGGGGATACAAAGATTCTCCATCTGCTCTCACTCTGAAAGAGTTACAATGGAAGGAGCTGGGCTATTGAGATGTATGGTGTTTTTTCCTGACCTAGCACATAGGTTCACGGTCCCAAGGCTATTGACTGTCCTTTACCACAGTCCCACATTACAGGCAGGGTGGTGGCTTGGAAGCAGATTAGCCAGGACACACACTGGCACCTCTATGGCATCCCGGTGCATGTTAAGTGAGGGTTTTCACCCCTAGGCTATTGTACCAGGCCCCTTTTGAAATTTCTCTATTGTTTTCAAATAAATAAATCTTTCAAAAACAGGGAAAGAAAAAATTCCAAATCTAAGTAGAAATCATATTTCATTAGGAAATATTGGGTTTTTTGGTTTTTGTTTTTTTCTAGAGAGATTATACTTATATTATGAGCTTAATGGATTATTAGGGTTTCTTTTTGTAACTTTTATTTTTATTACAAAGTCAGATATACAGAGAGGAGAAGAGACAGTGAGGAAGATCTTCCATCCAATGATTCATTCCCCAAGTGACAGCAGTGGTTGGAGCTGCACCAATACAATGCAAGGAACCAGCAGATTGTTCCAGGTCTCCCATGAGGGTGCAGCTTTCCAAAGCTTTGTGCTATGCTCAACTGCTTTCTCAGGCCACAAACAGGGAGCTGGAAGGGAAGTGGAGCTGTGTTGATTAGAACCGGTGCCCATATGGGATCCTGGTGCTATCAAGCCAAGTAGTTTAGCCACTAGGCCTCCACGCTGGGCCCTCTGAATCAGTTGTAATAATTTGCCAAATATCAGGACACAGAAAGATCCATGTGTTGTTCAAATTGGCAACTTTTATCTTTCAAGTTCCATGTGACCTCAGCAACAAAAACATCCTCTGTTTGGAAAAGAAATGATCAAAGACCTCAGTAGGTAGTTCTCGAAACTTAGCCATTTGGGAAATGTAAATCAAAACCACGATGAGATATCTCAACCCTGTCAGAATGGCTATTATTATTTGGAAGAAAGGGTAACAACTACTGGTGAGGAAGTAAAAAAAGAGAACATTTACACAATGTTGATGGAGTTATAGATTAAATCAGCACGTGAAAATAGCATAAAATTTCTTAAATGTTTAAAGATAAGATTGCTGGGCCCAGTGTGGTAGCCTAACAGCTAAACTCCTTGCCTTGAATGTGCCAGGATCCCATGTGGACACTGGTTCTAATCCCAGCATCCTTGCTTCCCATCCAGCTCTCTGCCTGTGGCCTGGGAAAGCAGTTCAGGATTGTGCATGGCCTTGGGACCTTCCACCTGCATAGGTGACACTTAAGAGCTCCTGGCTCCTGTCTTTGGATTGGCACAGCACCAGCTGTTGAGCCCACTTGGGCAGTGAATCATTGGATGCAATAACTTCCTCTCCATTGCTCTTTGTTTCTGTATATGTGACTTTGTGATAAAAAGAAATAAATCTTTTTTAAAAAGAATAAATAAAATAAAAAAGTTTAAATAAAATTAAAAAGATGAAATTTAAATAAGATTACTGTAATTTTTAGCAATCTCACTATTAGTTGTATTTTCTGAAAGTTAGGAACACATTCTGTAAAAGAGATACCATCTTTTTAAAAACAGCACTATTCATAATACACAAGGTATTGAGTGAATTGAGGTGTCCATCATCAGATGATTGAATAAGGAAAATGTATCTGTGTACAACGAGCTGTTATTCAGCTGCAGAAACAAAACTCTGTTTATTAGACCAAAATGAGTATAACTAGAGGCCAAGATGTTGAGTGAAATATTCTAAATACAGATATACAAATATGATATTCTGTTATGTAGAGTAGCAAAAAAACCACAAGCAACAACAAAAGGGGGGAACAGTGGCATAAACAGTGGTGTAAACATGATTTGTCACTTTTGATTTATGTCTTTGTCAAATAGTGAATGATGATATTCTACTGTAGTTTTAATGATCTGTGTTTGTAAATTGTATGACTGAAACATATCTTTTCATTTCATTATATTTATAGTGCCTACCGATTGCATTGATCTTCTTACTATTGTTTCAATCACTTAATGAAAAGTTAAGATCTTGAGTACAATGTGAATTTAAAACATGTTATTTCAATATTGTAAGAGAATAACAGAGTAGGGGAGTCAAGATGGCTGACAAAGTTAGACTGAAGTGACCGAGGGTCCTAAAAGTTAGGGACGGGAACAGTCTGAAGTGAGCCTTAGGGGAAAAGATCCACGGGGAACACTGTGGGAAATCCCCCAGTGCCGCCAGGACTGAGGCAAGAATGACTAGGATCAGCAACCTGAGAAGGACAAGGAAGGTGCCCCCGGCTGCGGAGACTCAAGCAAAATCTGGTGAGCAAAGTTCAGGGAGTGAACCTCAGAGAGCCGCTAACACAGGGAAATGCCCGCCCTTGGCAGGAGGTGAGGGGCAGGCGGATCTTGGGAACAAAATGCGGTGAAGGGTGACTGAACTGATCTTGGGAACAAAACATGGTGAAGGGTGGCTGAACTGAGCAATTCATGGCAGACTTGGATCTGGACAGATGGGCTGGAGAGGGTGACTAGACACAGAAACAAAGCTCCTGGGCGTACCTGGGAACTGGAACTCCCCAGCACTGTGAGGCGCCAATCCCAGGGCCACAGGAACCCCACAGAAGGGAGATACAATAGCTGCTGTAAATATCGCCCTGTTTTAAAGAGCCCACAATACTGCAGACTGAAGAAGCAGGGGAAGGGGAACCCAGGCACCACAAAGAAGAAAAAATAATCTAAGTCAGCAAGACCTCAGGTCAGCCACTAGGTGGCAGCAGAGGTCAAGGATTAGAAGCCAGCAATATCAGAACACATAGATATGGGGCGAGGCCACAGGAAAAGAAATGAGTCAGAGGAAGGAGCCAGTGCCACCCCCAAAAAGTCACCAAAAGCTAGAACCATCCTGAAGAATAGGACGTAAACTGGGGGAATCACTGTCCCAGACCTCTGTACAATGTCCCAGACATACTGTAGGGTGGTGGATGTCAAAACAGCCTGGTACTGGCACAGAGATAGAGAGGAGGACAAATGTAGCTGAATAGAAACAACAGAAGGGAACCCACACAGATACAGCCAAATAATCTTTGACAAAAAGCAGACGACAACCCATACAAATGGAAAGGTCTCTTCAATAAATGCTGTTGGGACAACTGGCTATTAGCCTGCCGAAACAACAAGATAGACCTGCATCTCTCATTATACACTAAGATCAAATCTAAATGGATAAAAGATCTAAATCTACATCCAGAAACCTTCAAATGTTTGGAAGAAAATGCAGAAAACACCCTGCAAGAGCTAGGTATAGGCCCTGACTTTCTAAATAGAACACCAAAAGCAATAGCAATCAAGACCAAAATATACAAATGGGACTTCATCAAACTAAGAAGCTTCTGCACAGCAAGGGAAACAATCAACAAAGTAAAAAAGCAACCCACAGAATGGGAGAAGATCTTCACACAACACATAGGTGATAGGGGGCTAGTCTCCAGAATATACAAGGATCTCCACAACAACCAAAACACCAAAACAAACCACTCAAGAAATGCACATGGGAAATGGGCAGACATTTCACAAAGGAACAAACCCAAATGGCAAACAAACATATGAAAAAAATGCTCAAGTTCCCTGGCAATAAGGGAAATCCAAATTAAAACATCAATGAGGTACCACCTAACACCAGTAAGGATGGCTCACATACAAAAATCCACCAACAACACTTGTTGGTGAGGATGCGGGGAAAAGGGAACCTTACTCCACTGCTGGTGGGACTGCAGGCTTGTACAGCCTCTATGGAAATCAGTTTGGAGAACACTCAAACAACTGAAAATCTGCATACCATACGATCCAGCAATAGCACTCCTAGGAATATATCCAAAACACTCATTCCATGAGATACCTACATGCACCCCAATGTTCATAGCAGCACAATCAGTAATTGCAAAACTTGGAAGCAACCAAAATGCTCATCAGCAGAAGACTTGAAAATAAAGCTAGGGTTTATTTACTCCGTGGAATACTACTCAGCTATTTAAAAAAAAAAAAAAAAACGAAATGCATTTTTTTGTGGCCAAATGGGCCCAACTGGAAACCATCATGCTAAAGGAAATGAGTCAATCCCAAAAGGCCAGATACCATGTTTGCCTTAATTTAAGTTGAAATGCTCTCAATCTGAAAATTGGTACCTGTAAAATGTAGTATTATCCCAAACTCTAACACTCATGCCACAACATATTGTGATGTAAACAATGACCCAGAATCAGTGTGAGTCAGACTACTTATGATCTACATCAAAGAACTGTAAAACCCAATGCACTTTTAAGACCCTAGGCTACTCGGTAATGGGGAGGGAGAGCAGAGAAATCTTCCATCTCCCTTGAATGTGTGAGGCAGATGTAAAGCATAACCTTTCGGGAACATAACTGGTAACTTATAGACAATAGATTCAAATCAGCATTAGACAATAGTAAACCACAAAGACATGGAGGGTGTTAAGAGCATCCCTGACAACCTCTGAACAGGATGTCATATGCACAGAGTGGGGGGGGGATTCCTGAGTGGAGCTTGTGCACAAGAGGAGACTTAAATTCCAACCCTGGAGACTTCCCAATCCTCACCAAGGACTACCAGTATGGGCACCAAGGACTACATCCTCACTGCCAAGAAGAACATGGGGAACTGGAGTGCCTTCGGAGCCTAAGTACTCTGAGGTCATTCACTCCCACTTGAATCTCCCACATGGGATGGAAGAAGTCCAAATCCCTCCTTGCAGAGCCCAATGTCACCGGAACAACAGCCAGGAGCCCTGAGAGGTCTACAGAAACAGAAGAGCAATAAACTCCCTCTGAGACCAGGGAGAGGCGCTTTCTGTGGTCCTTGCTTAGTTCCAGTACTGGATCTCCACCCTCTCTTGAAATGATCATCAGGGTCACCCTGGAGCCCCCCCCAGAAAAAAAACCTAAACAAGCAACAAAAAAAATAGAATAGACAGAGAACAACTAGGAAATGTTAGAACTAGACAGAAAATGATTAGTGGGGACTCACACATACCTTACTAGGTAGGACACGAAAATAAACTTCTCCTAACTAGGGTATGGAGGATTTCTCTACACACCCCACCCAGCAGTGTTCTATGCCTCAACGAATGTCACTGCCTTGTTAAACGTATAAGCGAGTTTAGAGTATCCTAAAATCTGCTGAGTTCAGTGAAAATTATGCTTCAACACAAGAAACTGCTAAATACTGAAATGAAAATGGACATGAGATAGCTGAACGGTAGCCTATAGGCAATTTAAGGTAGATAGAAGCCAGATGTATACAAACTATAATTGAAATGTTCATGATGTAGTCTCAGGATGTGGTTGAGAACTCACATTGTCTAACATATCAGTCACTCAATACAATCTTAATTAACCCCATAATGTTGGAAATTGTTCTTGATGTTATGTTAAGGCATTTAATTGGTCGGAATGATATCCTGCCAGCAATGTCTTCAGACCAGAGTTGGTCGCCCCAAGAAACTGTTGAATTGAGCTGGACAATAAGATGCTGGACTCTATGCATGGCACATGCTTGCATTGAAAGAAACAAGACTAGATTTGAACTGTAATACTGCAACAAGGTGGAGCAATCCACCATGAGGGGAGGGCATGAGGAGGGGATGGGGGAACATTAGAGCCCATTAAATGTTGTTATTCAATGAAATGCAATAAAAAATATATGTAAATAAAAAAAGATCAACAATGATGAGCACTGAGGGCAAGAGAGGCGACTTTTTTTTTCTTTTGGCCAAATGTGCCATGTAATCAGTACCTTACTTAAACTACAGAATGAAGTTGACACATCTACCTGCTTCCCAGCAGATTTCTCATGTGAACCCACAGGCATAAACTCTTTGCTATTGTTGCTCATCAGGTCCTGGCTCAGGTGCTCCCTAGGACACTCCTCAGAGAGTTTCCTGCAACAGTGAGATTTATTGAATTTTTTGCAGTTCCTATTTTAAAACATTCCCAGTCTCTCACAGCATCCTAACATCCTTTGATTTTTGTAATTACATTGTAGGAATGTGTGGAATAGGGTGGAAGGGTGGGATTCACAGGAATTGGGAGAAAACAGAGGAGTGGGTTCTTTTTTCCAGTTATACATCCTGTTTCAGCAACCAATGGTTGGGACAACATTCAAGTTACTAACTGGGTGTCTCCAGTTTCAAGAAGCACACCACGACCTAATTTTTTCTCGAGAAGTGCTTTCCTCTTCCCTCCTCTTGCCCTGCTCACATGGCCACTTTGCAAATAAAACTTCTCTGTCTCTAAACAGATAAATTTAAAAAATGACTTTGAGATTCAGTTTCTGTATCCACCTCCTAAATGTGATCAATTGGTATTTAGTAGAAATCTACATATTTTCTCTATTCTCACGTACACTTGCTATTCCTGGGAGGACCTGAGCCAGATTGGAGTCCATGCTTGTGACCCTAGGTTCAGTCAGTATGACCATGTGGTAACCTAGGCCTGGACCTGCCTGGACTCAAGAGGCTTTGCCCTTCCTGCTGAGTACACTGGGAGCAGATACCTTGGGAACAAGGCAGGCCTAGGCTCCACCCACCTCCAACATCAAGAGGTGGGTGAGACTGGGGGAGTGCGACCTAATCATTTTTTTTCATGAGTTGGGTTTCTGTGTGTGTGTGTGTGTGTGTGTGTGTGTGTGATTTAATTGCACTCAATGTGTGTGTATGTGTATTAGATCATTAAGGAGAAATTGGTGTGATCATTTCCAAATTTTCTATTTTTCCTTCCTGTTTTAGGTCAGGGTTAAATGATATTCAGAGAAGCTATACCAGGCCTCCCAACCATCCTAGTACTTAAGGATGGGTTTTTGGACCCTGACACCAAACCAGGGTGTCAGTGTGGCACACACTCCAAGGTTTCTGTCCAGGTGGTTCTGAGAGTTCTGAAATGATGTCCATCTCACCAATTCAAGCAAGAGGGAACCCTTTCAATGTTCATTGGCTGACATGGTTGACCTTAGAGTCTCCTTTTCACCCAGATATTTGCTGTCATCATTTGGCTGGGGTAGTTATTCAATCTCTTCTCTCCTCCTTTCTCTTGGATGGTCCAGATGTGCTTTCCAGGCCTCAGTGTGCTTCCATCTCCAGGTGGAGCCAGGCCAGTTGTCCAATACTCCTTTTCAACTGAGGAGTACCAGTTCTTGCAAGTGCGCCAAGACCTTGAACCAGTTGATCCTGCACAAGTGGAGCCCCACCCTCAGTGCTCACTGAGCTAGCAGCCCCATGCAGGCATGTAAAGTATCCAAGCCAGGTGACCTGAGGCCTGCCACACCCTCTATTCCGAGGACTTGCAGACCCAGGACCCATTGCGCTGGCCAGCCAAGGACCCAAGCCAAGCAACACAAACTGCTACACATACAGCCACTGGGGCTCATAAACTAGGCTCATCACACAGCTGTGCCCAAGGGTCCAGACAAGGCTACCAGGGCCCCACTGGATCTCCTGCACCCAGAGATCATGTGTCTAGCACCAATATCCCCTGACTGCCATGGCTTGCCTCAACTCATTTCCAACAGCATGTGTTGCAGCCTTTCTCAGTCTAGTCGTCCCCCAATTCCCCTTCATGTTGCTGCATATTGCAGCCTATCCAGGAACAACATGCCCCCTATCTCAGCCCTGATGTGAATTGCCTATTGTGGCCTGATACAGCACTGATCCTTCTCCCCATGCTGGTCCTCAGATGTGCTAGAGGATGTTAGGAAATGACTCACCTGTGCTTTTGGCGTCTTTTCTAAGAAATCTTCCTCTGTTCCTATTTCTTCAAGAGTGCTTCCTATGTTTTCCTTTAATAGTTTAATGGTTACTTGGTATAGATTTAATTCTTTGATCCATTTAGAGCTGATGTGTGTATAATGTGATAGGTATGTGTCATGTTTTCTTATTCTGCAACCTGCTATGCACTTGTCCCAACAGCATTTGTTGAATAGACCAGGATTTTTACCTGGACTGTTTTCAATTGTCATGTCAAAGATTAGTTGGCTATACATGTATGGCCTTCTTCCTGGGGTTTCAGTTCTGTTCCACTGATCTTCTCTGTTTCTGTACCCGTACCAGACTGTTTTGATGACCGCTGCTCTGTAGTATATCTTGAGGTCTGGAACTGTGATTCCTCTAGGTTGAGTTTTATTCTTCAGGATAGCGTTGGCTATTCAAGGTCTCATGTGATTCTAGATTAACTTTTGTATCATCTTTTCTGTTTCCTAGATGAATGTTGTTGGGATTTTGATTGGGATTGAGTTGAATATGTAGATAGCTTTTCATAATATGGTCATTTTGATTAAGTTTACTGTGCCAATGAAGGAACATGGTAAATTTCTCCATTTTTCAATGTCTTCTTCTATTTCCTTTTTTAATGGTTTATAGTTTTCATCAGAGAGGTCTTCTACATAGTTTTTAAACTTAATTCTTAGGTATTTAAGATTCCTCTCCATTATTTTGTTTATTTTTTTTTTTAAGGAGTCAGCTTTATTCTTTGAAAATTCTATCAATTAGAGAAAGTATAAACAGTGAAATTTGTAACAATACAAATGCAAAAATACAATGTAATAAAACTAGTTGCAGTGAGAAAAACATTACAGCTTTTCCACCAGTCTGAGTTTTCCTGGGGATTAATTTGTGCTACAAGCCAACTGCCCTTTTCGCTTATGATTGACTTTAGCTATTACATAGAGGACTATAGTTACAATTTCTTTTTTTAAAGGTTTTTAAAATTTTTTTAGGAAAGGTGGACATGCAGAGAAGAGGAGTGACAGAGAGAAAAATGTTCTGTCCAATTGTTCACTCCCCATGTGGCTGCAATGGAGCTGAGCCCACCTGAAACCAAGAGGCAGGAGCTTCCCCGCGGTCTCCCATGCATGAATAGGGTCCTAAAGCTTTGGGCTGCTCCAAGTTTCATTCCAAGGCCACAGCCTGGGAGCTGAAAGGAAGCAGGGCTGCCAGCATTGTAACTGGCATCCATATGGGATCCTGGCAAATTCAAGGCGACTATTTAACCACTATGCTATCGTGTCAGGCCCTGTACTTAAAATTTCCTAGTAATGAAGATTTTTGTGTACTAGGGCGCTTGATCTGTTTTTATTAATTTTGTGTCCTGTTACCATGCCATACTCTCCTATGAGTTTCAATAGGGTGTTCACTGAGGTTTTCACTTCTCCTGTGTACAGAATCATGTCACCTGAACATAGAGGTAATTTCAGTTCCTCATTTGCAATTTGGATTCCTTTAATTGCTTTTTCTTGCCTAAGAATTCTGGCAAGGACTTCCAATACTATATTGAAATGCAGTGGTGATAGTGGATATTCATATCTAGTTCCAGATTTTAGTGGGAAGGCTTCCAATCTTTCCCCATTTAGAATGCTGCTTGTATTAGGGTTTTTCATAAATTGCTTTGATTGTGTTGTAGAACGCTCCTTCTATTCCTCTTTGCTTAGGGTTTTTAACATGATGCATCTTATCAAATGCCTTCTTTGCATCTATTGAGATGATCATATGATTTTTATTTTTCATTCCATTAATGTGATGTATCACATTGATTTGTGAATGGTCAAGAATCGCTGCACACCTGGGATGTATCCCACCTGGTCTGTGAGAATGATCTGCCTGATAAACTGTTGCATCCTGTTGGCTAGTATTTTGTTGAGAATTTTTGTCTGTGTTCATCAAGGATTTCGGTCTGTAGTTCACTTTTCTGTTGTGTCTCTATCTGGCTTTGGTATTAAGGTGGTATTGGCTTCATAAAAAGGTTAGAAGAATTGACTCTCTTTCCATTGTATGGAAAAGTTGGTGGAAGATTGGGGTAATATCCTCTTTAAATGTTTGGTAAAATTCAGCAGTGAAGCCATCTGGTCCAGGACATTTCTTCGTTGGGAAGGCTTTAATTACTGATTCAATCTCATTGGATATTGTAGCTCTATTTAGATTGTTGATTGCTTCTTGATTCAATTTTTGTGGATTGTATATGTTCAAGAATCTATTCATCTCTTCTGCGTCTTCTGATTTGTTTGCATACAGTTGCTTATAATAGTTCCTACTACTTCTCTGTAGATTTCAAGTATCTGTTATTATGTTTCCTTTTTCTTCTCTGATGCTATTGATGCATATTTTCTCTCTCCCCCTTTTTTATTAGTTGGGCTAGTGGGGAGTCTATTTTGCTGATGTTTCTCAAAGAACCAGCTCTTTTATTCATTGCTGTTATCTAGTTCTCTTGGTCTGTGTTTGGTTTATTTCCTCCCTTATTTTGATCATTTCTTCTTTTCGAGTAATCTAGAGATTGCTTTGCTGTTGTTTTTCTATTTTCTACAACTGCAAGATTGATTTACTTGATGCTTTTCTAGTTTCTTAACACAAGCATTGACATGAACGTTGCTCTTTCCATTGCTTTGATTGTGTCCTATACGTTTTGATATGTTGTGTTGATGCCTTCACTTGTTTCAGGCTTTTTTAAAAATTTCCCCTTTGATTTGCTCTCTAGCCCATTGCTCATTTTTTTTTTATTTACTATGAATTCTATTTGTAAGAGTTGTAAAATGCCTGGGTTATTTTTTGTTATGTAATGCCATGTTTTTTTTTATTTTTTTTATTTTTAATTAATATTTAGCATTATATGACAGCTTCATAGGCTTTGGGAATCCCCCTCCCCTCCCCTCCCCCCTGGTGGATTCCTCCACCTTGATGCAGCATTACAGTTCAAATTCAATCAAGATTCTTTCCTTGCAAACATATATTAAGCATGGAGTCCAGCTACTTATTGTCCAGATGGGTTGAACAGTTTCTTGGGGAGACCATTTCTGGTCTGAAGTCAGAGCTGATATAATATCATCACAGTCAATTAAGAGTCCCAATATAACATCAACAGCAATTTGCAATATTATGGAATTGACATAGTTTTGAGTAACCAGTATGTTAAAGAAAAAAAAAAAAAAACAAAGAACAAAATAACAAAAAAACAAGTCCTAACCACAACCTATGATTAGCTCATTGACATCTCAATTTTAGTTTATATACAGGACCGGACCGGCTGCTATATACCCCGAAAAGGCCACAGGGTACCATTCAGCTGTCTCATGTCTATTTCATTTTAGTATTTAGCCATTTGTTGTGTTGAAGTATAATTTTGTTGATCTTGGCAGATTTTGGGATAATCCAGACTGGCTTGTAACTCTAACAAGATATTTGTAGACATTTAAGGTGCAGAACATTTTTTTTGGGGGGGGGGGATGTGCAGGGAAATCCTCAACACCATGGTGAGGAGTGACCAATCTTTGTGTCCCACCCAGCAAGGCATGAGCCAATCCATGCCAGCTCTTTCCTGTCAGATTTCAAGCTCTACTTTCTGTTGTTTGTCTATTTATTTTAGGTGTTTTTTTTTTTTTTTTTTTTTTTTAGTTTGTATGATTGTTTGTTTGCTGTGAGGGGTTTTCAAAGCGATCCCGATGGTCACTGCGAGGGAGGGCGGGGGTCCAGAGGTGGAGCCAGGCTCGGACCAGAGAAAGCTCTCCTCCCTGGTCCTGAAGGACATTAATTGTTCTTCTGTGTCTGCTGACCGCTCAGGGCTTCTGGCTGTCTTTCCGATGACGTTGGTTTCTGCGCGGTAGTGTTTGGACTTCTTCCATCCCCTGCGGGAGCTCCAGTTGGGGGTGGGTGACCTCAGAGTACTCGGCCTCCAAGGGCATCCAATTCCCTGTGGCCTCCTTGGCAGTTGGGGTATAGTCCTTGTTGCTCGTATTAGTAGTTTATGTTGAAGATCTGGGAGTCTTCATGGTTGGGATCCAAGCTTCCTCCTTACCACCTGCTCCACTCTGGAGAGCCCCCCTGCTCCACGCACATGACCTCCTGTTAAGAGGTTGTCAGGATCGCACCCGATTCCCCCCTCATGCATTGGTATAGTAGTTTTATTGTTGTTTAGTGCCGCATTGAGTCTGCTGTCTATGAAATACCAGATTTGACCTTGATAAGCTATATTGTACTTTTTTTTTCTCTCACTCTTTTTATGGTCTTGAAAGATTTCCCTGCACTCCCTCCCCATTACCGGTTAACATAGCGTATTGAGGGTATAGTAGGTTTTACACTTTTTTGATGTAGATCTTAAGTATTCTGACATTAATTGTTGGATTGCTCATTTAATAACATTATTCAGTCTCCATGTGTTTGCAAGTTTTCCTAAGCTTTTTGGCTTCTTCGTCTCTTGCCTCACTCTATGATGGTCTGAAAATATGCATGGTATATTGTTGATTTTTAAAAATTTGGTGAAGCTTGTTTTGTGGCCTATAATATGGTCAATTCTAGAGAAGGTTCCATGCACTGACAAAAAATGTATATTCTCTTGTATAGAATTAAAGGCTGAATAGATATCAACTAAGTCCATTTGTTCTAAAGTTTGTGTGAGTTGTGTGTATTCTTTGCGGAGTTTTTGCTTTTTTAATCAGTCTATTGATGTTAATGTGGTATTAAGGGCACCCTCTATGATTATATTGGAATCTATTTCTCCCTTTATGTCCATTATTGTTTGTTTCTTTTTTTTTTTTAAATTTTATTTTAAATTCATTAATTACATTGTATTATGTGACACAGTTTCATAGGTACTGGGATTCTCCCCACCCCTCCCCAAACCCTCCCACCATGGTGGATTCCTCCACCTTGTTGCATAACCACAGCTCAAGTTCAGTTGAGATTCCCCCATTGCAAGCATATACCAAACATAGAGTCCAGCATCTTATTGTCTAGTCAAGTAAAACGGCTTCTTAGGTATACCCTCTCTGGTCTGAAGACAGAGCCAGCAGAGTATCATCCCGATCAATTAAAAGCTCCAACATACCATCAGCAAAAATTTACATCATTATGGAATTAATTGACATAGTGATGAGTAACCTATATGGTAAAAGTAAATGCGATTTCTTATCCACCTTCTGTGACCACCTCATTGACATTTCAATTTTGGTTTATACACAACATATAACATTCATAACATAACTTGTTATACATAACATCATATCAAATTAAGGCAAACATGTGGTATTTAACCTTTTGGGATTGGCTCATTTCCCTTAGCATTATGGTTTCCAGTTTGGCCCATTTGGCCACAAAGAACTGCATTTTGTTTTTTTTAATAGCTGAGTAGTATTCCATGGAGTAGATGAACCATAGCTTTCTTATCCAATCCTCTGTTGATGGGCATTTTGGCTGCTTCCATGTTTTTGCAATTACTGATTGTGCTGCTATGAACATAGGAGTGCATGTTGGTTTCTCATAAAACAAGTGTTCTGGATATATTCCTAGGAGTGCTATTGCTGGGTCCTACGGTATGTTGTATTTGAGTTGTTTGAATGTTCTCCATACTGATTTCCATAGAGGCTGTACCAGCCTGCAGCCCCACCAGCAGTGGAGTAGGGTTCCCTTTTCCCCGCAACCTCGCCAACAAGTGTCGTTGGTGCTTTTATTCATGTGGGCCAGTCTTACTGGCGTTAGGTGGTACCTCATTGATGTTTTAATTTGGATTTCCCTTATTGCCAGGGAACTTGAGCATTTTTTCATATGTTTATTTGCCATTTGGGTTTGTTCCTTTGTGAAGTGTTTGCCCATTTCCCGTGCCCATTTCTTGAGTGGCTTGTTTGTTTTGACATTTTGGTTGTTTTGTAGCTCTTTGTATATTCTGGAGATCAGCCCTCTATCACCTAAGTCGTGTGCGAAGATCTTCTCCCATTCTGTGGGTTGCCTTTTTACTTTGTTGATTGTTTCTCTAGCTGTACAGAAGCTTCTTAGTTTGATGAGGTCCCACTTGTTTATTTTGGTCTTGATTTCTACTGCATTTGGAGTCTTTTTTAGGAAGTGAGGGCCTACCCCTAAGTGTTGCAGTGTGTTTCCAACATTTTCTTCCAAAAGTTTGAAGGTTTCTGGATGTAGGTTTAAATCTTTTATCCATTTGGATTTGATCTTAGTATATGGTGAGAGATGTGGGTCTATCTTTTTGCTTCTGCAGGCTATCAACCAGTTGTCCCAACAGCATTTATTGAACAGACCTTCCCATTTGCCTGGGTTGTCGTTTGTCTTTTTGTCAAAGATTATTTGGCTGTATTTGTGTGGGTTGCCATCTGGTGTTTCTATTCTGCTCCACTGATCTTCCTCTCTATCTTTGTGCCAGTACCACGCTGTTTTGATAACCACTGCCCTATAGTACGTCCAGAGGTCCGGGACTGTGATTCCCCCTGCTAACTTCCTGTTCTTGAGAATGGTTCTAGCTATTCGTGGTTTTTTGTGTTTCCAGATGAACCTTTGAATCATTGTTTCCAGATCTGTGAAGAATGTTTTGGGCAATTTGATTGGGATTGCGTTGAATGTATATATTGCTTTTGGCAGTATAGACATTTTAATGATATTGATTTTACCTATCCAGGAGCATGGGATGTTACTCCATCTTTCTAGATCTTGTTCAATTTCTTTTTTAAGTAGTTTGTAGTTTTCCTCAAATAGGTCTCCAACATTTTTGGTTAGGTTAATTCCCAGATACTTCATGCTTTCCTTTGTTACTTTGAATGGTATCTTGCTGGTTAGGTCTTTTTCCATCTTGGGGCTGTTCGCATACACTATGGCTGTTGATTTTTGTTCATTAATTTTGTACCCTGCCACTCTACCGAACTCTCGTATAAGTTCTAGTAGTCTCTGTGTTGAGCCTTTTGGCTCTTCCATATAAAGAATCATGTCATCTGCATATAGTGAGAGTTTGACTTCTTCATTTCCCATTTGGATTCCTTTGATTTCTTTTTCTTGTCTTATGGCCTCAGCGAGTACCTCTAGAACTATGTTGAATAGCAGCGGAGAAAGCGGACATCCCTGTCTTGTTCCAGATTTCAGTGGGAAGGGTTCCAGTTTTTCTCCATTCAGTATGATGCTGGCATTGGGTTTTGCATATATTGCTTTGATTATGTTGTGGATGTTTCCATCTATGCCTACCTTGGTTAGGGTCTTTAGCAGGAAGTTGTGCTGGATTTTGTCGAAAGCTTTTTCTGCATCTATTGATACTATCATGTGATTCTTGTTTTTCAGTTTTTGGATGTGGTGCATCACATTTATGGATTTGCGAATGTTGAACCATCCCTGCATTCCAGGGATGAATCCTACTTGATCTGGATGAATGATCTGTCTGATGTGTTTTTGAATTCTGTTGGCTAGGATTTTGTTGAGAATCTTAGCATCAATGTTCATCAAAGAGATAGGTCTGTAGTTTTCCTTCTCTGTAGGATCTCTGCCCGGTTTTGGGATTAAGGTAATGTTGGCTTCATAGAATGAGTTTGGAAGGGTTGCTTCCTTTTCTATTGTTTTGAAGAGATTGTAGAGGATTGGAGTTAGTTCTGTTCGGAATGTTTTGTAGAATTCTGTAGTGAAGCCGTCTGGGCCTGGGCTTTTCTTTGTTGGGAGGTCTTTAATCACTGATTCAATCTCTGCTTCAGTTATGGGTTTGTTCAGGTTGATTGTTGCCTCTGGGCTAAGTTTTGGCAGGTTGTGTGAGTCTAAGAACTTTTCCATTTCTTGGTGGTCTTCTGATTTGTTGGAGTACAGTGCTTTGTAGTAATTTCTGATTATGTTCTTAATGGTTGTAATGTCTGTTGTTATGTTGCCTTTTTCATCTTTGATGCTGTTAATTCTTGCTTTCTCTTGTTTTTTCTTTGTCAGTCGGGCCAGCGGGGTGTCTATTTTGTTTATCTTTTCAAAAAACCAGCTTTTTGATTTGTTGATTTTGTGTATGGTTTTTTTTATTTCTATCTGGTTGATTTCCTCCCTTGTTTTGATGATTTCTTGTTTCCTGTTGTGTGTGGGGCTCATCTGCTGCTGCTTTTCCAATTCCTGGAGGTGTATGGTTAGTTCCTGTATTTGGCGCCTCTCTTGGGCCTTGACATGAGCTCCAATTGCGATGAGTTTACCCCGTAGCACTGCTTTGGCAGTGTCCCACAAGTTTTGGAATGTTGTATCAGAGTTTTCATTGGTTTCCATAAATTTTTTGATCTCATCTTTAATTTCTTCCCTGACCCATTGTTCGTTCAATAGCATATTGTTCAACCTCCAAGAGTTTCTGTATTTCCTTGGGCATTTTGAATTGCTGATTTCCAGTTTCATTCCGTGGTGGTCTGAGAGGGTACATGGTACGATTCCTATCTTTTTGAAGTTATTTAGATTTGCTTTGTGTCCTATCATGTGGTCGATCCTGGAGAAGGTGCCATGTACTGCTGAAAAAAATGTATAATCTGTGGTCTTAGGATAAAAAATTCTATAAATGTCTACCAAGTCTAGTAGTTCTAATGTTTGTACGAGCTCTGTTGTTTCTTTGTTGAGTTTTTGTTTTGTTGATCTGTCTATAGTTGTTAGCGGGGTGTTAAGATCGCCCACTATTATTGTGTGTGTATCTATGTCTCCCCTTAAGTCTGTAAGTAGTTGCTTCACGAAGCTAGGCGCATTGGAATTAGGTGCATATATGTTCACGATTGTAATTACTTCTTGATGGATCAGTCCCTTCACCAATATATAATGTCCTTCTCTGTCCTTTTTGATGTCTGTCAGCTTGAAGTCTAGATCATCTGAGATTAGAACAGCTACGCCAGCCTTTTTTTCTCGTCCATTGGCATGAAATGTCTTTTTCCATCCTTTCACTTTAAATTTCTTACAGGATTTTCTGGTTAGATGTGTCTCTTGTAGGCAACATATAGTTGGGTGCTGTTTGATGATCCATTCCGTTAATCTATGCCTTTTGATTGGTGAGTTTAAGCCATTTGTGTTTAGAGATAATATTGAGAGGAATTGGTTTTGGGCTGCCATGAGTGTAAGTGTGCAAGTGTGTATTTGCGACTATTAGAGTTTTTGATTGGTTGACTTTTCTTGTATGGATTTTAGTGGGGAGGTCTTCCCATTTGCCATCTTTGATTTTGGTTTGTATTTTTTCTTTCTGGGTTTAGCACCTTCCTGAGGAGATTTTCCAGAGCTGGTTTCGTGTTGATGTATTCTTCGAGTTTCTCTTTACTGTTGAAGTATTTGATTTCATTCTCAAATATAAATGAGAGCTTTGCTGGGTACATTATTCTTGGTTGGCAGTTGTTTTGTTTCAGGATTTGATAGGTTTTACCCCATTCTCTCCTTGCTTGGAGCGTTTCTTCTGATAGGTCGGCTGTGATCCTGATTTCCCTTCCCCTGAAAGTAATCTTATCCTTTTTTCTTACTTGTCTTAGAATGGTTTCCTTGTATTCACTTGAAGGTAGCTTGAGGACCACATGTCTGGGAGACGATTTGTTTGGGTCGTATCTACTGGGGGTCCTTTGTCCTTCCTGGATTTGTGCTAGATTTATATTTCCAGTATTCTGGAAGTTCTCCTGTATTATCTCATTGAGCACTCGTTGCAAGCCTGTCTCCTTTTCCACTCCTTCGGGAAGGCCTATTATTCTAATATTTGATTTTTTGAGGTTGTCTTTCATTTCCTGTATGGACCTATTGGCTTTCTCTAGATTTGTCTCCAACTGTTTGATGAGCTGCTGCCTTTCATTCTGATTGTCTTCCAATTCTGATATTCTGTCTTCTGCTGTGTTCATTCTGTTGGTTAGGCTTTCAATTTTGTTCTCTATATCGAGGATTCCCTTTTTGACTTGATTTATTTCTGCAGTGATATGGTTTTCGAATGCCTTAGACTCTTCCCAGCGCTTTTCACTCTCTCTGACGAATTTCATCACTAGCTTCTTAAAGTCCTTATCTGATAGTTCCTCTATATCTTCATCTTGCATCTCAGATATTGGGATTAGTTTTTGGTTGTATTGGGAGGGAGTGCTTGATCTTTCCTCTGGGTCATTGCTTTTTCTGATACTTCTCCTCATTGTGTTTTTACTTCTTGTTGTTTTGAGATTTTAGCGGTGATTCAGCTGAGCCGGCTCTGGTTTGGGGTCTTCGGCTGAGCCCAGCAGGGCTTACTGCCTGAGTCACCAGCTGCTTTCAGGGTCTGTAGATCACAGCCCCGAGTTGGGTCAGGAGGCTTTGTGGGCCAGCCCTAGTGCCAGGCCCCTTCCCCTGTGGCTCCCTCTCAAAGGCAGTGCCCTACAGATTCACTCTGCTGAGCCGCGCCTGGGCTTTGGGTCACAAGGCTAATACAGTGGGGGTCTCTGCCTCAGTGCTGAGCCGAGACTCTCCTTCAGGGCTTGAAGTTAGCACAGCAAGGGCTCCTGCTGCTCGGAGCCTAAAATCCCCAACCCCGGCCTGTGCTGGGTTGGAAATCTCCGCAGCCCCAGTGCCAAACTCGGAAGCGCTGCTCCACTGAGGGCTGCAACACCACAGGCAGGTCTTTCCGAGCGGGCTCCTGCTGGGAAAACCTGTCCGGCCAGTTCAGCTGAGCCCGCTCAGGTCTGGCCTCTCTAGCTGAGCCCAGCTGGGGACTCCGCCCTGAAGAAGCCACTTCCTTAGCTGCACTCTCTCAAGGATGGAAGCGGATCTCTGAGAGGCACAGAGCCCCCACTAGTCTGCTCCTCTGCCCAGGACGTGAGGCCCTGTCGAGCGTTGCCCAGCCTCTGGGGCTCAGGGCTAGTCCAGCAACAGGATCCACTGACTCTCCCGCAGCCAGTCCACAGCTCAGAGCCGATATGGGGATCTCTGAGCCCCAGTCCCACAGCGCTGCTCCTGTTCCCTCTGCACTCTCCCAGAGCCGCTGAGCAGCGGGTAGGCAAGCCTCTGGGAAATCTCCCCAGCTTTTCCTCCACTTCTGCAGGGATAATGCACCCAATGATCAGTCCAGTAGCCTCCTCTGGGGGCTCCTGCCTTCCAGGGGACTGGTGCCCCTGACGGTGTGGGCGCCTATCCTTCCAGCCGCCTCTGTTTTCCCTGGGGCGGTTGAGCCTCTGCCGCCTTCCCCCTGCCTGGGATCGTGACTCACCAGGTTTCTCACGGCGTGCTGTATTTTCTTTCCTACTTTTTGCGGCTGTTCCTTCACGCTGTGTAGATCTTCTTGCTTTAGTGAACTCCAGTGACCTTCTCGCTCTTCTCCCTACAGTTTCGCGCCTCCTGGCCTGTTTCTCTGCTGGATCGGCTCCCCTCCTTCCCTACTCCACCCTACACCAGCTCTCTGCAGTCGGCCATCTTTTTCCCAGTCCTATTGTTTGTTTCACACAGCCAGATGTCTTGGCATTTGGCGTATATACACTTATTATGGTGATACAGTCAGATGTCTTGGCATTTGATGCATATACATTTATTACGGTGACCTCTTCTTGGTGAATGGATCCTTTGAACATTATATGATATCCTTCTTCGTCTCTTTTAATGTTTTTCACATTGATGTCTGTATCATCTGTTACAAGAACGGCTACCCCTGCAAATTTTTCCTTTCCATTTGTTTGGAATATCTTTTTTTTTTTAATTTATTATTATTGGAAAGCCGGATATACAGAGAGAAGGAGAGACAGAGAGGAAGATCTTCCATCCAATGTTTCACTCCCCAAGTGAGCCACAATGGGCCAGTACACGCCGATCCGATGCCGGGAACCAGGAACCTCTTCCAGGTCTCCCACACAGGTGCAGGGTCCCAAAGCATTGGGCCATCCTCGACTGCTTTCCCAGGCCACAAGCAGGGAGCTGGATGGGAAGTAGAGCTGCCAGGACTAGAACCGGTGCCCATATGGGATCCCGTGGCGTTCAAGGCAAGGACTTTAGCCGCTAGGCCATGCCGCCGGGCCCTGGAATATCTTTTTTCAACCTTTCACTTTCAGTTTCCTCTGATCTTTGTTAGTGAGGCCAATTTTCTTCATGACTTGATACTCTCTAATTGGATCCTGAATCCCAACTTCCTGACATGCGACCAAAGTTCTGGGCTCCTTTTCCATACTTCACGTCGGCTCTTCCTCATTGAAGAAGGGATGAGAGTCCAGGCACCAAAAAATATTAACGTTGGTTTGAGTTTTTATGCACCATTTTGGGGAGGTGTTCACATGAGTCACCCCAAGGGCAAAGTGAAAGAAACTTATTCACAATGGGCAATAATGTCTATCACCTCACCCAGAAAAAAGGGTGAGACTTGTGGCTTCCTTCTCCCAATGTTCTGGAGTAGGCAGCCAGTTCAGGGTCACCAGCTTGGAAGCCACACCCCCACACCATCTAGGCTTTCCCTTCTGCCCAACTGTGACACTTACCTATCATCACCTGGAACTGGGAGGAGGTGGTATTGCATTTTTTTTGTAACCACTCCCCTCGCAGCCCTCATACAGGCCCATGATAGGGAGAGTCTTGCTCTCTTGGTCACATGTTTCTGAGGAATCTAGATGTTTTCTGCTTTTATGATTCTGCCTTAATTGCTTGGCTGGGAGCTGTGTGAACTCCTGGCCTGACAGTCTATGTGACACCCAATCAGCAGGACACCTGGCAGGTCACGTAGGTAGACCACTTCTCAGGAAGGAAGTCCCCGGTGTTTGATAAGAGTCATTGCCCTAGGGGACTCGCAAGATGGCCGACATAGGAGGAAGACTGTGAGAGAGCTCACAGACAGAGAGGGCTAGAACGCGACAAAAGCGTAAGTGGAGCAGCATAGAACTACAGGGAGAAGAACGTGAAGTTCCCTGGACAGTGTGGAGCCAAAAAAATCCACACAACTCGGAAGAGCAACCAGGGAAAAACAAAGCAAAGGACAGGGAAGACGACTTTCCGCTCCTGACCTGCTGAGTCACCTCTGAGTGCAGACGCTGAAAGCCGCCGAACCCACCCAAAGACCGACCTGAAGACGCTGTGGCCGTGAGGACCGGAGGAGATTGGGACCCACTGGCATCTGCTCACCCTGGTCACCAGGACTCGCCAGGACCTGCCCCGCTGCGGACACCAGGACCCTGAATCACCGGGACCCGCCGGCATCTGCCCACCCTGGTCGCCAACCCCCGGGACCTGCACCAGCCGCAGCCTCCAGGCTCCATCGCGACCCGCGCGGAGACCAGCAACGGACGCAGCAGTCGGGAGACGCACTGGCGGCCAGGATTCCCACCAGAGGAAGAGGCAGACTGCAAGAACCTGAGGTTTGAGTGAGTTGGGTGGGGACAGTGGTGGGTTGGAGGCTTCGGGAGTTGGCCCCCCAGGGGCACGGACAGAGCCTGAACACAACTGGCCTCCCCGCCCCTCCCCCCCCAGGCTCCAGCCTCTAGAGACACAGGGCGAGTGCCTTGAGACTGCCAAAACTGTGTCTGGGAGAAAGGCAAAAGGCACACTGGATACTCCCCCGTGCCTTTGCGGTGTGGCACTCAGCTGGGCGGTGCTATCCCACAGGAACCCAAGCACGCCTCTGGGCTGGGCAGTTCCATGCTAGCGCAGGGGCGGTCGGTCCCCTGCAAGTGCTGGGGTGGGCGGACCTGCGCAGGAGGCGTTTCCAGAGAGCACCTGGAACACGCCCTATAGTCCCTTGCTCCGAGCCCTGTGATCCAGTAAACAGGGTGCGCGCACAGAGAGTGCCTTCACTCCCCCACGCCCTGTGGTAGCATACCTGTAGGGGACGAGCTGAGAGTGCGCTTTGAATCCTCTGGGCCCTGGAAGAGGCGCCCTGAGGTCCAGTGTTCTGGAGACGCACCAAAAGTGCCTTGAAAATTCCCACACCCTGCTACTCCACGCCTGCAGACTCCGATCTCTACAGGATAGTGCTTGGAGACCCCTCAGCACACTGGTGCCTAGGTCTCTCAAAAAAGAAACACTAACACAATGGGAAGAAATACCAGAAAAGGTAATGATCCAGATGAGAGTGCCAACACCCTACCAATAAAGGATCGAAAGCCAATGTCTATTTCGGAGATGCGAGATGAAGACATAGAAGATCTACCAGACAAGGAATTCAAAAAAAATAATGTTAAAATATGTCAGAGACAATGAGAAGAATTGGGAGGACTTCAAGGAATTCAAGAACCACATAGCCTCAGAAATACAACAAATGAAAAGTAAAATCCTTGACTTAGAGCACAAAATTGAGAGCCTAACCAACAGAACAAATACAGCAGAAGAGAGGATCTCTGAAACGGAAGACACACAAAACGAACATACCCAGTTCATTAAACAGCTGGAGACAAGTCTGAACAAAGCCAATAAGACCATACAAGAAATGAAAGACAACCTCAGAAAATCAAATATTAGGATTATTGGCCTTCCTGAAGGAGCGGAAAAAGAATCAGGAATGCAAATGGTGCTCGACGAAATTATACAGGAAAACTTTCAAAACACTTGGAACATGAATCCAGCTCAAATCCAGGACGGTCAGAGGACTCCCAGCAGATATGACCCAAAGCGATCTTCACCCAGACATATGGTGCTCAAGTTCCACTCCAACGAAGACAAAGAAAGAATCCTGAGACAAGTACGAAGCAGAGAAAAGATCACATACCGGGGAAAACCAATCAGGATCACGGCTGACTTTTCTGAAGAGACCTTACAAGCAAGAAGAGAATGGACAAAGATCTTCCAAATCCTGAATCAGAACAACTGTCAACCAAGAATATTGTACCCAGCAAAGATCTCATTCGTATTTGAGAACGAAATCAAATACTTCCACAGCAAAGAGAAATTAGAAGAATATGCCAGCACAAAACCAGCTCTACAAAATCTCCTTAGAAATGCACTAATTCCAGAAAAAAAGGAGGTGAATCATAAGCAAAGATGGCAAACAGGAAGGTCTCCCCACTAAAGTCCACACAAGGAAGGGCAATAACACAGATATCAACACCCACAAAAACAAGTATGGCAGGGCAAAATCACAACCTCTCAATTTTAACTCTCAACACAAATGGCCTGAACTCACCAATCAAAAGGCATAGATTAACAGAATGGATTATCAAACAGCACCCAACTATCTGTTGCCTACAAGAGACACATCTAACCAGAAGAGATTCAAAGAAGCTGAAAGTGAAAGGTTGGAAACAGATATTTCATGCCAATGGACGAGAAAAAAAGGCTGGGGTAGCTGTCTTAATTTCAGATGATGTGGACTTCAATCTGACACACATCAAAAAGGACAGGGAAGGACATTATATATTGGTGAAGGGACTGATCCATCAGGAAGTAATTACCATTGTGAACATATATGCACCAAATTCAAACGCACCTAGCTACGTGAAGCAATTACTCACGGACTTAAGGGGAGACATAGATATGCACACAATAATAGTGGGTGATCTTAACACCCCACTAACAACTATAGACAGATCAACAAAACAAAAACTCAACAAAGAAACAACAGAACTCATACAAACAATAGAACAACTGGACTTGGTTGACATTTATAGAATTTTTTACCCTAAGGCCACAGATTATACATTTTTTTCAGCAGTACATGGCACCTTCTCCAGGATCGACCACATGATAGGACACAAAGCAAACCTAAATAACTTCAAAAAGATAGGAATCATACCATGTACCCTCTCAGACCACCACGGAATGAAGCTGGAAATCAGCAATTCAAAATGCCCCAGGAAATACAGAAACTCTTGGAGGCTGAACAATATGCTACTAAACGAACAATGGATCAGAGAAGAAATTAAAGATGAGATCAAAAAATTTATGGAAACCAATGAAAACTCTGACACAACATTCCAAAATTTGTGGGACACTGCCAAAGCAGTGCTATGGGGTAAACTCATCGCAATTGGAGCTCATGTCAAGGCCCAAGAGAGGCGCCAAATACAGGAACTAAACACACACCTCCAGGAACTGGAAAAACAACAGCAGAAGAGCCCCACACACAATAGGAAACAAGAAATCATCAAAACAAGGGAGGAAATCAACCAGATAGAAATAAAAAAAAACCATACACAAAATCAATGAATCAAAAAGCTGGTTTTTTGAGAAGATAAACAAGATAGACACTCCACTGGCCCGACTGACAAAGAAAAAACAAGAGAAGGCAAGAATTAACAGCATCAAAGATGAAAAAGGCAACATAACAACAGACACCGCATCCATTAAGGCCATAATCAGAAATTACTACAAAGCACTGTACTCCAACAAATCAGAAGATCACCAAGAAATGGAAAAGTTCTTAGACTTCTACCACTTGCCAAAACTTAGCCCAGAGGCAACAAACGACCTGAACAAACCCATAACTGAAGTAGAGATTGAATCAGTGATTAAAGACCTCCCAACAAGGAAAAGCCCAGGCCCAGACGGCTTCACTCCAGAATTCTACAAAACATTCCGAACAGAGCTGACCCCAATCCTCTACAAACTCTTCAAAACAATAGAAAAAGAGGCAACCCTTCCAAACTCATTCTATGAAGCCAACATTACCTTAATCCCAAAACCAGACAGAGAACTAACAGAGAAGGAAAACTACAGACCTATCTCTTTGATGAACATTGATGCTAAGATTCTCAACAAAATCCTAGCCAACAGAATTCAAAAACACATCAGACAGATCATTCATCCAGATCAAGTAGGATTCATCCCTGGAATGCAGGGATGGTTCAACATTCGAAAATCTATAAATGTGATACACCACATCCAAAAACTGAAAAACAAGAATCACATGATAGTATCAATAGACGCGGAAAAAGCTTTCGACAAAATCCAACATCACTTCCTACTAAAAACCCTAACCAAGGTAGGCATAGATGGAAAAATCCACAACATAATTAAAGCCATATATAAAAAACCCAACGCCAGCATCATACTGAATGGAGAAAAGCTGGAACCCTTCCCACTGAGATCTGGAACAAGACAGGGATGTCCACTTTCTCCACTACTATTCAACATAGTCCTAGAGGTACTCGCTGAGGCCATAAGACAAGAAAAAGAAATCAGAGGAATCCAAATGGGAAACGAAGAAGTCAAGCTCTCACTATACGCAGATGATATGATTCTTTATGTAGAAGAGCCAAGAGACTCAATACAGAGACTGCTAGAACTTGTACGAGAGTTTGGTAGAGTGGCAGGGTACAAAATTAATGAACAAAAATCAACAGCCATAGTGTATGCGAACAGCCCCAAGATGGAAAAAGACTTAACCAGCAAGATACCATTCAAAATAACAGAGAAAAGTATGAAATATCTGGGAATAAATCTAACCAAAAATGTAGAAGACTTATTTGAAGAAAACTACAATCTGCTTAAAAAAGAAATTGAACAAGACCTCAAAAGATGGAGTAATATCCCATGCTCCTGGATAGGTAAAATCAATATCATTAAAATGTCTATACTGCCAAAAGCAATATATACATTCAACGCAATCCCAATCAAATTGCCCAAAATATTCTTCATGGAACTGGAAACAATGATCCAAAGGTTCATCTGGAAGCACAAAAAACCACGGATAGCTAGAACTATCCTGAAGAACAGGAAGTTAGCAGGGGGAATCACAGTTCCGGACCTCTGGACATACTATAGGGCAGTGGTTATCAAAACAGCGTGGTACTGGCACAAAGATAGAGAGGAAGATCAATGGAGCAGAATAGAAACGCCAGAAGGAAACCCACACAGATACAGCCAAATAATCTTTGACAAAAAGACAAACGACAACCCAGGCAAATGGGAAGGTCTGTTCAATAAATGCTGCTGGGACAACTGGTTGATAGCCTGCAGAAACAAAAAAATAGATCCACATCTCTCACCATACACTAAGATCAGATCTAAATGGATAACAGATCTAAACCTACATCCAGAAACCTTCAAACTTTTGGAAGAAAATGTTGGAAACACACTGGAACACTTAGGGGTAGGCCCTCACTTCCTAAAAAAGACTCCAGATGCAGTAGAAATCAAGACCAAAATAAACAATTGGGACCTCATCAAACTAAGAAGCTTCTGTACAGCTAGAGAAACAATCAACAAAGTAAAAAGGCAACCCACAGAATGGGAGAAGATCTTCGCACACGACATAGGTGATAGAGGGCTAATATCCAGAATATACAAAGAGCTACAAAACAACCAAAATGTCAAAACAAACAAGCCACTCAAGAAATGGGCACGGGAAATGGGCAGACACTTCACAAAGGAACAAACCCAAATGGCTAATAAACATATGAAAAAATGCTCAAGTTCCCTGGCAATAAGGGAAATCCAAATTAAAACATCAATGAGGTACCACCTAACGCCAGTAAGACTGGCCCACATGAATAAAAGCACCAACGACACTTGTTGGCGAGGTTGCGGGGAAAAGGGAACCCTACTCCACTGCTGGTGGGGCTGCAGGCTGGTACAGCCTCTATGGAAATCAGTATGGAGAATATTCAAACAACTCAAATTCAACATACCGTATGATCCAGCAATAGCACTCCTAGGAATATATCCAGAACAATTGTTTTATGAGAAACCAACATGTACTCCTATGTTCATAGCAGCACAATCAGTAATTGCAAAAACATGGAAACAACCAAAATGCCCATCAAAAGAGGATTGGATAAGAAAGCTATGGTTCATCTACTCCATGGAATACTACTCAGCTATTAAAAAAAACAAAATGCAGTTCTTTGTGGCCAAATGGGCCAAACTGGAAACCATAATGCTAAGGGAAATGAGCCAATCCCAAAAGGTTAAATACCACATGTTTGCCTTAATTTAAGATGATATGATGTTATGTATAACATGTTATGTTTTGAATGTTATATGTTGTGTATAAACTAAAATTGAAGTATAGGTGAGGTGGTCACAGAAGGTGGCTGGGAACCCGCATTTACTTTTAACATATTGGTTACTCATTACTATGTCAATTAATTCCATAATGATGTAAATTTTTGCTGATGGTATGTTGGAGCTTTCAATTGACTGGGATGATACTCTGCTGGCTCTGTCATCAGACCAGAGAGGGTATACCTAAGAAACCGTTGAACTTGACGGGACAATAAGATGCTGGACTCTATGTTTGGTATACGCTTGCAATGGGGAAATCTCAACTGAACTTGAGCTGTGGTTATGCAATAAGGTGGAGGAATCCACCATGGTGGGAGGGTTTGGGGAGGGGTGGGGAGAACCCAAGTATCTATGTAACTGTGTCACATAATACAATGTAATTACTGAAGTTAAATAATAAATAATTAAAAAAAAAAAAAAAAAGAGTCATTGCCCTATAGCGCATCAATTTATACCTTTTGAAAGTTGCTTGATTGCAACTTACCAATACAAGCCTGCCAACTTGCTCATTTTGAAAGTTAACAGCTAAAACTGACCAATCATGACTGCATAATTATGTGGAATTGTCCTGAAATGTATAAGAACCCTATGATGTTTTTCCTTTGCCCTTGTTTTGCTCTTTTTCTGTCCTGCTGTTCCTAGAGCAACCTTGGCTGGGGAAAGTGGCTGGGAGACCTAGGTTAAACTGAATAAACCACCTTTATGCCTTATTACTGACTTCAGACTCGATGATTTTCTGGGGATCTCAAAAATCTGGCACAACACACCCATTACTCTGGCAATCTGACTCTTGACTCCCCAGTACCTGCTTGCTTTTTGGCTTCCTACAGACAGACTCTGAAGATAGGTAGCCCCTGAGCATAGCCCTTGTGTGTCTGTATTCCGCACACTCTGCTCACTGCTTGAGCATGACTGTAAAGATGTTAATTCTACGGTGCTTTGTATTGCTCACTTGTGCACTTTCAAGAGTTCCAGGAGAGGTGAGGCCTAGCAGTAATGGAATGTAGGCAGAGAAGGCAGGGAAATATGAATACTTACAGACTTTTGAAGTGTATCCATGCTGCTTGTTGTATGTCTCTTAGGATAACTTATATTGCTGGTGAAGCTGGGACATAGGTCTTCAGATTAACAGACAGACTTCTGGGTAATGATCATTTCTTCATCTTGGGGTTTCCAATCAGACTGGATTGTCACATGAACTTGTCATTTGTCAATTTCTAGTGGGCCCTGTTATCACCAAGAGTGGTTAATAGATTCCTTAAAAAGACTGTTCTTTTTTTAAAACCAGGATTTATTTGTTTGTTTATTTATTTATCATACAATTCCATAGGCTCCTGGAATTTCTCTTATCCAAGCCTAAATTCACACCCCCACCTAGTTTCTCTATTGATTACTAAAGTATAGTTCTTCATAGACAGTCATATATCCATAATTGCGGGCATGGATAATGGCAGAGAGTCCAGCATCCTATTGTCAAAATAGAGTAAGCAGTTTCATTGTAAGTCCTTCTTTGTCTGGAAGTAGAGATGCATACTACTTTGTATCCTCACTTCTGTATATGTTAGTCTGCATTTCACAGTTACTGTACATCCCCTTAAATGAAAAGTCATAATACAAAATCAGCAATAGGAAGAAAAGTAGTAATTTACAATGTCATGATGTTAAATGACATGTTACTAGATATGACAGTCTCCATAACACAACTACTGTACATCCCCTTAAATGAAAAACCAGAAAACAAAATCAGCATCAGGAAAAAAAAGAAATTAACAACACCAAGAAGTTAAATAACATGCTACTAAATGACTAACATGTAGCTGAAGAAATGAAAATCAAGAACTTTCTTGAAGAAAATGATGCTACTCTATGATCTATGAGTCATTGAAGAATTTAATCAGAAGAAAGTGTTTTCAAGAGATGAATTGAACAGAAAACATCAAAACCCATGTGATACAGTTTCTGTTGATTTTTCATGGTGAAATGTGTCTTTTCTAGACAACAAATAGATGAGTTTTGTTTTTTAATCCAGTTTATTAATCTATGACATTTGATTGAGTGTAAGACATTTACATTCAGGGTTAATATGTGCGGGTGGTACTTTGGTCCTGTCATTTTAGGAATGGGTTGGTTGTTCATTGGTTTAGACTTCTGTTGTCATTTTCCTGGGATGTTCTTCCCATTTGCCTTCGGTTTTGTTTGGTGCTATTCCTCTTCTCTGTCAAAAGAGCATCTTGAAGTGTCATTTGTAGGGCAGGTTTGAAAGAGGCAAATTCTTTTAGCTTTTCTTTATTGTGGAAGAATTTTATTTCATTTCCAAAGACAAAAGAATATGTTATCCCAGGCTGACAATTTTTTTCTTTTACAATCTGGAATATGATACTCCATTCTCTTTTTGCCTATACACTTTCCTGTGAGAGATCTCCTGTGAGCTTAATTGGCATTCCTTTATATGTCAACTGATTTTTTTCATGTGCACATTGAGGGATCTTTTCCTTATGTTCATTTGAAGAGAGCTTGATGATCATGTGTCTTGGTGAAGATCTCTTTTGTCCAAGCCTGTTGAGAGTGCTGTGCCCCTCCTGAATCTTGTTTCCCACTTCTTTCTTACATTAGGGAAATTTTCTTTATTATTTCATTAAACATATTTGTAAAAGCAGTTTCTCTTTCTGTACCTTCTGGGACTCCCATAACTCTTATATATGGCCCCTTAATAGTGTGTTTCAATTCTTGAAAACTTTTTTGGCCTGATCCAGCTCTACTTCCAGCTTTTTGTTTGCTTCCCCCTGATGACAGGAAATATCTTCCAATTCTGAGATTCTTTCTTCTGCTTGCTTCATTCTATTTTGGAGACTCTCTACTGTACTTTTAATTTGCTCTACTGTGTTCTTAATTTCTGATATATCAGCCTTGATTTGTTTTATTGCTGCTGTTGCTTGTGTAAAATATTCCTTAAATTTTTTGAGCACTTGTATGTGTTTCTCATTGTTGATCAGAATCTTTAAAATGAGTTTTCTGAATTCTGTGTCCCCCATTTTCTCAATGTCTTCCTCATCTAACTCTGATGTTGGTATAGCCTTTTGATCCTTTGCAGGGGAGTTTTCAGTAATATTCATTGTGCCTTTGTCTCTTCTTTCTCTCTTGGTCATTGTACTTTTGGTTAGCAGAGTCTTCTCCCTGGAGTAGGTTTCTAAGCTGCATCACACACCTGACTGCAGTTTGATTTTATTTATTTCAGTTGATGCACAACTCTTTGCTTGCAGCCAATTGTGACACTCCCTCCAGTGATTCCAGGTCTGAGTTCTTACGTTAGATTTCCACAAAGAGTTTCCGTAGCCCCAACTTCTGGCTGACCAATCTCCACCTTCTGTGATATTGTGCTGAGGTTGCACCGTTGTGTCTGCAACCTTTCTCCCACTTTTTGTTGGAGCAGGTCGTAGGATTAGAGAGACACCAGGTGTCTCATATTGCAAGGTGGTTGTTGGTGGTGCTGATCTTGCTGGAACCTGTTGGCTGTTAGGTCTGGGTGCCATATAGACATATTTGGACCCATATGATGCCACAGTTGGTATTATTTTCCTGCGGGACAAGTGCAATCCATGGAACATAATGAGTTCTGGTGAGCTCAGCACATGCGCAGTTCACTGTTGTCCCCTGCAGTCTTAAAGTGTTTGCCACAGTGTACAAAATGGCGCCTGATGTACCACTACTAGAGTTCTTAATCCGCTGGCCATCAGGTCTGAGGGCTATGCCAACCTGTCTTGGGTGGAACCTGTAGAATGCCACGTAGATGCTGTTCACTGAGTCAGAAATGAATTCACTCTGAGCTCAGTTTATGTTCAGTCCTTTCCCTTGCCTTTCCTCCTTATGCAAAATGGCACCCAATTCGGCTCTAGCGGGCTGACTGGGCTGTGAAATCCACCCTGTCCTCACACTTCCCATTTGGGTTCTGCTGCTCTGTGTCTGCTCCTGGTCAAATCAAACGGACCAGTAGGACAGACAGTTCTTTGTCTAGGTTCACCTCCCAAGCTCCCAGTGCAAGTCCTTTCCCACCTGGTTGCTAGTGGAGTTCTGGCTGCTGGTGAGTTCAGATCACCTGTTAGCTGAATGCTACTGGAGTATCAGTCACTGCAACACCACACCATTGTGTCTGCTGCTTTCCTGTGTCTGTCAGTCTCCAGGTACCCCTCTGCTGTTATTCTGTCCTCTCCTATTTCCTGGAATGTGTCCTCTCTGCTTCATCCTGATTAAATACTTCTCCATCCATTTAAATGTGTCCTTATCCTATTCCACCGTCTTGATTCTCCCATATCCTAGACTTTTGTAATGTAAGCTTGCTTGCACCCTGCAATACCATCCTGAAGCTAAACTGAAAGCTAAAGTGCCATTCCTTTTGGAGTAACTCAGAGATGAGACTTGTGTGATCCATATCCCATTGCTTTTGATATGGCAACAGCTCTAATAGATGAGGGTTGATATGTTGATTCTGTCCCTTTGCTCCCTCCCCAGAGGGAGACCCTGCACTAGGAAAGGTATGCAAATAGGGGAAAGCCCTGTATATGCTTTTTAAGGCTTATATTTTCCAGGTCCATAAGACCCTAACTGCCTGCTATCCAGTCTGACTCCTCACACACTACTCCAGCACCCTCATGTCCACAACCACCCTTGCTTGCTCCATTGCTCCAGACCAGTCAGGCAAGGCCACCAGCCTTCTCTTTTATTAAGCATGCCTGCCCCCACAGTCCCATCGCTTAAGGACAACACCAGATCCAGCAGTGCTCACTGCATCGCATCCCCAGAATTCCTGCTGCTGGTGGTTACTGGGCCAGGCCTGGTGGGTCAGCATCCACAACCCATTACCATGTGGGCCCTCAGGCAAGGCTGCTGCTTAAGCCTAGAACAGCTCTGCAGACCACCCATGTATTCAAAGCACTCCCCTTCCACCTGCAGCCCTGCTTGTGACTTCAGGTCTAGGCTGGCTCTGCCAAGGATCCTGCAGCCCCACCCTCCATCTTGTGCCTCAGGACTCGGCTCACTCTTCCTGGGCCCACAGAGTCTCTAGCATTCTAGTCTTGATTGCTGCAGCTGGCACAGGTTTTCTCAGCTGGCAATACCTGCACTTAAAATCCTCTTTCCATGTCCCCCTCAGGCTATTCTAGGCACTCTACCTGCTGCTCCAAGGACAGACCAGCTCAGCAGAGTAATACGCCACACAACATTCTAAACCTGATGACCACCCTTGGCGCTGCCAGATCAGATGGGCCCAGGCAATGCCTCCCATGTCCCCTACCCACCTATCCAATACTCCAGGGTTCTCAGAAGGATTGGCTACCATCCCATCAAACTGACACATGCAAGCAGCAAGCCTCCCCCCCAACACACCCTGTCCACAGCACAAGAAAAGGGCTGGCTCATCCAGCATCCCACTCCCTCCAACAGGTGCTGACGGATGCCTTCTTCACCATCCCTCTGGCAACCCAGAAGCAGCCACTTTTCACTTTCAAGTGAGAAGACCCAGAGAATGGTAAGACTGGACAGCCCACTTGGACTCAGCTTCCACAAGGATTCAAAAATTCATCCATGCTCTTTGATGGACCCTTTCATTGGGACCTTGTTGCCCACTGTTATCAACACCCCAAGGTAACCCTTTTACAGTATATTGATAATCTCCTCCTTGCAGCTGCTTCTCATGCAGACTGTCTTGAAGCCACCAAGGATTTACTGGGCCACCTGCAGACTCATGAATACTTGGTTTCCGCCAAAAAGGCCCAGTTGTACCCAACCCAAGTAACATTCTTAGGGTATCTACTTCAGGAGCAACCATTATTTGGGAACCCAATGCAACCATTATCATCATCATCCCTGAGCCCACCAATACACAACAGATATTCTTTCCATCTGTTTGTGGATGAACGAAAGGGAATTGCTTGGGGGGATACTTACCAAAATGTTAGGGCCCTGGTGGTACCCTGTGGCCTGTCTGTCAAAAAAACTGGAATCTGTAGTCACCAGGTGGCCTACCTTTCTATGCCAGATAGCCTCCATAGCCCTCCTTGTAAAAATCTTGGATAAACTAACCCTGGGACAAAACCTCCATCTCACAGACCCACATGAAGTCAAGCTGCTCCTCATAGCCTCTCCCAATCGCTGGCTTTCCAATTCCAACATAACTCACTATCAAGTTTTGTTCCTTGACCAAGCCCGCATTAACTTCTTGACCACTTCTGCCCTTAACCCAGCCACCTTTCTGGCTCTTCAGTTACTCAACTGCTCCATCCCTGCCAGGAGATGATACGCTCCTCTCTGACCTTTGACCAGACCTCAATGACATCTCATGGTCCTGGCTGGATTTCATTTCATTTAGTGATGGCAGCAGGTTTAATCAGGATGTAATATGTGTGGCTGAAGCAACAGTGACTTCACCCACTGAAGTCTTATGGCAGACTGCCTTGCCACCAAGGACCTCAGCTCAAAAGCATGAACTTATTGTCGTCATCCAGGCTCCCAAAATGTGCGCTAATAAGACTGTTAATATCCACACTGAGAGCCTATATGCCTTTGCTACAGCTCATGTATATGGCGCCATCTGCTGGGAATTAGGCCTTCTTACAGCTAAGGCAAACAAAGACGAAATTCTCACGACCTATTAACTGCTATTTGGTTCCTAACACAGTCGTGATAATATTGTACTGGACACCAAAAAGGGAAACCGCCTTGATGACACGGCTACCGAGGAGCGGCCGCAAGGGCAACTGTCATACTCCCTCTATTTACTAACTCAATTCTTCCCTCAGATCCATATTATTCCAAAGCTTTGGAATAGACACAGGAAATGGGGGGGGAACCAGGCAGCAAGTACAAAACTGGTACCAAGACATGGATGGCGGAATGGTTTTTCCAAAAGCTCTGGGGCAACATCTGGCCCACAAACTCCATCAGAGCACACATTTAGGAAAAACAAGGCTTGCTGAGCTCCTCAGAAAAGGATTTGGGGTCAAGGACTAAATGCATTGGTAGAAGGAGTAGTAGAACATTGTGTGACTTGTTCCCAGGTTAACCCAGGGCCACGGCCAGCAACAAACTGCAATCAGACATAGGGGAACAGAGCCAGAGAGATTTTGGGAAGTTGATTTCACTGAAATTAAGCCAAGAAAATATGGATATAAATACTTACTGTGTTGATAGATGCATTCTCAGGATGGGCAGACGTTTTCCCTACTAAGACTGAAATTGCAACCATGACTGCTGAAAAACTGTTACATGAGATTATTCCTAGATGTGGGCTGCCTTTACATATAGGCTCAGTTCATGGCCCTGACGTTATTGCCCAACGTGTGGGATAAGTGGGAAATTACATTGTGCCTATAGACCCCAAAGCTCTGGCCAGGTAGAGAGTAAATTGGACCCTAAGGGAGACCTTGGTAAAACTATTCCTAGAGACTCTCAAAAATTGTGTGGGTGTGCTGCCTTTTGTGCTATTTAGAACAAGAGGTACACCCAGCATTAAGGTGTTCATTCTTTTGAGACCACGTTTGAGAGACCCCACAACCATTTTGCCCAAGATAAGAGAAGAAACCCTGCAAATTTTCAGTCATGGTCACTTTATTTTTTAAGATTTTTTTTTTTTGAAAAGAAGATATACAGAGAGAAGTAGAGGAAGATCTTCCACACAATGTTTCACTCCCCAAGTGGCCGCAACACCTGGAGCTGAGCTAATCCGAAGCCAGGAGCCAGGTGCTCTTAGGGGTCTCCCATGCAGTTGCTGGGTCTCAAGGCTTTGGGCCATCCTCAACTGCTTTCCCAGAACACAGGCTGGGAGCTAGATGGAAAGTGGGGCCACTGGAATTAGATCCAGTGCCCATATGGTATCCCAGGACATGAAAAGCGAGGACTTTAACCGCAGTGCTATCATGCTAGGCCCCATCACTGGCTTTTAAGTTCCTTGCAGAAAATCCTTTGAATTTCCAGAAAATCCAAAAGGAACTGATGTCTGACGTGGAGGCAGTTTTCTGGCCACCCAGTCTAATAACCTTGTTTCTGATGCGGTGACCATGTTTAGATCAAGAGACATCAAATTGAAGCCCTGCAACCACTCTGGAAAGGACCATGCACTATAATCCTAACTACTCCAACAGCCATTAAGGTAGACAGGACCAAGGTGTGGATTCACCACTCCCAGGTCAAAAAGGACACCAGCCCCAGGGAGCAGCCTGAAATGGCCACCAACCCACAGGACACCAGCCCAGTGGAGAAACTGACAGTGGTCACAGGTCCTCACACATCAGGTAAGAAATGGAGACTCATCAGACACTCTTGGGACCCACTGAAGATAAGACTTACCAAAGAAACTCTTAGCACCTATGTTTGTAATATTGATGTTGATCTTAAATAGAAATAGGATGGATGGGGCTATATCACATTCCCTACATCAATTGATTAACTTTACTTGGGAATTAAGAAAAACTGCAGTTAAGCAAGTATCCACCTATGGGGCCCCTACATATCGGTCTGTTCTCTGTCAACTATTTGGAAGATACTGCAATAGTCCACAAATAATCTATGGGTGTGGGAGGCAAGGCAAGAAACGTTTTTAATGCCCAGTTTATGTATGCCCTGATAATGAAAATGCACACTATGGAGGTACTGAGTGCTATTACTGCTGTGCTTGGGGCTGTAAAACAATAGCCTCCTGACAGCCCCGAATCCCAGTTATATTGCCTCCAAAGAGAAACAACTCTGAGACCTTGTAAAGTAGGTAAAGTAACCCTATAGCTATTCAGGTTAAAAAACTACAAGATTTCATCTGAAACACAAGACTTACATGGGGACCACGACTACTTATTATTGTTGGGACCCAGAGGCAATATTTACCATACAATGTTGCTGCCATAAAATGCCAATCAACTCAATTGTCCCCAGTAGACAGATTACACAGGCTTCAGTTACCTCTTCCACAGGGCAAATTACAACACTAAGAGCTACAGGCCACCCCTCAGAATGTAAGTCAATTACCCACAGAGATCTCTCTTAAATATCTTAGACTCAGTTTTTTTTTCTTAATGCAAAAAAATCCAGTGACACCTGGGACTGTTGGCCATGTGTCAACCCTGAACCACCATATTATATAGTCTTTGCTCACCCACAGCAACGTAGAGCAACTACCCCAACATATCCACAATGTAAGTGCTGAACAAGCCCATGCCCAGGGGCTTTAGCAGCTGGGGCAAGGAATCCAAGCTCACTCTTTGGGACCTTGAAGGATGATTTACCTGTTTCTTAAATAATGAGCTTAATATCAGAAACTCTCCCTATCAAAATTCATGCAGCCAAATGCACAAACTCAGCCTTGGGGACCTTGGAGAAAATAGTTACTTAGTAGCTGTAGCCTGTTTAGTAGAAGAGGCAAGCTTATTTGCATAGAATCACAAAGAAAACATTTTCAATAATGTTATGTTTCTTGTGCTATATGTTGTAGGCTTATTTGTGACAATCTGTATGAGATTAACAAAGTTAAGATTTAAAATTTTCATTCAATTCAGTGTATTTTTGGTATGGTTGTGGAAATGGTTTGAAGAAGTTATTTGTTTATTTTTGCTTCAAGAAGAGTCTTAGACTATTGTTTTCCATGTGTTGGATTTGGCCCAATTGCCAATTTATGGAAGATCAGCTTCAATTTTGTAGGATACTTTTTGCCTTGTTGATTGATTTCTCTAGTGCTGCTTCAAGGTGGAGTCTCAGGCCTTGTGTTTTCTGTTTGTTGATTGTCTCCATGTCCACATTTCCACTATAACATGGAGTGTGGTTGTGAGGGGATGCAACCCATTTTGTGTCTGATCCCAGGGGAAACATTCTCAATATTCTTGTGTTACTTGAGTTATACGTTATAGGCTTATATGCTGCATCCAGACTGAGTCTCTCCGCAAGAATTACACCCTTGACTACTCTGCTAAGCAGCAAAACTTTTTGAGGAGAAGGTAAACATAGTTGCTGGGATTAGAAGCAGCGCCCATATGGGATCCTGGTACATTCAAAGTGAGGACTTTAGCTGCTAAGCCACCACACCAGGCCCAAGAAAGCCTTCTCTTCACAAGTCTTCCCTGGCCTTTACAATCCATTTTTCCAGCACTGGTGTCTGTATGTGGTGGATCCAGTGACATTTTCCTGCAAATTTTATTACAGTTGGAGCGTAAGTCAGAATTAAAGGAAGGGCTCCAGTCTAGTGTTGCTCAAGGGTGACAGGCTGATGTTTCTTAATCCACACCAAGTCCGTAGGCTGGAGTTCACAGGAATTGGAGTGAGTTACTGTCCTTATTGTTCCTGGACATGCCGCCTTTACCAGGCCATGAATCTGCTGAAGGACAGCCTATAGAGTTTGTAATGACTTAAGGAGGGAATCATTATTTAACTCAGTCCTCTGCTTGGGGACTGTAGGTGGTTGCCTCCTAGACATGATATGCAGAATGAAGTCTGGTACATAACAGATGCCATGGGCTCACAGGAGAGCAACGGAAAGGCAGGTTATCTAGTTTTGCCAGTCTCTAACTTTAATTAAAATTTTCTTTAAGGATATATTTATCTTTTTTGTTCTTTTTTCATTTTATTATGTTTTTGACAACCTTTACAGAATTAATTAGGGTAAAAAGGTTCTGGTGCTCAGATTTGCCAGTGGATGATGTGAACTGATTCAGCCTGGTCTGCCCTCAACCCATGCATAATGCATGCCAGTGGGAAACTTTCCATGGCCTGTTCTGGGTTTGTTTCCTATCATGCTTCTTGTGCTTACCTGCAGGGTTTGTGTCTTGCCAGAGGAGTTGCCCAGGCTCCTCCATCAGAACCTCTTCCAGTGCTAGATTTTGCCTATACCAGTGGGTCCATGAGCCAGCACTACTCAGTTCACCTCCTGTCCTAGCAAGAACAGTGGCTTTTCCTGACTGGCCTTCAACCCTTCTTACTGTTGGACGTTTCAGCCCAGCCACGGCTTGTCCATACCCACATACAGCTGACACATGGCTCAGTAGGGGTTGAGGCCTAGTCTAGTCTGTCCCACATCTAACCTGGCCCTCCAGGACACCACAAAGTGTTGAAGTCTGGCCTGTCTTGGTTTGTCTGATCCTAGTCCACACTTGTGCCAAGTGAAACTACAACTGTATCCCGATCAGAATGCAGCCTGTATTCCAGCCCACAAGCTGGAGTCAGGAACCTGAGCATGAAGACGCCCTGGCCTGAGAAGCACAGCTGCAAGCAGGCTGCCTGAATTTTCAGCTCCTAGGCCCTCAGTCCCACCCCTCCCCAATCCCACCCCTTTCCCAGTGATGGAGGTGGTTGGGCCCTGTGCATGGCTGGGTCCCCAAGACAACCTCCCTTATTATACTCACCCTGAAAGAAGCAGCCCCTGAAGCCCAGGCAGGCCAGGGGACAGCTCACCACATGCACCATCCTTTGTGGTCTGAACTCCATGTCCTGTATATACAGTTCAACTTCCAATCAATATTTTAGATCTTTACTAACAATTGTGTGATTTGAACGATGACTATCAGGCCACTGTTGAACCCCAAATTGGAGGACAGTTTCAGAGCCTAACATCTTGCCTACTACCTGAGCTGTTTCTGTGTTGCTGGTGAATGACTCTACCTAGCAGGAGAAGGTGTCTTAGCTCAATGAGGTACTGGCATCATGTTTTCCCAGTAGAATCTCAGTGAAATTAATATCTCAATATTTTCCCTGAGGGCTTCCTCATAGTCCAGTTCCTGGAGTTGACTCACCTCGTGGTCCTGGGTTTATCTGGATTAAGATGTAATATCGAGGAGAGACCTGTTCAGCTTTTTTTTTTTTTTTAATTTAGTCCAGTGATGTGATGGTGACTCTGTACAAACTCATTCCCAATGTTTCCAGCAATATAATTTTTCTTACATATGTGTCTTCATCCTTTTGAGTCAGTCTCTGTCCTATGAGTTCATCTGAGATCCATTTGTTCACTCAAGTACTGAGGAGTCTGTGGCAGTGTTCATTCCTATAGGACCAGGAGCATCTGAAGGGGGTCCCACTGGTTTTTATGCAACTTCTTTCATTGCTTAGTAAGTTTCATTTCTAGGTAAAGGGTCCCATGGATATGGGTAGTGGCAAAGGCATATCTGCAGTCCATATAGATGATTATAGTTTTTTCTTTGGCCCATCTCAGGGCCTGGGTCTCAGCAATTAATTCATCCTTCTGGACAACTGTTTCATGTTGTAGTGCTTGGGCCCATAGGATTTGGTCATGTAAGATGAGCACTACACCACATAACTGATCCTGTCGATGATGTAACTGCGTCCATCTGTAAACAGGATTTTATCCAGGTCAGGCCATGTAATGTCCATCAAGTTGGCCCTCAGGTTCACAGGAGAATTTAAGCTGTCTTGGCAATCACGTGTTGGCTCAGATGGCAGAGATTCAATGGGCACTCCAGCCTCACAAGGAAAGAATGAACAATAGTTCCTTCTCCAAAATTCGGTATTCCTATTTTGTTTAAGGTTGGGCTTTTGGGCTACCGCCACCAATTCAGATAAAAGCTTCTTCTTAAACTCTTTTAACTTTTGCAAATTATGTTAAACAAAGGCTATATTTATAGTGTAGTTGTTCTCAGGAAACTCAGGATCTATCAGGGTGGACAAGTGGTATACCTCTAGGAGACACATAAGAATCACCACAGGGCCTGACAGAATAGGGTAAGGAAATGTTTAAATGGGTGGAAAAATATTTAGTCAGGATGAAGCAGAGAGGACACATTCCAGGAAATAGGAGAGGACAGAATAACAGAGGGGTACCTGGAGACTGACAGACACAGGAAAACAGCAGACATATTGGTGTGGTGTTGTAGTGACTGATACTCCAGTAGCATTCAGCTAACAGGTGATCTGAACTCACCAGCAGCCAGAACTCCACTAGCAACCAGGTGGGAAAGGACTTGCACTGGGAGCTTGGGAGGTGAACCTAGACAAAGAACCATCCGTCCTACTGGTCTGCTTGATTTGAGCACGAGCAGACACAGAGCAGCAGAACCCAAATGGGAAGTGTGAGGACAGGGTGGATTTCACAGCCCAGTCAGCCCGCTAGAGCCGAATTGGGTGCCATTTTGCATAAGGAGGAAAGGCAAGGGAAAGGACTGAACATAAACTGAGCTCAGAGTGAATTTATTTCTGACTCAGTGAACAGCATCTACGTGGCATTCTACAGGTTCCACCCAAGACAGGTCTGCATAGCCTTCAGACCTGTTGGCCAGCGGATTAAGAACTCTAGTAGTGGTACATCAGGCGCCATTTTGTACACTGTGGCAAACACTTTAAGACTGCAGGGGACAACAGTGAACTGCGCATGTGCTGAGCTCGCGAGAACTAACTGACTTCAGTGGATTGCACTGGTTCTGCAGGAAAATATAATCACTGGGGCATCGTACAGGTCCAAATAGGTCCGTGTGTCATCCAGACCTAACAGCCAACAGGTTCCAGCAAGATCAGCACCACCAACAACCACCTTGCAATATGGGACACCTGGTGTCTCTCTAATCCTATGACCTGCTCCAACAAAAAGTGGGAGAAAGGTTGCAGACACAACGGTGCAACCTCAGCACAATATCACAGAAGGTGGAGATTGGTCAGCCAGAAGTTGGGGCTACGGGAGCTCTTTGTGGAAATCTAACGTAAGAACCCAGACCTGGAATCGCTGGAGGGAGTGTCACAATTGGCTGCAAGCAAAGAGTTGTGCACCAACTGAAATAAATAAAATCAAACTGCAGTCAGGTGTGTGATGCAGCTTAGAAACCTACTCCAGGGAGAAGACTCTGCTAACCAAAAGTACAATGACCAAGAGAGAAAGAAGAGACAAAGGCACAATGAATATTACTGAAACCTCCCCTGCAAAGGATCAAAAGGCTATACCAACTTCAGAGTTAGATGAGGAAGACATTGAGAAAATGGTGCACACAGAATCGATAAGACTCATTTTAAAGCTTCTGGTCATCAATGAGAAGCTCATGCAAGGGTTCAAAAATTTAATGAAGCAATAAAGAAAATCAAGGCTGGTATATCAGAAATTAAGAACACAGTACAGCAAATTAAAAGTACAGTAGAGAGTCTCCAAAATATAATGAAGCAAGCAGAAGAAAGAATCTCAGAATTGGAAGATATTTTCTGTTACCAGGGGGAAGCAATGAGGTGGTCACAGAATGTGGTTAAGAACTCGCATTTATTTTAACATATTGGTTACTCATTACTATGTCAGTTAAATCCATAATGATGTAAATTTTGCTGATGGTATGTTGGAGCTTTTAATTGATCAGAATGATACTCTGCTGGCTCTGTCTTCAAACAAGAGAGGGTCTACCTAAGAAGTCATTGAACTTGACTGGACAATAAGATGCTGGACTCTATGTTTGGTATATGCTTGCAATGAGGGAATCTCAACTGAACTTGAACTGTGGTTATGCAACAAGGTGGAGGAATCCACCATGGGGGCAGGGTTTGAGGAGGGGTGGGGAGAATCCCAGTACCTATGAAAGTATGTCACATAATACAATGTAATTAACAAAAAAAAATTGCATCTCTTACCCTCAGTGCTCATCATTGTTGGTCTTAATAGGGCCTTGACTCTAAATATTAAGTAGTAGAAGTGCTCCAGGTTGTCGCACATGGGATGCAAATCAACACTCGTCAGGGGACCTACTGCTGAGTATTTTTTTTTTCTTTAAAATGCAGAATCACTGTGAGAATGACAGAAGCAGGGAAATATCTTCAATTCACTGGTTGCTATGCTTCAATGGCTCAATTGTAGTAGCTGAGCTGCTGTGAAACCAGAAGACAAGAGCAAAACCATGGTGGATTGGCTAGGATCTTGCACAGCTTATCTACTATGTAACAATGCTGGTCCTGGTGCTCACTCTTACAATTGAAAGACTTCAGGCACAGGCCAGCATCTAGTAGCTCATACAATGACAAGAAACTTACTGTGAGAAGCCATGATACATGAAATCAGTGTGAATCTGAGCAGTAGTGGTGGCAGCTGACACATAAACTACACCTGAAAGAGGAACTCCAAGAGTCTGATGTCAGACAATTTTTTTGTCTCTGAGATATGCCTCCTAGAGTCTTGGCTGTGTTTTGACCAGCAGTCCCTAAGATTCCTGAGGGCCATGACAATGGTGTAGGTTGGTTGCAGAACCAGTAGAGACAAACTGGGGAGGGATGTCCATTTATTGAGAAGATCATACAAGCATATATACAGAGGAGGGGGAAGGCAGAAGGATGGTCTCAATAGTACTCCCACCCTACACTGTTATTATAACTGGCCAGTAGGCATGCTTATCTCTCTAGACACTCTAATCAAGTCACCAGCTACATTCTGTAAGCAGGGTTGGAAGTTTAGTGTTTTAGTCCATTTGCTGGCAGACCAAGATAAGCTAGCACCTGGGCTGAAATCTATACCTTTGGGCATGATCATTATGTGTGACTGGTAAACAGGATGAGGGTTGCACTTAACTACTTAGAGTTCCTTATCAGGGAAATTCTAGCACAGTTTCAAGGGGACAGAGAAATTGGGATACAGCCTACTACTCTGGATGTATGCCCAGTGAACAGGACAAGATGGAATCTCTATTAGCTGAGACCACTGCCAGGACTTTGCCTCAGAGACACAATGTGCCATGTGCCTATGGCGTCCCATATGAGATAAGCTGGCAGAGATGCAGGAGCAATTTCCCATACTTATTATTCAAGGAGAGACAGTGGCCAAATAGGATCCACATTTGGCCAGATATAACAAGAAAATCTTGCCTCTGGAAAAGATTCATACTTCAAATCTGGGTGCTTATCATTACAAGTTCGGCGTGCATAATTTAATATCTACAGTTCCAGTATAATTCTATAATAGGATGAGGAATTTTGCAATTATGGAAAAGATAAATGAGTAAATGACAAAGATGGAATTTGAAATAAGTGTTACATACTGAGCATTTATTATCAGCACTTAATCTGAAAATAGCATTCACATTTACTACCTCACAACAAAGGGAGATCACATACAAATTGCATCTTAACTATTTTAGCAACAAATAACCTCTCTTCTGAAATAAAATGATACTCATGTTTATTATTTAACACTTGCTGAGACTTTCAAAGTATGTTTCTACATCCATTGCCTTTTTACAATGTTTTGTATTTGCACTCTTGCTAATGGTAGTTTTTTCATTCACTTTGTAAGCTTCCACACACCATAACAGGTTTATGGTGCCTAGTCTTTTGGTTGACATGCTTTTGTAGTTCTGAGGTCTGTGACTCTGCTAACAATTGACTTCAGAAAAATGATTTATCAGTCAATGCTGTGTGTTTGCTCATTTCTGTGAATGTGCTACTTACTGAAGCATGTATGCTTTCCACTGTGCTGAAAATGTTTGTGTAAGAATTTTAACACACATGTTACACATTTCTGCTTTCCCACGTGAATTCAGATGTTTAGCAAAACTTGACTGCTTGCAACAGGATTTTCCACTCATTATATTCATGCGGTTCTTACCCTGTATGGATACTCTGATGTCGAATGAAACCTGTCTGGTAAGTAAAGGCTTGAAGATCCACACAATATTCATAAGGTTTCTCCCCTGTGTGGACTCTCTGATGCCTAATGAGTGGTGCCATATTAGAAAAGCCTTTTCCACACTCACTACATTCATGTTTTTTTCTCCAGTGTGGATTATCTGATGTCTAATGAGGTGTGGCTTACAAGGAAAGATTTTTCCACACTCACTACATTGAAAAGGTTTTTCCCCAGTGTGAATTCTCTGATGTGATCTAATGCTTGACTTATGAAGAAAAGCTTTTCCACACTCACTACATTCATAAGCTTTTTCCCCAGTGTGGTTTCTCTGATGTCTAATGAGGTGTGGCTTATAAGGAAAACCTTTCCCACACTCATTACATTCATAAGGTTTTTCCCCTGTGTGGATTCTCTGATGTATGATCATGCTTGACTTATGATTAAAGGCTTTTCCACACTCACTACATTCATAAGGTTTTTTCCCCAGTGTGTATTCTCTGATGTGATCTAATGCTTGACTTATGAAGAAAAGCTTCTCCACATTCACTACATTCATACACTTTCTCTCCAGTGTGAGTTCTCTGATGAGTAATGAGGTTTGACTTCTGAATAAAAGCTTTTCCACATTCACTACATTCAAAAGGTTTTTCACCTGTGTGTATTCTCTGATGTGATCTAATGCTTGACTTATGAAGAAAAGCTTTTCCACATTCACTACATTCAAAAGGTTTTTCACCTGTGTGTATTCTCTGATGTGATCTAATACTTGACTTATGAACAAAAGCTTTTCCACACTCACTACATTCAAAAGGTTTTTCCCCAGTGTGGATTCTCTGATGAGTAATGAGCTGTGACTTACGAATAAAAGCTTTTCTACACTCACTACATTCATAAGGTTTTTCCCCTGTGTGGATTCTCTGATGAGTAAAGAGGTTTGACTTACGAAGAAAAGCTTTTCCACACTCATTACATTCATAAGGTTTTTCCCCAGTGTGGATTGTCTGATGGCTAATGAGTAGTGACTTATGAATAAAAGCTTTTCCACACTCATTACATTCAAAAGGTTTTTCCCCAGTGTGGACTCTCTGATGAGTAATGAGGTGTGACTTACGAATAAAAGCTTTTCTACATTCACTACATTCATAAGGTTTTTCCCCTGTGTGGATTCTCTGATGAGTAATGAGGTTTGAGTTACGAAGAAAAGCTTTTCCACACTCACTACATTCAAAAGGTTTTTCACCTGTGTGTATTCTCTGATGTGATCTAATGCTTGACTTATGAAGAAAAGCTTTTCCACACTCCCTACATTCATAAGGTTTTTCCCCAGTGTGGATTCTCTGATGAGTAATGAGCTGTGACTTACGAATAAAAGCTTTTCTACACTCACTACATTTATAAGGTTTTTCCCCTGTGTGTATTCTCTGATGAGTAATGAGGTGTGACTTACGAATAAAAGCTTTTCCACACTTGCTACATTCATAAGGTTTTTCCCCAGTGTGGACTCTCTGATGAGTAATGAGGTGTGACTTACGAATAAAAGCTTTTCTACACTCACTACATTCATAAGGTTTTTCCCCTGTGTGTATTCTCTTATGAGTAATGAGGTGTGACTTACAAATAAAAGCTTTTCCACACTCGCTACATTCATAAGGTTTCTCCCCAGTGTGGATTCTCTGATGTAGGATTATGCTTGACTTATGAAGATAAGCTTTTCCACACTCACTACATTCATAAGGTTTTTCCCCAGTGTGCACTCTGTGACATGTGTTCATGTTTGACTTACGAGAAAAAACTTTTCCACACTCCCTGCATTCATAAAATTTCTCCCCTGTGTGGACCCTCTCATGTATGATTAGGCTTGACTTACACTGAAATTCTTTTCCACACTCCTTACATTCATAAGATTTTTTCCTTGTGTGGAGTCTCTGCTGACCAATTAGAGATAATTGCTGGTGAAAGGCTTTTGTGTGCTCATTGCATTCATACTGATTCTCTGCACCTCGAATGATCTGATCTCTAATGAGCTCTGACTTCTGGTACATGTTTTCTTTACATTCATTGGACACATACAAATATTCTCCTGTGTCAGTTCTCTGTTTGGTGGTAAGGCAAGATTTATAGTAGCCAACATGAATTGCTTCTCCCACACTGACAGGTTGCTGATTACATGGGTCTTTGGAATAAATTTGCTCACACATAAGGACTATCTTCTTCCCGCTGGAAGTTTTGTCATTTCCATTGTGTTCTAAGGACTGCTTACAAATCTGGATCTTGTCAAATTGACTGAGAATTTCCTCACTCTCAATGTTGTTCTCAGGGACATTAGAGGCATGCTTCTTTTCAAATTGTATTTCATCAGGCTTCCTGTGGGAAAAGCAAATTTAAAAGAAACTATGTTATCATTTTCTCTCCATTGAAAAATCACCAGATCTTTGAGCCCCTGCAGGGTGTTGTTTCCCCCTCACCTCTTCCAAGTTCAATGGGTCAATTAACAGTAAAAATTTGGCTACAACTGCTTTTCATTATCTTTTTCTATACTATGTTAAAGGAAAGAATCACTGAGATTCCATGGTAACATTTGGTTCAGTGGAAAATATGGGACTTGAGAAAGAATTTTGGCTCTTATACAAGAGTTATGAGGCTAAACAGAGCAAAGTGAAGACTCCACAAGTTTTGTACTAAACCTCTGGAAATGATCCTTGGCACCTCATGCCTCTGCACAATGAGGAATACAACCACACACCCACGTAACCCCCAGCCACTGTCTAGCTCCAGCTCAACCTCCAGATGGATTGTACTTGGATAGGCTTCAGCAAGCAGCAACATGAAGTGGAATTGGGGGAATATTAGAATGAGCCAGACTGCAATACATGCTGATGGAATATGAGTGGAGAGGAGGAGCTCAGGAGGATGATGGTGGTGCTAGACACATGATCTCTGGGTGCAGGAGTTCCAGTGGGGCCCTGGAAGCCTTGTCTGGACCCTTGGGCACGGCTGTGTGATGAGCCTCAGTGGCTGTGTGTGTGGTAGTTTGTGTTGCTTGGCTTGGGTCCTTGGCTGGCCAGCGCAATGGGTCCTGGGTCTGCAAGTCCTCGGAACAGAGGGTGTGGCAGGCCTCAGGTCACCTGGCTTGGATACTTTACATGCCTGCATGGGGCTGCTAGCTCAGTGAGCACTGAGGGTGGGGCTCCACTTGTGCAGGATCAACTGGTTCAAGGTCTTGGCGCACTTGCAAGAACTGGTACTCCTCAGTTGAAAAGGAGTATTGGACAACTGGCCTGGCTCCACCTGGAGATGGAAGCACACTGAGGCCTGGAAAGCACATCTGGACCATCCAAGAGAAAGGAGGAGAGAAGAGATTGAATAACTACCCCAGCCAAATGATGACAGCAAATATCTGGGTGAAAAGGAGACTCTAAGGTCAACCATGTCAGCCAATGAACATTGAAAGGGTTCCCTCTTGCTTGAATTGGTGAGATGGACATCATTTCAGAACTCTCAGAACCACCTGGACAGAAACCTTGGAGTGTGTGCCACACTGACACCCTGGTTTGGTATCAGGGATCCAGTGCCATTCTTAAGTACTAGGATGGTTGGGAGGGTGGTATAGCTTCTCTGAGTATCATTTAACCCTGATCCAAAACAGGAAGGAAAAATAGAAAACTTGCAAATGATCACACCAATTTCTCCTTAATGATCTAATACATGCACACACAAACATTGAGTGCAATTAAATCACACACGCACACACACACTACACAGAAACCCAACTCATGAAAAAAATGATTAGGTCGCACTCCCCCAGTCTCACCCACCTCTTGATGTTGGAGGTGGGTGGAGTCTAGGCCTGCCTTGTTCCCAAGGTATCTGCTCCCAGTGTACTCAGCAGGAAGGGCAAAGCCTCTTGAGTCCAGGCAGGCGAAGGCCAAGCTGATCAAATGGTCATAGTGGCTGAACCTAGGGTCACAAGCATGGACTCCAATCTGGCTCAGGTCCAACCAGGAACAGCAAGTGTACGTGAGGATAGAGAAAAAACGTAGATTTCTACTAAATACCAGTTGCTCACATTTAGGAGGTGGATACAGAAACTGAATCTCAAAGTCATTTTTTAAATTTATCTGTTTAGAGACAGAGAAGTTTTATTTGCAAAGTGGCCATGTGAGCAGGGGAAGAGGAGGGAAGGGGAAAGCACTTCTCGAGAGAAAACTAGGTGGTGGTGTGCTTCTTGAAATTGGAGACACCCAGTTAGTAACTTGAATGTTGTCCCAACCATTGGTTGCTGAAGCAGGATGTATAACTGGAAAAAAGGACCCACTTCTCTGTTTTCTCCCAATTCCTGTGAATCCCATCCTTCTACCCTATTCCACACTTCTATGTTTCTATACTAAGTTTTAAAAAAAAGAATCACTGAGCTTTTCTGGTAACATTTGATTCTGTACACAACATAGGACTTGAAAAAGACTTCCTGCTCTTATACAAGAGCTGTGTGGCCGGACTTAGCAAAGAGAAGATTCCACAAGGTTTGTAGTAAATTTGTAGAAATGACCCTTGGCATATCGTGCCTCTACACAAACATGAACACATCCACCCACAGATGTAATCCCCAGTCACTGCTTACCTCCAGCTAATCCTCCAGATTGATTGAGCTTTTAGGAGGTAGGTGGTGGAGACAGGAAGTATGAAAGGTTAGGACTTTAAAGTCTCTAATCACCAACTGCTTTTTTCACATTTGCTATCACGTCAATTTTCATTTTAGAAGCAAGTCTCTGGGTCTTCATATTTTGAAAACTGTTGGATTGACAATCCCAAGAAGACGCCAATTTTCTTCATGACTTGATACTCTCTAATTGGATCCTGAATCCCAACTACCTGACATGGGACCAAAATTCTGGCCTCCTTGTTCTTCTTTTTTAATGTCTTTTTTTAAATCATTAATTAAATTGTATTATGTGAAATACTTTCATAGGTACTGGGATTCTCCCCACCCCTCCTCAAACCCTGCCCCCATGGTGGATTCCTCCACCATGGGATTAAGGGGCTGGTCCCCTCGCAGGACAGCTACTCCCAGTGGAGAACGTGGGCTGGGATGGGGACTGACCAGACTAAGCAATGCTGCAACACCTGTGCGCTGCATGTGGACTAAATCAGGGAAAAGCCAGGCTGGGAGGATTATTCCTGCGGGTGCAAGCATAAATTACAGTGGGTGAGGGTTGTTTGGGCTTAACCGCAGCATCAGCTGGCAGAAGCTGGCACTGGGGACTGATTCTGTCAAGTCAAATCACAGAACTACCTAAAGAGTGCATAAACCGGGACTGAGAGAGACCTGGGAGGGAAATAGTGGGTTCCCCCTCTTGGGTCACTACTTCCGCGGGAGGGTATGAAAACTAGGACGGGGGCTGGGGTGGCTAGATAGAGAGGTAATCAACAACATCCGTGAGGACTGCATAGTTGAGCTGGTTAGATGGAACTAAGCTTTAATGCCCATTGACAAGTATAAGAGCCAAATGGGATGGGGGACAGACTGGTCTACTGCTACACATATTGGCAAATCAGGGTAGGGGGTGGGCCTGGTAGGGGTTATTGTGGGTCGCCCCGACTAGGCTGCAGCCCCCACTGGTTGATGTAAGGGCCAAGTATGTGCTGGGCAGAACCAGACTGGACTGCAACACCCACTTGTTCCAGTGGAAGTTGGGACTGAAAACAGAACCAACCCAGCAATTGCAACCACCAGCTGATCGGGGTGATGGACTGTGCTGGGCCCTGTGCTTGCTAGAACATACAAGAATCTGGTCTGGGAATACCTCAAGGTTTATTTGGAGATCTCCCCAATTGAACGGCTGGACTCAGAACTCTAACCAAGAAAAGACAGAAGACAGAACAGGTCAATCATTCATCTCAGCTATATGTTGGCAGCGAAATATGGGGCAAACAGAGACTTTATGATGGACCATATCAATCAGTGGACGACCTCATCGAGCGAAACAGGCAGCGAGTCATAAATGGAGAACTATTAAAACCACTTGAGCAAATATCTCAGAGAGAGCATGCCCCACATCCGGGACTTGGGGTGGGCTGGAAACCAGGTGGGGCTTCTCACTCAATATCCCCCTTTACCTCAGATACATGATGGAAACAATATGGACATAATAGTATTACTAACAAAAAAAAAAAGATCAATGTGAGCTTGGAAGATGATGTTGGTGATAACGTCTTAGCAAAAGGCCTTTCACTATTTCTGCTCTCTCGGCTGCCCCACTCATCATATGAAAATTGAGGGTGTTAGGTCCCTACATGTAGCAGGAACCTATGCTTAGGATTGTCCTCCCACATTGACTATATCATAGTCAAGGATGTGAAGTCCCTAGATGTTGTGCAAATCTATTCTTTCCCTCTTTCACTAATCTTTAGGTCCCTCCTTCTCTGATACACTTCCTCCCATAACTGATTCAAAACTAACTGTAGAATCAGGATTGTAATAGGAATGTGTTACTGATTGACATGTACCATCTACTGAGAACTTCCTGACCACATGATTGGGTCAGCTGATATCCTGCCACAAGGGAAACAATTGGCAGAACTATCCTTAGAAATGCCCCCTTTGACCAGGTGTAAAAAGTGGGTGTCAGAATTGGTGAAGTCTTCTGTATAAAATAAAGAGGACAGTTTTTTAAATTGTCTGTTATGATCCTGAAACTGCAGTGGTCCATCTATATTCTATGTCTACTCCAAGCACCCTTCTCAAGTTCTGAACTTCACTTGAGCTGGACTCTGGCAACGGGCAGAGAGCTGGATGTTAAGTGGGGCTGCCATGGTACAAACCAGTGTCCATATATGATCACAGTGCATGCAAGGTGAGGCCCAGCCACTAGCCTACCATGCCATGCCCTTGGGTTTCATCTATAGAAATGACTTACGTGGGCCTTTGGATGACTCCCTGTACATTTCATACATGAGTTGAGAAAAAGCCAGTTTCTTCAACTTTGTCACTCATGTGGCTGCCTACCTCTGAGAGCTGAACAGCCATAGAATGGCCGGTGCAGATTTGAAGCTGTGTAGAAGCAGCTATTTCGTTGCTGCTTGAGAGACAACCAATACAATGGGAAGTGTCTTACTCACAGGTTCCTGTCCAGACAAGGAATGCTCAGGGCACACTTAGAAATCTAAGACCCCCCAACTGAGCCATATATGAGCTATATGCGGGTGTGGACGAGCCGTGGCTGGGCTGAAACTTCCAACAGCAGGAACAAGAATAGGTTGAAGACCAGTTAAGAAAGGCCGCAGATCCTGTTGGGGCAAGACACGAAATGAGCAGTGCTGGCCCATGGACCTGATGGTATGCTAAAAACCTGATGCCAGAGGGGTCTGATGGAGGAACCTGAACAGTTCCTCTGACAGGACACTGACCCTACAAATAAACGCAGGAAGCATGGAGGTAAACAACCCAGAAGGGCTATGGAAAGTGTCCCACTTGCATACATTTCGCTCGGGTTGGGGGAGGACCAGACTGAGTCAGCTTGCGTCATCCACTGGCAAGCCCGAGTGCTGGAGCTGGGTGGGGGTCTGGCCAGGTTCAGTTGTGATAAAAATAGTAAACAACACAAAATGCCAGGGCAAGGCTGCCTGTGCCTGTTAGGAACGCAGCACCCAACCAGCACACTTCCCACTGGTTTAGGTGAGGGCTGAGTGTGTGATGGGCAGAACCAGGATGGAATGCAATACTCATTGGTTCCAGTGGAGGTTGGGGCTGGATAGAACCAGCCCAGCAGTTGCAACCACCAGCTGATCGGGGTGATGGACTATGGCGGGCACTGTTCTTACTAGCACATGTAGGAACCTGGTCTTGGAACACCTCAAACTTTCTTTGGGGACTCCCTTAATCAAAATGGAGGAATTTGAACATTAATCAAGAAAAGATGGAAGATGGAGTAGATCAATCAACCACCTTAGCTATATGTTTGTAGTTAAATACTGGAAAAGGGGAGACTCTATGATGGACTATGTCAACCAGTGGACTCTGCACCAGCCTCATTGTACCTGGATTGTTGATGATGGTAGGTTGGAGCTTCTAATTGAACAGGATGACGCTCTGCTGGCTCTGCCTTCGGACCAGAGAGGGCCTCCCTACGAGGCTTCCCTATGAGCCTTCTGAAAAATTTTGCTGTCTCCATTCAAGAGGCACACCATCTCCTGGCTCTCTCCCAAGAAATGCTGTTTGATTCCCTCTGCTTTCTACATTCACCTGGTCACTTTGCAAATAAAACTTCTGTCTGAAAATGGAAAAAAAAGTAGAAACAAATAAAGAAATCCTGTTTCTCAAGTCTCATTTTTATACAATTTCCCTTTCATATTGTGCTGCAATTATGCCCAGAGCTAATGCTAAGCATCTTTGTGGCAATGCAGCTCTCTTTTCAGTTATTCTATAATTTTTGTGATTAAAACTTGCCTGAAGATTATTTCTTGACCTTTCTGATTAGCTCCAAGCAGCTCATTCTTTCCATGGGGATCTGAAATGAGGAAAAGAGTAACCATATCTATGAATCACATCTAAATGTTTCTTTTCAAATGTTCCAGTGAAGCCAATGAGATTTGTTAACATTCTAAATACAGCACATTTTAATATTAGTGAAATGTGGACATTTATGAGCATTTTTAAATACCCATTACATCTCATCTATTAATACCTTAACATAATACCTAGTTTTTAAAATAAAAATTTCAATTATGTGAGATTGCATATTTAACTTAAAGCAGGATATGACAGAAAATATGGTATAAAAATTCAAAATAAGGCTTGGGGTATCTTACATCCCATCTCAGCACTAGTTTATCTTTTCCTGGCTACTCTGCTTCAAAAACAACTTCCTGAAAATGTATCTTGGGAGGTGACAGATGTGAAAAGACACATATATACTTCTAGATCTATGTGACAGGCTGACAAAATGCTCGAATAAACCTATACATGGAGATTATGGAATGCCTGTGTCTCATCGGCTGTCCTTCTGTAAGAAACTCAAAGTGAAACTCAAATATAATTCCAGTCAACACTTACTGAGCTATGTATCATTTGCCCTGCCAATTATATGCTGACCTACCTGGAAGTCTCTGCATCACAGATTTCTCCACTGTCCATGGTGCAGATTCTTGCTCCAACTTGAAGATCACATCAGGCTTTGTCATGGAGTACCCTGTGAATGGAGAATGATGCAGATTTTCCAAAATCACCATTAGTCCTACCAACTACTGCACTTTATAAACTCTTGTTTCATTTGTCATCTATACAGAAGTGTTCTGTTTGGGCATGACAGAGTTTTACTCACCCAAGAACATCAGATTGTTATAGGTCTCAAGCATCACCTCTCTGTACAGGGCCCGCTGAGTATCATCCATATTCTGCCATTCTTCCTGGGTAAAGTCCACAGCCACATCTTCAAAGTACACCAACCCCTGTAACAGCACATGTCTCCTCAGTTCTGCATTATTAAATAGAAACAGTGACCATGCATTCTTTGTATATTTAATTTGCAACATCTATGGATGTGGATTGTTGCAGATGGTATATTAGTGCTTTTATTTGACAGGGAAAATATTCTGCTGACTCTGCCCTCAGACCAGAGAGGGTCTTCCCAATAAGTAGTTGGACTTGTCTGGACTATGGGATGTTGCACTCTATGCTTGGCAAATTCTTGCAGGGAGGGAATTTCAACTAAACTTGAACTATGGTTATGCAGCGGGGTGGAGGAACCCACCATGGGGGGAGGGTGGGGGGGAGAATTCCAGACTCTATGTAATTACAACATAATGTAATTAATGAATAAATTTAATTAAAAAATGGGTAGCAGAACAGGTAATAGTAATTCATGATTTTCTTATTTGTGCATTACCTATTTTATATAAATTATGGATTATAAATCATTAAGACAATTGTGAACTTTGTGAAAAATTAAGGACAAATTTAATTACAATCTATGTAAAACATAGATTTATGTAAAACATAGAACCACAAGTTTCTTGTCCAATTTAATTGTAACATAGAGACAACTGCTATTTTCAAAGTGAGGAATCTGTTTCCTTTGATTAAAGTAGCACCAGATTCAAGAATGAGCCAATCATGGATATCAGGCTGTGTAATAAGCAAAGATTGTCTCCCATTCTCTTGATTGGTTCTTTGCTGTGTTGATCGTTTATTTGCTGCGCCCCTCATGCAAAATACAAGATCATGCATGCCCATTTATTCAGCAGGAGGAATTATGTATTAGAGACTATCATATTGAGAAGTGAGGTTACATTGCATTGTGGATATCTATTCCAAAATAAAAGATGGAGTTTCAATGAAATTAAAAAAAAAATCTATGGATGTGGTTTAATTTATAATTTATACAGCATCATAGACTAACAGTTAAATGAAAATATCTTGAGCTGTATTACTCTTGCAATTCTAATATTACAACAGAATATTCCTTATTTGATTAAAGGTTGTTTTTTTCTAAAGATTCTCATTCTAATGAACTGTTGAAGGCATTGTTAGAATAGCTCTCCAAGTGGAAGATATCACTCTGTTATTGCCACTCTGATTTTCAACTAAATTAACATAAGCAATCATATTGACACTGAGCCAAAATATTAACTCAGCAGCTATGATACTAAGCTGAGTTTAATTCTTCTGTGTGTGTTCAATTTGCATCTTCTAGGAATGCAGCTTAATTTACAATGTATATGGCAAATAAGGTAAAACAAAAACATTTTGTCCCATATTACGTTTGCAATTCTAAAGCTACAATTCCATTATTATCCTGTATCAGATTGTTTTCTGTAATGAGCATAAAATGAGTTCATTGTGCAATCTTTAGATACACATGAGCTAAATAACATGCTAGATTAGGTAATTAAGATAAATGCTTAATATTGCACAAGATGATGAGAAGATTTTTGAATAGCTTACTAATGATATCCTCAAACATACAGAGATACTTAAAAATATTACAAAGTGATAATAAACTTCAATTTTCTTATTTTAAAGTGAAATAATGAAATACCGAAAATATTTTTAAGCATGAGTAAATATTTCCTAGAGCTTATATTGAAATCAAATATAAATAATATATGATCATATATATCAATAATACATATATATGTACATATGCAAAAATCAAAAAATTATGGAATACATATGCATGCAATTCCAGTGTATAAATATATAAAACAATATATATTTTTTCACTTTTAAGTATGCACATATTAAAACTCTCTGTTTTTGATTTATTTTTTATGGAATAACATAATTAAACTGAAGTTTTAATTTCTACATAGTAAACTACAGCTTAGGAGAGAAACAAATGATAGTCTCTTAAACAACTATCTTCTTCTGACAAGTAGTTGGTATCAGCTAGTCATAGCCTGCCAGCTGAACAGAAGATATACATATAAGACAAATGCCATGCTGTAACAAACCTAATCCTTTTTTTATGTTTTGGAAGTTCTTTAGCATTAAGCAGTTATCTGGGTTTTTCTTTTTTGTTTTTTAATAAGCCCTTTGATATTTGGTCAAAGGATTCTTTTTTTTGTAAGATTTATTTATTTTATTACAGTCAGATATACAGAGAGGAGGAGAGAGAGAGAGGAAAATCTTCCATCCAATGATTCACTCCCCAAGTGAGCGCAACGGCTGTTGCACACCGATCTGAAGCCGGGAACCTGGAACCTCTTCCGAGTCTCCCATGCGGGTGCAGGGTCCCAAGGCTTTGGGCCATCCTCGACTGCTTTCCCAGGCCACAAGCAGGGAGCTGGATGGAAAGCGGAGCTGCCGGGATTAGAACCAGCCCCCATATGGGATCCCAAGGTGTTCAAGGCAAGGACATTTTCCTCTAAGCCACGCCACTGGGCCCTGGGTTTTTCTTTTTATTCCAGTTATTTATTTACTACTTTTAACAATGAAACAGAGCTAATGTAACTGATATATATCAGTTTAACAGCATGATACTTCTTTTCAATCTTCCCTTTTCCCCTGTTATTTTTTTTATGTGATCACAGTTTTCTTATTTTTTTCTTAACTCATCAAATTTTAATTCAGAGGAAGTTCAAGTTTTTTTTAATTACATTGCATTATGCGACACAGTTTGATAGGCTCTGGGCGTCCCCAAGCACCTCCCTGTAAAAAAAAAAACAAACAAACAACAAAAAAAAAACCCTACCTTGTTTAGGGCTTTTAACATAAAGTGGTGTTGGATTTTGTCGAAGGCTTTTTCTGCATCTATTGATACTATTATATGATTTTTGTTCTTCAGTTTTTGGATGTGATGTATCACATTTATGGATTTCCATATGTTTAACCATCCCTGCATTCCCGGGATAAATCCTACTTAGTCTGGATGAATGATCTGCCTGATGCTTTTTGAATTCTAGGATTTTGTAGAGAATCTTAGCATCAATGTTCATCAGGGAGATCGGTCTATATTTTTTCTTCTCTGTTAATTCTCTACCAGGTTTTATGATTAAAGTGATGGTGGCTTCATAGAATGAGTTTGGAAGAGTTGCTTCCTTTTCTATTATTTTGAAGAGCATGTAGAGGATTGGAGTTAGCTCTGTTTGGAATGTTTTGTAGAATTCTGTAGTGAAGACACATGGGTCTGGGCTTTTCTTTGTTGGGAGATCTTTAATCACTGACTCTATTTATTTCTGATTCAGTTTTGGGTTTGTTCAGGTCTTCTGTTGCCTCAGAGGTAAGTCTTAGTAAGTGGTGGAAGTCTAGAACCTTTCCATTTCTGGGTAGTTTTCTGATTTATTGGAATACAGTTCCTTGTAGTAATTTTTAATCATTTCTTTAGTGATTACAGTATCTGTTGTTATGTTGCCTTTTTCCTCTTTGATGTTGCTAATTCTTGCTTTCTCTTGTTTATTTCTTTGTCAGTCGGGCTAGTGGGGATTCTATTTTATTTATATTCTCAAGAAACCAGCTTTTTGATTCATTGATTTTGTATGTAGTTTTTTTATTTCTATTTGGTTTATCTCCTCCTTTGTTTTGATAATTTCTTGTTTTGTATTGTTTGTGGGGTCATTTTGCTGTTGTTTTTCCATTTCCTGGAGGTGTGTGCTTAATTCCTGTATTTGGTGCCTTCCTTGGGCCTTGACATGAGCACCAATTGCAATGAGCTTACCACATAACACTGCTTTAGTGGTGTCCCACAAGCTTTGGAATGTTGTATCTGAGTTTTCATTGGTTTCCATAATTTTTTTATCTCTTCTATAATTTCTTCTCTAACCCATTGTTTGTTTAATCGCACAATGCTCAACCTCAAAGAGTTTATATATTTCCCGGGGCATTTTGAATTGTTAATTTCCAATTTCATTCCGTGGTGGCCTGAGAAGGTGTATGGTATTATTCCAGTTTTTTTGAAGTTAGTTATACTTGCTTTGTTTCCTATCATGTGGTCTATCCTGGAGAAGGTTCCATGCACTGCTGAAAAAAAAATATATAACCTGCGGCCTAGGAATGAAAGGTTCTATAAATGTCTACTAAGTCTGATTGTTCCATTGTTTGTGTGAGCTCTGTAGTTTCTCTCTTGAGCTTTTGTCTCATTGATCTGTCTATTGGTGTTAACGGGTGTTCACATATGGCAGGATTATTGTACGTTCATCTGTATCTCCCTATAAGTCTTTAAGTAATTGCTTCACGTAGCTGGGTGCATCTGAATTTGGGGCATAGATGTTAAGGATGGTAATCACTTCCTGATGGATCATTCCTTTCCACAATATAAAACGCACTTCTATGTCCTTTTGATGTAGTCACATTGAAGTTTATATCATCTGAAATTGGGACCACTACACCATCCTTTATTTCTCGTCCACTGCATGAAATATGTTTTTCTATCCCTTCAGTTTCAGTTTCTTACAATATTTTCTGGTTAGATGTGTCTCTTATAGGCAACAGACAATTGGGTCCTTTTGTTGATCCAATCTATTAATCTATGTCTTTTGACTGATTAATTTAGGCCACTTATGTTAAGAGTTGATACTGATTGATTGCTAATTTGCACTGCCATGTGCATATGTTTCTGTGGGTGTTGGTGTCTAATTGTCTTTGCTGGAATGGACTTTAGTGGCAAGGTCTTCCCATTTGCCATACTTGCTTATGGTTTGTTTCTTTTTTTTCTGGGATTAGCAAATTTCTAAGGAGATTTTGTAGGACTGGTTTTGTGCTGGCATATTCTTCTAGTTTCTCCTTGCTGTGGAAGTATCTAATTTCATTCTCAAATATAAATGAGATCTTTGCTGGGTACATTATTCTTGGTTGACAGTTTTTCTGTCTCAGGATTTGAAACACTTTATTCCATTCTCTTCATTTTCAAGTGTTTGATCTGAGAAGTCAGCAATGATCCTGACTGGCCTACCCATAATGTAAGCTTGTCTATGCTTCGTGCTAGTCTCAGAATTCTTTCTTTGTATTCGTTGGAGGAGAGCTTGAGTACCACATATCTGGGTGAGGATCTCTTTGGGTCAAATCTGTTGGGGAGTTCTCTGACCTTTGTGGATTTGGGCAGGGTTCATGGTACAAGTGTTTTGAAAGTTCTCCAGTATAATTCCATCGACACCAGTTGCATACCTGTCTCTCTTTCCACTCCTTCTGGAAGGCCTATAATTCTGGTATTCAACTTCTTGATGTTGTCGTTCATTTCCTGTATAGCCTTATTGGCCTTGTTCAAATGTTTCTCCAGCTGATTCATGTTCTGCCTATTTTCATTCTGGGAATCTTCCAATTCAGAGATCTCAACTCTGTGCTACAGGTCAAGGATCTCATTTTTTGACTAGTGTTGTTTCTGTGTTCATGTGGCTTTTGAACTTCTTGAGCTTCTCCCATCATTTTTCATTGTCTCTGAAGAGTTTTCTAATTATTTTTCTGAATTCCTTGTCTGATAGGTCATCAATTTCTTCATCTGTCATCTCTGCGACTGACCTGGCCTTTTGGTGACTTTTTGGGGTGGCACTGGCTTTTTCCTCTAACTCATTTCTTCTCCTGTTACCTTGCCCCATATCTGTGTGATCTGATATTGCTGGTTTCTAATTCTTGACCTCTGCTGCCACCTAGTGCTGACCTAGAATTTTCCCCCTTCTTTGTGGTGCCTGGGTTCCCTTGCCGTACTTCTTCACTCTGCAGTAGTGTGGGCTGTTTAAAACAGGGCGATATTTATGGTAGCTATTGGATCTCCCTTTTGTGGGGTTCTCCTGGCCCTGAAATTGGCGCCACTCAGTGCTGGGGACTTCCAGGTCCCAGGTTCGCCCAGGTTCTTTGTTTCTGTGCCTAGTCACCCTCTTCATCCTGTTTGCCCAGATCCAAGCCTGTCATGAATTGCTTAGTTCAGGCAATCTTCACCACGTTTTGTCCCCGAGATCCGCCTGCCCCTCACCTCCTGCTAAGGGCGGACAATACCCTGTGTTAGTGGCTCCCTGAATTTCGCTCACCAGATTTCGCTCAAGTCTCTGCAGCCCAGGGCACCCTCCTTGTCCTTCTCAGGTTGCTGATTCTAGTTATTTGAACTGTTTTACTGCTGTGTGCCACCTTTCTCAGTACTGGCTGCACTGGGGGATTTACCACAGTGCTCCCCGCGGTTCTTTTCCTTTCAGGCTCACTTCAGGCTGCTCCCATCCCTAACTTTTAGGACCCTCGGTCACATCAGTCTAACTCCGTTGGCCATCTTGACTTCCCTCTTGACTTCCCTCCCCTGTTATTCTCTTAAACAATTGAAATAACATGTTTTAAATCCACATTATACTCAAGATCTTAATTTTTCATTGATTAAAACAATAGTAAGATGACCAATTTAATAGGTAAGTAGTATAAATATAATGAAATTAAAAAAATGTTTCAATCTTACAATTTACAGACACAGATCATTAAAACAAAGGTAGAATATCGTCATTCGCTATTTAACAAACATATAAATCAAAAGTGACAAATCATGTTTGCAGCAATACTGATATATACTACTGGTCCCACTTTTTGTTGTTGGTTGTGATTCTTTTTTTTTTTGCTACTCTACATAACAGAATATCATATTTGTATATCTGTGCTTAGAATATTTCACTCAACATCTTGGCCTCTAGTTACACTCATTTTCATATAATACACAGAATTTTTTTTCCACAACTGAATAACAGCTCGTTGTACACAGATACTACATTTTCCTTACTCAATTATCTAATGATGGACACCACAATTCTTTCCACATCTTGTGTATTATCAATAGTGCTGTTACAAAAAACATGGCATCTCTTTTACACAATGTGTTCATAACTTTCAGAAAATACAACCAGTAGTGAGATTGCTGAAAATTACAGTAATCTCATTCACATTTAATCCTTTTAATTTTGTGTAAGCTTTTTAAAATTTTAATCTTTTTAAAAAAGATTCTTTTTTTTGTTTTTATTGCAAAGTCAGATAGAGAGACAAAGAGCTACAGAAAGGAAGTTATTCCATGTGGGGAGCCATGCAGTTGGGTTGGATGGCATGGGTGTGTGATGAACACTGCTCCTTGGTTAGCAAGGCTACGAGGAGTTTCTGGCAGCGAGGCAAGGCCCGGCGGAATGTCTCTCGTCACCTCATTGCTGCCTCACCCCATTGTGTGGACACTCAATCGCCTCTCTGATGTTTCATAGAATTCTCTGGAGGGTGTTGTTGTTTTTCTGCTAATGTGAAGTGATCCCTGTAACTGGTATGACACCTCAAATTGATCAATCATATTATGATAAAAACATCTTTAGCAACATAAGTCTATGACACACAATTAAAAGTATACAATAGTACAATTGAGCCCACAATGTCTCCAAACATCCTGTTATGTGCCCACTTTTGTCCTGGAATTTGCCCTAAAATAAGTAATGTTTTCCTTAAGAAATGGCTTGATAATATCTTGCAACTGATGGCAATAATGGAGGTACAAAGAGTTTGTTTACCATGCGCCTCGAACTGTTACAACACATGATGTGACGTATTCTAGTTTCTCACCATAGAAAGCAAAAGTATATGCGGCGGGGAGACTCGCAAGATGGCCGACATAGGAGGAAGACTGTGAGAGAGCTCACAGACAGAGAGGGCTAGAACGCGACAAAAGCGTAAGTGGAGCAGCATAGAACTACACGGAGAAGAACGTGAAGTTCCCTGGACAGTGTGGAACCAAAAAAATCCACACAACTCGGAAGAGCAACCAGGGAAAAACAAAACTAAGGGCAGGGAAGATGACTTTCCGCTCCTGACCTGCTGAGTCACCTTTAAATGCAGACGCTGAAAGCCGCCGACCGACCCACCCGCAGACGCTGAAAGCCACCGACCGACCAGCACACGCTGTGGCCGTGAGGACCGGCGGTGATTGGGACCCACTGGCATCTGCTCACCCTGGTCACCAGGACCCTCCAGGACTCCCCCCGCTGCGTACACCAGGACCCTGAGTCACCGGGACCCGCTGGCATCCGCCCACCCTGGTCGCCAAGCCCCGCCAGGACCGCCGCAGCCTCCAGGTTCCACCCGCCTACACCCGCCGAGACCAGCAACAGACGCAGTAGCTGAGAGACGCATCCACGGCGAGGGTTCCCACCAGAGGAAGAGGCAAACTGCAAGAACCTGAGTTTTGAGTGAGTTGGGTGGGGACAGTGGTGGGTTGGAGGCTTCGGGAGTTGGCCCCCCAGGGGCATGCACAGAGCCTGAACACAATTGGTGCTCGTCTCCCCGCCCCTGCCCCCCCCGAGACTCCAGCGTCTAGAGACACCGGGAGAGTGCCTTGAAACTGCCAAAGCTGTGTCTGGGAGAAAGGCAAAAGGCACACTGAATACTCCCCCGTGCCTTTGCGGTGTGGCACTCAGCTGGGCGGTGCTATCCCACAGGAACCCAAGCACGCCTCTGGGCAGGGCAGTCCCATGCTAGCGCTGGGGCGGTCAGTCCCCTGCAAGCGCTGGGGTGGGCGGGCCTGCGCAGGAGGCGCCTCCAGAGAGCACCTGGAATACCCCACGCCCTATAGTCCCGTGCTCCGAGCCTTGTGATCCTGTGCACAGGGGGTGCACACAGAGAGTGCCTTCACTCCCCCACGCCCTGTGGTAGCATACCTGTAGGGGACGAGCTGAGAGTGCGCTTTGAATCCGCTGGACCCTGGAAGTGGCACCCTGAGGTCCAGTGTTCTGGAGACGCACCAAAAGTGCCTTGAAAATTCCCACACCCTGCTACTCCACGCCTGCAGACTCCGATCTCTACAGGATAGTGCTTGGAGACCCCTCAGCACACTGGTGCCTAGGTCTCTCAAAAAAGAAACACTAACACAATGGGAAGAAATACCAGAAAAGGTAATGATCCAGATGAGAGTGCCAACACCCTACCAATAAAGAATCAAAAGCCAATGTCTATTTCGGAGATGCGAGATGAAGACATAGAAGATCTACCAGACAAGGAATTCAAAAAAATAATGTTAAAATATGTCAGAGACAATGAGAAGAATTGGGAGGACTTCAAGGAATTCAAGAACCACATAACCTCAGAAATACAACAAATGAAAAGTAAAATCCTTGACTTAGAGCACAAAATTGAGAGCCTAACCAACAGAACAAATACAGCAGAAGAGAGGATCTCTGAAACGGAAGACACACAAAACGAACATACCCAGTTCATTAAACAGCTGGAGACAAGTCTGAACAAAGCCAATAAGACCATACAAGAAATGAAAGACAACCTCAGAAAATCAAATATTAGGATTATTGGCCTTCCTGAAGGAGCGGAAAAAGAGTCAGGAATGCAAATGGTGCTCGAGGAAATTATACAGGAAAACTTCCAAAACACTTGGAACATGAACCCAGCCCAAATCCAGGACGGTCAGAGGACTCCCAGCAGATATGACCCAAAGCGATCTTCACCCAGACATATGGTGCTCAAGTTCCACTCCAATGAAGACAAAGAAAGAATCCTGAGACAAGTACGAAGCAGAGAAAAGATCACATACAGGGGAAAACCAATCAGGATCACTGATGACTTCTCTGAAGAGACTTTACAAGCAAGAAGAGAATGGACAAAGATCTTCCAAATCCTGAATCAGAACAACTGTCAACCAAGAATATTGTACCCAGCAAAGATCTCATTCGTATTTGAGAACGAAATCAAATACTTCCACAGCAAAGAGAAATTAGAAGAATATGCCAGCACAAAACCAGCTCTACAAAATCTCCTTAGAAATGCACTAAATCCAGAAAAAAAGGAGGTGAATCATAAGCAAAGATGGCAAACAGGAAGATCTCCCCACTAAAGTACACACAAGGAAGGGCAATTACACAGATATCAACACCCACAAAAACAAGTATGGCAGGGCAAAATCACAACCTCTCAATTTTAACTCTTAACACAAATGGCCTGAACTCACCAATCAAAAGACATAGATTAACAGAATGGATTATCAAACAGCACCCAACTATCTGTTGCCTACAAGAGACACATCTAACCAGAAGAGATTCGAAGAAGCTGAAAGTGAAAGGTTGGAAACAGATATTTCATGCCAATGGACGAGAAAAAAAGGCTGGGGTAGCTGTCTTAATTTCAGATGATGTGGACTTCAATCTGACACACATCAAAAAGGACAGGGAAGGACATTATATATTGGTGAAGGGACTGATCCATCAGGAAGTAATTACCATTGTGAACATATATGCACCAAATTCAAACGCACCTAGCTACGTGAAGCAATTACTCACGGACTTAAGGGGAGACATAGATACACACACAATAATAGTGGGTGATCTTAACACCCCACTAACAACAATAGACAGATCAACAAAACAAAAACTCAACAAAGAAACAACAGAGCTCATACAAACAATAGAACAACTGGACTTGGTTGACATTTATAGAATTTTTTACCCTAAGGCCACAGATTATACATTTTTTTCAGCAGTACATGGCACCTTCTCCAGGATCGACCACATGATAGGACACAAAGCAAACCTAAATAACTTCAAAAAGATAGGAATCATACCATGTACCCTCTCAGACCACCATGGAATGAAGCTGGAAATCAGCAATTCAAAATGCCCCAGGAAATACAGAAACTCTTGGAGGCTGAACAATATGCTATTAAATGAACAATGGATCAGAGAAGAAATTAAAGATGAGATCAAAAAAATTTATGGAAACCAATGAAAACTCTGACACAACATTCCAAAACTTGTGGGACACTGCCAAAGCAGTGCTATGGGGTAAACTCATCGCAATTGGAGCTCATGTCAAGGCCCAAGAGAGGCGCCAAATACAAGAACTAAACACACACCTCCAGGAATTGGAAAAACAACAGCAGAAGTGCCCCACACACAATAGGAAACAAGAAATCATCAAAACAAGGGAGGAAATCAACCAGATAGAAATAAAAAAAACCATACACAAAATCAATGAATCAAAAAGCTGGTTTTTTGAGAAGATAAACAAGATAGACACCCCACTGGCCCAACTGACAAAGAAAAAACAAGAGAAGGCAAGAATTAACAGCATCAAAGATGAAAAAGGCAACATAACAACAGACACCGCATCCATTAAGGCCATAATTAGAAATTACTACAAAGCACTGTACTCCAACAAATCAGAAGATCACCAAGAAATGGAAAAGTTCTTAGACTTCTACCACCTGCCAAAACTTAGCCCAGAGGCAACAAACGACCTGAACAAACCCATAACTGAAGCAGAGATTGAATCAGTGATTAAAGACCTCCCAACAAAGAAAAGCCCAGGCCCAGACGGCTTCACTCCAGAATTCTACAAAACATTCCGAACAGAACTGACCCCAATCCTCTACAAACTCTTCAAAACAATAGAAAAAGAGGCAACCCTTCCGAACTCATTCTATGAAGCCAACATTACCTTAATCCCAAAACCAGACAGAGAACTAACAGAGAAGGAAAACTACAGACCTATCTCTTTGATGAACATTGATGCTAAGATTCTCAACAAAATCCTAGCCAACAGAATTCAAAAACACATCAGACAGATCGTTCATCCAGATCAAGTAGGATTCATCCCTGGAATGCAGGGATGGTTCAACATTCGCAAATCCATAAATGTGATACACTACATCTAAAAACTGAAAAACAAGAATCACATGATAGTATCAATAGATGCAGAAAAAGCTTTCGACAAAATCCAACACCACTTCCTACTAAAAACCCTAACCAAGGTAGGCATAGATGGAAAAATCCACAACATAATTAAAGCCATATATGAAAAACCCAATGCCAGCATCATACTGAATGGAGAAAAGCTGGAACCCTTCCCACTGAGATCTGGAACAAGACAGGGATGTCCACTTTCTCCACTACTATTCAACATAGTCCTAGAGGTACTCGCTGAGGCCATAAGACAAGAAAAAGAAATCAGAGGAATCCAAATGGGAAACGAAGAAGTCAAACTCTCACTATATGCAGGTGATATGATTCTTTATGTAGAAGAGCCAAGAGACTCAACACAGAGACTGCTAGAACTTGTACGAGAGTTTGGTAGAGTGGCAGGGTACAAAATTAATGAACAAAAATCAACAGCCATAGTGTATGCGAACAGCCCCAAGATGGAAAAAACTTAACCAGCAAGATACCATTCAAAATAACAGAGAAAAGTATGAAATATCTCGGAATAAATCTAACCAAAAATGTAGGAGACTTATTTGAAGAAAACTACAAACTACTTAAAAAAGAAATTGAACAAGACCTCAAAAGATGGAGTAACATCCCATGCTCCTGGATAGGTAAAATCAATATCATTAAAATGTCTATACTGCCAAAAGCAATATATACATTCAACGCAATCCCAATCAAATTGCCCAAAACATTCTTCATGGAACTGGAAACAATGATCCAAAAGTTCATCTGGAAGCACAAAAAACCACGGATAGCTAGAACCATCCTGAAGAACAGGAAGTTAGCAGGGGGAATCACAGTCCCGGACCTCTGGACATACTATAGGGCAGTGGTTATCAAAACAGCGTGGTACTGGCACAAAGATAGAGAGGAAGATCAGTGGAGCAGAATAGAAACACCAGATGGGAACCCACACAAATACAGCCAAATAATCTTTGACAAAAAGACAAACGACAACCCAGGCAAATGGGAAGGTCTGTTCAATAAATGCTGTTGGGACAACTGGTTGATAGCCTGCAGAAACAAAAAGATAGACCCACATCTCTCACCATACACTAAGATCAGATCTAAATGGATAACAGATCTAAACCTACATCCAGAAACCTTCAAACTTTTGGAAGAAAATGTTGGAAACACACTGCAACACTTAGGGGTAGGCCCTCACTTCCTAAAAAAGACTCCAAATGCAGTAGAAATCGAGACCAAAATAAACAATTGGGACCTCATCAAACTAAGAAGCTTCTGTACAGCTAGAGAAACAATCAACAAAGTAAAAAGGCAACCCACAGAATGGGAGAAGATCTTTGCACACGACATAGGTGATAGAGGGCTGATCTCCAGAATATACAAAGAGCTACAAAACAACCAAAATGTCAAAACAAACAAGCCACTCAAGAAATGGGCACGGGAAATGGGCAAACACTTCACAAAGGAACAAACCCAAATGGCAAATAAACATATGAAAAAATGCTCAAGTTCCCTGGCAATAAGGGAAATCCAAATTAAAACATCAATGAGGTACCACCTAACGCCAGTAAGACTGGCCCACATGAATAAAAGCACCAACAACACTTGTTGGCGAGGTTGCGGGGAAAAGGGATCCCTACTCCACTGCTGGTGGGGCTGCAGGCTGGTACAGCCTCTATGGAAATCAGTATGGAGAATATTCAAACAACTCAAATTCAACATACCGTATGATCCAGCAATAGCACTCCTAGGAATATATCCAGAACAATTGTTTTATGAGAAACCAACATGCACTCCTATGCTCATAGCAGCACAATCAGTAATTGCAAAAACATGGAAGCAACCAAAATGCCCATCAACAGAGGATTGGATAAGAAAGCTGTGGTTCATCTACTCCATGGAATACTACTCAGCTATTAAAAAAAACAAAATGCAGTTCTTTGTGGCCAAATGGGCCAAACTGGAAACCATAATGCTAAGGGAAATGAGCCAATCCCAAAAGGTTAAATACCACATGTTTGCCTTAATTTAAGATGATATGATGTTATGTATAACATGTTATGTTTTGAATGTTATATGTTGTGTATAAATTGAAGTATAGGTGAGGTGGTCACAGAAGGTGGCTGGGAACTCGTATTTACTTTCAACATGTTGGTTACTCATTACTATGTCAATTAATTCCATAATGATGTAAATTTTTGCTGATGGTATGATGGAGCTTTCAATTGACTGGGATAATATTCTGCTAGCTCTGTCTTCAGACCAGAGAGGGTATACCTAAGAAGACGTTGAACTTGACTGGACAATAAGATGCTGGACTCTATGTTTGGTGTATGCTTGCAATGGGGGAATCTCAACTGAACTTGAACTGTGGTTATGCAACAAGGTGGAGGAATCCACCATGGGGGGAGGTTTTGGGCAGGGGTGGGAAAACCCAAGTATCTATGTAACTGTGTCACATAATACAATGTAATTAATGAAGTTAAATAATAAAAAAAAATGGAAAAAAAAAGTATATGCGGCATCTTTTAAAGGGAAACAAATGTGAACCCCCTCAAAGTGCTTATAATCTCTATCTTATATTGGCACTTATGTTTAGGGAAAGAAAACAGTTTATATAGATAAAAGCAAGTTTCTTGTAAAGGCCCTCTGTAGACTGGCTGTGCTGCCTTGATCCCTTTCACTGCCCTTTAACAAAAGAACAAAAAACAATTGAATCAGCACTAGGTGAAGGTGACGGTAATTAATGCATGACTTGAGTATAAGATTTAGCAAAGAATCTATGTTATATGCTTTTATAAGATCCTTTTATGATCTTTTAATTCTGTACTCTTAATATTTTAAGCAATATTAGTTTGCTTGTGTTTAGTAAAAATTGATTTTAAGTATATGTAAATCATTTGTCACTATGTAACCACATGCACTGCCATCTGTGGAGTTCCTGGCTTTAGCCAGGTGACTGCAGGTTTCAGTGAGTAATGATTGTTGAAAATGTTTTCCTTAGGATTGTTTTTTGTATTCTCTTAATCATGATGTAAAAATGAAACAAGTGGATATTGTGCAAAAGCTTATGATGATTTGTGTATAAATAAAGAAGGCAGCTTTTCTGAGTTGTCCATTATGAGCATCAAGCCATAGTGGTCCGTGTCTTATCCTTTGCAAGCTCTCAGTCAGCTGGAGCAGGTCTCCGGCAATTCCATCCGATGAGTCACTGCTCAAGTGGTCTCAATGGCTGCTGCTGTGCCCCCGAAAACAGGAGCCAGGAGCTCTTAAGGGTCACTGATGCAGGTATAAGGTCCAAGGCTATGTGTCACACTCGACTATTTTTCCAGGCCACAGGCAGATAGCTGGATGGGAAGCAGGGATGCTGGGATTAGAACCAGTGTCCATATGGGATCCCAGCACATTCAAGCCAAGGAGTTTAGCTGCTAGGCTACCATGCTGGAATCAGAAATCATATTTCTAAACATTTAAGAAATTTTATACTATTTTTCACGTGCTGACTTATTCTATAACTCCATCAGCATATAATATCCTACTTTTTTACTTCCTTACCAGTATGTGTTACCCTTTCTTCAAAAACTAATAGCCATTCTGACAGGGTTGCGATACCTTGTTATGTACCTCGTTGTGATGTTGATTTACATTTCCCAAATGGCTGATTTTGAGACCTACATCTGAAGTCTTTGATCGTTTCTTTACCCAAAAGAGAATGCTTATGTTGTTTAGGTCACATGGAGCTTGAAAGATAGAAGTTGCCAGTTTGAACAACACATGGAAGTTTCTGTCTCCTGATATTTGACAAATTATTAAGAGTGATATAGAGGGCCCAGCGTGGTGGCCTAGCAATGAAAGTCCTTGCCTTGATAGCACCAGGATCCCATAAGTCAACCAGTTCTAATCAGCACAGCTCCACTTCCCTTCCAGCTCCCTGCTTGTGGCCTGAGAAAGCAGTCGAGGATGGCCTAAGCTTGGGAAACGTGCACCCACATGGGAGACCTGGAGGAATCTGCTGGTTCCTGGCTTGGGATCGGCACAGTTTCAGCTGTTGCTGTCACTTGGTGAATGATTCCTCAGATCGAAGATGTTCCTCACTGTCTCTTCTCCTCTCTGTATATCTGACTTTGCAATAAAAATAAAAATAAATCTAAAAAAATAGAGTGATAGAGAAACCCTAATAATCCAAAAAACTTATAATACAAGTACAATCTCTCTAGAAAAAAACAAAAGCCAAAAAACCTAATATTTCTAATGAAACATGGCTTTTACTTAGATTTGGGATTTTTTGTTTCCCTGTTTTTGAAAGATTTATTTATTTGAAAACCAGAGATAGAGAAATTGGAAAAAGGGCTTGGCACAATAGCCTAGGGGTGAAAGCCATCACATTGTGTGTACTGGGATGCCATAGAGGTGCCAGTGTGTGTTCTGGCTAATGCGCTTCCTAGCCAGCACCCTGCCTGTAGTGTGGGAATGTGGCAAAGGACACCCAAAAGCCTTGGGACTCTGAACCTGTGTGATAGGTCAAGAAGAAAATCAGGCTTCTGATCAGCCCATCTCCTTCCATTGCAACTCTTTCAGAGTGAGAGCAGATGGAGAATCTTTGTATCCCCTTCTTTCTGTACATCTGCCTCTCAAAAATATACATATATGTGAATTTCCTATTTTTATTGTGAATTATGTTTACATATATAATCAGGGTGGAAAGGATGGTTCAAGGGTTAGGGAAAAGTTGATGTGATCATGTGTTTTCTATTTCTTGTTCCTGTGGAACTGGATCATATTCTAGTTGTTCATTTTCCATCCAGATCACTGCTTGGGGCCTCAGAAAGCATTAGACAAGGAGGCCCAAAGCCACGGGACCCTACATCTGAGTGGGAAACCTGGAAGAAGTTCCTGGCTTCAGATTGGCTCAGCTCTGGCAGCTACGGTTATTGCAGCCACTTTGGGATTATACCAGTGAATGCAAGATCTGTATCTCCTTCTTCGTATAAATCTGAGTTTCCAATCAATAAAAATGAGAAAACACATTTAGCAAATTGTACCTTAACAATGGCATTATACTTTTATTTGTAGTCTTCAAGATTTAACTCCTCTTCACACATTACAGCACATTCAGTGAAGGCTGGGTGTAACAATTGTTAGAACAATAGTAAACATAGTTGCCACACTAAAAACATTATTAAGTTCAACACATGGTAGAGTTACAGGACAATCTTCATTTAATTTGTGCATCAGTCACAAATTAAATAAACATGTATTACAGTAGAAGTATGACTGTCAACTCAAATGCTACCTGGTGGACATGACTAACAACCTACCTGCCTATGACCTGAGGCATGGCTTAGAGCCGAGTTTGCAGTACTTGACCTGTGACTTGATTGGAGTTTCTAAAGGGACAGACCTGCCTTCTACTCAATTACAGTGTCATTGTTTTGTGGGAGGGCTGTCCGGAACTGCCCTTCTGCTATCTCTCTTCCTAGTGAGCTGTGCTCACTTTAAAATAAATGGACATGCTCCCTCAGACTATCCCCAGAGGTTCTTGCAGCCCAAGACACTGACAACTCATCCCCTTGGTGGTCTCAGGCATGTTGGCAGGAAAATCCCTGAGACTCAACAGCAATGAAACCAGATACCAAATGGACAAAGAACTAAAAATTTTTCTACAAAGAAGATAATCAAAAGGCTAATTAATTCACAGAAAAAGGTTTTCAGCATGATTGATCATTAAGTGAATGAAAATAGCAATTACAATGATATACCATTTTATATCCATTGCAATGTCATTCAGTAATACAATCCAGGCAAGCATGGCTCAAGCTGCCTTCAATCAGCCAGGCCCTGTTCTGTCCTTCTACCAACCAGACAAAAGCGGCCATTGGAGCGAGGGTTCTGTTTGCACACATGCCAAGGCCAGGATGGCTCAAGCTGCCTTTAAGCAACCAGACCATGCTGTGCCCCTCACCTCAGCCAAAGTTGGCCAGTGTGGTCCAGGATCCAGTTTGGCAATTAGCCCAGGCCAGAATGGCTCAGTTGCCTTTAAGTAGCCAGGCTGGGCTATGCTCTTCCCACCACCAGCCAAGAGGTGACACTGGGTACAAGCTCATGTTTATGCTCCCAGCAAAGGCCAGGATGTCTGAACCTGCATTCAAGCAGCTAGGCTGGGATGCTTGATTCCAGGAGCAGGAATTGCAGATTGCTCAGGAGAAGGGAAATGGGGGATGTGTGGGAGGCAGGACCACTGAAGCAGTATGTTACAGCTGAGGAATGACTTCTGAAGGACTTCTACTGACAAAAGCCACTTCACTTGCAGGTAAATGAGGGGGCTAACACCTAGTGGTTTGGCAGCTATAACTGAGGAAATTTCTGTGTCAGATGAGTACACATGCCCACATGGGAGACCTGAACTGGGATGGTTAACATGGACTACCACCACCCACCAGCAGATACTTACAGTAGGGCTGGGGGCCTGTCTGGCAGGGAAAGATTACACTACAGCCAATGAGTTTCATAGAAGGGGCAGATAATGTTAAGTTGGCCAAGATACCAACAGGCATGCATAAAAACTAGGTCTGGGGGTAGATCCTGTGGGGACTGTGAGGGCTCAACCTGCGAAACTGCAATTTCTGAAGGCTGGCACAAGAGCTGAGAGTTGTAAAGAGCTGAGCAAAAAAATGACCATGGAACCCTCTGACACTCATGAATACTGGGATTGGGAACAGGACACACTGGTCCAGGCCACAGCACAGAGTAGTCTGCTGCTGTACATGAGAGCTGAATGTGGGATCGGCACACTTGGGCCCCACCACAGCATCCACTGGTTTGCATAAGAGTTGGGACTAAAGACAAAACTTATCCAGCAACTGCAAACACCTGTGTGTGCATAGGCTAACATGGGTGACAGACTGAGATGAGCTGATCTCATACTGGCAAGTACAAACACAAGTCTATGATCACCTCAGATAGTTTCTTCAGGGATACTGACCACTGATACAATGGACACAGAACTCCAAAAATGTGGACAAATGTGGAAATTGTGCATTATCATGTATCAGAACTGGGCCTCCTCATTTGTTGAATGAACATGCTCAGATGCACATAGTGGATATGGCAGTCTGTTGGAGCCTGCAGATGAAGGAGGGTAGAAAAGATTGGACAACTAGCCCTGGCAAGCGTTGACTCTGAAGATCTGACTGAATGGAAACTAGTTGGAATGTCAACCAATGGACTGTGAAAGGATTTCTTATGGAAACCACTTGAACAGAACCCTCAGAGCATGCTCCACATCAGGGGTCCTAGAAAATAAAATGGCCATTCCACAACCCAAGGTTTTATTTTTGGGACTCTGGGAGTGGCTTTTCTCCTTCTTTCCCCTATCCCTAAGACACAGGAAGAACAAAATTTGAAAACAATGGTCTCATCCACTTTCCCCTAACTCTCAGTCCTTCCTAGCTTAATCAGTATCCACATGTGCATGCATGCTCCCTTCTCAACTGTGTAAACATCATCAAAATAAAATTTAAAAAAAGAACCATAAGAAATGAATTACTGCAATTCAAGACACACATTCTGGAGCTTATTTTTATGGCAAACAAAGCACACTCTTATTTCTAACTATACTTCCTATTGCCAATGAGAAAGAACCAAACATCATCAGAGAAATATAGAAATCAAACATTTTCACTTTACATGGTCAACACCTGAACAATAACAACTAAAATGTCACATAGCATCCTAAGCACTGATCTCCAAGTCTCAGAAAAATAAGAAGCTAAGTGTAGGAGTAGAAAAACGAAAATTTCAAAATACAGATTGATGAAGAAATGAATAAAAACTGTATTCAGCAATACTGAAGATAAAGGAAACATTCATTGTTCTTAAAAGGAAAACAAAATCAATAAACCTTTAACTAGATTAATTCAAAAGTAGGCTCAAGTATATAACATCAAAAAGACAAGGGACATATTACAATTGGAATCACTGTAGAGGAGTGGATCAGTGCTGTCTGGACAAAGTGGGTTCTGTCACTACTTGTGAGATTAAAGTCAGAGCTGCTGCATTTTTTTTCTTCTCTTTTATAAACATTACTTTTATTGGAAAGCATGATATATAAAACAAAAAGGAAGAGAGACAGAGAGGATGATCTTCCATCTGCTGATTCACTCCCCAAGTGGCCATAAAGGCTGGAGCTGAGCAGATTTGAAGCCAGGAACCCAGAGCTTCTTCCAAGTCTCCCACACAGGTGCAAGGCCCCATGTGTTTGGGCCATCCTCCACTGCTTTCCAATGCCACAATCAGGGAGCTGGTTGAGAAGTAGAGCTGCCAGGATTAGAACCAGCACCAATACAGAATCCCAACATGTGCAAGCCATGGACTTTACCCACTAGGTTATCGTGCCAAGCCCAGCTGCTTTATTTCTGATCCAGCTCCCTTCTAGTGCCTGTGGGAATGCAGAGGATGTCCCAAGTGCTGGATTCCCTGTACTGATCTGGGAGAACTGGGAAGAAGCTTCAATCTGGTCCTGCTTTAACCACCATGTTCACTTGGAAAGGGATAAAACAGAAGGAAGATCTCTCTAATTTTCCCCCTTTCTCTAGAGTTCTGCCTTATATATCAATAAAATAATTTTTAAAATGTTTTTTTATTTTTTTATTGCAAAGTCAGATATACAGAGAGGAGAAGAGACAGGGAGGAAGATGTTCCATCCAACGATTCATTCCCAAAGTGACAGCAATGGCCAGACCTGCATCGATCCAGAGCCAGGACCCAGGAAATTCCTCCAGGTCTCCCACATGGGTGCAGGTTTCCTAAGCTTTGGGCCATCCTCGACTGCTTTCTCAAGCCACAAGCAGGGAGTTTGATAAAACAAGTGGCCAACAAGATTAGAATGGGTGCCCATACAAGATCCCAGTGTGTTCAAGGTGAGGACTTTAGCTGCTACGTCTCCACATCAGGTCTGATAAAATAAGTCTTTACTAGGAAAAAAACAACACAATGTGCAATGGGCCACTAGGGACTGTCAACAGCAGTTATAAACAAACAAGTAAATAATAAAAAAAATGCTTAATTTCTGGATTCTTAACATTAGGCTGCAAACTGAATGAGAAATACATCAAAAAACTTGACAAAACCAACAGACAGTTAACAGTGAATCAGGAATAAATTTCTTCAAACCAAAGGTCAACACTAGGTGTCTTCACTACTAGATTCTACCAAATTAACACCAAATTTTCTAGAATTACAGTAAAAAACTAAAACGAAGAAAACCATTCCAAAATTATGCTGAGCCGAACAATACTTGGATTCCTAAACTAGACTGAATTAGCAGTAGGAAGATCTTCAACTATGACTGACTGTTTAAAATAGGTTTAAAAAAAAGATGGAATTGCTCAGTAAAAATGCAATCTCCATTGCTGTACAATTAGATCTGTATATATTTACTTAATGCTTCTTCAGAAATAATTGCTCATAGTCTAGAAATCTAGCTTAAAATCATTAAAATGTCATAGACCAATACACCTGATAAAACAGATTTAAAATTCTTATCATAGCAGCTGGTGGCCTTCTGGGTAATGTCCTCATCTTGCATGCGCTGGGATCCCATGTGGACCCCAGCAGCCAGCACTTCTCCACTTGGAGAGGAAACCGCATGAGACCTAGGATTTTTCTCTAAGTCTCTCCTCCTGTCTATATATCTGATTTTGAAATAAATAAAATCTTTAATAAAACATTCCTATAACACATGTAAAATAAAAGAAGCATCACAATAATAAGCTCACATGAACTAGCCAAGGTGCACCTAACTAGAGAATGTAGAAAATGGGCTAACAAAGCAAAGATTTCACATAAACAGGATGAAGGACAAGCATCATTGAAAGCACCTTATAGAAAGCACTGAATGAATTTCTACATTTATTTTGTAATAACATATATGTAAGTTGAGGAAATGTACAAATAAATAAATATATTCAAATATACCTCAGTTGTGGTACACAGAAATAGGCCTCAATAAAATAATATCTACAGATACCAAACCTATAGCCATCACACAACTGAATGCCAAAAAAACCAAAAGCATTTAGTCTAAGATACATAACCAAATTAGAATAACTACTTTTTATTGTTATGTAATTTAATATTCACAAAATAGACAAGGAAGTAATAGGCTCAGAAATGAAAACATACTAAATTAGTATACTAAAAAATTTACTAAATTGGTTTTGATTCTAGATTTCATTTGTTTCCCCTGATGTTATTAATAGTAAAACCTAATGAATGCCAAAAGATTGCATTCAGTCATTAAAAACAACAAATTCTTATTTGTTACAGGATAGATGAACATGGATGTAGTGAAATAAAATAAGGCAAATGTAGAAAAAGTAGCATGTTATCATATATAAGTGTTTAAAAATAGCTGCAAGCTTATAATTGTGATTGCTACGGGTTGGTCAGAGTGAAGACCAGGGATAGGAAGGAGGTAGAAAGGTAGCAAAGAGAGACAGGAACAAGATCCAGTGTTCCATCCCAGTGCATGGTGACTACAGTTCACAATGATAAGGCAAGTGAAACAGAGGACAATGTGTGCTATAAATAAATAAATAAATAAATAAATAAATAAGCAAACATGGAAAGCCTGGGCACCTGGTTTACTCACCTGATGCTGTGTATACTTAAATATAACACTGCACCCAGTGATAATATTCAAATACAGGTTGATCAAAATTCACTAATTTTTTTTTAAAAATCAGAATCAGCCCTTCACACTAAAATGATCTATTTAGAAGATATTAAACACCCCAGCTCTAGGCAGCTGCCTAGTTTGCATTATACCTAGGTAAGTGTTGCACAGGTGGGAGAAAAGTAGCTAAGAGCTGCTGGGCATCCTGGGCCTGGTTAATGCCAAATAAGTGTTAACAATACCAGTGTGTCAGCATAGTTGCATATTCTTTTTTTTCTTTTTTAAGATATGTGGGAAGGACCTTGGGCTGTGTTAATGGAGCTGCCAACAGCATGGGGGCTGCTGGGGGTACCTGAGTCAGCTCACACTCAATACTTGGAGCACTAGCAACAGCCAATGATGCCAAGCAATGAGCAAATTCTGGAATTGTGGGCAGCCAGAGCACCAACTGGCACCAGGCTTCACCTGTTGGCTTCACCCAGAGCGAGCTTTAGAGCCTTGGGGTGTGGCATTGTTACCTAGGGACGTTCATGGGTAAGGCCACTGTACGTGTAGGTAAGAACTGAATCCTGAGGGATTCCCAATGACAGGCCCAATGCACTTGCAGGAAAATGAGGGGACAGAGACATGGTGGTTTGGAGGGGAGAGACCAAAAGCACTGTATGGGACAGACTGATACACCAGCCCATATGAGAGTTTTGAGTAGGAATTCTTAGTAAGGAATATTGCTGACCACCACATGCTAGTCCATGCAAAATTAGGGCTGGGGATGTGTCTGACAAGGCTAGATCTCACTGCCTAACTGAATGTTGGAACAGGGATTGGTCATATTAGGCAGGGCAATGACATTAGCATGTAGGAGAACCAGGTTCAGGAGTAGATACTGTGTTGGATATGTGAGCCTAAACCTGTGGAAATGCAAGTCCCACTGGCTAGATCAAGAGCTGGGAGGGTGATGGGTTGAGCTAGGTGTGATCATAGGACCTGTCGACATTCGCGGGCACAGACACCGAGATTAATCCGGGCAGGTCCAGGCTACAGCACCAGCATATGCATCCTAAAAGAGAGTGTGCAGCAGCCTGGGAAACAACATTCATAAGCTCACACAAGGCCAAAATGGAGAGGCAGGCTATGCCGGGCAAGGACCTAGCACCCACTGACATGAGTGAGATCCGGGTCTGGGAGTAGGCAGAGTAGCAGAACTTGGGAAACTCTCCTGCTGGGTCATAGCTCCTGCTGGTGAGCACATGATCCAGGTCTGGGGGTTGGGCAAGGTGGGCAAGGTGGGCAAGTTAGCTCCACCTGTTGGCAAATGTGTGGGCTGGTTGTGCAAGGGGACAGACCAGGCAGGGCCAAAAAATTTTTTTAGCTCACCAGCAAGTGAAGAAACTGGGTGGGAGCACAGGTCATTCCAGGCTAGGGTGTCACATCTACCAGTTTTAACGGGCCAGGGATGGGTATAGACTGAGCAGGTCCAGGTTACAGTACCTACCAGCAAGAGTTGGGACTGGGGGCAGTCTGGGTCCAGCCAGACTCCAGCATTTGAAAGCAAAGGCCAAGACAGGTGAGGGACTATGCCAAGTTGGGTCAGAGAAACCACTGGAAAAAGCAAGATCTATACTGGGAACAGGCCTGGCTGGGGAGCTAAGAGTTTACACTGACTAGGTTGTGGTTCCTACTAGTAAATGTGAGGGGCAGAGCAGGGGTTGTTATCTAATCTGGACATGGCTGCAGTCTCTTTTGGCACAAGTGTGGACTAGGTCTGGTGTGTGCCACACTGAGCTAGACTCCAGCACACAGTGGTGCTCATGAGAACAAGGCTTAATGTAGGATGGACTAGGCTACATCTCTCCCTGTTAAGCTATGTAGGAGCTATGTCTGAATGTGGACAATCCTGAGAGGGCTGTAATACCCAACAGAAAAACCCAGAATGGGTTGAGGGCCAATCAGGAAAGGCCATTGTTCCTGCTAAGACAGGAGATGGACAAAGTAGGGTTGCACCATGGACCCACAGATCTGGCATTGGGATAAGTTCTCATGGAAGAGCTTGTGCAATTCCTCTGTTGGGACACAGTCCCTGCAGGTGAGTGCAAGAACCACGACAGGGAACAGCAAGACCAGGCCAGGTTACGGTACCCAAGGGCACACCTTTGGCTCAGGTCTGGGGCAAACCAGGCTGGGCCAGTTCATATCACCCAATGGCAAATCTGAGAACCAGAATGGTATGTGGATCATGGCAAATTGGGCTGCAACAACACACAATTCACATTAGAGATGGGACTGGCAGTTGGTGGGACTACTTAGGCTGTAGCTCCCACCTATGAGAGCTTGAACTGGGGCAAGCTGGGCCTAGCCAGGCTGTAGCACTCAATGGCAAATGCCAAGGTGAGCTATGCTGTGCCTGACTGGGCCACAGCACATAACCATTACAAGTGAGACCCATGGGAAAGCAGGAGAACCCAGTAGGGGGGCTGCAGGGAGCTCTCCCACTGAGCCACTACTCCCCCTGGTGAATGTGAGAGCCGGTATTTGGGCAGACCAGTCCGGGCAGGGCTATAACATCTGTTGGCATTCATGTTTAATGGAACAGGGAAAATCCAAGGTCGGCAGGCTGTATACTGGTATGTGCATAAGCCAGAGTGGGTTAGGGTTGGGTTGGATGAACTTTGCCACAGCATCACGTAGCAGATGATGGGTCTGGCAGAGGGGGTGAGGCAAATTCTTCCAAGCTAAACTGCAGAAACTCCTGCAGAGTGCAAGATCCAGGGTGGGAGAGAGCCCACGAGGGAAACAGTGAGCACCTCTCTAATAGACTGCAACACTCATTGGTATGTATAGAAGAAAAGGCTGGAGGCAGATCTAATCCAGCAATATTAACCACCAACATGTGCTTAAGCTGATTGGGGTGATGGAATGTGCTGGACCCTCTATTGGCATGCACATAGAAGAATCAGGTCTGGGATCACATCAGATCAAGTTTCTTTGGGGATCCCCCCAATCGAATCACTGGATTCGGAACTACAACCATGGAGAGAACTGCAGGTTCCATGGACTGACAATGGAGGGTATTTTTTAGAGCCAGGCCTCCTCAGTGGCTTCGACGCAGCAGTGAACAGCATATTCAGGTGCACATGGAGGATATGGCAATACATTGGAGCATGCAGGACACACTTGGTACCATAACAGAGCACGAAGAACAGAACAAACATATCAACTATCTCAGACAGTGCTGGAGGTGAATATGTGGGCAAACAGAGACTCTAAGATGGACTATATCAACCAGTGGATTCTGGACAGATTTCATTGTGCATGAATGATGAGATCGGCAGTAATTCAGAACTGCTAAACTATCAAAACCTCAAGAGCACGACCCTTAGAGCATGCCCCACATCAGGGATCATGGGATGGTTGGGAGGCTGGGTGTGGTTTCTCCCTTTATCTCCTCCCTTCCCCCAGATACAGGAAGGAAAAAAAAGAGATTGTGGAAATGGTGATCTCACATAACTCCCTGTAGCCTTGACCAACCACCCTAAACAACTATGTAAAAATCACCAAAAATAAAAATAATTAAAATAAGAAGAAATTAAACAGTCCCCAATATACAGAGTATAAAGTATGCTGTTTTTTTTTTAATTCTTTAAAAAAAAAAAAAAGCAATTTACTTACTTAAGAGTGAGTATTACAAGGCAACAGTCAAAACCACCCAGGCAGAAAGATCTTCGCTCCACTTGATTCCTCCCCATGTGGCCACATGAGGTAGCAAGGTCCAGGCCAAAACAAAGCAGGCTGAACTCCATTCTGACCCTCCAAATGGGTGCAGGTGTCCAAGGAACTGGGACATTTTCTGCTATCTCCCAAGCACATTAGCAGGGAAGTAGATCAGAAAGTGAACATCAGGGACTTAACTGGTCCTTATATGGAATGCTGGCACTGCATGAAGCAGTGTAACATGTTACCTCAAAACATGCCACAAGGATGGCAATCAAAAATCAGGTTGCTTTTCCCACTGAACCTCCTCCTCATCCCATACCTGATATCCAATGATGTTATTTGGCATTTTGTGTAATGCAAATGCCACTGCTGGAAAACTAAGCTTGAACCTAGATGAAAAGGTACTTACACCGCTTTTACAATGTCACTATTCACTTGACAGGAAGAATGACAGAAAAACAGATGTTTTTTGCAGTTTTTTTTTTCTGAATGCATTTACTAGCTGTGTCTGTGTCAGACTGACTTCAGGTCTGCCTCTTGTATCTCACATGTGGGTGGGACATATGCAAGAACTTATACCACCACCAGATGCTTCTCAGATGCCTTAGTAGGAGGATGGATTGAACTGGGGGAGTAGCCAGACTAGAATAACGTGCAGTGTAATTACATGCATTCATCCCACCATACTGACACAGCCTTACACTCTTTTACTCATTTTAATACCACTGTGAACTTATTGTCAATATATCTCAGACAGGGCAAATTGCAGTCATCTAGCGGCTTATGTCTTCACCTTGAACATGCCAGGATTCCATATTGGCACCAGTTCTAAACCCAGCAGCTCCACATCCCATCCAGCTCCCTGCTTGTGACCTGGGAAAGCAGTAGCGGACTTCCAAAAGCCTAGGGACCCTGCACCGAAGTGGGAGACCCAGAAGACTATTTGGGCTACTGGTTTCATTTTGGCAAACACAGGTCATTTCAGTCACTTGGGGAGTGAATCATTGGACAGAAAATCTTCCTCTCTGTCTTGCTTACTCTCTGTATATCTGACTTTGCAATACAAAGAAATAAATCTTTTTGAAAAATAAATACATCTTTATATATACATATATATAAAAAACAGAAAACCTGGAGAGGAAGTTTCAATCAGCTTTGACAGTTCCTTTCTTTAGTTATCAAAGTTTTGCCTTGTTTCTCTCACAATTGTTTTTATTTTAATTTAAAACCTGTCATAAAGCTCCTAAGACATAATGTAAAGCAAGCTGAGAAGTAAACAAACAACTTACTGAAGGTGTGTTGGTGTTCTCCAGCCGGGGAAGCATGTAGCAGGCTGCAGGGCTACACCTGCAAGAGAAGGTAGAGACAGAGAGTTATGCATTGGTCTGGATTGTTCCTAGCCTCTTCAGTGGTTCCTACTGTGCTAAGCAACGTCAATTTGGAGGCAGACACAGTGGCTGCAAAATAAAGGCCATCAGCTTCCCTGGGCAAGAATAGTGCCCTACAAGTGCCAAGAAGGCATCCTTGAAACAGTATCAATAATTTCAAAAATTGGCAGTGATTAAAGCAAGTAATCATTAGGTCAATGCAAATAATTACTATTTATTTAAAACTAATGTTACTGGGACTGGCACTGTAGGCTAATGACTAAATTCCTCACCTTGCGCATACAGGGATCCCATATGGATGCTGGTTTATATCCTAAGTGCTGTATTTCCCACCAAGCACCCTGCTTGTGGCCTGTGAAAGCAGGCAAGGACAGAACAATACCTTGTGAGACTGCACCCATATGGTAGACTTACAAGAAGCTGGCTTCCTGGCTTCCATCTTGGCTCAGCTCCAGCCACTGTGGTGACCTGGGGAAGTTAGGCAGCAGATGGAAGATTTCTCTGTCTCTGCTACTGTAAATCTGACTTTCCAATGAAAATTTTTAACAAATTCAAAAATCATGTTATTGCAAAACACTAACTTAGTTTTTCAACAACTATTGTTCACATTACAAAATACCACAGAAAAACCATATTGTCACTAAAATGTATGCTTCAGAAAAATAACTGGATGCTATTAAGTACTTCAATATTTCTACATTCAAAGTAATTCTGTCTGTAACTATATATGAAAATTGTATATAATATTTAATCTATAAAGTTTTCTAGTAATTGTTCCAAATGAAAGTTCCTAAGTCTTCAATGACACTTTCCAGTTCCTCAACACTCTACAACACTTGAGTTTGCCATTTTATTTGCCTTAGACCATAGGATATCCATAAATATGACAGCAACATACTTTGAGAAATCTTTTGATTTTACCTCATTAAATAGTTACATTATGGCAATAGCGAGAGATAATCATCAGACTCAAATGAGTGAATGTCATGATACAGGATGCTGGGCTGCTGTTTGGGATAGATCAAATCTGATACCCAAATGCCTTATTTATGCCTACTGGCTATGCAACACTTCTAATGCAGTATCCTGCTATTGAGCCTGGAACACAGTGGGTGGCTTCCGAGGACACTCTTGGAAACCTAGATGGATTCCTGTTGCTGGACTAAGCATGGCAGAGTACTGACATTTTGGGAGTGAATCAACCCATTGATGGAACAGCTCTCTTCTCTCTGCAATTTACCTTTCAAATATACATAGTATTTCTGAAAATGATTGCAAAGAAACATACTGTATCTAGAACAACATATTTTAAGTTGATTTGTGGGTTTATCTTGGTGAGTAATAAAGAATTACATTTCAAATTCAATTAAGAGAACTTCACAAAGACACTTGTACAACTGACATTTTTATACATATTTGGGCATTCTACTTTCTTTTTTTCCCTCTATTTTATTTTTAGTTTTATGGTACAATTCCCTGAGCTCTGGGATTTCGTTTATTCCCTGGCACTGCAATATTCTATGCCATATGACCAGCAGTGATCTAACACACTACACCACAACGCAAGCACCAAAGGTTAGCCCTTTTGACTCATTACCACCAAAAATGTTCTCATGTAGCTTAGGTGTCTGATCATATTTTTTTTTTTAAATATCTTCCACCCGGTGATTCACTCCCCAAGTGACCGCAGCGGATGCTGTGCACTGATATAAATCCAGGAGCCAGGAAATTCTTCCATTTCTCCCACATGAGTGCAGGGTCCCAAGGCTTTGGGCCATCCTCAACTGCTTTCTCAGGCCACAAGTAGGGGGCTGGAATGGGAAGTGGGGCTGCTGAGATTAGTACTGGTGCATATGGGATCATGGCGTGTTCAATGAGAGGAGTTTAGGCACTAGGTAAGCAAGCCGGGCCCTGATCATTTTTTTTTAAAGAATTAATTCATTTTATAGCCCATTCTTCAAAGACAAGAACATTAATGTTTTCTTACCCCACAAAACTTTGGAACTGAAACAATGAATGTAATTCATGTAACTGATAAGTGACAATCCCTTATGGTTACATTTATATTCAAATGCAAAATACCCTATAGAGGAAAATCACATTTAATGCAGATTGGACTTTGACCTAGTAAATGCACCTGAACATTTTGAAATGATTTATTGCATTCTTTTACAATGCTAAAAAATAACCTAAGAACTCACCACAAAATTCACAAATTAAATACAGTGTTTTGATAATCAAGAACCTTCTTGAAGAAAATGATATAGAGGAACTAGATGGGAGGAGGAGGGAATTGGGGAGGCAATAAAGGAATGTGGAACTGTATCATAAAATGATAGCAATAATAATAAAATGAAAGAAAAATTCATTGTTTTTCAATTATGACCATCACCAACATCAATATTTTTTCTGCAAAGCCTGTCTTTTTTTCCTTTATACGTTTGACAATCTTTACATAGTTAATTTGGGTAAACAGGTTCAAGGGCTGTAGGAAAGTGGGTAAAACTATTATTTCTGCATTGTTTCCTTCATGTATCTGAAGTAAAGGGGGGTTTTAAGGAAGAAGCACCACCTAGTCTCCCACCCATCCTAGGTGCTGGATGTGGGGCTTGCTCAACTGGTTTTAATAGTTCACCAGTTGGGCCCCGCGGCGTGGCCTAGTGGCTAAAGTCCTCACCTTGAAAGGCCCGGGATCCCATATGGGGGCCGGTTCTAATCCCAGCAGCTCCACTTCCCATCCAGCTCCCTGCTTGTGGCCTGGGAAAGCAGTTGAGGACGGCCCAAAGCATGGGGACACTGCACCCGTGTGGGAGACCTGGAAGAGGTTCCTGGTCCCAGCATTGGATTGGCGCGTACCGGCCCGTTGCGGCTCACTTGGGGAATGAAACATCGGATGGAAGATCTTCCTCTCTGTCTCTCCTCCTCTCTGTATATCCGGCTTTCCAATAATAATAAAAATCTTTAAAAAAAATAGTTCACCAGTTATGAATTGCTGCCAATCTCACCACTCCAAGCACGAAGAAATTGCTGCAGAATCCACTGGTTGACATAGTCCATTTCATCTTAGAGTCTTTGTTTGCCCATTTTTTCACTGCAAACTGACAGCTGAGGCACCACCATCAATTTTTAACTATTTTTACCTTCTAACAACTGTTGGAGTTGATCAGAGGGGTAAAGTTTCTGCTTGGCACCAACAGACACAACCCAGATTTCCTGGTTAGAATGCAAGCACCATGCCTGACTCCATTGCTAATTAGAAATAGTCAAATCCTGAGCTAGAGAGAATCAAGATGGTGGAATAGGGTAAGGACATGTTTATGCAGATGGAAAAACATTTAATCAGGATGAAGCAGAGAGGACATATTTCAGGAAATAGGAAGGGACAGAACAACAGCAGAGGGGTACCTGGAGACTGACAGACACAGGAATGCAGAGGACACAACAGTGTAGTGTTGCAGAGACTGATACTCTAGCACGGAGATCTGAACTCCACAGCAGCCGGAACCCCACTAGCAACCAGGTTCGGGAAGAGACTTTCACTGGGAGCTCAGGTGGTGAACCCAGACAACGAACTGTCTCTTCTGCTGGTCCGTTTGATTTGACGAGGAGTAGAGACAGAGCAGCAGATCTCAGATGGGCAGTGGAAGAACAGAGTGGATTTCAGAGCCCAGGCAGCACCCTAGAGCTGAATTGGGTACCATTTTAAGTAAGGAGGAAAGGGCAAGGGAAGGGTCTGAGCATGTGCTGAGCTAGGAGTGAGCTCATTTCTGTCTCAGTGAACTGCAATGACGTGGCATTCTATGGGTTCCACCCAGGGCAGGTCTGGATACGGCTCGGATCTGATGGCCAGCAGATCAAGAACTGTAGTGGTGGTACATCAGGCGCCATTTTGTAAAACTGTTGCAATAGCTTTGGGACTGCAGGGGACAATAGTGAACTGCACATGTGCTGAGCTCCTGAGAACTTGCTGAGGTCCGTGATTGCACTGGTCCTGCAGGAAATAATACTTACTGTGGCCGTGTACCAGTCAAAATAAGTCCGTGTGGCACCCAGACCTAACGTCAAACAGGTTCCGACAAGATCAGTGCCACCAACTACCTAATTATATAGGACATCTGGTGTCTCTCTAATCCTGGGACCTGCTCCAACAAAAAGTGGGAGAAAGGTTGCAGAGACAATGGTGCAGCCTCAGCACAGTATCACAGGAGGTGGAGAATGGTGAGACAAGAGCTGGGGCTGTGGAGACCATGGTGGAAATCTGATATAAGAACCCAGACCTGGAACTCGCTGGAGGTTGTGGCACAAGTGGCTGCAAGCAAAAAGTTGTGTATCAACTGCAATAAGTAAAATCGCATTGTATCCCTGTGGGTGACGCAGCATAGAAACCTACCCCAAGGAGAAGACTCTGCTAACCAGAAGTACAATGATCAAGAGCAAAAGAAGAGACTAAGGCACAATGAATATTACTGAAGACTCCGCTGCAAAGGAACAAAACCCTGTGCCAACCTCAGAGTTAACTGAGGAGGACATCGAGAAAATGGGGCACATAGAATCGATAAGACTCATTTTAAAGATTCTGATCATCAATGAGAAGCTCATGCAAGAGTTCAAAGAATTTAAGGAAGCAATAAAACAAATCAAGGCTGGTATATCAGAAATTAAGAACACAGTAGAGCAAATTAAAAGTACAGTGGAAAGTCTCCAAAATAGAATGAAGCAAGCAGAAGAAAGAATCTCAGAATTGGAAGATATTTCCTGTCACCAGGGGGAAACAAACAAAAAGCTGGAAGAACAGCTGGATCGGGATAAAAAAAGTATTCAAGAATTGAGAGACACTATTAAGAGGCCAAATATAAGAGTCATGGGAGTCCCAGAAGGTGCAGAAAAAGAAGCTGAGTTTGTAAATGCATTTAATAAAATAATAAAAGAAATTTTCCCTAATCTGGAGAAAGAAGTGGGAAACAAGTTCCAGGAGGGGCATAGAACTTCCAACAGGCTTAATCAAAAGCGATCTTCACCACGACATATGATCTTCAAGTTCTCTTCAATTGAACATAAGGAAAAGATCCTTAAATGTGCACGTGAAAAAAATCAATTGACATATAAAGGAATGCCAATTAAGCTCACAGGAGATCTCTCACAGGAAACTATACAGGCAAGAAGATAATGGAGCAACATATTCCAGATTCTAAAAGAAAAATATTGTCGGCCTAGGATAACATACCCAGTAAAGTTTTCTTTTTCTTTGAAAATGAACTAAAATTCTTCCACAGTAAAGAAAAGCTAAAAGAATTTCCCTTTTTCAAACCTGCCCTGCAAATCATACTTCAAGATGTTCTCTTGACAGAGAAGAGGAATAGCACCTACCAAAACCAAAGGCAAATGGGAAGAACATCCCAGTAAAATGACAACAGAAGACTAAACCAATAAACAACCCATTCCTAGAAGGACAGCACTAAAGTAACACCCATGTATATTAAACTCTGAATGTAATTGGCTTAAGCTCAATCAAACGTCATAGATTAGTACATTAGATTAAAAACAAAACCCATCTGCTTATTGTCTGGAGGAGACACACTTCAACAAAGATCAGCGGAAACTCCATCACATGGGTTTTGTCGTTTTCTGTTGTTTTCATCTCTTCAAAACACTTCCTTCTGATTAAATAATTCAATGACTCGTAGATCATGCAGTGGTATCATTTGCTTCAAGAAGGTTCTTGATTTTCATTTTTTCAGCTACATGTTAGTCATTTTATTTAACTTCTTGATTAATTTAATTAATTTAATCTTGTTAATTTCTTTTTTTCTCCTGAATGTGGATTTTGTTTTGTGGCTCTTCATTTAAGGGGATGTATAGTAGCTGTGTAATGGAGACTGTCATATCTAGTAACATGTCATCAAACTTCATGGCATTGTAAATTTCTTCTTTCTATTGTTGATTTTGAATTATGACTTTTCATTTGAGGAGATGTACAGTAACTGCGAAATTGAGACTAGCATACAGATGTGAGGATGCAGTGTGGTATGCATTTCTACTTCCAAAGATGGACTTACAATGAAACTGTTTACTATATCTTGACAATAGGATTCTGGACTCTCTGCCATTGTCTATGCCCGTAATGATGGACATATGACTGAGTATGAAGAACTATGTTAGTAATGATATAGATAAAAAAAAAAACCTGGTAAACAACCTGGTGTATTCAATAAATGCTGTTGGGACAACTGGATAGCAGCTTGCAGAATAAAGAAGCAAGACCCGCACCTGTCGCACTATACAAAAATCAGCTCTAACTGGCTCAAGGACCTAAACCTACACCCAGAAACCATCAAACTATTAAGGGAAAACATAGGAAACACACTCCAAGATATAGGAACAGGGAAAGACTTCTTAGAAAAGACACCTAAAGCAACGGCAATCAAATCCAGAATGAACAAATGGGACTACATCAAACTAAAAAGTTTCTATACAGCAAAGGAAGCAATTAACAAAGTGAAGAAGCAACCAACATAATGGGAGAAAATTTTTGCATACTACACAACTGATAGGGGACTAATATCTAGTATCTACAAAGAGCTTCAGAAACCCAGGGACAGTGAAAAAACAAACCCTGTAGCAAAATGGGCAAAGGAAATGAGCAGACATTTCTCAAAAGAACAGGTTCAAATGGCTAACAAACATATGAAAAGATGCTCAGGCTCTCTAGCCATCAGAGAGATACAAATGAAAACCACCTTGAGGTACCACCTAACTCCTGTGAGACTGGCCTACATTCAGAACTCGAAAAACAACACATGCTGGTGTGCATGTGGGGAGAAAGGCACCCTCCTTCACTGCTGGTGGGAGTGTAGGCTAGTATAATCATTGTGGAGATCCATATGGAGAGTGCTTGGAAAATTGCAAATAAACCTTGCATATGACCCAGCAATCCTGCTCTTAGGAATATACCCAACAGAAGTGAAATCTGCATATGAGAAGGGGATCTGCAATCCTATATTTACAGCAGCACAATCTACAATAGCAATGACATGGAAATAAACCAGATGTGCGTCCAAGGAAGAGTGGTTAAAGAAACTGTGGTACATCTACTCCATGAAATATTATTCAGCTATTAAGAAGAATGATATTATTCTGTTTAAAACCAGGTGGTTCCAACTAGAAATCATTATGCTCAGTGACATGAGTCAATCACAAAGGAACAAATACCATATGTTCTCTCTCATATAAGGAAGCCAACATGGAAAGGCTAACTCCAACAGTCCAATCTATACTGTGTTTTGAGTGTCTGTTTGCTCTTTTGGCTGTATCTCATGTTTTTATATCGGTTTGCTTGCTTCCAAATAATCTCTTTTCTCTAATAGAATTCATCAAGTGCCCATGAAGTATACGATGACATCATAGTTCCTAAGAGACTTCTGTGTTTCCTTTTAGTTAAGCATGTGTTGCTTACTCAGTGGTACATTATTTTATCAGGGTGCTACAATTTGTTGTTGTTGTTGTTGTTGTTGTTGTTATTGTTGTGATTGATGTGACTGTTATGAAATGATGTCAATCTGAAAAATAGTAAAAAAAAAAAAATTTTTCTTAGATGGTTTAGTCATATTATGTCCTGTACATAGGAGTATTTTCTTTTTTAAAAAGGATGTGTTCAAATTGTATGAAAGGCCCTTTCTTTGATGATGATGATGGTCATGATTTTTATTTGCCAATTTGTTATGATAATATTTTTGTTGATTAGATAGGTATTAGAAGATTAACTAAAAAAAAAAGATTTTTTTTGTCATGGGCTGTAGAAATCAGAACATGCAAAATGATTACTATGTTACTAAGTGTTTAAAATATTTGTAATCCACAAAAAAAGAATAAAGATCAGATCAATAATATGAATAAATGATAAGAATGGGAAAGATGAAAAAAAGTAATGATATAGATGAACTGGGGGGAACTGGGGAGGGAATAAGGAAATATTAAACTGTATTATAAAATAATAATAATGATAAAATGTATTTAAAAAATCCTGAGCTAGGAATCTTAAAAGATAACATGGGTATCCGTATCACTGGATAAACCTGCTGTATTGCCATACATGCCTCATTAGCTCCCAGTTTTAACATAGTGTATTATGGTAAAAGAATTTGGGTAGGGAACCAGCTTGTGAGAGTAATCTCTCCGTGCTCTCTGTCTTGGCCTCTACAACAAAAACACACTACAAGATGGCACCAGCATCCTGTGGCTAAGCATCCACCATCGGTGCTGTCATCCCGTATGGGTGCTGCTGCAACTTGGGCTGTTCCACTTACAATCCAGCTCCCTGCTAATGGCTAGGGAAGAAGTAAGGATGGTCCTAGTCCTTGAGCACCTGTGGTTATGTTGGAGGGCAAGGATAAACTCCAAGCTCATAACTAGAACCAGCCCACCTTCAGCTAGTGAGGACAGTTAGGGAGGGAACCACCAGATGGAAGATGCCTCTCTGTCTCTGCTTCTCTCAGTTTCTTCTCTGTAATGCTGCCTTTCAAATAAAAATACATTTTAAAAGAATGTTTATTTTAAAAAAATAGAAGAGAAAGGAAAAGACAAGACCAGACCAGACCAGACCAGACCAGGCCTCTCTGGACTTCTCCCTATTGCCTTTAATACATCCAATCCAAAGTCACTGCAAATGTGCTGCTTCTATAGAGATTCACCCACAGTGGACACTGCATATGGTAAAGATGGGATCTAGGTGTCCTCACGCTCAATAAAGAGCCTCACCACCCTAGCAGGCCCTGGGTCCACACCTCTCAGCACCACTCAGCCAGAGCACGGTTCTGGCAACAGGCAACTGAGCACAGGAAAAGCAGAGATGTCATCTGCTGGCAGTCAGCAGGAGGTGGAGGTCTGTGATCTCAGTTGCAATTGCCTGGAGTGCAGTTGGCACTTGACCTGGTCATGATGCAGGAGGGAGGTACAAGTTCTATTGTCAAATAATACTGAGTCTCCCTGCCTTGAGCAAATCTTGAATTTTCTTCAAATATATTTTTTAAAAGAAGGTAATTACCAGAAACTATGTTAATTGAGAATGTTTCAAAATGCCTTAGGTTCCTTTAGAAAAGGATGCACATGGACACAGGAAACACCACGTGAGGGTACAGGAAGGTGGAGGCTGTGAGTCGGCCAGGGAGAGACCTCAGCAGAAAACTAATCTCTTACCACCTTGCCCTTAAACTTTCAATCATTAGAAACACAAGAAATGATTCAAGACAAATATTCTATAGTGTATTTTTATGGCAACCACAGTACACTCATATTTTCCACTATACATCTTATTGCCAATGAGAAAGAACCCACCATCAGAGCAATATAGAAATCAAAGGTTATGATTTTAGATGCCTAACACTTAAAATAACAGCAACAACTGAAAGTCAAATAAGCAACTTAAGTACTGATCTCAAAATCTGAGAAAAATAAAAAAAAATGCCTACGAGTAGTTAAAGAAAATTCAAAATAATAATTGGTGAAAAAATGATTAAACTGTACTGAGCAAAACTGAAGACAATGGAAATACTGAATTTTTTAAAGACAAATTTAATAAACCTTTAGCTAGATTAAGAAAAATTAGGGCCCTAGACTCCAACACCGTCTGGTGTCCTGGAGGACCAGGGTAAATGTGGGATGGACTAGGCTAGGTCTCAACCCCTACTGAGTCATGTGTGAGTCGTATGTGTGTATGGATGAGCTGTTGCTGGGCTGAAACATCCAACAGCAAGAACCAGCTTGGGTTGAAGGTCTGTCATGAAAAACCACTGATCCTGCAAGGACAGGAGGTGAAATGAGTAGGGCTGGCTCATGGACACCCTGGTGTGCGCAAAATCTGGCACTGGAAGGGGTTCTGATGAAGGAGCCTGGGCAATTCCTCTGGCAGGACATAGACCTGGCAGGAAAGCACAAGAGGCATGATAGGATACAGGCCAGAATAGGCCATGGAATGTGTCTCACTGGCATACATTTGGCTTGGGTCAGGTCAGAACAGGCTGAATCAGTTCATGTCATCCACTGGCAAATGCGAGCACCAGAATCGAGTGTGGGTCAAGCCAGGTTCGACTGTGACAAAAACCAATGCATGGAAACCCCGGTCGGCCACCTGGCTGCCGGGGAATCTTGGGTTGGTCACGTCTCAAGCCTGGCACACAAGCCTGCCACCACGTACATACGTACATGTGGTGGCCAGTGTACCATTTGGCTCCAGGCTTCGCCTGCTGGCCGCCCAGCCAGGGAATTCTGGAATTTTGGTTCTTTGATGCTCTGCTTGAGTAGCTCCATGCTGAACCCACAGTGCTCTGGGGACGAGTATCAGTCCTCAAGATTCTCAATGGCAGTAAATCTTCCTCTATAATGCAGATTACCAAACACCAATTCATTCAAAAACCAGAATTCCGGGCTTGTCCAGCAAGATGTCCCCGTTGCCCCATGGGATGAGGGATCAGCAGAGGGATCACAGTGGGTAGGACCATGACATTGACTGGCATTCGAGAACCATGCCTGAGGGTAGAATGTGTCAGGGATATGTGGGCCAAACCCTGTGGGAATTCTGACCCCACTGGATGGTTTGGGAGGGCCGGTGGAGACGATTTAGGAGGCATGACAGTCTATGGGGTGTGCTGAGCTGACCCAGAGCAACCACTGGCATACTTAACACTAACTGGGAGTGGGCCTGGTTGGGGACTTAGGGGGAGGCCCTGGCTGGGTGGAGTTTCCCACTAAGGGGTGCAGGAGCTGGAAGGGGGCTGGGTTCTCGTCGGATCACAGTAGTAGTCTCCCTTGGCATAACTGTGGACTGGGTCTTGACGCACCGTACCAGGTTAGACCGCAGCACAGTTTGGGGTTCCAGAGGACCAGGGTAGATGTGGGATGGACTTGGCTAAGTTACAACCCCAACTGAGCCATACATGAGCTATATGCGGGTGTGGACGAGCCGTGGCTGGGCTGAAACTTCCAACAGCAGGAACCAGAATGGGTTGAAGACCAGTTGAGAAGGGCCGCTGTTCCTGTTGGGGCAAGAGATGGAATGAGCAGTGCTGACCCATGGACCTGATGCTGTGCATGAAACCTGACACCAGGAGGGGTTCTGATGGAGGAACCTGAACAGCTCCTCTGACAGGACACAGCCCCTGCAGGTAAGCGCAGGAAAAATGGAGGTAAACACCCTAGAAGAGGCTATGGAAAGTGTCTGACTTGCATACTTTTGGCTCGGGTTGGAGGCGGACCAGACTGAGTCAATTCGCATCATTCACTGGCAAGTCCAAGCACTGGAGCTGGGTGGGGGTCTGGCCAGATTCGGTTGCGATGAAAACAGTACACAACACAAAATGCCAGGGCAAGGCTGCCTGTGCCAGTTAGGAACACAGCACCCAACCAGCACACCTCCCACTGGTTTGGGTGATGGCCGAGTGTGTGATGGGCAGAACCAGCATGGACTGCAATACTCATTGGTTCCAGCAGAGGTAGAGGCTGAGAATAAAACCAACCTAGCAGTTGCAACCACCAGCTGATCGGGGTGATGGACTGTGGCTTGCACTGTGCTTGCTGGTACATGTAGGAACCTGGTCTGGGATCACCTCAAAGTTTCTTTGAGGACTCCCTCAATCAAAGTAGAGGCATCAGAACATTAACCAAGAAAAGACAGAAGATGGAGTTGGTCAGTCAACCACCTCAGCTATATGTTGGCAGTGAAATACTGTACAAGGGGAGACTCTATGATGGACTATGTCAACCAGTGGACTCTGCACCAGCCTCATTGTACCTGGATTGTTGCTGATGGTATGTTGGAGCTTCTAATTGATCAGGATGACACTTTGCTGGCTCTGCCTTCAAACCAGAGAGGGCCTACCTAGGAAGCCATTGGACTTGACTGGACAATAGGATGCTGGACTCTATGTAAGGTATATGCTTGCAATGAGGGAATCCTAATGGAACTCAAGCTGTGGTTATGCATCAAGATGGAGGAATCCACCAATGGGGGAGGGTTTGGGGTGGAGGTGGGAGAATCCCAGCACCTATGAAACTGTGTCATGTAATGTAGGGTGAATTAATGAAAAAACAAAAAAAAAAACAATGCGCAATATGGAATGCCAAGGTGAGGTTGCCTGTGCTGGATATGAACACAACACCCAACCAGCACACATAAGAACCAGGAAGGGAGAGGCATAGCCTTTAGGGAATAAGGATGGATTCCCTTGCTGGACAGCCACTCCCACTGGAGAGCGTAAGCTGGGATGAGGGCAGACAAGACTGGGCAGGGCTACAACACCTGAGCGCCTCATGTGGACCAATCAGGCAAAAGCCAGGCTGAGCTGATTGTTCCTCCTGGTGCAAACAAAATTTGAGTGGGTAAGGGTTGTTTGGGCTTAGTCGCAGCAGAAGGTGGCAGAAGCTGGCACTGGGGGCTAATTCTGTCAAGTCAAACCACAGAACCACCTGGAGAGTGCATAATCCGGGAGTGAGAGAGACCCGGGAGGGAAATAGTGGGTTCCTCCCTCTTAGGTTACTACACCCACGGGAGCACACTAAAACTAGGACAGGGGAGGGGTGGCTAAACAGAGAGGCACTCAACAACATCCGTGAGGACTGGATAGTTGAGCTGGCTAGATGGAACTAAGTTTCAATACCCATAGACATGTACGAGAGCCAAATGGGATGTGGGACAGACTGGACTAGTCTGCTACACAATGCTGGCAAACCAGGGTAGGGGGTGGGCCTGGTGGGGATTATTGTGGGTTGCTCTGCCTGGGCTGTAGCTCCCACTGGTTGATGTGAGGCCCAAGTATGTGCTGGGCAGAACCAGGCTGGACTTTAACACCCATTGGTTCCAGTGGAAGACAGGACTGAAAACAGAACCAACCCAGCAATTGCAACCACCATCTGATCGGGGTGATGGACTATGCCGGACCCTGTGCTTGCTAGTACATACAAGAATCTCGTCTGGGAACACCTCAAAGTTTCTTTGGGAATACCCCCAATCGAAATGCCAGACTCAGAACCCTAACCAAGAAAAGACAGAAGACAGAACAGGTCAATCAACCACCTCAGCTATATGCTGGAGGCAAAATACTGGGCAAACAGAGACTCTATGATAGACTATATCAATCAGTGGATTCTTCAATGACCTCATCGTGTTTGGAGTGGCGAGACTGGCAGCAATTCATAACTGGTGAACTATCAAAACCAACTGAGCAAGTATCTCAGAGCATGCCCCACATCCATGACCTCGAGTCGGTGGGAAACTGGGTGGGGCTTCTCCCTCAATATCCCCTTTTACCTTAGATACATGAAGGAAACAATATGGAAATAATAGTCTTAGCCACTTTCCTATAGCCCTTGAACCTGTTTACCCTAATTAACAATGGAAGATTGTCAAAAAATTATTTAAAAATTTTAAAAAGGGAAAAATTAGGGCCCTGCATGATAGACTAGCAGCTAAAGTCCTCACCTTGCAAGTGCCAAGATATCACTTGGGCACTGGTTCTAATCCCGGCAGCCCAGATATCACAATGGGCACTGGTTCTAACCCTAGCAGCCCCGCTTCTCATCCTGCTCCCTGCTAGTGGCCTGGGAAAGCAGTCCAGGATGGCTCAAAGCCTTATTACCTTGGACCTGTGTGGGAGACTCAGAAGAAACTCCTGGCTGCTCCTGGATCAGTGCTGCTCATGCTGCTGTGGCCACTTTGAGAGAGAATCAATGGATTGGAGACATTCTTCTCTGACTCTGCTCCTCTTTGTATATTTTATTTGCAATAAAAATAAAATCTAGGGCCCTGCGCAGTGGCCTAGTGGCTAATGTCCTCGCCTTGAAGGTAACAGGATCCCATATAGGCACCGGTTCTAATCCCGGCAACCCCACGTCCCATGCAGCTCTCTGCTAGATGTGGCCTGAGAAAGCAGACAAAGATCACCCAAAACCTTAGAAACCTAGACCTCTGTGGGAGACCCAGAAGTGCTCCAGGCTCATGGCTTCAGATCAGCACAGCTAGGGCTGTTGGCGGTTACCTGAGGAATGAATGAGCAGAAGGAAGTTATTTCTGTCTCCTCTAATCAATCAATCAATGTATCTATCTATCTATTTGACATTGTGATAAATATAAATATATCTTTAAAATAAAATAAATCTAAAAAAATAAAGAAAAAAGGTAGAGTTAAGCACGTAAAATAGAAAAGCAACACATTAAAACTGCTCTCACAGAAGTATAGTGGATCAGGGCTATTGGGACCAAGTGGGTTCTGCCACTGGTTGTGATGTGACCCTCCCATGTGGATGCCACTCCAAGTCCTGGTTGCTTCATTTCTGATCCAGATCCCTGCTAATGCATGTTGGAATGCAGAGGATGTCCCAAGGGCTTCAGTCCCTGTGCTGATGTGGGGGAACTGGAAGAATCCACTGACTCCTGCTTTCAACCTGGTCCTGCTTTAGCCATTGTGCTCACTTGGAGAGGAATAAAGCAGATGGAGATCTTGCATTCTAACTCTCCCTCTTTCTTTATAACTCTGCCTTTCATACTGACAAAATTGATATTTATTGGGAGAAAAAAAGGAATACAATGGATCTCTAGGGATTATCAACAGTAATTATAAACTAATAAGCTCATCATTTCTGGGTACTTAGTATTAGCCTACAAAAGTGCATTAGGAAGACACTAAAAGCTGACAAGATCAGCAGTAAGTAACAATGAATCAGAAATGAAATTTCAAAAAGAAAAGAAATAAAATCTCTTCAAACCAAAGGTCAACATCAGGTGTTTCCATTACTAAATTATACTAAGTTAACACCAAATTTTCTAGAATTATTGTAAACCATTGAAAGGGAAAAAAGCAGTTCCAAATTTATCCTGGGACTAACAATATTTAGATTCCAAAACTAGATTACAAAATGTGAATCCACAGTGGATGACTTAACTTACATCTGAGTGTTTGAAATTGAGAAGCACAATGTAATTTCTTAGTCAAAATGCAATCTCCATTGTAGCATGATTAGACTTCAATGTATTTATTTCTAATGCTTCATCTAAAATAACTTTATACCCCGGAAGTCTAGCTTAAAAAATCATAAACCAGTACACTGGATAAAAATAAAGGTAAAAATCCTCACATATTACACATAAAGTGAATTCAACAGCACCAATCAATGCACACATGATAATCAAAGCACATCTAGCCCGAGGATGTAGAAAATGGGGCAACAAATGCAAGTCAACACACCAAATACTTCACACAAGCAGGATGAAGGATAACATTTTTCAAACCATCTTACTGAAAGCATTCAGTAAAATGCTACTTTTACTTTATAATAATGTACATATGTAAGTTGAGAAAATGTACAAATATTCAAATATATCTCAACTGAGGTATATTGATATAGTTCTTTCAAGATACAAAATCAAATACAAATGCCAACTTTTCACTGTTATATAATATTTTCCCAAAGAAAGTAAAGAAGGGAAGGAAATAAAATGCACAGAAAATGGAATCAAGAGACTCAACTTTATTTGCTTTTGAATTTTTTCCCCTAATTTTGTTGATAATGAAACCTAATGAACACCAAGACTGTATTGAGCCATTAAAAATAAAATATTGCTATTTGATGCAAAAGAGATGAAACTGGATATTATAAAATCAATCAGGATAAAGTATAAATAGATCTAACATGTTATATATATATATATAACATATATACATATATATACATATATATACATATACATATATGTACATATATATACATATATATATGTATATATATATGTCAAAAACTCCCAGCTGCACTTTGAGTGGTGATTATTACAGACTGAGTAGAGTGAGGCCTGGGGAAAGGAATGAAGTAGAACAGGTAGCAAAGAAAGTGAGACAGAAGGAACAAGATCCAGTGACCCATCCCTGTGTGTGGTGACTACAGTTCACAACAGGATAAGCTTATGCAGGGAAATGGAAGGGAGCACCCTGTTTACTATACAAGAAAGATACATGGAAAGCCTGGGCACGTGGTTTACTCAGCTTAGGCTATATATGTACACAAACACTGCACGGTACCTTGCAGCAGTACTCAAGTATACCTTGTTCAAAATTGTGTAGAACTTTTAAAAATCAGAAAATCACAGTAACATCTAAAAAATTCAAACTGTCCGGATCTACACAATATAAAAGACATTCAGTACTTCATAAATTTTTTATTGAGTTTTTGTTTTGTAAAATATTTATTCATTTTCACTGGAAGTTCAGGTTTACAAAGAGGAGACCAGACAGAAACATCTCCCATCCACTGGCTCACTGTCCATGTGGCCACGACTGCCGAAGTTGAGCTGCTCTGAAGCCAGGAGCCAAGAGCTTCTTCTGGGTCTCTCATGCACATGCAGGGTCTCAAGACTTTGGGCTGTCCTCTACTGTTATGCAGGTCACAAGCAGAGAGCTGGATAGTAATTAGAGCAGCCGGGACAAGAATTTGTGCCCTTATGGGATCCTGACACATGCAAGATTAGGACTGTAGCAACTAGGCTATCATGCTAGGTTCGTATTTTTTTTCCAAGAAAATGTAGTCCTAAGTTTACTTTTTTTTTACCTTTTATTGTTATAATGTTATAATAAATTTTTATAAGCCCTGGGATATTCCTTACCCCCTCCTTTTTGATTATTTAAAAACCATTTATTGGGCCCGGCGGCATGGCCTAGTGGCTTAAGTCCTCGCCTTGAAGACCCCAGGATCCCATATGGGCGCCGGTTCTAATCCTGGCAGCTCCACTTCCCATCCAGCTCCCTGCTTGTGGCCTGGGAAAACAGTCAAGGACGGCCCAAAGCTTTGGGATCCTGCACCTGTGTGGGAGACCTGGAAGAGGTTCCAGGTCCCGGCTTCGGATCGGCTCACTTGGCTCGTTGTGGCTCACTTGGGGAGTGAAACATCGGATGGAAGATCTTCCTCTCTGTCTCTCCTCCTCTCTGTATATCCGGCTTTCCAATAATAATAAAATTAAAAAAAAAAACCATTTATTTATTTGCTTAAATGTGAAAATTACACAGCAAAAGTCAAAGACAGACAATCTTCCCTCCACTTGTTCACTCCCCATGTGGCCACAAGAGGTAGCAAGGTCCAGGACAAAACCAGGAGCCTGAACTCCATTCTGATGCTCCACAGGGGTGCAGGTGTCCAAGGAATTGGGACATTTTATTCTGTCTCCTAAGCACATGAGCAGGGAACTACATCGGAAAGAGAACATCACAGTGTAACTGATGTCTTTCACATTCTTTTAAACAAATAATAGAGAAATTAATCAAAAAGTACAATGTGATTTTGGATGTTGAGTCATTCAAAGAAAAGTGTTTGACACCAAATGATGGTACAAACATTCACTGTTTCCATTCTTATACCTTTTAACATATAAATCTATATTCAAAAGGATATTACCAAAAATGAACAAAACTGTAGCTTTTGACTCTAAGTAAAAAAATTGAAAAAAATACATACAGGATAGGTGAAAACAGTTGGGATTATTCCTGAACTTCTCAAGAACTTGGGAGTATACCTGAATTTCTACAGAAATGAGACAGTGTTGTTTACAATTTAGTCGAGCTTATTTACAAATATACTTTACAGACTCTAGGGAAACTACTCAAAAATTTAGGAGATACATCTTTCCTAGTCTTAATAGAGGACAGAATATGCAACCATCTAACATATTCAGTTAAAATGAGGAGATGTGGGTGTCTAGCAGAGTGGATGAGAAACTGCTTAGGAGACGCTCACCCTACACTGGACTTCCTGTGTTTGTGTTATGGCTCCACAACAAGTTCCATCTTGCTGCAAACTCACTCTCTGGATGCAAACAAGAAATTTCCCAAGTATGCAAGTCTTTGCACCTGCTAAAATGGATACAGATTTAGTTCCTGGCTGCTGTTTTGGGCTTAACCTTGCGAAAATCTTTAAGGACTTTAATGAATTAATCAGTAGATGGTAGATAACTCTCCATGACTTTTATGAATGAAATATACTAAAAACAATTATTATAAAAATCATTAGAGGGCCCGGCGGCATGGCCTAGTGGCTAAAGTCCTTGCCTTGAATGACCTGGGATCCCGTATGGGTGACGGTTCTAATCCAAGCAGCTCCACTTCCCATCCAGCCCCCTGCTTGTGGCCTGGGAAAGCAGTCAAGGACTGCCCAAAGCTTTGGGACCCTGCACCTACGTGGGAGACCCGGAAGACGTTCCTAGTTCCTGGCATTGGATCGGCGCATACCGGCCCATTGCGGCTCACTTGGGGAGTGAAACATCGGATGGAAGATCTTCCTCTCTGTCTCTCCTCCTTTCTGTATATCCAGCTTTCCAATAATAATAAAAAATCTTAAAAAAAAACTTTAAAAAAAATCATTAGAGAAAAATAATTTAAAAACAAGAATTAGCATGGATGTTTGGTGCAGATTTTCACACAATTGTGAGGACCACATGCTTCTTCCCAGTGATTCTAAATAGAGCAGCGCATTCTTTAAAGGAAAATCTCATAGAAAGGCAAAGGAAAGTACACACTGACTGACAGTAAAGAATATGAGCTAATACAACAGTATAACTACTGAGCCAGTGGGAACTACTACTTAGCAATGTGATTAGAGATGTGAGCACTCCATTAGGAAAAATGTCAAGGGCCCTCCACCATAGTTTAGCAGTTAAGGTCCTCACCTTGAACTTGCTGGGATGCCGTATGGGCACCGATGCTAATTCCGGCAGCCCCACTTCCCATTCAACTCCCTGCCTGTGGCCTGGGAATGCAGTCAATGACGGCCAAAGACCTGGGACCCTGTACCCCTATGGGTGACCTGGAAGAAGGTCCTGGCTCCTGGTTTCGGATAGGCTCAGCTCCAGCCATTGTTGCCACTTGGGGAGTGAACCATCTGATGAAAGATATTCCTCTCCGTCTCTCCTCATCTCTGTATGTGCAATTTTCCAATAAAAAAAAAAAAATCTTAAAAAAATAATAAAAAGAAAAAAGTCGAGCCAAATCCTTCAGAAACTCAAAATAAGTGTACGTGCAGGAAATGTTACACTGTAATCTTTCTATGTTACCAATACTTTAAACACCATCGAATTTAGCCACAGTCTGTAACATAATATTGTGCCATATCAAAACGCTTGCAATGAATTATCACATGAGAAAGAAAAGCAACAAAAATATTGTCACCAATATCAAAACCTACTCAAACACAAACAAAAAGAGTGAAACTCAGAAAAACAAAGAGTGTACTATGAACCCTGTAAATGTTTCAATGAGGGATCTCAATTTGAAGACATTCTAATGAAATGTATGCACTTAAGTTAGGTAAATGGAGAGGTACTCAGACTTTTGTAGCTTCATTTAGTGTTTATCTTATTGACTGGGCAGACTTCTTGATCCACTTACTCACTTCCCACATGCCTGCAACAACCACAAACCCAAAATAAGTCAGGTTTTTCACACTGCTACCCAAGCCACTGTCTGCCTCCCAGCCTGGGCAGTAGCTGCACACTGCATTTGCACAGAATTGAAACCCAGGTATTCTGATGGAGGCACAGGAGTCCGAATGTCATCTTGTTCTTTGTTTAAAGATTTTATTTATTGTTATTACAAAGTCAGATATGTATACATAGAGAGAGCAGGAGAGAGAGGAAGATCTTCTGCCCAATGATTCACACACCATGCAGCTGCAATGGTTGAAGCTGAGCTAATGTGAGCCAGGATCCCGGAAGTTGTTCTGGGTCAGCCACAGGGCTTCAGGGGCCCTAGGCTTTTGGCAGCCCTCTACTGCTTTCAGAGTTCACAGCAGAGAGCTGGATGGGAAGTGGAGATGCCAGGATTAGAACCAGTACCCATATGGGATTCAACCAGGTTCAAGGCAAGAACTTTAACACATATGCTAATGTACCGGGACATCCCAATGTCATCTTAACCACTGTCACACACACACACAGGACAGTGAGGCCTTCCTGTGCTGTGTCAGGTGAGCATTCACTGCTTTTCTCCCATACCTGTGGTTCACATAAAACAGTTATTTTAAAGAGCTAATGCTTATTTTGTGAGATAGGGGGAAAAAGACAACTTACTGAATTGTATCTTGGAGGAAACAGTGACTCCTGTTGTGATTTTTCAGGACAGAGAGCAGCACTTGGCATTGAGGCAAGAGTTCTGGACATTCACAGATTTATTCTGTGTCTTAATGCTCTCTGTTGAGACTGACTTATTCCCTCTACAACTCATGGGGACATTTAATCCCAATCATGAGACTTAAGAGAATGGGTGACAACATACCAGAAGCCATCAGGATAAATCAGTAGTGCTGCCTTAACAGCTCCTTCATCAGGTTCTTCTAGAGAAGCCCCTTTGCGTGAGTCCCTGTGCACTCCCTTGGCTTGTCTACAAGGTTGCTGTGCCACCCCAGGCCTCTGCCAAGCACAATGCCAGCACCACATGCTGTCCCTCAACCTTGCAGCAAAATTCGGAGGAAAACAAGGCTGTGTGCTCTAACTGCTGGAGTCTGTGCTGCTCTGGTGTCAGCAACAAGAAAACTGCCCCAGACCCTTAGGAGGAGCTTCACTGAGGACTCAGCTGGGGACTCGAGACGCTGTTTCTTAAAATATATGTTTAAATAAAGAACAAAGAAATTCTGCCCAACATGAAGGCCGAACTGTCCTCAGGCACTCCCCCCTCCTCCCTGCACAATGGGTTCAACTGGGAGGCCTAGTGTTCAAGGTCAGTGCTGCAAAGTGAGGATTCCAAGGGCCCCCTCCTGGCCCCCGCCCGCCCGCCCTGGGGCCTCAGGAGATGCTCTCACACACTCACCCTTCCCAGCTTCTGACGAGTCGGGGGTCCTGCAGAGGCTCCTGCGGGGAGGGAGCTCACAGGGCAGCACTGGCTCAGCCACCTGCACCTCTCCACCAGCACAACCAGCAACGCGGATATGGCGGCGCCACACAACAACCTCCCACCTGCTGCCACAGGGCTTCCTGGGCGCGCCTGATTGGACCATTCCAACAGAACTTGACTACGCATGACGTCAGACGATGCGCAGCCAATCAGAATCACAAAGGATAGAAGGGCAGTCATCTAGGATTCTGGAGGGAGGGGGAGTGAAGGGCGGGGCTTCACCTCAGGCTGAAAGTGGCCTCCTCTCTCACCTTCAGCCTTCCCACAGCAGGGGCCGCTGTCACCTCTCACATCAGTCTACCTCCTGGTCTCTCCTTCCCTCTGCGTCAGAATCCAGTTCAAGTCTGAAAACATAGAGAAATGTAGGACAAGAGTCTGCAGATACACCTCACCGAATGTTGAATGCTTTCTGGAATTCTTTATATTGCCGGGATTTTTTGCCATTAGTTCATTTCACTTTTTAAAATACAGATTACACATTCACAATAATGTGTAAGACACAAAGCGAGAAGAGGGCTTGTCCAGATTCCATCTAGCAAAAGAAAACTTGCAGTGATATAGTAATGCATATTATGTCTATATTTCCTATTTTATGCACTATATATGTGTTTCTTTTACTCAGTTTCCAGAATTTGTGACTTTTGGCTTCTGTTTTAAAACATCTTCTTAAGGAATATTTTAATTTTTTTTTTTTTTTTTTTGTGGAAATGTCAGACATAGAGAGAGGAGGAGAGACAGAGAAGAAGGTCTTCCATCGGCTGATTCATTCCCCATCAGCTGCAATGGCCGGTGCTACACCAGTCTGAAGCTAGGAGCCCAGTGCCTCTTCCAGTTCTCCCACAGAGCTGTAGGGTTCCAAGGCTTTGGGCTGTGCTAAACTGTGCTCCCAGGCCACAACCAGGAAGCTAGATGGAAAATAGTGCTGCTAGGATTAGAATTGTTGCCCAAATGCAATCCCATCACATGTAAGGCAAGCACTTAGGCCACTAGGCTCTGCGCTTGAACCTGTTTTAAAATAACTTCTAAGTATTACAGAAAATCTCATAATCTTGTGAATGATTACAAGTTTTATCAAGGATGATGTTTATGTCCCAGAAATGAATTATTTGCAAGGCAGTTCTTATTTTATCATTTCTTATTTTGACGTTAATTTGTTTATTTATTGAAAGATAGATATACATAGAGAAGCAGAGACAAGAGAGATAAATCTTGATTCTGCTGGTTCCCTTCACAAGTGGACACAACAGCCAGAACTGAGTTGATCTGAAGTCAAGAGTCCCATCCAAGTATTTTATGTGTGTACAGGTTCTGAAGGCTTGGTACCATCATCGACTGCTTTCCCAGGCCACAAGCAGGGAGCTGGATGGGAAGTGGAGCAGCTACATTTGAATGGTGCACATATGGGATCCCAGCACTTGCAAACTGGGGATTTAGCCACTGAGCCACTGTCACAGACCCCTAATTTTTGCTATGTTTGTTAATAGTTTGCCACAATAGCTAGTTTTCAGTACATAAATTTGAGGCTATAAATGGATCCTCACCTATTGTGAGTAGCTTTGGAAATTTTCCGGTGTTGGAAACCTAGAAGAAGTTCCTGGCTCCTAAGTTAGGATCAGCTCAGCTCTGGCCTTTACAGCCCCTTGAATATTCCTTGTGCCTTCCAGCATAAGCCACTTGGCTGTAAAGCAATATTATTTGCTCTGACCAGTAATCAATATTTCCCTCAACCCTGTCCCCTCTCTCTAAATCACACTGTGCTCCACTTACTTCTCACACCTCACTCCTTCCTTCACCCTCCTCTGTCTGAAGTTCCCTAGCTAGCTTTCCTCACTGAGAGTCTGAGCGGCCACAACCACTTCTCCCCTCCTCCTCCCTCTTCCTCTGCTTGAAACTGCAGTTTTTTCAAGATTTAAGCATTTTCTTTTCTCTTTTGCATGCTTCACCCACACGCAACCCTAATCCAGAGGGATGGGGGAAAGAACAAGCTAAGTCTGGGAGTGATGAGACTGGCAGCGATCCATAACTGGAGGACTATTAAGGACCACTTGAGCAAGTATCTCAGAGCATGCCCCACATCCAGGACTTTGGGCAGGTGGGAGACTGGGTGGAGATTCTCCCTCAACATCCCCCTTCACCTCAGATACATAAATAGTATAATAAAAATATATATTAAAAAAAGGACAAGCTAAGTAACAAACAAAACAAAACAAAATGTTACTTGCCAAACTTGTTCACTAACATGCTAGAACAGAGCCCTACAAAACTAATAAATTAAAAAAAAAGATTTCTACACCTTAAATTTTAATTTAGGCCCAGCGTGGAGGCCTAGCAGCTAAAGTCCTCAACTTGAAAGCACTGGGATCCTATATGGGCACCAGTTCTAATCCCGGCAGTCCTGCTTCCTATACTGCTCCCTTCTTGTGGCCTGGGAAAGCAGTGGAGGATGATCAACCAAAGCCTTTGTGACCCTGCATGTGCCTGGGAGACCTGGAGGAAGTTCCTGGATCCTGGCTTTGGCTTGGCGCAGCCCCGTCCGTTGTGGTCAGTTGGAGAGTGAACCATCAGATGGAAGATCTTCCTCTTTGTCCCTCCTCTTCTCTTCATAAATGACTTTGCTCTAAAAATAAAATAAATCTTTAAAAAATTATTTTTATTTAAGTGAGATAAATATTTTCTTTAGCTAATTATTATTATTTCATTTTACAACATAATCTCAGGGATTCCCCCAAGCCCTCCCCCATATTGAATTCCTCCACATTGTTACAGTAGTACAGTTTATATCCAATCATGGTTCCGCCATTGCAGGCAATGTTCATGCAGAGAGTCCAGCATCAAATTGTCCAGATATATTCAACAGTTTCATTGGGTGACCCTCCTTGGTCCAAAACAGAGCTGGCAGAGTATCATCCCCTCCAATGAAAAGCCACTACACAACTTCAATATCAGAAAGAAACATGGAAATTCACAACATCATGAATTTAGTTAGCATGGTATTGAGTGATCAATTTGTTAGAAATTGCAAATTCTTTTTTGTTAAAGATTTATTCATTTTATTACAGCCAGATATACAGAGCGGAGGAGAGACAGAGAGGAAGATCTTACGTCCAATGAATCACTCCCCAAGTGAGCCGCAACGGGCCGATGCGCGCCGATCCAAAGCCGGGAACCAGCAACCTCTTCTGGGTCTCCCACGTGGGTACTGGGTCCCAAAGCATTGGACCGTCCTCGACTGCTTTCCCAGGCCACAAGCAGGGAGCTGGATGGGAAGTGGAGCTGCCAGGATTAGAACCGGCACCCATATGGGATCCCGGGGCATTCAAGGCGAGGACTTTAGCTGCTAGGCCACGCCGCCGGGCCCTAAAAATTGCAAATTCTTAACCACATCTTGTAACTACTCCATTGACATCTCAATTTTAGTATATACACAATCAGTTACTCTAAGCCTTAAAATGGTTATATGGTATGATTCAGCTGTCTCCTGTCTATTTTCATTTTTATAGTTGTCAGCAACGCCCGCGTCCCCGTGTACCCTGAGTCGAATGGAAGGACTAGGTTTACAAAGAAGACAACACACACTGGGTCACTCCTGCAAAGAGAATGCCACCTTAATTGAACTCTAGCCTGCCTTTTATACTCTCTGGTTCCTCTCAGTATTTTTCCAATGCTCAAGAAGCTCCTAAGACCCCCTGGGGCATCTTATAAAGGGGAAGCAGGAAGTTGTGGTTAAACCAGGAACTAAATGTATCAGGCCAAGATTGTGCATCCTGTTATCCCTTGAAAAACAAGCTAAGCTGTGGAATTAACCCTCGGGCCCTACATATAGTTAACAGCTTACAGTATTTAAGTGTGATTTTTACTGAATTTCGCAAATGTTAGGATAGTCCAAACAGGCTTATAACTCTCATAAGTCATATGTTAACTATTGAGCAGCAGAGAAATTTTAGGAAGGGTGTGCAGAGAAAGCTTCAATGCCTTAGTGAGGAGGAACTGATCTTTATGTTCTACCTAATAAGGTATATATGGAATTAGAAGCTTTTTCCTAACTATTCTAAGCTTTCCTTATTGGTCTCTCTTTGTCTACCTGATCTAATTTTTTTTTTTTTGGATGGGAGGATTGTGGAGCAACCCTGATGGTCATTGCAAGAGAGGGTGGGGAGCCAAAGTTAGAACTAAGTAAGGACCAGAGAAAGCTCCTCTCCTGAGTCCCGATGGAAGTTTACTGTTCTTCTGTTTCTGAGGACTGCTCAGGGCTCCTGGCTGTTATTCCAAAGATTTTAGATCCTGTGAGGAAGGAGCTGGGCTTCTTCCATCCAGTCTGGGAAATCTGATAGGGAATAGTTGGCCTCAGAGTTCTTGGCCTATGAGGGCACCCCAACTCCCTGTGATCTCCTTGGCAGTTGGGATATAGTCCTTGGTGCCACTACTGATACTTGTTGGTGATGTACCAGGAATCTCTGGGTTAGGACACAAGCCTCCTCCTGTCTTCCTGTTCCACTCTGGGGTCCCCTCCTGCTCTGTGCATATGACTTCCTGTTAAGAGGCTGTCAGGTTCACTCTTGGACCCCACTGTATGTCTTTATACTTTTTGTTAATGTCAAATTGAGACTCGAGTCTGGAATCTGTAAATTACCTGTTACAACCTTGATAGATTATATTTAACTTCTTCCTCACACATTCTAAGAAGGTGCAAGATTTCTCTGCTCTCCTGAGATATTGTGGATTATCATAATGTATTAAAAGCATATCAAGCATTTCGGTTCTTTTCTATATATATATATATATGTAGAAAATTTTGAATATTTGAATTATGTGTTACAGTTTTATATACACTGGGATTTTTCCCCTAAAGTCCCACCCCCAACAAATTTTTCCCATTTTACTACAGTGGTATAATCCTTCGTGAGGAATTTTAATTCCATCAGTCTCTTACTTAAGTGTACCTGAACATTGCTGGAACAGACAAATGCAGAGAGTAACACATTCCATTGTCTACACTTGTCCAACCGTTTCATTGGGAATCCATCTTTCATCTAGATGCAGGGATAGATGTTGCATTATATCCCCACATGGTAGACACCAATACCTCATCACTATACATTTCCATAATTGAGAAACCAAGAAACAAGGTCAACAACTGGTATGAGCTAGAACAACAGCCTCAACAACAACAACAAAATACAGTTCCATGAAAAAGTGTTACCAGAAATGCCAGGTGGGTTCTTTCTTCAGCTTAGTATGGAAATAAAAAGCCGGGCATCTGTTGCAAACAGAAAAGTTCATTTGCGAAGGGACCAGGTGAGCAGGGAATGAGGGAAAGGGAAAGCACCTCCGAAAAGCCGGGAGGTGGGGTGCCTCTCAAAGGGGAGGGAGAGAAAGACACCAAAGGTTTGAGGAAGAGTCTTGGGATTTTATGCCTTCCTTGACCCCTCTTGTTGGGCAGGGAAACTACAGGTAAGATGTTCCCCGTTGTTAGTCTCTTAATTAATTATAAATGGGTGGGCAATGCTGGTGCCTCCCACCTGAAGGTGTGGCCAGGACCTCAGCAGGCTTGGATGGGCTCAAAAGCACGCCACTGGGTAATCAACACATGGCTGACAAGAAGGAGATACAAAAGTCTCTTGGGAAAAATGATGCCGCCATATAGTCCGTGAGCCAGCAATAAATTTGACAAGAGAAAGGAGAGTATTATTGCCAGGATCCCATGTGAGGACCAGGTCTAATCCCAGCAGCTCCACTTCCCGTTCAGCTCCCTGCTTGTGGCCTGGAAAAGCAGTCGAGGACAGCCCAAAACCTTGGGACCCTGCACCCGTGGGGTAGACCTGGATGAAGTTCCTGGCTCCTGGCTCCAGATTGGCACAGCACCAGACACTGTGCTCACTTGGGGAGTGAATCATCCGATAGAAGATCTTCCTCTCTCTCTTTCTCTCCTCCTCTATCTTTCCAATAAATATAAAGAAATCTTAAAAAAAGAGAGAGTATTTGGAATAAATAAAACTGAAATAAAAAACTTCAAAACACATGGGATGCAGCCAAAACAAACAAGCAAAAAAAAACAGTGTTGATTGGATTATTGAAGTTACACATTCCACACTGGTTTCCTTATATAAGAGAGAACATATGGGGCCCAGCGCTGTGGCCTAGTGGCTAAAGTCCTCGCCTTGAAAGCCCCGGGATCCCATATGGGTGCCAATTCTAATCCTGGCAGCTCCACTTCCCATCCAGCTCCCTGCTTGTGGCCTGGGAAAACAGTCGAGGACTGCCCAATGCATTGGGACCCTGCACCTGCGTGGGAGACCCAGAAGAGGTTGCTGGCCCCGGCTTTGGATCGGCTCAGCTCCAGCCGTTACGCTCACTTGGGGAGTTGAACATCGGAAGGAAGATCTTCCTCTCTGTCTCTCCTCTCTGTATATCTGGCTTTCCAATAATAACAATAAAATCTTTAAAAAAAAAAAAAAGAGAGAGAGAACATATGGTATTTGTTCTTTTGTGACTGACTCATTTCACTGAGCATAATGGCTTCTAGTTGGGACCACCTAGTTGTAAATAGTATAATTTCATTGTTCTTAATAGCTGAATAACATTCCATGCAGTAGATGTACCACAGTTTCTTTAACTACTCTTTGGATGCGCATCTAGATTGTTTCCATGTCTTTGCTATTGTAGCTTGTGCTACTGTAAATAGGATTACAGATCCCCTTCTCACATGCAGATTTCATTTCCATTGGGTATATTCCTAGCAGCAGGATAGCTGGGTTATGGCAGTTTTATTTGGAATTCTATTCACAATGATTGTATTAGCCTACACTCCCACCAGCAGTGAAGGAGGGTGCCTTTCTCCCCACATCCAAAGTCTCTGGCAGGATTGGCCAGTCCCAGCCTATCTTCACCTCCCGAGCTCCCCATGTGAACTCAAGCTCCCATTTGGCTGCTGCAAGGGCTGATCTGTGGCTGCCTTTGGATCTCTGGTTGTCCTTTGAATCCGGATCACAGCTCACCAGTGGCTGCTGGGTTTTCTGTTCCCTAAATACCTCTAAGCCATTGTCACCTCTTCCCTATTTCCAGGGGTTTTCCAAGTACCTCCCTGCTGACTTCCTGGCCTCTACTTTTTCTGTAATTTGCTCTCTGTTCTTTACCCTATCTAATAATTTTCCATCATCTCAAACATGTATACACCCTTTGCTGACCAGTGAGATTTTCTAAATGTAAACTTAAAAATTCCTAGCCTCGGGCCCGGCGCTGTGGCCTAGCAGCTAAAGTCCTCACCTGGAATGCACCAGGATCCCATTTGGGCGCCGGTTCTAATCCCGGCAGCTCCATTTCCCATCCAGCTCCCTGCTTGTGGCCTGGGAAAGCAGTTGAGGACGGCCCAAAGCTTTGGGACCCTGCACCCGCGTGGGAGACCCGAAGAGGTTCCAGGTTCCTGGCATTGGATTGGCACGCACCGGCCCATTGTGGCTCACTTGGGGAGTGAAACATCGGATGGAAGATCTTCCTCTCTGTCTCTCCTCCTCTCTGTATATCTGGCTTTCCAATAATAATAATAAGATCTTTAAAAAAAAATTCCTAGCCTCTTGTGCCCTAAGAACAATGATTGTGCCTGATTAAATAGAACTCTTCTTTAAAGATTTAGTTTATTATTATTGCAAAGTGAGGTATACAAAAAGGAGAGACAGAGATGAAGCTCTTCCATCCAATGATTCATTCCCCAAGTGACCACAAAGGCTGGATGGGAAGCAGGACTTCCTGGATTAGAACCAGCACTCGGATGGTTGTCTATTAACTTGTTCAAAAAAGTTATGAGGAGTTGTAAATGCAGAGAAGAGAGTGTTTGCAAAAGGGGAACAGTAGTTTGCTGCCTCTTGAAGGACTGAGGGAACAAGAAGCAGAGAGAGGGAAAGGTAGAAAGAAGTTTGAATCCGGGGCTTAAGCCTTTCCAAAAATAAAAAATCACGACAACAACAATAATAATAATAATTGCAGCTGGCAGCTGCGGCATTGGCCAGAGGTGGAGGGAAACACTGCTGTTCTGATCCCGATTCCAGTTCGCTTCTCTCTCTCTCCCTCTCTCATTCTCCGTGCGCCACCTCTGTCCCCTTTCTTCCTCCCCTCCCCAAATTGCTCTCTCAACCTGGTCTCCTCGAACCCTGGGATCCCCAATCACCCCGCTAGTCTCCCCTCCTCCTCCTCCTCCTGTGCCCCCCCTCCATTTCCCCGCCACGCCGAGGGTCTCCAGCCTCCACCGGGCCGGGCCCACGTGCACAGTGCTGGCATGTACAACAAATGGAGACAGAGCTCAAGCAGCTGGGCACACAGCCCACTTTGAGGCGTGACAGCAGCAGTGGCAACGCCATGGAGGCGGTGGACGGCGGCAAACAAAAGGCCCATGCACGCCTTCATGGTGTGTTCCCGTGGGCAGCGTCACAAGATGACTCAGGAGAACCCTGAACTTTGATGTCAGCAAGCGCCTGGGCCTCAAGGGGAAACTTAGAGATGGCGAAGTGGCCGTTCATTGCCGAGGGCAAGCGGCTGCGGGCGCTGCACAAGAAGGAACACAGAGATTATAATATGTGCCATGGCCAAAAACCAAGACGCTCGAGAAGAAGTATAATTACACGCAGCTGGTGGGCTGCTGGCTCCCGGTGGCAACATCATAGCCAGGGGGTTTGGGGTGGGCGCCGTCCTGGGCATGGCCATGAACCAGCACATGGACAGCTATGCCCACGTGAATGGCTGGAGCAATGGCAGCTGCAGCACGATGCAGGACCAGCTGGGCTGCCCGCAGCACCTGGGCCTCAATGCACTTGGCGCGGCTCAGATGCAGCCCTTGCACCGCTATGATGTGAGCACGCTGCGGTACAACTCCATGACCAGCTCGCAGACCTACATGAACGGCTCTCCTACCTACAGAATGTCCTACTCGCAGCGGGTTATCCCCTGCATGGCACTTGGCTCCTTGGACTAGGTGGTCAAGTCCACGACCAGCTCCAGCCCCTCCACGGTTACCTCTTCCTCCAACTCCAGGGCGCCCTGAAAGGCCAGGAACTTCCAGAAGAGGAGCAGCACATACCTCCTCGGTGCCTAGGTACCAGAACCCGCCGCCCCCAGCAGACTGCACATGTCACGGCTCTACCAGAGCAGCCTGGTGCCCGGCACGGCCATTAACGGCACACTGCCCCTCTCGCACATGTGAGGGTGGCTGCAGGACAGCGGACTGGAGAACAACAGGTTGGAGGGGAGGTTAGGGGTGATCGTGGGGTGGGGAGTAGGGGGAAAGATATTTTCAGAGGAAAAAGGAAACAAACAAACAAAAACCCGGGAAATGGGAGGGGTGCAAAAGTACAGTGAGAAGGAAGCATGACGAAAAAAACAAGCGCATGCAACACAAATCCTGACATGCTGACAAAGAACATTTCGTTACTCATGGCAAATCATGGCTTCAAAGACCACCAATCCCTTCTACGCTCAACGCAAAACCTGTGCCCCTGACGAGAGAACTTTATAAATGATGTAGAGATGCTGGACTTCTTTTTGGGGGGGACTATTTTTGTACAGAGAAAAAAACTGGCTCATGGGTAAAAGAAAATTTCACACATCTTTTTTTTTTTTTTTAATTGAAAGTTGGATGTACAGAGAGGAGGAGAGACAGAGAGGAAGATCCTCCATCAGATGATTCACTCCTGAAGTGAGCACAATGGCTGGAGCTGAGCCAGTATGAAGCCTGGAGACAGGAGCTCTTCCGGGTCTCCCACGAGGGTGCAGGATCCCAAGGCTAAGCTGATGACCCCTGCACCTCTAAGCTTCTGGCTGCTCCAGGCCCAGGCCCACTCAGCCCAAGAAACCAACACACCTGTCCCACTGCTCCACTTGCTGCTGTAGAACCAGCAGGGCACTGCCAGCCACCCCGCACCCTCAACAGGCTGCTCATAGACCAAGCTGCATGTGGGGCCTTGCCCTAAAAAGAAGCTCAGAGACCACCACTGCAAGGACTGGCCAGTTCAGCTGGCATCCCCTGTGCCTCCAGCCTGCCAGATGTCCATCCTGCTGACAATCCTTCTCCCCCCCCCCCCCTTGACCCTGTCCCACGTTCCCAGCTTGCTTACAAGCCACTCAAGGGTCAGGTGGGCTCAACTGCTGCTCCACATGCCTCTAACCAAACCTCACCATTGCCCCCTACCACTGATCAAAGGCCAGGCCTGTTCAGACAGCATTCCTGGCCCTGAGCATACACCCCATCTGCTCCAGGGCCACATCATTCCAACTGCCTAGGCCAGTGCACACCTCAGCCCTAGTTCGAAGGTCGCTCAGCCCCACATGTGCTTGGTTGCTATCCCCACGTACACCTAGTATGCACACCATGCATTTCAGAGCCAATGGGTCATGACAGTAAGCCCAGAGCCCAAGGAACCCACTGGCCACTATTCCAGGAACAAGCTGTACAAGCCAGTGCACTCTGCGTCCCCTCTCTGCCTGCCATCTGCTTCATAGCCAAGTCATCCTGGCCAGTGTCCCTGCTCCTACAGCCTGTAGTCCTCCATTTCAGGGCCAGGCTGAATTGCATGGACAGGAGGGAGGTGGCGAAGGGCTTCTTTAACATAACACCTTCCATCATCATACTTGCCCATCCATGGCCAGGCTCGGTTAGACAGAGCACTGCCACACTGTCCACTGTCCGGAGCTTGACAGCGAGTTGGGCTTAGCCAATGATCCCACTCCCTTAGCAGGCAGTGTGCTTGCCAACCACTCCAGGGCTGGGCCCCTTTAGCTGGTGACCCTGCAGTCCCAGCCTGCACATCTTGAGTCCCCTGCCATGCAACATGCCCACTCTGCCTCCTTACCTGACCCTCCAGTGTCATCTCTGACACACCTAGCCTACCTGGAGGCTCCTCCAGGGCCAGAAGGGATCGGCCCCACCACACTCATTTCTAGCTTGCCTGCCCCCATAGCCTTGCTGCTGCTGCAGGGCAAAGTGGGCTAGTGTGGTAGGAAAATCAACAAGAAACATTGCAACAACCTATTTCTTTTCTCATGTAATAATGTTCATGTAGACAACTCTAGTTTGCAAAGCAGGGTTTATTTAAGAAGCAGAAGGAAGGTGGCCTGCAGTTCAGCAGGAGGGACTCCAAGGGAGCAAACACCCATGAAAAAGATGGAAATTGTGTCCATTCAGCACCATCTCAGGGAGGGGTTGACATGAGTCACCCCAAGGGCAGAGAGAAGAAAATTTTTTCACAATGGGCAGTAATGTCTGCTGCATCAACCAGAAATCAAAAGTTGAAATCTGTGTCTTCTTTCTCCCAATGTGGTGGGCTAGGCAGGCAGTTCAGGGTCATCAGTTTGGAAGCCACACCCCATCCCACTACCTGGATGTTTCTTCCTGCCCACCTGGTATGCGCACCTATCTGGAACCTGAGAGGGGCAGGTATTGCATTGTTGTGTAACCGCTCCCCTCAGAAGCCCCCACAGTGGGCTCAATGGGTAGGGCTCACTCTCTTGGTCACATGCTTCCATTGCTCTGGCACTCTGACTCTTGGTCTCCCAAGTACCTGGTTGGACTTAGGTCTCCAGGTAGCCCCTGAACATGGCCCATGTATGTGTGTATTCCTCACAATCTGTTTACTGCTCGAGTGGGACAGGAATGATGTTAATTCTAAGATGCTTTGTATTTCTAATTTGTGTACCTTCTGGAGTTCTGGGAGAGGTAAGGCCTAGCAGTAATGGAATGTGGACAGAGAAGCCAGGGAACGGTGGATGCCTGCAGTCCAAGCACCTCTCTCTTTTTTTTTTCCCCCTTGAATTGATTTTGTTTTTATCACAAAGTCAGATAGACAGAGAGGAGGAGAGACAGAGAAAGATCTTCTGTCTGATGATTCAAACCCAAGTGACCACAATGGCTGGTGCTGAACCAATCTGAAGCCAGGAGCCAGTAACTTTTCTCCAGTCTCACACACGGGAGCAGGATCCCAAGGTTTTCTTAGGCCACAAGCAGAGAGTTGGATGGGAATTAGGAATGCCGGGATTAGAACCGGTGTCCATATGGGATCCTGGAATGTTCAAGGCAAGGACTTTAGCTTCTAGGCCACCTGGCTGGGCTCCTGTGCCTCTCTTCAACAAGTGCAGCCCAGGGCCGGGCCCCTTCTGTTCACAATCCTATGGCTGGGGCCTGTTTGCTAAACAGCAAAGTTTAAGAAGGAGTCAAGCAAACCGACCATCCAGCCTGGGTCAGCTCTCCCTTCCTTCAGAGAGTGACCTCAATATCAGAGTTAGATGGGTTTTTATAAAATGAGTGAGTTGGCTGACCCCACCTAGGAACCAGGTGAGTTGGACAGCCACAGGAGGCTGCCATGTTTACAATGGGTGGACAATGGGTGGGCTATAGCACTGCAGGAGGCTGTCAGCTCTAGGCTGGCTCTGACAGGAACCCTAACACCCCTGTCCTCCATCTTGCTCCTCTGGAATAGGCTCACTCTCCCTGGGTACACAGCACATCTAGCATTCCCACCTTGGTTATTGCAGCAAACACAGGTCTTCAGAGCTGGCAAAGCCTGTGATTCTAGCCAGCCTGTCATGCCTCCCTCAGGCTTCTCCAGGCAATCTGCCTGCAGCTTGCTCTAGGGACACTGGCTTGGCCATAATAACATGCCCCACAACACACCCACCACATCAACCAGCCTTGGCACTGCCAGGTCAGATGAACCCAGGAGGCACTTTGCATGCCACAGCCTGCTTGTCAAACCCAACAAACAAATCTGAGTCTCAAGATACAATTAATAAAAATAGAAGAAGAAGAAGAAGAAGAAGAAGAAGAAGAAGAAGCAGAAGCTATTTTAGAACTTTCCGGAAAGTTGCCAATAACGCTGGGTAGTTCCATGCCAGTGCAAGAAGGGCCAACACAGTCTGATGGGCCACTCGGTGCTGTCCAGTCTGGATCTTTGTGATGTGCACATCTACATCAGGGAAGAAATACAAGTAACTGTCTTCCCATTCATTCAAGCCCTTTGGATCAATATAAACAAATGATAAAGAAGATAGTATTCATTTTTCCACTACTCAGAAGTTGTGTTGAAATTACGGTGCCCTGGGTCAAATTTACATCTTCAAACTGCCATCCCATATCAGAGCACCAGTTTGAGTCCTGGCTGCTCCATTTCTGATCCAACTCCCTGCTTATTGCACCTGGGAGACCTGGCTGAAGCACCTGGTTCCTAGCTTTAGCCTAGCCTAACCCTGAAAGACCTCTTTCCCTCTGTTACCATGTCTTTCAAATCAATCAATCTGCCATGCCTTCAGTGGAGGCTCCCTTGTTCCCTGTACTGTGACCTGCAGGAAGGTGCAGGTGCCCACCAGCATGGCCTGAGACAGGCAGAGAGGAGTGTGCAGCTGGCCCTGGGTCTAACTGTGTGCTGGGTCACAGCAGGCTGTGAGATGAAGTGACACAGGAAGTGGCACCAGGAGTCCATCTTGCAAGCACCAACAGAGTAAGGGGATGAGTCACCACATCCAGCCATGCATAGAGGCAGCAAAGGCAGGAACCACAGAGCAGAATCAGGAAACTACCCAGGGGCAGGTCCTGTCTCTCCCTGGATGGGATGCTGGAGTCTTCCAGAGGTAGGTCCTGGTTAGCCCTGGGTAGAAGGTTGGGGTCCTCCAGGGGTGAGTCCAGCTTCCCTGTGGGTTGTTTCCTGCCCCAGGAAGACCATTATTCTGATGGGGATGGGGCAGTGAGAAGGGAAAATGGCATAAGGCCCATGGAAGGCTCCAGCCCCTGACGCCAGTGGGTAGAAGCATGGTCCATCCCTGGAAAAACTGAATCCCTGAGTCAGGGGCAATCAGGATCTACCCCTGCAAGACTACAGCACTCAACATGGAAGAAGCCAAGCACCCAACCCCGTGGGGGAGAGGACATTCCCAAGATGACGATGACCCCAGCCCCCAACCAAAAGAAAGCAGAATCCATCCCTGAAGTGCGAGGGACGGACTTTCCCTGGAAGACCTCAGCCACCACCCTATGGGGGAAAGAAGACCCCCCACCAGGGAAGACCCTAGCCCCCAACCCATGGGAAATAGAGACACCTTTGAAAGACTCCAGCCTCTGACCCCCAGAGGAAGCAGGACCTGCCAATAGAAAAACCCAGCGGCAGACCTGGTTGGGGAAAGCTCCAGGAACACCTGGAAGACCTCAGCCCCAATCCAAGAGAAATAAGACCTACCCTTGGAACACTGAATCAGGTTGGCTCTAGAACAGCAGATGGGGCAGTGGGATGGTCATGCTCGGTGTGTATGGAGGGTTCGCGGGCCAAAAGGACCTGGCCCTGGAGCAGTGGATAAGCTGGTCATGGCAGATGCACTGTGGGTGAGGGCAAGCAGACCCGGCTCCAGAGCAGCAGGCCGGAGATTAACTTGATGCAGAATCCATATTGTTGGCCAAGCCTGCCTGATCCTGGAGCAGCTGTAGGGTGGTGGGAGGGTCGGTTAGAGGTGTGGGGACCCTGGCCGAGGCCCCAGGCCCTGGATCTGATGGTATGAGTGGAAGAATTTATTCGAATATCCTACCCTGGACTCTGCGCCATTACTTCTTTTTTTTTAAAAAAGATTTATTCATCTTATTACAGCCAGATATACAGAGAGGAGGAGAGACAGAGAGTAAGATCTTCCGTCCGATGATTCACTCCCCAAGTGAGCCACAATGGGCCGGTGCGCACCGATCTGAAGCCGGGAACCAGGAACCTCTTCTGGGTCACTCACGCAGGTGCAGTGTCCCAATGCATTGGGCCGTCCTCAACTGCTTTCCCAGGCCACAAGCAGGGAGCTGGATGGGAAGTGGAGCTGCCGGGATCAGAACCGGCGCCCATATGGGATCCCGGGGCTTTCAAGGCAAGGACTTTAGCCACTAGGCCACGCCGCTGGGCCCTGCACCATTACTTCTTCCTCAGAGCACAGAAAATTCGTGCCAGTCCAGCCATCCACCAATCAGATTTAACCTGGCATTCCACCTGAGAATCCCACCTCCAATCTTCCAGCCTCTTCCCCAAACCCGCCCGCTCACAAATCATCAATAGGTATTCACTTGCAGTTGCCAATCCCCTGGGGCCTGCCCTCAATCCCTCCCAATCATCACCCCCCACACTTGGCAGACCAAAAGGTCCCCAGGCATGGTTCTCTCTCTTCTTTGCTCTTCCTCTTCTTCCAGCCACCCTACCCCTCCTCCCTTTCCCCTTCCCCTCCATCCTGTTCCTTCCCCACTGGAATAAACCTCCTAAGATACCTTGTTGCGTCTGGTGTTTTCAGCTCATGGTAAAGAATCAGGTTGCGGGAATTAGCTGCGCATAATAACATCATAATATCATATAAACTAGAACTCAACCTTTTAAATAACCAACAATGCGTGTTTGGGGCTCTTGGAGCTCCATTTGAATAGGTCTGACACAAAAGCAGCCAGAATGACACTGGGTAAGCTCGCTTGGCCCTGGAGCCACCTGCAGGCAGTTTAGGAATGTGTGTGTGTGGAGGAGGGGGCGGAGAAGGGAGTTAGAAGGTGTTAGTGAGCTGCTTGGTGCTGGAGTGGATGGCGACGGGTGGGCAAGGGCTCAGGGGGGTGCAGTCCAAACTGCCCTGTCCTTGAAACAATGAGCTCGGGAGAGCCGGCCTGTCCTTGTAGCAGCCCACCAGTTGCCAGGGCGATGGACTGTGGCGGGCCCTGTACTTGCTAGTACATACAAGAATCTGGTCTGGGAACACCTCAAAGTTTCTTTTTGGGGTCCCCCAATCACAGTGGCGGACTCAGAACCCTAACCAAGAAAAGACAGTAGATAGAACAGATCAATTCACCACCTCAGCTATATGTTGGCAGCGAAATATGGGACAAATGGAGACTTTATGATGGACTATGTCAATCAGTGGATTCTCCAACAACCTCATGGTGCCTGGAGTGGAGAGATTGGCAGTGATTCATAACTGGTGAACTACCAAAACCACTTGAGCAGGCTCGGCGGCATGATCTAGTGGCTAAAGTCCTTGCCTTGAGCATGCCAGGATCCCATATGGGCACCAGTTCTAATCCCAGCAGCTCCACTTCCCATTTAGCTCCTGACTTGTGGCCTGGGAAAGCATTTGAGGATAGCCCAAAGATTTGGGACCCTGCACCCTAGTGGGAGATCTGGAAGAAGTTCCCGGTCCTGGCTAGGGATTGGTGAAGTACTGGCCGTTGTGGTCACTTGGGGAGTGAATCATTGGACAGAAGATCTTAATCTCTTTTTCTCCTTCTCTCTGTATATCTGACTTTGTAATAAAAATAAATGAATCTTAAAAAAAAAAACTTGAGCAAGGAGCTCAGAGCATGCCCCACATTGGGGACCTTGCATGGGTGGGAGACTGGGTGGGGCTTCTCCCTCAATATTCCCTTTACCTCAGATATATGAAGGAAATAATAGAGAAATAATAGGCTTACCCACTTCTCTGTAGCCCTTGTACCTTTTTATCCTAATTAACAATTTAAAGATTGTCAAAAATATAATTTAAAAAATTATATAAAAAAGATTGGTAGCTTTAAAAGTAAAAAGTCTTTTCTCTATGCTCTTTTTTTTATTAGACACATCTACTAATACAAACTGAGAGATCTCACTGTCAGGTCTTAGTGCGATAGTGTGGCAGTCACTTTCATGACTTGCTTACTAAGTTTTACAGACTGAGAGTGGAACTTTGCATTTTAAACACTTCCAGGCAACACTGACTAGATTTGTACTGGATTTTCATTTGCTTTAGGTAAACTACGCAGCCAAACATGGTTTAGATGTTCTTTTCAGTGTTTTATTTTTTTTAGTTGACAACTTCAAAAATCACAATTAAAAGACTTTGCTTTTTGAGTTTTATCACAATGGTGCTGTTTTGTCTTGGAATACTATTTTAGAAAAAAACTTAGTGGAAATGGTATTTTTGAATCTATGAGTGTTAAATCTAGCTCATAATTCTGGCAACATCATGTGATGCTAACTTGCGTATTACACACTTAAGAGACACAATCTCAAAGTTTCAACCTGTGATGTAATTTGATGAAAAGAAGGCGGGGAAAGATGACTGACCGTGGAAAGTTGGTATATCTGAGTGTGTAATGAGATAGGGACAGAATGAATCAGAGGAGAGAGCAGGAAGTGCAGAATTGCAAGGAAAAGTGTCCGGAATTCTGTGGGGTTTGGGGATGCGGGGGAGGGAACAACTTTCACCCAGGCAAGAGAGCACTGCGAGAAAAACCTCTCAAGACAGCAACGTGCAGCCTGAGGTGGTGGAAATGGGTACCAGGGCCAAACAGGGACTCAGTCAATACCTTGTGGTGGGCCCAACGCCTTGGCCTAGCGGCTAAAGTCCTCACCTTGAATGTGCCAGGATCCCATATGGGCGCCGGTTCTAATCTCGGCAGCTTCACTTCTCATCCAGCTCCCTGTCTGTGGTGAGGACGGCCAAAAGCTCCTGGCTTCAGATTGGCACTGCACTGGCCGTTGTGGTCACTTGGGGCGTGAATCATCAGACAGAAGATCTTCCCGTCTCTCCTCCTCTCTGTATATCCGACTTTGTAATGGAAATAAATAAAATCATTTTTTAAAGATTTACCCATTTTTATTTCAAAGTCAGATATACAGAGAGTAGGAGAGACAGAGAGGAAGCTCTTCCATCTCATGATTCACTCCCCAAGTGAGCCGCAACAACCGGTGCTGTGCTGATCCAAAGCCGGGAACCAGGAACCTCTTGCAGGTCTCCCACGCGGGTGCAGGGTTACAAAGCTTTGGGCCGTCCTCGACTGCTTTCTCAGGCCACAAGCAGGGAGCAGTATAGGACGGGAAGTGTAATTGCCGGGATTAGAACTGGCACCCATAGGGGATCCCGTGGCGTTCAAGGTGAGGACTTTAGCCGCTAGGCCACTGTGCAGGGCTCGGAAATAAATGAAATCGTAAAAAAAAAAAAAAAAAAAAAAAGAAAAACACCTTATGGCGAGTCACAAATCGATGCAGGGAAGACACCAGTGGGAATCCTGGCTGACCCATAAGAGATGGATGGAAGTAGAAGGACTCTTAGAACAGAACACAGATGGGATTTAAAAAAAAAAAAAAAAACGGCTCAGGTAGTGAAGGAATAAATATATATTGTCGTAATCTGATTCTTTTCTATTTTAGTTGCATTTTTAAAAAAGGATTTGCTTTTTTATTGGAAAGTTAGATATACAGAGAGGAGGAGAGTCAGAGAGAAAAATCTGTCTGATCATTCACTCCCCAAGTGGCCGCAACGTCCAGTGCTGCGCTGATCCGAGGCCAGGAGCCAGGAACTTCTTCAGGTCTCTCACACAGGTGCAGGGTCCCAAGAACTTGGACTGTCCTCGGCTGCTTTCCCAGGCCACATGCAGGGAGCTGGATGTTAAGTGGAGCTGCCGGGATTAAAACTGGTACCCATATGGGATCCCGGGGAGTTCAAGGGGAGGACCTTAGGCACTAGGCCATCGTGCAGGGCCCAAACCCATTTTTTTTTATGACAATACTTTGTAATTTTCCAAGGTCTCATTTCAACCAGCATTTGAGTCAGCACAAGGTCATTTATCCTTAGGTGCCTTTAAAATGTATTTATTTATTTGGAAAGAGTTAGGCAGAGACAGGAAAGGACAGAAACAGAGAGAAAGCTTCTATCTGGTGGTTCTTGCTCCCAAACAATTGAAATTCTCAGGGCTGGACAGGGCAAGGCCAGGAGCCAGGCCCTGATGAAATATTCCTCAAACTGCATTAACAATAGCTAGTATGAATATTTTTAACTGTTAATAGTCAGTATCAGTGGTTACATTTTATGCTTTTATTTGAGTGAAACAATTTATTACTAAACAATTTTCTTCAAAGAAAGCATATTTACTAGGTTATTTCAGAAGCTAATAGGAACCAATATGACGTCTTGGATGCAAGGACCCAGCCTGTGTGTGTCTATGTGTGACTGACGTTCCAAGGGTGGGGTGTGGAGGGTGGAGTGCCCTGCCTTGAGTGCTCACCCAGCCAGGCTTCCTAAGGGACCCTGGACAACAGAGAATATTGGATAATGCAACACTGGGCTCAGCACTGAGTGACCCCTGTCACAAGCTTTGATTGGGTACAAGCACTGGTTTCTGCACTGGGAACAAGCAAACAGGGTGCCAGAGCAGCAATGATTCAGCTGTTTGTCTTGGCCTGTGAAAACATCACACCAAGGGCCCAGTGCAGAAGCCCAGGGGCTAAAAGTCCTTGCCTTGCAAGCACCAGGATCCCATATGGGCGTGGTTTCGTGTCTCCACAGCCCCACTTGCCATCCAGCTCCCTGGTCCTGGCCTGGGAAAGCAGTCAAGGCCAGTCCAAAGCCTTGGGACCCTGCACCTGTGTGGGAGACATGAGAGGTGCTCGTGCCTCCTGGCTTCAGATGGGATCAGCTGGGGTGGTTGCAGCTGCTTTGGGAGTGAATGATCAGACAGAAGATCTTCCAGTCTCTCCTCTCTGTACATCTGCCATTCAAGAAAAATAAGTAAATCTTAAAAAAGAGAAAAATTCTCACTTTCCTATAGCCCTTGAACCTTTTTACCCTAATTAACTATGTAAAGATTGTCAAAACTATAATAATATTAATAGAAACATTCCCCAGTATATTAAAGAAAGAGGTATAAATTCAATGTGGTGGGCACAAAAGATCACCACAGAGCCCTTGGCACTTGTTTTCTGTTTAGTCCACATTTTCTTTCTGTGTTCAGTAGAATGGCCTTGTCCCTGCTGCCTCGGAGGAAGCGCATCTCCCCAGGTCCGCTGTGCAGGCTGTCCTCCAGGTGACCAACGTGTGAGCCTGTTGTTCTGGGAGGTCTTCAGGTAAGCCTGCTCTCCTTCAGTGCGTTGATGGTCCCGTAATGGGGTGATAGACGCTGGGAGCATTTCCTGGTGTCACCTCATAGATTGGAGTGTACTGGGTGGGATTCAAACTTCACCCCAGGGCTGAAGAGGGAACTGAACCTAGATGATAGGTGGAGAAGGGTGGAAACTTGAACTTCAGTCTAAATCATGGGATTATCAAAATGACTCCATGCAAGCCCTTCCCAGGTGATCTGATTATGTTAATAGGCTCCAGGGAACACATTCCAATCCAAGAGTTCACTGTTGACAGGCGCTGGGGGTTTCTCAAATGAACTCACAGGGCAATATCTGTTTCTATACAAACTACCTCAAGGTGGAAAATACCAGGGATGGGGATGAAGCTATTCCCACCACAGGGATGAAAGGCATAAACAGATGCAGGGAGTGGGACACCCCTGGGTCTGCTTTGGATGGTGTCTAAGAATGACCAATCAGAAGAACGACTGCGTGTGGGCTGAGTCTAGCAGTCAGTTAGGCTGTCAGTTGACGGGAAGTACCGCCCCTTCCGATAAGCCCTGCCCACCTCAGGTACTTAAGGCCCTTGCCAAGGCAATGAGCTGGGATTCTCTCTGAGGAAAGTGAACTGCACAGCAGGTTTCTGTGCTGCGCAGCTTCCCAGAGCATCCTGCGAGCATCCTGCGACTTTGAATCGTGACACGGAGTGACAGAGCACTTGGGTGAGGGTGAGTGGGCCTGTCTTTTGTGTTCTGGATATTCCCGTGTTTTTGAGAGAGGCTCTCCAGTAAGCCTCAAAAACATAACAACACACACGAAACCACACCCAAACACACAAGCAACACACACACACACACACAAGCAACACACACACATACACAGCCTCCCTTTTATCTCACCACAGCCCCAACCCTGTAGCCTCAGGGTCAAAGTCCTATTGGCGCCCCTTACTTGTAGATTTGAACACAGGCCAGGGAATTGCAGCTTACTTCCTGTAACAATGTCTTTCTCAATGAAAACTAGGGATCACTCTAGTTTTTCTGAAGGGTCCTCCAGACCTGACTCCCCAGATATTAGACCACAATCGACAAGAGGATTTTTTGAGTATCCCAGTGATGCCATCACTGTGCGAACACCCCCCACAGGGAGCCCCAAACTAGACGCCAATTCCCTAATGGCTTCACGCCACCCATCATTGTCACCAACACGACCATGCGCATCGATGTATAATACTTCATTTTCTGGCATCTCCTCCCCGAGGACAACCAATTGTGCATTTTCATTCTGTGGCCATTCTGTGGCACCTGACTACTCCCCAACTATGCCCACACCCCTTCAGCCTGTGTCAGACAACCCACGCCATAGGATTCCTGCCAACTCAGGGAACTTAAGATCTCCCAGCCCCATGTGCCTCACTCTGTCTTCCATCTCATCTTGCTCCTTGAGTAGCAGTTGTATCATTGTAGGGGAGTCAGCCCCCCTGAATGAGGGAGCTCCTAGTGTGGCAGGAAATTCACCCTGTTCCTCCCCCATGAACCCTCTCCCACCACTGTCTCCTCTGTCTCCCAGCTACTTGCCTACCGTCCTGAGATTTCTCCGTCAGGACACCAACCAGAGGCAGTTCTTCCTCGAGGAGAGGCCAGGCTTAGTGGGAGCAGTAGATTTGGCCCTCACATCTGCCAGGGAGGAGGAGACTGGGGTTCTATCTGAATGTTCTTCTGAGGGCACACTAGAGCCTGACTCCCTAGTGTTTACTTCTGCCTCCTCTCACTATGCCCCCTCGTGTTCCGGTGTCCCATCTTCTTTGGAACCCCGATGTTCCTCTCCTATTGCTCGTGGTCCATCACTGCCATCCCTCCTTCTCTCTCACATTTCACACTGCTCTACCCCAAATGACTGTATGTTTGAGGAGAAGTTTGCTCTCCTGTCTCAGGGACCTGATCTTTTCTCAGGCTTTTCAGATGCTTCTTCCACCATCACCACTGTCCCAGCACTCCCAAACCTTAACCTCCTTGCTGTTTCAACTAGCTACACCCCAAGAATCCACAGATTTCCACCTGAGTCAGACCACCAGTTTCAGGGATCTGCTTGTGAGTCAGGGCCTTCAAGGTCTCCCTGTCCTGTGTCCCTCAGTGTCTCTTCTATCTCATCCTCTTCATTGCCCACCAACATGACAGATGAGGGGGAGTCAGCCCTCCAGACTCAGGGAATTTCTGGTGTTTCCAGAACTTCACAATGTTCCTCTCCCCCGACTGTCATTGCATCATATCCATCTCTCCGGCTTTCCTCAAACTCCTCTTGCACTTCCCCCACTGGCCCCACAATTCTGGGTGAGTCAGCCCTACTGAACTCAAGGAGACTCAGTCCCGCAGGATTTTTAGGGGCCTCCTCCTCATTGTCTGCCCTCATGTCTCCAGCTCTCAGAGAATCTTCCATGTCCATAAGCAACTCCCCAAGTGACCCCATGTGGACCATGGCTTTCAATCTCCAGGCACAGGCTGCACTCTCCTCTCCTCATTTCCCAAGGGAGACTGCCCACCTGACAGGGCCAATACCTGCACCCCTGCAGGCCACTCTCACTTGCTTTGCCACATCCACTCCTTCTTACCCCCGAGTCCCTGGAGACTCTGCCATGCCCCACCTTGATGCTCAGATTCATCCATCTCATGGATTGCTTCCTGAAAGAGCCACACACACCCACAACCCCAGTCCCAGTCTTCCCTGCAACAGAGACCATTTCAGTGGTCGCCCTCACACTCACAGCTGCCCCTCCACTTGCTACTGTCATAGGGTGGCTCGCAGAAGAAGTGCTGGTAAAAGGCACCCTCATCACCCTGGCCGGTATGCTCCTTGAACACCCAGGGTCATCTCCCTAGTCAATGGCTGCCAGTGCCCATGCAGCCAGCAAACCCCAGCTGCCTTCATGCCTGCAGGCTACCCTGTCAGTGTCATGGCTGGCTTTACCCTCTTTGGCTGGCACTGACACTGAAGGGGGAGCTCCAGCAGAAGATCTCTGCTTGAGAAAGGTAATCCTGTCCCCACTTACCATGCTTCTTGCATTTACATAATGTATCTTTCCTTTCTGGCTTCAGCAGAAATGACAGGTTTCACAACATTCCCATCCTGTTCTTGCTGTCATTGGGCAAGACTCTATTGGGTCCTGTGGTGTGATCATGTTAAGTTCTGTTTTGAATTACACCTGTGCCAGGTGACTAGTACTGTTGGGGTTCTCATGGATGATTTTTGTGTAAATGGATGAGGAAGTCTGTGCATTGGTTTTCTCTGTACAGACTTATACCGTCTTGCAGTTTTTGTCTTTTATGATTTGGATATGTTAGATTCATTGAGTTTATGATGCTAAACCCACTTTGAAATTGGAGGTCATATCCTAGAAGGTCTTGTTTTACCTCTGCATGCTGTACAGAGGAGCGCTACACACTGATTACAATTTGGAAGTCCTGATTGCCAGCAGTGCAGAGGAGCTCATGCTGAAAGACCTCTCAACCCCAAACTACAGAAACATGTGGTGTATATGTTGGCATGATTACAGAGAAAGATACCCATCCCTCTCTAAGGTCTGGCTATCTAAGTATCCATCTTGAAATTCCTTCAGAGTAGAATGAGTTTTTCATCTCAGAATCAAGGAGAAATGATGGAATAAGGCACAACATGCAAATTTGTTTTCTGAATAATTAAGTGAGAACTTAATAATTTAACTTTTGCATATGAACAACCTAGGAAAACTGACCAAAGTGTCCGATGTTTTCTACAGATTTTAAGACTTGAGTACATGTATGAGAAACACATATCTTATATTTATGCATTTGAATGATATATGCACTAAGAGTAAAAAATGATAAATCAACATGGTTATATTTTCAGTTATGAATTTTATCAAACAAATGTAGAAGCTAGATTGGATTTGATATTGAATGTGTAATACCAGAGTATATTGTTTCCCCAGTAAACTAGAGCACAAATGTGTCAATGACCTAAAAACATTTTGATTTCTTCCTACCATATTCCAAAATAGCCTATATGTCACATGAATTACAAACATATTGAGCTATGTAGCAGTTTTAACTTATGAGTGCTCTTTTTTCAGCCAATTAGAACGTGTTCTTTCAATAAATTTTATCTTGTAGAAACACAGTAAGCATACATACAATACACATGATATGACAGAACAAGTAATTTTTGTAGTATATTTTTAAGCCTTTAGTTCTTTAGCTGATGTTTTAAAATGACCACCGGTTGACACTGATTTTATTAATGTGAATTAGCCCTATTTAAGTTGTTGTGCATTTTGAAGGAGAGTACAAAACTGTAATTCACAAACACTTTAAGCAGCCATGACTGAAGCATAAACTCATGAACCAACAACAGGAGGGAAGCGTTGACTCCATAGAGCATTTTGAACGCAGCTGTAGGCTTTTAAAGCCACTTGCAGTTTTTTTACCTCAGGGCCTTTTTTTTTTTTTATTAAGACAATAACTAAACCTGAGAGCAATGCATGATTGTCAGACTTTTTGACATTTGGACATTTGTATCAGAATATTTCATATTAGTATAAGTTAAAATGTGCCCCCCACCTGGCATCTGGGCAGTACCTTTGGTATAATCCCAACTGCCTCTTTGTGAAGTTTCTCAACAGGCTGGGAAATACAGCCTTGGGTTGTATTTGGCCTTGTTTTACAACTTTTGTTGAAGTTTGATTGCAAACTTTGTGATTTTTTTCTGACTAGCTTGTATAATATTTTTAGTTGTCTTAAACTGAATAGAATTATTTTGAAAATATTCAGTTATTTGAAAGAGAGAGATTTCTCCCATAGGTTGGTTCACTCTTCAGAGCTACTCCTAGCCGGGCGCAGGGGTGTTAGGGACTCATGGGTTGGATCGTGCCTGGCTGCCTCCCAGAGGGCACATTAGCAGGAAGCTAGAATTAGACCTGCACCAGGAGCACACCCAGTTCCTCTGATTTGGATGCACATATCAAAGGGCACTGTAACTTCTGTGCCAAATGCCTACCATTGCTCCTACCCTCACATTAGCCAAATGCATACATGTTTGTCATGCTATTGGTAGTGACTTTTCCATGCAATGAATGTGCTTGCCTTTTGCCAGTCAGGGCATTGTATTTCTCTTCTTTTCTTTTCTTTTTTAAGATTTATTTATTTTTATTACAAAGTCGGATATACACAGAGTAGAAGTAGACAGAGAGGAGGATCTTCCATCCGATGATTCACTTCCCAAGTGGCCTTGGGTGCAGGGTCCCAAAGCTTTGGGCCATCCTTGACTGCTTTCCCGGGCCACAAGCAGGGAGCTGGATGGGAAGTGGAGCTGCTGGGATTAGAACTGGTGCCCATAGGGTATCCTGGCATGTTCAAGGCAAGGACTTTAGCCGCTAGGCCATGCCACCGGGCCCGTGCATTGTATTTCTTTAAAGGTGATCTGTCAGCTTTTGAATTTGTTTTGTAAATGCAGTCTTTATCTGCACTTGTGGAAAATATTTACATTTATCTTGCTTTTTTCTGAGTTGTTCTCTACTATGTTTAAACCGTCATGTCCATTTAATACATTTGATTGATTGTTTTGGTGATTTCATTTTTTTTCTAAAACATAATGTTTGCAAAAATTGTCCTACATTTCTGTACTTTTATTTGAAATATCATATTTATTTAAAGCTTTATTCATAGCAAATTAGTGGGTTTTGGCTATCCAACAAAAAAGGCCTAGATAAAGCATAAAAGATTGTCTTTTTTCATTATTATTTTTGATGATGTTGACAGAGTTGATCAGGGTGGAAAGGATCAACTGTTATGGGAAAGTGGATGATACCATTGTTTCCAGATTTTCTTTTTCTTCTTGCTGCATCTGGCAGTAGGAAGCAGACCACGGGAGAAGCCACACCCAGCCTCCCAAATGCCCCAGAACCCAGGGATGGGTAGCAGCCACCGTATGTCAACCAAGGGTCCCTGATGGGGTGTGATGTTCTAGGCAAACATCCCTTCATACCTTGTCTCAAAAATGCTCTAGGTAAAACCAACTCATCCATGCCACATGCAAAAGAACTTTTTGAACTCAAGTCTCACATCAATCATGAAGCAAAGCATATTTCTTTTCTTAAAATATATTTTTCTTTGATTTTTAGATTATATGGTACAGTTTCATACAGGCTGTGATTATCCTCTGCCAAACTCCCACCTCCCGACAGATTTCCCCCATTTTACTACAATGGTGTAGTCCTTCAGAAGGAATCATAACTCTTTTTTTTTTTATTTTGCATTATGTGACAGTTTCATAGGCTCTGGGGTTCCCCCCTCCCCCTCCCCAAGGAATCATAATTCTATCAGTCTCTTATTTAAGTGCACCCCGACATTGTTGGTACAGGCAATGTCAGACAGCCCAGCATCTCATTGTCTACACATGTCCAACAGTTTCGTTAGGAATCCATCTCTCCTCTGGAAGCAGGGATGCATGGTTACTCAGGGGCATGTTTTTTTCATGGCGCTATTATTTGTTGTTGTTGTTGTGGCTGGTGTTCTAGCTCATAGCAATTGTTGACTTGTTTCATGACTTCTCAATTATGGAAATGTATAGTGATGGAGTACTGCGCTCTACCATATCCAGATGTGGGGGTATAATGCAAAGTAAATTTCAACCCATGATTTCCGGTTGGTTGTGGCTGTATTGCTTAGGCTCCTCCCATGGTATTTTTGGTAGATAGGTTGGGTGTTTCTCAGTTCAGATCCTTTCACGTGTAGGCTCGTCAACTGTCAGAGTAAGGTCATAGCTCTTCTGCAGCTCAGTATTTGCTAAGTGAGTGCTTTATAATAGTGTTCAAACAGTTGTTTTCAGAAGGTATCACCTTTTTTTAAACTTTCTGAAAAATGATGAAAATCTCAGTTTGGAAACATTTTATTGAGACATTGATTAAAAGTTATGAAAATGATCCCTTCATTTAAATACATTAACATACCACAAAGCAGCCTCTTACAAACTCCAGAGATCTGTGCGTGTGTTCCCTAATATTTAGATCTCATCAGAGCTTGCTAAACATGACCCCAGCAATCTGAAACAGTCATCAAGGACTTTTATTTTAGAAAGAGGCAGCTCTGGACTGAAATACAATTAAAAAAAAATACTGAATTAGGTATTTGTGGAAGCACTATGTTTGCTTCAGTAAACATAAAAGAAATAGCAGCACTTGGTCAAGTTAGTTTTCAATTTTAGAAAACTAACACTTTAACAATATTCTTTACACTCTACCATGCTGCTGAGTGTAATAATATTCATACTATCGGGCCTGGCGCTGTGGCCTAGCAGCTAAAGTCCTTGCCTTGAAAGCCCCGGGATCCCATACGGGTGCCCGTTCTAATCCCGGCAGCTCCACTTCCCATCCAGCTCCCTGCTTGTGGCCTGGGAAAGCAGTTGAGGACGGCCCAATGCATTGGGACACTGCACCCGCGTGGGAGACTCGGAAGAGGTTCCTGGTTCCCGGCTTTGGATCGGCACGCATCGGCCCGTTGCGGCTCACTTGGGGAGTGAATCATCGGACAGAAGATCTTCTTCTGTCTCTCCTCCTCTGTGTATTCTGACTGTAATAAAATGAATAAATCTTTTTAAAAAAATTCATATTATCACCCATGGGCCAAGCTCCTCCTCCCACTTCCCCACCAGCACCAGAGTCTGGAACCAGGGGACTGGCCCGCCCCTCCCCCACTCCTGCTCCTGCTTTATCCCTGTCCTGCCCTGCTGTTTTAACCTTTTTTTTTTCTCCCAGGGAGGTGTGTTAGGGGGGTAAAGTAATGAACATCTCTAAAGGAGGGGAAAAGAGAAGAGCAAAAAGCCTGAGGGAAAAAAAATCCTAACTTAGAACGAGTTCACAGCAATAAGCATTTTTTTAAATGATTTTTTTTTTACTTTTATTGGAAAGTCAGATATACAGAGAGGAGGAGAGACAGGAAGATATTCCATCTGATGATTCACTCCCCAAGTGACTGCAGTGGCAACAGCCGGTGCTGTACCAATCTGAAGCCAGGAGCCAGGAACCTCCTCCAGCTCTCCCACGTGGATACAGCATCCCAAATCTTTGGGCCATTCTCTACTACCTTCTCAGGCCACAAGTAGAAACCTTGATGGGAAATGAAGCTGCTGGAATTAGAACTGGCACCCATATGGGATCCTGGCACATTCAGGGCAAGGACCTTAGCTGCTAGGCCATGCTCCCTGGACCAGCAATAAGCTTTTTCTCTCAAAATTTTGAATTGACCTGGGTTAACGTAACATTTCAGTTACTAATTTCAAGCAAGGATTACATTGCTGAGCTTGGTCCCAAAATGTGTGTGTGTGTGTGTGTGTGTGTGTGTGTGTGTGTGTGTGTGTGTGTGTTTGTGTGGTGCCACACAGAGTGTGTCTCAACATTTATCTTTTGAAAAAGTTTGAAATTGTCATCATGTGTTTTTTTTATTATTTATTATTTTTAATTCATTAATTATATTGTATTATGTGACACAGTTTCATAGGTACTTGGATTCTCCCCACCCCTCCCCAAGCCCTCCCACCATGGTGGATTCCTCCATCTTGTTGCATAACCACAGATCAAGTTCAGTTGAGATTCCCCCATTGCAAGCATCCAGCATTGCAAGAGTCCAGCATCTTATTGTCAGTCAAGTTCAACGGCTTCTTAGGGAGACACTCTCTGGTCTGAAGACAGAGCCAGCAGAGTATCATCCCAATCAATTAAAAGCTCCAACATACCATCAGCAAAAATTTACATCATTATGGAATTAATTGACATAATAATGAGTAACCAATATGTTAAAAGTAAATGCAAGTTCTTAACCACCTTCTGTGACCACCTTATTGACATTTCAATTTTAGTTTATACTCAACATATAACATACATAACATAACTTGTTATACATAACATCGTGTCATCTTAAATTAAGGCAAACATGTGGTATTTAACCTTTTGGGATTGGTTCATTTCCCTTAGCATTATGGTTTCCAGTTTGGCCCATTTGGCCACAAAGAACTGCATTTTGTTTTTTTAAATAGCTGAGTAGTATTCCATGGAGTAGATGAACCATAGCTTTCTTATCCAATCCTCTGTTGATGGGCATTTTGGCTGCTTCCATGTTTTTGCAATTACTGATTGTGCTGCTATGAACATAGGAGTGCATGTTGGTTTCTCATGAAACAAGTGTTCTGGATATATTACTAGGAGTGCTATTATCTGTGTTATTATCTGTGTTTTTTGATCAAAACATGTTTTTGATCTTGTTAATTAACTTTTAGAGTTCTTGTTGAGCGTTCTTTCCTTGTTTCAAATATACAGTTGACTTCACACGTTTGGTAAATGTTTTTAGAGTTTTCATTTGACAGTTTTCACTTGACAATGTTATGTGATTAATCTGGTATTTCCCACCGCTTTCTTCACCCCTCCTCTTGTCTCTCTCTCTGACACTGAGGACTCAGAGTGCACAGTTTGATCTCCAGACCTTAACAGTGTGGCTAACTTATTTCCTCATGGACATCACCTTAAAACTGTCAGGATGTGTGCATGACTACAAATTTCTAACTCAGTGCATTTAAGAATTTAGGGATAAAATTGAACATCCCCTGGGCCGACACCCCAAGACTGCCTCTGTGGCCCACTTCAATCAGGGCCCAGGGGAAGAGTAGTGAGCTAGACAACAGGAGGCCTATTAATGTGGCTTTATCCAGTAACCTGTTCTCAGGGAGACCCAGCAAGGCCAGTTCACCCTCAAGTCGCACCTGCTTGCAACTTGGGAGGCCAGAAGACTGGGCAACCAGCTACCAATCATAGAAGTGGCTTTCAAAGCATCTTGTCAGCTCTGCCAAGAGCCAGGCCACTAGGAATGGGACTTTCCTGGGGGTCAAAAAATCCCCGGGTCAGGACCATGGTTGGCCACCAGCTAGAAAGCCCTTCACTCTGCCCAGCCCCCAAAGTGTTCATTGCCTTGGAGAAACAGGCTACAGTCAACAGCATCACAGATAAAGCTGTATATTCCATCCAGAGTCACCATCTGTTCTGTATCAGCCTCTCTTTCAAGGCCAGCTCTCCTCTCTGTCCAGCCAGGTAACGGGAGTCAACGGGAGGTCTCTCCATGGAGTTTCACACTTCCTTTATGTCATCTCTTCCAGCACCCCACATGAAGAGATAGATGGTCCTCAGCCTCTCACATGCCTAACCAACTTCAGAATTTTCCTGGGTGCATCTAGATTTAAAACTCGAGTGCACATGTGTGTGAGAAATCAGAATCAGTGTTTGCTAGCTCTTTCTGTAGCCTTGAACGTCACTGTCAACTGGAACTCTGGCCTTACCATAGGCCCTTACTTTGCTCCTGCTAAGCTCAGAAAGACCAAAGCAATCACCCTAGCTCTTGCTGGCAGCCAGAGTCCCCAAGAGCAGGAGGAGAAAAAGAGCATAGGACCAACAGCAGGCTGGTTTATCTCCACTAGAATATGGTCAGAAACGTTTCTCTTTCCTACAACCATATATGTTATTTTGTTGCTTCTTTCTATATCTTGTTTCTTTCTTAAAGACTTAATTGGACAGTCTTCACCAGTCGTTCACACATGCTGCAGCCCAAGTCTCCCCACTAAGGTCATACAACAAAAGACTGGGATGTTGGGGCTGAGTACAAGTGACCGTAGCTCCCTGCCAAAGCCAAATAGACACTCCATCCAAAGACGATGGGAATGCAGAGTCTGCTCGGAAGGTCAACACTTGCCACAATGATCCATCTGCCAGCACAGAGGCACCGTGAAAAGCTCCTCAAGACCCACCCTCAGGCACTCCATATTCCAGCGAGCTTCAGGAGGAACTCCAGCCATCCTTTCAAAGGGACTTTTGATGAATAACCCCTCCCTTCACTCTTGTGTCACCACTCAATGTCTAGCCAAACCATTAATCAGTTTGTTTTGCAGGGCTAGCAACCTCCTATTCTTCCCCCACCAAACTGAAACCACCACCAAGAGAACACCATGCCCAAACTCGGCTTGAAGAATCAAATGGGAGAAATGTCCCCGACTCCTACTGGTCTCCAGTCACCTGACCACAGTCTTTGTGGACTGTGGATGGCAGCTCAATGTGGGACCCTGACAGTTGCTGCTACTTTTCATTGAATACCTGGACATCACTCTGACCCAATCACCACCACTCAATCCAGCCTCCTTTCTGCCATCTCCTAAGGAGCCACTCACTACACACTCCTGTCTCAAATTACTGATTTTTATTGGTCTCCTAGGGACAGCCTACAGGATAAACTTCTCCCATCACCTGATCTCACACTCTTTGTGGATGGCAGTTCAGTGTGAAGGCCTGATGAACATCACTGTGTGACCTATGTGACAGTGACCTTGGACTCCATGCTTGAAGTACAGTGTCTCTCCCGAGGAACACCTCCCCAAAAGACTAAACTGTATGCACTGATTTGGGCATTAACATTAGCTCAGGGAAAACGAGTCAATATCTACACTAACTCCAAGCATGCTTTTCTCATTGCTCACTCACACTCAGCTATCTGGCAGGAGAGAGGATTCCTCCCCACCAAGGGTAATCCTATTGTTAATGCCTCTTTGATGTACAGATTTTCCCAAGTTCTCTGTCTCCAAACACAAGAGATAATTCTTCACTGCCGGGGACACCAGTCTTCAATGTACCCAGTGACACAAGGCAACAAGAAGGCTGACCAAACTGCAAGGCGTCTGGCAAACCCAAGAGCAAGTGCCCCCATAATCTTCCTTTCTACCTCCCTTAAGCCTACCTATTCTCAACAGAAGCGACAGGACCTGCTCACTTCTGGTGCCCAGGAACATCAGAGGGCTGGATCTTCACGAGCAACAAGATAGTACTATCTTCTCATGCTGCCCTGCCCCTCCTCGCTGATATCCACAATTCTCTGCATGTGGGGCCTGACTCCTTATTCCGGTTTCTTACCCCATTATTCTCGTGCCCTAATATGCATGAACTTTTCAAACTGATCCATGCTTCATGCCCAACTTGCTCCATATTCTCCTCACAGGGAGCATCTAAACCAAGGGCACCCACTCAAAAACTTAGAGGTGATCAACCTGGGGAGGACTGGTAAATAGATTTCACCCATATACTGACACAGAAGAAACTCATTACCCTAATTAAAAACATGACTCCTTTTCCGGTTGGGTAGCAGCATTTCCAATGGCCAAGGAGACATCAGCAATGGTGACAGAAACCCTACTTAACAACATCATACCCAGGATTGGTTTGTCTCTGTCCATCCAGTGTGCCAATGGGCCTGCTTTCATCTCACAGGTCACCCAACAGGTGTCAGAGGCCATACCCATCACCTGGAGCTCAGATCCTCATGGGTGGATTGATTCCCCGGGGCTCTAATATACATCAGGGTCAGCCCTCGCAAGCCCCTTGGATGGAGCCCATTTGAGCTGATGTATGGCTGACCCTTCCTGGTTACCCACCAGCTCCCTACAAAGTCTCCTCCCTTGGCTAACTGTTTCCCTTCTCTGACTCTGATTCTCAAGCTTCTCCAAGAACATGAAGACCTGTGTCTCCTGTGTCCTGACCCGAATGTGTCAGTGGACCCGGATGCCCTTCCTCTCCAACCCGGAGACTCAGTTCTACTCAAGACTCTTCTCCCAGACCACTTTAGCCACAGTGGACCAGGCCTCACATGGTGATCCTTACCACGCACACTGTGGCCAAGCTTCTTGGTCACACCTCCTGGTGCCATTGTTCCCATCTAAAACCTTTCCAAACCTCTACCTCATCTCAGTGGAAGGTGCAACAGACAGGGCCTACCACACTAACCTTTCAATGCCAAAGTGCCTCTCCTGCCTCTGACCCTATTCCTAATAATTCTCTACCTCACGTTAACCAAACAGACAAAATAATTCGCATAATTCAAGCAGCAACTTCAGTCTCAACATTGGCGATACACACTAATGTCATGCCTTTTTCAAATACTCGTTCTGCTAGTAATTATATGTCTCTTATGAACTATTCCCCTTGTTTTCCGAGGTTCTTTCAGAAGAAAATCCATAAAGCCCCAGGGATGCCTTCAACTAGATGCTGCTCCACCCCTACACTCTGGTGGCCCTGGAGCCTCTTCCAGACCTCACACAGAGACAACGACCCCCTTCAGCAGGAAGCAGCCAGATCAACTTGTTCGCCCTCTTTCCTATTACCAAGAGACTGGAATGATGGCTACCAAGGTGGACGGAGATGGAAGAAGTTTGTCTCCAACCAAACCCGGAATGAATGGTGGAATTCTGGCGGGCCCCTCAGGCACTGAGACCACCGTTGCACCAATGAGGGACACAGACCCATATTCCCCCACCAATAAGGCCGAGGCGACCCCCATTTCAGCTTCCATCTGAAGGAGAGTTTAAAAGGGCCCCTTCCCCGTCTCTTCCATGCTCTTCTTCCTCTGTAGCCCACACCTTCCTCTCTGTCCTTTCTGCTGCATGGGGAAGGGAAGCCCGTGAAATAAAGGCCATCTAAATTCTTTTCGTATATTTGGCTGAGTTATTCTTTCCCTGGTGGTCAGCGAATCTAACATTTGGCAAGCGGCGAATCCAACAATAATTGATGCATGGATACACTCAACTGAAATCTTTAGCATTAGTATTTTTTTAAGATTTATTCATTTTATTACAGCCAGATATACAGAGAGGAGGAGAGACAGCGAGGAAGATCTTCTGTCCGATGATTCACTCCCCAAGTGAGCCGCAACGGGCCGATGTGCGCCGATCCAAAGCCGGGAACCTGGAACCTCTTCCGGGTCTCCCACATGGGTGCAGGGTCCCAATGCATTGGGCCATTCTCAACTGCTCTCCCAGGCCACAACCAGGAAGCTGGATGGGAAGTGGAGCTGCCGGGATTAGAACGGGCACCCATATAGGATCCCGGGGCTTTCAAGGCGAGGACTTTAGCCACTAGGCCACACCGCTGGGCCCTAGCATTAATATTTTTAAGATTTATTTTATTTTTATTGCAAAGTCAGATATACAGAGAGAGGAGAGACAGACAAGAAGATCTTCCGTCCGTGGATCACTCCAACAGTGACCGCAACATCCAGTGCTGCGTGGATCTGAAGTCAGGATTCCTCCAGGTCTCTTGCATGGGTGCAGGGTTCCAAGGCTTGGGACCATCCTCGACTGCTTTCCCAAGTCCGAAGCAGTGAGCTAAAAGGGTAGTGAAGCTGCCCGTGTTAGAATCGGTGCCCATAAGGAATCCTGGAACATTCAAGGCGAGGACTTTAGCAGCTAGGCCATCGCACTTGGGCCAGCATTATTCTTCATATAAATAGTTTTGTAATATCCAATAAAACCATGTTTTTCCTACATGAGCTAAATATTTTGTTAGCGGGATAACAAAATCACTAAAATGAGAGCTATTTTTACATTAACTTAAGGAAATTCATTTATTTAACTGGTTAGGATTTTGACTTTAGTAACTGCATGCAATTTGTCAGTAGGCTTGTGAGGTTTTTTTTTTTTTTTTTTTTTTTTTTGATGGTCAAAGCCGTAGTTTATTAGTAGCATCAGACTTTATACACTGAGCGTCATATAGGATAAGGGAGGAAGTGCTGAGCTTATCAACAAAACCATTAATGCTTGTTTGGAATTCCTTTTGTCTTGTATATTCCACCAAGTGTTCTCATATACATATGCAGATGATATCCAATAAGGTATACAAAAGGTAGCCATTTGGTTATACTTCTCCAAATATTATCCAACCAACTATAATCCTGTGCTCACTGACCTTTTAGGGTCACAATGTCCTCCTACAAATCCCCCTTCTGTGTTTTGTAAAATTAGGCCTGAATGATGTATGTAGGAGAAACATGCTCTTGGGCGAGCAGAAAAATGGGGAGAAACAATATTATTTAACCAAAATCAGAGTGGCACAGGAACAGTGTAAAGACCAACATTGACATACATAGCAGCTGAGTTCAAACATAACATCAAAGTTCTTTACAGTTACATCTTCTTTAGCATTAACAGTTGGCTTGTGAGTTTTATAGGTTGCATTTTTAAACGGTTACACTGACAGTTCAACATTATAGGACTAGCACTAGTTCTTCCATGAATTTCAAATTTATGTTTGGCAAGCAACAGGAAACTAATCCATGTACAGTGTTGATTCTGAAATAGAATTTCAGACATGGTGTATTTTCCGAATTTAGTAGCATTCATGTGGAAGTCACTTTTATTGAAAATAGAGTCCAGCTACTAGGCCTGAAGCTCAGATAGCTCGGCCTTGTGTGGGGAGGGGGTGTGGTGGCCTGCAGGATATGTTAGGGGCTGGGAAGAACAGGACACCAGCTTGGCCTCAGGGAGAAAGGGGTGTTGGAGGCCATGCTCTGGGAGGGGCTGGGGAGGAGTGCCAGCCTCAGATCCAGCCCAGGTGTGAGAGGCCTGTGGCACCAGGGCGCCTTGGCAGCGGCCGGTACAGAGCAGTGCTTCTCACCTTCCCAGAAGGTTTATCAGTCAGGTCACAGCAGCAGGGATGGGGGCTGGTGGGGGGACTTTGAGAAAACAGTTAAGAACACCTCTCCAGGGACACTGGTCAGCAGATCCTGCTTCTGACTCTACAAGGCGTGCCAGATTGGCTGGGAGGAAAGACTCCATTTCAAGAACTCATGACTTTCAGGTGGCCTGCACCTTCCAAGGACCCGGCTTTCCTTGTCTGTGGCTCAGTTTGGGGAGGACACATATAAGGGTCCACAGTTCACCTGGAGGGGACCGACTTTAGGACACCTTTCTGCCTCCCCATGGCACCACCTGGATTCTCACACCCAGGCCTGGAGCCTGGAGCCTCCTGCTCCCCCAGCAGACACCAAATCCCCAATTTTGGGACTCCAGGAGCCGGAGGGTGCTGGCAGCCCTGGAGCCCCGGTCTGTGCAGGGCTGCCCCAGGAAAAAGTGAAGCGGCCCATGAACGCCTTCATGGTGTGGAGCTCCGCTCAGCGCTGCCAGATGACACATCAGAACCCCATGATGCACAACTCAGAGATCTCCAAGCGCCTGGGCGCGCAGTGGAAGCTGCTGGGCGAGAACAAGAAGCGGCCCTTTGTGGAGGACGCCAAGCGGCTCCGCGCCCAGCACCTGCACGACTACAAGTACCGACCTCGGCGCAAGACCAAGAACACCGGCTGAAATGGCGGCCAGCCCTGGGGACCAAGTTTCGTGACCACCCTAGTGAGCAGGGGTGTTGGGTACCAACCCCCCAACTACTCAGCCTACCTGCCAGGTCACTACAGCTCCTCCCACTACAAAGCCGAGGAGCCCCTGCCCTGCTCCGTCCCTCAGAGCGACCCAGAGCAGCTCAGAGCAGAGCTGCTGCCTTCCTACAAGCCCTGCCCATCCCCTGCCTCCCCCGCTCCCTACAGCTCCCCGCTGCCCGGTGCTCCCCTGCCCCTTACCCACCTCTGACCCACATGGATGTGAATCTAACAATAGGACCGCCCCCCCGCACACCTGTTTCTATAAAGCAGTCTTGAATCAGCCAAAAAAAAAAAAAATAGAGTCCAAACATTTGAGGTTTCTTCCATGATCTCTAATCTTATGATACAAATCTTTTAACAAGCTGATACTAGGACTCTATCGTCATAAAAACAACTGAACTGTTGTCAGTTTTCCTGCTCCATTAGGAATAGTGTATCTGACAGTATGAAATTGTATGTGTGTGGAACAAAGCCATTCATTTCGAGATGACTGCTAGAGTTTAGACTGTCATGAGAATAGTTGGCTTGCAAAGGTTGCTGATAATTTGTCAAAAAACGTTTTGTGTATTTATTTCCATAGAGAATTGCATATTTTGGTGCTCAATCGCTCCATCCAGTAGAGCCAGTACCGTGGACAGGGAGAGGGTCTGGGGATGAAGCACCCACAGGAGACCAGTGATGGTAGAAGTCTTTGTCAAGTCTCCCTTCACTGCTCCTTGCCCTCTCCTTATTTACTCTCCCCTCCACATCTTCATTTAGCAGGAGATTGGATACAAATGAGTCCAATTAGTCTAGGTGTTTTGAGCCACAAGCCCAGTTCCTGTTGCTGCCCAGCTTAATGAGCGCTAATTAACTCCTTAGCCCACAACACTCAATAGATCCTAAAATACCTGTTTAACCTTCAGAGCTTCTCATTCAGCAAATGCCAATACACTTACTTAGTTTGCTTACTTGTTGCTATAATTACATCCTTTTTTGGTCAAACTTGTTCATGTTTCATTCTCAAGTTGGGAGCTAGAAATGCTATAGTAAACTATATATTGTTCTAATTCTCCCTGATAGCAATTGTTTCAGCACCTGTTTCATTCTTTCAAAAATCTGTTTTGGATCCTGTTCTCATATCTGGACTAGTGTTGTATTTTACAGTCACTTCCTTTATCATGGCCATTTACTTCATATTTATGTTTGATATTTGTTATCTGCTATAAATTATAGCAATAAATAGTCCATTTGTATAGATTGAGATTATTATTTACTATATTGATACAGAAATTAAGAACAAAGCAAAACAAACATAAGAATCTTTTGGTATATTTAAAATCTTTAAGTTCAGGATCAAGGTCAAGGAAATTTTAACCAAAAGCAGGCACAAGAAAAAATGATTATGTCACAAAATTATCAATGTTGATATTTCTGATGTTATGGCCTAAGTAATTGCTATTATTCTCAATATACTTATAATCAATAAACTATGTTATAATCAAAATCAGAACTTAAACATTGGAAATGTTGGATCACCACCTGTAACCTTTACCAACAGGTGTTTGTTGAGCTGAATGCCTTTCTTTAGGGGAAGCAGGATGAAGGCTGTGGTTCAACTGTGTCTCTAAAGAACCCCAGAAGCACAGGCAATTAAAGCAAAAATAAACCAATGTGATTGCCTGAAGCTCAGGAGCTTCTGCACTGTAATGGAAACCTTTCACAACGTGAAGGGACAACAAGAGCGAGAGATACATTGCATTATTATGTGACTGCAGCTCAACACCAAAAATCAACACCACCAAATGTGCCCAACTATAAACCATAATGCTAAGGGAAATGAGCCAATCCAAAAGGTTAGATACCACATGTTTACCTTAATTTAAGATGATATGATGTTATGTATAACATGTTATGTTATGTATGTTATGTTTTATGTTGTGCATAAACTAAATTTGAAATGTCAATGAGGTGGTCACAGAAGGTGGTTAAGAACTCGCATTTATTTTTAACATGTCAGTTACTCAATACTATGTCAATTAATTCCATAATGATGTAAATTTTTGCTGATGGTATGTTGGAGCTTTTAATTGATCGGGATGATACTCTGCTGGCTCCGCCTTCAGACCAGAGAGGGTCTCCCTAAGAAGCCGTTGAACTTGACTGACAATAAGATGCTGGACTCTATGTTTGCTATATGCTTGCAATGAGGGAATCTCAACTGAACTTGAACTGTGGTTATGCAACAAGGTGGAGAAATCCACCATGGTGGGAGGGTTTGGGGAGGGTGTGGGGGTAGAATCCCAGTACCTATGAAACTGTGTCACATAATATAATGTAATTAAGGAATAAATTTTTAAAAATAACAAATAATTGTTCTCCCCCCCCAAAATGAACAACACAGTTAAGAAATGGTTAAAGGACAGAAACGGGCAATTTTCAAAAGATGAAATAGAAATGGGCTAAAGGCAATTAAAAATGCCATCAGAAAAATGCAAATAAAAGCCACAGTGATAATTTTAAATCACTCCAGAATTGCTCCTACCTGAAAATCAAACACCAACTAATGCTAATGAGGATGTGTGGGAAAAGCTACCCTGCCCACTGCCTGTGTGATGCAAATCTGTGCAACCATTTTGGAAGACAGTTTAGAGATCTCTTACAGATCTGAAAACAGACCTAAAGACTCAGCCATCACACTCCTGAAATTTACCCATGTGACATCCACATTCAAATTACTGGACATGTTTATTGCAGCTCATTTCACAAGGAGAAAGCTAGAGAATCAACCCAGTTTCACCCAGGGATGACTAGATAAAGCAAATGTGGTCTATATAATCTTTGAAATATGATACACATTCATAAAAAGCATGAGACACTATCTTTTGTGACCAAAAGATGAAAATGGAAACCATCATGCTTAGTGAAACAAGCAAATCACAAAATGACCAATATCAGCTGTGTTCCCTGACCTGTGGTAGATAAACACAGAATACAAAAAATACACAAAACACAGCGTTCTGTGTGAGCAAATGGGCATTTTGAGATTTGATTTTCACAATGTTCTTCATTCTTGAGAAATGCTTTCTCTCTCTCTCTATTTGTTGAATGCTTTACCTAACGGTGCTTCAAGCCTAGAAATCAGAAGGGAAATGAAGTATTTTATTGTGAAAGTTTTTAAATAATGAGAGGAGCATGGTGGGAACATGGGCAGGAGGAGAGGAAGGGAAGAAAATATCATTTGCTTCTAAATTTGGATTGTTAAATGCACCAATGATGTTCACCTTACAAAAATAGAATCTAAACAAGAAGAGCAAAGCCGTGAATGAAGCAGCAGAGTAAACTCCATGTGAGAACTTGAGCAGAGAGCAGTGCGTAGAAGCAGGTGTGTGAAGGCAGTGTAACCTCTGTGCTAAAGATGAACACGCCGCCATGATGCACACGTCAACACTAATATAAAATAGAGTTAGTAAAAACAAAAAAAAATGAAGTACATGTCTGTATCAGGATTGTTGCAAATGCAGTTTTGTGAACTTTTTTAAAGTAATATTATGTAACTGACAGAATATATTTCATTTCTTTTAAATGTAAACAGCTATATCATGGTTTTCACAATTCAGGATATGTCAGTATTCCGTGTGACTGCACCACACTTTTTTTTTTATTAATTATTTTGCATTATGTTACAGTTTCATAGGCTCTGGGAATTCTCCCCCCATGCCCCTCCCCCCTGGTGGCTTCCTCCGCCTTGATGCAGTATTACAGTTCAAATTCAATCAAGATTCTTTCCTTGTAAACATATACCAAGTATAAAGTCCAGCTATTTATTGTCCAGATGGGTTGAACAGTCTCTTGGGGAGACCATTTCTGGTCCGTTGTTAGAGCTGGCAGAATATCATCCCATTCAACCAAGAGTTCCGACATAACATCAACAGCAATTTGCAACATTATGGAATTGACATGGTTGTGAGTAACCAGTGTGTAACAAAAAAAAAAAAAAAAAAAAAAAAAAAAAAAGCAAGTTCTTAACCACAACCTATGATTAGCCCATTGACATTTCAGTTTTACTTTTATATACAGAACCGACTGCTATATACCTTAAAATGGCTATAAGGTATCATTCAGCTGTCTCGTGTCTATTGCATTTTAGTATTTAGCCATTTGTTGTGTTGAAGTATAATTTTGCTGATCTTGGCAGATTTTAGGGTAATCTAGACTGGCTTGTAACTCTAATAAGATATTTGTTGACAATTAACGTGCTGAACATTTTTTTGTTTGTTTGTTTTTTTTGGGGGGGGTGTGCAGGGAAATCCCCAACACCATGGTGAGGAGTGACTAATCTTTTTGTCCCACCCAGCGAGGCATGAGCCAATCCACGCCAGCTCTTTCCTGTCAGATTCCAGGCTCTACTTTTTGTTGCTTGTTTGTAGAATATTCTTTAGTAGTTTTAAGTTTGTGCTATCATGAAAGATAGTATTGGACTTTTAGTTACATAGCTATAGGAGAAAATACTCTACGTTAAAATTTTCCACTTCAACAATGCTCAATTTTCCAAACTGCTTGCCTTTAATTGTATCTTCATGGTAATTGTTATGGGGTGCAGCAGCCAGTGATAGCCTGCATCCATTGACAATGGGCAAATGAAATTTGGCTGGGTCCCCTATCCTCTGTCCTGAAGGTGGGTCCTAACAGCAATGGAATGTTAATTTCATCCTCAACCACTTCCCCCACATCCTAAATGAGCCAGGTTACTGGAAGTTCAATTAGTCTAGGTGTTTTTAGCTACAAGCCCAGTTCCTGTTCCTGTCCATCCTAAGGAGCACTAATCAAGTCTTTAGCCCACAACAGTTAAGTATTCGCTCCTGCCCACCTGTGACTCATCTATCAACTGAGAGGCGATGGTATTGTGTTGTTGTGTAACCACTCCCCTCACAAGCCCCTTTAAAAGGCCTATGAAGCAGGGGCATTCACTCTCTTTCTGGCCAGGTGCTTCCATTACTCTGGCACCTCGACTCTTGGCTGACCCAGGACAGGTAATCCCCTGAGCATGGTCCCTTGTACTGCTTACAATAGGCAATGGTTATAATAATGTTGTTTCTGGTCTGTGTACTATCTGGAGTTCCAGGAGGGGTGAGCCCTAGCAGTAGTAGAATGTGGGCAGAGAAGCCAGGGAAAGGTGAATGTCTGCAGCTTTGTGAGTGTGTCCAGGTTCTTTGTGAGTGTGTCCAGGTTATTTGTTGCATGTCTCTTAGGATAACATATATTGTTGGGGAAGCTGGGACATAGGTTTTGAGCTTAATGATTGGACTTGAGCATAATGACCATTTGTTCCTTTTAGGATCATGATTGGGTGGATTATGACTGGGTGGATTGCTGTATGCACTTGTGATTTGCTACTGTGCTCTGTTGTCTTCAAGCTTGATTCATAAAGACTCCTTAACAAACCTTAGACATGTCTGGTGTGATCTCACTCGCACCCTGCAACAGTAATGTGTGTGTGTTCTAATTTCTCCAAATTCTCAGTAAGTATAGGAAGGTCTATTTCTTTGATTTTTTTCCATTTGATTGGATATACAATGTCCTAATGTTGTCCACTGTTATAATTAATAAAAGAAAGATTCTTTTCATATACATTGTGAAAAAAACTGTGTTAAAATTTATAGTAAGGTCCCAGTGCAGTAGCCTAAAAGCTAAAGTTCTTACCTTGTATGACCCAGATTCCCATATGGGTTCTGGTTCTAATTCTGTAAGCAGCCCTGCTTCCCATCCAGCTCCCTGCTTGTGACCTGGGAAAGCAGTCAAGGATGGCCCAAAGCCTTGGGACCCTTACCCATGTGGGAGACCCAGAAGAAGCTCCTGGCTTTGGATTGGCTCAGCTCTGGCTATTGTGGCCACTTGGGGAGTGAATCAACAGAAGGAAGATCTTCCTCTCTGTCTCCTCTCTGTATATCTGACTTGCCAGTAAAAATAAAATAAAAATCTAAAAGATGAAAATAAAAGAAATTTCAATGTTGCATAGAAATGAGTCCTTGCGCTCCAGTGCAGCTCCCTGTTCACATGCCTAGGAAAGTAGTAGGTGAGTGCTCAAATACTTGGGCCCTGTCAGCCCTGTCGGGGATCTGAATGGGGCACCCAGCTCTCAGCTTTGGGGAGTGAGTCAGCAGATGGAAGATTGTCTCTCAACCTCTCTCTCTCTCTCTCTCTCTCCCTCCCTCTCTCTCTCTCTTCCTCTTTCTCTCTCTCTCCTTCAGATAAGTAAGTACTTGAATACTGTAATAGTCCTTTCTTTTATTCTGAAAAAGAAAAACAAAAATGAGCCTTTCTCCTTACTTGATTGTGGACTATTAGCACATAAGACTTTGTAAAGAAATAAATACATAAATAAATGGATAAATGAATAAAGAAAGGCTAAAATGCTGATGAATAAAATGACACAAACCATGTGATTAATCATCCTAAACTACTTAGGAAGCCAAAGTACTGAAAAAGTCCTCAGTAAAGTGACGCTTGATATTAGCAAACTGTTGCTTTGTCATTATGCTTTATGCTTTGACATTAGCAAACTGTTGATTTGTCTTTGACTTGTCTTTGTCTTTCAGACATTAAAACTTGCACCTGACCTAAACAGACACAGTTTAAGAATTGTGTTGCTAAGCTGCCTTTGGCCTCACTTGCTGTCCAATGGAGCTGTCCCAATGTCAAGCTTGGCTGCCACACTCCACTGCAGGGACCCTCCCTTCTCCTTTACCTGACGCACTTCTGAACTTGAAAATTAGACAACAGCATTTACAGAAGTTATAATGAAGTTTAACTTACAGGCAAGTGTTTATTCCCTGTTATTACAAAAATAAAATGCTGAAATTAGTTTCAGTCAATGACATGCCAATGTAATGTGAAAAACAATTTTAGAGGTAAATTCTTGGCATCCTTGTCTCTGCACAATATTCTAGTGAATGAAATAATTTAATGTGGCATATCAGCTTAATGGCATTAGTGCCTTTGCTTGTTTTAAATCCAAATTAAGGATGTGCTGACCTATCACAACTCCTATGCACAAACTACACTGTAGTTCTTCACACCCCTGTGAGTTCATATCAATCATTTGGAAATAACATTTTTTTCTTCTCAGAATGAGCTGTCACTGTTACTTTGAATTGTGGCACTTAAACTGGACTTGATCCAAACTTTCAGCAAGACATTTGATTCATTGTATCAGAAAGCAATTGATTTGCAAAACATATTTGTTATTTTGCTTTTGAAGCAAATACAATAATGTGTGTGCAACAATTTCAGTAAAATTTTAAGTTAGCTTCCTCAGATATATATTTAAATTCTTATCTCCTGTCTTCATGTTTTTTCATTCAGTTACAAATAATCAGCTGAGGGGTTTTGTGTGTTGGAGTTTTTAAATCATTTTTATTTGAAAGCAGATACAGAGATAGAAGAGACAGAGAGAAAGATATTCCATCTGCTGTTTAATCCCCAAGTGGTTGCAATGGCTAGAGCTGAGCCAATCCAAAGCTAGGGCCAAGAGTCTCCTCCGGGTCTCCCATGAGGGTCCAGTGTCCCAAGGCTTTGGTTCATCTTCGACTGCTTTCCCAGGCCACAAACAGGGAACTAGAAGGGAAGTAGAGCAACCAAGATACATACTAGTGCTCACATGGGATCCTGGCACTTGCAAGGCAAGGACTTGAGGCACTAGGCCTCCGTGCCAGGGCTCAACCTAATTTACTCTTTAAGACTGTGTTCAACCCTGGCCTGTGTCCTATCCAACTTCTCCTCACTTACCAGTTCTGTTTGGGACTAGCGGTGTGAGCCTCTAGCATCCCACATGGCTGCTGGTTGCTCCACTTCAGACTCAGGCACCTGCTAATTTACTGTGCTATTGGAAACTGGCAGAAAGTGGCCCAAAACTTTAGACCCTGTACTTCCTGAAAGCAGAGCCAGGCTCCTGGATTCGCCTGGCCACTAAGGTCACAGAGATGTGAATCAATGGATGAAAGATCTCTCTCTCTGTTCTTTGGAATTTCAAATAAATTCTTGAAAATCTTTAAGAAACAAGAAATATGTGTCCAAGTTTTTTAATTCATTCACATAAAATGCTTATTGACCCTCTACTATATGATAATACTATGTTGGACACTAACATCAAAGAAGATAAACATACTTGTGCACTCCTGAGGTTCATAGTCTAACATGAGATAATAGACATGAGTATAAAAATAATGCAAATGTCAGGTACAGAAATATTCATTGATTTTGAGACTAATCGGATACAAATCAAGGAGATAAGATGATTTTTCTGATGAAGAAATACTAAGCCTGCAAAGTTACAGATGAAAAGACATCAAAAAAAGTTTTAGATTTTGTATGTGAAGTGAACAAAGTGCAGGTATAATTCATGTTACAGAAGTAGGAGCAGAGCGATTCTCCCCAGCTTCCCTCTAAGGTTCAGATTTTCATAGGAGTGGACCAGGGAGGAGAAGCCCATGCCCAAAGTATATGCACAAAAAATTGATGTAAAGTATTTTGTGATCAAAACACAGTGTTACATTTAGAATATAATGAGGTAAAGAATACAAAAAATACAAAATCATGCATTTGAAGAGGAGTCCACATTTGACGTTATGGAATGATTAAATTGTGTGATTTGATGTCCACAGAAATATATTTTGCAGGTTATTGACATTCTTCAAGAAAAGAAATAACGTAACATTTAAATGTGAAGGGATCAAATTATCTTTCCTAAAACAGATATGAGTGGATGGCTTATTAGAACGAGATTCAATGTGGAAATGACATTTAAAATAGAATTAGAGTTGAGAGGTGTACAAATAACTAGAATGTTCAGTTGCTAATGATGATAAAATGAAATAATTTTTAAAAGATTTATTTTTGTTTTGCAAAGTCAGATACATAGGAGTAGAAACAGAGAGGAAGATCTTCTGTCTGATAATTCACTCCCCAAGTGGTCACAAAGACCGGAGCTGTGCCTATCTGAAGCCAGGAACACAGAGCCTTCTCCAGGTCTCCTATGCTGGTGCAGGGTACCAATGCTTTGGGCCATCCACAATTACTTTCCCAGGCCACAGGCATGGAGCTGGATGGGAAGCATGGGTGCTGGAATTAGAACCAGTGCCCATATGGGATCCTGGCGCATGCAAGGCAGGACTTTAGCCACCATGCTACGGCACCAAGCCTAATGTATTTGTATTATTTTACATGAACAAATCCAGGATCCAATGTTTAAAATCAAAGAGCACTAGACAATGATTTTTGGGTTTTTGTCAAGTAAAATATACATCACTTTAGAACTATGCCAGCTCCTATTGCATTCTAACCACTTAGGAAAAATAAAGAAAGATGATGAGGTATTGGTGCCATGAGCCTCAGCATCATTTGGGCATGCATGCCAGGAAACAGGGAATATCCACCCCTTGTCTCTCACCACCAAGAAAGTTACTCCAGCCATGAAACATCCCTAACATGACTGAAACCCAACTCTCTGAGAACTGAAGAAACACCTTTTTCAACACACAACCATTTCAAAGTCATCAAATGACCTTGAACCTCCCATGAGCAGCTGAAAACTAGACAACTGTGGCAACCTGCTGACATCACTGACATTGATCAAAACTCGAGAAATCACTCAGAGATTTCACTTTGGGTTCACTAGAACCAAAGCCAAGACTGATGACTCAGTTTATCTTTCAAAAATCTTTAATAAAATCTACCAGTAAAGAAGGAACTATTCGATATCCATGTAGGGCCCTAGGAAACACAAAGAACCAAAGAAGCACCTCCAAAGAGTACAAGTTCACCACAAAGATATGCTTCTCTGAAGGAAATTAGGAAAATGCCTAAAAATTCAAAAGCAAAAGAAGTAATCCTAGCAAAATTCAGTGAGATTCAATAAGTTAGAGATACTCAAGGAGGAAAATGAAAGTGATATGAGAAATTCAAGAGAAGAAAAATTTTCAAATGAACCCAACAAACATTTGGAGCTTAGAGACTAGTGCTGTGACACGACAAGTAAAGATGGCTCTCGCGGTACTGGTATCCCTGATGGTCACTGGCTTCATCCCAGCTGCTTCTCTCTCTCTCTCTCTCTCTCTCTCTCTCTCTCTCTCTCTCTTTTTAAATTATATTTGTTGGAATGTCAGATATACAGAGAGGAGAAGAGAAAGAGAAGATCTTCCATCCACTGATTCACTCCCCAAGTGGCCACAACGGAACTCTGATGATTCCAAGCCAGGAGCCCACGTGGGGGCAGAGTCCCAACTCTTTGGGCCATCCTTGACTGCTTTTCCAGGTCACAAGCAGGGAGCTGGAAGGGAAGTAGGGCTACTTGCAATAACCTCAACCTCCATTTGACCTTAGACATTTAGGCGAGGCGTGGTGGGGTGGGTGGGGCAGGATTGCTAGATTCGCGGATGGGGGCAGGGTGAGCAGCAGGTGGAGGAACCGCTTTTTGGGGTCACAGAGTGGCTAGGGGAGCGCTCCTGGCCCTCGGGCAGCCAGTAAGACTGCAGGGTGCCAGGGCAGGCTGCCTGCACACACAGAAGGCAGGAAAGGGGATTGGGGTGGGACACTAGGCTTGCCACCCTGGCAATAGAACATACTGGGTGCTGGGGGATGTGTAGCTGGCTGAGTATGCCTGGCCTTGGAGTGGCTGGCAGGGCGGGTTTGGCCTGAAGTTGCAATCCAAGCCAGCCTGGTTCAGCAACATCAATCAGACCAGTGGGGCGGTTGTGTTGGGTGTGCAGGAGTACTGGAAGAGCTGGCATGGCCCTGGCATGTGGCAGGTGGAGAGTGGGACTGGGCATGTGGGAGCTGACCTGGCCCTGGAGCAGCTTAGTAGGGGGTAAGCTAGAGGCGGGAGTGGGGAGGGAGTGGAGCTGGCAGGAGTGCTAGAGGCAGGGTGGGCGCACGGTCAGTGCTGGGCGAGCAGATCTGGCTTGTTCCTGAAACAGTGGTCATGGTGGCTGGGCCGGCAGACCAGAGGCCCTGGGGGATGCCAGCTTAGGGTGCCCAGCCTGGCAGTGGTGGTGGGTGATTGACTGAGTGAACAGGATGGTGGCCAATTGCTCTTGGTCCTGGAGCTGTTGTTGATGGGGTGGGCGTGATGGACTTGCGTGGGGTTAGCAGGATGACTGCCAAGCCAGCTGAAGCATGGAGGGACTGGTAGGAGGGCTGGGGACACCAGAGGCCCCACCTGAGCTCATCTGACCTGATAGCGCCAAGGCTGGTCTGAGGGGTGGGTGTATTGTGAGGACTCTAGCCAAGCTGAACAAGCCTTAAGGTAGCCTGAGGGATGGTGTGGAATGTGGGCTAGAAAGGCAGGTTTTGCTGGCCCTGAAGTGGTAATCCAGACAACCCAGCCCTGGGGGAGGGGGCAGGGCATGGTGGGCCATCCGTGGGGTGCTGTCCAAGTGTGCCAAGCCCTGAAGCAGTGGGCACCACGGGAAGTCTGGGAACACATGGGATGCATTCTGAGCAGGCCCAGACCCAGAGTGGCCATGTTGGGGTGCAATATAGGTGAGGGGGTGGGGGATGGAGGTGGAGTCAGCTGAACTTGCTTAACCCTGGAGCAGCATAGGGGCATGTGGGGCCTGGGTGGAAGGGGTGTAGGGTGCACTGGCCTAGGTGGCTTGGACTGCTTGACCCTGGAGCAGATGGCTTGCTTGCTCCAGGCTGGTGGAGTACCTGGGCCTAGAGCAATGGGAAAGGGCAGCAGCGCTGGAGGGACAGAGGCGCGTGGAGCATCAGCTGAGCCCACCTGGCCCTGGAGACGTTTGCAGGCAGGCCGGGAATGGATGTGTGTGTGTGTGTGTGTGTCTGTGTTATGGGGGTGTTGGAGAGCCGCCCTCATCCTGAAGTACACGGTGATTGGGCTGGGGGCAAGGGGGTGCCAGCTGAAAAGACCCATCCTTGCAGCATCAGGTATGCCTGGCTTGCTAATGATTGGCAGGCACAGGAGAAACCACCTGATCTGGAGCGGCAGGTGGGCGAGCAGCCTGCTGCAAGTGCCAGGTGGCTGACTGAACCTGGCAGGATGGATATGCTCTGTGTGCCAGGGGGTCTGGCCCTGTAGGAGGGTGCGTGGCAGAAGGGATAGAGGTGCAGGGGCATCGGCCTAGCTGTTGTGGCTCTGGAACTAGTGTCAGGCAGGCTAAGGGTGCATGGGGTGCCATTGAAGTTGGCCTGGCCCTGCAGGGGCCATTGGGAAAGGACGCTACCTGTACAGGATGGGTGGAGAGTGCTGGCTGATTCTGTCGACCCTCGAGCCACCTGCTGGGCAGTGGGACAGGCAGGCTAGTCAGGGATCACAGGCTAAACAGGTCTGTCCCTGCAGCAGCTGACATGGCAGGAGTGCTAGAGGCACTGTAGATGCTGGGTAAACAGGTCTGGCCCTGAAGTACAGGCAGAGTGAGGGCTGGAGCACAAGTACACTGACCTAGCCGTGTGGCCTGACTCTGGAGGAGCAGGCATAGTGGAGGGGCCGGCAGGCCAGAGGCCCTGAAAGACACCAGCTGAACCTGCCCAACCAAAGAGCTGCCGGTGGGTGAGTGGCTATCTGGTGAGCAGGTTGGTGGCCTAGCACGCTTGACCCTAGAGCTGTGAACAGGGTGGGCATGCCAAAGGCACAAGGCAGGGGGTGAGGGGTGAAGGTAGTGTGGGGTGCAGCCAAGCTGGCCTGGCGCTGGAGACCAAGGCAGGCCTGAAAAGTGTACCTGCTGTGGGATGGGTTGCTCTGGTCCTGTCGATCTGACCTTGAACCAGCTTGCTGAAAGGCAGGGTGGGCCAAGAAGTGGTGCAGGAGTCCCAAGCCAAGCCAGGAGTAATAGTCAATGGCTGTGTGTATGTGGGGTGGTGGCTGGGGGCGCTGCTCGCGCACACCTGGCCCTAGTGCAGTGAGCTTAGGTGAGGAGGCATGCTAGAGGCTCATGCTGTGCCAGCACCAGCTGGTCCTGAAACAGCTGGCAGGCAGGATGGGATATGCAGGACATTGGCACAATCCTTGACTCTGGAGCGGCACACAGGGTGATCGTGCTGTGGGACTGCCATCTCTGTCAGGGCACCTGGCCCTGGAGCAATGGGCGGGCTAGAGGTGCAGGGCTTGCAGCTGAGTGGGCCTGCACATGGAGTGATTGACATGGCCACCAGTAGGTCGGGATGGCTCTCGACATCTATGATAAGACAGCTGTGGCATCAGTGGCACTGGCAGAGGCAGCCATGGGCCAGAAAGAGGCAGAGGCTGCGAAGAAGAAATCATTCATTTAACTGCTGTTTACAATCACATTTAGAAAGTAACTGATTACAAGCCTCCTAATAAACAGTGAGTTTGTTGTCTGTGATATGTTCTCCTCAAATGAATCTTGCTTATTTTGTAGGATTGATTCTAAGCAAAGTGGTGTGCCTTTGTAGAATCACAGTGTGTTCTCTCAGGGGTCCTACTTGGTAGCAACAGAAACCTTTTCAACAATGATCCCTGTGCTCACATTATATCATTTCTCATGGAGTCTACATCCGGAACAGGATGTCTGAGCTTCTAATTGCATCAGTGTTAGGGATCTCCTGGATTCCCCTCCTCCCCGCCCTTGGCCTTTCACTTGACTGGCCATCATTGGGCCACTGCCTTGCTTGTTCAGCATCAATGGTAAGATGTGGGCATGGCAGTGTCTGGTCCGGTGACCCAGCTGGGTGCTGACTGATTCCACAGCAGTGCTGTTAACTAATACTGGGTTCTGTCAGAGCCACAGCCATACTTCTCAGGTGGAGTTGAGAATTAGCCCAGCCATTCAGTCAGCACTGAGATCAACACAATTGTGTTTCTGGTTGGTTTATTGGACTTTATATAGAGACTCATCATACTTAACTAAAAGTGTACTTGTCAACATTTAAAAATTCATGTTGTGTATTTACATTATACATTGTGCATTTATAAATTCACATTTTATGTTTATATAATTAATATAAGGCAGGAAAATGTAGGACTATTGAACATAGACTTGGTATATTATTTCAGCTGTCTGAGTTATTTAAATATATATTTTATGCATGAATGCATTTTTGTTTCACATGCTTCCAACCTCACAGAGATTTGTTGATACTTCAAAGTCCTTCTGAGGTGCATCAGGAAAAGATTCTTATAAAACCTATTTAGGCAACAGATCCCCTAAGAGAAGTTAAATATCACCATTGTTTTTGAGTGATGGCTCCCTGCCAAAGCACCAGTTCCAACCAGGACCACCAGAAACATGAGAACAGGTGACCACGTAGGGCCTAAATTATGTGTTGTGGGACAGCCTCTTGGAGCTCAGCCAGCTGAATGAACAGAGCGCCCCCATGTGACATGCCGTGGAAGTGTCGCACTTACAGCCTGGACATCCCAGGGACTGCATGAGGAGATGCAACCAAGAGAAAGGAGATGGTGTAACTGTTGGGGAAGATCTCTGGCTGGCTGCTGACGTGCATATATTTGGCAACATTAGTATAGGTCTTTATCTTCCAACCAGCGACACAGATCTGGTTGTGTTTGGAAAGTGAGTGCATCCTCATTTGCGGTATTTGGAGCAGTCTTTGTGGAAGCACAACATAGTGCAGATATGTTCCAATGTTGCAGAGTGTGAGAGAGATCATGCCAGAACCAAGTGTAGGATGTTAGCAGGAGTCTTTATTGCCCAAGCTTGGTGTCAGCAGCTCCTGTTACAATCCAGGAACCACTGTACCGCATGGCAGAAATCAGGGGTTTTTAAGCTCTCACCCTCCAATCAGTTTCAAATGTGCACAGTACAATGTTTTATACAATACAATACTTCTGATTGACTTCAATAACTGGAGGCAGGAAGGGAGGGGTGGGAGACACTTAGGGCTTCTCCTTAAGGATGAAATTAACATTCCATTGCTGTTAGGCCCCACCTTCAGGAACTCTTTTGAGAGTACATAATTAGAAATATAAAGAACATCAACATCTTCACTGACTCGCCCAAATTGTGAGCAGAGGGTGGGGGACACAGCCACATTCCATTGGTTGACTGTGTTAAGGGGTGCTGGCTATCACTGGCTGCATCCCATAACACAACCAAGGTCCTTTACAAATCAATAGTGGTCATGACATTCACACGCCATAGGACTGAAGTTTCAGTGGATAGCGGCTTTGACATGGAGGCTGCTGTCTGGGCGACAGAGGGCATCAAGAACTGCCCGAAAGAGTACTAATTGCTGTGTTACTTGGTTTTAGTATTGAAACCTCAATGAGTTTTGGCAGGTAGAATCAGCTGGTAGAGCCTCATTCTGACGACTGTTAGCTTTCTCCAGCTGCATCCATGAGTTAATGTCCAGAGAGCTGATGAAAACCTGGGAATACTTCCTGTTGAGTGTTTTTGAATTCTACGGAAGAAGTTGTAGTTACTTGAAGATGGTATTTAGGTAAAATGAGATGCTTATATCACCAAAGAAGAGATCACGAAAGCCATGACAAACGAGTGCAGACAGCATGCTATGCTGGTGTTAGAGGCAACCAAGATGTTTAAAAGTCTACATATTAGAAGTAGTTTGAATAAGCCAGAAGCAGCTTAATGTAAAAAGCAGAAACAAATAACTTAGGCCACACTCCCAGGCTTAGACTGTAAGGGTCAGTGGGTCTTTTGCAGGCACTGATAAGAGTAAGCAATAGCCCATTGTCCACCACACCCAGGCTCAGGATGTAAGTAAGGGCCAGTGGCCCTGATAAGGGTAAAAATAAAATAGCTCCATGGTCTGTATTTCACAGATATGTTACTTATTGCTTTGCATCTGTAACCCCTTAGCTTAGAATAGTTTTATCTTGCCATGATGAATAGGGACTTGAGGCATTTCACGGGCCTTTAGCCTTGCCTCTATTTGATTGGAGTGTTTCATATTTGCTTTAAAATGATTGGGGTGTTTTTTGCGGGCACGGGCTTTGCTGTAATGACCAAACGAGCCTATAAGAATCTGGCTTTCCCCTGGCTTGGGGTTTTGCTTCATCCGCTGGTCCTGCGTGTCCATGTGAGGAGATTGACCCTGGCTAGCCAGCTCAATAAACTCTGCTTGCTGATTGCATCCATGTCTGGTTCTCTGCTATCCAACAGAGGGGTGATTTCAGACCCTAACACTAGACCCCCTACTGCTGGAATCAATGTTTTGGGTGCCTGGGTGGGGCGTGATCTAACGGAGGAGCACAGTGCTCTTATGAGCAATTGGCAAAAGTTTATTTCCAGGATTTTAGTTTTTAAACATTCAGCAGAGCAACAATTGAAACTTAGTTCAAACATGTTAAACTTCTGTGAAACATTAGTTATCAGGCTCAGATTTAATTCCATTAACTTAAACTTAAGCTACATTGCTCAGATTAATTAAAATAGTTCAAACTCAGGATATTGTCACAAGACTTAATTGCTTAGTGAATTAAATACATTATTCATATGGGTAGGGATTTCCAAGAAAGTTAACAAAGCTATTTTGATCTGGGGCAGAGCTTTGTTCTTGGCTAATCTATCAACTAGAGCGCAGATGCTTATCGGGAAGGCAGGAAAGGAAGGCACATCCAAGGAGTCACTGGAAGCAACAGTGCACTCTGAGCGAGGAGGCCCTCCCCCTCCTCCTTCCTGGAGACTTCCCAACAGATTCTCACAGGCCTCTTCCATTGCAGCTAACCTGTTCCATGGGATTCCATAGTGTTGAGTCATGCCATGTCATTACTCGTGAGGTCCTACTGCAACTGAGATTCAGAAAGTACTTTGGGAGGAATCCTGTCACTCAGAAGTGATCATCCACCACAGGTGCATTAAGGCATAGAACCAGTAGCAGGGCTGCCCTGCAGCCAGGTGCCTGACCCTGTGTCTGTCCAGCCCCCAGCTCTTCTCTTCCCCTGCCTCTGAATCCTCTATGTTATCATTCTCTGGAAGCAACATTGAATCAGACCTGCCACCCTGTACCACAGCCAATGCTTACCAAGTCAGTCGACAAGCACCGCCTTCTCTGATGGCCACTCCTGGCACATGCTAGTCTGCTGAGTATGTCTCAGTGCAAAACTAGGATAGCCTTGACCAGGCCTGAGCCTCAGAACTAGCATGGGCAGGAAGATGGGGGCTGCTGAACAAGACTCGGGGTGCCACCTAAGACACTGGGATTCTTCTGAGCACCAGAGTTTAAAGAGAAAGTGCCAGATTTCCTTTTTGTACAGCCTGGCATGCTTGTGAAATAAAGAATGGAGAGAATTAGCAGTCAACCAGCTGGGTAGAGGCTTGAATTTATTAACCCTTCCTAGAATGGGAACTTTTTTCCCCCTGTGCTGCAGGTTACTCTGCCCCTCAACTATAGGAATATGTAATTCTATTCTGTCTCAAGATGTATCTCACTGTTATAAATGATGGGTTCATGTGCTGAATCAAGGTTTTTCCATGTTATTGTAACTGATTTCAGTAATGAGATTTCATGTATCTTGCAAGGCCTTCTGCACTTTTTGTTGTTTGGTTTTAGAAATTAGCTATCCACCAGTTTCTAATGTTATCCTAACTGTGATCAGATCTGGTCTATAGTGTCTGTGAACATGCCCTATCAAGTGTATATTATTTTGATCAATTTCTGTGGACCCTGAATTCTTCAAATTGCTGAACCAAGGATCTTTTTTTTGAGATTTATTTATTTTTATTGCAAAGTCAGGTATACACAGAGGAGGACAGACAGAGAGGAACATCTTCTGTCTGATGATTCAGACCCCAAATGAGCGCAATGGCTGGTGCTCAGCTGATTCGGAGCCATGAGCCATGAGACAGGAGTCAGGAGCTCCTCCCAGTCCCTGCACACAGGTGCAGAGTCCCAAAGCTTTGGGCCATCCTCCACTGCCTTCCCAGGCCACAAGCAAGGAGCTGGATGGGAAGCAGGGCTGCCAGGAATAGAACCAATACCCATATGGGACCCTAGCACTTTCAAGGCAAGGACTTTAGCCACTAGACCACTGAGCCAGGCCTTGAAACAAGCATCCTGACTTTGGGACTTCTGACAGGATCTCAGGAACTCTCAAAGAATGAGACTCAGTTGGATGGTATGATTGTCATTTGGAATAATTTAGATCATGTGAAATACATTGTGAGGTTATCAAATTATGCCGAATTTGTTGCCCTAATGTCACTGTGTATACCTAGAGCTGTGCTATAAAGAGGAGCAAATTCTGCATGTTAGTTTGTGTGTTCTATTAAAGTGAAAGAATATTTGCATGGGACAAAGGTCTTTATTTCGAAAAGTTTCAAAATGGCTAATGTACACTGGTGCCTATGTTTATTGGTCAAGATGTCTTCTAATTGTAAAGTTATTTCAAGGTGTGGGATTACTTGTATTCTTGCGTTGTGAATTATTCATGTTCTTATTTGCAAAAAGCATTATTTGTAAGATATTTTGTTCCACAGGAAAACAACACATTCTATTTTTTTTTTGTTTGAAATAAAATTCTAAAGTTTTCATTTATTTTTATTGCAAAGTCAGATATATATAGAGGAGGAGAGACAGAGAGGAAGATCTTCTGTCCATTGATTTACTTCCCAAGTGTCTGCAATGCTTGGATCTGAGTCAACCTGAAGTCAGGAGCCCAGAGCCTCTTCCTGATCTCCCACGAGGGTGTAGGGTCCCAAGGCTTTGAGTCATCTTCAACTGATTTCCCAGGCCAGAAGCAGGGAGCTGGATGAAAGTGGGGCTGCTGGGGTTAGAACCAGCACACATGTGGGATCCCAGCAGGTATGAGGCAAGGACTTTAAACACTAGCCTACCATGCCAGGCCTAGGAAATAACAAATTCTTTTTTTTTTTTTTTTTTGAAAAGACGTGCTTGTCATTCTTAATAAACAACTAGAGTAAGACTACAGAAGAGAAACAGAATGGTATCTGTATATGATACACGAGTGTATGTTACAATAATTCCATCAGGCACGGGGCCCCAAGTTTAAGGACTCATTGTTAGGCCAAAACAAAACAAAAAAGACATGTAAAGTTTTTACTTTTACAGCTAAAATGTCACTTGTCATCAAGGAGGGTGTAAAAGAAATTGTCTGTAATAAATCATAATTGAAGATCCCCTCATTTTTCTTCATTTAAGATGCTAAGTTTATGTTTGAGCATGAAGAAAGAAAAGAACTTGGCTCCTCTGGGGTGGGTGCCACCTGCCAGTCCAGGGAGGAAGCCAGCAGGGGAGCTGCCCTAGAGGGTCCACCCGTCATCAGGTTCCATCTTTCTGGAGGAAAGGAAGGGGCTGCAGGTCTCCTACAAGACCGGGCCTTCACACGGATATACTCTTCAAAGGAGATGGTATTCTCCAGGGAATTATTCATATTGCAGAGTCCTTAGGGTTCCGGTCACCATGCTGCATGTATCTCTGCTGCTAGTCCTGAGGTCTTAAGACTTCTAACATTATTCAACTCTCACAGCCAATCGGAAGTAACAAATTCTTTAAGATGTTTGGTATAATTGATCATCTTGCATAAAGCATTTTCTAAGTATTTGTCTTTGGCACATGGAGTTAGAAACTGATCCTTTGTCAAAGCAAAGTTTTTAAGCATCTCCTTTTAAGTGATTTTCTTCGTATTGGTGACTCAAATGTTCTAGCTAGCTAGCTCCAGTAAGTTTCATTTCTGACTCAAATTGCTTCAAGGTACGGGATGAAACAATGTGATAGCTCTCTTCCAAGTGTTTTTGTTTGGCTTGGTGAGAAGTCACATGTATAGTTTTTGTTCTATTAAGGAAATCTTTGTTTTCCCGGTCTTCCATTGGGTTGGGATTATTTGAGCAATCACCGTGTCAATAATCAATTCATCAATATTGTGCCTATTCCAACCATATAGTTTACACCTTCTTGGCATCTATGAAAGTCATTTAAAAGCTCCAAAGTTTCAAATTTGCGACTTTGGCATTCCCAAGGAGGCCTGCTGGGAATGTCAAAGGATTTATCCCTAATGTTGTGGGGATGACCACTGATTAGGCTCTTTGGATCATATTAAAATATACTGTCAATTCTAGCCCGAGATTCTGAACACAGTCCATGGCTGTGCATATACACCTGCTGAGCTCTGCTATGACTGACTTCTGTGCAGCTCAGTGGAAGAAATACAACTTTCCATGACAGGCATGTCAGTGAGATTCATACCAGCCTTTGCCTCAACATCCCCATGACTTTCCTCCCATGGGCTGGACATAATTCAAATGTGGATTGTTGGAAAAAATTATAGAAGTACGTCTGTCTGTATTTTTATCTGTATGGATGATTACTGTAGGTTTCTCTAAGTTATTGAGTTCCAGAGGGTTAAGCTAGAAATACTGAGCAGGGCATGGTCACTGGTCTTCAGGAACTGTTGATGTGCTCTTTGTCTTCAATATAATGCACAAATAGAGTTATCAATCAGCTATTGCCTCCTTAGCAGTCTGCAGCCTCCAGGGTGCAGCCACCTTGAAGCCAGTATCTGGGAACCCAATTCTGGACTCTGATCTTGATGGTGGGAATGGGTTTGCATGCCTGTTTCTGCTTTAGGATGAGTTTGCAGTCTAGATCCAGACTCAGCACTGGATCTTACGACAGCTCTTGTATGGTGTTTGCATCTGAACTGCACGGCCAAACACTTGCCCTTTTAAAATGGATTTTGAGTAATTAAAAGTAAGTTGCTGACAAAAGCAGAAGAAGATTCTGTTTACCTCCCCTCTAGCTGCACCAATGGACACTGCTTGCATAAGAGCCACAAAAATTAAAAAGAACATCAGGGCCTGCCACAGTGACCTTGAACGTGCTGGGATCCCATATGAGCACCCGCTCTAATCCCAGCAACTCCACTTCCCATCCAGCTCCCTGCTTGTGGCCTGGGAAAGCAGTCGAGGAGAGCTCAAAGCCTTGGGACCCTGCACCTGCGTGGAAGACCTGGAAGAGGATCTGGGCTCCTGGCTTCAGATGGCCCAGCACCGGCCATTGCGGTCACTTGGGGAGTGAATCACTGGACAGAAGATCCTCTTCTCTGCTCTCCTCCTCTGTGTATATCTGACTTTGCAATAAAAATATTAAAGAAAAGAAAAGAAAAAATATACTGTCAAGATGTTAAGTGGTACAACCTTAGGATATAATAATGAAAGGTTAATGTGGGGCCAGCGCCATGACCAAGCGGCTGAAGTCCTCACCTTGAAAGCGCTGAGATCCTATATAGGCACCATTTCTAATCCTGGCAGCCCCACTTCCCATCCAGTTCCCTGCCTGTGGCCTGGGAAAGCAGTCTAGGATGGCCCAAAACCTTGAGACCCTGCACCCATGTGGGAGACTTAGAAGAAGTTCCTGGCTCCTGGCTTTGGATTGGCACAGCAACGGCTGTTGTGCTCACTTGGGGAGTGAATCATCGGATGGAAGATCTTCCTCTCTGTCTCTCCTCTCTCTATATATCTGACTTTGTAATGAAAATAAAGTAAATCTTAAAAAAGAAATGATAATATAACAAGCTGCTAGTAGTACAAATGTCCAAACCTCACACAGGTCTAATGATCTTGTTGCATTATTTGTCACAATTGTTATCTTAATGAGAATGGCCTAGAGGCCTAAAGAGTACAAGTGTGTGTAAAGTTCTATCATGAGTTTCACAGTGCTATGTGAAATGTGAATGTCTGTTTCATATAGTTCTAATCATGGGTGCTTCATTTTCTAGGTTCCAACAGACCTAATGCATTCATTGGTGATAAAGTTGAAAGTTAAACAGTAAGCTACAGATTCCAGCAGAAAGTATCGTTAACTCAGGTTACTAAGAGCAAGCTGTAATTGTAAGTAAGTGGTAAGTTTAAAACACTTAACAGATTTTTAGAAAGCTATTAAAAATACTGTATTGTTTTGTAATGTGTGTTACCTGGTATACATGTACATGTGTAAGTGGCAAGCTATTTGATATCTTTAATTGACTAATAGGTAAAAAATGTTAGCTATTTGGTCTGTTTTAACTGACTTATAGATAAAAATACTAAAAATGAAGATTATTAAGATAAATCTTTTTTTTTGGATTTGAATATATCCCTGATAGATTGGGGGCATAGAAAAATCCCCCACCTTACTAAAATGTTTGAGGAAGACTTTAAGTATATTCCATTAGATCCTAACTGTGAAGAGAAGAACAGGTGATGTAGAGATGACAGATTCTTTGCAATGGGACCTGAGAGCACCCTGGGAAACCTCTGAAAGATGGCCATCATGTTTTTGTTTTGTTGTTGTTCATTTGCTTGTTTGCTTTTTATCACAGAGATCAGGAGAGGATCCCATGGTAGAGCAGGAGGATAAGAGAGGTGTATACTCCTGGTCCCAGTGAGACCTCTGGAAGCCTCCCAAGTTCTTCTCACTGCAGAAGCAGCGGACACCTTCCAAAGGATTGTCAGAAAGTATTCGCAGCACCATGTCCCACTTGCTAAGGAGGTCCTTGGAGATTTGACTGTCCTCAAAGGCCAAGAACTTTGGGGTCAGCCATTTCCTATTGGATCTCCCACATGGACAGATGCAGCTCAGGAACCTCTGCAGGTTCAAGGCCCTCCACAGGCTTTGGTGACACCTCAGATCAGCACCAAGCCCTGGGTGGTTCTCATAGTGGAAGGGAAGATTAAGTTTCCCTCTGGGTAAAGGAAAGCAGATTTCTCTGTCCTTAGTTCTAGTTTGGACCCCTTCCCTCTCTTACAGTCACCATAAGAGCCTCTTAGGAATCCCAGATTAGCTCAGGTGACTGAAGAAGGCAAATCCGGAAGCTTTGTGCATCTAGGTAAAAGTTAGTTAGCTTGTCCCGGCTCAGCCTGTACCACTGACCGGGCTCTCAACAGGGCATGTTTTCCATCTCCCTCTTCAGTTTTGCTAGGCCTCATTGCTCTGAGGCAGTGTTCATGTCCTCCTCATTTACTAAATCATTAGGGGTTGCTCTACTCATTTACTCAAGTTTCTTCCGTACACCAATTGTCAATACATGGCTTGTTAGAACCATACAACAAGTTCATTACTTGCCTCTGCCCTAAGGTATAAAGTTCTGCAAAGTCTTACTAGAATACCACAAACTGCTGGATTATTATAACTAACAACTAGTTCAAATCTTTTGCAATCTATGCAACAATCCAGATAAGGCTTGTAATGAAACCTTTTTCATACTGTGCTTTATGTTCTTGGCTGAATGTCTTCCCTAGACTCTTAAGGTTTACAACGATGGGGACAGTATAATTTTTTTTAATCTAACACTCGTATGTAAAACTACTGTAGCATTTTCAAAAGTGAAATGAGTTCAGATAATGATTTAGAATTCTGTAAGTTCTTTCAAATTTTTTTTTTCATAAATCACAATTGTAATGCTGGACAAAAACGTTACTCCATGGACACTTTTTTTATTTACTTATTTTTATTGCCAAGTTAGATATACAGAGAGGAGGAGAGACAGAGAGGAAGATCTTCAACCCAATCATTCACTCCCCAAGTGAGCCACAATGGCCAGTGCGCACCAATCTGAAGCTGGGAACCTGGAACCTCTTCCGGGTCTCCCACGAGGCTGCAGGGTCCCAAAGCCTTGGGCCATCCTAGACTGCTTTCCCAAGCCACAAGCAGGGAGCTGGATGGGAAGTGGAGCTGCCGGGATTAGAAGCACCCATATGGGATCCCGGAACATTCAGGGCAAGGACTTTAGCCACTAGGCCATGCCGCCGGGGGGCCCCCATTTGTTTTACCTTAAAACAATAGAAGTTTCTGCTACAGTTCTTATTCTACAACTTAATCTTGTATCACAAAGTAAAGGAGAACCTAAAGATCAAGGAAAGAATGAAACCCTAAATATAGGTCTGTTGATTAGCATAAGGTCCATAGCGACAGCAAAAACAGTAGAAATAATAGAAGGCCCTTTTGCAAGACATTATTCTTGACATTAACCTCCAAGCTCACATTGTGTAAAAGGCCAGCCTCATAGCAGCAAAAAATGCCTGAATGGATCAGAATTCTTCCACAGGGTGGTCCCATGTCCTTGCAAAGGAAGGTGGAGCTGCATTCAGGTGGTTGTAGAGACATCTCCCCAGGCCCTACCTTACAGCGGGAAGTTCCTTGTGACCCTGCCTGCAATGGAACCATACTCTTCACCCCTTCATGTCCTCCACATCCACTGCAAGGACCCCAACACACCCGGGGCTGAAAATTAATATTTTTTAAGTTAAATTTAATCATGCACAAACATTGTTCATAGGGTACAAGAGAGTAGCTAATGTTTGTTGTGGGATTTGAGCGAGATCACTCCGGACAAGTCTAGGGTTTATTAAGCAGTCTTTATTAACTGAGATTGGTGATAACAGGGCCTACTAGAAAGAACAAATCACAAATCCATACAGCAATCCAGTCAATCAAAACCCCCAGAGGAACAAATGGTCATTACTCTGAAGTCCATCCGTTAAACTGAAGATCTATGTCCCAGCTTCCTCAGCAACGTAAATTATGCTAAGAGACATGCAACAAGTAATCTGGGCACACTTACAACACTGCACACATTCACTTTTCCCTGGCTTCTCTGCCCACATTCCATCACTGCTAGGCCTTATGTCTCGTGAAACTCTTGAGACTACACAATTAGAAATGTAAAGCATCTTAGAATTAACCTCTTTGTTGTCCCACCAAAGCAATGAACAGAGGGTAAGGAATACAGACATATATATTTGAACTCCACAGTCAGACCATACAACCTGCAATTCTCTCTGTGGCTGGGGTTATGAATCCATTCATTGAGTTTTGGGAGGAGGGTTCTCAAAGCAACCTCATTTGGGGTAATCCCAGACCTGTTCCTGTGTGTGCTTGCTAATACAGGTCTGGCAGAATCTGTCATCCAAATCAACACATGCACACACTGGTGGTTGCAATTGCTGGGTCAGTTCTGTCTCCAGCCCTGGTTTCTATTGAAATCAATGGGTGTTACAGAGCAGTCCAGTCCTGCCCAGCACACACTCAGCCTTCATGTAAACCAGCAGGAGCTGCAGCCTATTTGTAGGCCCCGGTCTCCCAAGGGTTAACTCCACAGCTTAGCTTGTTTCTAAGGGATAACAGGATGGGCAATCTTGGCCTGATACATTTAGCCCCTGGCTTGACAGCAAGTTCAAGCTTCCCTGCTTCCCCTTTTTTAAGATGCCCCCGATGTTATATTGGGACTCTTAATTGACTGTGATGATATTATACCAGCTCTGACTTTGGACCAGAAATGGTCTCCCCAAGAAACTGTTCAACCCATCTGGACAATAAGTAGCTGGACTCCATGCTTAACATATGTTTGCAAGGAAAGAATCTTGATTGAATTTGAACTGTAATACTGCATCAAGGTGGAGGAATCCACCAGGGGGGAGGGGAGGGGGAGGGGTAGGGGGATTCCCAAAGCCTATGAAGCTGTCACATAATGCTAAATATTAATTAAAAATAAATAAATTAATTAATTAAAAAAAAAGATGCCCCCAGGGGAGCTTAGGAGTTGCTTGAGCATTGGGATAATACTGGGAGGAACTAAGAAGACTATAAAAGAGGCAGGCTAACCCCAAATAAACGATATTCTCCTGCGTGTTGTATTGTGTTGTCTTTTTGTAAGTCTAGCCCCTCTGCTCAGCTTGGGGTACGTGGCGATGCGGGCGTTGCCGACACCTATTCATCAGAGAGACCCACATCAACCTCCACCAGGCCTGCCACTGCCCTGGTTCCAATGCAGGCCAGTATGTACAGCAGACTGATTCAGTCTGTTCCCCATCCCATTCATCTCTTGTTTATGTCAATGGGCACCTAAGGCTAGTTCATCCCAACCAGCCCCACTCTCCACTCCAGTGCCATTATCTAGTAACCACTATCCAGTGCTTCCAGGTGCCACTCTGTCTATGCCTGACCCAGTCCTGGTTCTCATGCTCCCCACTGGGAGTGGCAACCCAAGAAGGAAGTGTCCACTGTTTCCCTACTGGACCCACTCCCACTTCTGGGTCTCGTACTTTCTAAGTGTTTCTGCAATTAAACTTGACAGAATTTGCCCCCCATCTGCCAGCCTCTGCCAGTTGGTGCTGGGGTCAAGCCCAGCCAACCCACGCCCACTCTGGCTTATGCATACACCACTACATACAGTCCGCCCAGCCTGGCTTTCCACTGATTCAGCTCACATGAGGCAAACAGGTGTTGTAGCCCTGCCAGGTCTGGTCTGCCACCATCCCAGCTCTTAGGCTCACCAGTGGGAGGAGTGGTCCAGCACGGGAGCCTCCCTCAGTTCTCTTACAGGGCTCACCCCTCTCCTCATCCCCAGGGGCTCACATGTGCTGGTTGAGCACTGTGTCCCAGACTGTAATGGCCCACCTCACCTTGGAATTAGTCAGTGGATGTTTTAGCCTGACCAGGCCTGGCTCATCCCCAGTTCCAGCTCATGCTGTAGGGGAATACAGACTAGGCCAGCCCAGCCAGTCCCTACTAACAGCCCCAATGTGAACTAGCTGATATTACAGCCCTAACCAGCATGTCCCACACACGATTCTGGTTCTCAGATCTGACAGCAGGTGATAGGAACTGATTCAGCCTGGCTCACCCCCTGACCTCAGCCAAATGCATGCCAGTGGGTATCCTAACCTGGCCTGGTCTGGGTTGCTTCCTGTCTTAGTTTTTTGACTTACGTGTAAGGACTGTGTTCCTACATAGGAGTTCCCCAAGCTACTGCACCAGAACCCCTCCCTGGCAGATCTCACGCACACCAGTGGGTCCATGGCCCAGCCCTACTTAGTCTACCTCCTGTCCTAGAAAGAACAGTGGCCTTTCCTGACCAGCCCTCACTCATTCTCATTCTTATTGTTGGGTGCTACAGAAAAATAAATGAATCTTTTAAAAAATTAGTACAAGTCATTAAAAAAGAAACACCATGTAAATAATCAATTTCAGGAATATGAACAGCATCATCCTTCATAAAACATGTAAGCTTTCATTAGATTAGAACAGAATTTTCTGAAATATTTATGAGTAAGATATTTTAAAGCAGAAAGCAAAAGTCACAAATTGTGGAAACCAAGTCACTGAAATACATATATTTCATAAACAGGAAATACAAATACAATGTTTACCACATACAACACTTGAAAGTCTTTAGATGAAATTTTGACAAGCCTTCTCACTTGGTCTCTTAAGTATTGTTGTGAATATATAATCACGAATTTAAACACAGAAAGAAACTTGTAGCATAGTGGCAGAATTATCAATAAATACTTATGGGCCTTTTATGCAAACCAAACATAAACTGATTAGAGAATCAAGCAAGATTTCTAAGTAGAAGATCAAGATATACAATCCAGTTACTATGCACTACTAAGAAACAATGTGGAGCAATATGAAAATTTAAAAATATATGGAAAAGGAAATGATCGTCAGAGAAATGAGATTGAAAAGATTAATTTACACTATATTTTCAAATATTTTTTAGTTCTGTATATTAAAAGTCATATAACCTAACGTTAAAAGTCAATACAAAAGAGGTCCCGGAATCTATTGAATATTCAGTGATTTGTAATTTGAGACTACTGTCGCACATTTTTGGGATTCTAGACTTGAACAGGATCCTGAAGTAGTGAGGGAAGGAGACAACAGGAGATGGACTGATGCGAGAGGCGACAGCGGCCCCTGCTGTTGGAAGGCTCAAGCTGCAAGAGAGGAGGCCCCTTCCAGGCTGAGGTGAAGCCCCGCCCCTCACTCCCCCTCCCTCCAGAATCCTACCTCACTGCCTTCCTTGCTTTGTGATTCTGATTGGCTGCGCATTTTCTGACGTGCTCATGGTCTGTGGGAGCGGTCCAATCAGGAGCGCCCAGGAAGCTCTGTGGCAGCAGGTGGGAGGTTGTTGTGGGGCGCCGCCATAGCCGCCTTGCTGGTTGTGCTGGTGGAGAGGCACAGGTGGCTGAGCCAGTGCTGCCCTGTGAGCTCCCTCCCCGCAGGAGCCTCTGCAGGACCCCCGACTCGTCAGAAGCTGGGAAGGGTGAGTGTGTGAGAGCATCTCCTGAGGCCCCGGGGCGGGCGGGCGGGGGCCAGGAGGGGACCTTGGAATCCTCACTTTGCAGCACTGACCTTGAACACTAGGACTCCCAGTTGAACCCATTGTGCAGGGAGGAGGGGGGAGTGCCTGAGGACAGTTCGGCCTTCAGGTTGGGCATGATTTCCTTTTTATTGTTTAAAGGTCTTGAGTTGAGACGCAGTGTCTGGAGCCCACAGCTGAGTCCTCAGTGAAGCTCCTCCTAAGGGTCTGGGGCAGTTTTCTTGTTGCTGACACCAGAGCAGCACAGACTCCAGCAGTTAGAACAAACAGCCCTCATTTTCCTCCGAGTTGTGCTGCAAGGTTGAGGGACAGCATGTGGTGCTGGCGCTGTGCTTGGCAGAGGCCTGGGGTGGCACAGCGACCTTGTAGACAAGCCAAGGGAGTGCACGGGGACTCACGCAAAGGGGCTTCTCTTGAAGAACCTGCCAAAGGAGCTGTTAAGGCAGCACTACTGATTTATCCTGATGGCTTCTGGTATGTTGTCACCCATTCCCTTAAGTCTCATGATTGGGATTAAATGTCTCCATGAGTTGTAGAGGGAATAAGTCAGGTTCAGCAGAGAGCATTAAGGCAAGGACTAAATCTGTGAATGTCCAGAACTCTTGCCTCAATGCCAAGTGCTGCTCTCTGTCCTGAATAATCACACCAGGAATCACTATTTCCTCCAGATACAATTCACTATGCTGTCTTTTTTTTTTTTTCTACCTCATGAAATAATCATTAGCTCTTTATAAGCACAGTTTGTTGTGAACAATAGGCATGGGAAAAAGGCAGTGAATGGCCACCTGACCCAGCACAGGAAGGCCTCACTGCCCTGTGTGTGTGTGTGACAGTGGTTAAGATGACATTGGGACTCCTGTGTCTCCCTCAGAATGCCTGGGTTTCAGTTCTGTGTAAATGCAGTGTGCAGCTACTGCCCAGGCTGGGAGGCAGCAGACAGTGGCTTGGATACCAGTGTGTAAAACCTGACTTATTTATCTTCAACTTGTGATCCCCTGTTGAAACCTTTATATGGTCCTGCTATACTCTTTTTATTTTCTGAGTTTCAAACTACTCTTACAAAAAACATGACTAACCTATCCTCTGGTTCCCTCATTCCCCCTGAAAGAGAGCAGTAGTTTGGGGGTTTCCATTCAGAGTGGCAGCTGATGGCCTTAAACTTGAGGGCATCTGTTGTTTTTCATTTCTATTTAATATAGCTATCCCCTCAGAACATTGCCAATTCAGAACTCCATTCCTTGGTGACATATTAATGTCATCTAGAGAAATGATTGATGCACTCTGGGTTCTCTCAGCCTTGGCTACCTATGGAGTAAAACCTTGGCAAAGGCCCAGGTGAATCCTAGGGTAGTGAGCTTGGGATACACAGCAGTTTCATTTGCATCCACAAGTTGCTCTAGTCAGAGGATAATTTGTACCAATAAAGGATCTTGGTGAAGGTAAAATTTTGGTGGCCTAGACCACTTCTCAATTTGTGAGTGTATATGTGACTGGTTTCCTAAATTATTTCAGTGAATATTTGCAGTGCTCCTATTCTGGTGGCAGAAAGGGTAAAAAAATGTGAGTATATTTGACTTGTTTAATGAAAAGTTAATATTATTTGTGTTCAATATCTGGGACAAGGGTCTTTTTTTAAGTTTAATTTTATTTTTACTGGAAAGCAGATATACAGAGAGGAGGAGAGGCAGAGAGGAAGACCTTCTGTTCACTGATTCAATCCCCAAGAGACTGCAAAGGCCTGAGCTGCACTGATCCAAGCCAAGGACCCAGAATCTGGTTCTTAGTCTCCCATGTGGGTGCAGGGTCCCAGCGCAGTTGTGAGCTGATTTCTAAGGCCACAGGCAGGGAGTTGAATGGGAAGCCAGGTCACCAGTATTACCAGTATTAGTACTGGCACCTACATGAAGTCCTGGCCCCTGCAAGGAGTGGATTTTAGCTGCTAGGATACTGCACTGGGCCCTGTACATAACCTTTTTTTTTTTTTTTTAAGATTTTATTATCATTGGAAAGCCGGATATACAGAGAGGAGGAGAGACAGAGGAAGATCTTCCATCCGATGATTCACTCCCCAAGTGAGCCGCAACGGGCTGGTGCTGCACCAATCCAAAGCCAGGAACCAGGAAATTCTTCCGGGTCTCCCACGCAGGTGCAGGATCCCAAAGCTTTGGGCCATCTTTCCCTGGCCACAAGCAGGGAGCTGGATGGGAAGTGGAGCTGCCGAGATTAGAACTGGCACCCATATGGGATCCCGGGGCGTTCAAGGCGAGGACTTTAGCTGCTAGGCCACGCTGCCGGGCCCTGATGTTTGTGATTTCTTAAACTGAATTTTTAAAAGTGATTTGGTACCATAAATAAATCATCAAAATATGTCTGTTTATTTTTAAAAAAAATTTAAGGGCCCGGCGGTGTGGCCTAGTGGCTAAAGTCCTCACCTTGAACGCCCCGGGATCCCATATGGGCGCTGGTTCTAATCCCGGCAGCTCCACTTCCCATCCAGCTCCCTGCTTGTGGTCTGGGAAAGCAGTGGAGGACGGCCCAATGCTTTGGGACCCTGCACCTGCGTGGGAGACCCGGAAGAATTTCCTGGTTCCTGGCTTCGGATTGGTGCAGCACCGGCCCGTTGCGGCTCACTTGGGGAGTGAATCATCGGACGGAAGATCTTCCTCTCTCTCTCCTCCTCTCTGTATATCCGACTTTGTAATAAAAATAAATCTTTAAAAAAAAAAGAAAGAAAAAAAAATTAAATGTTTTATTTGTTTAGGTTCAAATGAGAGTTCACGTAAAAGACAGGGTCCGTTACGGTGGCCTAGCAGCTGAAGTCCTTGCATAGAGTGCTGTGGGATCCCATATTTGTGCGGATTCTATTCCCTGTGGCCCTGCTTCCCATCCAGCTCCCTGCCTGTGGCCTGAGAAAACAGTCGAGGATGGTCCAAAGCCTTGGGATCCCGCATCCCTGTGGGAGACCCGGAAGAGCTCCTGGCTTCAGTTTGGCACAGCTGAACAGTGTTTGCACAGCCGTTGTGGTCACTTGTGGAGTAAATCAGCAGACAGACTATATTTCTGTCTTTTCTCTTCTCTCTCTCTCTCTCTCTCTCTATCTATATATATATATAGATAGATAGATAGATATGTATATGACTGTGATAATAATTAAGAAATCTTTAAAAAAATAAGAGACCGCAGTCTTGTATCCAATGGTTCACTTCGCAGGTGGCAAAAATAACCAGTGCTGGACCAAGTTGAGTCCTGGAGCCTGCAGCTTCCTCCAGGTCTTGCATGTGGGTGATCAGGGCCCAGGCACTTGGATGATCTTCCACTGCTTTTCCCAGGAGATGAACAGAGAGCTGGGCTGGAAGTGGAACATCTGATTCCATATGGGATGCTGGTGTTGCAATTGGCAGCTTTACATATTATACCACAATGCTGGCCTTTGCTTTTATTTTTGGTATGATGACAGTAGTTTTCTTGCTTTTTATTTCTCATATGCTAATTCATTTTAAGTGTTTTGCATATGACACAATATTATGTTACAGACAGTGGATAAATTCTGATGGTGTATGAAGTATTTGCAGAGTAGAAGGATTACAGTCTAACATTTCCTCCATGTACACTTATTTTGTGTTTCTCCAGGATTTGGATTGACTTTATTTTCTTCATGTAGTGTTAACTGAGATCTCTGATCACATTGCTAAGTAGCAGTTCCCACTGACTGGGCACTGATAGTGAAGCATTAACTTGTCCTATTTACTGCCAGTCGGTGTGTACCTTCCCTTACTGTTCTATGAGATTTTCCTTTAAAGAATGTGCTGCTCTATTTAGAATTACTGGGAAGAAGTAGGTGATCCTCAAAGTTGTGTGTGAAACACTGCACCAAACATCTATGCCAATTCTTGTTTTTAAATTATTTTTTTGTCTTATCATTTTTAAGAATCTTGTCAGTATATTTCATTTATAAAAGTCATGGAGAGAGAGTGATCTACCATCGGCTGGTTAACTCCTTAAGTTCCTACAACATTGTGACAAAGTCAAGCCAAAAACAGCAGCCAGGAACTAAGTCTGTGTCCATTTTAGCAGGTGCAAAGACTCGCATACTTGAGAAATTTCTTGCTTGCATCCTGAGAGTGTGTTAGTAGCAAGGTGGAATTTGTTGTGGAGTGATAACACAAACACAGGAAGTCCAGTGCAGGGTGAGACTCTCCTAAGCAGTTTCTCATCCACTCTACTATATACCCACACATCTTCATTTAAACTGAGTATGTTAGATGGTTGTATATTCTGTCCTCTATTAAGATATCAAGGATGTATCTCCTGAATTTTTTAGTATTTCCCTCGAGTCTGTAAAGTGTTCATTAGGCTTCATTATTAACAAAATCAGAGAAGAAGAATTCAAAAGCAAATAAAGTTGAGTCTCTTTATTCCAATTTCTGTGCATTTTATTTCATTCCCCTGTTTACTTTCTTTTTAAAAATATTAAATAACAGTAAAAAGTTGGCATTCTTATTTGATTGCATTTCTTGGAAGAAATATAACAATATGCCTCTATTGAGGTATATTTGAATATTTGTAGGTTTGCTCAACTTATGCATGTACATTATTATAAAATAAATGCAGCATTTTACTGAATGTTTTCAGTAAGATGGTTTGAACAATGTTATCCTTCATCCTGCTTGTGTGAAGTATTTAGTGTGTTGATTTGCATTTGTTGCCCCATTTTCTACATCCTCGGGCTAGATGTGCTTTGATTATCATGTGTGCATTTACTATCATATGTGTTGTTGAATTCACTTTATGTGTATTATGTTGGCAATTTTAGATTTATTTTTATCAAACATACTGTTGTATGATATTTTAAACTAGGCTTCTGGGTTATGAAGTTATATATATATTTTTTAATTTATTATGATTGGAAAGCTGGATATACAGAGAGGAGGAGAGACAGAGAGGAAGATCCTCCATCCAATGCTTTACTCCCCAAGTGAGCTGCAATGGGCCGGTGCGCGCCAATCCGATACCAGGAACCAGGAACCTCTTCCAGGTCTCCCACGCAGGTGCAGGGTCCCAAAGCTCTGGGCTGTCCTCGACTGCTTTCCCAGGCCACAAGCAGGGAGCTGGATGGGAAGTGGAGCTGCCGGGATTAGAACCGGCGCCCATATGGGATCCTGGGGCATTCAAGGCAAGGACTCTAGCCACTAGGCCACGCTGCCGGGCACGATATGAAGTTATTTCAGATGAAGTATTAAGAAATAAATACACCAAAGTCTAATCATGCTACAATGGAAATTGCATTTTGACTGAACAATTACATTGTGTTTCTCAATTTGAAATAGAGTCCACTGTGAGTTAAGTCACCCACTGTTGATTCAGTCTAGTTTTGGAATCTAAATATTGTTAGGCCCAGGATAAATTTGGAACTGTTTTTTCCCTTTCAATTTTTTATAATAATTCTAGAAAATTTGGTGTTAATTTGGTATAATTTAGTAATGGAAACACCTGGTGTTAACCTTTGGTTTGAAGAGATTTTATTTCTTTCTTTTTTAATTTTATTTCTGATTCATTGTTACTTACTGTTGGTTTTGTCAGTTTTTAGTGTCTTTCTGATGCACTTTTGTAGGCTAATACTAAGTATCCAGAAATGATGAACTTATTTGTTCATAATTAGTGTTGGTAATCCCTAGCGATTCATTGTATTTCTTTTTTTTCTTCCAATAAAGATCAATTTAGTCAGTATGAAAGGCAGAGTTATAGAGCCAGAGGGAGAGTTAGAATGCAAGATCTCCATCTGCTTTATGCCTCTCCAAGTGACCGCAAAGGCTAAGGCAGGACCAGGTTGAAACCAGCAATAATTAGATTTTTCCAGTTCTCCCACATCAGCACAGGGACTCAAGCCCATGGGACATCTCTGAATTCCAACATGCGTTAGCAGGGACCTGGATCAGAAATGAAGCATCCAGGACTTGGAGTGGCATCCACATGGGATGGTCACATCACAAGCAGTGGCAGAACCCACTTGCTCCAGATAGCCCTGATCCACTATACTTCTGTGAAAGCAGTTTTAATGTGTTCCTTTTCTACTTTTGTGTACTTAAATTTACCTTTTCTCTTTCTTTTTTAGATTTATTTTATTTTAAACATTTATTCATTTTTATTGTAAAGTCAGATATATAGAGAGATTAGGAGAGACAGAGAGAAATAACTTCCTTCTGCCATTCACTCTTCAGGTGACCACAATGCCCCAAGCTGTGCCCATCTGAAGCCATGAGCCTGGAGCACTTCTGGGTCTCCCATATAGATCCAGGAACCTAAGGTTTCGGCCATCCTCAACTGTTTTCTTAGGCCACAAGTAGGTAGCTGGATAGGAAGTGGGACTGCCAGGATTAGAACCAGTGCCTATGTGGGATCCTGGTGTCTTCAAGGTGAGGACTTTAGATTGTAGGCACTGCTCTGGGCCCTAGATTTTATTTTTCTTGCAAATCAGATATACACAGAGGAGCAGAGAAGAATGTTTCCCATCCATTGATTCTCTCCCCAAGTGGCCACAGCAGCATGCGCAGCACTGATCCATAACAAGGAGCCAGGAGCTTCTGGTCTCCCACACAGATCAAAGGTTATAAGGCTTTGGGCCGCCTTGCACCTTTTTCCCCCACAAACAGGGAGCAGGATGAGAAGCTGGGCTGTCGAGATTAGAACCAGTGCCGATACGGTATCTTGACACTTGCAAGGCAAGGACTTTAGCCACTAGTCTACCAGGCAGGGCCCTAGTTTTTCTTAATCTAGCTAAAGGTTTATTAATTTTGCCTTTAAAAAAATCAGTATTTCCATTGTCTTCAGTATTGCTTAATATAGTTCATTCATTTCTTCACCAATCATTATTTTGAATTTCCTTTAACTACTCCTAGGTTTTTTTTTTTTTTTTTTTTCTCCTGGGACTTTGAGATCAGTATTTAAGTTGCTTATTTGACTTTCAGTTGTTGCTGTTATTTTAAGTGTTAGGCATCTAAAATCATAACCTTTGATTTCTATATTGCTCTGATGGTGGGTTCTTTCTCATTGGCAACAAGAAGTATAGTGGAAAGTAAGAGTGTACCGTGGTTGCCATAAACATACACTATAGAATATCTGTATTGAATCATTTCTTGTGTTTCTAATGATTGAAAGTTTAAGGGCAAGGTGGTATTAGATTTGGTTTCTGCTGAGGTCTCTCCCTGGCCGACTCACAGCCTCCACCTTCCTGTACCCTCACGTGGTGTTTCCTCTGTCCATGTGCATCCTTTTCTAAGGGAACCTAAGGCATTTTGAAACATTCTCAGTTAACATAGTTTCTGGTAATTACCTTCTTTAAAAAACATATTTGAAGAAAATTCGAGATTTGATCAAGGTAGGGAGACTCGGTTTTATTTGACCCTCGAATAGGTCCCTTACTCCCACATCATGACCAGGTCAAGTGCCAACTGCACTCCAGGCAATTGCAACTGAGAACACAGACCTCCACCTCCTGCTGACTGCCAGCAGATGACATCTCTGCTTTTTCTGTGCTCAGTCGCCTGTTGCCAGAACCATGCTCAGGCTGAGTGGTGCTGAGAGGTGTGGTCCCAGGGCCTGCTAGGGTGGTGAGGCTCTTTATTGATCCTGAGAACACCTAGATCCCATCTTTACCATATGCAGTGTCTACTGTGGGTGAATCTCTATAGAAGCAGCACATTTGCAGTGACTTTGGATTGGAACAATCAAAGGTATTAGGGAGAAGTCCAGAGAGGACTGGTTTTCTTTTCTTTTTTCTTTTCTTTTCCTTTTCAAAGTATATATTCTCTTAAAATGTGTTTTTATTTGAAAGGCAGCATTACAGAGAAAGAAGCAGAGACAGAGAGGGATCTTCCATCTGGTGGTTCCCTCCCTAACTGTCCTCACTAGCTGAAGGTAGGCTGGTGCTAGTTAAGAGCTTGGAGTTTATCCTAGCTCTCCAAGATAAGCACAGGCGCTCAAGGACTTGGACCATCCTTGCTTCTTTCCTAGCCATTAGCAGGGAGCTGGATTGTAAGTGGACTGACCCAAGCTGAAGCAGCACCTGTACGGAATGACATCACTGATGGTGGATGCTTCGCCACAGGATGCTGGTGCCATCTTGTTGTGTGTTTTTGTTTTATAGGCCAGGACAGAGAGCATGGAGAGAGTACTCTCAGAAGCTGGTTTCCTACACAGATTCTTGTTTCATATTAGATTATGTTAAAACTGGGAGCTAATGAGGTATGTATGGCATCACAGCAAGCTTAACAAGTGATATGGATACCCATGTTATCTTTCAACATTTCTAGTTCAGGATATGGCTACTGCTAACTAGCAACTTCCTGGATAGTCAGCAAAAATACCCCATCAAACTGAGTTTCTAACTAGTCTTAAGAAAGCATGGATAGAATTCCTCATTTCTAGCTGTGACTTGACTCATCTGTATACCCTGCTTTCCAAACAGCAATAATAGTGATAATAATAATAATAATAATACTAAATCTGTAACAAGAGTTCCTCCTTTTGCTTTCTTTTTTTAGATTTTTTTTTTTATTGCAAAGTCAGATATACAAAGAGGAGGAGAGACAGAGAGGAAGATCTTCTGTCCAGTGATTCACTTCCCAAGTAACAACATTCGCCGGTGCTGCACTCATCCGGAGTCAGGAGCAGGAAGCTCTTCTGGGTGTCCCATGAAGGTGCAGGATCCCAAAGCCTTGGGCCGTCCTCGACTGCTTTCCCGGGCCACAAGCAGGGAGCTGGATGGGAAGTGGAGCTTCTGGGATTAGAACTGGCGCCCCTATGATATCCCAAAAAATTCAAGGCAAGGACTTTAGCCACTAGGCCATGCCACCGGCCCCAAAGTTCCTCCTTCCTAATTTTGGCTTGACTCAGCTTGATTCTTGTAAGTTTGGGTAGCATGAACCACCAGATATAAGCCCTGTTTGCATTTTCACATAAATAAATAAGTGTTACTAGCTGGAAGCTAGGTGGTAAATCTAAGTATTCAACATAACTGAAATGTCTGCTTGAGCTTCTTATTTCAGTGATGCCCGGGGTGGATTTGTGAAGGCAAGTATAATAGAATAAGGCATGGTGCTTGCATTCACATGAGGCACTCTGGGTTGTATTGCTCCCAAGCAGAAACTTTACCACTATGATCAACTCCAACAGTTGTTAGAAGGTAAAAACAGATAAAAATTGATGATGGTGCCTCAGCTATATGTTGGCAGTGAAAACCTGGGCAAACGAAAACTTTATGAAGGACTTTGTCAACCAGTGGATTCTGCAGCGATTTGTTTGTACTTGGAGTGGTAAGATTGGCAGCAATTCATTACTGTTGAACTATCAAAACCACTTGAGGAAGAGCCTCAGAGCATGTCCCACATCAGGGATCGTGGGATGGGTGATAGACTGGGTGGGGATTCTCCCTTAAAATCCCCCTTTACCTCAGATACAGGAAGGAAACAGTGTGGAAATAGTAGTCTCACCCACTTTCTTTTAGCCCTTGAACATTTTTACCCTAATTAACTATGTAAGATTGTCAAAAATATAACTTTTAAAAAATGGGAAAAAAAAGAAAAGCTTGCAAAAAAATTGATGGTGATGGTGATAACTGAAAAACAATGAATTTAATTTGTAAATTTTGTGGTGAGTTTTTAGGTGATTTTTAACACTGTAAAAGGATGCAATAAATCATTTCAAAACTTTCAGGCGCATTTTACTAGGTCAAACTTCAATCTGCATTAACCATGATTTTCCTCTATAGGGTATTTTGCCTTTGAATATAAATGTAACCATAATGGATGGTCACACATCAGTGACATGAATTACAGTGATTGTTTCAAGTCCAGAGTTTTTGGGGAAAGGAAGCATTAATGTGCTTGTCTTTGAAGAATGGGCTATAAAATGAATAAATTCTTTCTTTTTTTAAAGATTTATTTATTTTATTACAAAGTCAGATATACAGAGAGGAGAGACAGAGAGGAAGATCTTCCGTCCGATGATTCACTCCCCAAGTGAGCAGCAATGGGCCGGTGCGCCGATCCGAAGCCAGGAACCAGGAACCTCTTCCAGGTCTCCCACATGGGTACAGGGTCCCAGGCATTGGGCTGTCCTTGACTGCTTTCCCAGGCCACAAGCAGGGAGCTGGATGGGAAGTGGAGCTGCTGGGATTAGAACCGGCGCCCATATGGGCTCCCGGGGCTTTCAAGGCGAGGACTTTAGCTGCTAGGCCACGCTGCCGGGCCCAAAATGAATAAATTCTTAAAAAAAAAAATACAAACTATAATCAGGGCCTGGCATGCTGGCCTAGAGGCAAAGGTCTTCACATAGATCATGCTGGAATCCCATAAGCACCTGTACTAATCCCGGCAGTCCCACTTCCTATCCAGCTCCCTTGTGGCCTGGGAAAGCAGTCAACAATGGCCCCACGTCTTGGGACCCTGCACTCGTGTGGAAGATCTGGAAGAATTTCCTGGCTCCTGAATTCGTATCAGTGCATACCAGCCATCGCAGTCACTTGGGGAGTGAATCATTGGGTGGAAGATATTTTAAAAAATATATGATCAGGCACCTAAGGTACACGAGAACATTTTTAGTAGTAAAAATGGCTAGTCAAAAAGGCTAACCTTTGGTGCTTGCGTTGTGGTGTAGTGTGTTAGATCACTACTGGTCGTACTACATGGAATATTGCAGTGCGAGGGAATAAAGGAAATCCCACAGCCCATGGAATTGTATCATAAAACTACAAATAAAATAGAGGGAAAAAAAGAAATAAAATGCCCAAATATGTATAAAAATGTCAGTTGTCCCCAACTGAGCCATATATGAGCTATATGTGGGTATGGACGAGCCGTGGCTGGGCTGAAACTCTCAATAGCAAGAACCAGAATGGGTTGAAGAGCGGTGCTGGCCAAAGGACCTGCTAGTATGCGTGAAGCCTGACACCAGGAAGAGGTCTGATGGAGGAATCCGAACAGTTCCTCTGACAGGACACTGACCCAGAAATAAACGCAGGAAGTATGGAGGTAAACAACCCAGAAGAGGCTTTGGAAAGTGACCCACTGGCATACATTTGGCTCAGGTTGGGGGCAGACCAGGCTGAGTCGGTTCACGTCATCCACTGGCAAGTCCAAGTGCTGGAACTGTGTGGGGGTCTGGCCAGGTTTGGTTGCGATAAAAACAGTACAAAACACCAAATGCTAAGGTGAAATGGCCTGTGCCAATAGGGAATGCAGCACCCAACCAGCACACCTCCCACTGGTTTAGGTGAGGGACGAGTGTGTGGTGGGCAGAGCCGGAAAGAGCTGCAATATTCATTGATTCCAATGGAGGTCGGGACTCAGAATAGAACCAACCCAGGGATTACAACCACCAGCTGACTTGAGTGATGGACTGTGGTGGGCACTGTGCTTACTAGTAGTACATGTAGGAGCCTGGACTGGGAACACCTCAAAGTTTCTTTGGGTATTCCCCTGAACAAAATGGAGGAAACAAAATATTAACCAAGAAAAAATAGAAGATGGAGTAGATCAATCAACCACCTCAGCTATATGTTTGCAGCGGAAAACTGGACAAGGGGAACTCTAAGATGGACTATGTCAATCAGTGGACTCTGCACCAGTCTCATCGTACCTGGATTGTTGCTGATGATATGTTGGAGCTTCTAATTGATCGAGGTGACGTTCTGCTGGCTCTGCCTTCAAACCTGAGAGGGCCTCCCTAAGAGGCCGTTGAACTTGACTGAACAGTGGGATGCTGGACTCTGTATGGTGTGAGCTTGTAATTAGGGAATCCCAACGGAACTTGAGCTGTGGTTATGCATCAAGGTGAAGGAATTCACCATGGGGGAGGGGTTTGGGGGTGGAGGAGGGAGAATCCCAGTACCTATGAAATTGTGTCATGTAATACAATGTAATTAATGAATAAATGAGTAGAAAAAAATAAAAAACCACAAACAACAAAAAAGTCAGTTGTACAAGTGTCTTTGTGAAGTTCTCTTAATTGAATTTGAAATGTAATTCTTTATTACTCACCAAGATAAACCCACAAATCAACTTAAAATATGTTTTTCTAGATACAGTTTGTTTCTTTGCAATAATTTTCATAAATACTATGTATATCTGCAAAGTCAATTTCAGATAGAAGAGAAATGTTCCATCAATGGGTTGATTCACTCCCAAGATGTCAGGGCCCTGCCATGCTTAGTCCAGCAACAGGAATCCATCTCGGTTTCCAAGGGCATCCTTGGAACCCACCCACTGTGTTCCAGGCACAGCAGCAGGATACTGCATTGGAAGTGTTACAGAGCCAGTAGGCATAAATAAGGCATTTGGGTATCAGATATGATCTATCCCAAACAGCAGCCCAGCTTCCTGTATCATGACATTCACTCATTTCAGTCTGATGATTTTCTCTCGCTGTTTCCATAATGTAACTATTTAATGAGGTAAAGTGAAAACACTTGTCATACCATATTGCTTTCATATATTATGGATGTCCTATGGGCTGAGGCAAATGAAATGGCAAAGTCAAGTGTTGTTGAGGGTTTAGGAACTGGGAAGTGTCATTGAAGACTTGGGAAACTTTCATTTGGAACAATTACTAGAAAACTTTATAGATTAAATATTATATTCAATTTTCATATATAGTTATAGCAGAATTACTTTGAATGTAGAAATAGTGAAGTATTTAATAGCATCCAGTTATTTTTCAGAAGCATATATTTTAGTGACAATATGTTTTTTCTGTGGTATTTTATAATTTGAGCAATAGTTGTTGAAAAACTAAGTTAGTGTTTTGTAGTAACATCATGATTTTTTTAATTTGTTAAAACTTTTCATTGGAAAGTCAGATTTACAGTAGCAGAGACAGAAAGATCTTCCATCTGCTGCCTCACTCTCCCAGGTCACCACAGTGGCTAGAGCTGAGCCAAAATGAAAGCCAGGAGCCGGGAGCTTCTTGTGAGTCTCCCATATGTGTGCAGTCTCCCAAGGTATTGTTCTGTCCTTGACTTCTTTCACAGGCCACAAGCAGGGTGCTTGGTGGGAAATATAGCAGTTAGGATGTAAACCAGCATCCATATGGGATCCCTGTATGTGCAAGATGAGGAATTTAGTCACAAGGCTACAGTGCCAGTCCCAGTAACATTAGTTTTAAATGAAGAGTAATTGCTTGCATTGACCTAATGATTACTTGCTTTAATCACTGCCAATTATTGAAATTATTGATACTGTTTCAGGGATACCTTTTTTTGGCACTTGTAGGGCACTATTCTTGCCCAGGGAAGCTGATGGCCTTTATTTTGCAGCCACTGTGTCTGCCTCCAAGTTGACGTTGCTGAGCACAGTAGGAACCACTGAAGAGGCTAGGAACAATCCAGACCAATGCATAACTCCCTGTCTCCACCTTCTCTTGCAGGTGTAGCCCTGCAGCCTGCTACATGCTTCCCAGGCTGGAAAACACCAACACACCTTCAGTAAGTTGTTTGTTTACTTCTCAGCTTGCTCTACATTGTATTGAGGATCATGATTATACTTTTTAAGCTAAAATGAAAAAGAATGTGAAAGAAAGAATGTAAAATTTCGATAACTAAACATTGGAACTGTCAAAGCTGATTGAAACTTCCTCTCCGGGTTTTCTGTTTTATACATATATATTTTTAAAGATGTATTTATTTTTAAAAAAGATTTATTTATTATTATTGCAAAGTCAGATATACAGAGAGTAAGAGAGACAGAGAAGAACATCTTTAGTCCAATGATTCACTCCCCAAGTTACTGAAATGGCCCATGCTGTGCCAAAATGAAGCCAGGAGCCCAAATACTCTTCTGAGTCTCCCACATGGGTGCAGGGTCCCAAGGCCGTCCTCTACTGATTTCCCAGGCTACAAGCAGAGAGCTGGATGGGATGTCGAGCTGCTGGGATCAGAACTGGTGCCCATATGGAATCCTGGCATGTTCAAGGTGAGGACATAAGCCGCTAGAAGACTGCAATTTGCCCTGTCTGAGATATATTGACAATAAGCCAACAGCGGTATTAAAATGAATAATACAGTGTAAGGGTGTGTCAGCATGGTGGGCTGAATGCATGTAATTGCAGTGCAACTGATTCTAGTCCTGGCTACTCCACCCTTTGAATCCAGCCTCCTACTAATGCACCTGAGAAGCATCTGGTGGTGGTATAAGTACTTGCATATGTCCCACCCACATGTGAGATACAAGAGGGAGACCTGGAGTCAGTCTGACACAGACACAGCTAGGAAACACATTCAGAAAAAAAAAAACTGCACAAAACATCTCTTTGTCTGTCATTCTTCCTGTCAAGTGAATAGTGACATTGTAAAAGCAGTGTAAATATCTTTCCATCTAGGTTCAACCTTAGTTTTCCAACAGTGGTATTTACATTATACCAAATGCCAAATAACATCATTGAATATCAGGTATGGGAAGAATAGGTGGTTCAGTGGGAAAAGCAACCTGACTTTTGATTACCAGATTTATTTTAACAATCTTTGTGGCATGTTTTGAGATAACATGTTACACTGCTGCATGCAGTGCCAGAATTCCATGTAAGGACCAGTTAAGTCCCTGATGTTCACCTTCTGATCTACTTCCGTGCTAATGTGCTTGGGAGATAGCAGAAAATGTCCCAGTTCCTTGGACACCTGCACCCCTGTGGAGGATCAGAATGGAGTTGAGGCTGCTGGTTTTGTCCTGGACTTTGCTGTCTCTTGTGGCCACATGGGGAGTAAACCAGTGGTAGGAAAATCATTCTGTCTGGCTGGCTTTGACTGTTGCTCTGTAATTCTCACTTTTAAGTAAGTAAATTTACTTTCTTTTTTAAGGAAATGAAAAAAACCCAGCATACTTTATACTCTGTATATTGGGGGGACTGTTTCATCTCTTTTTTTTTAAATTATTTTTATTTTTGGTGATTTTTACATTGTTGTTTAGAGTGGTTGGTCAGGGCTACAGGAAGTTAGGTGAGACCACCATTTCCACAATCTCTTTTTTTTTCCTTCCTGTATCTGGGGGAAGGGAGGTGATAAAGGGAGAAGCCACACCCAGCCTCCCAACCATCCCATGATGCCTGATGTGGGGCATGCTCTGAGGGTCGTGCTCTTGAGGTTTTGATAGTTTAGCAGTTCTGAATTACTGCCAATCTCACCATTCAAGCACAATGAAATCTGTCCAGAATCCACTGGTTGATATAGTCCATCTTAGAGTCTCTGTTTGCCCACATATTCACCTCCAGCACTGTCTGAGGTAGTTGATAGGTTTGTTCTGTTCTTTGTGCTCTTTTATGGTACCATGTTTGCTCTGCATGCTCCAATGTATTGTCATATCCTCCATGTGCGCCTGAATATGCTGTTTACTGCTACATCGAAGCCACTGAGGAGGCCTGGTTCTAAAAAATACCCTCCATTGTCAGTCCATGGAACCTGCAATTCTCTCCATGGTTGGAGTTCTGAATCCAGTGATTCAGTTGGGGGGATCCCCAAAGAAACTTGATCTGATGTGATCCCAGACCTGATTCTTCTATGTGCATGCCAATAGAGGGTCCAGCACATTCCATCACCCCAATCAGCTTAAGCACATGTTGGTGGTTAATATTGCTGGATCAAATCTATCTCTAGCCCTCTCTTCTATACAAACCAATGAGTGTTGCAGTCTATCAGAGAGGTGCTCACTGTTTCCCTCGTGGGCTCTCTCCCATTCCTGGATCTTGCACTCTCCAGGAGTTTCTGCAGTTTAGCATGGAAGATTTTGCCTCACCCCCTCTGCCAGACCCATCATCTGCTAGGTGTTGTGGGAAAACCCATCCAACCCAACCCTCACCCACTCTGGCTTATGCACATACCAGTAGGTACGGTCTGCCAACCTTGGATTTTCCCTGTTCCATTAAACATGTAGGGCAATAGATGTTATAGCTCTGCCCAGACTGGTCTGCCCAAATACCAGCTCTCACATTCACCAGGGGGAGTAGTGGCTCAGTAGTGGGAGCTCCCTGCAGCCCCCCTACTGGGTTAGCCTGCTTTCCCATGGGTCTCACTTATAATGATTATGTGCTGTGGCGCACTCTGGCATAGCATAGCATAGCTCAGCTTGGCATTTGCCATTGAGTGCTACAGCGTGGCCTGGCCCAGCTTGCCCCCAGCTCAAGCTCTCATAGGTGGGAGCTACAGACTAGGCAGTCCAACCAACCACCAGTCCTATCCCTAATGTGAATTGTATAGTGTTGCAGCCCAATTTGGCATGATCCACATACCATTCTGGCTCTCAGATTTGCCATTGGGTGATATGAACTGGCCCAGCCTGGTTTGCCCCAGACCTGAGCCAAAGGTATGCCCTTGGGTACCATAACCTGTCCTGGTCTAGGCTGTTTCCTGTCGTGGTTCTTGCTCTCACCTGCAGGGACTGTGTCCCAACAGAGGAATTGTACAAGCTCTTCCATGAGAACTTATCCCAATGCCAGATCAGTGGGTCCATGGTGCAACCCTACTTTGTCCATCTCCTGTCTTAGCAGCAACAGTGGCCTTTCCTGATTGGCCCTCAACCCATTCTGGGTTTTCTGTTGGATATTACAGCCCAGCCCAGCATTGTTCACATCCAGACACAGCTCATACATAGCTCAACAGGGAGAGATGTAGCCTAGTCTATGCTACATTAAGCCGTGTTCTCATGAGCACCAGTGGGTGCTGGAGTCTAGCTCAGTGTGGCACACACCAGACCTAGTCCACACTTGTGTCAACAGGGACTGCAGCCATGTCCAGACCAGATAACAGCCCCTACTCACGCCTTCACATTTACCAGTAGGAACCACAACCTAGTCAGTGTAAACTCTTAGCTCCCCAGCCAGGCCTGTTCCCAGTATAGATCTTGCTTTTTCCAGTGGTTTTCCTAGCCCAGCTTGGCATAGTCCCTCATCTGTCTTGGCCTTTGCTTTCAAATGCTGGAGCCTGGCCAGACCCAGCCTGCCCCAGTCCCAACTCTTGCTGATGGGTAAGTAGCCTGGACCTGCTCAGTCTACATTTATCCTTGGCCCATGAAAACTGGTAGATGTGACACCCTAGCCTGGAATTACCCGTGCTGCAGCCCGGTTTCTTCACTTGCTGGTGAGGTTAAATGTTTTGGTCATGCCTGGTCTGCCCCCTTGCCCAATCAACCCACACATTTGCCAACGGGTGGAGCTAAGTAGCCCACCTTGCCAACCTTGCTTGACCCCCAGACCTGGATCCTGTGCTCACCAGCAGGAGCTCTGACCCAGCAGGAGAGTTTCCCAAGTTCTCCTACTATGTCTACTCCCAGACCCAGATCCCACTCATGTCAGTGGGTGCTCGGTCCTTGCCTAGCATAGCCTGCCCCTCCATCTTGGCCTTGTGTGAGCTTATGAATGTTGCGGCCTGGCCTGCTGCATACCCTCTTTTAGATGCATATGCTGGTGCTGTAGCCTGGACCTGCCTGGATTATTCTCAGTGTCTGTGGCCGTGAATGTTGACATGTTCTATGATCACACCTAGCTCAACCCATCTCCCGCCCAGCTCTTGATCTAACCAGTGGGACTTGCATTTCCACAGGTTTAGGCCCACATATCCCCCACAGAATCTACTCCTGAACCTGGTTCTGCTACGTGCTAATGTCATTGTCCTGCCTCATATGACCCATCCCTGTTCCAACATTCGGTCAGGCAGTGGGATCTAGCCTTGTCAGACACATCCCCAGCCCTAATTTTGCATGGACTAGCATGTGGTGGTCAGCAATATTCCTTACTAAGAATTCCTACTCAAAACTCCCATATGGGCTGGTGTATCGTTCTGACCCATACAGTGCTTCTGGTCTCTCCCCTCCAAACCACCATGTCTCAGTCCCCTCATTTTCCTGCAAGTGCATTGGGCCTGTCATTGGGAATCCCTCAGGATTCAGTTCTTACCTACATGTACAGTGGCCTTACCCATGAATGTCCTTAGGTAACAATGCCACACCCCAAGATTTTAAAGCTCACCCCTGGGTGAAGCCAGCAGGTGAAGCCTGGTGCCAGTTGGTGCTCTGGCTGCCCGCCATCCCAGAACTTACTCAGCACTTGGCATCATTGGCTGTTGCTAATGCTGCAAGTATTGAGTGTGAGCTGACTCAGGTACCCCCAGAAGCCCCCATGCTGTTGGCAGCTCCATTAACACAGCCCAAGGTCCTTCCCACATTTCTTAAAAAAAAAAAAAAAAAGAATATGCAACTATGCTGACACACTGGTATTGTTAACACATATTTGGCATTAACCAGGCCCAGGATGCCCAGCAGCTCTTAGCTACTTTTCTCCCACCTGTGTGACATTTACCTAGGTACAATGCAAACTAGGCAGTTGCCCAGAGCTGGGGTGTTTAATATCTTCTAAATAGATCATTTTAGTGTGAAGGGATGATTGTGATTTTTAAAAAAATTAGTGAATTTTGATCAACATGTGCTTGAATATTATCACTGGGTACAGTGTTGTATTTAAGTATATACAGCATCAGATGAGTAAACCAGGTGCCCAGGCTTTCCATGTTTGCTTATTTATTTATTTATTTATTTATTTATTTATTTACAGCACACAGTGTCCTCTGTTTCAGTTGCCTTATCATTGTGAACTGCAGTCACCACGCACTGTGATGGAACACTGGATCTTGTTCCTTCTGTCTCTCTTTGCTACCTTTCTACCTCCTTCCTGTCCCTGGTCTTCACTCTGACCAACCCGTAGCAATCACAATTATAAGCTTGCAGCTATTTTTAAACATTTATATATGATAACATGTTAGTTTTTTCTACATTTGCCTTATTTTATTTCACTACATCCATGTTCATCTATTTTGTAACAAATAAGAATTTGTTGTTTTTAATGACTGAATGCAATCTTTTGGCATTCATTAGGTTTTACTATTAATAACATCAGGGGAAACAAATGAAATCTAGAATCAAAACCAATTTAGTATCTTTTTTAGTATACTAATTTAGTATGTTTTTATTTCTGAGCCTATTATTTCCTTGTCTATTTTGTGAATATTAAATTACATAACAATAAAAAGTAGTTATTCTAATTTGGTTACATATCTTAGACTAAATGTTTTTGGTTTTTTGGCATTCAGTTGTGTGATGGCTATAGGTTTGGTATCTGTAGATATTATTTTATTGAGGCCTATTTCTGTGTACCACAACTGAGGTATATTTGAATATATTTATTTATTTGTACATTTCCTCAACTTACATATATGTTATTACAAAATAAATGTAGAAATTCATTCAGTGCTTTCTATAAGGTGCTTTCAATGATGCTTCTCCTTCATCCTGTTTATGTGAAATCTTTGCTTTGTTGGCCCATTTTCTACATTCTCTAGTAAGGTGCACCTTAGCTAGTTCATGTGAGCTTATTATTGTGATGCTTCTTTTATTTTACATGTGTTATAGAAATGTTTTTATTAAAGATTTTATTTATTTCAAAATCAGATATATAGAGAGGAGGAGAGACTTAGAGGAAAATCTTAGGTCTCATGGGGTTTCCTCCCCAAGTGGAGAAGTGCTGGCTCCTGGGGACCACATGGGATCTCAGCGCATGCAAGATGAAGACGTTACCCAGAAGACCACCACCCACTACGATAAGAATTTTACATCTGTTTTATTAGGAGTATTGGTCTATGACATTTTAATGATTGTAAGCTGCATTTCTGGACTATGAGCAATTATTTCTGAAGAAGCATTAAGTAAATATATGCAGAACTAATTGTACAGCAATGGAGATTGCATTTTTACTGAGCAATTCCATCTTTTTTTTTAATCCTATTTTAAACAGTCACTGTTGAAGATCTTCCTGCTGCTAATTCAGTCTAGTTTAGGAATCCAAATATTGTTACGCTCAACCTAATTTTGGAATGGTTTTCTTCGTTTTAGTTTTTTACTGTAATTCTAGAAAATTTGGTGTTAATTTGGTAGAATCTAGTAGTGAAGACACCTAGTGTTGACCTTTGTTTTGAAGAGATTTAGTCCTGATTCACTGTTAACTGTCAGTTGGTTTTGTCAAGTTTTTTGATGTATTTCTCATTCAGTTTGCAGGCTAATGTTAAGTATGCAGAAATTAAGCATTTTTTAAAAAAAGATTTATTCCTTTTTATTACAGCCAGATATACACAGAGGAGGAGAGACAGAGAGGAAGATCTTCCGTCCGATGATTCACTCCCCACGTGAGCCGCACGGGCTGGTGCGCCAATCTGATGCCGGGACCAGGAACCTCTTCCGGGTCTCCCACATGGGTGCAGTGTCCCAATGCATTGGGCCGTCCTCGACTGCTTTCCCAGGCCACAAGCAGGGAGCTGGGTGGGTAGTGGAGCTCCTGGATTAGAACTGGTGCCCATATGGAATCCCAACGCTTTCAAAGTGAGGACTTTAGCTGTTGATTGTCCCTAGTGATCCATTGCACATCCTGTTTTTTTTTTTTTTCTAGTAAAGGCTTATTTTATCAGAGCTGGTGTAGTGGCCTAGCAGCTAAAGTCCTCACCTTGAACATGCTGGGATCCCATATGGGCACCCATTCTAATCTTGTTGGCCCCTCGTTCCATCCAGCTCCCTGCTTATGGCCTGAGAAAGCAGCCGAGTATGGCCCAAAGCTTAGGAAACTTGCACCCGTTTGGGTGACCTAGAGGAATTTCCTGGTTCCTGGCTCCAGATCGATGCAGGTCTGGCCATTGCTGTCACTTTGGGAATAAATCATTGGATGGAACATCTTCCTTACTGTCTCTTTTCCTTTCTGTATATCTGACTTTGCAACAATAAAAAATAAAAAAATCTTTAAAAAATTATTTTATTGATATATAAGGCAGAACTCTAGAGAAAGGGGGAAAATTAGAGAGATCTTCCTTCTGTTTTATCCCTTTCCAAGTGACCATGGTGGTTAAAGCAGGACCAGATTGAAGCTTCTTCCCAGTTCTCCCAGATCAGTACAGGGAATCCAGCACTTGGGACATCCTCTGCATTCCCACGGGCACTAGAAGGGAGCTGGATCAGAAATAAAGCAGCTGGGCTTGGCACGATAACCTAGTGGGTAAAGTCCATGGCTTGCACATGTTGGGATTCTGTATTGGTGCTGGTTCTAATCCCGGCAGCTCTACTTCTCAACCAGCTCCCTGATTGTGGCATGGGAAAGCAGTGGAGGATGGCCCAAACGCATGGGGCCTTGCACCTGTGTGGGAGACCTGGAATAAGCTCTGGGTTCCTGGCTTCAAATCTGCTCAGCTTGGTCCATTGTGGCCACTTGGGGAGTGAATCAGCAGATGGAAGATTATCCTCTCTGTCTCTCTTCCTTTTTGTTTTATATATCATGCTTTCCAATAAAATAATGTTTATAAAAAAGAAGAAGAAAATGCAGCAGCTCTGACTTTCATCTCACAAGTAGTGACAGAACCCACTTTGTCCAGAGAGCCCTGATCCACTCCTCTACTGTGATACCGATTTTAATATGTCCCTCTTCTTTTTGATGTTATATACTTGAGCCTACTTTTTGATTAATCTAGTTAAAGGTTTATTGATTTTGCTTTCCTTTTAAGATCAATGATTGTTTCCTTTATCTTCAGTATTGTTGAATGCAGTTTTTATTCATTTCTTCATTAATCTGTATTTTGAAATTTTCTTTTTTTCTACTCCTAGTCTTGGCTTCTTATTTTTCTGAGAGTTGGAGATCAGTGCTTAGAATGCTATTTGACATTTTAGTTGTTATTGTTCAGGTGTTGGCCATGTAAAGTGAACCGGCGCCCATATGGGATCCCAGGGCGTTCAACGCGAGGACTTTAGCCACTAGGCCACACCACCGGACCCTGGTGTAACAATTCTTAAACCCAGTCCACACTGAATGTGCTCTAATGTGTGAAAAGGAGTGAAATCTTGATGACTACAAATAAAAGTATAATGCCATTGTTAAGGTACAATTTGCTAAAGGTGTTTTTTCATTTATATTGTTTGGAAGCTCAGATTTATACGAAGGAGAGACAAGTCTTCTATTCACTGGTATAATCCCAAAGTGGCTGCAATGGCCAGAGCTGCCAGAGCTGAGCCGATCTGAAGCCAGGAACTTCTTCCAGGTTTCCCACTCAGGTGTAGGGTCCCGTGGCTTTGGGCCTCTTTGTACTGCTTTCTGAGGCCACAAGCTGGGAGCTAGATGGGAAATGAACAACCAGAATATGAACCAGTTCCAAAGGAAGAAGCAATAGAAAACTTGGAAACAATGATCACGTCAACTTTTCCCTAGCCCTTGAACCTTCCCACCCTGATCACATATGTAAACATCATTCACAATAAACATAGAAAATTCACATATATTGGGCCCAATGGCATGGCTAGCGGCTAAAGTCCTCGCCTTGAACGCCCTGGGATCCCATATGGGCTCCGGTTCTAATCTCGGCAGCTCCGCTTCCCATCCAGCTCCCTGCTGGTGGCCTTGGAAAGCGGTTGAGGACAGACCAAAGCCTTGGGTTCCTGCACCCTTGTGGGAGACCTGGAGGAGGTTCCAGGTTCCTGGCTTCGGATCGGCACACACCAGCCGTTGCGGCTCACTTGGGGAGTGAATCATCGAATGGAAGATCTTCCTCTCTGTCTCTCCTCCTCTCTCTATATATCCGCCTTTCCAAAAAAAATAATAAATCTTTTAAAAAAAAGAAAATTCACATATATATATATATATATATTTTTTTTTTGTGAGGCAGATATACAGAAAGAAGGTGGCACAAAGATTCTCCATCTACTCTCACTCTGAAAGAGTTGCAATGGAAGGAGCTGAGCTGTTCAGAAGCCTGGAGTTTCTTCTTGACCTAGCACACAGGTTCAGGATCCCAAGGCTTTTGGCTGTCTTTACCACATTCGCACACTATAGGCAGGATACTGGCTAGGAAGCAGAATAGCAAGAACACACACTGGCACCTCTATGACATCCCGGTGTGTGCAATGTGAGGGCTTTCACCCCTAGGCTATTGTGTCTGGCCCTTTTTCCAATTTCTCTGTCTCTGGTTTTCAAATAAATAAATGATTCTAAAATGGGGAAACAAAAAAAATCCCAAATCTAAGTAAAAGCTATGTTTCATTAAGAAATATTAGGTTTTTTTGGTGTTTTTTTTTTTTCTAGAGAGATTGTACTTGTATTATAAGCTTTTTGGATTATTAGGGTTTCTCTATCACTCTTTTTTTTTTTAAGATTTATTTTTATTTTTATTGTTATTGCAAAGTCAGATAAACAGAGAGGAGAGGAGACAGTGAGGAACATCTTTGATCTGATAAGTCATTGCCCAAGTGACAGCAGCAGCCTGAACTGTGCTAATCCAGAGCCAGGAACCAGCAGATTCCTCCAGGTCTCCCACATGGGTACAGATTTCCCAAGCCTTGGGCCATCCTCGACTACTTTGTCAGGGCACAAGCAGGGAGCTGGAAGGAAGTGGAGCTGTGTTGATTAGAACTGGTCACCTTATGGGATCCTGGTGCTATCAAGGCAAGGACTTACCTTCTAGGCCACCACGCTGGGTCCTCTATATTACTCTTTTTTTTTTTTTTTAATTTTATTGTATTGTTGTTGACAATCTTTACATAGTTAATTGCAGTTAAAAAAAAAGGTTCAGGGGGTATAGAGAAGTGGATAATACTATTATGTCCATATTGTTTCCATCATGTATCTGAGGTAAAGGGGGATATTGAGGGAGAAGCCCCAGCCGGTTTCCCGCCCACCCCAAGTCCTGGATGCGGGGCATGCTCTGAGATATTTGCTTAAGTGGTTTTAATAGTTCTCCAGTTATGAATTGCTGCCAGTTTCACTCGATGAGGTCATCCACTGATTGATATGGTCCATCATAAAGTCTCCGTTTGCCCCACATTTCGCTGCCAACATATAGCTGAGATGAATGATTGACCTGTTCTGTCTTCTGTCTTTTCTTGGTTAGAGTTCTGAGTCCAGCAGTTCGATTGGGGAGATCTCCAAAGAAACTTTGAGGTATTCCCAGATTAGTTTCTTGTATGTTCTAGCAAGCACAGGGCCCGGCACAGTCCATAACCCCGATCAGCTGGTGGTTGCAATTGCTGGGTTGGTTCTGTTTCTGTCCTGAGTTGCACTGGAATCAATGGGTGTTGCAGTCCAGTCTGGTTCTGCCCAGCACATACTTGGCCCTTACATCAACCAGTGGGAGCTGCAATCTAGTCGACCCACAATAACCCCCATCAGGCCCACCACCTACCCTGGTTTGCCAGTATGTGTAGCAGTAGACCAGTCTGTCCCCCATCCCATTGGGCTCTTGTACTTGTCAATGGGTATTAAAGCTTAGTTCCATCTAACCAACTCAACCATCCAGCCCTCACGGATGTCTAGCCAACCCAGCCCCCATCGTAGTTTTCATGCCCTCCCATGGGAATAGTGACCCAGGAAGGGGGAACCCAATTTTTCTCTCCCAGGGCTCTCTCAGTCCCAGTTTATGCACTCTTTAGGTGGTTCTGAGAATTAGTCCCCAGTGCCAGCTTCTGCCAGCTAGTGCTGCAGCCAAGCCCAGAAATCCCTCTCCCACTCTAATTTATGCTTGTACCCACAGGAATAATCAACCCAGCCTGGCTTTTCCCTGATCTAGTCCACATGCAGCGCACAGGTGTTGCAGCCTTGCTTACTCTGGTCTTTTCTCATCCTAGCCCATGTTCTCCAGTGGGAGTAGCTGTCTGGTGAGGGGACCAGCCCCTTAATCCCCCTGCCAGCTCTGTCGCTCCCTTCCTGGATCTCATGTGTGCTGGTTGGGTGCTGCAGGCAAATCTAGTACAGGCAACCTCACCCTGGCATTCTATAATGTGTACTGGTTTTGTTGCAACCAATCCCGGCTCACCCACACTCTGTTCTGGTGTTCAGATTTGCCAGCAGATGACATGAACTGATTCAGCCTGGTCTGCCCCCGACCCATGCCTAATGTGTGCCAGTGGGAGACTTTCCATGGCCTATTCTGGGCTGTTTCCTATCCTGCTTCTTGTGCTTACCTGCAGGGACTGTGTCCTGCCAGAGGAGTTGCCCAGTCTCCTCCATCAGAACCCCTCCCAATGCCAGATTTTGTGCATGCCAGGGGGTCCTTGAGCCAACCCTACTCAGTTCACCTCCTGTCCTAGCAGGAACAGTGGCTTTTCGTGGCTGGCTTTCACCCCATTCTGGTTCTTGTTGTTGGATGTTTCAGCCCAGCCATGGCTCATCCATACCCTCATACAGCTCACACATGGCTCAGTAGGGGGTTGAGACCCAGCCTAGTCAGTCCCACATCTACGCTGGTTCTCCATGACTCCAGATGGTGTTGGAGTCATATGCATCCAATCCCAGCCCACACTAGTGCCTCGGGTGACTACAACTGTTTCCTAGATAGAACACAGCCCCCATTCCAGCACACGCACCCCTTGGTGGGAACATCAACTCTGTTAGTGTGTACAAGTAGGGAACTTGTATTTCCACAGGGTTGGGCCCACACAACCCCATAGAGTCTACCCCCATACCAAGTTCTCTCGAGTGCTGGATACAGTCTTGACCCTGCCAAATGTGACCACTCCACCGCTCCACCAAACAGTTGGGTAATGATACCCATCACTGCCAAAGAGGCCCCCATCCATAGTATTGGAGTGGGCTGGTGTGTGACGATCAGTGATGTTCTAGGGAAACAGGCCATTTCTGTATTCCGAAATGGGTTGGTGTATCTGACTAACCATAATTGTCTCCTGGGTACTTCCCTCCAAGCCACCAGGTCTCAGTCCCCACACATGCCTAAAACTTCCATGGCCTTGTCACTGGGAATCACCCAAGATTCACTACTCACCTACACTAAAATTGGACTTAGTCATGGGTGTCCCCAGGCAGCAAATGTATCTTAAAAAACACCAGAGCAGGCCGGCAGGGCGGCCAGCAGGCAAAGCCTGGCACCACATGGTGCACTGGCCACCCTGGGTGAGGCCAAGGACTCGTTCACTGCCTTGCGGCAGTGTCTTTGGCGTGAGCCCCCAGCATTGGGTCCGACCCGGCAGGGGCACCCCCCACAGCCGCCACACTGTGAGGAGCGGCACTTGCTCCCAAACCCAAGCCCCAAACTCCTTCCAAACTCACCTAGCTGCAAGATATTAGCAGCTGGGTAGAGCTGGGTATTTTAACCCAGTTCCCAAGTTCTCTCATGGTGCACTTACCCTGAGGAAAGAGCTCTCTTGGGTCCTGGATGAGGCTGAGGACTCGTTCACTGCCTTGCAGCAGTGTCTTTGGCGTGAGCCCCCAGCATCGGGTCCGACCCGGCAGGGGCACCCCCCACAGCCGCCCCCTCTATATTACTCTTACTAATTTGTCAAATATCAGGACACAGGAAGATCCGTGTGTTGTTCAAACTGGCAACTTTTATCTTTCAAGCTCCATGTGACCTAAACAACATAAGCATTCTCTTTTGGGTAAGGAATCGATCAAAGGACTGCAGTAGATAGTTCTCAAAATGTAGCCATTTGGGAAATGTAAATCAACATCACAATGAGGTATCTCAACCCTGTCAGAATGGCTATTATTGTTTGGAAGAAAGGGTAACAAATACTGGTAAAGAAGTAAAAAAAAATGAGAATATTTATACAATGCTGATGGAGTTATAGATTAAGTCAGCACATGAAAAATGGTATAAAATTTCTTAAATGTTTAGAAATATGATTGCTGGTTTCAGCATGGTAGCCTAGCAGCTAAACTCCTTGCCTTGAATGTGCTGGGACCCCATATGGACACTGGTACTAATCCCAGAAGCCTGGCTTCCCATCCAGCTATCTGCCTGTGGCCTGGGAAAATAGTCGAGGATGGTGCATAGCCTTGGACCTTACACCTGCATGGGTGACGCTCAAGAGCTCCTGGCTCCTGTCTTCGGATAGGCACAGCACCAGCCATTGAGAACACTTGGGCAGTGAATGATCGGATGGAATAACTTCCTCTCTGTAGCTCTTTGTCTCTGTATCTGACTTTGCAGCAAAAACAAAAAAAAAATCTTTTGTAAAAAGTTTAAAATTTTAAAAAGCTTACATGAAGTTAAAAGTATTAAATTTAAATGACATTACTGTAAGTCTGAGTAATCTAACTACTAGTTGTATTTTCTGAAAGTTATGAACACATTGTGTAAAAGAGATGCCATCTTTTTATACCAGCACTATTCATAATACACCGATATGGAATGAATTGTGGTGTCCATCATTAGATAATTGAGTAAGGAAAATGTAGTATTTGTGTACAACGGGCTGTTATTCAGTTGTGGAAACACAAGTCTGTGTATTAGACCAAAATGAGTATAACTGAAGTGTAAGATGTTGAGTGAAATATTCTAAACACAGATATACAAACATGAAATTGTTATGTAGAGTAGCAAAAAAAAAAATCACAACCAACCAAAAAAAGGGGGGGAACAGTGGTATATATCAGTATTGCTGCAAACATGATTTGTCACTTTTGATTTATATGTTTGTTAAATAACGAATGATGATAGTCTACCCTAGTTTAATGATCTGTGTCTGTAAATTGTATGATTGAAACATTTTTATTTCATTATATTTATACTATTTACCTATAAAATTGGTCATCTTACTATTGTTTTAATCACTTAATGAAAAATTAAGATCTTGAGTACAATGTGAATTTAAAACATGTTATTTCAATTGTTTAAGAGAATAACAGGGGAGGGAAGTCAAGATGGCCAACGGAGTTAGACTGATGTGACTGAGGGTCCTAAAAGTTAGGGATGGGAGCAGCCTGAAGTGAGCCTGACAGGAAAAGAACCACAGGGAACACTGAGGTAAATCCCCCAGTGCAGCCAGTACTGAGAAATGTGGCACACAGCAGTAAAACAGATGTGAATGACTAGGATCAGCAACCTCAGAAGGACAAGGAGAATTCCCTGGGCTGCAGAGACTTGAGCGAAATCTGGTGAGCAAAATTCAGGGAGCTGCTAACACAGGGAAGTGTCCGCCCTTAGCAGAGGTGAGGGGCAGGCAGATCTCGGGAGCAAAACATGGTGAAGAGTGCCTGAACTAAGCAAATCATGGCAGGCTTGGATCAGGGCAGACGGGTTGGAGAGGGTGACTAGGCACAGAAACAAAGAACCTGGGCGAACCTGGGACCTAGAAGTCCCCAGCACTGGGTGGTGCCAATTCCAGGGCCACGAGAACCCCACAGAAGGGAGATCCAATTGCTACCGTAAATATTGCCCTGTTTTAAAGAGCTCACACTACTGCAGACTGAAGAAATAGGGGGAGGGAAACCTAGGCACCACAAAGAAGAAAAAAAAAATCTAGATCAGCACTAGGTGGCAGCAGAGGCCAGGGATTAGAAACCAGCAATATCAGATCACATAGATATGGGGCGAGGTAACAGGAAAAGAAATGAGTCAGAGGAAAAAGCCAGTGCCACCCCCAAAAAGTCACCAAAAGGCCTGGTCAATCACAGAGATGACAGATGAAGAAATTGACAACCTATCAGATAAGGGATTCAAAAAATAATTAGAAAACTCTTCAGAGACAATGAAAATGATGGGAGGACCTTAACGAATTCAAAAGTCACATGAACAAAGAAACAAAACTAGTCAACAAATGAGATCCTTGACCTGCAGCACAGAGTTGAGAGCCAATCCAACAGAATTAATGCAGCAGAAGACAGGATCTCTGAATTGGAAGATTTCCAGAATGAAAATAGGTAGATCATCAATGAATCTAAAGAGTTGCAAGGACAGGCTAACCTTTAAGGTCACAGTAACTATATTTTTTGCAATAGCAGTTTCCACTCATACTCCCATCAATTCTGTTAGTTTGTGAAATCCTTAAGCCATTTCCCAGAAGGCATGCTATATGTCTGGACCAGATTTCAGGGCAATGGGTAGGCACACAATAAGGTGTCCAAAAATGTCATGAGTTTAATTGTACTCCTGTGTGCAGTTAAAAGCCCACTCACCAAGACATTATCAATAACATTAACTCTCAAGCTCACATTACTTGTCAAAGCCATCTCACAGGGGCAAACAACGCCTCAATAGATTACAGAATTCTTAGCGGGGTGCTTAAGTGACCATGCAAAAAGGGAGTGAGACTGCATCAAGGTGGTAGAGAAATCTGCTGAGCCCTGCCAAACAGCTGGAAGCTCCCCCGGGCCCTGCCAAGTGGGGGAGCTGTTCTCTTCACACCTTCGTGCCATCCACACCTACTGCATGGGCCCCAGCAGAAAACTCAGATACAACATTCCAAAACTTGTGGGACGCCACTAAAGCAGTGTTATGTGTTAAGCTCATTGCAACTGGTGCTCATGTCAAGGCCCAAGAAAGGAACCAATTACTGGAATTAAGCACACACTTCTAGGAATGGAAAAAACAGCAGCAAAATGACCCCACAAACAATAGGAAACAAGAAATTATCAAAACAAAGGAGGAGATACACCAAATAGAAATAAAAAACTATACACAAAATCAATGAATCAAAAAGCTGGTTCCTTGAGAAGATAAATAAAATAGACAACCCACTGGCCCGACTGACAAAGAAAAAAACAAGAGAAAGTGAGAATTAGGAGCATCAAAGATGAAAAAGGCAACATAACAACACACTGCAACCACTAACGAAATAATCAGAAATTACTACAAGGAACTTTACTCCAACAAATCAGAAAATCACCAGGAAATGGAAAGGTTCCTAGACTTCCACTACTTGCCAAGGCTTACCTCAGAGGCAACAGAAGACCTGAACAGACCCATAACCAAAGCAGAGATAGAGTCAGTGATTAAACATCTTCCAACAAAGAAGAGCCCAAGTCCAGATGTCTTCACCCCAGAATTCTATAAAACATTCCAAACAGAGCTAACCTCAATCCTTTACAAGCTCTTCAAAATAATATAAAAGGAAGCAAATCTTCCAAACTCATTCTATGAAGCCAACATGACTTTAATCCCAAAACCAGATAGAGAATTAACAGAGAAGGAAAACTACAGACCGATCTCCCAATGAACATTGATGCTAAGATTCTCAACAAAATCCTAGCCAATAGAATTCAAAAAAGCATCAGACAGATCATCCAGACCAAGTAGGATTCATCCCGGGAACACAGAGAAGGTTCAACATACGGAAATCCACAAATGTGATACACCACGTCCAAAAACTGAAGAACAAAAATCATAGAATAGTACCAATAGATGCAGAAAAAGCCTTCTACAAAATCCAACACCACTTTATTTTAAAAATCCTAACCAAGGCAGGGGATTTTTACAGGGAGGTGCCGGGGGAATCCCAGAGCCTATCAAGCTGTGTCACATAATGCAACGTAATTAAAAAAAAACCAAAAACTTGAATTTGCTCTGAAAAAAAAAATTGATGAGTTAAAAAAAAATAAGAAAACTGTGATTGCATACAAAAAATAACAGGGAAAAAGGGAATATTGAAATGAAGTATCATGCTGTTAAAATGATATCTATCAGTTACATTAGATCTGTTTTAATGTTAAAAGTAGTAAATAAATAACTGGAATAAAAGAAAAACCCACATAACTGCTTAATGCTAAAGAGCTTCCAAAGCATAAAAAAATAGGATTAGGTTTGTTACAGCATGGCATTCGTCTTATATGTATATGTTCTGTTCAGCTGGCAGGCTATGACTGGCTGATACCAACTAATTGTCAGAAGATAGTTCTGTATGAAACTATCATTTGTTTCCCTCCTAAGCTGTAGTTTACTATGTAGAAATTAAAACTTCAGTTTAATTATGTTATTCCATAAAAAATAAATCAAAAACAAAGTAGAGAGTTTTAATATGTGCATACTTAAAAGTGAAAAAAATATATATTGTTTCATATATTTATAGTGGAATTACATGAATATGTATTCCATAATTTTTTTTACTTTTGTGTATGTACATATATGATATGTATTATTGATACATATGATCATCTATTACTTATATTTAATTCCAATATAAGCTGTAGGAAATATTTACTCTTGCAAGCACAGCTTAAAAATATTTTCAGTATTTCATTATTTCACTTTAAAATAAGAAAATTGAAGTTTATTATTGCTTTATAATATTTTTAAGTATCTCCATATGTTTGAGGAAATCATTAGTAAGCTACTCAAAAATCTTCTCAGTATCTTGTGCAATATTAAGCCTATATCTTTATTATCTAATCTAGCATGTTATTTAGCTCATGTGTTTATCTAAAGATTGCACAGTGAACTCATTTTATGCTCATTATAGAAAACAATCTGATATAGGATAATAATGGAATTGTAGCTTCAGAATTGCAAACGTAATACTGGACAAAAGGTTTTATCTTGTTTTTACCTTATTTGCCATATACATTGTAAATTAAGCTGCATTCATAGAAGATGCAAATTGAACACACACACAAGAATTAAACTCCTCTTAGTATTATAGCTGCTAGGTTAATATTTTGACGCAGTGTCAATATAATTATTTATGTTAATTTAGTTGAAAATTAGAGTGGCAATAACAGACTGAGTCATGTCTTCTACTTGGAGAGCTATTCTAGCAGTGTCTTCAACAGTTCATTAGAATGAGAATCTTTAGAGAAAACAACCTTTAATAGAATAAGGAATATTCTGTTGTAATATTGAAACTGTAAAAGTAACACAGCTCAAGATATTTTCATTTAACTGTTACTCTGTGATGCTGTATGAATTGTAAATTAAACCACATTCATCTAGATGCAAATTAAATATATAGAGAATGTACTGTCAGTGTTTCTATTTAATGATCCAGAACTGAGGAGACATGTGCTGTTACAGGGGTTGGTGTCATTTGAAGATGTGGCTGTGGACTTTACCCAGGAAGAATGGCAGACAATGGACAATACTCAGAGGACCCTGTACAGGGAGGTGATGCTTGAGACCTATAACAATCTGCTGTCCTTGGGTGAGTGAAACTCTGTCATGCCCAAACAGAATGCTTCTGTATAGATGACAAATGAAAGAAGAGTTTACAAAGTGTAGTAGTTGGTAGGACTAATGGTGATTTCGGAAAATCTGCATCATTCTCCATGAACAGGGTACTCCATGACAAAGCCTAATGTGATCTTCAAGTTGGAGCAAGAATCAGCACCATGGACAGTGGAGAAATCTGTGATGCAGAGACATTAGCTCAGTAAGTGTTGACTGGAATTATATTTGAGTTTTACTTTGAGTTTCTTACAGAAGGACAGCCGATGAGACACAGGCATTCCATAATCTCCATGTATATGTTTATTCGAGCATTTTGTCAGCCTGTCACATAGATCTCGAAGTATATATGTGTCTTTTCACATCTGTCACCTCCCAAGATACATTTTCAGGAAGTTGTTTTTGAAGCAGAGTAGCCAGGAAAAGATAAACTAGTGCTGAGATGGGATGTAAGATACCCCAAGCCTTATTTTGAATTTTTATACCATATTTTATGTCATATCCTGCTTTAAGTTAAATACACAATTTCACATACTTGAAATTTTTATTTTAAAAAATAGGTATTATATTAAGGCATTAATAGATAAGATGTAATGCCTATTTAAAAATGCTTATAAATGTCCACATTTCACTAATATTAAAATGTGCTGTATCTAGATTGGCAATAAATCTCATTGGCTTCCCCAATGGAACATTTGAAAAGAAACATTTAGATGTGATTCATACATATGGTTACTCTACTCCTCATTTCAGATCCCCATGGAAAGAATGAGCAGCTTGGAGCTAATCAGAAAGGTCAAGAAATAATCACCAGGCAAGTTCTAATTACTAAAATTATGTAATAACTGAAAAGAGTGCTGCATTGCACAAAGAGGCTTAGAATTAGCTCTGGCCATAATTTCAGCACAATATGAAAGGGAAATTGTATAAAAATGGGACTTGAGAAATAGGATTTCATTCTTTCTTTTTCCATTTTTTCCATTTTTTTCCATTTTTCTTTCTACTTTTTTTATTTGCAAAGTGACCAGGTGAATGTAGAAAGCAGAGGGAATCCAACAGCATTTCTTGGGAGAGAGCCAGGAGATGGTGTGCCTCTCAAATGGAGACAGCAAAAATTTTCAGGATGGTCTTAGATTTCTAAGTGTCCCCTGAGCATTCTTTTTCTGGACAGGAATCTGTGAATAAGACACTTCCCATTGCATTGGTTGTCTCTTAACCAGCAAGGAAATAGCTGCTGCTACACAACTTGAAATCTGCACCGGCATTCTATTGCTGTTCAGCTCTCAGAGCTAGGCAGCCACATGAGTGACAAAGTTGAACAAACTGGCTTTTTCTCAACTCATGTATGAAATGTACAGGGGGTCATCGAAAGGCCCACAAAAGTCATATTTAAAGATCAAACATGAGGGCATGGCATGGTAGCCTAGTGGCTGGCCCTCACCTTGCATGCACTGGGATCATATATGGACTCTGGCTTGTGCTCTGGCAGCCCCACTTAACATCCAGCTCTCTGCCCGTTGCCAGAGTCCAGCTCAAGTGAAGTTCAGAACTTGAGAAGGGTGTTTGGAGTAGGCATAGAAAATAAATGGACCACTACAGTTTCAAGATCATAATAGACAATTTAAAAAACTGTCCTATTTTTTTATACAGAAGCCTTCACAAATTCTGACACCCACTTTCCACACCTGGTCAAACAGGCATTCTTAAGGATAGTTCTGCCAATTGTTTCCCATTGAGGCAGGATATCAGCCACCCTAATACTGTGGTCAAACAGTTCTCAATAGATGGTACATGTCAACCAGTAACACATTCCTATTACAATCCTGATTCTGCAACTTAATCTTGAATCAGTTAAGGGAGGAAGTGCATCGCAGAACAAGGGGCCTAAAGATTAAGGAAAGAGGGAAAGAATAGATTTACACCTCACCTAGAGACTTAACATCCTTGATTAGCATATGGTCAATGTGGTAGGACAACCCTAAGCATAGGTTCCTGCTACATGTAGGGACCTAACACCCTCTATTTTCATATCATGAGTGGGGCAGCCAAGAGAGCAGAAATAGTAAAAGACCCATTTGCTAAGACACTATCACCAGCATCATCTTCCAAGCTCACATTGATTGTAAAAACCAACTCCACAGTGGCAGACAATGCCTAAATAGATTACAGAAATCTCTGTGGGGTTCTCGATTATGTATGCAAAGGGGGGTGGAACTGCTTTTTGGGTGGTTGTAGGCACAGGAAATTCCTTCTGGCCTTGCCTTCAATGGAAAAGTTCTCTTCACAACTTCGTATTTTTCACACGAACTGCATGGACCTCAGCAGCCTTTGGCCTGGGAAAACTGTTGAGGACACCCCACAGGCTTGTGACTTACAACTGCGCGGGAGACCCAGAAAAAGCTCCTGGTTCTTGGTTTTAAAGCTGCTCAGCTCTGAAAGTTATGCATTTTTGGGAAGTGAATCAGCACATGGATGATCTTCCTATGTGTCTCACTTCCTCTCTGTATATCTAAATTTCCAGTAAATATAAATACAATTTTTTTATTTTTCCATTTTTTATTGTATTTTTGAGAATTTTTACATAGTTAATAAGGGTAAAGAAGTTCAAGGGTTACAGGAAAATGGATAAGACTATTACTTCTATATTGTTTCCTTTATATATCTGAGGTAAAAGGAGATTTTATGCTAGAAGCCCACCCAGTCTCCCACCCATCCCAGGTCCCTGATGTGGGGCATGCTCCAAGGGTCTTGCTCAAGTGGTTTTGGTAGTTCAACAGGTATAAATTGCTGCCAGTCTCACCACTCCAAGCACAATGAGGTCGTTGAAGATTCCACTGATTGACATAGTCCATCATAGAGGCTCTGTTTGCCCACATTTTCACTGCCAACGTATAGCTGAGGTGTTTGATTGACTTGTTCTGTCCTCTATCATTTGATGGTTAGGGTTCTGAGTCTGGCAGTTCGATTGGGGCGATCCCCAAAGAAACCTTGTCTGAGGTGTTCCCAGACCAGATTCTTGTATGTACTAGCAAGTACAGGGCCCGGCTTACTCCATAGCCTTGATCAGCTGGTGGTTGCAATTGCTGGGTTGGTTCTCTTTCCAACCCTGTCTTTCACTGGAACCAATGCGTGTTGCAGTCTAGCCTGTATCCTGCCCACTTCATACTCAGTGGTCACACAAACCAGTGGGAGCTGCAGCCTAGTCAGAGCAACCCACAGTAACCCCCACCAGGCCTGCCCCGTACCCTGGTTTACCAGTATGTGTAGCAGACTAGTCCAGTCTGTACCACATCCCATTCAGCTCTCATACATGTCAGTGTGTATTAAAGCCTAGTTCAATCTAACCAGCTCCACTATCCAGCCCTCATGCATGTTGTTGGGCACCTTTCTGTCTAGCCACCCCTGCTCCTATCCTTGTTTTTGTGCCTTCCTGTGTTAATGGTAACCCAAGAGGGAGGATCCCACTATTTCCCTCCCAGCACACTCCCACTCCCAGATTATGCACTCTCCAGGTGGTTCTGTGGTTCAAATTGACAGATTAGCACCCGGTGCCAGCTTCTGCCAGCTGATGCAGCAGCTAAGTCCAAACAACACTCAACTATTGTGATGTAGTTTGCACCAGTAGGAAAAATCAGCCCAGCCTAGCCTTTTCCTGATCTAGTCTATATGAGGGCCACAGGTACTGTAGCCCTGCCTTTTCTGATCTATCCTCATCCCAGCTCATGTTCTCCAGTAGCTGTCCAGCAAGGGACCCCCCACCCATATATTCCTCCTGCTGGCTCTGCCCCCTCCCTTCCTGGTTTCATGTGTGCTGGTTGGATGCTGTGGTCACATCCGGCATACGTTACCTCACCTTGGCATTCTGTAATGTGTAATGGTTTTTGTAGCAACTGATTCTGGCTCGATCCACACTCTGATCTGGTGATTGGATTTGCCAGTGGATGACATGAACTGATTCAGCCTGTTCTGTTCCCAACCCATGCCAGGACAATTCCATATAATTATACATTTATGATTGTTCTGTTTTAGCTGTTAACTTTCAAAATGAGCAAGGTGACAGGCCTGTAATGGTAGGTTTGAAGCAAGCAACTTTCAAAAAGTACAAATTGATGGGCCATAGGGCAATGACTCTTATCATACACCAGGGACCTCCCTCCTGAGGAGTGGTCTACCTACATGACCTACCAGCTGTCCTGCTGGGTGGCTGTCACATAGACTGTCAGGCCAGGAGTTCACACAGCTCCCAGCCAAGCAATTAAGGCAGAATCACAAAAGCAGAAAACATCTAGATTCTTCAGCAACACGTGACCAAGAGAGGGAGCCTATCCCTATCATGGGCCCTTATGGGGGCTTGCTAGGGGAGTGGTTACCAAAAAAAAAAAAATGCAACACCACCCCCTCTCAGTTCCAGGTGATGATAGGTGAGTATCACAGGTGGGCAGAAGGGAAAGCCGAGATGGAGTGGGGGTGTGGCTTCTAAGCTGGTGACCCTGAAGTGGCTGCCTAGCCCACAACATTGGGAGAAGGAAGCCACAAGTCTCACTCTTTTTTCTGGGTGAGGTGGTAGACATTATTGCTCATTGTGAATAAGTTTCTTTCTCTTTGCCCTTGGGGTGACTCATGTAAACACCTCCCCAAGATGGTTCGCAAAAACTCAAAGTAAAGTGAATATTTTTTGATGCCTGAACTCTCATTCCTCCTCCAATGAGAATAAGCCAACGTGAACCATGAAAAAGGAGGCCAGAACTTTGGACCCATGTCAGGTAGTTAGGATTCAGGATCCACTTAGAGAGTATCAACCTATAAAGAAAATTGGCCACTTCTGGGGACTGTCAATCCAACAGATTTCAAAATATAAAGACGCAGAAACTTGATTCTAAAACGAAAACTGACATGATAGCAAAAGTGAAAACAGGGAGTTGGTGATTAGAGACGTTAAAGTCCTAAACTTTTATACTTCCTATCTCTTCCTGCTACCTCGTTAAAGCACAATCAATCTGGAGGTTTTGCTGGAGCTAGGCAGTGACTGGGAATTACATGTGTTGGTGGGTGGGTTCATGTATGTGCAGAGGCACAGGATGTCAAGGGTCATTTCCACAAGTTTAGTACAAACCTTGAGGAGTCTTCTCTTTACAACGTCCAGCCACACAGCACTTGTATAAGAGCCAGAAAATTTTTTTTTGAAGTCCCATATCGTGCACCGAACCAAATGTTACCAGGAAAGCTCAGTGATTCTTTCCTTTAACTTAGTATAGAAATGTAGGAGTGTGGAATAGGGTGGAAGGGTGGGATTCACAGGAATTGGGAGAAAACAGAGGAGTGGATCCTTTTTCCAGTTATACACCCTGCTTCAGTAACCAAGGGTTGGGACAACTTTCAAGTTACTAATTGGGTGTCTCTAATTTCAAGAAGCACACCACCACCTGGTTTTCTCTCCAGAAGTGCTTTCCCCTTCCCTTCTCTTCCCCTACGCACATGACCACTTTGCAAATAAAACTTCTCTGTCTCTAAAAAGAAAAATTTAAAAAATGACTTTGAGATCCAGTTTCTATATCTACCTCCTGAATATAATCAACTTGAATTTACTAGAAATCTATGTATTTTCTCTGTCCTCATGTACACTTGCTGTTCCTGGGAGGACCCGAGCCAGATTGGAGTCCATGCTTGGGACCCTGGGTTTAGCCAGTATGACCATTTGATGAGCTAGGCCTTGGCCTGCCTGGACTCAAGAGGCTTTGCCCTTCCTGGTGAGTACACTGGGAGCAGATACCTTGGGAACAAGGCAGGCCTAAGCTCCACCAACCTCCAACATTGAGAGGTGTATTGTGTGTGTGTGTGTGTGTGTGTATGTGTGTGTGTGTGTGATTTAGTTGCATGTGTATTAGATCATCAAGGAGAAATTGGTGTGATTATTTCCAAGTTTTCTACTTTTCCTTCCTGTTTTAGGTCAGGGTTAAATGATATTCAAAGAAGCTATACCAGGCTTCCCAACCATCCTAGTACTCAAGGATGGGTACTGGTACCCTGATACCAAACCAGGGTGTCAATGTGGCACACCCTCCAACGTTTCTGTCTAGGTGGTTCCGATAGTTCTGAAATGATGTCCATCTCAGCAATTCAAGCAAGAGGGAACCCTTTCAATGTTCATTGGCTGACATGGTTGACCTTAGAGTCTCCTTTCTCCCAACTATTTGCTGTCATCCTTTGGCTGGGGTAGTTATTCAATCTCTTCTCTCCTCCTTTCTCTTGGATGGTCCAGATGTGCTTTCCAGGCCTCAGTGGGCTTCCATCTCCTGGTGGATCCATGAAATTTGTCCAATACTCCTTTTCAACTGCGGAGTACCAGTTCTTGCTAGTGCACCAAAACCTCGAACCTAGTCGAACCTGCCTTAGTGGAGCCCCTCCCTCAGCGCTCACTGAGTTAGCACCACCATGAAGGCATGTAAAGTATCCAAGCCAGGTGACTTGAGGCCTGCCATACCCTCTACTCCCAGGACTCAGACCCAGGATCCATTGCACTGGCCAGTCAAGGACCCTGGCCAAGCAACACAAACGGCCACCCATACAGCCACTGGGGCTCATAAACTGGGCTCATCACACAGCTGTGCCCAAGGGCCCAGACAAGGCTACCAGAGCCCCACTGGATCTCCTGCACCCAGAGATCATGTGTCCAGCACCAACATCCCCCTGACTGTCATGGTTTGTCTCAACTCATTTTCCACTAGCAAGTATTGCAGCCTTTCTCAGTCCAGTCTCCCCCAATTCCACTTCATGTTGCTGTGTGTTGAATCCGATCCAAGTACAATCCATCTGGAGGTTTGGCTGGAGCCTGGCAGAGGCTGTGGATTATGTGAGTGTGTGGTTGTGTTCCTGTTTGTGCAGAGGCATGAGGTGCCAAGCGTCATTTCCAGAGGTTTAGTATGAAATTTGTGGAGTCTTCTCTTTGCTAAGTTCAGCCTCATAGCTCTTGTATGACAGCCAAAATTCTTTTTCAATTCCCATATTGTTCACTGAACCAAATATTACCAGGAAAGCTTGGTGATTCTTTCCTTTAATGCAGTATAAAAAAAGATAATGAAAAGCAGTTGTATTCTTCTCCTCTTTCCCTTCCCTTCCCCTCTGCCCTGTTTCTGCCCAACTGGAATAAACCTCCTAAGATACAAAAAAAAAAAAAAAAAAAAAAAAGAATAGCAGTTGTAGACCAAAGTTTTACTGTTAATTGACCAGTTGAGCTTGGAAGTGGTGAGGGGGAAAGCAACTCCTCACGAGTGGCTCAAATATCTGGTGCCTTTTGAATGCAGAGAAAATGATATCATAATTTATTTTAAATTTGCTTTTCCCACAGAAAGCCTAATGAAATACCATTTTAAAAGAAGCATGCCTCTAATGTCCCCGAGAACAACCTCGATAGTGGGGAAAATATCAGACAGTTTAACAAGATCCAGATTTGTCTGCAGTCCTTTGAACACAATGGAAATGTGAAAACTTTCAGCAGGAAAAAGATAGTCCTTATGTGTGAGCAAGTTTATCCCAAAGACCCGTATAATCAGCAACCTGTCAGTGTGGGAGAAGCAATTCATGTTGGCTACTATAAATCTTGCCTTACCACCAAACAGAGAACTGACACAGGAGAATATTTGTATGTGTCCCATGAATGTAAAGCAAACATGGAGCAGAACTCAGAACTCATTAGTGATCAGATCTTTCAAAGTGCAGAGAATCCATATGAATGCACTGAGCATGGAAAAGCCTTTCACCAGCAATTATCTATCATTGGGCATCAGAGAATCCACACAAGAAAAAATTTGTATGAATGTAAGGAGTGTGGAAAAGAGTTTCCTCATAAGTCAAACCTAATCATACATGAGAGGGTCCACACAGGGGAGGAAACTTATGAATCCAGGGAGTGGGGAAAAGGTTTTTCTACTAAGTCAAACATGAAGGCACATCACAGAATGCACACTGGGGAGAAACCTTATGAATGTAGTGAGTGTGGAAAATCTTTTTCTGATAAGTCAAGATTTAGATCACATCAGAGAATTCACACAGGTGAAAAACCTTATGAATGTAGTGAGTGTGGAAAAGCTTTTCTTCATAAGTCACTGCTCATTAGCTATCAGAGAATCCACACTGGGAAAACACCTTACGAATGTAGTGATTGTGGAAAAGCTTTTACTCGTAAATCAAACTTCATTACTCATCAAAGAACCCACACAGGGGAAAAACCTTATGAATGCAGTGAGTGTGGGAAAGCTTTTATTTATAAGTCAAGCATGATCATACATCAGAAAATCCACACTGGGGAAAAACCTTATGAGTGTAGTGAGTGCAGAAAAGGCTTTCCTTATAAGCCACACCTCATTACTCATCAGAGAATCCACACTGGGGAAAAACCTTATGAGTGTAGTGAGTGTGGAAAAGCTTTTACTTGTAAGTCACACCTCATTAGACATCAGAGAATCCACACTGGGGAAACACCTTATGAATGTAATGAGTGCGGAAAAGCTTATATACGTAAGTCATGCTTCATTAGACATCAGAGGGTCCACACTGGGGAAAAACCTTATGAATGTAGTGAGTGTGGAAAAGCTTTCATTCGTAAGTCACACCTCATTACTCATCAGAGAATCCACAGAGGTGAAAAACCTTATGAGTGTAGTGAGTGTGGAAAAGCTTTTGTTCGTAAGTCATACCTCACTATTCATCAGAGAATCCACACAGGTGAGAAACCTTATGAATGTAGTGAGTGTGGAAAAGCTTTTTATTCATAATTCATTCCTCATTACTCATCAGAGAATCCACACTGGGGAAACACCTTACGAATGTAGTGATTGTGGAAAAGCCTTCTCTGATAGATCAAGCATTAGATCACATCAGAGAATCCACACTGGGGAAAAACCTTATTGATGTAGTGAGTATGGGAAAGGCTTTCCTTATAAGCCACAGCTCTTTAGTCATCAGAGAATCCACACTGGGGAGAAACCTAATGAATGTAATTAGTGCGGAAAAGCTTTTTCTCAGAAGTCACACCTAAGCACACATTAGAGGGTCTACACAGGGGAGAAACCTTAAGAATGTAGTGTGTATCTTAAAGCCTTTACTTAACAGACAGGTTTTATTTGACATCAGAAAATCCATACAGAAAAAATAAACCTCATGAATTTAGTGAGGGTTGAAAATCCTGTTGCAAGCAGTCAAGTTTTATTAAACATCTGAATTCATATGGGAAAAGCACGAATGTATTACATGTGCATTAAAATTCATACACATTTTCAGCACAGTGAAAAGTATGCATGCTTCAATAAGTAGCATATTTACAGAAATGAGCAAACACACAGCATTCACTGAAAAATCATTTTTCTGAGTCAATTGTTAGCAGAATCACAGACCTTGGAACTACAAAAGCTTGTCAACCGAAAGACTAGCCACCATAAACCTGTCATGGTCTGTCGAAGCTTGCAAAGTGAATGAAGAAGCAACCATTTGCAAAAGTGCAAATACAAAACATTGTAAAAGGGCAATGGATGTGGAAACATACTTTGAAATAATAAACATGAGGAGTATCATTTCCGAAGAGAGGATATTTGTTGCTAAAATAATAAAGATGCAATTTGTACGTGACCTTCTTTTGTTGTGTGGTGGTAAATGTGAATGCTGTTTTCAGATTTAATGTTGATAACAAATGCTCAGTATGTAACACTTGTTTCACATGCCATCTTTGTCATTTACACATTTATCTCTTTTAGAATCTCAAAATTTCTCGTCCTATTACAGAGTTATATTGGAACCACTGATATCGAATGATGCATGTGGCAGTTGTAATAATAAACACTCGATTTGAAGGATGAATTTTGTCCTTAGGGAAGATTTTCTTTTTATATCTGGCCAAACGTGGATCTTATTTGGCCACTATCTCTCCTTGAATAATAAGTATGGGAAATCGCTCCTGCATCTCTGCCTGCTTATCCCATGCAGTATGCCATAGGCACATGGCACAATGTGTCTCCAAGGCAAAGCCCTGGCAGTGGTCTCAGCTAACAGAGGCTCCATCTTGGGCATACATCCAGAGTAGTAGGCTGTGTCTTGTCCCAATTTCTCTGTCCCTGCGAAACTGTGCTAGAATTTCCCTGATAAGCAACTCTGAGAAGTTAAATACAATCCTCATCCTGTTTACCAGGGACACATAATGATCATGCCCAAAGGCATAGCTTTCAGCCTAGGTGATAGCTTATCTTGGTCTACCTGCACATGGTCTAAAACACTAAGCTATCAACCCTGCTTACAGAATGTAACTGGTGACTTGATTAGAGTGTCCAGAGAGATAGGCATGCCTACTGGCCAGTTATAATAACAGTGTAGGGTAGGAGTACTATCGAAACCAGCCTTCTGCTTTCCCCTTCCACTGTATATATGTTTGTATGATCTTCCCAATAAATGGGCATCCCTCACCAGTTTGTCTGGTGGTTCTGCAGCCAAGCAACACCATTATCATGGCCCTCAGGAGTCTCGGAAATTGCTGGTCAAAAAACACCCAAGAAGGAGGGATCAGCAGAGGGGTCACAGAAGGCAAGACTATGACATTGTCTGGCATTTGAGAACCATACTCGGGGCTAGAATGTGTCAGGTATGTGTGGACCAATCCCTGTGCAAACTCTGACCCCACTGGATGGTTTAGGAGGGCCGGTGGAGTCTATGCAGGAGGCATGACAGTCTATGGGGTGAGCTGGGCTGACCCAGAGCAACCTCAGGCATACTTAACACTGGCTGGGAACAGGCCTGGTTGGGGAGCTTGGGGGAGGCCCTGGCTGGGTGGAGGTTACCAGTAAGGGGCGCAGGAACTGGAAGGGGGTTGAGTTCTGGTCGGGTCACAGTTGAACTCCCTTGGCACAAGCATGGATTCGGACTTGACGCACCATGCCGGGTTAGACGGCAACACAGTTTGGTGCTCTGGAGGACCAGGGTAGATGTGGGACAGACTCGGCTAGGTTTCAACCCCAACTGAGCCATATATGAGCTATATGTGGGTATGGACGAGCCGTGGCTGGGCTGAAACTCTCAACAGCAGGAACCAGAATGGGTTGAAGAGCGGTGCTGGCCAAAGGACCTGCTAGTATGCGTGAAGCCTGACACCAGGAAGAGGTCTGATGGAGGAATCCGAACAGTTCCTCTGACAGGACACTGACCCAGAAATAAACGCAGGAAGTATGGAGGTAAACAACCCAGAAGAGGCTTTGGAAAGTGACCCACTGGCATACATTTGGCTCGGGTTAGGGGCAGACCAGGCTGAGTCGGTTCACGTCATCCACTGGCAAGTCCAAGTGCTGGAACTGTGTGGGGGCCTGGCCAAGTTTGGTTGCGATAAAAACAGTACAAAACACCAAATGCCAAGGTGAAATGGCCTGTGCCAATAGGGAATGCAGCACCCAACCAGCACACCTCCCACTGGTTTAGGTGAGGGACGAGTGTGTGGTGGGCAGAGCCAGAAAGAGCTGCACTACTCATTGGTTCCAATGGAGGTCGGGACTCAGAATAGAACCAACCCAGGGATTACAACCACCAGCTGACTGGAGTGATGGACTGTGGTGGGCACTGTGCTTACTAGTAGTACATGTAGGAGCCTGGACTGGGAACACTCAAAGTTTCTTTGGGTATTCCCCTGAACAAAATGGAGGAAACAAAATATTAACCAAGAAAAAATAGAAGATGGAGTAGATCAATCAACCACCTCAGCTATATGTTTGCAGTGAAAAACTGGACAAGGGGAAACTCTAAGATGGACTATGTCAATCAGTGGACTCTGCACCAGTCTCATCATACCTGGATTGTTGCTGATGATATGTTGGAGCTTCTAATTGATCGAGGTGACGTTCTGCTGGCTCTGCCCTCAAACCTGAGAGGGCCTCCCTAAGAGGCCGTTGAACTTGACTGGACAGTGGGATGCTGGACTCTGTATGGTGTGAGCTTTTAATTGGGGAATCCCAACGGAACTTGAGCTGTGGTTATGCATCAAGGTGAAGGAATTCACCATGGGGGAAGGGTTTGTGGGTGAAGGGGGGAGAATCCCAATACCTATGAAATTGTGTCATGTAATACAATGTAATTAATGAATAAATGAGTAGAAAAAAATAAAAATAAAACAAAACAAAACAAAATAAAACATCCAAGACTCCAGGAGGCATATCTCAGAGACCAAAGAATGGTCTGACATCAGACTCTTGGAGTTCTTTCAGATGGAGTTTATGTGTCAGCTGCCACCACTACTGCTCAGATTCACACTGAATTCATGTATCATGGCTTCTCACAGTAAGTTTCTTGCCATCGTATGAGCTACTAGATGCCAGCCTGTGCCTGAAGTCTTTCAACTGTAAGAGTGAGCACCAGGACCAGCATTGTTATATAGTAGGTAAGCAGTCTGAGATCCTAGCCAATCCTCCATGGTTTTGCTCTTGGCATCTGGCTTCACAGCAGCTCAGCTACTGCAATTCAATCATTGGGGTTATGAACCAGTGGACAGAAGATATTTCCTGCTTTTGTTTTTCTCACTAATTCTCCTATTCAAAGAAAAAAAAATATTGAAGAATGGGTCCCATGACTGGTGTTGAGGGAAAGGTGAAGTCCATTGACTTGCATCTCATGTGCGACAACCTTGAGCACTTCTACTACTTAATGTTTAGTGTCTAGGCCCTATTAAGACCAACAATGATGAGCACCAACGGCAAGAGAGGCAACTTTTATTTTTCAAAATATGTCATGTAGGGCACAGCGGCATGGCCTAGCAGCTAAAGTACTCACCTTGAACACGCTGGGATCCCATATGGGTGCTGGTTCTAATCCCAGCAGCCCCACTTCCCGTCCAGTCCTTCTTGTTGCCTGGGAAAGTCGAGGATGAGCCAATGCTTTGGGATCCTCTACCCAAGTCCGAGACCTAGAGGAGTTTCCAGGATCCTGGCTCCAGATCAGCATAGCACTGGCCATTGCGCTCACTTGGGGAGTGAATCATCAATGGAAGATTCCTGTCTCCTCTTCTCTGTATATCTGACTTTGCAATAAAAAATAAATCTTTTTAAAAATGTGTCATGTAAACAGTACCTTACTTAAACTACAGAATGAAGTTCTACACATCTACCTGCTTTCCACCAGATTGCTCATGTGAGCCCCCAGCTGTAAACTCTTTGCTATTGTTGCCTATCAGCGCCTGGCTCAGGTCCTCAGTAGGACACTCCTCAGAGAGCTTCCTGCAACAGTGAGATTTATTGATTTTTTTGAAGTTTCTGTTTAAAATATTCCCAGTCTCTGACAGCATCCTACCATCCTTTGATTTTTGTAATTACATTTTAGGAATGTGTGGAATATGGTGGAAGGATGCGATTTACAGGAATTGGGAGAAAACAGAGGAGTGGGTCCTTTTTAAAAACATCAATCATGTTCCATAGATTAGAAAACTGGATCAGGGTATCAAGATGGCAGAATAGGATAAGGACACGTTTATACAGATGGAAAAACATTAATCAGGATGAAGCAGAGAGGACATTTTTCGGGAAATAGAAGAGGACAGAGCAACAGCAGAGTGGTACCTGGAGACTGACAGACACAGGAAAGCAGCGGGTACAGCAGTGTGGTGTTGCAGAGACTGATACTCCAGCACAGCAATCTGAACTCCACAACAGCCAGAACTCCACCAGCAACCAGGTGGGAAGGGACTTTCACTGGGAGCTCAGGTGGTGAACCCAGACAAAGAACTGTCCGTTCTGCTGGTCCATTTGATTTGACCAGGAGCAGAGACAGAACATCAGATCTCAGATGGGCAGTGCGGGAACAGAGTGGATTCCATAGCCCAGTCAGCCCCCTAGAGCCGAATTGGGCACCATTTTGTGTAAGGGGGAAAGGGCAAGGGAAATGACTGAGCATGTGCTGAGTTGGGAGTTAGCTCATTTCTGTCTCAGTGAACTGCAAACACGTGGCCTTCTACAGGTTCCACCCAGGGCAGGTCTGGTATAGCCCTTGGATTTGATGGACAGCGAATCAAGAACCTTAGTGGTTTTACATCAGGCGCCATTTTGGGGACTGTGGCAATAGCTTTGGGACTGCAGGGGACAGTAGTGAACTGTGCATGTGCTGATCTCATGAGAACTGGCTGACGTCTGTGATTGTACTGGTTCCGCAGGAAAATAATACTGACTGTGGCATCATACCAGCCAAAATATGTCCGTGTGGCACACAGACATAAAGTCCAACAGGTTCCAGCAAGATCAGCGCCACCAGCAACCTAATTATATAGGACACCTGGTGTCTCTCTAATACTGGGACCTGCTCCAACCGGAAGTGGGAGAAAGGTTGCAGAGAGAACAGTGCAGCCTCTGCACAGCATCACAGGAGGTGGAGAGTGGTGAGCCAAGAGCTGGAGTTGTGGAGACCATGGTGGAAATCTGACATAACAACCCAGACCTTGAACTCGGTGGAGGTTGTGGCACAAGAGGTTGCAAGCAAAAAGTTGTGTACCAACTGCAATAAGTAAAATCGCATTGTAGACCTGTGGAAGACACAGCTTAGAAACCTGATCCAAGGAGAAGACTCTGCTAACCAGAACTACAATGATCAAGAGCAAAAAAAGAGTCAAAGGCACAATGTATATTACTGAAAACTCTCCTGCAAAGAAGCAAAACCTATGCCAACCTCAGAGTTAACTAAGGAAGACATCGAGAAAATGGGGCATGCAGAATCCATAAGACTCATTTTAAAGATTCTGATAAACAATGAGAAGCTCATGCAAGAGTTCAAAGAATTTAAGGAAGCAACAAAGCAAATCAAGGCTGGTATATCAGAAATTAGGAACACAGCAGAGCAAATTAAGAGTACAGTGGAGAGTCTCCAAAACAGAATGAAGCAAGCGGAAGATAGAATCTCAGAATTGGAAGATAATTCCTGTCACCAGGGGGAAGCAAACAAAAAGCTGGAAGCAGAGCTGGATCAGGCCAAAAAAAGTAATCAAGAATTGAAAGACACTATTAAGAGTCCAAATATAAGAGTTATGGGAGTCCCAGAAGGTGCAAAAAGAGAAGCTTGAGTTTGCAAATGTGTTTAATGAAATAATAAAAGAAAATTTCTCTAATCTAGTCGAAGAATTGGGAAACAAGATCCAGGAGGGGCACAGAACTCTCAACAGGCCTGACCAAATGCGATCTTCACAGATCTTCTTTCACAGATATGTTACTTATTGCTTTGCATCTGTAACCCCTTAGCTTAGAATAGTTTTATCTTGCCATGATGAATAGGGACTTGAGGCATTTCGCGGGCCTTTAGCCTTGCCTCTATTTGATTGGAGTGTTTCATATTTGCTTTAAAATGATTGGAGTGTTTTTCATGGGCGCTGGCTTTGCTGTAACGGCCAAACTAGCCTATAAGAGTCTGGCTTGCCCCTGCCTCGGGGTCTTGCTTCATCCACTGGTCCTGTGTGTCCATGTGAGGAGCTTGACCCTGGCTAGCCAGCTCAATAAACGCTGCTTGCTGATTGCATCCATGTCTGGTTCTTTGCTATCCAACAGAGGGGTGATTTCAGACCCTAACACTAGACCCCCTACTGCTGGAATCAATGTTTTGGGTGCCTGGGTGGGGCATGATCCAACGGAGGAGCACAGTGCTCTTATGAGCAGCAGAGCAGCAATTGAAACTTAGTTTAAACAGGTTAAACTTCTGTGAAACATTAGTTATCATTCTGACTTAATTCCATTAGCTTAAACTGAAGCTACATTGCTCAGATTAATTAAAATAGTTCAAACTCAGGATATTGTCACAAGACTTAATTGCTTAGTGAATTAAATACATTATTCATATGGGCAGAAAGTTCCAGGAAAGCTAACAAAGTTATTTTGATCTGGGGTAGAGCTTTGTTCTTGGCTAATGTATCAACTAGAGCGCAGATGCTTATCGGGAAGGCAGAAAAGGAAGGCACATCCAAGGAGTCACTGGAAGCAACAGTGCACTCTGGGCGAGGAGGCCCTCCCCCTCCTCCTTCCTGGAGACTTCCCAACAGATTCTCACAGGCCTCTGCCAGCGCAGCTAACCTGTTCCATGGGATTCCATAGTGTTGAGTCATGCCATGTCATTACTCGTGAGGTCCTACCGCAACTGAGATTCAGAAAGTACTTTGGAGATTCGAAAAGAGATGGCCGACTGCAGAGAGCTGGTGTAGGGTGGAGTAGGGAAGGAAGGGAGCTGATCCAGCAGAGAAACAGGCCAGGAGGCGCGAAATTGGAGGGAGAAGAGCGAGAAGGTCACTGGAGTTCACTAAAGAAAGAAGATCTACACAGAGTGAAGGAACAGCCGCAAAAAGTAGGAAAGAAAATACAGCACGCTGCGAGAAACCTGGTGAGTCATGATCCCAGGCAGGGGGAAGGCGGCAGAGGCTCAACCGCCCCAGGGAAAACAGAGGAGGCTGGAAGGATAGGCGCCCACACCGACAGGGGCACCAGTCCCCTGGAAGGCAGCAGCCCCCAGAGGAGGCTACTGGACTGATCATTGGGTGCATCATTCCTGCAGAAGTGGAGGAAAAGCAGGGGAGATTTCCCAGAGGCTTGCCTACCCGCTGCTCAGTGGCTGTGGGAGAGTGCAGAGGGAACAGGAGCGGTGCTGTGGGACTGGAGCTCGCAGATCCCCGTATGGGCTCCGAGCTGTGGACTGGCTGCGGGAGAGTCCGTGGATCTTGTTGCTGGACTCGCCCGGAGCCCCAGAGGCTGGGCAACGCTCGACAGGGCCTCATGTCTTGGGCAGAGGAGCAGACTAGTGGGGGCACGTCTCACCTCAAGGGCTCTGTGCCTCTCAGAGATCCGCTTCCACCCTTGAGAGAGTGCAGCTGAGGAAGTGGCTTCTTCAGGGCGGAGTCCCCAGCTGGGCTCAGCTAGAGAGGCCAGACCAGAGAGGGCTCAGCTGAACTGGCCGGACAGGTTTTCCCAGCAGGAGCCTGCTCGGAAAGACCTGCCTGCAGGGTTGCAGCCCTCAGTGGAGCAGCGCTTCCGAGTTTGGCACTGGGGCCGTGGAGATTTCCAGCCCAGCACAGGCCGGTGTTGGGGATTTCAGGCTCTGAGCAGCAGGAGCCTTTGCTGTGCTAACCTCAAGCCCTGAAGGAGAGTCTCGGCTCAGCACTGAGGCAGAGACCCCGCTGTATTAGCCTTGTGACCCAAAGCCCAGGCGCGGCTCAGCAGAGTGAATCTGTAGGGCACTGCCTTTGAGAGGGAGCCACAGGGGAAGGGGCCTGGCACTAGGGCTGGCCCACAAAGCCTCCTGACCCAGCTCGGGGCTGTGATCTACAGACCCTGAAAGGAGCTGGTGACTCAGGCAGTAAGCCCTGCTGGGCTCAGCCAGAGAACCCAAACCAGAGCCGGCTCAGCTGAATCAACGCTAAAATCTCAAAACAACAAGAAGCAAAAACACAATGAGGAGAAGTATCAGAAAAAGCAATGACCCAGAGGAAAGATCAAGCACTCCCTCCCAATACAACCAAAAACTAATCCCAATATCTGAGATGCAAGATGAAGACATAGAGGAACTATCAGATAAGTACTTTAAGAAACTAATGAAATTCATCAGAGAGTGAAAAGCGCTGGGAAGAGTCTAAGGCGTTCGAAAACCATATCACTGCAGAAATAAATCAAGTCAAAAAGGGAATCCTCGATATAGAGCACAAAATTGAAAGCCTAACCAACAGAATGAACACAGCAGAGGACAGAATATCAGAATTGGAAGACAATCAGAATGAAAGGCAGCAGCTCATCAAACAGTTGGAGACAAATCTAGAGAAAGCCAATAGGTCCATACAGGAAATGAAAGACAACCTCAAAAAATCAAATATTAGAATAATAGGCCTTCCCGAAGGAGTGGAAAAGGAGACAGGCTTGCAACGGGTGGTCAATGAGATAATACAGGAGAACTTCCAGAATACTGGAAATATAAATCCAGCACAAATTCAGGAAGGACAAAGAACCCCCAGTAGATACGACCCAAACAAATCGTCACCCAGACATGTGGTCCTCAAGCTACCTTCAAGTGAATACAAGGAAACCATTCTAAGACAAGTAAGAAAAAAGGATAAGATTACTTTCAGGGGAAGGGAAATCAGGATCACAGCCGACCTATCAGAAGAAACGCTCCAAGCAAGGAGAGAATGGGGTAAAACCTATCAAATCCTGAAACAAAACAACTGCCAACCAAGAATAATGTACCCAGCAAAGCTCTCATTTATATTTGAGAATGAAATCAAATACTTCAACAGTAAAGAGAAACTCGAAGAATACATCAACACGAAACCAGCTCTGGAAAATCTCCTCAGGAAGGTGCTAAACCCAGAAAGAAAAAATACAAACCAAAATCAAAGATGGCAAATGGGAAGACCTCCCCACTAAAATCCATACAAGAAAAGTCAACCAATCAAAAACTCTAATAGTCGCAAATACACACTTGCACACTTACACTCATGGCAGCCCAAAACCAATTCCTCTCAATATTATCTCTAAACACAAATGGCTTAAACTCACCATTCAGAAGGCACAGATTAACGGAATGGATCATCAAACAGCACCCAACCATATGTTGCCTACAAGAGACACATCTAACCAGAAAATCCTGTAAGAAATTTAAAGTGAAAGGATGGAAAAAGACATTTCATGCCAATGGACGAGCAAAAAAGGCTGGGGTGGCTGTTCTAATCTCAGATGACCTAGACTTCAAGCTGACAGACATCAAAAAGGACAGAGAAGGACATTATATATTGGTGAAGGGACTGATCCATCAAGAAGTAATGAAGCTGGAAATCAGCAATTCAAAATGCCCAAGGAAATACAGAAACTCTTGGAGGTTGAACAATATGGTATTGAACGAACAATGGGTCAGGGAAGAAATTAAAGATGAGATCAAAAAATTTATGGAAACCAATGAAAACTCTGATACAACATTCCAAAACTTGTGGGACACTGCCAAAGCAGTGCTACGGGGTAAACTTATCGCAATTGGAGCTCATGTCAAGGCCCAAGAGAGGCGCCAAATACAGGAGCTAACCACACACCTCCAGGAATTGGAAAAGCAGCAGCAGATGAGCCCCACACACAACAGGAAACAAGAAATCATCAAAACAAGGGAGGAAATCAACCAGATAGAAATAAAAAAAACCATACACAAAATCAACGAATCAAAAAGCTGGTTTTTTGAAAAGATAAACAAAATAGACACCCCGCTGGCCCGTCTGACAAAGAAAAAACAAGAGAAAGCAAGAATTAACAGCATCAAAGATGAAAAAGGCAACATAACAACAGACATTACAACCATTAAGAACATAATCAGAAATTACTACAAAGCACTGTACTCCAACAAATCAGAAGACCACCAAGAAATGGAAAAGTTCTTAGACTCACACAACCTGCCAAAACTTAGCCCAGAGGCAACAATCAACCTGAACAAACCCATAACTGAAGCAGAGATTGAATCAGTGATTAAAGACCTCCCAACAAAGAAAAGCCCAGGCCCAGACGGCTTCACTACAGAATTCTACAAAACATTCCTAACAGAACTAACCCCAATCCTCTACAAACTCTTCAAAACAATAGAAAAGGAAGCAACCCTTCCAAACTCATTCTATGAAGCCAACATTACCTTAATCCCCAAACCGGGCAGAGATCCTACAGAGAAGGAAAACTACAGACCTATCTCTTTGATGAACATTGATGCTAAGATTCTCAACAAAATCCTAGCCAACAGAATTCAAAAACACATCAGACAGATCATTCATCCAGATCAAGTAGGATTCATCCCTGGAATGCAGGGATGGTTCAACATTCGGAAATCCATAAATGTGATACACCACATCCAAAAACTGAAAAACAAGAATCACATGATAGTATCAATAGATGCAGAAAAAGCTTTCGACAAAATCCAGCACAACTTCCTGCTAAAGACCCTAACCAAGGTAGGCATAGATGGAAAAATCCACAACATAATCAAAGCAATATATGAAAAACCCAATGCCAGCATCATACTGAATGGAGAAAAACTGGAACCCTTCCCACTGAGATCTGGAACAAGACAGGGATGTCCGCTTTCTCCGCTGCTATTCAACATAGTTCTAGAGGTACTCGCTGAGGCCATAAGACAAGAAAAAGAAATCAAAGGAATCCAAATGGGAAATGAAGAAGTCAAGCTTTCACTATATGCAGATGACATGATTCTTTATATGGAAGAGCCAAAAGGTTCAACACAGAGACTACTAGAACTTATACGAGAGTTCCGTAGAGTGGCAGGGTACAAAATTAATGAACAAATATCAACAGCCATAATGTATGTGAACAGCCCCAAGATTGGAAAAAGATCTAACCAGCAAGATACCATTCAAAGTAACAAAGGAAAGCATGAAGTATCTGGGAATTAACCTAACCAAAAATGTTGGAGACCTATTTGAGGAAAAGTACAAACTATTTAAAAAAGAAATTGAACAAGATCTAGAAAGATGGAGTAACATCCCATGCTCCTGGATAGGTAAAATCAATATCATTAAAATGTCTATACTGCCAAAGGCAATATATACATTCAACGCAATCCCAATCAAATTGCCCAAAACATTCTTCACAGATCTGGAAACAATGATTCAAAGGTTCATCTGGAAACACAAAAAACCACGAATAGCTAGAACCATTCTCAAGAACAGGAAGTTAGCAGGGGGAATCACAGTCCCAGACCTCTGGACATACTATAGGGCAGTGGTTATCAAAACAGCCTGGTACTGGCAAAAAAATAGAGAAGAAGATCAATGGAGCAGAATAGAAACACCAGATGGGAACCCACACAAATACAGCCAAATAATCTTTGACAAAAAGACAAACGACAACCCAGGCAAATGGGAAGGTCTGTTCAATAAATGCTGTTGGGACAACTGGTTGATAGCCTGCAGAAACAAAAAGATAGACCCACATCTCTCACCATATACTAAGATCAAATCCAAATGGATAAAAGATTTAAACCTACATCCAGAAACCTTCAAACTTTTGGAAGAAAATGTTGGAAACACACTGGAACACTTAGGGGTAGGCCCTCACTTCCTAAAAAAGACTCCAAATGCAGTAGAAATCAAGACCAAAATAAACAATTGGGACCTCATCAAACTAAGAAGCTTCTGTACAGCTAGAGAAACAATCAACAAAGTAAAAAGGCAACCCACAGAATGGGAGAAGATCTTCGCACACGACTTAGGTGATAGAGGGCTGATCTCCAGAATATACAAAGAGCTACAAAACAACCAAAATGTCAAAACAAACAAGCCACTCAAGAAATGGGCACGGGAAATGGGCAAACACTTCACAAAGGAACAAACCCAAATGGCAAATAAACATATGAAAAAATGCTCAAGTTCCCTGGCAATAAGGGAAATCCAAATTAAAACATCAATGAGGTACCACCTAACGCCAGTAAGACTGGCCCACATGAATAAAAGCACCAACAACACTTGTTGGCAAGGTTGCGGGGAAAAGGGAACCCTACTCCACTGCTGGTGGGGCTGCAGGCTGGTACAGCCTCTATGGAAATCAGTATGGAGAACATTCAAACAACTCAAATACAACATAACGTATGACCCAGCAATAGCACTCCTAGGAATATATCCAGAACACTTGTTTTATGAGAAACCAACATGCACTCCTATGTTCATAGCAGCACAATCAGTAATTGCAAAAACATGGAAGCAGCCAAAAATGCCCATCAACAGAGGATTGGATAAGAAAGCTATGGTTCATCTACTCCATGGAATACTACTCAGCTATTAAAAAAACAAAATGCAGTTCTTTGTGGCCAAATGGGCCAAACTGGAAACCATAATGCTAAGGGAAATGAGCCAATCCCAAAAGGTTAAATACCACATGTTTGCCTTAATTTGATATGATGTTATGTATAACAAGTTATGTTATGAATGTTATATGTTGTGTATAAACCAAAATTGAAATGTCAATGAGGTGGTCACAGAAGGTGGATAAGAAATCGCATTTACTTTTACCATATTGGTTACTCATTACTATGTCAATTAATTCCATAATGATGTAAATTTTTGCTGATGGTATGTTGGAGCTTTTAATTGATCGGGATGATACTCTGCTGGCTCTGTCTTCAGACCAGAGAGGGTATACCTAAGAAGACGTTGAACTTGACTAGACATTAAGATGCTGGACTCTATGTTTGGTATATGCTTGCAATGGGGGAATCTCAACTGAACTTGAACTGTGGTTATGCAACAAGGTGGAGGAATCCACCATGGTGGGAGGGTTTGGGGAGGGGTGGGGAGAATCCCAGTACCTATGAAACTGTGTCACATAATACAATGTAATTAATGAATTTAAAATAAAATTAAAAAAAAAAGAAGTAATTACAATTGTGAACATATATGCACCTAATTCCAACGCACCTAGCTTCATGAAGCAGCTACTTACAGACTTAAGGGGAGACATAGATACACAGACAATAATAGTGGGCGATCTTAACACCCCGATAACAACTATAGACAGATCAACAAAACAAAAACTCAACAAAGAAACAACAGAGCTCGTACAAACATTAGAACTACTAGACTTGGTAGACATTTATAGAATTTTTTATCCTAAGGCCACAGATTATACATTTTTTTCAGCAGTGCATGGCACCTTCTCCAGGATCGACCACATGATAGGACACAAAGCAAATCTAAATAACTTCAAAAAGGTAGGAATCATACCATGTACCCTCTCAGACCACCACGGAATGAAACTGGAAATCAGCAATTCAAAATGCCCAAGGAAATACAGAAACTCTTGGAGGTTGAACAATATGCTATTAAACGAACAATAGGTCAGGGAAGAAATTAAAGATGAGATCAAAAAATTTATGGGGACCAATGAAAACTCTGATACAACATTCCAAAACTTGTGGGACACTGCCAAAGCAGTGCTACGGGGTAAACTCATCGCAATTGGAGCTCATGTCAAGGCCCAAGAGAGTCGCCAAATACAGGAGCTAACCACACACCTCCAGGAATTGGAAAAGCAGCAGCAGATGAGCCCCACACACAACAGGAAACAAGAAATCATCAAAACAAGGGAGGAAATCAACCAGATAGAAATAAAAAAAAACCATACACAAAATCAACGAATCAAAAAGCTGGTTTTTTGAAAAGATAAAATAGACACCCCGCTGGCCCGTCTGACAAAGAAAAAAACAAGAGAAAGCAAGAATTAACAGCATCAAAGATGAAAAAGGCAACATAACAACAGACATTACAACCATTAAGAACATAATCAGAAATTACTACAAAGCACTGTACTCCAACGAATCAGAAGACCACCAAGAAATGGAAAAGTTCTTAGACTCACATAACCTGCCAAAACTTAGCCCAGAGGCAACAATCAACCTGAACAAACCCACAACTGAAGCAGAGATTGAATCAGTGATTAAAGACCTCCCAACAAAGAAAAGCCCAGGCCCAGACGGCTTCACTACAGAATTCTACAAAACATTCCTAACAGAACTAACCCCAATCCTCTACAAACTCTTCAAAACAATAGAAAAGGAAGCAACTCTTCCAAACTCATTCTATGAAGCCAACATTACCTTAATCCCCAAACCGGGCAGAGATCCTACAGAGAAGGAAAACTACAGACCTATCTCTTTGATGAACATTGATGCTAAGATTCTCAACAAAATCCTAGCCAACAGAATTCAAAAACACATCAGACAGATCATTCATCCAGATCAAGTAGGATTCATCCCTGGAATGCAGGGATGGTTCAACATTCGGAAATCCATAAATGTGATACACCACATCCAAAAACTGAAAAACAAGAATCACATGATAGTATCAATAGATGCAGAAAAAGCTTTCGACAAAATCCAGCACAACTTCCTGCTAAAGACCCTAACCAAGGTAGGCATAGATGGAAAAATCCACAACATAATCAAAGCAATATATGAAAAACCCAATGCCAGCATCATACTGAATGGAGAAAAACTGGAACCCTTCCCACTGAGATCTGGAACAAGACAGGGATGTCCGCTTTCTCCGCTGCTATTCAACATAGTTCTAGAGGTACTCGCTGAGGCCATAAGACAAGAAAAAGAAATCAAAGGAATCCAAATGGGAAATGAAGAAGTCAAGCTTTCACTATATGCAGATGACATGATTCTTTATATGGAAGAGCCAAAAGGCTCAACACAGAGACTACTAGAACTTATACGAGAGTTCCGTAGAGTGGCAGGGTACAAAATTAATGAACAAATATCAACAGCCATAGTGTATGCGAACAGCCCCAAGATTGGAAAAGATCTAACCAGCAAGATACCATTCAACGTAACAAAGGAAAGCATGAAGTATCTGGGAATTAACCTAACCAAAAATGTTGGAGACCTATTTGAGGAAAAATACAAACTACTTAAAAAAGAAATGGAACAAGATCTAGAAAGATGGAGTAACATCCCATGCTCCTGGATAGGTAAAATCAATATCATTAAAATGTCTATACTGCCAAAAGCAATATATACATTTAACGCAATCCCAATCAAATTGCCCAAAACATTCTTCACAGATCTGGAAACAATGATTCAAAGGTTCATCTGGAAACACAAAAAACCACGAATAGCTAGAACCATTCTCAAGAACAGGAAGTTAGCAGGGGGAATCACAGTCCCAGACCTCTGGACATACTATAGGGCAGTGGTTATCAAAACAGCCTGGTACTGGTAAAAAAAATAGAGAAGAAGATCATGGAGCAGAATAGAAACACCAGATGGGAACCCACACAAATACAACCAAATAATCTTTGGCAAAAAGACAAAGGACAACAACCCAAGCAAATGGGAAGGTCTGTTCAATAAATGCTGTTGGGACAACTGGTTGATAGCCTGCAGAAACAAAAAGATAGACCCACATCTCTCACCATATACTAAGATCAAATCCAAATGGATAAAAGATTTAAACCTACATCCAGAAACCTTCAAACTTTTGGAAGAAAATGTTGGAAACACACTGGAACACTTAGGGGTAGGCCCTCACTTCCTAAAAAAGACTCCAAATGCAGTAGAAATCAAGACCAAAATAAACAATTGGGACCTCATCAAACTAAGAAGCTTCTGTACAGCTAGAGAAACAATCAACAAAGTAAAAAGGCAACCCACAGAATGGGAGAAGATCTTCGCACACGACTTAGGTGATAGAGGACTGATCTCCAGAATATACAAAGAGCTACAAAACAACCAAAATGTCAAAACAAACAAGCCACTCAAGAAATGGGCACGGGAAATGGGCAAACACTTCACAAAGGAACAAACCCAAATGGCAAATAAACATATGAAAAAATGCTCAAGTTCCCTGGCAATAAGGGAAATCCAAATTAAAACATCAATGAGGTACCACCTAACTCCAGTAAGACTGGCCCACATGAATAAAAGCACCAACAACACTTGTTGGCGAGGTTGCGGGGAAAAGGGAACCCTACTCCACTGCTGGTGGGGCTGCAGGCTGGTACAGCCTCTATGGAAATCAGTTTGGAGAACATTCAAACAACTCAAATACAACATACCGTATGACCCGGCAATAGCACTCCTAGGAATATATCCAGAACACTTGTTTTATGAGAAACCAACATGCACTCCTATGTTCATAGCAGCACAATCAGTAATTGCAAAAACATGGAAGCAGCCAAAAATGCCCATCAACAGAGGATTGGATAAGAAAGCTATGGTTCATCTACTCCATGGAATACTACTCAGCTATTAAACAAAACAAAATGCAGTTCTTTGTGGCCAAATGGGCCAAACTGGAAACCATAATGCTAAGGGAAATGAGCCAATCCCAAAAGGTTAAATACCACATGTTTGCCTTAATTTAAGATGACACGATGTTATGTATAACAAGTTATGTTATAAATGTTATATGTTGTGTATAAACCAAAATTGAAATGTCAATGAGGTGGTCACAGAAGGTGGATAAGAAATCGCATTTACTTTTACCATATTGGTTACTCATTGCTATGTCAATTAATTCCATGGTGATGTAAATTTTTGCTGATGATATGTTTGAGCTTTTAATTGATCGGGATGATACTCTGCTGGCTCTGTCTTCAGACCAGAGAGGGTATACCTAAGAAACCGTTGAACTTGACTAGACAATAAGATGCTGGACTCTATGTTTGGTATATGCTTGCAATGGGGGAATCTCAACTGAACTTGAACTGTGGTTATGCAACAAGGCGGAGGAATTCACCATGGTGGGAGGGTTTGGGGAGGGGTGGGGAGAATCCCAGCACCTATGAAACTGTGTCACATAATACAATGTAATTAATGAAATTTAAAATAAAATTAAAAAAAAAGAAAGTACTTTGGGAAGACTCCTCAGTCACTCAGGAAGTGATCATCCACCACAGGTGCATTAAGGCATAGAACCAGTAGCAGGGCTGCCCTGCAGCCAGGTGCCTGACCCTGTGTCTGTCCAGCCCCCAGCTCTTCTCTTCCCATGCCTCTGAATCCTCTATGTTGTCATTCTCTGGAAGCAACATTGAATTAGACCTGCCACCCTGTACCACAGCCAATGCTTACCAAGTCAGTCGACAAGCACCGCCTTCTCTGATGGCCACTCCTGGCACATGCTATTCTGATGAGTATGTCTCAGTGCAAAACTAGGATAGTCTTGACCAGGCGGAAGCCCCAGAACTAACATGGGCAGGAAGATGGGGGGTTGCTGAACAAGACTTGGGGTGCCACCTAAGACACTGGGATTCTTCTGAGCACCAAAGTTTAAAGAGAAAGTGCCAGACTTCCTTTTTCTACAGCCTGGCATGCTTGTAAAATAAAGAATGGAGAGAATTAGCAGCAAACCAGCTGGGTAGAGGCTTGAATTTATTAACCCTTCCTAGAATGGGAATTTTTTTTTCCCCCTGTGCTGCAGGTTACTCTGCCCCTCAACTATAGGAATATGTAATTCTATGCTTTCTCAAGATGTATCTCACTGCTATAAATGATGGGTTCATGTGCTGAATCAAGGTTTTTCCATGCTATTGCAACTGATTTCAGTAATGAGCTTTCATGCATCTTTCAAGGCTTTCTGCACTTTTTGTTGTTTGGTTTGGAAAGAGTATACCTAAGAAGGTGTTGAACTTGACTGGACAATAAGATGCTGGACTCTATGTTTGGTATACACTTGCAATGGGGGAATCTCAACTGAACTTGAGCTGTGGTTATGCAACAAGGTGGAGGAATCCACCATGGTGGGAGGGTTTGGGGAGGGGTGGGGAGAACCCAAGTACCTATGAAACTGTGTCACATAATACAATGTAATTAATGAATTAAAAATAATAAATAATTAAAAAAGAAAGAAATTAGCTTTTATCAGTTTCTAATGTTATCTTAACTCTGATCAGATCTGGCCTATAGTGTCTGTGAACATGCCCAATCAAGTGTATATTATTTTGATCAATTTTTGTGTACCTCAGAATTCTTCAAATTTCTGAACCAAGCATCTTTTTTTTAAAAGATTTATTTATTTTTATTGCAAAGTCAGATATACAGAGAGGAGGAGAGACAGAGAGGGAGATCTTCTGTCTGATGATTCAGTCCTCAAATGACCGCAATAGCCGGTGCTTAGCCAATCCGGAGCCAGGAGCCAGGAGCTCTTCCAGGTCTCCCACACAGGTGCAGGGTCCCAAAGCTTTGGGCCATCTTCCACAACCTTCCCAGGCCACAAGCTGGGAGCTGGATGGGAAGCAGGACTGCCAGGAATAGAACCAACACACATATGGGAACCTAGCACTTTCAAGGCAAGGACTTTAGCCACTAGACCAGTGAACCAGGCCATGAAACAAGCATCCTGACTTTGGGACTTCTGACAGGATCTCAGGAACTCTCAAAGAATGAGACTCAGTTGGATGGTATGATTGTCATTTGGAATAATTTAGATCATGCATAGTACATTGTGAGGTTATAAAATTATGTCGAATTTGTTGCCCTAATGTCACTGTGCATACCTAGAGCTGTGCTATAAACAGGAGCAAATTCTGCATGTGAGTTTGTGTGTTCTATTAAAGTGAAAGAATATTTGCATGGGACAAAGGTCTTTATTTCGAAAAGTTTCAAAATGGCTAATGTACACTGGTGCCTATGTTTATTGGTCAAGATGTCTTCTAATTGTAAAGTTATTTCAAGTTGTGGGATTACTTGTATTCTTCTTGCGTTGTGAATTATTCATGTTCCTATTTCTAAAAAGCATTATTTGTAAGATATTTTATCACACAGGAAAACAACCCGTTCTATTTTTTTCTTTAAAATAAATTCTAGAGATTTTTATTTATTTTTATTGCAAAATCAGATATATATAGAGGAGGAGAGACAGAGAGGAAGATCTTCTGCCCATTGATTTACTTCCCAAGTGGTTGCAATGGCTAGATTTGAGCCAATCTGACGTCAGGAGAGCAGAGCCTCTTCCTGATCTTCCATAAGGGCATAGGGTCCCAAGACTTTGAGCCGTCCTCAACTGATTTCCCAGGCCAGAAGCAGAGAGCTGGATGGAAAGTGGGGCTGCCGAGATTAGAACCAGCACCCATGTGGGATCCCAGCAGGTATGAGGCAAGGACTTCAAACACTAGCCTACTATGCCATCCCTAAGAAATAACAAATTCTTAAAGGATGTGTGGTATAATTGATCATATTGCATAAAGCATTTTATTTTTTTAATTTATTTTTTATTTTTTTTCTGCTTCCCCTCTCACCGCGCTGGTCCCTACTGCATAAAGCATTTTCTAAATATTTGTCTTTGGTACATGGAATTAGAAACCGATCCTTTGTCAAAGCCAAGTTATCAAACATTTCCTTTTAAGTGACTTTCTTTGTATTGGTGACTAAAATGTTCTAGCTAGCTAGCTCCAGTAAGTTTCATTTCTGACTCATAAGTTGCTTCAAGATTTGGGATGAACCAATGTGATAGCTCTCTTCCAAGTGTTTTTGTTTGTTTGGCTTGGTGATAAGCCACATGTATAGTTTTTGTTCTAGTAAGATAATGTTTACTTTCTCAGTCTTCCATTGGGTTGGGATTATTTGAGCAATCACTGTGTCAATAATCAATTCATCAATATTGTGCCTATTCCAACCAGATGTTTTAAGCCTTTTTGGCATCTATGGATGTCATTTAAAAGCTCAGAAGTTTCAAATTTGTGGACTTTGGTATTCCCAAGGAGGCCTACTAGGAATGTCAAAGGATTTATTCCTAATTTTGTGGGGATGACCATTGATTAGGTCTTTGGATCATATTAAGAGATACTGTCAAGATGTTAAGTAGTACAACCTTAGGATATAATAATGAAAGGTTAATGTGGGGCTGACGCCATGGCCTAGCGGCTAAAGTCCTTGACTTGAAAGCGCCAAGATCCTATATGGGAACTCGTTCTAATCCTGGCAGCTCCACTTCCCCTCCAGCTCCCTGCTTGTGGCCTGGGAAAGTAGTCGAGGATGGCCCAAAGCCTTGGGACCCTGCACCCATGTGGGAGACCTAGAAGAAGTTCCTGGCTCCTGGCTTCGGTTTGACATAGCACCGGCTGCTGTGCTCACTTGGGGAGTGAATCATGAGATGGAAAATCTTCCTCTCTGTCTCTCCTCTCTCTATATATCTGACTTTGCAATGAAAATAAAGTAAATCTTTAAAAAAAAAAAGAATTCAGAATATAGCAAGCTGCTACTAGTACAAATGTCCAAACTTCACACAGGTCTGATGTTCTTGTTGCATTATTTGTCACAATTGTTATCTTAATGAGAATGGCCTAGAGGACTAAAGAGTACAAGTGTGTGTAAAGTCCTACTGTGAGTTTCACAGTGCTGTGTGAAATGTGAATGTCTGTTTCATATAGTTCTAATCATGGGTGCTTCATTCTCTAGGTTCCAACAGACCTAATGCATTCGTTGGTGATAAAGTTGAAAGTTAAACAGTAAGCTACAGATTCCAGCAGAAAGTATCGTTAACTCAGGTTACTAAGAGCAAGCTGTAATTGTAAATAACTGGTAAGTTTAAAATACTTCACAGATTTTTAGAAAGCTGTTACAAATACTGTATTGTTTTGTAATGTGTGCTACCTGGTATACATCTCCATGTCTATGTGACAAGCTATTTGATATCTTTAATTGACTAGCAGGTAAAAATGTTAGCTATGTGGTCTGTTTTAGCTGACTTATAGATAAAAATGCTAAAAATGAAGGTTACTAAGCTAAATCTTTTCATTTGGATTTGAATAAATCCCTGATAGATTGGGGGCATAGAAAAATCCCCCACCTTACTAAAATGTTTGAGGAAGACTTTAAGTATATTCCATTAGATCCTAACTGTGTAGAGAAGAACAGGTGATGTAGAGATGACAGATTCTTTGCAATGGGACCTGAGAGCACCCTTTGTTTTGTTGTTCTTCATTTGCTTGTTTGCTTTTTATCACAGAGATCAGGAGAGGATCCCGTGGCAGAGCAGGAGGATAAGAGAGGTGTATACTCCTGGTCCCAGTGAGACCTCTGGAAGACTCCCAAGTTCTTCCCACTGCAGAAGCAGTGGACACTTTGCCAAGAATTGTCAGAAAGTATTCCCAGCACCATGTCCCACTTGCTAAGGAGGTCCTTGGAAATTTGACTGTACGCAAAGGCCAAGAACTTTGGGGTCAGCCATTTCCTATTGGATCTCCCACATGGACAGATGCAGCTCAGGAACCTCTGCAGGTTCAAGGCCCTCCACAGACTTTGGTGACACCTCAGATCAGCACCAAGCCCTGGGTGGTTCTCATAGTGGAAGGGAAGATTAAGTTTCCCTCTGGGCAAAGGAAAGCAGATTTCTCTGTACTTAGCTCTAGTTTTGGACCCCTTCCCTCTCTTACAGTCACCATAAGGGCCTCTCAGGAATCCCAGATTAGCTCAGGTGACAGAAAAAGACGAATCCAGAAGCTTTGTACATCTAGATAAAAGTTAGTTAGCTTGTCCCGGCTCAGCCTGTACCACTGACCAGGCTCTCAACAGGGCATGTTTTCCATTCCCCTCTTCAGTGTTTGTTCTCCTCATTGCTCTGAGGCGTGTTCATGTCCTCCTCATTTACTAAAACATTAGGGGTTTCTCTACTCATTTACTGAAGTTTCTTCCATACACCAATCGTCAATACATGGCTTGATAGAACTATAAACAAGTTAATCACTTGCCTCTGCCCTAAAGTGCAAAGTTCTGTAAAGTCTTACTAGAATATCACAAACTGCTGGATTATTATAACTAACAACTAGTTTAAATCTTTTGCAATCTATGCAATGATGAAGATAAGTCTTGTAATGAAATGTTTTTCATGCTGTGCTTTATGTTTGGCAGAATGCCTTCCCTAGACTCTTAAGATTTACAGTGATGGGGAAAGTATAATTCTTTTTTAATCTAACAATCGTATGCAAAACTACTGTAGCATTTTCAAAAGTCAAATGAGTTTAGATAAAGATTTACAATTCTGTAAGTTTAAACAAAATTTTTTTTTCGTAAATCACAATTGTAATGCTGGACAAAAACATAACTGCCTGGACAATTTTTTTTTATTGCAAAGTCAGTTCTACAGAGAGGAGGAGAGACAGAGAGAAAGATCTTCCATCTGATGATTCACTCCCCAAGTGGTTGCAATGGCTGGTGCTGAGCCAATCCGAAGCCAGGAGCCAGAATCTTCCTCTAGGTCTCCCACATGGGTACAGGATCCCTCGGCTTTGGGCTGTCCTTGACTGGTTTCGCAGGCCACAAACAGGGAGCTGGATGGGAAGAAGGGCTGCTGGGATTAGAACTGGCATCCATCTGGGACCCTGATAAATTCAAGGTAAGGACTTTAGCCACTAGGCCTTTGCACCAGGCCATCCAGGGACACTTTAAAGTTGACTTACATTCACCTGCCCTGTGGTGAGTTTATATTCTAATGCCACGTGCTAATCCCTTCACTGTTTCTATGCATATCTTGTAATTGGCAGATTGCAATTTTATGCAGCAAATACAATTTCACGTGTTCCACTGAGTTAATTGAGTTCAATTATTTCAAAATTTATGACTTAAACATGTCAACTTAAACTAAAGTGCCCAGGTCAAATGTTCACTAGAACAAAGGTTGAAACCTGACAATTTTTTGTTTTTCACTTCTAAGTTCTAAAACTCAGGTAATTCAAATTGGGATTTCCAAATGAACTCATTACATACTAAGTTGGGAGAAATTATAATTGTCCAACACCTGTTTGCCTCAGGTGAGCTGGATCAGTGGAATGCCAGGCTGGGCTGACTGTATATAGTGGTGTATGCATCCAATTTCCTCTAGCCCTGACACATTTTTCACAGATTACATTAAGAGTTATATTTAGGGCCCAGTGCAGTTGCCTAGTGGCTAAAGTCCTTTCTTGCTCATGCTGGGATCCCATATGGGTGCCTGTCCTAATCCTGGCAGCCCTGCTTTCCATCCGCTCACTGCTTGTGGCCTGGGAAAGCAGCTGAAGATGGCCCAAAGCCTTGGGACCCTGCACCCATGTGGGAGATTTGCAAGAGGCTACAGACTCTTGGCTTCAGAAGGGCACAGATCTGTGCAATGTGCCCAATTGGAGAGTGAGTCAATAAGGAACAGCTTCCTCTCTGTCTCTTCTTTCTGTACATCTGACAAACAATAAAAATAAAATAAATATATTTAAAAATGTTTAAAATTTTTATTACAAAGTCAGATATACAGAAAGGAGGAGAAATAGAGAGGATAATCTTTCCTGCAAAGATTCACTGCACAAGTGAGCGCAGCCATCGGTGCTGTGCCAATCTAGAGCCAGGAGCTTCCTCCAGGTCTCCCACAGGGGTGCAGGATCCCAAAGTATTGGGCCATCCTCTACTGCTTTCTTAGACCACAAGCAGGGAGCTCGATGGGAAGTGGAGCTGCTGGGATTAGAACTGGCACCCATTTGGGATCCCAGCGCATTCAAGTTGAGGACTTTAGCCGCTAGGCCACACCACTGGGCCCAAAATTAGCATTTTTTTTTCAGTTAAATTTAATCATACACAAACATTGTTCATAGGGCACAAGAGGCTAGCTATTAAGTTTGTTGTGGGATTTGAGCGAGATCACTTCGGACAAGTCTAGGGTTTATTAAGCAGTCTTTATTAACTGAGATTGGTGATAACAGGGCCTACTAGAAAGAACAAATCACAAATCCATACAGCAATCCAGTCAATCAAAACCCCCAGAGGAACAAATGGTCACTAATCTGAAGTTCATCCATTAAACTGAAGATCTATGTCCCAGCTTCCCCAGCAATGGAAGTTATCCTAAGAGACATGCAACAAGTAATCTGGGCACACTTACAACACTGCACACATTCACTTTTCCCTCGCTTCTCTGCCCACATTCCATCACTGCTAGGCCTTATGTCTCCTGAAACTCTTGATACTACAAAATTATAAATACAAATCATGTTAGAATTAACATCTCTATTGTCCCACCCAAGCACTGAACAGAAGGTAAGAAATACAGACATATGTATTTGAACTCCACGTCAGACCATAGAACCTGCAATTCTCTCTGTGATTGGAGTTCTGAATCCATTCATTGAGTTGTCGAGGGGAGGGGATCCACAAAGAAACCTCATTTGGGGTAATCCCAGACCTGTTCCTGTGTGTGCTTGCTAATACAGGTCTGACAGAATCTGTCATCCAAATCCACAAATGCATACACTGGTGGTTGCAATTGCTGGGTCAGTTCTGTCTCCAGCCCTGGTTTCTATTGAAATCAATGGGTGTTGCAGCAGAGCCCTGTCCTGCGCAGCTCGCACTTGGCCTTCATGTAAACCAGCAGCAGCTGCAGCCTAGTCAGACAGACCCACAATTACCCCGACCAGGCCTGCCCCCTGCCCTGTTCCCATGCTTGCTGGTATGTACAGCAGACTGATTCAGTCTGTCCCCCATCCCATTCAGCTCTTGTATATGTCAATGGGCACTAAGGCTAGTTTATTCCAAAGAGCCCCACTATCCACTTCAGTGCCACTATCCAGTAACCACTATCCAGTGCTTGCAGGTGCCACTCTGCCTAGCTATGCCTGCCCCAGTCCTGGTTCTCATGCTCCCCACTGGGAGTGGCAACCCAAGAGGGAAGTGCCCACTGTTTCCCTACTGGACCTTCTCCCACTTTCGGGTCTTGTACTCTCCAGGTGTTTCTGCAATTAAACTTGACAGAATTTGCCAGTTGGTGCTGGGGTTAAGCCCAGCCAACCCACGCCCACTCTGGCTTATGCATACACCACTACATACAGTCCGCCCAGCCTGGCTTTCCACTGATTCAGCTCACATGAGGCACATAGGTGTTGTAGCCCTGCCAGGTCTGGTCTGCCACCATCCCAGCTCTTAGGCTCACCAGTGGGACGAGTGGTCCAGCATGGGAGCCTCTCTCAGACCTCTTACAGGGCTCACCCCTCTCCTCATCCCCAGGGGCTCACATGTGCTGGTTGAGCACTGTGTCCCAGACTGTAATGGCCCACCTCACCTTGGAATTAGTCAGTGGATGTTTTAGCCTGACCAGGCCTGGCTCATCCCCAGTTCCAGCTCATGCTGTAGGGGAATACATACTAGGCCAGCCCAGCCAGTCCCTACTAACAGCCCCAATGTGAACTAGCTGATATTACAGCCCTAACCAGCATGTCCCACACACGATTCTGGTTCTCAAATCTGACAGCAGGTGATAGGAACTGATTCAGCCTGGCTCAACCCCTGACCTCAGCCAAATGCATGCCAGTGGGTATCCTAACCTGGCCTGGTCTGGGTTGCTTCCTGTCTTAGTTTTTTGACTTACATGTAAGGACTGTGTTCCTACATAGGAGTTCCCCAAGCTACTGCACCAGAACCCCTCCCTGGCAGATCTCACGCACACCAGTGGGTCCATGGCCCAGCCCTACTTAGTCTACCTCCTGTCCTAGAAAGAACAGTGGCCTTTCCTGACCAGCCCTCACTCATTCTCATTCTTATTGTTGGGCGCTACAGAAAAATAAATGAATCTTATAAAAAATTAGTACAAGTCATTAAAAAAGAAACACCATGTAAATAATCAATTTCAGGAATATGAACAGCATCATCCTTCATAAAACATGTAAGCTTTCATTAGATTAGAACAGAATTTTCTGAAATATTTATGAGTAAGATATTTTAAAGCAGAAGCCAAAAGTCACAAATTGTGGAAACCAAGTCACTGAAATACATATATTTCATAAACAGGAAATACAAATACAATGTTTACCACATACAACACTTGAAAGTCTTTAGATGAAATTTTGACAAGCCTTCTCACTTGGTCTCTTAAGTATTGTTGTGAATATATAATCAGGAATTTAAACACAGATAGGAAATTGTAGCATAGTGGCAAGATTATCAATATATATTGCTGTAACAATTTATTGATTAATATATTGTAGCATAATGGCAGAATTATCAATGTATACTACTGGGTCTTCTATGCAAACCAAACATAAACTGATTAGAGAATAAAGCAAGATTTCCAGGTGCGAGATCAACATATACAATCAAGTTACTATGTACTATTAAGAAACAATGCGGAGCAATAGGAAAATTTAAAAATATATGGAAAAGGAAATGATCGTCAGAGAAGTGAGATTAAAAGGTTAATTTATACTCTATTTTCAGTTATGCATATTAAAAGTCGTATTACCTAACATCAAAAAGCCACTATAAAGACGTCCTGGAATATATTAAATACTCAGTGATTTGTAATTTGAGACTATTGTCACACATTTTTGGATTTCTAGACTTGAATAGGATCCTGAAGCAGAGAGGGAAGGAGAGGCCAGGAGGTGGACTGATGTGAGAGGCGACAGCGGCCTCTGCTGTTGGAAGGCTCAAGCTGCAAGAGAGGAGGCCCCTTCCAGCCTGAGGTGAAGCCTACCCCTCACTCCCTCTCCCTCCAGAATCCTACCTCACTGCCCGTCTACCTTTTGAGATGCTGATTCGCTGTGCATTTTCTGACGTGCTCATGGTCTGTGAGAGTGGTCCAATCAGGCGCGCCCAGGAAGCCCTGTGGCAGCAGGCAGGAGGTTGTTGTGTGGCGCCGCCATAGCCGCGTTTCTGGTTGTGCAGGTGGAGAGGCGCAGGTGGCTGAGCAGGTGCTGCCCTGTGAGCTCCCTCCCCGCAGGAGCCTCTGCAGGACCCCCGACTCGTCAGAAGCTGGGAAGGGTGAGTGTGTGAGAGCATCTCCTGAGGCCCTGGGGTCCCCGGGCGGGGGCCAGGAGGGGGCCCTTGGGGTCCTCACTTTGCAGCACTGACCTTGAACACTAGGACTCCCAGTTGAACCCATTGTGCAGGGAGGAGGGGGCAGTGCTCAGGAAAGTTCGACCTTCATATTGGGCAGAATTTGTTTTCTATTTTGTCCTGATTTTCCTGATTTGAGCCACAGCGTCTCGAGCCCCCAGCTCAGTCCTCAGTTGTTGTGGGCTGTGGAGCTGATTTACATTCCTTAAGCTGAGCACTCAGGAATCGGGCCTAAGGCAGTAGCACCTAGCCTTTGCAGACTCATTGGTGTCCTATTGTCCTGTTGATGGGCTTGGGGGAAAGAGGAGATAATATGGTAATAAAGAGGCTTGTGGAGGACGGCTCAGAGAGAGACGGCTCCCAGCACTTGTAACATCATCTTGGTCTCCGTGTGTCGGTGCTTTTCACTCGGACATTCGCCGTGCCTACTACGCCGGCTCAGCTAGCCGCGACAAATGGCGCCGTAACGTGGGGCATGGCACAGCGCAAAGGACGTCCGAGGGACCCCTGGAACTACAAAGGTAAGGAATTAAGGAATAAGGAATTTTGAATTAAGAATTCGGAATTTGGGAATTCTGCAGGGGCATAACTGATTTAATCCCCAGACCCTCTCCCTGTGCTAGGGCACGAGGGACAATCTGAGGGACCCCTGGAACTCTGGAGGGGCAAATTAATCTCATCCCCAGACCTTCTCCCCGTTCAGGGGCACGAGGGACAATCTGAGGGACCCCGGAAATCCGGAGGCAAGTTTAGGATTTAACTCTAGAGGGGCATAATTAATTTCATCCCCAGACCTTCTCCCCGTCTTGGGGCACGAGGGACAATCTGAGGGACCCCGGAAATCTAGAGGCAGGTTTTATAATTTTTGCAGGGGCATAAGTAAAATTTATCATGGGGCAAGAACTCTCTAAAATGCAGGTAATTAAGGGAATCCGAGATCTGCTCCAGTCACTAGGCACCGACACTAAGCTTAAGGCCTCGCAGAGTTTTTTTGAAACTGTCTGCGACGTATTCCCATGGTTTGCTTTCATTGTAGTCATCTTTTTTCTCTGGCGCTTGCTAAATATTGCTTGGTCATCCCGTCAAGCAGTGGTGGAAGCCCGCCGTAAGAAATTGTCTGTTAAAAGTAGGAGACAGCTACAAACCAGGGTAAATAAGGAGAAGGAGCCCCAGACAAGACAAAGTCTGGAGAAAGTGCGCGAAGGAGATTTGTGGTCCTCTTCTGAGGAGGCTGAGAAGGAAAAGGATGGAAGTGAGTTTGCTGAGGATCCTCCACCTGTAGAGCGTGTGCCAAACAAAAGTCCCTCTTGGACAGGCACAGAGCTCTCTGCGCCGCCTGAGCCATTGGCGCCATCATGTCTGAGCACAGTTGTAAAAGGTTTACAGGAGCAACTTCAGCGCCTCTCCCTTCAGTTGAGGCAGGAGCAGAGTGGATGCACTGTTGGGGCTTGTGCTGGACCCCCGCTTTCAACTTCTCTTTCAGCTGTGGAACGTGCGGTAAAGCAAGCACAGGAGCAGGGAGACCCTGAGGCAGCTACCCTTGCTAGGCGCTTTACCTTCCCGGTAGTTGAGGTAGAGAATCAGCAGGGGCAGAGAATCAGACAGCACCTGGCACTGTCCTTTAAGGACATAAAGAGTCTGAGGGACGCTGTTGCCACATATGGTCCATCGGCCCCCTTTACCGTTTCCATGATTGAAGCCTTAGCACCTAACAATTTGACTCCGGCCGATTGGAAACAGCTCTGTAAGGCTACTCTGGATGGGGGCGATTTTCTAATGTGGAAATCTGAGTTCTTTGAGCTTTGCCTTGACACAGCACGGCAGAATACCCAGGCAGGCTTTCCTGAGAGAAATCATGATATGTTGACAGGAGAGGGGAATTTTGCTAATGTACAGGATCAGATTAATTATGACCCAGGAGTTTATGCACAGACCGCTGCTGCTGCAGTGAGGGCCTGGAAGTCTTTATCACCTAAGGGCTCGCTACATTTACATCTCTCTAAAATTGTCCAAGGCCCGGACGAGCCTTACCAGGCATTTGTAGATCACCTACTGGTAACTGCAGATAGGGTATTTGGTGATGCAGATCAAGCCATGCCTTTTGTAAAGCAATTAGCATATGAAAATGCCAACAAGTGGTGCCAGGAAGCAATTAGACCTTGGAATCATGAGCCCCTTAACACGTATCTTAAACTTTGTAAGGACATTGGGAAAGGACAGATAATGGGTGCAGCCATTGCAGAGGCATTGCGTGGTGGCACAACCGTGGGCTCGGGAGCTCGCCCAAAACAAGGATGTTTTAAATGTGGCCGGCTAGGACATATCCGCCGGAACTGCCCACTCCAAGGTTGTGCACAGGCTGCTAATATGAACAGGCAGTCCCCAGGAGTTTGCCCTCGATGCCAACGTGGAAAACATTGGGCAAATGAATGCAGGTCCAAGACAGTCATCTCCAGGCAGCCATCTGTGCCGGGAAACGGGAGCAGGGGCCAGCTCCGGGCCCCGCAAGAACCAATGTACGGGGCAGCGATTCAGTTTGTTCCTCAGGGACAAAGGCCATTCATGACCTTGCCCGAGGGAGCACAGGCAGTGGAGGATGGGACCTCCATACCACCTCCTACATAGTATTGACACCCCAAATGGGGGTACAGGCTATTCCTACAGGAATTTATGGGCCACTACCCCCTGACACTGTAGGGCTTCTGCTGGGATGTAGCAGCACGGCCTTGAAAGGAGTTCATATTACCCCAGGAGTGATTGATGCAGACTATACAGGGGAAATTAAAGTTTTAGCCAGTGTTCATGCTGGGGTTGCAGTGTTGCCCCAGGGGGCATGAATAGCACAGTTAGTGCTGCTCCCCACAGTGAAGTCAGATAATGCTTGCAGGCTTGGACAGAAGAAAGCAGGGTTTGGTTCCAGTGGTGAAGCCTCTGTTTATTGGGTCGCTGATATGGCAAGCCGCCCTACTTTGGAGTTGAGTATAGAAGGAAAGAAATTTACTGGGCTTCTAGACACTGGTGCCGACACCACTCTTATTTCACAGAAATATTGGCCCCCAGGTTGGCCTGTTACACCCACCATGACCACTCTGCAAGGATTGGGGATTACCCAAAGCCCCCTAGCTAGCTCCAGGCCTCTAGCCTGGAGGGATAAGGAAGGAAATGGTGGCCATGTTACCCCCTATGTAGTACCAGGTCTGCCAGTTAATTTGTGGGGGAGAGATGTTTTGCAACAAATGGGAGCAGTATTAGTATCTGGTCAGGAATTAGCTATGCAGCAGATGGAGAGGTACGGCTACATTCCTGGAAAAGGTATAGGAAGAAAGCTACAAGAAATTACTCAACCAATCTCCGTGGAACATAAGAAGGATAAAGAAAGGGCTAGGGCATTTTCCCTAGGGGCCATTGTGATGGCGGCTGAGGTTACTCCAAAGAAGATTACATGGAAAAGTTCTCAACCCGTTTGGATTGACCAATGGCCCCTTTCTACAGAAAAAATAGCTGCCGTTAAGGAAATAGTTCAAGAACAGCTAGCTGCTGGACATATTGTCCCTTCCACTTCACCTTGGAATACACCTATTTTTGTGATTAAAAAGAAATCAGGGAAGTGGAGACTTTTACAGGATCTCAGAGCAGTGAATGCTACCATGGAGATAATGGGATCACAGCAGCCAGGATTACCACTGCCTTCTGCCATTCCAAAAGATTTTAATATTGTTGTGATTGATTTAAAGGATTGTTTTTTTTCCATTCCTCTTCATCCAGAAGATTCACCTCGTTTTGCATTCAGTGTGCCTTCTGTTAATTTGCAGGAACCATTTGAACGTTACCAATTGAAATTTTTACCCCAAGGAATGGCTAATAGTCCTACTATGTGTCAGATTTATGTGGCTGCCGCCTTAAAACCGGTGCGCGCCAGCTTTCCCTCTGTTATGATCGTTCATTATATGGATGATATTTTGCTGGCAGCTCTATCTACTCAGGTGTTGCAATCCTGTTTGTGTAAGTTACAGCAAGAGTTAGAAAAGGCAGGATTAGCTATAGCCCCAGATAAAATACAACTTGTTTCTCCATTTAATTATTTGGGATTTCAACTTTTTCAGAATTGTGTTAAACCCCAAAAAATTTCCATAGCCACAGAAAAGCTGCGAACTCTTAATGATTTTCAGAAATTGTTAGGGGATATAAATTGGATGAGGCCCAGTTTGAAACTTACTAATGCAGATTTGAAACCTTTGTTTGATATCTTAAAAGGTGACTCCTCTCCAACATCCCCTAGGGTAATGACTATGGAGGGACGTCACGCCCTACGCAAAGTTGAGATAGCGATTGAACAATCCCATTTGACCAGGATTGATTACAGTACTCCACTTTTATTTATTGTTATAGCATCCTCATATACACCTACAGGGGTATTTTATCAGCAGGGACCTATTTTGTGGGAACATTTGCATGTCTCTCCTGCTAAGACAATTGTGCCTTACTATTTGGCCATAGCAGAGTTGATACAAAAGGCCACTAAAAGCAGCCTAAGACATTTTGGGAAGGTCCCAGATACCATTATTGTTCCATACACTCAGAAGCAGCTTTTGTGGTTGCAGAATATGGAAGAGACCTGGTCAATACTTTTGAGTACTTTAAATGTTAATTTTGACAACCACTATCCCAAGGACCCCATTGTACAGTTTTTTATTTTGCATCCTGTTGTTTTTCCACTTGTAACCTCTCTTCAACCATTGCCAGAAGCTCTAACTGTTTTCACTGATGGGTCGTCAAACGGTCACGCAGCTTTTGTAGTAGATGGCCAGGTTACCACCATCCCCACATCTTTTGTCTCTGCACAGGTTGTAGAATTGGTGGCCGTTCTTGCTGTCTTTCAAACATTTTCCATGCAGCCCTTTAATTTGTATTCTGATAGTGGATATGTTGCCCATTCCCTTCCTGTGCTGGAGACTGCGGGCCAAATTTCTTCCCACTCTACAGCAGCATCTCTATTTGCTAAAATTCAGGCCTGTATTTGGGCCCGCAAAGATAAATTCTTTGTGACTCATATTCGAGCCCATACAGGTTTACCTGGGCCCTTGACATCAGGAAATGCGGCTGCAGATTCAGCCACCAAATTGGTAGCCTCAGCTCTTGAAGAAGCTCAAAAGGCACATGCTAGATTTCACTTGAATTCTAACACGCTTCGTTTGCGCTTTAGTCTGACTAAGGAACAAGCCAGAACCATCGTGAAGCAATGCTCAGTGTGCCCTCAATTTTTACCTGTTCCTCGTTATGGTGTAAATCCCAGAGGACTGTTGCCCAATCATGTCTGGCAAATGGACGTGACACACATCCCAGAGTTTGGGACACTAAAGTATGTGCATGTCACTATCGATACTTGTTCTGGATTTATTTTAGCTACTCCTCAGACAGGAGAACAAGTCAGACATACTCTAGCCCATTGCTATGCATGTTTTTCCATCTTGGGAACTCCTAAAGTTATCAAAACTGATAATGGTCCTTGCTATACTAGCAGCAAGTTTCGTGATTTTGCTGCCTCCCACCATATACAATTAATTACAGGTATTCCTTATAATCCTCAAGGACAAGGTATTGTGGAACGTGCCAACCGTACTATTAAGGATTACCTTATTAAAACCAAAAAGGGGGAATATAGCACTCCCCGAGATCATTTGAATCTTGTATTATTTATTTTAAATTTTCTAACATTGGATGCTGAAGGACGGTCTGCTGCAGATCGTCATTGGAATCCGTCTCAGAAGCAGAAAGGTTATGTTATGTGGAAGGACCCCTTGACTGGTAAGTGGCTAGGCCCAGATCCCGTCCTCATTTGGGGGCGAGGATCAGTTTGTGTTTTCCCAGAAAATGAAAATGGTCCGAGGTGGATTCCTGAGAGGCTTGTCAGGCAAGCTTCTGCTGCAGAGTCTTGGGAAAGCTCGGATACTGGACAACATGATGGCATTTGAGTCGGAAGATCAACGGGACAAGAGATGCCTCTGAAAGGAATGACACCAAGTTCCAGTGCACCCTGACAGCATGCTGGAATGGCAATCGCGATTCTGCTGTTCTCCTGCAGCTGCCCTGAATCCCGCCTGTTTCTGTTGGGACTGACGGAGAGGCCTATGTTGGCCTGATAAGAATAAAAGAGACTTTGGCATAACGGCGACCATAATAGCCAGTACATCAACAGCCGCCACCACCAGCTACCGTGGTGACAGTGAACAAGGTTGCAGAACAGACTGCCAGAGTTATGGAACAACAGGACTTTACTGATGAACATGAGCGGGTGGGCATACTGGACTATGCTGGACTATGGGTTGATTTGTTGGAAAAGAAATAGCAAATGCTGTTAGATTTGGTCTAGGCCTCCTGTACCCCATCGTATGCCTTTCTGTTGTATTGTATGCATTTCTGTTTTATCATCTGTGCAAGTGCTAATTGTTTTCCCAAGCCTGGGAACTGCTGTCTGCTCATTGTTACGAGCTAAGTTACTCCTAAGATCATGGCCTCTTGCCTCCCATTGTGCCTTTAATGTATGTTTCACCTGTGAAGTGCTTTGTTTTCCCAAGCCCGAAAACTGCTGTTTGCTCTTTGCTACTGAGCTGATATTCACTCCCAGCCTTGGAACAGGGTTACCAGCCTCCCCAAGTATGGTTGAGCAGCTGCAGCAGACAAGGCGTTGTATGGCAGCCAGTGACGGGTAAGATGGACCGGGAACTGACCAACCTAGGACAGGGTCTCCGTCATGCTACGGAGGTTCCCGATGACGGGTAAGGCTGATAACCTGAGAGTCCACAACCTAAGACAGGCGCATTCAAGTCTGCTTTAATACAGAAGGGGGAATATGTTGTGGGCTGTGGAGCTGATTTACATTCCTTAAGCTGAGCACTCAGGAATCGGGCCTAAGGCAGTAGCGCCTAGCCTTTGCAGACTCATTGGTGTCCTATTGTCCTGTTGATGGGCTTGGGGGAAAGAGGAGATAATATGGTAATAAAGAGGCTTGTGGAGGACGGCTCAGAGAGAGACGGCTCCCAGCACTTGTAACATCATCTTGGTCTCCGTGTGTCGGTGCTTTTCACTCGGACATTCGCCGTGCCTACTACGCCGGCTCAGCTAGCCGCGACACTCAGTGAAGCTCCTCCTAAGGGTCTGGGGCAGTTTTCTTGTTGCTGACACCAGAGCAGCACAGACTCCAGCAGTTAGAACAAACAGCCTTGTTTTCCTGCGAGTTTTGCTGCAAGGTTGAGGGGCACATGTGGTGCTGGTGTTGTGCTTGGCAGAGGCCTGGGGTGGCACAGTGACCTTGTAGACAAGCCAAGGGAGTGCACGGGGACTCAGGTGACTTCTCAGGGGCTTCTCTAGAAGAACCTGCCGAAGGAGCTGTTAAGGCAGCACTACTGATTCATCCTGATGGCTTCTGGTATGTTGTCACCCATTCCTTGAAGTTCTCATAATGGGATTAAATGTCCCCATGAATTGTGGAGGGAATAAGTCAGGTTCAGCAGGGAGCATTAAGGCAGGGACTAAATCTGTGAATGTCTCGAACTCTTGTCTCAATGCCAAGTGCTGCTCTCTGCCATAAAAATCACAACGGGAGTCACTATTTCTTCCAAGATACAATTCAGTAAGCTCTTTGTCTTTCTTTGTCACAAAATTAGCATTAGCCCTTTGGTTTTTTAAGAGATTTATTTATTTTTATTGCAAAATCAGATATACAGAGAGGAGGAGAATCAGAGAAGAAGATCTACCGTCTGATGATTCACCCCCCAAGTGAGATGCAATGGCTAGTGTTTTTGCTGATCTAAAGCGAGGAACCAGGAACCAGGAACCTCTTCCGGGTCTCCCATGTTTGTGTAGTGTCCCAAATCTTTGGGCCATCCTTGACTGCTTTTCCAAGCAACAGCAGGGAGCTGGATTGGAAGTGGAGCTGCTGGGATCAGAACTGGCACCCACATGGGATCCCGGCGCGTTCAAGGCATGGACCAGAGCCGCCAGGCCTCGCTACTGGGCCCAGCATTAGCTCTTTAAAAGAACTGTTTGCTGTGAACAGTAGGCGTGGGACAAAAGCAGTGAATGCCCACCTGACACAGCACAGGAAGGCCTCACTGCCCTGTGTAGATGTGTGTGACAGTGCTTAAGATGACATTGGAAGGGCCCAGTATGTTAGCATATATGATAAAATTCTTGCCTTGAACCTGCCAGGATCCCATATGGGCATTGGTTCTATTCCTGGCAGGTCCACTTCCCATCCAGCTCCCTGATGTGAACTCTGAAAGCAGTAGAGGGCTGCCAAAAGCCTAGGAAACCTGGAGCCCTGTGGCTGACCCAGAACAACTTCCAGGATCCTGGCTCACGTTAGCTCAGCTCCAGCCATTGCGGCCACATGGAGTGTGAATCATTGGGTAGAAGATCTTTCTGTCACAATCGAACCTGGCTTGACCCACACTCTATTCTGGTGCTCACATTTGCTAGTGGATGACATGAACTGATTCAGCCTCGTCTGACCCCAACCCTTGCCAAATGTATGCCAGTTGTAAAATTTCCATGGTCTATTCTGGCCTGTTTCCTATGATGCCTCTTGTGGTTTCCTACCAGGTCTGTGTCCTGCCAGAGGAATTGCCCAGGCTCCTCCATCAGAACCCCTCCCAATGTCAAATTTTGCCCATACCAAGGGGCCCATGAGCCAGCCCTACTCAGTTTACCTCCTGTTCTAGCAGGAACAGTGGCTTTTCCTGACTGGCCTTCAACCCTAGCTAGTTTTTGCTGTTGGATGTTTCAGCCCAGCAACAGCTCGTCCATACCCACATATGGCTGACACATTGCTCAGTAGGGGTTGAGACCTAGCCTAGTCCATCCCACATCTACCCTGGTCCTCCAGAACACCAGATGGTGTTGGAGTCTAGGGCCCTACTTTTTCTTAATCTAGCTAAAGTTTTATTAATTTTGTCTTTAAAAAATTCAATATTTCCATTGTCTTCAGTTTTGCTTAATATAGTTTAATCATTTCTTCACCAGTCATTATTTTGAATTTCCTTTATCTATTCCTAGGCATTCTTTAAAATTTTTCTAGGACTTTGAGATCAGTACTTAAGTTGCTTATTTGACTTTCAGTTGTTGCTGTTATTTTAAGTGTTAGGCATCTAAAATCATAACCTTTGATTTCTACATTGCTCTGTTGGTGGATTCTTTCTCATTGGCGATAAGTATAGTTTAAAATAAGATTGTACTGTGGTTGCCATAAAAGTACAGTATAGAATATCTGTCTTGAATCATTTCTTGTGTTTCTAATGATTGAAAATTTAAGAGCAAGGTGGTATTAGATTTGGTTTCTGCTGAGGTCACTCCCTGGCCGACTCACAGCCTCCACCTTCCTGTACCCTCACGTGGTGTTTCCTCTGTCCATGTGCATCCTTTTCTAAGGGAACCTAAGGCATTTTGAAACATTCTCAGTTAACATAGTTTCTGGTAATTATCTTCTTTTAAAAACATATTTGAAGAAAATTCGAGATTTGCTCAAGGTAGGGAGACTCGGTTTTATTTGACCCTCGAATTGGTCCCTCACTCCCACATCATGACCAGGTCAAGTGCCAACTGCACTCCAGGCAATTGCAACTGAGAACACAGACCTCCACCTCCTGCTGACTGCCAGCAGATGACAGCTCTGCTTTTTCTGTGCTCAGTCGCCTGTTGCCAGAACCATGCTCAGGCTGAGTGGTGCTGAGAGGTGTGGGCCCAGGGCCTGCATGGGTGATGAGGCTCTTTATTGATCCTGAGGACACCTAGATCCCATCTTTACCATATGCAGCGTCCACTGTGGGTGAATCTCTATAGAAGCAGCACATTTGCAGTGACTTTGGATTGGAACAATCAAAGGTATTAGGGAGAAGTAATGAGTGAAAAAGGCTAACCTTTGGTGCTTGCGTTGTGGTATAGCGTGCTAGATCACCGCTGGTCATACGGCATAGAAAATTGACGTGCCAGGGAATAAAGGAAATCCCAGAGCCCATGGAATTGTATCATAAAACTAAAAATAAAATAGAGGGGAAAACAAGGAAGTAGAATGCCCAAATAAGTATAAAAATGTCAGTTGTACAAGTGTCTTTGTGAAGTTCTCTGAATTGAATTTGAAATGTAATTCTTTATTACTCACCAAGATATACCCACAAATCAACTTAAAATACGTTGTTTTAGATACAGTATGTTTCTTTGTAATCATTTTCATAAATACTAAGTATATTTGAAAGGTAAATAGCAGAGAGAAGAGTGATGTTTCATCAATGGGTGATTCACTCCCAAGATGTCAGTACTCTGCCATGCTTAGTCCAGCAACAGGAATCCATCTTGGTTTCCAAGGGCGTCCTTGGAACCCACCCACTGTGTTCCAGGCACGGTAACAGGACACTGCATTGGAAGTGTTACATAGCCAGTAGGCATAAATAAGGCATGTTGGTATCCCATATGATCTATCCCAAACAGTAGCCCAGCTTCCTGTATCATGACATTCACTCATTCAAATCTAATGGTTTTCTCGCGCTGTTACCATAATGTAACTATTTGATGAGGTAAAGTAAAAACACTTTTCAAATTATGTTGCTGTCATATTTATGGATGTTCTATGGGCTAAAGCAAAGGAAATGGCAAAAGTCAAGTGTTGTTCAGGGTTTAGGAACTGGGAAGTGTCAATGAAGACTTGGGAACTTTCATTTGGAACAATTAGTAGAAAAATTTATAGATTAAACATTACATTCAATTTTCATATATAGTTATAGACAGAATTACTTTGAATGTAGAAATATTGAAGTACTTAATAGCATCCAGTTATTTTTCTGAAAAATACATTTTAGTGACGATATGCTTTTTCTGTGGTATCTTGTAATTTGAACAACAGTTGTTGAAAAACTAAGTTAGTGCTGGGCCCGGCAGCGTGGCCTAGCGGCGAAAGTCCTTGCCTTCAGCGCCCCAGGATCCCATATGGGCACCACTTCTAATCCCGCCAGCTCCACTTCCCATCCAGCTCTGCTTGTGGCCTGGGAAAGCAGTTGACGACGGCCCAATGCATTGGGATCCTGCACCCACGTGGGAGACCTGGAAGAGGTGCCTGGTTCCCGGCTTCAGATCGGCACAGCACCGGCCATTGCAGCTCACTTGGGGAGTGAATCATCAGATGGAAGATCTTCCTCTCTGTCTCTCCTTCTGTCTTTACATCCGGCTTTCCAATAATAATAAGTAAATCTTCAAAAAATTTTTTTCATTGGAAAGTCAGATTTACAGAAGCAGAGACAGAAAGAACTTCCATCTGTTGCCTCACTCCCCCAGGTCACCACAGTGGCCAGAGCTAAGCCAAAATGGAAGCCAGAAGCCAGGAGCTTCTTGTGAGTCTCCCATATGTGTGCAGTCTCCCAAGGTATTGTTCTGTCCTTGACTGCCTTTACAGGCAGGGTGCTTGGGAAATATAGCAGCCAGGATATAAACCAGCATCCATATGGGATCCCTGTATGTGCAAGGTGAGGAATTTAGTCACAAGGCTACAGTGCCAGTCCCAGTAATATTAGTTTTAAATAAATAGCAATTCTTTGCATTGACCTATTGATAACTTGCTTTAATCACTGCCGATTTTTGAAATTATTGATACTGTTTCAGGGATACCTTTTTTGGCACTTGTAGGGCACTATTCTTGCCCAGGGAAGCTGATGGCTTTTGTTTCTCTAGCCACTGTGTCTGCCTCCAAGTTGACGTTGCTGAGCACAATGGGAACCACTGAAGAGGCTAGGAACAATCCAGACCAATGCATAACTCCCTGTCTCCACCTTCTCTGGCAGGTGAAGCCCTGCAGCCTGCTACATGCTTCCCAGGCTGGAGAACACCAACACACCTTCAGTAAGTTGTTTGTTTACTTCTCAGCTTGCTTTATGTTTTTTTTCTACTTTTTAATTAATTAATTTTTAAAATTATATTGTTGACAATCTTTACATAGTTAATTACGGTAGAAAGGTTCAGGGGCTATAGAGAGGTGGGTAAGACTACTATTTCCATATTGTTTCCTTCTTCTATCTGAGTGCTTGCTTTACATTGTATTTGAGGATCATGATGATAGTTTTTAAGCTAAAATGAAAGAAAAAATGTGAGAGAAAGAAGGTAAAATGTTATAACTGAAGATTGGAACTGTGAAAGTGATTGAAACTTTCCTCTCCGGGTTTTCTGTTTTATATATGCATATTTAAACATTTATTTATCTTTTAAAAAGATTTATTTATTTTTATTGCAAAATCAGATATACAGAGAGCAAGAGAGACAGAGAGGAAGATCTTCCGTTCAATGATTCATCCCTAAGTGACTGAAACTAACCGTATTTGCCAAAATGAAGCCAGGAGCCCAAATACTCTTCTGGGTCTCCCACATGGGTGCAGGGTCCAAAGCCATCCTCAACTGCTTTCCCAGGCCACAAGCAGGAAGCTGGATGGGATGTGGAGCTGCCAGGATCAAACTGTTGCCCATATGGAACCCTGGCATGTTCAATGTGAAGACATAAGCCACTAGATGACTGCAATTTTCACTGTCTGAGATATACTAGCAATAATCTGACAGCAATATTCAAATGAATAAAACAGTGTAAGGGTGTGTCAGTATGGTGAGATGAATACATGTAATTACAATACACCTGATTGTAGTCCTCGCTACTCCCCCCGTTCAATCCATCCTCCTACTAATGCCTCTGAGAAGCATCTGGTGGTGGTATAAATACTTGCATATGTCCCACCCATATGTGAGATACAAGAGGGAGACCTGGAGTCAGTCTGACACAGCCACAGCTAGTAAACACTTTCAGAAAACAAAAAAAACTGCACAAAACATCTCTTTTTCTGTCATTCTTCCTGTCAAGTGAATAGCGACATTGTAAAAGCAGTGTAAGTACCTTTTCATCTAGGTTCAAGGTTAGTTTTCCAGCAGTGGCACTTACATTATACAAAATACCGGATAACATCCTTAGATATCAGATATGGGATGAGTAGAAGGTTCAGTGGAAAAGGCAACCTAACTTTTGCTTACCAGATTTTTTGAAGCCATACTTGTATCATGTTCTGGGATAACATGTTACACTGCTGCATGCAGTGCCAGAATTCCATATAAGGACCAGTTAAGTCCCTGATGTTCACCTTCTGATCTCCTTCCCTGCTCATGTGCTTGGGAGAGAGCAGAAAATGTCCCAGTTCTTGGTCACCTGCACCCCTGTGGAAGATCAGAATAGAGTTCAGGCTCCTGGTTTTGTCCTGGACCTTGCTGCCTCTTGTGGCCACATGGGGAGTAAACCAGTGGTGGGAAGATCTTTCTGTCTGGCTGGCTTTGACTGTTGCTCTGTAATTCTCACTTTTAAGTAAGTAAAAAAAATTTTTTTTAATTATTTATTATTTAACTTCAGTAATTACATTGTATTATGTGACACAGTTACATAGATACTTGGGTTCTCCCCACCCCTCCCCAAACCCTCCCACCATGGTGGATTCCTCCACCTTGCTGCATAACCACAGCTCAAGTTCAGTTGAGATTTCCCCATTGCAAGCATATACCAAACATAGAGTCCAGCATCTTATTGTCTAGTCAAGTTCAACGGCTTCTTAGGTATACCCTCTCTGGTCTGATGACAGAGCCAGCAGAGTATCATCCCAGTCAATTGAAAGCTCCAACATACCATCAGCAAAAATTTACATCATTATGGAATTAATTGACATAGTAATGAGTAACCAATATGGTAAAAGTAAATGCGGGTTCCCAGCCACCTTCTGTGACCACCTCACCTATACTTCAATTTTAGTTTATACACAACATATAACATTCAAAACATAACATGTTATACATAAAATCATATCATCTTAAATTAAGGCAAACATGTGGTATTTAACCTTTTGGGATTGGCTCATTTCCCTTAGCATTATGGTTTCCAGTTTGGCCCATTTGGCCACAAAGAACTGCATTTTGTTTTTTTTAATAGCTGAGTAGTATTCCATGGAGTAGATGAACCATAGCTTTCTTATCCAATCCTCTGTTGATGGGCATTTTGGTTGTTTCCATGTTTTTGCAATTACTGATTGTGCTGCTATGAACATAGGAGTGCATGTTGGTTTCTCATAGAACAAGTGTTCTGGATATATTCCTAGGAGTGCTATTGCTGGATCATACGGTATGTTGAATTTGAGTTGTTTGAATATTCTCCATACTGATTTCCATAGAGGCTGTACCAGCCTGCAGCCCCACCAGCAGTGGAGTAGGGTTCCCTTTTCCCCGCAACCTCGCCAACAAGTGTCGTTGGTGCTTTTATTCATGTGGGCCAGTCTTACTGGCGTTAGGTGGTACCTCATTGATGTTTTAATTTGGATTTCCCTTATTGCCAGGGAACTTGAGCATTTTTTCATATGTTTATTTGCCATTTGGGTTTGTTCCTTTGTGAAGTGTCTGCCCATTTCCCGTGCCCATTTCTTGAGTGGGTTGTTTGTTTTGACATTTTGGTTGTTTTGTAGCTCTTTGTATATTCTGGAGATCAGCCCTCTATCACCTATGTCGTGTGCGAAGATCTTCTCCCATTCTGTGGGTTGCCTTTTTACTTTGTTGATTGTTTCTCTAGCTGTACAGAAGCTTCTTAGTTTGATGAGGTCCCAATTGTTTATTTTGGTCTTGATTTCTACTGCTTTTGGAGTCTTTTTTAGGAAGTGAGGGCCTACCCCTAAGTGTTCCAGTGTGTTTCCAACATTTTCTTCCAAAAGTTTGAAGGTTTCTGGATGTAGGTTTAGATCTGTTATCCATTTAGATCTGATCTTAGTGTATGGTGAGAGATGTGGATCTATTTTTTTGTTTCTGCAGGCTATCAACCAGTTGTCCCAACAGCATTTATTGAACAGACCTTCCCATTTGCCTGGGTTGTCGTTTGTCTTTTTGTCAAAGATTATTTGGCTGTATCTGTGTGTGTTTCCTTCTGGCGTTTCTATTCTGCTCCATTAATCTTCCTCTCTATCTTTGTGCCAGTACCAGGCTGTTTTGATAACCACTGCCCTATAGTATGTCCAGAGGTCCGGAACTGTGATTCCCCCTGCTAACTTCCTGTTCTTCAGGATAGTTCTAGCTATCCGTGGTTTTTTGTGCTTCCAGATGAACCTTTGGATCATTGTTTCCAGTTCCATGAAGAATGTTTTGGGCAATTTGATTGGGATTGCGTTGAATGTATATATTGCTTTTGGCAGTATAGACATTTTAATGATATTGATTTTACCTATCCAGGAGCATGGGATGTTACTCCATCTTTTGAGGTCTTGTTCAATTTCTTTTTTAAGCAGTTTGTAGTTTTCTTCAAATAAGTCTTCTACATTTTTGGTTAGATTTATTCCCAGATATTTCATACTTTTCTCTGTTATTTTGAATGGTATCTTGCTGGTTAAGTCTTTTTCCATCTTGGGGCTGTTCGCATACACTATGGCTGTTGATTTTTGTTCATTAATTTTGTACCCTGCCACTCTACCAAACTCTCGTACAAGTTCTAGCAGTCTCTGTATTGAGTCTCTTGGCTCTTCTACATAAAGAATCATATCATCTGCGTATAGTGAGAGCTTGACTTCTTCGTTTCCCATTTGGATTCCTCTGATTTCTTTTTCTTGTCTTATGGCCTCAGCGAGTACCTCTAGGACTATGTTGAATAGTAGTGGAGAAAGTGGACATCCCTGTCTTGTTCCAGATCTCAGTGGGAAGGGTTCCAGCTTTTCTCCATTCAGTATGATGCTGGCGTTGGGTTTTTCATATATGGCTTTGATTATGTTGTGGATTTTTCCATCTATGCCTACCTTGGTTAGGGTTTTTAGTAGGAAATGATGTTGGATTTTGTCGAAAGCTTTTTCTGCATCTATTGATACTATCATGTGATTCTTGTTTTTCAGTTTTTGGATGTGGTGTATCACATTTATAGATTTTCGAATGTTGAACCATCCCTGCATTCCAGGGATGAATCCTACTTGATCTGGATGAATGATCTGTCTGATGTGTTTTTGAATTCTGTTGGCTAGGATTTTGTTGAGAATCTTAGCATTAATGTTCATCAAAGAGATAGTTCTGTAGTTTTCCTTCTCTGTTAGTTCTCTGTCTGGTTTTGGGATTAAGGTAATGTTGGCTTCATAGAATGAGTTTGGAAGGGTTGCCTCTTTTTCTATTGTTTTGAAGAGTTTGTAGAGGATTGGGGTCAGCTCTGTTCGGAATGTTTTGTAGAATTCTGGAGTGAAGCCGTCTGGGCCTGGGCTTTTCCTTGTTGGGAGGTCTTTAATCACTGATTCAATCTCTACTTCAGTTATGGGTTTGTTCAGGTCGTTTGTTGCCTCTGGGCTAAGTTTTGGCAAGTGGTAGAAGTCTAAGAACTTTTCCATTTCTTGGTGATCTTCTGATTTGTTGGAGTACAGTGCTTTGTAGTAATTTCTAATTATGGCCTTAATGGATGCGGTGTCTGTTGTTATGTTGCCTTTTTCATCTTTGATGCTGGTAATTCTTGCCTTCTCTTGTTTTTTCTTTGTCAGTCGGGCCAGTGGAGTGTCTATCTTGTTTATCTTCTCAAAAAACCAGCTTTTTGATTCATTGATTTTGTGTATGGTTTTTTTTATTTCTATCTGGTTGATTTCCTCCCTTGTTTTGATGATTTCTTGTTTCCTATTGTGTGTGGGGCTCTTCTGCTGTTGTTTTTCCAGTTCCTGGAGGTGTGTGTTTAGTTCCTGTATTTGGCGCCTCTCTTGGGCCTTGACATGAGCTCCAATTGCGATGAGTTTACCCCGTAGCACTGCTTTGGCAGTGTTCCACAAATTTTGGAATGTTGTGTCAGAGTTTTCATTGGTTTCCATAAATTTTTTGATCTCATCTTTAATTTCTTCTCTGATCCATTGTTCGTTTAGTAGCATATTGTTCAGCCTCCAAGAGTTTCTGTATTTCCTGGGGCATTTTGAATTGCTGATTTCCAGCTTCATTCCATGGTGGTCTGAGAGGGTACATGGTATGATTCCTATCTTTTTGAAGTTATTTAGGTTTGCTTTGTGTCCTATCATGTGGTCGGTCCTGGAGAAGGTGCCATGCACTGCTGAAAAAAATGTATAATCTGTGGCCTTAGGGTAAAAAATTCTATAAATGTCAACCAAGTCCAGTTGTTCTATTGTTTGTATGAGTTCTGTTGTTTCTTTGTTGAGTTTTTGTTTTGTTGATCTGTCTATAGTTGTTAGTGGGGTGTTAAGATCACCCACTATTATTGTGTGCATATCTATGTCTCCCCTTAAGTCCGTGAGTAATTGCTTCACGTAGCTAGGTGCGTTTGAATTTGGTGCATATATGTTCACAATGGTAATTACTTCCTGATGGATCAGTCCCTTCACCAATATATAATGTCCTTCCCTGTCCTTTTTGATGTGTGTCAGATTGAAGTCCACATCATCTGAAATTAAGACAGCTACCCCAGCCTTTTTTTCTCGTCCCTGTCGTGGTTCTTGCTCTCACCTGCAGGGACTTTGTCCCAACAGAGGAATTGCACAGGCTTCTCCATGAGAACTTATCCTAATGCCAGATCAGTGGGTCCAGGTGCAGCCCTACTTCATCCATCTCCTGTCTTAGCAGGAACAGTGGCCTTTCCTGATTGTCCCTCAACCCATTATGTTTTTTTTGTTGTTGTTGTTGTTGGGTATTACAGCCCAGCCCTGGATTGTCCACACCCAGACACAGCTCATACATAGCTCAGCATGGACAGAGACATAGCCTAGTCCATCCTACACCTACCCTGATTCTCAAAATCACCAGTGTGTGCTGGAGTCCAGCTTGGTGTGGCACACACCAGACCTAGTCCACACTTGTGCCAAATAAACTGCAGCCACAACCAGACCAGATAACAGCCTCTACTCTGCCCCTCACACTTACCAGTAGGAACCATAACCTAGTCAGGGTAAACCCTTAGCTCTCTAGCCAGGCCGGTTCCAGGCATAGATCTTGCTTTTCCAGTGATTTTTCTGACCCAACTTGGCATAGTCCCTCACCTGTCTTGGCCTTTGCTTTCAAATGCTGGAGTCTGGCTGGACCCAGACTGCCCCCAGTCCCAACTCTTGCTGGTAGGTACTGTAACCTGGACCTGCTCAGTCTATACCTATCCCTGGCCCATGAACACTGGTAGATGTGACACGTTACCCTGGAATGATCTGTGTTCTGGCCCAGTTTCTTCACTTGCTGGTGAGGTAAAAATTTTTGACCATGCCTGGTCTGTCCCCTTGCACAACCAGCCCACACATTTGCCAACAGGTGGACCTAAGTTGCCCACTTTGCCCACCTTGCTTGACCCCCAGACCTGAATCATGTGCTCACGAGCAGGAGCTATGACCCAGCAGGAGAGTTTCTCAAGTTCTCCTACTCTGCCTACTCCCAGACCCGGATCTCACTCACGTCAGTGGGTGCTAGGCCCTTACCTGGCATAGCCTGCCCCTCCATCTTGGCCTTGTGTAAGCTTATGAATGTTGCTGCCCAGGCTGCTGCACACCCTACTCTAGGATGCATATGCTGGTGCTGTAGCCTGGACATGCCTGGATTATTCTCGGTGTCTCTGCCCGCGAATGTTGACAGGTTCTATGATCACACCTAGCTCAACCCATCACCCTCCCAGCTCTTGAGCTAACCTGTAATGGGGAGGGAGTGCAGGGAAATCTTTCAGGACCATAAAAAGAGTGAGAAAAAAGTACAATATAGACTATCAAGATCAAATCTGGTAATTCATAGACAACGGACTCAAAGCGGCACTAAACAACAATAAAACTACTATACCAATGCATGAGGGGGGAATCGGGTGCGATCCTGACAACCTCTTAACAGGAGGTCATGTGCGTGGAGCAGGGGGGCACTCCAGAGTGCAGCAGGTGGTAAGGAAGAAGCTTGGATCCCAACCATGAAGACTCCCAGTCCTTCACCACAAACTATTAATACGAGCGACAAGGACTATATCCCAACTGCCAAGGAGGCCACAGGGAATTGGATGCCCTCGGAGGCCGAGTACTGTGAGGTCACCCACCCCCAACCGGAGCTTCCACAGGGGATGGAAGAAGTCCAAACACTACCGTGCAGAAACCAACATCATCGGAAAGACAACCAGAAGCCCTGAGCAGTCCGCAGAAACAGAAGAACAATAAATGTCCTTCGGGATCAGTGAGGAGAGCTTTCTCTGGTCCGAGCCTGGCTTCACCTCTGGTCCCCCACCTTCCCTCTCAATGACCATCAGGATCGCTTCGAAAACCCCTCACAGCAAACAATCATACAAACTTAAAAAAAAAAAAACCCTAAAATAAATAGACAAACAACAGAAAGTAGAGCTTGAAATCTGACAGGAAAGAGCTGGCGTGGATTGGCTCATGCCTCGCTGGGTGGGACACAAAGATTAGTTACTCCTCACCATGGTGTTGGGGATTTTCCTGCACACAACCCCCCCCCAAAAAATGTTCTGCACCTTAAATGTCGACAAATATCTAGTTAGAGTTACAAGCCAGTCTAGATTATTCTAAAATCTGCCAAGATCAGCAAAATTATACTTCAACACAACAAATGGCTAAATACTAAAATGAAATAGACATGAGACAGCTGAATGGTACCTTATAGCCATTGTAAGGTATATAGCAGCCGGTCCTGTATATAAACTAAAAGTGAAATGTCAATGAGCTAATCATATGTTGTGGTTAGGACATGTTTTTTTGTTTTTTTTTTTTAACATACTGGTTACTGAAAACCATGTCAATTCCATAATGTTGCAAATTGCTGTTGATGTTATATTGGGACTCTTAATCGACTGTGATGATATTCTACCAGCTCTAACTTCAGACCAGAAATGGTCTCCCCAAGAAACTGTTCAACCCATCTGGACAATAAGTAGCTGGACTCTATGCTTGGTATATGTTTGCAAGGAAAGAATCTTGATTAAATTTGAACTGTAATACTGCATCAAGGTGGAGGAATCCACCAGGGGGGAGGGGGTGGGGAGGAGGAGGGGAGTTGGGATTCCCAGAGCCTATGAAACTGTCACATAATGCAAAATATGTGCCTCAGGACTCGGCTCACTCTTCCTGGGCCCACAGAATCTCTAGCATTCTAGTCTTGATTGCTGCAGCTGGCACAGGTTTTCTCAGATGGCAATATCTGCACTTCAAATCCTCTTTCCGTGTCCACCTCACGCCATCCTCGGCATTCTACCTGCTGCTCCAAGTACAGACCAGCTCAGCCAGAGTAATACACCACACAACATTCGCAACCTGCTGACCACCCTTGGTGCTGCCAGATCAGATGGGCCCAGGCAATGCCTCCCATGCCCCCTACCCACCTATCCACTACTCCAGGGTCTCACAAGGCTTGACTACCAGCCCATCAAACTCACACATGCAAGCAGCAAGCCTCTCCCAACCCCCATCCTGTCCACAGCACAAGAACAGGGCTGGCTCATCCAGCATCCCACTCCCTCCAACAGGTGCTGATGGATGCCTTCTTCACCCAGAAGCAACCCAGAAGCAGCCACTTTTCACTTTCAAGTGAGAAGACCCAGAGAATGGTAAGACTGGACAGCTCACTTGGACTCAGCTTCCACAAGGATTCAAAAATTCATCCATGCTCTTTGATGGACCCTTTCATTGGGACCTTGTTGCCCACTGCTATCAACACCTCCAGGTAACCCTTTTACAGTATATTGATAATCTCCTCTTTGCAGCTGCTTCTCATGCAGAATGTCTTGAAGCCACCAAGGACTTACTGGGCCACCTACAGACTTTTGGATACTTGGTCTCAGCCAAAAAGGCCCAGTTGTGCCTAACCCAAGTAACATTCTTAGGGTATCTACTTCAGGGACCACCATTATTTGGGCAGCCAATGCAACCATCATCATCATCATCCCTGAGCCCACCAATAAACAACAGATTTCTTTCCATCTGTTTGTGGATGAACGAAAGGGAATTGCTTGGGGGGGGGTACTTACCAAAATGTTAGGGCCCTGGTGGTACCCTGTGGCCTATCTGTCAAAACAACTGGAATCTATAGTGGCCAGGTGGCCTGCCTTTCTATGCCATATAACCTCCATAGCCCTCCTTGTAAAAGACTTGGATAAACTAACCCTGGGTTAAAACCTCCATCTCACAGGCCCACATGAAGTCAAGCTGCTCCTCATAGCCCCTCCCAATCGATGCCTTTCCAATTCCAACATAACGCACTATCAAGTTTTGCTCCTTGACCAAGCCCACATTAACTTCTTGACCACTTCTGCCCTTAACCCAGCCACTCTTCTGGCTCTTCAGTTACTCAACTGCTTCATCCCTGCCAGGAGATGATAAGCTCCTCTCTGACCTTTAACCAGACCTCAATGACATCTCATGGTCCTGGCCAGACCTCATTTTATTTAGTGATGGCAGCAGGTTTAATCAAGATGGAATATGTGTGGCTGAGGCAGCAGTGACTTCACCCACTGAAATCTTCTGGCAGACTGACTTGCCATCAAGCACCTCAGCTCAAAAGGATGAATTTATTGTGGTCACCCAGGCTCTCGAAATGTGCACTAACAAGACTGTTAATATCCACACTGAGAGCCTATATGCCTTTGCTACAGCTCATGTATAGGGCGCCATCTGCTGGGAATTAGGCCTCCTTACAGATGAAGACCAAGACAAAATTCTTCGACATATTAGCTGCTATTTGGTTCCTAACACAGTCGTGATAATATTGTACTGGACAACAAAAAGGGAAACCGCCTTGATGACATGGCTACCGAGTAGCGGCCATGAAGGCAACTGCCATACTCCCTCTACTTACTAACTCAATTCCTCCCTCAGATCCATATTCTTCCAAAGCTTTGGAATAGATACAGGAAAGGGGGGGGGGGGCACGCAGCAAGAACAGAACTGGTACTCACACATGGATGGTAGAATGTTTCTTCCAAAAGCTCTGGGGAAACCTCTGGCCCACCAACTCCATCAGAGCACACATTTACAAAAACAAGACTTGCTGAGCTCCTCAGAAAAAGATTTAAGGTGCGAGGACTAAATGCATTAGTGGAAGGAGTAATAGAACATTGTGTGATTTGTTTCCAGGTTAATCCACGGCCACGGCCAGCAACAAACTGCAACCAGACACAAGGGAACAGAGCCAGGGAGGTTTGGGGAAGTTGATTTCACTGAAATTAAGCCAAGAAAATATGGATATAAATACTTACTGTGTTGATAGATGTATTCTCAGATTGGGCAGAAGTTTTCCCTACTAAGGCTGAAATTGCAACCATGACTGCTGAAAAACTATTACATGAGATTATTCCTAGGTGTGGGCTGCCTTTCCATATAGGCTCAGCTCATGGCCCTGACCTTATTGCTCAGGTGTCACAAGGAATAGCCCCATGTGTGTGGGATAAATGGGAAATTACATTGTGACTATAGACCAAAGCTCTGACCAGATAGAGAATGAATCGGGCCCTAAGGGAGACCTTGGTAAAACTATTCCTAGAGACTCGCAAAAATTGTGTAGGCATGCTGCCTTTTGTGCTATTTAGAACAAGATGTACCGCCAGCATTAAGGTGTTCATTCTTTTGAGACCATGTTTGGGAGACCCTCCAACCATTTTGCCCAAGATAGGAGAAGAAACCCTGCAAATTATCAGTCATGATCACTTTTTTTTTTAAGATTTTTTGTATCTTTTGAAAAGGCAGATATACAGAGAGATGATCTGCCATCTGATGGTTCACTCCCCAAGTGGCCGCAACACCTGGAGCTGAGCTAATCTGAAGCCAGGAGCTAGGAGCTCTTAAAAGTCTCCCATGCGGGTGCTGGGTCCCAAGGCTTTGTGCCATCCTCAACTGCTTTCCCAGGCCACAGGAAGGGAGCTGGATGGGAAGCAGGGCCACCGGGATTAAATCCAGTGCCCAAATGGTATCCCTGCACATGCAAGATGAGGACTTTAGCCACAGTGCTATCATGCTAGGCCCCATGACTGTCTTTTAAATTCCTTTCAGAAACTCCTTTGCATTTCCAGAAAATCCAAAAGGAACTGATGTCTGACCTGGAGACAGCTTTCTGGCCACCCAGGCTAACAGCTTTGTTTCTGATGAGATGATCAGATTTGGATCAAGAGACATCAAACTGAAGCCCTGCAAACACTCTGGAATGGATCACGCACTATAATCCTAATCACTCCAACAGCCATTAAGGTAGACAGGACCAAGGTGTGGATTCACCACTCCCAGGCCAAAAAGGACACCAGCCCCAGGGAGCAGGCAGCAATGGCCACCAACCCATAGGACACCAGCCCAATGGAGCAACTGGCAAGAAATGGAGAAACATCAGACACTCTTAGGACCCACTGAAGATAAGACTTACCAAAGAAATGCTTTAGCACCTATGTTTGTAATATTGATGTTGATCTTAAATAAAAATAGGATGGATGGGGCTATGTACATTCCCTATATCAATTGATTAACTATACTTGGGAGTTAAGTAAAACAGAGGATGGGACTGCAGTTAAGCAAGTATCCACCTACGGGGCCCCTACATATCGGTCTGTTCTCTGTCAACTATTTGGAAGATACTGCAATAGTCCACAAATAATCTATGGGTGTGGGAGGCGAGGCAAGAAACAACTTATTTAATGCCCAGTTTTATATATGCCCCAATAATGAAAATGCACACTGTGGAGGTACTGGGGACTATTACTGCTGTGCCTGGGGCTGTAAAAGAATAGCCTCCTGGCAGCCCCGAATCCCAGACAGTTATATTGCCTTCAAAAGAGAAACAACTCTGGGACCTTGTAAAGTAGGTAAAGTAACCCTATAGCTATTCAGGTTAAAAAAACTACAAGATTTCATCTCAAACACAAGACTCACATGGAGACCATGACTACTTACTATTGTTGGGACCCAGAGGCAATATTTACCATACAATGTTATCGCCTAAAATGCCAATTAATTCAATTGTCACCAATAGGTAGATTATACCACATGTGCACCACATGCGCCACTGGCGCAGCCACAGGCTTCAGTTACCTATTCCATGGGGCACATTACAGCACTAAGAGCAATAGGCTACCCCTCAGGATGTAAGTCAATTACCCACAGAGATCTCTATTAAATATGTTAGACTCAGTTTTGTTTTTTCTTAATGCAACAAATTCCAGTGACACCTGGGACTGTTGGCCATGTGTCGACCCTGAACCACCATATTATATAGGCTTTGTCACCCACAGCAATGTAGAGCAACTACCCCCATATATCCACAATGTAAGTGCTGAACAAGCTCATGCCCAGGGGCTTTGCCAGCTGGGGCAAGGAATCCAAGCTCACTCTTGGGGACCATGAAGGATGACTTACCTGTTTCTTAAATAATGAGCTTAATATCAGTAACTCCCCCTATCTAAACTGTTGCAGCCAAATGCACAAACTCAGTCTTGGGGACCTTGGAGAACATAGTTACTTAGTAGCTCCAGAAGGATCATGGCTTGCTTGCACTGCAGGAATCACCTCCTGCCTTTCACAGACAGGATTATCACACACCAACACAGAAATGGGTGTCCTTTTCCACATAATTCCCCAAATAGGCTACTGTTTGGGGAAGGGGAAGGGGAAAGAATACACTGGGAGCTGGCCCACAGATGAAAGAGCTGCCTCTGCCCTAGTACCAGTTATGGTTAGATTGGGAATAGCTGGCTCCACAGCTCTTGGAGGGGCTGCCCTCCAGCCACTAGGTTTGTTTACCTGTCTCCTCAAAAAGCTTTGCTGCTTAGCAGAGTGTCAAGGGTGTAATTCTTGCGGAGAGACTCAGTCTGGATGCAGAATATAAGCCTATAACATATAACTCAAGTAACACAAGAATATTGAGAATGTTTCCCCTGGGATCAGACACAGAATGGGTTGCATCTCCTCACAACCACACTCCATGAAACAGTGGAAATGTGGACACGGAGACAATCAACAAACAGAAAACACAAGGCCTGAAACTCCACCTTGAAGCAGCACTAGAGAAAAACAATCAACAAGGCAAAGAGTATCCTACAAAATTGAAACTGATCTTCCACAAATTGGCAATTGGACCAAATCCAACAAATGGAAAGCAACAGCCTAATTCTCTTCTTGGAGCAAAAACAAATAAATAAATAACTTCTTCAATCCATTTCCACAACCATACCAAAAGTACATTGAATTGAATGACAATTTCAAATCTTAACTTTCTTAATCTCATACAGATTGTCACAAATAAGCCTACAACATATAACACAAGAAACAGCATTATTGAAAATGATTCTTCTGGGATTGGCTGCAAACAAGGTTGCCTCTTCTCCTGAACAGGATCCAGTTATACAAGGAAATACAATCATGGAAACATCAAACAAACAGAAGGCACAAAGCCTAAGTACCTACTAGAAACATAAATAAATAAATAAATAATGCTGAGGATACCTTACATAATCCAAACCATAAATTAACCAGTTCACATGATGAGTGGATCCAAAGGAGGAAGAATTACAATTTGCAGAATAATACAATGCACCAAGTAAAGACAAACAATGTTATTCCATCAAAAGAAGAAGAAGAAGAAGAAGAAGAAGAAGAAGAAGAAGAAGAAGAAGAAGAAGAAGAAGAAGAAGAAGAAGGAGGAGGAGGAGGAGGAGGAGGAGGAGGAGGAGGAGGAGGAGGAGGAGGAGGAGGAGGAGGAGGAGGGGTAGGTGAGAGTAGGAAAGGGGACTATTTTTATGCAAAATGCAACCAAGGGAGACATGTATGTAAGATCTGTAAGCATTGTTTACAACAACCCTGTAAATAGCACCCATGGTATAGAGAACCAAATGGGTGGAGCATGTGCAAAGAAGTTCCGAAAGAAGATTGTGGAGGGATGGTTGTAAAAATTTGACATTCATAGAATTGCCACTCAGCAGCCACAGGTTCTGCCAAGCACCAAATAATAGTGAGAGCGCAGACATGTGGATGGATGAGTTGGACCAACAAAAAGGTTATAGGACACCGACTATGTTTGGCCATGACCAAGTGAAAGTGAGAGAGGAGTCAGACTGGGTAGCAGGCACTTAGGGTATTCTGGGTCCCCGGGTCATTTTTTTCTCAAAATGAAATGGTATTTTCTTCACCATGTCTTGGATTCACCTGAGCAGTGCAAGAGACAAGTGCATATTTAACATATCAGAAACACACTGCCCCAAGAAACAAGGGTGACATTAACATATTTATTCCCCACCTAAAGCACCAGCCCAATTCTGTCTTGGCCATTGCCAAGGGGGTAGTGTCAGACTGGTCTCATCATCATTACAAAGGACAGAGGAAGTTCACCAGGAACACCTTTTTGGGCCTTTTGTCCCATGGTCAAGCCCCAAGAAAACAGGAATTCTTTGCTTATGGAGAAACTCCTTGGAAGTCACGTTTTAAAAGACACTATCCTCACCATTAACTTGGGTTTTTTTCTTTCTCCTGCCACTATGACAGAGGTCTAGGGTCTTTTTCTCTTTTCCTCCTGCCACAATGGCAAGAGGTACAGGTTCTTTCTCTCTTATAACCCCTTCCCATCATAAGAATGGAAGTCTCTCTTCACAGCTTTTCTAATAAATCTTGCTTTAAAACGAAACTGTGTCTGCATGAAAATTCTTCTTTCCCATGAGACAAGAATTGAGGTTACTGCTGTACTCTGGCTCTAAAACCCTACAACAAGAGGTCAGACCCCTGAACCTGAACTGCAGCCTTGGCCCTCACTCTTGCTGCACTCACATAACCCCCTGTGGCTGTCCTGGTGACAGAGAGCATTCTGATTGGCTGCATCTCTGAAGTCACAGGGCTCTATGGCCATACAAGCTGTCCAATCAGCAGCTGCCTGGTCATAACATCCCAGAATCCTAAAGCTTCAGCATTCTAGAAATGCCATGATGACAGACAGGTACTCCTGCCTGGTGGAGAGAGGTGGTGAGTGGCTCAAGTTGTGCTTTCTGTGGTCTTTCTCCCCACATGCCCTGACAGAGAGGATGTTCAGCCTCCATGGAAGCCAGCAGATTGTGAGTATATGGGGCTGGGTGACTAAAGAGTGTGAGTGTGCAAATCTGCTGTAAATATTTTGAATGTTAGGGCGTTTTCAACACTGGCACTATGAAAGTGTTTCATTTTCCATTGATAAGCATCTGCAAGGATCCAAACTGATCCAGTTCTCCATTAAAATCTTGCATCCAAACTGAGCCTCTCCCCAAGAAGTGCAGCCCAGACTACTCTCCTAAACAGTAAAGTTTATTCAGGAGCCAGGTAAGCTAACAAGCTGTAGGTCAGATCTCCTTTCCTTCAGAGAGTGACCCCAATGTGAAAAATCAAAAAGGGCTTCGATGTAAAGTATTATACAGTCATGGGAAGCAGGTGAGTTAGGCAGTCACAGGAGGCTGCCATGGGAACAATGGGTGGGCCTAGGTAGCCACAGGAGGCCTCCATAGGAATAATGGGTGAATAAATCATTCCCTAAAACCAAGCATTGCAGACAGGGCATGTTGCCCCTTGTGATCTGGCCCCAAAAGCAGGCAGCTGGCAAATCATTTTGTACAGATGTGTAGAGAGCAGGTTAGCAATCTTGTGCAGGCCTGAACCAAAGTGACTCCAGTGTGTGATTGGATTTTACATTTCCCCCTCTTCTAGTAACTAGAGTTGTAAGGCCCCCCAACAGGGAAAAACCTTACCAAATGTCTCGAGGGAGTGAGTTTCCCCAATGACCACCGAAGACGAGACTTGATGCAAAAACAAGAGGCTTTATTTGATTACCAGCGCGCTGGGGCCGAGGCCAGTTCCTCATGCAGGAGGCTAGGCATCGACCCAGAATCATTAGACAGAGGGGTTTTTAAAAGGCTAAGCTAAGGCTAAAATCATTAACATAAGCAGGAAGGGGGAATCATTAACATAAGCAGGGAGGGGGCCATGCAGTTAGGGGCAGAGGCTAGTTGCAGGTGCCCCTTATCTCAGGCCCCCAGGTTCTATCATGAAATATTTCACTGCCCTTCACTGTCCTTTTACCACAAGCAGAATACAGAAAGTAAAAAGCAAATTAAATTCTTCTGTCATTTTAATCCTAAATGTCCCTTTTCATTCCCCCCTTTTTTTCTTGTAACTAAATCCCAATCATGGGATTTCAGTATCTGCATCATTGGGACTGATGGACTGATACTATTGTCGTAACATAGGAACATGCACCGCACTAATTCTTTCTCTAATAAAAGTGACTAAATGATTGAGAATAAGGGGTCCAAAAATCAAAAGCATTAATAACCACGGGGACTGGTTAAACCAGGATTTAAATCATCCATGCTTCTCCTAATGTCTATATAAAAACAGCGTTTCTCTTTAAGAGCTGCACACAGGCCTCCTTACTAGAGAAAAACCAAGTCCAGTCCTCTTTTCAATGATAAGGAGATCAGCTTGAGGCCCTCTTACGCAATGGCCAGAGATGCTTCAGGTGGGGAACTGATATGCCAATGTCACCCTTGTCCCTAGGAAGAGACGTGCTCTGGTGAATCCAAGACATGGCGGGGACCCAGAATACCCTAACTGCCTACTACCCAGTCTAACTCCTCTTACATTCCGCCCCCCAGAAGAAGTAACCTTAACTGCTGTTAAGGGGGACAGGGATGTCGTTTGTTCTTAACTGCTTCCTGCTGACAGAGGACGTAGTTCAAGGGCAGCAGTTAGGTACTCCTCTGGGGGTCGGTCTAATGGTCCCCAGCAGAGCACAGAAGTCATCAGAAGCACCTGGCAGAAGTCATCAGAGGTGCTTGGCAGAAGTCATTAGAGGTGCCTGGCATGCTGTCTGGGCTCTGGGTGTTTCTTCTTGTTGAAGTCTAAATGACAAAACAAAGGCAATTATAATCTTTTCCAATCTAGTAGGTTGTGAGTTCAGTTAAAAATACTCAATGAATTTGACAGAACACATGAAACTCCTTATCATTGTAATTAAAGAACAGCGGAGTTTGTCTCCAATCAAACCTAGAATGCATGGCAGAATTCTGGTGGGACCCCCTCAGGTTGTGAAACCACCGTAGCACTAATGAGGGGCACAAACCCACATCACTCCACCTTAACAAGGGCCGAGATGACCCTCATTTCAGTTTCCATGCCAAGCAGAGTCCAAAAAGGGCCCTTTCTCGTTTCCTCCATGCCTATCTTTTTCCACAGCCCTAACTCCAGGTCTGTCTGTCTGTCTGCTGCATGGGGAAGGGAAGCCCATGACCATGGCTCCCTGAGACAAAGGCCATTCAGATTCCCTTTATATACTTGGCAGAGTTCTTTCCCTGAAGATTGGCAAATCCAACAGTAGGGAACAGGCAAGTGTTAGATTTTTCTAAAACAATTATACTTTACCAATTGTTGCAAGCCCTAAGAGATTCAGGATGACACACATAACCTAGAACATAAAACACAGCCCTGAAAACATTTTATTGCAAGACCTACTAGTCACACTGTAGATGGCAAAAGATTAAAACAGGTTTTCATTTGCAATTACTCAGTAGTTTGTAGCATTCCAACAAGAATTTACAGAACTTTACACACTTTAAGGCAGAGGCAAGCGATCTACTAGTTATAGTCTAACAGGTGAGCAAAGAAATCCCAAACAATTTGGCAAGTGAGGAAGACATGAGCTCTGCTTCAGAGTACTCAGGGTGTCCTACCCCAATAAGGCTTAACTCTGAAGATACAGGTCCTGCATGGGAAGTCAGTACACAGTGACTCTAGTGAATTTTAACAAATTAGCACTCTTATGTGTGACGTCAGTGATCACCTGAGGCTCCGACACATGATGGTTAGGCTGTGGAAGCCTCTTGAATTCACAGCACTCCCAGTATTCTTAGACAAGGCCACACACAAAGTGGAAGTTCTCTCCTCCATTGAGAGAAGAGCACAACCATCTTCCATGGCTGCTTCTTTGCACTGGGGCGTGGACCACAGAGGTCCTTCACGGAGGGACACTCTTTGCAGCAGTGTCCTGGCTTTCCACACCTGATATGCTTGCTCTCTTTCTGGCTCTCTTGTCAGACCAGAATGCCTTTGGGCTGATTCTGAGGCCACTGAGTGCTACTCAAGTTAGTCAGTCTATAAGTCTGCTGTAAGAACCGTTTCCCATGTTGGACCATTTTAACATTACCTGACATCTGAGTTATCATAGCCATGCATTTTACCACCTAGTTCATGAGGATTTGGCATCCTATGGTGTTTTGAAACTGTGCCCTTAGCAGTAAGTCCATTTGAATGTATGCAGAACTATATAACTGAACAGACTTCATAGGTCCTGAGAAAACAGAAACAGACATGACTCTCCAAGAGCTTAATTATGCATCCATACATTATTTTCAAAAGGATTTAGCTTAACAATTCTCATTCATAAGCATTTTCATCTATAAGTAAATTAAAATAGATGACATAGCTTGTCACATTTAGATAGCACTGTGAAACGAGCTGTGCACCTGTAGAATTTTGCACACTCTTGCACTTTTTAGACGTAGGGGCCTAACCATTATGACAACACCACAACCAGATGGTCACTTAGACATCAGGAGGGAAGGCTTGAGGAATTTACATAATAACAACAAGAGGGAGCATACCAACAAACAATTTGTTTCTCTAGCAGATTCTTTTTCATGGCCTGTTAGTTCCTGTTCCTCTATCTGGAAGAAAAAGCACCTCTTTTTTATCTGTTATCTGAACTGAGGACCCGGGAGTTCCTCTCATGTAAATTTTCACATTAACCATTCCTGGAGCCTTTCTGACAGAATTGCGACTAATCCTGGCTCCTCACTGACAAGGCTTCTACAAGTCATTTCTATAACCAAACATTTTTACACAATTATCTTTATCAACCAAATATGTAATCTTTGACAAATATTCTTATGCTTTTGAGATTCCTAGGGGCCCATCTAGAAATTCCAAAAATCAGAAGTCAGGTTGATTCAAACAGTAACAGATCAGTTTTTTTTAATCACCTATAAAATGACCACACAAATATTTCTTTAAAAAAATGCAGCTCTGGGCCCGGCGGTGTGGCCTAGCAGCTAAAGTCCTTGCCTTGAAAGCCCCAGGATCCCATATGGGCACCACTTCTAATCCCGCCAGCTCCACTTCCCATCCAGCTCCCTGCTTGTGGCCTGGGAAAGCAGTTGAGGACAGCCTAATGCATTGGGACACTGCACCCGCGTGGGAGACCCGGAAGAGGTTCCTGGTTCCCGGCATTGGATCGGCGCGCATTGGCCCGTTGCGGCTCACTTGGGGTGTGAATCATCAGATGGAAGATCTTCCTCTCTGTCTCTCCTCCTCTGTGTATATCTGGCTGTAATAAAATGAATAAATCTTTTAAAAAATGCAGTTCTTTTAAACCATGAGAATTTAACAAACAATTAAGTTACCTTACTGAGACACAAAATGTACATTTCTTTGGTCAATCACCAAAGGCAGATATAACCTTAAACACAGGAATTAGTGCATAATCACATTACTTCTAAGAACTTAACAAATTCAAGGGTTGGAATAACAGAACTTATTGAAATGAAGCTGGATAGACAATTGACAAAGTTACCAATTTGTTTCCATTAACAGTCCTCTAAACTTGAAACTTCCATTGTCAGATATTCAGGAGCACTTCCATAGATGTGCACTTCACAGGCATTTTGCAAACAGATTTAAATATCAGCATATATTAGACATTAATCTTAAATACATAAACAATGCTATAGTAATATCTTAAAAATTATAGCCAGATTCATATCTGAAATCTCTTGATTTGTACCTCTTTCTTAACATGCTTAAACCTTTAGATATTTTGCTTTACCTGTCCCTTTGCATCTTATAATAGCCATACTCCTGTAGGACAAAATATTTTAACAGTGATGTTCTTTTCAATAATTCTCGTACCATAACCTTCTCACCAAGAACACATTCTCAGACTTGCCACCATTCTTCATCTGCCAATTCTTTGGATTTACATTCTGAAACATTTAAAACTCCAAACCAAAACATTTTCTAAATAAAAACAGGTTAAATTTTTTTTAATTTTATTTTAAATTCATTAATTACATTGTATTATGTGACACAGTTTCATAGGTACTGGGATTCTCCCCACCCCTCCCCAAACCCTCCCACCATGGTGGATTCCTCCACCTTGTTGCATAACCACAGTTCAAGTTCAGTTGAGATTTCCCCATTGCAAGCATATACCAAACATAGAGTCCAGCATCTTATTGTCTAGTCAAGTTCAACGGCTTCTTAGGTATACCCTCTCTGGTCTGAAGACAGAGCCAGCAGAGTATCATCCCGATCAATTAAAAGCTCAAACATACCATCAGCAAAAATTTACATCATTATGGAACTAATTGACATAGTAATGAGTAACCAATATGGTAAAAGTAAATGCGATTTCTTATCCACCTTCTGTGACCACCTCATTGACATTTCAATTTTGGTTTATACACAACATATAACATTCATAACATAACTTGTTATACATAACATCATATCATCTTAAATTAAGGCAAACATGTGGTATTTAACCTTTTGGGATTGGCTCATTTCCCTTAGCATTATGGTTTCCAGTTTGGCCCATTTGGCCACAAAGAACTTCATTTTGTTTTTTTTAATAGCTGAGTAGTATTCCATGGAGTAGATGAACCATAGCTTTCTTATCCAATCGTCTGTTGATGGGCATTTTGGCTGCTTCCATGTTTTTGCAATTACTGATTGTGCTGCTATGAACATAGGAGTGCATGTTGGTTTCTCATAAAACAAGTGTTCTGGATATATTCCTAGGAGTGCTATTGCCGGGTCATACGGTATGTTGTATTTGAGTTGTTTGAATGTTCTCCATACTGATTTCCATAGAGGCTGTACCAGCCTGCAGCCCCACCAGCAGTGGAGTAGGGTTCCCTTTTCCCCGCAACCTCGCCAACAAGTGTTGTTGGTGCTTTTATTCATGTGGGCCAGTCTTACTGGAGTTAGGTGGTACCTCATTGATGTTTTAATTTGGATTTCCCTTATTGCCAGGGAACTTGAGCATTTTTTCATATGTTTATTTGCCATTTGGGTTTGTTCCTTTGTGAAGTGTCTGCCCATTTCCCGTGCCCATTTCTTGAGTGGGTTGTTTGTTTTGACATTTTGGTTGTTTTGTAGCTCTTTGTATATTCTGGAGATCAGCCCTCTATCACCTATGTCGTGTGCGAAGATCTTCTCCCATTCTGTGGGTTGCCTTTTTACTTAGTTGATTGTTTCTCTAGCTGTACAGAAGCTTCTTAGTTTGATGAGGTCCCAATTGTTTATTTTGGTCTTGATTTCTACTGCTTTTGGAGTCTTTTTTAGGAAGTGAGGGCCTACCCCTAAGTGTTCCAGTGTGTTTCCAACATTTTCTTCCAAAAGTTTGAAGGTTTCTGGATGTAGGTTTAAATCTTTTATCCATTTAGATCTCATCTTAGTATATGGTGAGAGATGTGGGTCTATTTTTTTGTTTCTGCAGGCTATCAACCAGTTGTCCCAACAGCATTTATTGAACAGACCTTCCCATTTGCCTGGGTTGTCGTTTGTCTTTTTGTCAAAGATTATTTGGCTGTATTTGTGTGGGTTCCCATCTGGTGTTTCTATTCTGCTCCATTGATCTTCTTCTCTATTTGTTTGCCAGTACCAGGCTGTTTTGATAACCACTGCCCTATAGTATGTTCAGAGGTCTGGGACTGTGATTCCCCCTGCTAACTTCCTGTTCTTGAGAATGGTTCTAGCTATTCGTGGTTTTTTGTGTTTCCAGATGAACCTTTGAATCATTGTTTCCAGATCTGTGAAGAATGTTTTGGGCAATTTGATTGGGATTGCGTTGAATGTATATATTGCCTTTGGCAGTATAGACATTTTAACGATATTGATTTTACCTATCCAGGAGCATGGGATGTTACTCCATCTTTCTAGATCTTGTTCAATTTCTTTTTTAAGTATTTTGTAGTTTTCCTCAAATAGGTCTCCAACATTTTTGGTTAGGTTAATTCCCAGATACTTCATGCTTTCCTTTGTTATTTTGAATGGTATCTTGCTGGTTAAGTCTTTTCCAATCTTGGGGCTGTTAGCATACACTATGGCTGTTGATTTTTGTTCATTAATTTTGTACCCTGCCACTCTACCGAACTCTCGTATAAGTTCTAGTAGTCTCTGTGTTGAGCCTTTTGGCTCTTCCATATAAAGAATCATGTCATCTGCATATAGTGAAAGCTTGACTTCTTCATTTCCCATTTGGATTCCTTTGATTTCTTTTTCTTGTCTTATGGCCTCAGCGAGTACCTCTAGAACTATGTTGAATAGCAGTGGAGAAAGCGGACATCCCTGTCTTGTTCCAGATCTCAGTGGGAAGGGTTCCAGTTTTTCTCCATTCAGTATGATGCTGGCGTTGGGTTTTGCACATATTGCTTTGATTATGTTGTGGATTTTTCCATCTATGCCTACCTTGGTTAGGGTCTTTAGCAGGAAGTTGTGCTGGATTTTGTCGAAAGCTTTTTCTGCATCTATTGATACTATCATGTGATTCTTGTTTTTCAGTTTTTGGATGTGGTGTATCACATTTATGGATTTCCGAATGTTGAACCATCCCTGCATTCCAGGGATGAATCCTACTTGATCTGGATGAATGATCTGTCTGATGTGTTTTTGAATTCTGTTGGCTAGGATTTTGTTGAGAATCTTAGCATCAATGTTCATCAAAGAGATAGGTCTGTAGTTTTCTTTCTCTGTAGGATCTCTGCCCGGTTTTGGGATTAAGGTAATGTTGGCTTCATAGAATGAGTTTGGAAGGGTTGCTTCCTTTTCTATTGTTTTGAAGAGTTTGTAGAGGATTGGGGTTAGTTCTGTTAGGAATGTTTTGTAGAATTCTGTAGTGAAGCCGTCTGGGCCTGGGCTTTTCTTTGTTGGGAGGTCTTTAATCACTGATTCAATCTCTGCTTCAGTTATGGGTTTGTTCAGGTTGATTGTTGCCTCTGGGCTAAGTTTTGGCAGGTTGTGTGAGTCTAAGAACTTTTCCATTTCTTGGTGATCTTCTGATTTGTTGGAGTACAGAGCTTTGTAGTAATTTCTGATTATGTTCTTAATGGTTGTAATGTCTGTTGTTATGTTGCCTTTTTCATCTTTGATGCTGTTAATTCTTGCTTTCTCTTGTTTTTTCTTTGTCGGTCGGGCCAGCGGGGTGTCTATTTTGTTTATCTTTTCAAAAAACCAGCTTTTTGATTTGTTGATTTTGTGTATGGTTTTTTTTATTTCTATCTGGTTGATTTCCTCCCTTGTTTTGATGATTTCTTGTTTCCTGTTGTGTGTGGGGCTCATCTGCTGCTGCTTTTCCAATTCCTGGAGGTGTGTGGTTAGTTCCTGTATTTGGTGCCTCTCTTGGGCCTTGACATGAGCTCCAATTGCGATGAGTTTACCCTGTAGCACTGCTTTGGCAGTGTCCCACAAGTTTTGGAATGTTGTATCAGAGTTTTCATTGGTTTCCATAAATTTTTTGATCTCATCTTTAATTTCTTCCCTGACCCATTGTTCGTTTAATAGCATATTGTTCAACCTCCAAGAGTTTCTGTATTTCCCTGGGCATTTTGAGTTGCTGATTTCCAGTTTCATTCCGTGGTGGTCTGAGAGGGTACATGGTATGATTCCTATCTTTTTGAAGTTATTTAGATTTGCTTTGTGTCCTATCATGTGGTCGATCCTGGAGAAGGTGCCATGCACTGCTGAAAAAAATGTATAATCTGTGGTCTTAGGATAAAAAATTCTATAAATGTCTACCAAGTCCAGTTGTTCTAATGTTTGTACGAGCTCTGTTGTTTCTTTGTTGAGTTTTTGTTTTGTTGATCTGTCTATAGTTGTTAGCGGGGTGTTAAGATCTCCCACTATTATTGTGTGTGTATCTATGTCTCCCCTTAAGTCTGTAAGTAGTTGCTTCATGAAGCTAGGCGCATTGGAATTAGGTGCATATATGTTCACGATTGTAATTACTTCTTGATGGATCAGTCCCTTCACCAATATATAATGTCCTTCTCTGTCCTTTTTGATGTCTGTCAGCTTGAAGTCTAGGTCATCTGAGATTAGAACAGCTACCCCAGCCTTTTTTTCTCGTCCATTGGCATGAAATGTCTTTTTCCATCCTTTCACTTTAAATTTCTTACAGGATTTTCTGGTTAGATGTGTCTCTTGTAGGCAACATATAGTTGGGTGCTGTTTGATGATCCATTCCGTTAATCTATGCCTTTTGATTGGTGAGTTTAAGCCATTTGTGTTTAGAGATAATATTGAGAGGAATTGGTTTTGAGCTGCCATGAGTGTAAGTGTGCAAGTGTGTATTTGCAACTATTAGAGTTTTTGATTGGTTGACTTTTCTTGTATGGATTTTAGTGGGGAGGTCTTCCCATTTGCCATCTTTGATTTTGGTTTGTATTTTTTCTTTCTGGGTTTAGCACCTTCCTGAGGAGATTTTCCAGAGCTGGTTTTGTGTTGATGTATTCTTCGAGTTTCTCTTTACTGTTGAAGTATTTGATTTCATTCTCAAATATAAATGAGAGCTTTGCTGGGTACATTATTCTTGGTTGGCAGTTGTTTTGTTTCAGGATTTGATAGGTTTTACCCCATTCTCTCCTTGCTTGGAGCGTTTCTTCTGATAGGTCGGCTGTGATCCTGATTTCCCTTCCCCTGAAAGTAATCTTATCCTTGTTTCTTACTTGTCTTAGAATGGTTTCCTTGTATTCACTTGAAGGTAGCTTGAGGACCACATGTCTGGGTGACGATTTGTTTGGGTCGTATCTACTGGGGCTTCTTTGTCCTTCCTGGATTTGTGCTGGATTTATATTTCCAGTATTCTGGAAGTTCTCCTGTATTATCTCATTGAGCACTCGTTGCAAGCCTGTCTCCTTTTCCACTCCTTCGGGAAGGCCTATTATTCTAATATTTGATTTTTTGAGGTTGTCTTTCATTTCCTGTATGGACCTATTGGCTTTCTCTAGATTTGTCTCCAACTGTTTGATGAGCTGCTGCCTTTCATTCTGATTGTCTTCCAATTCTGATATTCTGTCCTCTGCTGTGTTCATTCTGTTGGTTAGGCTTTCAATTTTGTGCTCTATATCGAGGATTCCCTTTTTGACTTGATTTATTTCTGCAGTGATATGGTTTTCGAATGCCTTAGACTCTTCCCAGCGCTTTTCACTCTCTCTGACGAATTTCATCATTAGCTTCTTAAAGTCCTTATCTGATAGTTCCTCTATGTCTTCATCTTGCATCTCAGATATTGGGATTAGTTTTTGGTTGTATTGGGAGGGAGTGCTTGATCTTTCCTCTGGGTCATTGCTTTTTCTGATACTTCTCCTCATTGTGTTTTTGCTTCTTGTTGTTTTGAGGTTTTAGCGGTGATTCAGCTGAGCCGGTTCTGGTTTGGGGTCTCCGGCTGAGCCCAGCAGGGCTTACTGCCTGAGTCACCAGCTGCTTTCAGGGTCTGTAGATCACAGCCCCGAGTTGGGTCAGGAGGCTTTGTGGGCCAGCCCTAGTGCCAGGCCCCTTCCCCTGTGGCTCCCTCTCAAAGGCAGTGCCCTACAGATTCACTCTGCCGAGCCGCGCCTGGGCTTTGGGTCACAAGGCTAATACAGCGGGGGTCTCTGCCTCAGTGCTGAGCCGAGACTCTCCTTCAGGGCTTGAGGTTAGCACAGCAAGGGCTCCTGTTGCTCGGAGCCTAAAATCCCCAACCCCGGCCTGTGCTGGGCTGGAAATCTCCGCGGCCCCAGTGCCAAACTCGGAAGCTCGCTGCTCCACTGAGGGCTGCAACACCACAGGCAGGTCTTTCCGAGCGAGCTCCTGCTGGGAAAACCTAAAAACAGGTTAAATTTTAAGCACAATTGCTTCAGGCAATCTTAAATTCTTTCATATATGGCCAATCTATGAAAACACTTTAAAATGTGAACCCACTTGGACACCAGAAGCAGTTACCTCTTTCCATCTAATTTGGGAACTTTTCCATTTTTAAGAATCCCAATGGCAAGGACAAAGGCCAGGCTCCAAGCATGCCCTTCCCTTTCCCAGGGCCTGGAGCATCTTCTTATCTTCTGTTTTACTGAAGTCAAGGATATGTAGAATTCCAGTATTGGCTATTGTCTTAGGAGGTTGCCTAAGAATTTACTGAACTTAGTTAGCAGGTTAGTCATCAATAAAACGCTATTCTCTGACACGGAATCAAAGTTCAATTTCAATTCTATTGCTTTAAAGGTTAAATACTTAGAAAATGTACACAGTATAAACAATTTTACCACACATCCTTTAAGAATTTGTTGTCTTCCTGTAAGGCAAAGAATCAGAAAAGATGCTTTTTGCAAACTAGAACACAAATAATCCCACAGCTTGGTACAGCTTCATAATTAAGACAACTTGACCAATAGACATAACCACCAGTATATGCATTATCAGCTTTTGGAACTTTAGCAAGCACCACTCTAGGTGTAAACACTTAGGCCAGATCTGATCAGAGCTAGGATGGCACCAGTAGTTAAAACTCCAAGACCAAAAAGCAACAAAAGCAGCAGAAAACATTGCAGAATACTGAGAGCTCATCACTGAAGCCAGTTGCAATAATACAGAAAAACCTCGATTCCGCACATGTTGTAACCTTACAAATACTCATTTACTTTAATAGAACATATGAAGCAACAAACTTGGCACAATTGCATAACACTGTCACATTATAATTAAATTATCCAAATTTCTCCTCTATCTTTGAGAGGTCCAGGAATTCTGCTGGACATCTCAAAGTCAGAAGGCTTAAAGTTTTGAGGAACTTAAATGTCCAATTGAGTTCAACAAACAAGCCTTCTTTCGGCCAGCCCACTTTAAAAGTGGGCCATTCCGAGAGCAAAATCTGCCAAGATTTTCTTAAACATGGAGGGAGAGATTATGCGCCCTTAACTTCAGTCCAATGGTTAAGAGTCAAATTAAGGGGTGCCGTCACAGTCTGTCCCATTGTTATTGTCACAATAACACTCAAAAAGACACAATTAACAAAACACACAACCAGACGCGTCCCCAGAGTTCTTTCCACAACAGAAGAAACACATCAGATGGCTTCGGCCCCCCAGAGACTTGATCAGTCTCAACCAGACATACAGAGGTTGAGGCTTGGTCACTCTCACATACAGACGGGGGTGGGGGTAGACTGGCTTTTACAAGCACCACAGACTCAACACGAAAACACAGACAGAAACAACAGACTGCGCGCTAGACAAGAACTCCTCAGGGCCCGATCCAGACTTCTGGGCAGGATTCCACATCTGCCCACGGGCAGGATTCCACGTCTGCCCGGGTAGGATTCCACATCTACCTCAAAATGGTGGAGCGTCCTCCACCTTTATTCCAAAACAGTGGAGCGTCCTCCACTATCCCTGTCGCGACTCAAAACCACCACAGAACAATAAGACTGCACGAACCACAGACCCACACGAACAGAAAGTAAAGCCGGCCTATCTCACCTCCCTTCGTGGCTTAGCTGGTCACCAAGGATGATCACGAAGTTCCCGGCCAACACACCAAATGTTAAGACTGAGGCCAAACTTGGCCTTCTGAACGGGACGTGAGGTTGCTCGGTGAAACAGCGCACACCAGCCGAAGGATGCAACAGCAAGAGGTTTTATTTGATTACCAGTGCGCTGGGGCCGAGGCCAGGTCCTCACGCAAGAGGCTAGGCATCGACCCCGAGTCATGGTATAGCATCCTTTTTAAAGGCTAAACCAAGTCTAAAATCATAAAACCATAAAACCATAACCATGAACAGGGAAGGGGAACCATAAACATAAACAGAGAGGGGGAATCCTAAACATAAACAGGGAGGGGGAATCTTAAACATAAACAGGGAGGGGGAATCATTAACATAAACAGGGAGGGGGCCATGCAGTTAGGGGCGGAGGCTAGTTGCAGGTGCCCCTTATCTCTCAGGCCCCCAGGCTCTATCATGAAATGTTTCACTGCCCTTCACTGTCCTTTTATCGCAAGCAGAATACAGGAAGCAAAAAGCAAATTAAATTCTTCTGTCATTTCAATCCTAAATGTCCCTTTCACCAGAAAGCTCACAAGCCTAATTGACTGTTCTCCCTAATAATTGTCACCCCAGTCTTAATCAGTGGTAGAAGAATGGCCTCAGAGTTCTTCATCCTACTTGCCCAGTTAAGTAGAACAATTAAAGACTGGTTGATGATAATGATGCATGGCAAAATTTTCATGGTGAAAGAAAAATGTTATGTGGATTATTTACTTGTGTGTGTGTGTGCAACGAGATTTTTAAGTTCATAGTTCTTAAACTCAGTACTTTCCGGTGGAAAAATCTTGACCAAAAGTCTGTCAGAGAAGATTGAACCCTTTAAATCCAAGTTTAACGAGAAACCGCAATCTTCTGTCAACACTGGACCTTCTACAGAAAAGCTTGTCATTGAGTTCAAACAGTTGGCAATTTGTTGAAATTTATAAATGTTGAATTAACTTTTCTGGAAAGGACCAAGTTTTTCCAACTCTTTCTTATTTGAAACATATAAGGAAAAGTTGTGAGTGAATCTTAGTTGCAGCACTAGTATCTTGCACAGAAAAGGAAATGAACTTTGTTGGCATGTAATTTAGTTTAGAAAGCCAAATTTGATAACATTAAATGATAGTTACTGTAAACAAAATTGTGTAGCTAAGAATAAATTAATTGGAATCATAAAAAGCAAAAAGAAGAGATGGGTTAAGGACCTGAATTTTCTTGCTGTCAAAAGATTAAACACAGAGGCCAATAAGAATGAAAATAAAATAAAATTAAAAACCTAAATATCGTTAGCATCAGGGAAATGTGAATTGAAACCACAGTGATAGCATTGCACACCTGGTAGAATGCTGTTATCAACAAGACAAAAAGCGGTTGTCAGGATTGCACCCGATTCCCCCCTCATGCATTGGTATAGTAGTTTTATTGTTGTTTAGTGCCGCTTTGAGTCCGTTGTCTATGAATTACCAGATTTGATCTTGATAGGCTATATTGTACTTTTTTCTCACTCTTTTTATGGTCCTGAAAGATTTCCCTGCACTCCCTCGCCATTACAGGTTAACATGGCGTATTGAGGGTATAGTAGGTTTTACAGTTTTTTGATGTAGATCTTAAGTATTCTGACATTAATTGTTGGTCAAGTGCATGGAGCAGGGGGGCACTCCAGTGTGGAGCAGGTGGTAAGGAGGAAGCTTGGAGCCCAACCATGAAGACTCCCAGACCTTCACCACAAACTATTAATATGAGCAACAAGGACTACATCCCAACTGCCAAGGAGGCCACAGGGAATTGGATGCCCTCGGAGGCTGAGTACTCTGAGGTCACCCACCCCTAACCGGAGCTTTCGCAGGGGATGGAAGAAGTCCAAACACTACTGCACAGAAACCAACGTCATCGGAAAGACAACCAGAAGCCCTGAGCAGTCCGCAGAAACAGAAGAACAATAAACGTCCTTCGGGACCAGGGAGGAGAGCTTTCTCTGGTCCGAGCCTGGCTCAACCTCTGGACCCCCGCCCTCCCTCGCAATGACCAGCGGGATCGCTTTGAAAACCCCTCACAGCAAACAATCATACAAACTTAAAAAAAAAACCTAAAATAAATAGACAAACAACAGAAAGTAGAGCTTGAAATCTGACAGGAAAGAGCTGGCGTGGATTGGCTCATGCCTCGCTGGGTGGGACACAAAGATTAGTCACTCCTCACCATGGTGTTGGGGATTTTCCTGCACCCCCCAAAAAAATGTTCTGCACCTTAAATGTCGACAAATGTCTTGTTAAAGTTACAAGCCAGTCTAGATTATCCTAAAATCTGCCAAGATCAGCAAAATTATACTTCAACACAACAAATGGCTAAATACTAAAATGAAATAGACACGAAACAGCTGAATGGTACCTTATAGCCATTTTAAGGTATATAGCAGCCGGTCCTGTATATAAATTAAAAGTGAAATGTCAATGAGCTAATCATAGGTTGTGGTTAGGACCTGTTTTTTTTTTTTTTTTTTTTTTAACATACTGGTTACTCAAAACCATGTCAATTCCATAATGTTGCAAATTGCTGTTGATGTTATATTGGGACTCTTAATCGACTGTGATGATATTCTACCAGCTCTAACTTTGGACCAGAAATGGTTTCCCCAAGAAACTGTTCAATGCATCTGGACAATAAGTAGCTGGACTCTATGCTTGGTATATGTTGGCAAGGAAAGAATCTTGATTGAATTTGAACTGTAATACTGCATCAAGGTGGAGGAATCCACCAGGGGGGAGGGGAGGGGGAAGGATGGGGGGACAGAGCCTATGAAACTGTCACATAATGCTAAATAATTAATAAAAATATATATAATAAAAAAACAATAAAGTAAAAAAAAAGAAGACAAAAAGCATCAAGTTCTGGTTGCTTGCCATGTGAGAGACCTGGATGAAGCTTCTGTCTTCCTGGCTTGAGCATGGACCTGCTCTGTTTGTTACAGACAAGAGATCTCTTTGTCTCCCTCTCTCTGCTTTTCAACCAAATAAATATATCTTAAATAGATGGGCTATTGAAAAAGCATTGTAGATTTTCATTGAAGTAAAAATGAGTAATGCTTCATCAATTACGAAATTTTAACAAGTAAAAAGCAAAAAAAAAAACCACACTAATTTAATGAGAATCTACACAATGCTCTAATTTTTAAAAAATTTTTTATTAATTTTTTGCATTATGTGATAGTTTCATAGGCTCTGGGAATCCCCCCACCAGTCCCCACACCCCTCCCTTTCCCCCCCTGGTGGATTCCTCCACCTTGATGCAGTATTACAGTTCAAATTCAATCAAGATTCTTTCTTTGCAAACGTATACCAAGCATAGAGTCCAGCTACTTATTGTCCAGATGCATTGAACAGTTTCTTGGGGAGACTATTTCTGGTCCAAAGTTAGAGCTGGTAGAATATCATCCTAGTCAATTAAGAGTCCCAATATAACATCAACAGCAATTTGCAACATTATGGAATTGACATGGTTTTGAGTAACCAGTATGTTAAAAAAAAAAAAAAAAAGCAAGTGCTTAACCACAACCTATGATTAGCTCATTGACATTTCACTTTTAGTTTATATACAGGACCGGCTGCTATATACCTTAAAAAATGGCTATAAAACATTGCTATAAGGTACCATTCAGCTGTTTCGTGTCTATTTCATTTTAGTATTTAGCCATTTGTTGTGTTGAAGTATAATTTTGCTGATCTTGGCAGATTTTAGGATAATCTAGACTGGCTTGTAACTTTAACAAGACATTTGTCGACAATTAAGGTGCAGAACATTTTTTTGGGGGGTGCAGGAAAATCCCCAACACCATGGTGAGGAGTGACTAATCTTTGTGTCCCACCCAGCGAGGCATGAGCCAATCCACGCCAGCTCTTTCCTGTCAGATTTCAAGCTCTACTTTCTGTTGTTTGTCTATTTATTTTAGGTTTCTTAAGTTTGTATGACTGTTTGCTGTGAGGGGTTTTCAAAGCAATCCCGCTGGTCATTGCGAGGGAGGGCGGGGGTCCAGAGGTTGAGCCAGGCTCGGACCAGAGAAAGCTCTCCTCCCTGGTCCCGAAGGACGTTTATTGCTCTTCTGTTTCTGCAGACCACTCAGGGCTTCTGGTTGTCTTTCCGATGACGTTGGTTTCTGTGCGGTAGTGTTTGGACTTCTTCCATCCCCTGCGAAAGCTCTGGTTGGGGGTGGGTGACCTCAGAGTACTCAGCCTCCGAGGGCATCCAATTCCCTGTGGCCTCCTTGGCAGTTGGGATGTAGTCCCTGTTGCTCGTATTAGCAGTTTGTGGCGAAGGTCTGGGAGTCTTCATGGTTGGGATCCAAGCTTCCTCCTTACCACCTGCTCCACTCTGGAGTGCCCCCCTGCTCCACGCACATGACCTCCTGTTAAGAGGTTGTCACAATCGCACCCGCTTCCCCCCCATGCATTGGTATAGTAGTTTTACTATTGTTTAGTGCCACTTTGAGTCTGTTGTCTATGAATTACCAGATTTGATCTTGATAGGCTATATTGTACTTTTTTCTCACTCTTTTTATGGTCCTGAAAGATTTCCCTGCACTCCTTCCCCATCACGGATTAACAAAGCGTATTGACGGTATACTAGGTTTTACAGTTTTTTGATGTAGATCTAACGTATTCTGACATTAATTGTTGGTTTATAGTTTATATTGCATTGTCTTATTGCATAGGATACAGGTTGTTAGAGATTGCGCTAATATTACAATATACAGGTATTATCTTCCAAGTTGTCCTCTTTTCATCTCAGATTAAGGCAAACATGTGGTATTTAACCTTTTGGAACTGGCTCGTTTCTCTTAGCATGATGGATTGCAGTCGGACCCATTTGGCCACAAAGAACTGCATTTCGTTTTTTTTAATAGCTGAGTAGTATTCCACAGAGTAGATGAACCATAGCTTTCTTATCCAGTCTTCTATTGATGGGCATTTTGGTTGCTTCCATGTTTTTGCGATTGTAGATTGTGCTGCTATGAACATAGGCATGCATGTTGGTTTCTTGTGTAGGAGATGTTTTGGATACATCCCTAAGAATGCTATTGCTGGATCATATGGTATGCTGATTTTCAGTTGTTTGAGTATTCACCAAACTGATTCCCATAGAGGCTGTACAAGTCTGCAGTCCCACCAGCAGTGGAGAAGGGTTCCCCTTTTCCCCACATCCTCACCAGCAAGTGTTGGTGGTATTATGTATGTGTGCCATCCTTACTGGAGTTAGGTGGTACCTCATTGTTGTCTTCATTTGGATTTCGCTTATTGCCAGGGAACTTGAGCATTTTTTCATATGCTTGTTTGCCATTTGGGTTTGTTCTTTTGTGAAATGTCTGCCCATTTCCTGTGCCTGTTTCTTGAGCGGTTTGTTTGTTCTGGTGTTTTGGTTTCTCTGGAGATCTTTGTATATTCTGGAGATCAGCCTTCTGTCTCCTATGTAGTGTGCAAAGATCTTTTCCCATTTTGTGGATTGCTTTTTTACTTTGTTGATTGTTTCCCTTGCTGTACAGAAGCTTCTTAGTTTGATGAGGTCCCAATTGTTTATTTTGGTCTTGATTTCTACTGCTTTTGGAGTCTTTTTTAGGAAGTGAGGGCCTACTCCTAAGTGTTGCAGTGTGTTTCCAACACTTTCTTCCAAAAGTTTGAAGGTTTCTGGATGTAGGTTTAGGTCTTTTATCCATTTAGATTTGATCTTAGTGTATGGTGAGAGATGTGGTTCTATCTTCTTGTTTGTACAGGCTATCAACCAGTTGTCCCAACAGCATTTATTGAATAGACGTTCCCATTTACTTGGGTTGTTGTCTGTCATTTTGTCAAAGATTATTTGACTGTATCTGTGTGGGTTTCCATCTGTTGTTTCTATTCTGTTCCACTGATCTTCCTTTCTATCTTTGTGCCAGTACCAGGCTGTTTTGATAACCACTGCCCTATAGTATGTCCATAGATACGGTACTGTGATTCCCCTGTTAAGCTCATGTTCTTCAGAGTGGTTCTAGCTATTCGTGGTTTTTTGTGTTTCCAGATGAATCTGTGTATCATTTTTTCCAGTTCAATAAAGAATGCTGTGGGTAATTTGATTGGGGTTCCGTTGAATGTATATATTGCTTTTGGTAGTACAGACATTTTGATGATATTAATTTTGCCTATCCAGGAGCATGGGATGTTGTTCCATCTTTCGAGGTCTTGTTCTATTTGTTTTTTGAGTGTTTTGTAATTTCCTTCATAAAGGTCTTCTACGCTTTAGTTAAATTTATTCCAGGATATTTCATGCTTTTCTCTGTTATTTTGAATGGCAGCTTGTTGATGGGCTCTTCTTCCATCTTGCGGCCATTTGCATACGCTATGGCTTTTGGGTTTTGTTCATTTATCTTGTATCCTGCCACTCTGCCAAATTCTCGTATGAGTTCTAGGAGTCTTTGCATTGAGTTTTTTGGTTCTTCTATGTAAAGAATCATGTCGTCTGCAAATAGTGAAAGCTTGACTACTTCATTTCCAATTTGGATTCCTTTGATTTCTTTGTCTTGTCTTATGGCTTCTGCAAGTACCTCTAGGACTATATTGAATAGCAGTGGTGATAGTGGGCAGCCTTGTCTTGTTCAAGATCTCAGTGGGAAGGAATCCAGTTTTTCTCCATTTAGTATGATGCTGGCATTGGGTTTTTCATATATTGCTTTGATTATATTGTGGATTGTTCCTTCTATCCCCACCCTGGTTAGTGTTTTTAACATGAAGTGGTGTTGAATTTTGTCGAAGGCTTTTTCTGCATCTATTGATACTATTATATGGTTTTTGTTTTTCAGTTTTTGGATGTGATGTATCACATTTATGGATTTCCTTATGTTGAACCATCCCTGCATTCCCTGGATGAAATCTACTTGGTCTGGATGGATGATCTGTCTGATGTTTTTTTGTATTCTATTGGCTAGGATTTTGTTGAGAATCTTAGCGTCAACGTTCATCAGGGAGATCGGTCTGTAGTTTTCCTTCTCTGTTAATTCTCTATTCGGTTTGGCGATTAAGGTGATATTGGCTTCATAGAATGAGTTTGGAAGAGTTGCTTCCTTTTCTATTGTTTTGAAGAGCTTGTAAAGGATTGGGGTAAGCTCTGGGTGGAATGTTTTGTAGAATTCTGTGGTAAAACCATCTGGGCCTGTGTTTTTCTGTGTTGGGAGCTCTTTAATCACTGATTCTATCTCTGATTGGGTAATGGGTTTATTCAGGTCTTCTGTTGCTTCTGGGGTGAGTTTTGGTAAGTGGTGGCAGTCTAGGAATCTTTCCATTTCCAAGTGGTTATCGGATTTGTTGGCGTATAGTTCTTTGTAATAATTTCTAATTATTTCCTTAATGGTAGTAGTGTCTACTGTTATGTTGTCTTTTTCATCTTTGATGCTGCTAATTCTTGCTTTGTCTTTTTTCTTTGTTAATCGGGGCAGTGGGGTATCTATTTTGTTTATCCTCTCAAAAAACCAGCTTTTTGATTCATTTATTTTCTGAGTGGTTTTTTAAATTTCTTTCTGATTTAGTTCTTGTCTTGTTTTGATAATTTCTTGTTTCCTCTTGTTTGTGGGGTCTTTCTGCTGTTGCTTTTCCAGTTCCTGGATGTGTGTGTTAATTCCTGCTTTTGTTGCTTTTCTTGGGCTTTGACGTGCACTCTGATTGCAATAAACTTACCACGTAACACTGCTTTGGCGGTGTCCCATAAGTTTTGGACTTTTGAATCTGGGTTTTCATTGGTTTCCATAAATTTTTTGATCTCGTCTTTAATTTCTTCTCTGACCCATTGTTCGTTTAATAGCATATTGTTCAGCCTCCAGGAGTTTACGTGTTTCCTGGGACATTTTGAGTTGTTGATTTCCAGTTTCACTCCGTGATGGTCTCAGAAGGTACATGGTATGATTCTGATATTTTTGTAGTTAGTTAAACTTGCTTTGTGTCCTATTATGTGGTCTATCCTGGAGAAGGTGCCATGCACTGCTGAGAAGAAGGTGTAGTCTGTGGCCTTAGGATGAATTATTCTATAGATGTCTACTAGGTCCAGTTGTTCTATTGTTTATGTGAGTTCTGTGGCTTCTTTGTTGAGCTTTTGCTGCGTTGATCTATCTATTGGTGTTAGTGTGGTGTTCAGATCTCCCAGAATTATCGTATGTTCATCTATGTCTCCCTTTAAGTCCAAAAGTAGTTGTTTCACGTAGCTGGGTGCATCCGGGCTAGGAGCATAAATGTTAAGAATGGCAATTGGTTCTTGTTGGATCCTCCCTTTCAAGAAGATGTAGCCCCCTTCCCTGTCCTTTTTGACTTTTGTTACTTTGAGGTCCATATCATCTGAGAATAGGACTGCCACACCAGCCTTTTTTTCTTATCCATTGGCATGGAATATTTGTTTCCACCCTTTCACTTTTAGTTTCTTGGAGTTTCTTCTGGTTAGATGTGTTTCTTGCAAGCAGCATATAGTTGGATCCTGATTTTTAACCCAGTCTGCTAATCGGTGCCTTTTCAGTGATGAATTTAAGCCATTTGCGTTGAGGGTTAATATTGAGAAATTATAATTTTGCCATGCCATATGCCTGTGTTTTTGAGGTTGTTAGTAATTGATTATCATTTCTGTGGATGGCCATTATTGAGATCTCCCTGATTGCCATCCTTGCTTATGGCTTGCTTCCTTTTTCTCTGGGAGTAGTGCATTTCTAAGGAGATTTTGTAGAGTTGGTTTTGTGTTGGCATATTCTTCTAGTTTCTCTTTGCTGTGGAAGTATCTAGTTTCGTTCTCGAATACAAATGAAATCTTTGCTGGGTAGAGTATTCTTGGTTGACAGTTGTTCTCTTTCAGTACTTGAAAGATTTTGTTAAACTCCCTTCTTGCCTGGAGCATCTGTTCTGAGAAGTAGGCAGTGATTCTAATGGTCCTGCCCCTAAATGTAAGCTTCTCTTTGGTTCGTGCTAACCTTAGGATTCTTTCTTTGTATTCACTGGAGGGTAGCTTGATTACCACGTGTCTTGGGGAGGATTGTTTTGGTTCCACTCTGTGTGGAGTCCTCTGGCCTTCCTGAATTTGAATTGGGTTCATGCTCCAGGTATTTTGGAAGTTCTGCATAATTTCCTCAAGTACTGGTTGTATGCCTGTCTCTCTTTCCACTCCTTCTGGGAGCCCCATGATTCTGATATTTGACTTCTTGATGTTGTTGTTCATCTCCTGGATCATCTTGGTTGCCTTGTGTAGTTGTAACTCTAGTTGGTTAATAATCTGCCTGCTTTCATTCTGGGAATCTTCCAAGTCGGATATCCTGTCTTCTGCTGCTGTAATTCTGTTGACTAAGCTCTCAACTTTGTGCTTCAAGTCTAGGATCTCATTTTTGAGTAATTTTGTTTCTGTGATTATGTGGTTTTTAAAATCTTCGAGCTCGTCCCATCGTTTTTCATTGTCTCTGAAGAGTTTTATAATTATTTTTCTGAACTCCTTATCAGAGACGTCTTCAATTTCTTCATCTGTAATCTCTGCGATTGACCAGGCTTTATGGTGGCTTTTTGGGGTGGCGTTAGCTGTTTCTACTCCATTAGGTCTCTTATTCCGTCCCATTTCTGCGATTCAAGGTGTTGCTGGATTCTCACCCTTGACCTCTGCTGCCACCTAGTGGGTGCCCTGAGGCCTTGCTGACCTAGGTTTTCGTTTTCGTTCTGGGCCAGGGAGTTTTTGTTTTTGCTTCTGTTCTGGGCTACAGGTTTCAGTGCGGCATTTGGTCACGGTGGAGTTCCAACCCGTGCACCTGGGTGCCTGGGTCTCATTTCTTGGGGTTTTTGTGTGTTTTTTTTGTTTGTTTGCTTGTTTGGTTTGGTTTGTTTTGCTTTGTTTTTTTCGTCTGAGGCTCGGGATCTGGTAGCCCCCACTCTGCTGCTTCTTCGCGCTGAACGGGTTGGCCCTGAATTGAGACTAGCTGTGATCCTGGGGATTTCACCCTTGCTGCGGCAGCCGCAGGCTACTGCGCCTCAGGGTCCTAGCGCCCGCCCGCTATCGTGGCATTTTGTTATGAGGGAGTGTGTGTTGGGTAACCGTCTGTCTTTGCCTGGGTTTCCCAAGGTTGTTAATATCGCCACCAGTGCTAGGGGTTTCAGCACTCCTGCAGTTTCTAACCGCCACTGGAGAGCCTTTGTACAAAGATTTTCTGCAGTTGCCTGTATTTACTCTAGTTAAAATGCTTTTAAATAATAATTGGAAAATGACTGTTTCACCCATACATGATAAATTTTGAAATAATCAGAGATCTTGAAATTATTGTAATATGGTAATCCTCTTTCTTTTTTAAAGACTTATTTTCATTTGAAGGGCACTTAGAGAAAGAGAAACAGAGATGTCTTCCATCCATTGGTTTACTGTCCAAATGACCACAATGCCAGAGCTGAGCTGATTCAAGGTTAGGAGCCAGGAGCTTCTTCCAGACTTCTTAAGTGATACAAGGGCCCAAGAACTCAAGATATTTTAAGTTGTTTTCCCAGATGCATTGGCAGGGAGCCAGATCAGAATTGGTGCAGTTGGGATTAGAACTGGGACCATATTGGGCGCCCTCATAACAGGCAGTTTCTTGACCTACTAGGACTTAATGCCTGGCCCTAGTACAACATTCTTGAACATGGGTTTGATAGATATAAAACAAAGCATTAAAAAACTGTATTTATAACAATGCTGATACAGGCATTTTGTCTCTGTTTTTTGAAACCCCTACCCCTTTATGTTTTAGCGCCGACATATAAAGAACATAGGGCATTTGTCATTCATTTTGATATTCACCAATTGCAACCATCTTGTTGTGAATGGTAGAATTTCATACTTTCTATAACCAAATAACATTCTGTCATATATATATGAAGAAAACATGATATATACATATGTATAATATATCATATATATACATATACACATATAAGTATATATACATATATACTATATATTATATATTTCACGATACATCTCATGTTTTCTTCATATGTATATGAAGATATATATAATGATATATGTCATGGTTTCTTCATCCATATATCAGTTGATGGACACCTTGGTTGAGGCCACATTTTGGCTATTGTATACAGGGCTGCTGTAAGCACAGTGGAACTTGTCTCTTTGATACAATGAGTTCATATCTCTGGGGAAAAATACCCCATAGCAGTGTTGCTGGATCATTTAGCAAGTCTAGTTCTAATTATATTTTAAAAGAAATCTCTACACTGTTTTCCACAGTATAGAATTTCAGATCCAAAAAGGACAAATTATCATAGGTCCTCTCTGATATAAGGCAACTTTCATGCAAAATACAAGACTAATAGGTATTTAGGTAAACATGTATATACATATATTCAACTAAAGAAACTGCATAATAGGAACTAGCATATCCGGACATGAGGATACAGCGCATCTCTACTCCAGAATGGAAGATGGATTCTAAATGAAACTTTTCAATATATGTTGGTAATGTGATGCTGGGCTTGCCACAATTGTCCATACCTACAATCTCATAATACATGTAATGGCAGAATGATGAACTTGTGACTGCTGCTGAAGGGAGATACTACTGTAATAATATGGAGGGAAAATAGTGTGTGAAAAGAGAATAAAGTAATGTAAGCAAAATTCCTGTGTGTATGCAAACTTTATCACTAAAAAAAAAAAAAAAGGAAAAGAAAAGACAGAAGTTTCCACATTGTTTTCCACTGTGGTCACACTAATTTACATCATCAGTAGTGCATAGTGTTCCTTGTTCTCCAACCCTCATCAATATTTGTCACTCTGACTTTCATGTTTTACTGCTCTGACAAGCTTGAGGTAATATTCCATCATGGTTTTGATTTGAATTTCTCTGATGGCTAGTGATGTTAAGCATTTTTTCATGTATGGGTTGACCTTTTTTTTTCTTTCTAATGAATGTTGCTGAAGTTCTTTGCACAATTTTTAAGATTTTTTGGTTGTTGTTTTGTTTTGCTTTGTTTTGTTTTTTAACTTGAGCTCAGATCTAGACATAGGAGATCTTTCATCTTCTGGTTAACTCCCCAGATGGCCCCAATAGCCAGAGCTGAGCTGATTCAAAGCCCGGAGCCAGGAATTTCTTGCAGATCTCCCACGCAGGTGCAGGGCTCCAAGGCTTTGGGCCATCCTCTTCTGCTTTCCCAGGCTATAAACAGGAAACTGGATCAGAAGTAGAATGACTGGCATATGTACTGGTCCTCATATGGAATGTCAGCACCTGTAGGGGAGGATTAGCTAATTGATCCATCACATCAGGTTTTTCTTTGTCCATTTCTTAACTGATTTGATTGTTATGTTGTTATTCTTAGTTAAAGCTGCTGATTTAATCTGGATATTATTTTTTTAATCAGAGAGGTAGCTTGCAAGTATTGTTTTCTGTTTTCTCTCTTCATTCTAGGGTGTCTCTTCATTCTAATGCTTCCTTGGCTAATCAGAATCTTCTGAGTTGGATAAAATTTCTTTTTGGCTTTGTTGCCTACACCTCAGGGGCATTTTCCAGGAAGTCATTCTCTACACTGATGCCTTGGAGTGTTTCTTCTACACATTAAAACAGCTACTGTATAGTCTCAGGTCTTAAATTTAGGTCTTAGATCCACCTTGAGTTGATTTTTATATGGTGAGAGGTATGGATCTCTGTTATTCTTCTACATATTCACACTTAATTTGGCAAGCACCATATATTGAAGAGATTATCTATGTGTGGTCTGTGCGCTTCAGTGAAAAAGCAGTTGGCCAGATGTGCTTAGGCTGATTTATGGGCTCTCTGTTCTTTCCCATGGTTTATGTGTCAGTTTTCTATGCAAGTACCATGCTGCTTAAATTGTGATACTTCTGTAATAGGCTTTGAAGTCAGCTATTGTGAAGCCTCTAGCTTCTTTTTTTGTTTGTTTTGTTTTATTTCTTTTCTTTTTTTTGTGATGCCACGTGAATTTTAGAATTTTTTTCTAATTCTTGTAAAGAATGATATGATGATAGAGATTGCATTGAATCTATGAATTATTTGATATGCTTTAGGCATTTAAATTGTATTGATTCTACCAATCCACAATCAATAAATAATTTTTAAAACTTTTGCACCCTCAATGATTTCATTCATCATTATTCAATAATTTTCATTTTAGAGATCTTTTACTTCTTTGGTTAAATTTATTTCTGAATATTTGATTTTCTGGCTATTGTGAATAGTCCGTAGAGTTATTAAAGTGCTGGTAGAACTGTCATATAATCTGGCTGTTGCACCACTGGTTATATTCACAAAATACATGAGATTATTATATTGAGATACCTGAGTGGCAGTAGGTGTAGTGGATAAAACTGCCACCTATGATACCAGCAGGTCATATGGGTGCCATTTCATGTACCAACTACTCTTGTTCCAATCCAGCTCCCTTCTAATACAGCTGAGAAAAAGAGCAGAAGATGGCCGAAGCCATTGGGCTCCTAACATTTGTGTGGAAGACTTAAATAAAAATCCTGTCTTCTGGCTTTGACCTTGCCCAGCACCAGTTGTTGCAGCAATCTACCTCTTCATTCATTTGGTTTGTTCATTTGTTTAATGTAATACTTGAGATAAATCCTACTTCATTACATTATAATATGTAATTCTTGGTATACATTGTTAGATTTACTTTGTTAATAATCATGGAGGATTTTTTTTCCCATTTATATTCATGAGCAAATGATCTACAGTTTCCTGTTGCTGTAATGTCTTTTTCTGAGTTATGTATGAGACTAATTCTGGTTTTATAGAATTAGGAAGTGATCTCTTGTTGTTAACTTCTGAAAAAGATTACAAAGAATTGAGATAATAAAATTCTCAAATGTTTGATAGAATTCAGTAATTAACTCATTTTTAAGAGCCCTTCAGGTATTCTCTTTTTTTTTAAAGATTTATTATTTTTATTACAAAGTCAGATATACAGAGAGGAGGGGAGACAGAGAGGAAGATCTTCCGTGCGATGATTCACTCCCCAAGTGAGCCGCAATGGGCCAATGCTGTGCCGATCCAAAGCCGGGAACCTGGAACCTCCTCCAGGTCTCCCACGCAGGTGCAGGGTCCCAATGCATTGGGACGTCCTTGACTGCTTTCCCAGGCCACAAGCAGGGAGCTGGATGGGAAGTGGAGCTGCTGGGATTAGAACCGGCATCCATATGGGATCCCGGGGTCTTCAAGGCGAGGACTTCAGCTGCTAGGCCACGCCACCGGGCCCAGGTATTTTAGATGCTAGTCTTGTGTAACTTGCCTTTCTTCTTTTTAAGAGGATCTTCATCAGAATGAATGTTCTCAATTTTTATGAAATCTGGTTTGTCGGTTTTTCCTTTTGTGGATCATGTATTTACTTTCAAACCCAAAGCTCTTTCTTAGTCTAATATGATGAATTTATCATGTTTAATAGTCTTATATTTTGCACTAAGTCTGTGATTCATTTGTGAAAGTTGTGTACCTCCTCATGGGGTGGGTGAGCACCTGCAAAGAGAATATGGGAGAAGACCTTATCTCTCAAGAAAGGACATGCTCTTCATTCATGCATGCATTAATGGGGAAAGACTCTTGGTGTGTGTGTTTGTTTACCGATTTCTTGATGGATTGAACACACACAGCTTTTGTTGGGCCCACATGAGCTCTAAAGGGAATTACAAATATTTCGTTGATCATACAGGCAAGGAACACCACACCTCCATCATTGAAAGCCTGATGGAGCTGACAATATATAGAGAATACTCAGGTGCTTCCGGTCTTTGGAACCAGGGCTCCCCATGCACATACACAGTGGGAAGTCAAAAATGATGAGTTGTGGGCCCAGCGGCATGGCCTAGTGGCTAAAGTCCTCGCCTTGAAAGCCCCGGGATCCCATATGGGCGCCGCTTCTAATCCCAGCAGCTCCACTTTCCATCCAGCTCCCTGCTTGCGGCCTGGGAAAGCAGTCGAGGACGGCACAATGCATTGGGACACTGCACCCGCATGGGAGACCTGGAGGAGGTTCCAGGTTCCCGGCTTTGGATCGGCACAGCATTGGCCCATTGCGGCTCACTTGGGGAGTGAGTCATCGGATGGAAGATCTTCCTCTCTGTCTCTCCTCCTCTGTGGATATCTGGCTGTAATAAAATGAATAAATCTTTAAAAAAAATGATGAGTTGTGAAGGTGCTGAAGTGTAATCAGTGGGGGAGGATATTTGCAAACACTAGGGCAGGAGAATTTCCTGCTCCCAGGGAGCTGTGCCATTCCATGAATGAATCAATAAATTGATATTGAAAAATAATAACAAAAATAACCATGACTTGTTTTCTAAATCAGAGTGACAATATGTATTTCACTTTGATCATTTTTGATTGAATGATGGATTCACCACTATAGGAAGACAGAAACAGAGTTAGAAGCAGAGAGAGAAACAAGGAGACATGGAAACTCCTAGGCACTGGTTCACTTGACAAATCCCATCACCAGCTGAAGCTGAGTGCCACTGAAGCCTCAGCCACTTGAGGTTTCTTCTGGGTGTCCTTGCTCGCTTTGGTGAGCCTAGGCTTTGGACCGTTCTTCACTGCTTTCCCAGGCCACAGGCAGGGAGCTGGATGGAAAGATGTTTAGCTAGGATATGAACCGGCACCTATGAGAGAAGCCAGCCATGCAAGACTGAGAATTAGCTGGCTTATTCATAGAGATAGCACACAAATTCTAATAAATGGGTTTTCAACATATGGAGATGTTATCCCCTGCTGGTGGGACCTGAATGGAACAAATCCCTCCAAAATTTGCATGTCTCCAAACACTCTCACACTATGTCTCATTTACTTTCTTTGCCACTGTCTCTTTCACACACATGAACATAGAAATAATAGTCTTATGCCAACAATATTTTAGCCACCCTTGTAGTATTTATTAAGGATTAATCATTTATAATTTTTCATAACACCAAACCTTCTTCTTGGACATATACACACATCTATGTGCCCCTATCTGCACAAACCACACACATACAGATACTGATGCACATATCCACATAAGCAGACTAGAGAGATTTTTTAAATTAGAGAATAAATGGCACATTGCACAATAAAGCTTCAAGAATACAAAGTTTAATTTATTTCCTCCGGAGTTTGTTTTCCTAACTAATATTAAATCATATAACATTATTACCTCAGGCCTGGCGGCATGGACTAGCGGTGAAAGTCCTCGTCTTGAATGCACCAGAATCCCATATGGGCATCAGTTCTTTTTTTTTTAATATATATTTGTATTATATTATTTATGTATCTGAGGTGAAGGGGGATATTGAGGAAGAATCCCCACCCAGTTTCCCACCAACCCAAGGTCCCAGATGTGGGGCATGCTGAGATACTTGCTCAAGTAGTCTTAATAGTCTTCCAGTTATGGATCACTGCCAGTCACATCCCTCCCAGCTCGATTAGGTCATTGAAGAAGCCACTGATTGTCACAGTCCATCATGGAGTCTTTGTTTGCCCAGTATTTCACTGCCCAACGTTTAGCTGAGGTGGTTGATTGACCTGTTCCATCCTCCGTCCTCTTAGCCAGGGCTCTGAGTCCAGCAGTTCGATTGGGGAGATCACCAAAGAGACTTAGAGGTATTCCCAGATCAGATTCCCGCATGTTCCAGCTAGTATCAGTTCTAATCCCGGCAGCTCCTCTTCCCATTCAGCTCCCTGCTTGTGGCCTGGGAAAGCAGTCAAGGATAGCCCAATGCTTAGGAATCCTGGCCCCATGTGGGAGACCTGGAGGAACTTCCTGGCTCCTGGCTCCAGATCGGCACAGCACTGGCCATTGCGCTCACTTTTGGAGTGAATCATTGGATGAAAAATCTTCCTCTCTATCTCTCCTCCTCTCTGTATATCTGACTTTGTAATAAAAATAAATATTCTTTAAAATAAACATCATTATCTCAACCAATTTTCAATGGGAAAATTTGTGCCCAGACATTCCCTGAATGACACAGCAGATAAAAATCAGTAATTATTTTCACTCTTCTCTTGTTCCCCATGAGGTCTCCATTTTGCAAGGCTGACATTACACCATCACATCTCAGACACTTGTTGCCAGTTAAATTACAACAGAAATCACATTTAATTTGAAAAAATGCAAATTGTAACAAATGTGTCTTCTTTCAGAATATTCTGAGGTTCAAAGACTGCTCTTACCTTATTTAGCACATGAAGACATTCTGTATCATAAAGCACTGCCTGCTCCTTGCCTAGACAGATCACCATGCCCAATTCATCTGAGAGTAGAGCTTAGATTGTCTCTGCCTTTGGAGATTCACTCACACTCACTCTCCTCAGAGGTGCACATTTTTAGGTCCTGATATAGAACATTCAGTGGAAATTGGAGACAGCAATTCTCTTCTCTGGTCAGGGAGTGTTTCAACAAGTAGAAATCAGAATGCCCATAGCCTGTTGTACTGGTGCAACTATGGTTTTGGGACTCCAATAGTTACTATACAATTAATCTTTGAAAAAACACTGTTATGGAGAATTAGCTTGGGACATATTGGTGTGGTTGGCCATCAAAGGCAGCACAGGACTGAAGAGTATTTAGGTGAGTTCTGGTGCTTGGTGTCTGCAGGTCAGTCTTGATCTTTTTGGTTGGTGGGCCCTGGATATGAAATGTTCCTTCCATGTACTGTTACAGTTGGTAGTGTCTGCAGAGTCTGGATTATTTCTCATTCAGAGGTCTGAGTTGTCTTCTGTGGGATTTGAAAGGGCTGTCCTACTGTTTTAGTTGCTTTCTCTCAGGTGTGGATGGCATTTTTATTAATTTCTTTTCTGGAGTGCTGCTGCAGAATTTGGATTCTGTACTCCCTTTCAGTTCTTCAGAATGTGGACCTGACTGAGATTGCACTTTAGAAAACCTCACTTGTCCCTGAGAGCTTCACGTTTGGCTGAGGCAATGTGTTGTGAAGTTTTCTGAGGATCTTGCAATAAGGCTGGACCATCAGGTCTGTAATCTGATTCACAATGGAGCTGGAGTCACAGCCAAATTAATTCAGTCTAGGTTAGATTTTATCAGTGCAACCTTATGAAATTTCTTCTGCTCAAATCTGGAAAAAAAGAGTCTCACTGAAGTGTTATGAAGGAAAATGTAAAGTCTTTGGGGGCAGATTACAGGAATAATGGCTGCCTTGTAAATGCAGGAAGTTGTTTAGAGAGAGATAGGTTTGCTTGGTTGCTGGGGGAAAAGAAAGCATATAAAAAACCTTTAATATCATCAACATAATGTGACCAGCAAAAGCAATCATATAATATTAGGGAACATGACAATATAAGATTATTTCAATGCAAAATTTAAAGTATTGCAAAAATTTTCCCAAACCCTATGAAATAGAATGCTTGCTCATAATTCTGTCATGCCACAGTGCTGATCCTGGGGCTCACTCTTACAGTTGAAAGAGTTCATTTGAAAGACTTTCAACTGAGTTCTCCATTCTGCAAGGCTGACATCACACCATCACATCTCAGGCACCTGATGACAGAAAAATTGAAAGACCTCAGGCACAGGTTGGTATCTAGTGGAGTAGCTCATCCAGTGGCAACAAACTTACTGCGGGAAGCCATAATGCAAAAAATTGGTGTGAATCTGAGAAGTATTGGTGGCAGATTATACATCAACTCCAGCTAATACATAAACACCAAAAGTCTGATGACAATTTTGATATGTCTGGAATATATATCCTAAAGTCTCAGGTGTTTCCTGACCAGCAAGTCCTGAGACCATTGAGTGAGGTGATGGTGCTTTTTGGCAGCAGAACCATGGGAAACAAACTGGTGAATGATGTGTTTACTGGAAATATCTTACAACTTATACAGAGTAGAAATGGGGGGGGGGGCAGTGGTTTCAATAGCATCCCCGCCAGCAATGACATTGTAACTTGCTAGTAGACATACCTATCTCTCTGGACACTCAATTCAAGTAAAAACTCACAGGTCACATGTGATACACAGGCTTGCAAGCTGTGGCTCAGACCACATGCAGTTAGGTCAAGATAATATACCACCTGGAATGAAAGTTATGCCATGTTCATTACATATGGCTGGTAAATAAGCAGGGGTTGTATTTAACTTCTTATCAGGGAAGTTCTAGAACAGCTTTTCCAAGGACAGAGAGATTGGGTTACAGCCCACCACTCTGGCTGCATGCCCAGTGAACAGGCCAGGTTGGAGTCTCAGTTAGCCAAGACTATTGTCATGTAATTCTCCAGGGACACAGTATGTGTATGGCTTCCCACATAAGTTAAGCAGGCAGAGATCCAGTGGTGATCTAGAGTGGAGTATTAAAGGATACAAAGATCAAACAGGATCCACATTTAGCCAAATGACACAAGGGAATGTCTACTTCAGACAAGATTTATCCTTCACAGCTGAATTTTTAGGGTTACAACTGCCACATGCATCATTACATGTGATTCCAATATTAGCCTGTACTAGAATGTGGAATTTTGAGATTCTAAAAGTGCTACAACAGATAAATGTGTGAATAATAACCATGGTATACTAAGCAATCGTTATGTATTGAATATTTATTATGAACATTAAAATCTGAAAGCAATATTCACATTATCCCTTCACAACAAAAGATCATGAACAAAGCACATCTGAATTATTTTAGCAACACATCCTCTGTGTCTTGAAAGACAGTAGCTCCTCATGTTTACCATTTAACACGTGCTGAAACTTTCAAAGTGTTTTTCTACATGCATTGCACTTTTACAGTGATGTCTATTTGCATTCTTGCTAATGCTTGTTACATTCACTTTCTAAGCTCCAATAGACTATGACAGCAGCTTTATGGTAGCTAGTTTTTCTGTTCACACGCATTGTAGTTCCGAGCTTCATGATTCTGCTGAAGATTGACATCAGAAAACTGATTTTTCAGTCAATGAAGTGATACTTGATTCATTTCTGTGGGTATGTTATGACTACTGTGCTTACATTTTCTACTACACTCAAAATGTGTTTGTGTATGAAATTTCCACACTTGTCCATAGATTTATACTGTGAATATTTTTTGATACTCATTATGTATCACCTTTGTCAATTTGCTTTTGTAAAATGAGACCTGTTCGGAAGCAAAGGCTGTTACACACCCACTACATTTTAAGGGTTTAATCTATGTGAATTCTCTTCTGCATGATTAAATGTGACCTAACTAAAAGATTTTCCACTCGTTGCATTCATAGTGTTTTTGCGCTGTGTCAATTATCTAAGTCAATTGAAAATTGTGGATTTCCAGAACACCAGAACAGAGTGAGGGTCGAGCCAGGTCTGGTCGTGACAAAAACCAGTGCACAATATGGAATGACAGGGTGAGGTTGCCTGTACTGGATGTGATTGCAGCACCCAACCAGCACACGTGAGATCCAGGAAGGGAGGGGGCAGAGCTGGCAGGGGGATTAAGGGCTGGTCACCTCACCAGACAGCTACTCCCACTGGAGAACGTGGGCTGGGATGCGGACAGACCAGACTAAGCAGGGCTACAACACCTGTGTACTGCATGTGAACTAGATCAGGGAAAAGCCAGGCTGGGCTGATTATTCCTACTGGTGCAAGCATAAATTAGAGTGAGTGAGGGTTGTTTGGGCTTAGCCACAGCATCAGCTGGCAGAAGCTGGTACAGCGGGCTAATTCTGTCGAGTCAAACCACAGAACCACCCGAAGAGTGCATAATCCTGGAGTGAGAAAGACCCGAGAGGGAAATAATGGGTTGCCCCCTCTTGGGTTACTACTTCCGCTGGAGGAAATGAAAACTAGGATGGGGGCTGGGGTGGCTAGACAGAGAGGCAATCAACAAAACCTGTGAGGGTTGGATGGTTGAGCTGGTTGGATGAAACAAAGCTTTATTACCCATTGACAAGTACAAGAGCCAAATGGGATGAGGGACAGACTGGACTAGTCTGCTACACATACTGGCAGGCCAGGGTGGGGGGCAGGCCTGGTGGGGGTTATTGTTGGTCGCTCCAACTAAGCTGCAGCTCCCACTGGCTGATGTGAGGGCCGAGTATGTGCAGGGCAGAACCATGCTGGACTGCAACATCTGCTGGATGTCGGGACTGAAAACAGAACCAACCCAGCAATTGCAACCATCAGCTGATTGTGGTGATAGACTGTGCTGGGCCCTGTGCTTGCTAGAACATACAAGAATCTGGTCTGGGAACACATCAAAGTTTCTTTGGGGATCTCCCAGATCGAACTGCTGGACTCAGAACCCTAACCCAGAAAAAGAGAAGAAAGAACAAGTCAATCAACCACCTCAGCTATATGTTGGCAGCGAAATACTGGGCAAATGGAGACACTATGATGGACTATGTCAGTCAGTGGATTTTCCAGTGACCTCATCGAGATTGGAGTGGTGATATTGGCAGCAATTCATAACTGATGAACTATCAAACCACTTGAGCAAGTATCTCGGAGCATGCCCCACAGCCGGGACTTGGGGTGGGTGGGAAACTGAGTGGGGCTTCTCCCTCAATATCCCCCTTTACCTCAGATACAAGAAGGAAACAATATGGACACAATAATCTTACCCACTTCCCACTGAACCTTTTTACCATAATTAACTATGTAAAGATTGTCAACAATATAACATTAATAATAAAAAATGAATAAATCTTTAAAAAAGAGAAAATTGTGGATTTCTGTACAGGCTACATTTTTATTTTTCCATTTGAATTTTCGTGTGCAATGAAACATTACTGCAAAATAATTTTCCACACTCAGTACATCCATAATAACTGCTCCCCCCCCCCAGTGTGGATTCTCTGATTTGTAATGGGGAACTGAGTGGTAAAGGAAAATCCAAAGTTGCTACATATGTAAGGTTTTTCCCTGTGTGGATTCTCTGATGCCTGATTAGGTGTGACTTGTGAGAAAAAAATATTTTCTACTATCAGTACATTTCTAAAGTTTTGCCCCTGTCTAGATTCTCTGTTGTGTATTGAGACCTGATTGGCTGGTATAAGCATTTCACACTCACTACATTCATATGGTTTTTCCCCAGTGTGGATTCTCTGATGTGTTATGAGACATGACTGGTATGAAAAGGTTTTTTCCCCCAGTGTGAATTCTCCTATGCCTGATTTATGTGTGACCTTTGACAAAAGTTTTTCCACACTCACTACATTCATAAGGCTTTTCTCCTGAGTGGCTTTTCTGATGTTCAATGATGAGTAGTCGCTTAAGGTTTTTCCACACTCATTACATTTGTAAGGTTTTTCATCTGTGTGAATTCTCCGATGAATGATTAGGTTTGACTTCTGAGAAAAAGCTTTTCCACATTCACTCCTAAGGTTTTTCCCCTGCGTGTGATTCTGCGATGCCACTTTAGACTTGACTTGTGAGAAAAGCTTTTCCATAGTCATTACACCCATAAGGTTTTTCCCCAGTGTGGATTCTCTGATGTCCCATTAGGCTTGACTTCACAGAAAAAGCTTTCCCACACTCACTACATTCATAAAGTTTTTGCCCTGTGTGGATTATCTGATGTGTCATTAGGTTTGATTTTAGAGAAAAAGCTTTCCCACACTCACTACATTCATAAGGTTTTTCTTCTGTGTGGATTCTCTGATGTCTGAGGACTGCTGAGTGGTGTCTATAAGTTTTTCCACACTGGCTACATTCATATGATTTTACCCCTGTGTGGAATTTCTGATGATTGAAGAGACCAATATAGCTGGTGAAGGCTTTTTCACACTCACTACATTCATAAGTTCCCCACCCCGTGTGAAGTTTCTGATGTCTCTGGAAAAATAATTCCTCATCAAAGGCTTGCCTAAGCTTATTGCCTTTATACGCCATGTCTCCCGTGTGAAGAATCTGATCTCTTGTGAGTTCTGACTTCTGGTATATATTTTCATTACATTCATTGCACACATAGAAATTTTCTCCTGTGTCAGTTTTCTGCTTGGTGGTAAAGCAAGATTTACATTTAAAAGATTTTGTACAGTAGCTACATACATAGTGACTTTTTGCTGTCTGACTTATCTGATTTATTTGGCAACTGTTTTACCTAAGAAATTTCTCACTCTTGTAATGTCCATGGAGCTTCTCTCTTAACTGTGGTTCCTGATATTTGCCAAAATAAGGATTGTGGAACATTTTCTTCTGAAACAAATTGCTTTTTCCACATTGACAGGTTGCTTATTATATGACTCTTTAGTGTAAAGTTGCTCACACATAAGGAGTGTCTTCTTCCCACTGAAAGTTTTTTCTTTCCCGTTGTGTTCAAAAGATTATAGACAAATGTGTATCTTGTCCTGCTGAGTGAGACTTTCCCCACTCTGGAGGCTATTCTCAGGGAGATTAGGAGAAAGTTTTTTTCCAAATGGCATTTCATTAGGCTTCCTACAGAAATGAAATGAAATAAATTATGGAGTCTTTACCTCTCTCTTTTCAAGAGGCACCTCATCTCTGTGCTCCCTCCTGTGAGCTGCTTCTCCCCTCACTTCTTCCAATTTACCTGTTCACTGAGCATGCAAATTTCTCTACAACATATTCACAGTCTCTGTTTCTATAAGCCCAGGGGAAAAAAAGACATTGAGCATTTATGGTAACTCTTTCTGGAGTACACAACATGATATGTGCAAAAATCTTCTTGTTCTTAGACCAGAGCAATGTGTCTTGACTGAGCAGAGAGAAGACTGCACAGGGTTGGAAAGCCTTTCATCAAGTGGGGCTGAAACTATAAAAATGACCTTTGGAAACCCATGGCTTCTCATAAACGTGGAAAGTGCACCAACCCACTTATTCACACACCCACCAGCACTGCCTTGTCTGGCTAAAACTTCAGATGGATTGTATGCTCAGGTGGGTGCAGATAGGAAGCAATGAATTTTAAGTCTTAAGAGGCTGTAATCACCAACTACCATTTTCTTGGTCTTTTATGAAGGTGCCAGCTTGAAAGGTTTTAGGATGTCCAACTACTCTTCTGGGCTATAAGCTGTGAATAGGATGTTAAGTGGGCTGCCAGGATGTGAACCAATGCTGATATGTGATCACAGCAAATGCAATGCATGGATTTAGCCACTAGGCTACCATGCCATGCTATATGTTTGATCTTTTACCATGACCTATTTGAATCTTTGGATGACACCCTCTACACTTCCTACATGAATTGAGAAAAGACCAGTTTCTTTATTTTGTCTCCTGTCTCAATTTCATCACTCACATGGCTTCCTATCTCTGAGAGCCAAACAGCCATAGAATGGCACTTGAACATTTTGAGATGTGCAGTAGGAGTGATTTCCTGCCTTGTAGATTGAGTAGGAATGTGAAAGTCTTACCAACAGGTTCCTGCCTATACAAGGAAGGGTCAGGGAACACTTAAAAACCTAAGACGCTTTTGTGTCTCCCTCTCTCCATTCAACAGGAACATCATCTCCTGGCTCTCTCCCAAGATATGCTACTCAATTCTCTCTGCTTTTAACATTAAGTTGGTCACTTTGCAACTAAAACTTCTATCTTTATATATATAAACAATGAAAAGTTTTTTAAATGTATAGTTTTCCTTTTAGTTCATGTTTAAATTATGGCTTGAGCTAGGAATAATCATAATTGGCAATGCCTCTCTCTGTGGAAGTACTATATAATTTTTGTGATTACAGCTTGCCTGACGGTTGTTTCTTGACTTTGCTGATTAGCTCCAAGCAACTCATTTTTTCTGTAAGGATCTGAAATGAGGAAAAGAACAACCATATCCATGAATCACACTGGAAAGTTTTTTTCCAATGCTCAAAGGAAAGTCAATAATGTTTATTGCCATCCTAGATAAGCAGATTTTAATATTAGTAAAATGTGGACATTTATCAGTATTATTTATGTGCATTACATATTTTATTGATGCATTCATATAATAACTTTTTTAAAAGTTTCAATTATTTGAGGTTGTGTATTTTTAGTCGATATAGGACAATACATAAAATGAGGCACAGAACTTAAAAATAACGCTTGGGGTATCTTACATCCCATAATAGTGCCAATTTGTCTTGTCTTGGCTATTCTGTTTCAAATACAACTTCCTGAAAATGTATCTTGGCAGATGGCAGATAACGATTTAAATGCTTGGGATCATTGTAAATACCAACATATAGTTCTAGGTTTACAGATATAGGCTGGCAATTTTGAAAGTCACAGCTAGAATAAACCCAAATATGGAGACTGTAGAACGCCTGATTCTCATCAGCTGTCCTTTAGGAAGGAACTAAAAAAAAAAATCAGAGAGAATTCCATTCAACATGGACTGAATTATGTATCAATTCCCTACTCACTATGTGCAGACCTACCTGAAAGTCCCTGATTGACAGAGTTTTCCACTGTCTGTGGTGCTGATTCTTGCTCCAACTTGAGGATCACACCAGGCTTTGTCATGTGGTACCCTGTTCATGGAATATAATGTAAATATTGCAAAATGACTATTAATCCTACCAACTACTAAACTTGATACACTCTCCTTCATTTGTCATCTATAGAAAACTATTCTGCTTGGGCAAAGCAGAATTTCACTCACCCACAGACAGTAGATTGTGATAGGTCTCAAGCATCACCTCTCTGCATAGGGTCTGCTGAGTACTGCCCATATTCCACCATTCTTCTGGGGTAAAGTCCACAACCACATCTTCAAATGACACCAACACCTGTAACGGCATGTTTCCTTAGTTCTGGATCACTAAATCGAAATACTGACAGGGCATTGTATGTATGTTTAATTTGCAATTCTTATGGATTCAGTTTAAATTACAATCAATAGAGCATCACAGAGTAATAATGAAATGAAAAATCTCTTGTCCTATATTGCATTTGCAACTGTAATACTTCAATGGAGCATTCCTTATTGACTTAAAGGTTGTTTTCTCTAAACATTTGGATTCTAATGAATTGTTGAATATACCACTAGAATACACCTTCAATCTCTCCACTTTGGATGGGCATCTGGATTATTTCCATGTCTTTGCTATCGTACATTCTACTGCTGTAAGTATAGCATTACAGAATCCCTTCTCAGATGTATTTTCATTTCCTTTGTGTATATTCCTAGGAACGTGTGTGCTGCATCATATGGCAATATGGCAGGGTTATTTGCAACACTCTAAGTACTCTACATACTGATTCCCATAGTGGTTGTAGTAGCCTGCACTTCCAGTGAATTTTGGGAGGGATTGCATACCTACAAAACTATACCATAAAATCAAAACTCCTACTTGATCTGGATGAATGATCTGTCTGATGTGTTTTTGAATTCTGTTGGCTAGGATTTTGTTGAGAATCTTAGCATCAATGTTCATCAAAGAGATAGGTCTGTAGTTTTCTTTCTCTGTAGGATCTCTGCCCGGTTTTGGGATTAAGGTAATGTTGGCTTCATAGAATGAGTTTGGAAGGGTTGCCTCTTTTTCTATTGTTTTGAAGAGTTTGTAGAGGATTGGGGTCAGCTCTGTTCGGAATGTTTTGTAGAATTCTGGAGTGAAGCCGTCTGGGCCTGGGCTTTTCCTTGTTGGGAGGTCTTTAATCACTGATTCAATCTCTACTTCAGTTATGGGTTTGTTCAGGTCGTTTGTTGCCTCTGGGCTAAGTTTTGGCAAGTGGTAGAAGTCTAAGAACTTTTCCATTTATTGGTGATCTGATTTGTTGGAGTACAGTGCTTTGTAGTAATTTCTAATTATGGCCTTAATGGATGAGGTGTCTGTTGTTATGTTGCCTTTTTCATCTTTGATACTGGTAATTCTTGCCTTCTCTTGTTTTTTCTTTGTCAGTTGGGCCAGTGGAGTGTCTATCTTGTTTATCTTCTCAAAAAACATTTTGTGTATGTTTTTTTTTATTTCTATCTGGTTGATTTCCTCCCTTGTTTTGATGATTTCTTGTTTCCTATTGTGTGTGGGGCTCTTCTGCTGTTGTTTTTCCAATTCCTGGAGGTGTGTGTTTAGTTCCTGTATTTGGCGCCTCTCTTGGGCCTTGACATGAGCTCCAATTGCGATGAGTTTACCCCGTAGCACTGCTTTGGCAGTGTCCCACAAATTTTGGAATGTTGTGTCAGAGTTTTCATTGGTTTCCATAAATTTTTTGATCTCATCTTTAATTTCTTCTCTGATCCATTGTTCGTTTAGTAGCTGTAAAACACACTGAAAGTACAAACTGCTAAATAAATAATGACTGCCGAAGAATTTAAAAAAAAAAAATCGAAACTCAAAAAAATACATGAAAAAAAGAATACATTTTCAAGTGAATGCATCACTCTCAGCTTGTCCCTGTTATTGCCACTCTGTTCTTCAACTCAATTAAAATCAATAATCATAAGCATTCAGCCAGAATATTAACTCAGGAACTGTACTAGAAATCTGAGTGTAATTCGTCTGTGTGTGTTTGATTTGCAGCATCTTTGGATGCAGCTTAATTTACAACCCAAATAACAACATAGAGTAAAAACAAAATATCTTGTTCTGTATTATTATATATTTTTTTTTTCAGATTTATTATGATTGGAAAGCGGGATATACAGAGAGGAGGAGAGACAGAGAGGAAGATCTTCCATCCGATGTTTCACTCCCCGAGTGAGCCACAATGGGCCGGTGCGCGCTGATCCAGTGCCGGGAACCAGGAACCTCTTCCGGGTCTCCCATGTGGGTGCAGGGTCCCAAAGCTTTGGGCCATCCTCAACTGCTTTCCCAGGCCACAAGCAGGGAGCTGGATGGGAAGTGGAGCTGCTGGGATTAGAACCGGCATCCATATAGGATCCCAGGGCATTCAAGGTGAGGACTTTAGCCGCTTGGCCATGCCACCGGGCCCGTTCTGTATTATATTTGCAACTCTGAAATTACACTCCCCTTATTCAGTGTCAGATTATTTTGTGTAATAAACACACGAGCTAAATAACACAGCAGATAAGGAAGACACCTATTTAATATTGCACAGGTTGAGGAAATCTTTGAATAACTTATGCATGTTTTGCTCACACATCAGGAGATATTTAAAACCTCATATTAAGCAATAATAAAATTCAACTTTCTTATTTCCACATGAAATAATGAAATATGGGAAATATTTTTGAACTAAAATCCTTTAAATAAGTTAACATTTTCTATGACTTATTACATATGTATTTCAAAATTTTAAAAAAATATATATAAGTATCCCAAAATCTTTTTGTTACTTTTGAATACATACATATTAAAATTCTTTCTGCTTTCTGTTTTACTTTTTGTGGAATATTTAAATTAAACTAAAATTTCAATTACTATGTAGAGAACTTTAGCATAGTGGGGAAACAAAATGCGATGTCATACAGAACTATCTTCTTATAAATAACAGTTTATATCACACAGTCACAGCCTACCAGTTGAACAGAAAATATACATATAAGACAAATGCTACAGTGTAACAAACCTATTTTTAAAGTATGTTTTTGGGAATCCTTTAACATTAATCACTCTTGTGTTTTTTCTAGTTACTTATTTACTGATTTTAGTATAAAAGCATAATTAATATAGCTGGTATACACAATTTTAGCAACAGAATTATACTTCATTAATATCTTCCAATTTTTCTCCTATTACATTTTAAAACATCTTATTTATGTATTAAATTCATGTTGTACTCAAGCCCTTAATTTTTCATTAACTGAACCAAAGTAAAATGACCATAGTTTTATAGGTAAGAGCTATAAATATAATGAAATGAAAAGATATGTTCAATCGCACAGTTTACAAATACAGATCATTAAAATGAGTGTAGAATATCATCCTTCACCATTTGTTTGAAAAAAAATATAAATCAAAGAGATAAGATCCCATTTGCACCAATACTGATATATACCATCATTTCTTCCTTTTTTTTGCTTGTGATTCTTTAAGCTATTCTGCATAATAGGGTGTCCTATCTGTATATCTGTATTTAGCATATTTCACTTAACATCTTGGCCTCTAGTGACACCTATTTTGATGAAATCTACAGAATTTTATTTTTCACAGTTGAGTAACAGTCTATTATACATATATACTATGTTTTCATTCTTCAATTCATCTAATGATGGACACCTCTATTCATGCCATATTGGGTTTTACAAACAGTGCTCCTATAAACAAGATGGTTGTAGGTGACTCTGTCACACCATGTGTTCATAACTTTCAGAACATACAACAAGCAGTTACATTGCTCAATGATAGAACAAGCTAATTTTTAATCATCTAGGAAATTGTATAATATTTCTCACAGTTACTGAATTAATTAATAATTGCACCAACACTGTATAGTAGTTCCCATTCTTTACACCATCATCATTAGCATTTTTTACCTTTCCTCCAAATATTGATAGCCATTCTGACAGAGCTGAAATGATATTTCTTTGATAGTTGATTTACATTTCCCTAATGGCTACTTTCTGAGAACTATCTATTGGGGTCCTTTGGTCATTGCTTTGACAAACTGGGGAGTTTTATGTTGTTAAGAACACAAAGAGATTGAAAGATAAGATGGTCAACACATGGGACTTCTTGCGTCATGATATTTGACCAAATTTTAAGTGCAATGTAGAATCTGAAAACAAATCTCAAAAGGGGAGAATACTAGAATGAGATTTCATTTCATCTGGCTGAGAATGCAAAACTATGCTTTTGGAAAGGAATCCATTAATATGACACACTGTGATGGAAACACTGGGGATTCAGTGACATGTGGGATGATAGCAAGTAGCTTGAAGCATGTGTAATTGCAGACTTCAGTAGAAATTGAAGACCTGTGATAACTAAATGCTCCCCAAATCTAGCAAATGCTATACTCCTAATAATCTAAGAAGTGTACTACATCTACATTCTTTCTAAAGAAATATTTCATAATGAAACATGACTTTTCTTCAGATTTGGGATTTTCTGTCTTCCTGTTTTTGACAGATGTCTTTTGAAACCACAGGGACACAGAGATAAGTTGGAGAAATGGACCTGGCACAGTGGCCTAATGGGGAAAGTCTTCACCTTGCAGGCACTGGGATACCATAGAGGCACCAGTTCATGCCTCAGCTAATCCACTTCCTGTACAACTTCCTGCCTCTATCCTGGAAAAGTGGTAAAGGACAGTCCAAAGCCTTGTAAGACTGTACCCATGTGAAAAACCAAGAAGAAGCTCCTGGATTCTGACTACTGATCAGCTCAGCTCCAGTCATTGCAGCTTCATTGGGAGTGAACCAGCAAATGGAGAATCTTTCTCTTTGTATTTTCTTCTCTCTGTATACTTGCCTTTATAATAAAAAAAAAAGCGATCTTTTTATGTGAGCTTTTTCATTTTTATTTTTGATGATGTTTACATAGGAGGTAAGAAGGGAAGGTTCAATGGTTAGAGAAAAGTGGATGTGATCTTTGTCTCAAAATTTACTATTTCTTCTTGTTGTATAATCCTTCAAAAAATTAAAGACACATGAAGACTACAAGATCTAAAAGCCAAAATATTAAAATCATTAGGCAGTTTCTTTGGTCACATGGAATTAAGTTAGAAATCATTAAAAAAAAATAAATTTATTGCCTGGCACGGTAGCCTAGTACCTAAAGGAGACCCAAAAGAGGCTCCTGGCATTACTGGGATCCCATATGGGCACTAGTTCATACCCTGTCTGTTCACTTCCCTTCCAGCTCATTATTTGTTGACTGGGAAAGCAGTAGAGGGTGGCCCAATACCTTAGGACCCTGCATCCACATGAGAAACCCGGAAGAAGGTTTCTTAGCTCCTGGCTTCAAATTGACACAGCTCTGACTGCTCCACTTATTGTGGCCATTTTAGGGGTAAACCACTTTCTCTTTGTCTCTACCCTGTACATCAACTTTTCATTGAAATCAAAATAGAAAATAAATTTAACAAATTGTATCTTAACAATGGAATTATAGCTCAATTTGTAGTCATCAAAATTTCACTACTATTCACACATTACAGCACTTCAGTGTGGGCTGGTTTTAGGAACTGCTTCATCAACATTAGACATAGTTGAGACAATGAAAAACTTATTCAGGTCAATGGATGGTAAAGATACAGAACAATCTTTGGTTTGTGCATAAGTTGTAAATTAAATAGCAATTGTGCACTACAGTAATAGTATGCCTGTCAAATGCTACCTAGTGGGCATGACTGACAGCCTACCTGCCAATGATCTGGGGCATGGGTTCCAGCTATGCATTCAGAACTTGACCTGTGAAGTGATTGGAGGGTCTAAGCAGATAGACATTCCTTCTAGTCAATTACAGCATCATTTTTGGGTGGGAGAGCTGTTTGGGACTGTTCCTACGCTGTCTACTTTCCTAGTCCATATGAGTTGTGCTCACTTTACATTAAAGCTTATGTCCCCAGTAGTTACTGCAGTCAAAGAACATTGACAATTCACTCCCTCGTTGGTCTCAATGCCTGTTTGAAAGAGACTCAAAAGCAGTAAAAGCAGATACCAAAATGGACAAACACTAGACAGACATTTCCACAAAGATAACCAAAAGGTTAATTAGCACGAGAGCATTCTCAGCATGGTTTATCATTAAGTGAATGGAAATGACAACCACAATGAAATATCACTTTAAATACATTGCAAAGTGTATTTTATTAAAAAAAAAGTGTTCACAAAGAGAAACTGAAATTAGGCATTACTGATCTAAGTGCAAAATGATGAAACTATTATTAGAAATGGCACTAAAGGACGGCCTATGTTTTTAACCTTCTCCCAAACTTTGGAACCTGTACAGGGTATCACCTGGAAGAAGCAGGAAGCACGTCAGTGTTTTCATGGTCTGCATCTGTTTTCTTTTAAAGCCGTTAGTATTTCTGAATTGAATTGTGGCAAGGTGGGCTCAGCTTCCCATATGTGAGCAGTTCATGCCCTGAATGTTCCACTTTCAGCATAGGTTCCTGATATTGCCCAGGGAAAGCAAGAGAGGATGGCTCAAGTCTTGTCATACCTGAACCCACCTGAGAGAGCCAAAAGAGGCTCCTGGCTCTACGTTAGTATAGCTCTTGCCATTATAGTCACGTGGGGAGTGAAGTTACAGATGGAAGATCTCTTCTCACTCTCCCAACTTTTCTCTACAACTTTGCGTTTCAAATAAAAAACCAAATAGAATGCAACAGGGGGCCAGTTCTATGATTTATCAAATGAAGACAGTGGCATCCCATATGGATATTGGCTCATATGTTACATGCTCCAGTTCAGATCCAACTCCCTGGTAACAGGCCTGGAAAGGAAGTGGAAGATGGCTCAAGCACTGTTAGACCCGAGCAGGCAATGCCCAGGGGCCTCTCGCCCCTGGACAAATGGAGCCCTCTGGCAGACACGAGACAGGAGACTAAGAGATGCAACTACGCATGAGGCAAGGTTTATTTCACACTGGCTCGTGGATGCTCCTGCTCATTCGAACAAGGAGTTGCGCCGAGCCGCACAAGCTGGGACTTTTTATAGAATATGAGAAGCAGGAAGCGAGGTTACAGAAGCAGATGCATGGTTACAGGGATCCCATTGGCACATTTAAATTACACAAGGTTGCGATTGGTACAGGAGCTGCCCTTGCTTAAAAGGCGGTTTTCAAGAATGGCTCAGTGTCCGAGAAATAGAAACTTATTATTTTTTTGGAGGGGGGAATAGAAACTTGGGAATCTGAAACTCATTTGTCTAAGCTCTTGGAAAGCATCCAACGGTTGCTAGCTCCTTATTTTGTAAGGTCTTCTGCCTGTAGGCATCCTGTTGACCCTTTTTTTGTTGGAGCTAAATTTGGGCTCTTCATTCCCCCCTTTTTTTTGGGCATAAGGCAAATCTTTGACTCAAGTTACTTCTTGTTCTTGTCTGAGGGCTTGATATTGGCTTGTTAGTACAAAAGTCTGGATCACTGACAATTTTTTTCTCATGAATTGTACTAGTCTATTGATAATGTATGGCCCAATGGTTAGGAGCAAAGTCAGCCAGGGTGAGCGATTAAACACTCCTTTAAACTAGCCCTGTCAGGCTTCGAATTTTTTCTCTGTCTCTGGTCTAAATTTTTTTCCCAGTAACTACGCCTGTCTGATTCACATAAAAACAACACTTTTTTTTTTTTTTTTAGAGCAGCACACAAGCTTTCTTTTTGAGGAGTGGTCTGCCTATGTGACTTGCCAGGTGTCCTGTCAGGTGTCACGTAGACTGTCAGGTCTGGAGTTTACACAGTCTTCAGCCAAGCCATTAGGGCAGAATTATAAAAGGCAGAGAATATGTAGGTTCTTTTATTTTTTATTTTAGTAGCTAATTAAATATCTGATTTAGTAACACTTATTAATACAATGTACAGGCATCATTGAAAATACTAATATTTAGGAATCTTTTAGTGCTAAGATGTTACATGTATACAACACAGTTCTGTCAGGAACTGGAGATTTTAACTGTCAATTGTTTAGGGAAAGGGGATGTTGTCGTCTGCTCTTGACTACTTCCTGCTGAGAGTGGGTGCAGTCGAGTAACAGCAAAAGTTGGGGGGGCCTAGCTAATGGTTCTTGATAGAAGGCAGAAGTCATCAGATGTTCGATGCACAGTCTGGCACATGAAAGTCTTTTTTTTGTTGAAATCTAGATAACAAAACATAACATCAGCTTTAATACTTGAGCTCCAGAGTTTAGATGCAAGAGAATTGTTAGGTTTTAACCTTTGTTTTACTAAATTATGAAACTCTTTTTGAGCTGTATAAATAGTTGACCTAGATTAATTAGAAGGCACAGTAACAATGCAAGGATTAGCATGTAGCATCAGGATATAAGCCGGCTATAGGACAGGTAAATGTAAGCTGACTTTTTGGAAATTATTGCATAGGTATTGTCTATCACAGTTATCAGAGGAAGGCAAGAGTTTACTTTTAATTAAACTTGGAATGTATGGTAGAACTCTGGTGGGGCCCCTCTTAGGTTGTAAAACCACTGTAGCACTAATGAGGGGTACAAACTCACATTACTCTACTAAACAAGGGCCGAGGCGACCTTTATTTTAGCTTTTATGCTAGGTGGAGTCTAAAAAGGCTTTTTTTAGATCTACAAGTCATTACTTAGAAGAATCTATGAATATTAATAATATATTTTTCTAGTATAACTCTGAAGATAGAGGTCCTGCATGGGAAATCAGTACACAGTGACTTTAATGAGTTTAACAAATTAACACTCTTCTGTGTGACGTCAGTGATCACTTGAGGCTCCTGTCACACGATGTTTAGGCTGTAGAAGCTTTTTTAATCCACAACACTCCCAGGATTTTTTAGACAAGGCCATATACAAAGTGGAAGTTCTCTCCTCCGTTGAGAGAAGAGCACAACCATCTTCGATGGCTGCTTCTTTGCACTGGGGCGTGGACCACTGAGGTTCTTCACGGAGGGACAGTCTTTGCAGCAGTGTCCTGCCTTTCCACATCTGATATGCTTGTTTTCATGTTGGCTCTTTTGTCAGACCAGAATGCCTTTGGGTTGATTCTGAGGCCACTGAGTGTTACTCAAGATTGTCAGTCTATGAGTCTGCTGTAAGAACCGTTTCTCATGTTGGAGCATTTTTAATATTACCTGAAATCTGAGTTATCATTAAATACTTTTATACATATAGCCATGCATTTTATCACTTAGTTCATGGGGATCTGGCATCCCATGACATTTTGAAACTGTGCCTTTAGCAGTAAATCTATTTGAATGCATGCAGAACTATATAGTTGAACAGACTTCAAAGATTTTGAGAAAACAGGAACAGACATAATTCTCTAAGAACTTAATTATGCATCCATACATTATTTTCAAAAAGATTCAGTTTAACAATTTTTATTTATGAATATTTTTATTTATAAGCCAATTAAAATAGACTTCATAGTTTTTTACATAAATGTGCACATGCATATTAGATAACACACATATTATAAAACAAAACAGTTTTTGTAACAATTACTTAAAAATTCTCTTAAGTGTTTTATTAAATAACCAGTTATTTAGAATTACATCTTGTTCTTAATAATCTGAATAAACCATATCTATAGTTTACCATCAATTTTTAGTTTTAATGTATATAATAGGTCTATCAAAACTTAGAAAACACAGTAGTCACGATTAGAATTATAAAACACTGAATAGTTAGAGACACCTATGCTTTATTTAGCCCTGTGAAATCACTTATAGGATTTTACACACACTTGTAATTTTTAGGCCTAGGAGCCTAACTATTATGACTAATAACAGTACGAGAGAACTTGAAATTTAACATAATTTCACATTTTACAATATTTTGCATTTAATCCAAATATTTAACACAAGTTATTACCTTTACCAAAAGAAAGATAGAGACTTTGACACATATTTTTTTGACTTTCAGACCTTCAGGGCCCATTTGGAAATCCCAAAACATAAGAGTTAAACCTGTTAAATATACTAAGAGGTCTTAAAGGATCTAATTAGAAATTTCTCATTATTATCAAATAATATTTAGTCAAGCTGAATTAAGCAGCACCAGATCAATTTTTTACTTATAAAGTGATCATGTAGATATTTTAAATTAAATACATATCAGAAAATACGCTTGAAAACACAGCTCTTTTTAAGCTATGCGAACTTAACAAAGACAATATAGAGAATTCAAGTTAACTTAACTGGAAGGCAAAATGTATATATATATATTTTTTAATCAGTCACCAAAAGGAAACTATAACATTAAAGGCAGAAATTAATGTATAAAATCATTTCACAACTTCACCAATTAAACAGACTATTTAGGAAATATTGTAAATAGTATTTAGAGACTATGATCAATTATATAGCATACAAATCATACAAGATGTATTCTTCTCATATTTTTCATGGCTTCTTCATTTTTTTTCAACAAACTTTATCCTGTAAATGTTTTTTTTGTCTCTTTAGCGCTGTAGTCTAACATAGCCATTCTCCTGTATTTATAAGCCATGTCTTTTTTTTATCCTAAAAAAAAAAAACCTTTTGTTTATAACATTTTTTATTAAGAACATATTTGTATCTAATGTCAACATATCTTAGATATTAGTGTTAAAAGCTTAAACAATACTATTATAATATCTTAAAAATTATAGCCAATTATGTAAAATTTATAAGACTCATATTTCAACTTTTCTGACTTCTCAACTCTTTTTTAACGTGCTTAAACCTTTAAGTATTTTGTCCCAGCTCTTTTTTTTAGCCATTCTGTAGGACAAAAAGAATTCTACAAGCTATGCTCTTTTTTTAACAAAAGTACTCTCTTTTTATAACCTTTTCATCAAGAACACATTCTCAGGTTTACAACCAGCTCTTATTTGGCAATTCTCTGGATCTATATTTTGAAACATTTAAAACTCTAAACTAAAACATTTTTTAAACAAAAGCAGATTAAATTTCAAACACAATTGCTGTAGGTAATTTTTAATTATCTTTTATTTATAGCCAATTTATGAAAACATTTTAAAATGTAAACCTATTTGGGAATAAGAAGCAGTTACTTTTTTTTAAGCTAATTTGGGAACTTTCCTCTTTTTTTAAAATGAAGGCAGAGACAAGGTTAAGGTTCTTAAGTCCCAACTTTTTTTTGAGCTGATAAGCCTGGACTATCTTTTTATCTTTTGTTTTACTGAAGTCAAGGGCACTGAAGAACTTCTGACAAGAACTTATGACTTTTGTTTCGATTCTGTTGCTTTAAAAAGATTAAATATTTAGAAGATTATATACGATATAGACAACTTTATTACACATCCTTTAAAAACTCTTTGTTTTCCTGTAAGGTAAAATTTTAAAAACAATACTTCTTTATAAATAAGAACACGGATAACTTATAACCTGAATCAATTCTTGTGATTCAAAACATTTTGACCAATGTACATAAACATTAATACACATTCTTTGTAACCATGCAAATATTCATCACTTTATAGAACATATGAAGCAGCCAACTTTGCAAAATTTTTTAATATTGTGAGAATATAATCCAGATTGTTTCAAATAGGAACTGAATTATCCAAATTTTGTCTCTTTCTTTGAGAGTTCCATGTATCCTATGGAATTTCCAAAGTCAGGAGAACCAAGCATGCTGACAAGTAGGCCAGATCTGATCTGAGTTACAACACTAGAAACCAGTGCTAACTTTTAAGACCAAAAAGTAGCAAAGAACATTGTAAAACCCTGAGAGTTTATTACTGAAATCACTTGCCATAATATAAAAACTCTGATAAGGCACATGAACCCACCACTAATATCAGTAAAATACACCACAAAAGGTACATAGGATTTTACACTCCTAGTCAGAGGTAGAGACCACCCCAGAAAAGGAACCAAAATCTCTCAGAATAGAAAGAGTTAAATTAGCTGAAGAGCTTGTTCCCGCTCAGGTCCTGCTGCCTAGAAGTCACACTTTGGCCAACCAGCAGTACTCTGAAGTTGTGGGAGCTTTCCCAGGCATCTAATTCAAGCCTAAAATAAAAACAGGGCTACAAAACAAGGACACATAGTACACATTTAATTTAGGCCCGCAAATATGCAAATTTTCATAGCAAGTCAATTTTCACTTGGACCGGTTCACCTTACATATTTTTCCACACATTTATCACTCTTCTAGATTTGGATCCTTAACCTGTAAAATAATGGGTAGATGAAAAGTTCTCTCTCGTGGCCATCCGACATTGAATAATGGCCATTCAGCTGCACAAAGGGTCATCTATTTCTGCTTTTTCACATCCACGGAGAGGCTGTGACTCCTGTTACGGACCTCACTCCAATGATCTAGGGAGAGACTCAGGGGAGTTGTGACCCTTTTGGTTCATTTTAACACATACACACTACTTACTTATCAAACTTCACTCACTACAGACAACATACACAAGCCTTTCTCACACACACACACAGCGTGCTTACTCATACAGCACCGGCGCCTTTACAAAACACACGGGGAGTTCAACTGCCTGATAATAAATGCACCTGGACAACAAATGCTCCAAAAACAATAACAACAACAACAAGGAAGAAAGAAAAGAAAAAAAGATGTGGCCACAGGAAACCCGAAGGTTTCCACACGAAGCCCGAAGGTTTCCACACGAAGCCTGGAGGCTTCCACACGAAGCCCGAAGTTTTCCACACGAAGCCTGAAGGTTTTTACACGAAGCCTGGAGGCTTCCACATGAAGCCCGGAGGCTTCCACTCCCACGGGGCGTCCCCTGGGGTGGAGAGAGAGAAGTCCGAGTCTGTCAACTCCTTTTTAAGTCTCCCACATGCTTTATCAGAGGCCACACGGATCCGTCAGGAAAACACCAAAGACCAAGACTCACAATAAGAAACAACAATATGAGACAACAGAAAGCGATTGACTGCAGTCACAGCCTTACCTCCTGTTGGTCAGCTGTCCGTGGGTCCGGCGGAGGGTCCTCAAATGTCTCAGTGGGACCTCCAAATGTTAGACCCAAGCAGGAGATGCCCATGGGCCTGTTGCCTCTGGACGAATGGAGCCCTCTGGCAGACACCAGACAGGAGACTAAGAGATGTAACTACGCATGAGGCAAGGTTTATTTCACACTGGCTCGTGGGCGCTCCCGCTCGTTCGAGCAAGGAGTCGCGCCGAGCCGCACAAGCTGGGACTCTTTATAGGATACGAGAAGCAGGAAGTGAGGTTACAGAAGCAGATGCATGGTTACAGGGATCCCATTGGCACATTTAAATTACACAAGGTTGCGATTGGTACAGGAGCTGCCCTTGCTTAAAAGGTGGTTTTCAAGAATGGCTCAGTGTCCGAGAAATAGAAACTTATTATTTTTGGGGGGGGGGGGAATAGAAACTTGGGAATCTGAAACTCACTTGTCTAAGCTCTTGGAAAGCATCCAACGGTTGCTAGCTCCTTATTTTGTAAGGTCTTCTGCCATTCCTTATTTTGTAAGGTCTTCTGCCTGTAGGCATCCTGTTGACCCTTTTTTTGTTGGAGCTAAATTTGGGCTCTTCAGGACTTTGGTTCTTGTGATGAAGTTGGACTCATGGCTTCAGGCTTGCACACCTCTGCTCTTTCCTGTTATTTGAGGAGTGAACCAGCAGATGGGAGATGTCTCTCCATCTCTCTTTCTTAGTAGCTTTGTTTTGCAAATTAATAAATCATAAAAAAAGAAAGAAAAAAAGAAAAAATGCCCTGCAATAGGAAATTGCATTATGGCATAGCAAGCTAAGCTGCCATCTGCCTCACTTCTAATCCAGCTCTAAGTCAATGTGAATTGGAAACACAGGAAGATGACTCATGAACTTCAGTGAGAGACTCAGATGGACTCCTGGTTATTCTCCTACTTGGTCCAGCATTGACCATTGTGATAACAGGGAATATCAATCAACAGATAGCAGACAGATTTGTCTTTGTCTCATTCCTTCTCTTTCTGCAACTCAGTCTTTAAAGTAATTAAATAAATTGGTTCATTTAAATCTTTAATAGACTAAGAAGTAGCATATATCACTCTCCACATATTTCTGTAGCAACTCATGAATATAGTACTGTCCCATCCAGCAGAACAGTCAACAGGGGTCGCAACCAACCTAAGAAAGAATGAAGGGACAAGAGACACAAAGAATGGACAGCAAGACAGTAGGTCTGATCAAGCTGTCAGTTTATTGATTTCAACTTAGGGTTTTTACATTCTTCAGTAACTAAGGCTCAGGGAGGGAAGGAGAAACTGGGATGCAGGTAATGGTCTCAAGACCGATTGTTCTTGAGCAACCACCATATCAACAATAGTAACTAACATATCAACAATAGCATAGGTAATCAGTAACAAGATGTCAGCAGGTACAGCATAAATCACATTCTGAAACAGTTGCTAGAAACAATTGAAACTAAGCATGTGATCAGTTTCATAACCTCTTTCCCAAACATCTAGCCAATTTTCCACTGGCCCGGAGGTCTATATTCAAAATGGCTTCACTGTGGCTATAGTACACGGCTCCTGACATAGTACAGCCTCCAAATGCTATTAAGCATCACACTATTTCAGCAATTCCAATAAAGCAAAACTGAAGTTAATAAATCCTTTTTGCATATATGAAAACTCCTACTGCTCCAAAACATCGAATGTTTTTTTTTTCACTTAGGTGTTGAATAATTTCCATTTCATGATGTATAACATCAGAAAACACCATTTTTAACTTGAGATCCTAGAATTATTAGCAAATTCATTTCAATTTGAATCATGTAATAATAGATCTGGTTATGCCATCAGAAAACCTTGAAAGGAAGAATCAAACAGTGTTTACAGCTCCAATATCTTAGCTATGACAATTTTATCTTCTTTCTCTCATACTTGTTTTTGCACTGTAGCTTAACAACCATCAGAAAACTCCTTAAATGCAATATAACTCAAGCTGAGAAGTAAAGAAACAACTTACTGAAGGTACATTTGTGTTCTCCAGGCTGGAAAGCATTTAGTGGGCAGCAGGACTACACATGCAAGAGAAGATGGAGAGAGGGAGTTATGAATTGGTCTTGTTTGTCCCTAGTCTCCTTAATGGTTGTGACTGTGCTAAGCAATGTCAAGACAGAAAGCACACACAATGACTGGAGATACAAAAGCCATCAGCTTCCCTGGGCAAGAAGAGTGCTTTACAAGTGCCAGGAGAGCTACCCGTGAACAGTATCAGAAATGTCTGATTGACAATGGTTATGTTCAAGTTATCACTTGGTTAGTGCAAACAATTACTACTTATTTTAAATTATGTAACTGGGCCTGGCACCATAGCCTAGTGCCTAACATTCTCAGCTTGGATGTGCCAGGATCCCATATGGGTGCCAATTAATATCCTGGGTGCTACATTTCCATTCCAGTACACTGTTACACCAGGGAAAGCAGTCAAGGATATAGCCCACTGTCTTGGGTCCCTGTATCTTCATGGAACTTAGAAGAAGTTCCTGGATCCTCGCATCAGATTGGCTCAGCTCCAGTCATTGTGACTATTGAGGGTGAACCAGCTGATGGAAAAGCTTTCTCTCTATCCTCTCTTTAAACCTGACTTTCCAATGAAATTGTTAATAATAATAATGTTTCTGCCAATCACTTATTTTTCAATTATTGTTCAAATGACAAAATACCATAGAAAAATATTATATTGTCACTAAAATTTATGCTACATAAAAACATAAAAAAGCACTTGTGTGGTATTAAGGATTTCTCTATTTCTATAGATGAGCTGCACTGGACTCCATGTAAGGACGACCATTAAAACATTCCTAGCTGTTAATACAAAAACTCTATAGAAGGCACACATTTTTCAATCAAAGTAATCTTGAACTGGCACTCAAGTGTTCCAGGCAAGTACAAGAAAAAAACTTTTGTCCTCTTGAATAAAAATACAGTTGTGCAAGTCACTTGCTAAACTTGCTCTTCTGCCATTTCTGCCTCTGCATACCAGTTTTAACTTAGCCTAATGTGCAAAAAGAGTTTGGGTAGTGAAAATCCTTCAGAATATTCTATCTGTGCTCTGTATCCTTGCCTCTAAAACAAAAACACTCAATAATATGGCATCAGCATCCGGTGGCTAATCATCCACCTTCAGTGCTGGCTTCTCATACAAATTCTGCTTTGAGTTTGGCTCCACTTACAATCCAGCTCCTCGCTAATAGCTAGGAAGGCAGCAAAGGTTGATGGTCTAAGTCCTTGGGCCTCTAGACTCATGTCAGAGCACTAAGAGAAACTCCAAGTCCTTAACCGTGACCAGCCCACTTTCTGCTAATGAGGACAGTTAGGGAGTGAACCACCAGATGGAAGATTTCTCTCTGTCTTTGCTTCTTTCTCTGCAATGCTGCCTTTCAATTAAAAAATGCATTTTTAAAAAATTTCTTCCAAAAAAAAAAAAAACTCAGAAAGAATAGAAACCCAGTCCTCTCTGAACTTCTCCCTAATACCTTTAATACTTCCAGTCCAAAGTCACTGCAAATGTGCTGCTTCTATATGGATCCAACCACACTGGATGCTGCAAATGGTGAAGATGGAATCTAGGTGTCCAGATGCTCAATAAAGAGCCTCATCACCCTTGCAGGCCCAGAGACCATACCTCTCAGTACCACCCAGCCAGATCATGGTTCTGGCAACAGGCAACTGAGGACAAAAAAAAAGCAGAGATGTTATCTGCTTGCAGTCAACAGCAGGTGGAGCTCTGTGTTCTCAGCTACAATTTTCTGGAATGCAGTTCCCACATGACCTGCTGATGATGAGGGAGGGTAGTACCTATTTCAGGCTCAAATAACACTGAATCTTGCTGCCTTGATCAAATCTTGAATTTTCTTCAAATAGGTCTCCATTTGCTGTCTCACTGACACCATTTTGAAAAACCTCATAGGAATTTTCTTTATTATTATTTTTTTTAATTAGGGTTGTCATTGAGACACAACAGGTCAAGCCCCTGAGTTGTAATGCTGACATTCTGGTTTCAGAGCAACAGTTTCTGTTCCAGCTATTCTAATTAATTTCTCAATTAATCCCCAATTAATTAATTAATTTCCCAATTATTTTCCCAGTTAATTAATTGACAAACCTATGAGAAATGTGAAAATTTGACCATTATAATTGTTTACCAAAGAGCATAAAACCAGATTTGATTTAACATTGGATTAATTCAGTAGATAATGTAAGAAAACAGGCAACGCTAGCTAAAATTGTGCTACAGTGATTTTAGGTTTATACATTTGGAATTGTATCAGTCCATGTTTCATTTAGTCCCAAGTACTACTTTCCAATAAAAGTGATTTAAAGTGTCAACAAACATAGCAAAATATTCATCATGTTGAGTGTTCACTAGGACAGTAATGTATGGGTTTTGCATTCCTTAAGTTCTCAAATTTAAGTTTGCATCTTAGAAACTACAAATACTGGATAACACGTATATTCATTCTGATCACTGTTTCTACTTCATTTGTTTTGTGGATTTCCATATGATTACCTGCATACGATCATCATCATCAATCATTTTCATAATGACATACATATGAATATACAGGTGTTCTTTTTGTGTCTATGGGTATGCAATGATAATATTTAAAGTGAAAATAAGAGGTTCTGGCATAGTAGCCTAGTGGCTAGAGTTTTCATCTTTCATGTGCCAGTATCCCAATGGGCACTGGTTCATATCACAGCTGCTCTACCTCCCTACTTGTGGTCAAGGAAAGCAGTAGAGAACAACCTAATGCCTTGGGACTCTAACCCACATGTAAGGCCTGGAAGAAGTTTACTGACAACTGGTGCCTGTCTTAAGATCAGCTCAGCTCTAGCCATTGTTGCCACTTAGGAGGTAAACTAGCAGATGAAAGATCTTTCTTTTTGTCTCTCCTTCTCTCTGTAAGTCTGACTTTAAAATAAAAATAAATCTTAAAAAAACAACAAATGTACATAAATAAATACATGAAATGAAACTAAGGGCAATCCTAACACTAAATTAAAACCACATCCTCCTCAGAGATGGTGGTAGTCTAAGGGGGAAATCACTGGGTCCCTTCTAACTCCTATGGACAGAAATGCATCTCCCTATATTTGGTATCATGAAAGGTTGACCACTAATGTAACTCTACAGTATGACAATATTTTAAGAAGATAATTAGCTGGGTCTCATGTGGTAGGCTAGTCACTAACGTCCTTGTCTTGCATGAGCTGGGATCCCATGTTGGTGGAAGATATTGCCCCAATTGTTCCTTTCTAGCTCCCAATTAGTGGCCTGGGAAAGTGGTAGAGGATGGCCCAGATCCTTGGGACCCTACACCTGCAAGGGAGACCTAGAAGAACCTCTGTGCTTTGGATTGGCAAGTGTCTGGCCATTGTGACTACTTGGGCAGTGAGCCAGCAGCTAAAGATGTTTCACTCTGTTCTCCTTCTCTCTGAAAATTTGACTTGCTAATTAAACATTTTTTTAAGATGACAATTATCAGCAAATAATACTCTGACTGTGAAGCCTTAGTGCAAATTGACTTGGTTTCCGTTACAAAAGAATGCACAGAACAAAGAAAACACAATGTGAGGGTGCAGAAAGATGGAGGTTTTAAGTTGGCCATGGAGAAACACCTCAAAAAAAAAAACCCAAGTCTATTATGATCTTGCTCTTAAAACCTAAGTTGGGTGCCAGCCATCATCGACCTTTGCACTTCTGGGGGACTGGGCGAGCAGGTTTGAATGTGACAAGGGGTGGCACAAGTGGGGGATTATGACCATGCAGGCAGAGCAATATCTGGGGATTTTCTCATGTACTTGGTCCCAGGAGGTGTGGCAAAAAGGAGGAGAGAGCCCAGGATTACATCTGAGGAATGTTATGTTGCAGGTGAGGAATGACTTCTGAAGGACTTCTACTTATAATGCCACTGTACTTGCAAGGAAAGAATTGGGATAAGATCCATCAGGTTGGAGCAGGCAAATTGAGGCTACTTCTGGGTCAGCCAGTGAAGCCACCCACAGAGGAGACCTGAAATGAACTGCTTAACTTTGACTACCACCTACGACCATCCGCCAATGCACAGTGAAGATAGGGCTGGGGGCTTGTCTGGAAGGGACAGATTACACTACCTGTCAGTGAGTTTCATAGAAGGGGCAAATTATGTTAGACCTAGCCATGATACTGACAGGCATGCAAAAGAACCAGGTCTGTGTGCAGATTCTGTGGGGAACATTTTGGTGTTCCTTGTGGAACTGTAATTTCCACTGGTTTGCTCAAGACCTGGGAGTTGTAAAGGGCTGAGCTCAACATGAGCATGGAAGCCTATGACACTCATGGCTATTTGGATTGGGACCAGGACACACTGGTCCAGGTTGCAGCACAGAGCAATGTGCCTCGTATGGGTTATGGGGTGTCACTGTGATTGGGATGCAGTTCCCAATTGGTGTATGTGAGTGCTGAGAGTGAAGAGGGCATGGCTGGATTCCTCCATAATATTCCTTGTTTTGCATCAGAGATGGGATTAGAGACAAAACTGATCCAGCAACTGCAACAACCTGTGTGTGCATAGGCTGATGTGAGCTGGACCCTGTACTGGCAAGAGCACACTGGAGTCAAGTCTGGGATCAACTCATATTAAATTTTATTAGTGATCCCATTAACTGAACTAATGCACTCAGAACTCCAACCATGGGTAGAAATGTGAGATCTGTACTCTGGCCTTGGAGTGCCTATGTCAGAACTGAGCCTCCACAGTTGCTGAAGATGGAGCAGTGGACAGCCTGTTCAGATGAATATAGGGGATATGGCAGTCCATTTGGGCCTGCCAAGGACATCTATTTTCATAGCAGATGAAGGAGTGCAGAATAAGGTGGACAGCTACACCTGCCAAGTATTGACAGCAAAGATGTGGGTGAGTGGAGACTATAATGTGGTCTATGTCAACCAATGCACCTTGGAAAGATATTTTACGAAACCACTTGAACAGAAACCTTTAGAGCATGCTCCATCTTGGGGACCCTAAAAATCAGATGGTCATTCCCAGGGTTCAGGGGTTTTGGGCATTCTGGGAGTGGCTTCTCTTCTTTCCCTATCTCCCAACACAGGAAGAAGAATATTTGGATACAATGGTCTCATCCACTTTCCCTGAGTTCAAAACCCTTTCTAGTTTAATCAGTGTCCACATGTACATGCACCCTTCTCAACTGCATAAACACCATCAAAATTAATTTTTAATTAGAGCCATAAGAAATGAACTGCTGTGATTCAAGTCACATATCCGATAGTATAAACATATGGCAATCAAAACACACTCTTGTTTTCAATTATACTTCCTATTGTCAATGAGAAAGTAACAATCATCATCAGAGAAATATAGAAATCAAAAGTTTTCACTTAAGATGACCTACAGCTAAAAAACAACAACAAAAACATCAAATAAGCAACTTAAGTACTAATCTGCAAGTCACAGAAAAATAAGAAGACAAGTCTGGGAGAAGTAAAAGGAAATTCAAAATAAAAATTAGTGACCATATGAATAAACACTATACGAAGCAATTCTCAAGATAAAACAAAAATTCATTTTTCTTAAAAGAAATCAAAATTAATAAATCTCTTGCTAGATTAAAAAAAAGGTGGGCTCAAGTACATAACATCAAAAAGAAGAGGAACATATTAAAACTGCAGTCACAGAAGTACAGTGGATCAGGGCTGTCCTTGACAAAGTGGGTTCCACCGCTGCTTGTGATATGAACATCCCACACAGATGCAAACCCAAGTCCTGCCTGCTATATTTCTTTGTTCCAACCCGCTCTCAAAGAATTTATTTACTTTTATTGGAAAGCCAGATATAAAAAGAAATGAGAGGATGATCCTGCATTGACTGATTCACTCCCCAAGTGGCCACAATGCTCAGAGCTGAGCTGATTTAAGGCCAGGAGCCGAGAGCTTCTTCCAGGTGGGTTTCCCACAGAGGTGCAGGGTCCCACAGCTTTGGACTGTCCTCCATTGCTTTCTCAAGCCACAAGCAGGGAGCTGGATAGGGGCTGCTTGGCTTAGAATGGGCATTCATATGAAATCCTAGCAGATATAAACAAGTACTTTAGCCACTAGGCTATCGTGCCAGGCCCAGCTGCTTTATTTCTGATTCAGCTCCTGCTAATGCATGTGGGAATGCAGATGTCCCAAGTGCTTCCCTGTACTGACGTGGGAATACTGAAGAAGCTACTGATTACTGGCTTCAAAGTGGTCTTACTTTAGCCATTGTAGTCACTTATAGAGAGATAAAGCACATGGAGATCTCTCTATATATCTCTGCCTCTTTATCTATAACTCTACCTTCGGTATAGAAAAAATCAATCTTTACCAGAAAAAAAAAATACTATGATCACTAGGGACTACCAACAGTAATTATAAGCAATAAGTTGTTAGAAATGCTGAATTTCTGGATACTTGACATTAGCCTACCAAACTGAATCAGAAAGACACTAAAATACCCAACAAAACCAAGAGTAAGTAGCAATAAATCAGGAATAAAATCTCTTCAAATCAGATTGCAGCACCAGGTATCTTCACTACTAAGTTCTACCAAATTAACACATTTTTTCTAGAATTATCGTGAAAAATTGAAAGGGGGAAATGGTTACAAATTTATGCTTAGTCTACCAATACTTAGATACATAAACTTAGACTGAAACAACAGTTGGAAGATATTCAGTTATAAGTGTTTAAAATAGGAAAAAATAAAACACCAAATATTGACTCACTAAAAATGCAATTCATTTTCTGAATATTCCTTCTTAATTCTTCTTTTGAAATAATTTTTCATACTCCAGAAATCTAGTTTAAAAATCATTAACAAATCATAGACCAGAATACCTGGGTCTGGTGCAGTAGCCTAGTCACTAGAGTCCAGGCCTTGCACATGTTGAGAACCCTTATGGGTGTCAGTTGTAATCCTGGCAGCCTTGCTTCTCATTCAACTGCCTGCCTGTAGCCTGGGAAAGCAGTCGAGGATGGGCCAAAATCTTGGGACCCTGAACCCATTTTGGAGACATGGAAGAAGCTCCTGGCTGTGGAATTCATATACGTGCAGTTCTGGCAGTTGCAGTTGCTTGGATAGTGATTAAACAGAAAGAATATCCAGCCTCTCTGTCTTTGCTCCACTCTGCATATCAGACTTTCCAATAAAAATAAAATGAGTATTAAAAAAAGTCATTGACTAGTATACTTCATAAAAATAGATGTAAAATGATTATCATAATACATGTAAAATAAGCGCAATACATCAGTAAACCCAAACATAATAGTGAAGCCGTACCTAACCTGAGGGTGTATAAAATGGTCCAATAAATGCAAATCAAAAAATCAAATATTTCACATAAACAGGTTGAATGACAAGCATTATTAAATATTACAGAAAGCACTTAAAATTCTACATTTATTTTGTAATGACTGCCATATATATATGACTTGAGTAACCTAGAAGTTAAAAAATATACCCCAATATATCTCATTTGAGGTACTTAAAAATAGGTCTCAATAAAATGATATCTACAGATGACAAATGTAGAATCATCACACAACTAAATACCAAAAAACCAAAAGCATTTCCTCTAAGATTTGTAACCAAATTAGAATGGCTAGTTTTTATTGTTACATAATTTAATATTTACCCACATAAAGTGGGCAAGGGAAGGAAATAAAAGATACAGAAGTAAAAATGAAGATACTCCATTCTTTTGATTCTAGATTTCGTTTGTTTCCCCTGATTTCATTAACAGTGAACCATAATGAATGCCAAGAGACTGCATTCAGCCATTAAAAAGACAAAATACTGTTATTTACTGCAAAATAGATGAAACTGGATGTAATAAAATGAAATAGACAAATGGAGAAAAAAATCTAACATGTTATCATATACAACTGTTACAAAATAGCTGCCAATTTAGAATTGTGATGCCACTGGTTGGTAAGAGTGAAGACTGGAGATAAGAAGGAGGTAGAACAGGTAGCAAAGAAAGTGAGACAGAAGGAACAAGATCCAGTGTCCCATCCCAGTGCATGGTGACTACAGTTCACAATAGGATAAGCTTATGCAGGACACTAGAATGCAGGACCCTATATGCTGTAAAAACGCAAACATGGGGAAAGCCTGGGCACCAGGTTTACTCAGCTTATGCTGTATCTACACTCAAACATTACACAGTACCTTATAATAGTATTCAAGTACATGCTGATCAAACTTCTCTAGAATTTTAAATATCAGAATCATCCCTTGACACTAACAATGAACTATTTAGAAGATATTTAACAGTCCCCCATCACAGAACATAAAACATACATAATTTTTAAATTTATTTGCTTGAGAGAGAGAATTACAGAGCAGGAGTTAAGCCAACCAGACAGAGATCTTCCCTCCACTTTTTTACTTCTCAGCAAGCCACAAGAGGCAGCAAGGTCCAGGCCAAAAGCAGGAGCCTGAACTCCATTCAGATCCTCCACAGGGGCATTTTATGCCACCTCCCAAGCACATTCGCAGGAAACTAGGTCAGAAAGTAAACATCAGGCGCTTTAACTTGTCCTTGTATGGAAAGCTGACATTGCATGCAGCAGTGTAACATATAATCTCAGAACATGTCACGAGGATTGTTTAAATGTACAAATCTACTTCTCCTCCCATATGATTCTTTCTCCTCCCATATGATTTCCATGGATGTTACCTGGCATTTTATAAATATCATTGCTGAAAATTAACCTTGAAACTAGATGCTTTAGTTACAATGTCTATTCCTTCGAAAGGAAGAATGACAGACATACAGATGTTTCATTCACTGGTTTATTTCTGAATGCCTTAACCAGCTGTGGCTGTGTCAGACTGACTCCAAGTCTTCCTGTTGTATCTCACATGTGGGTGGGACATATGCAAGTACTTATACCACCACCAGATGCTTCTCAGATGCATTAGTAGGAGGCTGGATTGAAAGGGCGGAGTAGCCAGGACTGGAATTAGGTGCACTGAAATGAGATACATTCATTCCAGAACACCCATATTCCCTGCCACTGCTTTATTCATTTTAATATTGCTGGCAAATTACAAGCAAGGTATTAAAAACTGGATCAATGTATCTCAGTTAATAACAGTGACTAAACAACACATGAAGAGTGTTTAGCCTAGCACTTAAGAAACTTCTAGCTTCCACTGGAGAACCTGGTTTCCACTCCTAGTTCTTACCTTGATTTCAGCTTCCTGTTAATGCACACCTTGGGATGCAGTGGTGATGGCTTAAGGCACTGGGGTTCTGCTACCCACAGGGACACCTGCATTGAGTTCTCAGCTCCCAGCCTATGTCTTGAAACACACTTGCAAATTGTAAACATTTGGAAGGTGAACCAATGAATTGGAATTCTGATTTTCTCTCACATTCTCTTAAACAAAAAATGGACAAATTCATCAAAAATTGCAATGTGATTTTGGATGTCAGATCATTGCAAGAAAAGTGTTTGACATCACATGAGAATACAAACATTGTTTCTTTGTTTCCATACAATTTAATATATAAGTAACTTTCAAAGTGATACTATCAACAATTAACAGAATTGATACAACTTAGAAAAAATAAAAGGAATAACAAAAATTACATACTGGGTGGGTAAAAGATTTTGACTGTAACATATCTGAACTTCTTTGAAATAATACAGTGCTATTTAAAATTGGGCTTAGGGCCAAGAACTGTAGTCTAATGCCTGAGGTCCTCACCTTACACAAACTGGGATCACAATATAGCTACCAGTTGATTTCCTGGCTGCTCCACTTCCCAAGTCACCTACCTGAATGTGGCATGGGAATGCATTGGAGGATGGCCTAATCTCATGGGACCCTGTACACATGTGGGATACCTAGAAGAAGCTCCTGGCTCAAGGCTTCAGATCTTTTCAGATCTGGCCAGTGAGTCCACTTCGGGGTTGAATCAGTGAAAGAGAGTGAAATCTCCTTCTCTCTATAAATCTGACTTTGCAACAAATATAAATAAATCATTAAACTTTTTTTTTAGTATTTCCAAATGTTCATTGCAGATACAAGAGAAACTACCCAAACAAAAATTTAGAAGACATATCCTTGGTATTTTGATGAAGGACAGAAAATGTCATTCTATAAGATATTCAGTTAAAATGTGGAGGTGTAAGCATCTGGGGGAGTGGTTGAGAAACTGTTTAGGAGACCCTCACACTACACTGAACTTTCTGTGTGTTTGCTATGGCCCTACAACAAATTCGATCTTGCTGCCAATGCACTCCCTAGAAGCAGGCAGGAAATCTATCAAGTATGTGAGAATTTGCAAGTGCTATCATGGACTCTGATTCAGTTCCTAGCACCTGTTTTTGGCCAGACTTGTCACAATCTTGCATTACTTTAATGAATTAACCACTCAATGGCAGATCACTCTGTCCCTATGACTTATAAAAATGGAATAAATTAATGAAAATTATCTTTTAAAATAAGAGAAAAAGAAATAATTTAAAAACAAGAATCAGCATGGATGTTTGGTGCAGCTTTCCACACGCAATTGTGAGGACCACATGCTTCTTTGCAGTGATTCTAAACAGAGTACTACAATATGTGAAGGAAAATCTAACAGAACAGAAAGGGAAGGTACACAGTGACTGGCTGGCCATAATCAGGACTAGTTAATCCTACAGTGTTAACGGGGTCCCTCGTCCAGCGAGTGAAGCTCCGACACAGGTGCTTGCTCTTATGAGGATTTATTGAAGGACAAACTAATTACATAACATAACAAAACAAGAAATCCAAGTATAATACAGAAGGGCAGTAACTACAGCATATTTACAGGCTTCCTCTTCTACTACTACTATTACTACTACTCTACCACTACTCCTCTTTGTTCTTCTTCCTTTGTTCTCTCTCAAACTCAGGTTAAAACCCTATCAACAGCCAATTGCAACAGGGCTGCTTGGCCATGCATCAAACACACCAATCACAGCCTTGATCACGCACACACACACCAATCACAACTCTGATCACGCGCACACCATGCAGACTGCATGAGACCTTGAACCAATCCTCTACAACTTCCTAAAACTTGTTTACTGCCTTTGTGCCGTGAGAAGACAATAACAAGTGCCATCTTGGGGCATAGTCCCGCTCTCCATAATTCCCCCTTTTTGTTTTTTTTTTCCCATGGCTTTTTTTTTATTGTTAATTATTTTACATTATGTGACAGTTTCATGGGCTCTGGGAATCCACCCATCCCTCCCCACCCCCTCCCCCCGGTGGATTCCTCCACCTTGATGCAGTATTACAGTTCAAATTCAATCAAGATTCTTTCCTTGCAAACATATACCAAGCATAGAGTCCAGCTACTTATTGTACAGATGGGTTGAACAGTTTCTTGGGAAGACCTTTTCTGGTCTGAAGTTTGAGCTGGCAGAATATCATCACAGTCAATTAAGAGTCCCAATATAACATCAACAGCAATTTGCAATGTTATGGAATTGACATGGTTTTGAGTAACCAGTGTATTAAAAAGAAAAAAAAAAAAAAAGGAAAACAAGTCCTAACCACAACCTTTGATTAGCTCATTGACATTTCAATTTTAGTTCATATACAGGACCGGCTGCTATATACCTTAAAATGGCCATAAGGCACCATTCAGCTGTTTCGTGTCCATTTCATCTTAGTATTTAGCCAGTTGTTGTGTTGAAGTAAAATGTTGCTGATCTTGGCAGATTTTAGGATAATCCAGACTGGCTTGTAACTCTAACAAGATATATGTCAATATTTTAAGTTGCAGAACATTTTTTTGGGGGGAGGTGGGGTGTGTGCAGGAAAATCCTCAACACCATGGTGAGGAGTAACTAATCTTTGTGGCCCACCCAGCAAGGCATGGGCCAATCCATGCCAGCTCTTTCCTGTCAGATTTCAAGCTCTACTTTCTGTTGTTTATTTATTGTAGGTTTTTTTTTTTGTTTTTTTTTTTTTTTTAGTTTGTAGGATTGTTTGCTGTGAGGGGTTTTCGAAGCGATCCCGATGGTCATTGCGAGGGAGAGTGGGGGTCCAGAGGTGGAGCCAGGCTCGGACCAGAGAAAGCTTTCCTCCCTGGTCCCGAAGGAAGTTTATTGTTCTTCTGTTTCTGCAGACCACTCAGGGCTTCTGGTTGTCTTTCCGATGACGTTGGTTTCTGCACGGTAGTGTTTGGACTTCTTCCATCCCCTGCAGAAGCTCCGGTTGAGGTTGGGTGACCTCAGATTACTCGGCCTCCAAGGGCATCCAATTCCCTGTGGCCTCCTTGGCAGTTGGTATATAGTCCTTGTTGCTCGTATTAATAGTTTGTGGTGAAGGTCTGGGAGTCTTCATGGTTGGGATCCAAGCTTCCTCCTTACCACCTGCTCCACTCTGGAGTGCTCCCCTGCTCCACGCACATGACCTCCTGTTAAGAGGTTGTCAGGATCGCACCCGATTCCCCCCTCATGCATTGGTGTAGTAGTTTTATTGTTGTTTAGTGCCGCTTTGAGTCTGTTGTCTATGAATTACCAGATTTGATCTTGATAGGCTATATTGTACTTTTTTCTCACTCTTTTTATGGTCCTGAAAGATTTCCCTGCACTCCTCCCCATTACAGGTTAACATAGCGTATTGAGGGTATAGTAGGTTTTACAGTTTTTCGATGTAGATCTTAAGTATTCTGACATTAATTGTTGGTTTATAGATTATATCACGTTATCTTATTGCATTGGATACAGGTTATAAGAGATTGCAATAATTTTACAATATACAGGTACTATTTTCCAAGTTGTCCTCTTTTCATCTCAGATTAAGGCAAACATGTGGTATTTAACCTTTTGGGATTGGTTCATTTCTCTTAGCATGATGGATTCCAGTCGGGCCCATTTGTCCACAAAGAACTGCATTTCGTTTTTTGTAATAGCTGAGTAGTATTCCATGGAGTAGATGAACCATAGCTTTCTTAGCCAATCTTCCGCTGATGGGCATTTTGGCTGCTTCCAGGTTTTTGCGATCGTAGATTGTGCTGCTATGAACATAGGCTTGCATGTTGGTTTCTTGTGTGTGTAGGAGATGTTTTGGATATATCCCAAGGAGTGCTATTGCTGGGTCATATGGTATGTTGATTTTGAGTTGTTTGAGTATTCGCCAAACTGATTCCCATAGAGGCTGTACCAACCTGCAGTCCCACCAGCAGTGGGGAAGGGTTCCCTTTTCCCCACATCCTCGCCAGTAAGTGTTGGTGGTATTATGTATGTGTGCCATCCTTACTGGAGTTAGGTGGTACCTCATTGTTGTCTTCATTTGGATTTCCCTTATTGCCAGGGAACTTGAGCATTTTTTCATATGCTTGTTTGCCATTTGGGTTTGTTCTTTTGTGAAATGTCTGCCCATTTCCCGTGCCCATTTCTTGAGCACTTTGTTCTGGTGTTTTGGTTTCTCTGGAGATCTTTGTATATTCTGGAGATTAGCCTTCTATCTCCTATGTAGTGTGCAAAGATCTCCCATTCTGTAGGTTGTTTTTTTACTTTGTTTCTCTAGCTGTACAGAAGCTTCTTAGTTTGATGAGGTCCCAATTGTTTATTTTGGTCTCAATTTCTATTGCTTTTGGAGTCTTTTTTAGGAAGTGAGGGCCTACCCCTAAGTGTTGCAGTGTGTTTCCAACATTTTCTTCCAAAAGTTTGAAGGTTTCTGGATGTAGGTTTAGGTCTTTTATCCATTTAGATTCGATCTTGGTGTATGGTGAGAGATGTGGGTCTATCTTTTTGTTTCTGCAGGCTATCAACCAATTGTCCCAACAGCATTTATTGAACAGACCTTTCCATTTGCTTGGGTTGTCATCTGTCTTTTTGTCAAAGATTAATTGACTGTATCTGTGTGGGTTTCCATCTGTTGTTTCTATTCTGTTCCACTGATCTTCCTCTCTATCTTTGTGGCAGTACTAGGCTGTTTTGATGACCACTGCCCTATAGTATGTCCATAGATCCGGTACTGTGATTCCCCCTGTTAAGTGCCTGTTCTTCAGAGTGGTTCTGGCTATTCGTGGTTTTTTGTGTTTCCAGATGAATCTGTGTATCATTTTTTCCAGTTCGATGAAGAATGCTGTGGGTAATTTGATTGGGGTTGCATTGAATGTATATATTGCTTTTGGTAGTATAGACATTTTGATGATATTAATTTTGCCTATCCAGGAGCATGGGATGTTGTTCCATCTTTCGAGGTCTTGTTCTATTTGTTTTTTGAGTGTTTTGTAATTTTCTTCATAAAGTCATCTATGCTTTTGGTTAAATTTATTCCCAGATATTTCATGCTTTTCTCTGTTATTTTGAATGGTAGCTTGTTGGTTAGATCTTCTTCCATCTTGCGGCCATTTGCATACACCATGGCTATTGATTTTTGTTCATTAATTTTGTATCCTGCCACTCTGCCAAATTCTCGTATGAGTTCTAGGAGTCTTTGTATTGAGTTTTTTGGTTCTTCTATGTAGAGAATCATGTCGTCTGCGAATAGTGCAAGCTTGACTTCTTCATTTCCAATTTGGATTCCTTTGATTTCTTTGTCTTGTCTTATGGCTTCTGCAAGTACCTCTAGGACTATATTGAATAGCAGTGGTGATAGTGGGCAGCCTTGTCTTGTTCCAGATCTCAGTGGGAAGGGATCCAGTTTTTCTCCATTTAGTATGATGCTGGCATTGGGTTTTTCATATATTGCTTTGATTATGTTGTGGATTGTTCCTTCTATCCCCACCCTGGTTAGGGTTTTTAACATGAAGTGGTGTTGAATTTTGTCGAAGGCTTTTTCTGCATCTATTGATACTATTATATGGTTTTTGTTTTTCAGTTTTTGGATGTGATGTATCACATTTATGGATTTTCTTATGTTGAACCATCCCTGCATTCCCTGGATGAAATCTACTTGGTCTTGATGGATGATCTGTGATTTTTTTTTTTTTGTATTCTATTTGCTAGGATTTTGTTGAGAATCTTAGCGTCAACGTTCATCAGGGAGATCGGTCTGTAGTTTTCCTTCTCTGTTAATTCTCTATTCAGTTTGGGGATTAAGGTGATATTGGCTTCATAGAATGAGTTTGGAAGAGTTGCTTCCTTTTCTATTGTTTTGAAGAGCTTGTAAAGGATTGGGGTTAGCTCTGGTTGGAATGTTTTGTAGAATTCTGTGGTAAAACCATCTGGGCCTGGGCTTTTCTTTGTTGGGAGCTCTTTAATCACTGATTCTATCTCTGATTCAGTAATGGGTTTATTCAGGTCTTCTGTTGCTTCTGGGGTGAGTTTTGGTAAGTGGTGGGAGTCTAGGAATCTTTCCATTTCCAAGTGGTTATCGGATTTGTTGGCATATAGTTCTTTGTAATAATTTCTAGTTATTTCCTTAATGGTAGTAGCGTCTGTTGTTATGTTGCCTTTTTCATCTTTGATACTGCTAATTCTTGCTTTGTCTTGTTTTTTCTTTGTCAGTCGGGCCAGTGGGGTATCTATTTTGTTTATCCTCTCAAAGAACCAGCTTTTTGATTCATTTATTTTCTGAATGGTTTCTTTAATTTCTTTCTGATTTAGTTCTTGTCTTGTTTTGATAATTTCTTGTTTCCTCTTGTTTGTGGGGTCTTTCTGCTGTTGCTTTTCCAGTTCCTGGAGGTGTGTCCTTAATTCTTGCATTTGTTGCCTTTCTTGGGCTTTGACGTGCGCGCTTATTGCAATAAACTTACCATGCAACACTGCTTTGGCGGTGTCCCATAAGTTTTGGACTTTTGAATCTGGGTCTTTGTTGGTTTCCATAAATTTTTTGATCTCGTCTTTAATTTCTTCTCTGACCCATTGTTCGTTTAATAGCATATTGTTCAGCCTCCAGGAGTTTACGTGTTTCCTGGGACATTTTGAGTTGTTGATTTCCAGTTTCACTCTGTGATGGTCTGAGAAGGTACATGGTATGATTCTGATATTTTTGTAGTTAGTTAAACTTGCTTTGTGTCCTATTATGTGGTCTATCCTGGAGAATGTGCCATGCACTGCTGAGAAGAAGGTGTAGTCTGTGACCTTAGGATGAAATATTCTATAGACGTCTACTAGGTCCAGTTGTTCTATTGTGTGTGTGAGATCTGTGGCTTCTCTGTTGAGCTTTTGCTGTGTTGATCTATCTATTGGTGTTAGTGGGGTGTTCAGGTCTGCCAGAATTATCGTATGTTCATCTATGTCTCCCTTTAAGTCCAAAAGTAGTTGTTTCACGTAGCTGGGTGCATCCGGGCTAGGAGCATAAATGTTAAGAATGGCGATTGGTTCTTGTTGGATCCTCCCTTTCAAGAAGATGTAGCGCCCTTCCCTGTCCTTTTTGACATTTGTTACTTTGAAGTCCGTATCATCTGAGAATAGGACTGCCACACCAGCCTTTTTTTCTCTTCCATTGGCATGGAATATTTGTTTCCACCCTTTCACTTTAAGTTTCCTGAAGTTCCTTCTGGTTAGATGTGTTTCTTGCAAGCAACATATGGTTGGGTCCTGATTTTTAACCCAGTCTGCTAATCGGTGCCTTTTCAGTGATGAATTTAAGCCATTTGTGTTGAGGGTTAATATTGAGAAATTATAATTTTGCCGTGACATATACCTGTGTTTTTGAGGTTATTGGTAATTGATTGTCGTTTCTGTGGATGGACTTTATTGAGATCTCCCTGATTGCCATCCTTGCTTATGGCTTGCTTCCTTTTTCTCTGGGAGTAGCGCATTTCTAAGGAGATTTTGTAGAGTTGGTTTTGTGTTGGCATATTCTTCTAATTTCTCTTTGCTGTGGAAGCATCTAGTTTCGTTCTCGTATACAAATGAAATCTTTGCTGGGTAGAGTATTCTTGGTTGACAGTTGTTCTCTTTCAGTACTTGAAAGATTTTGTTCTACTCTCTTCTTGCCTGGAGCGTCTGTTCTGAGAAGTCGGCAGTGATTCTGATGGTCCTGCCCCTAAATGTAAGCTTCTCTTTGGTTCATGCTAACCTTAGGATTCTTTCTTTGTATTCATTGGAGGGTAGCTTGATTACCACGTGTCTTGGGGAGGATCGTTTTGGGTCCACCCTGTGGGGAGTCCTCTGGCCTTCCTGAATTTGGATTGGGTTCATGTTCCAGGTATTTTGGACGTTCTCCTGCATAATTTCCTCAAGTACTGGTTGTATGCCTGTCTCTCTTTCCAGTCCTTCTGGGAGCCCCATGATTCTGATATTTGACTTCTTTATGTTGTCGTTCATCTCCTGGATCGTCTTGGTCGCCTTGTGTAGTTGTGACTCTAGTTGGTTAATAATCTGCCTGTTTTCATTCTGGGAATCTTCCAAGTCAGATATCCTGTCTTCTGCTGCTGTAATTCTGTTGGCTAAGCTCTCAACTTTGTGCTTCAAGTCCAGGATCTCGTTTTTGAGCAATTTTGTTTCTGTGATTATGTGGTTTTTAAAATCTTTGAGCTCGTCCCATCGCTTTTCATTGTCTCTGAAGAGTTTTATAATTATTTTTCTGAACTCCTTATCAGAGACGTCTTCAATTTCTTCATCTGTAATCTCTGCGATTGACCAGGCTTTATGGTGGCTTTTTGGGGTGGAGCAAGCTGTGTCTACGTCACTAACTCTCTTATTTCTTCCCATATTTGTGGCCCAAGGTGTTGCTGGATTCTCACCCTAGTCTAGTGTTTGTTTTTGAGAGACCCAGGCACCAGCTTGCTGAGGGGTCTCCAAGCGCTATCCTGTAGAGATCCGAGCGTGCAGGCGTGGAGTAGCAGGGTGCAGGAATTTTCAAGGCACTTTTGGTGCGTCTCCAGTACACTGGACCACAGGGCGCCACTTCCAAGGCCCAGCAGATTCAAAGCGCACTCTCAGCTCATCCCCTACACGTATGCGACCACAGGACGTGGGGGAATGAAGGCACTCTGTGTGCACCCCCTTTGCGCAGGAACACAGGGCACAGAGGATTCTAGGTGCTTTCTTGGTGTGTCCCCAGTGTCAGGGACTGCAGGGCGTGGAGGTTCCAGGTGCTCTCTGGGAACGCCTCCTGCACGCGGGTCCGCAGTGCCCTCCTGGTGTGTTTTCCAAGCACAGGACTGTAGGGCGTGGGTTGTTCCAGGTGCTCTCTAGAAGCCCCTCCTGCTCAGGTCCGCCCACCCCAGCAGCACGGGACCGCCCACCCGATTGCAGGGGACTGCCCACCCCAGCGCTTGCACAGGACCGCCCAGCCCAGAGGCACACCCGGGTCCGCACAGTCCAGAGGTGCGGGTTCCTGTGGGTCAGTACCGCCTAGCTGTGTACCAGTCTGCAAGGCACGGGGGAGTATTCAGTGTGCCTTCTGCCTTTCTCCTCAGCGCACAGGACCGCTGTGCGTCAACTCCAAGACAGTTTTGGCAGTTTTAAGGCACTTGCCTTGTGTCCCCAGAGGCTGGAGTCGTCGGGGGGTGGAGGGGTGGGGAGATGAGTACCGAGGATGTTCAGGGTCTGTGCCTGCCACAGGAGAGTTAACTCCCGGAGCCTCTGACCCACTGCTGCCCCTACCCAGCTCCCTCAAACCTCAAGTTCTTGCAGTCTGCCTCTGCCTCTGGTGAGGACTTTCGCCGTGGGTGCTGCTCCTGGCGGCTGCGGCGGGTCAGGGTCTGTGGCAGGTATGGCGGCTGCCGGAGGTTTCTGTGGCTGCTGTTGTCTCCTGCGGCTGCAGGGGCGGCTCCCGGCGCGGCTCCCGGCATGGCTCCTGGCGGCTGTGACTCAGCAGGTCTGGAGCGGAACACCGTCTTCCCTGCCTTGTTTCGTTTGTTTTCCTGGTTGCTCTTTCGAATTTTGTGGATTTTTTTGGCTCCACACTGTCCAGGTAACTTCACGCTCCTCTCCCTGCAGGTCTATGCTGCTCCACTTACACTTTTGTCGCGTTCTATCCCTCTCTGTCTGTGAGCTCCCTCACATCCATCTTCCTATGTCGGCCATCTTGCGAGTCCCTCCCCCTTTTTGTTTTATTAACTAAGGGATCGTGCCTGTTTTAGGTGTTCCAAATTCAGCTTCCCTTACCCGTCATCGGCTAACCACCTGGCTCGTGGCGCCTGTCTTAGGTTGGTAAAGCCTTATTGGATACTTACCCGTCATTGACTACCGATCCAGCATGTTAAGCCATACCTTAGGGGAATCATTCTTTTGGAGAGCGAGAACGGCTTGAGCCAGGATCTGTTGTTGCAGGAGGTTCTTACGTGATTGATTCTTGGTATACACATACATTCCACAATTGCAAACACACAAAAACACTAAACCACCAAACACACAGCTCAGAAAAATAAACACTCCAGACAAATGATGCGTGGCAGTAGGGCTAGAGAAAAGAAAATCCCACCATCTACTATTGGAATCATGCTCTATAGCGGTCTGCACTTGGAGTAACTTGCCACTAGTTATAGTGGTGGCTACTCGATACTCTTCCAACTGTTTTTCATTGTGCTTCAAATGATTTTTCAAGTGTTCAGAATTTTGAAGGATTTGTGCGATGGGCAAAGAAACAGTAATTGATGGCAGAGGCAACACACGAGGTGTCCAAGAAACTTGAACATCCTCCACCAGATCAGGCAACAGATAAAAAATATCACCAAACCAATAAAGAACCTCCAGGTGCTCAATGCACCCAACAAATGGAGAGGGTAATCCCATAAATGCCAATTCATCAGACCTAGCATTAGCTAAGCAAATATACTGAGGCTTAACTTCATACAACACAGAATAATTAGCTGCCGGAAATACAGTAAAATGACATACATTAATAGCATGTGTTAACAAACAAGGCTCTACAGATCGGACAAGATCATTACACACTGGACCTCCATCTGTAGGAACACAATCTTGGAATTGAAATGTAACATTATGTTCATCAATATGAGTTCCATCAATTTGAGGCCTTAGAAAAGTGGAATCAATCAACACAGGTAATACATGAAAGGAACATAGCACTTTGGTAACTTGAGGAAAATAATAAACTGCCATTCCATAACACCACGTCAGGGTACAGGCTTGGCGGTGGCAGAATTAGTCAGCAGGAATCCTGGAGTCCACGCCTCCATCATCTGAAGAAATATCAGTCTGGTCAGCATCCACCACATCCACAGGTTCATCTTGCTCTGATTTTCTTATTGTTCACGTTAAACGTTCTGGCACCCACACTGGTCCATCCGAGTCCTGTGGAAAAACACAAACTGTACCTCGCGTCCGTCGTAGGACAGGATGCGGGCCCTTCCATTGTTTTGTTAATACATCCTTCCACATCACCCAATCCTTACTAAAACCTGGGCCTGCTGCGTGACGCTCAGCAGCAGAACGACCATCCAAATCCAAATTCAAAAAATTAAAAATGTATGTTACTAGAGCCAATTGATGTTTAGGGCTTTTTGGGTATAGGGAGGCTCCAACTCCCCCTTTTTGTTTTATTAACAGGGCCTTAACTACCGCATGAGCTCTTTCCACCATGGCTTGATCTGTAGGATTATATGGGATGCCAGTAGAATGCTTAATTCCAAATTCAGAGCAAAACGTGCTAAATGCTTTAGCTGTGTAGGCAGGACCATTATCAGTTTTATAACACCGTGGAACGCCCCAGGCTGCAAAGGCCTGGAGACAATGAGAAATAACATCTTGAACTTTCTCTCCTGTATGAGCTGAGGCAAAAAGAACCCCAGAGCAAGTATCAATAGAAACATGAACAAAAGAAAGACGACCAAAACTAGGAACATGGGTAACATCCATCTGCCATACCTGATTGGGCATAAGACCACGGGGATTAACCCCAGAATGAGGCTGAGAAAGAAAGGGGACACAATGTTGGCAATGTTTAATAATATTGCGGGCTGCATCTCGAGAAATGGGAAAACGTTTCACCAGGGTCTTGGCACTAACATGGCACCGCTGGTGAAAACGCTCTGCCTCTTCCTCCACGGAGAATGTCAGAAGAAATCTAGAAGCAAAATCAGCTCTGGCATTGCCATCAGCCAGGGGCCCGGGCAAATTGGAATGTGCCCGAATGAAGCCCACATAGAGGGGATTAGTCCAGGACAACAATAGTTGACGGACTAAAAACAGGGCTTCATGCACTGTGGATCAAGGCAAAATATACTCCACCATCTCAAGACGTCTAACAGCATTCACCACATATAAGCTATCGGAAAGAAGATTTAGGGGCTCGGGCACCAGCCGAAGGGCTAGGGCAACAGCAGCCAACTCCGCTGCTTGAGGAGAAGAAGCAACCGCAACAGGGAAAACTTGGGTATCTAAAAGAACTGCTCCAGTACCACCTTTAGCCCCATCTGTAAAGACGAGTCGTGCTTTCTCAATAGGCCTCTTTCTTACCACTCTAGGAAAACATAAAGGAACTTCTTTACAAAATTGTACCCAAGGCTGGGCTGGATAATGTGTATCAAAATGTAAGGAAAAACAGGACACCAAAATGGCCCAAACATCTATTGTTTGAGATAAATTGGCAATAATTTCTTTGGAATAAGGAGTAACACACAAAGTAGGATACATACCAAAAGCTTCTCGAGCTTTCTCTACAGCTTTAAGAATTACTTGACCCATAAGCTCTGGAAAAATAGCAAGGACCTTAGTGGGTTGTATAGGGAGATAAATCCACACCAATGGTCCTCCTTGCCATAACAAAGCAGCTGGGATGCTCTCTGGAATCACTAAAACTGAAAGAGGTTGTGAAGTATTGCAACGCTCCACCTGAGATTCCTGAAGCCGCCGCTGAACCAAATCAAGGGCAGCACGCCCTTCAGGAGTTAACGTGTGAGGGGAAGTTAAAGCAGGATCCCCATGAAGAGTCTGAAACAGAGGCCCCAAGTCTTTGGGAGTCAAACACAGATAGGGACGTATCCAATTAATGTGTCCCAACACCTGCTGAAAATCATTAAGAGTCTTCAAACCATCCACTCTGATATTAACCTGTAATGGGGCAACCTGTCGGGCTGTCACTTGCAGCCCCAGATATTTCACACTAGTGCCCTCCTGAATCTTTTCAGGAGCAATATATAGTCCCCACTGCGCCAGTTCTTGTTTCAAACACACTAGAGCGGCTTGTACTTCACTGCTCTGCTTTCCTGCCACAAGGATATCATCCATATAATGGTATATGCAGAGCTGCGAGAACTTCCTTCGTACTGGGCACAGTGCTTGAGCTACATACAACTGGCACATAGTAGGACTATTCATCATACCTTGCGGAAGCACAACCCATTGATACCTCTGATCAGGACCCTGATGATTAATAGAGGGCAAAGTGAAAGCAAAGCGCTCAGAATCCTGGGGCTGTAAAGGTATAGAGAAAAAACAATCTTTAATATCAATCACAACAAGATACCAATCTCTAGGCACTGTGGTGGCAAGAGGCACTCCAGGCTGTACTGCACCCATAGGCTGCATAGTCGCATTTATAGCACGAAGATCATGTAAAAATTGCCACTTCCCTGACTTCTTTTTAATGACAAAAATAGGTGTATTCCAAGGGGATACTGAAGGCACTATATGTCCTAGTGACAATTGCTCTGATACTAATGATTGGGCAGCCAGTAACTTTTCAGAGGTCAGGGGCCACTGCGACACCCATACGGGATCATCTGATACCCATGTGATTTTTAGTGGCTGTCGTTGTCGTTGTGCAGTGGCCCCGGCTGAAAACCCAATCCTGTCCTTTCTGGATGCTGTTTAATTGGAATTGGCTCTATTCTCCCTTGTTCACTTTTGCCTAGACCTTTTCCTGAATAGCCCATATTCTCCATGATATTCCATGCCTGCTGGCTCCCGGCTTGATAAAACTCATTGCTAAGGCGAAGGCCCATAGCACTTAAGACCTCTCGACCCCATAGGGTCACGGGAATGGTGCAGACATAAGGCTGAAAAGAGCCCTTATGACCTTCACGGTCAGTCCAAGGAATGATGGAAGCACTCTGCTGTGGCTGGTCAGCTATTCTCAGCCCATGGAGGGTCTGACTAGATTGCCATAAGGGCCAATCTTTAGGCCAATCAGCCTGCCGGATAATGCTGACATCAGCTCCAGTGTCCAGCAACCCTTCAAAGGGAATCCCCCGCAGCATGAGTGTTGCCAAAGGTCGATCCTTCAGGGAGACAGACAGGTTGACTAAAGCATCACCTGAAGACCCAAAACCTCCATCACCTCAACTTGCACCTCAACTTCTCCAATGTGCATGGCAACTAGGAAGAACTAACAATTGGGCAATGCGCTCCCCTGGAGTAATAACTGTAATACCTCTAGGCGAAGAAAGCATAACTTTGACAATGCCTGTGAAGTCTGAATCTATTACTCCTGGGTGAACAACTAGACCTCGCATAGTTTTTGAGCTCCGTCCAAACACTATTCCTACTGTACCATCAGGGAGAGGCTCTTGGAAATCTGTCTCCAGGGCTTGTGGGCCCATCTCTGGAGTCAGTGCCAAGTGGGAGGTGGCACAGAGGTCCAGTCCCGCGCTGCCAGATGTGGCTCGGCGAAAGACTCCTCCTTCTGTGCCTGTGGGTCCTGGTGCACCCCGTAAGCTCTGTAGGGGCCCCGGGATGCTGGGCCCCACTGCCCGTTTTTTGGCCTGTAACTTCTGACCAGGGGGTGGCCAATCACATCGGACATCGACCTGCATTCACGTGCCCAATGATTTCCTTTTCCACAACGTTGGCAAAGCCTCGGTCACGAAGTCGGTCGAGCCGGCCCTCTCTGGCGACAATCCCTTCTAAAATGTCCCAATTTCCCACATTTAAAACAAATGTGAGTACGACTTTCAGCCTGTCTTTCCTGTCGCATGGCATTCATGATGACTTTAGCCTGCTCTTTAGCCTGAATTACTCCTGCAGTAACTTGGTCATGCACATCCCTACAGAGTTTTATCCAAGTATCTAGTGGCTTATGCTTCCATGGGCGTATAGCCTCACGGCACCATCTATTGGCATTCTCATAGGCAAGTTGCTTTACCACAGGCATGGCTTGTTCTACATCCGGGAATAATTTCCCTGCCACTTCCATGAGACGGCTCACAAAGTCTGCATAAGGCTCATTAGGTCCCTGAGTCACCTTTGCAATGGAATAACGCACATCACCCTTACTCTGTATTGCTTTCCAAGCTCCAGTGGCTATGTTAGCAACCTGTAAATATAATGGCTCAGGGTACTGAATCTGCTGTTGCTGGCCAGCATGAGCACCTTCCCCTGATAATGCCTCCTCATTCCATGTGGGGTTCCCAGCCTGAGCATTACGGAGGGCAGTATCTATTGCCAGCTCTCCAAAGCAAGCAGCTCTCCAAAGCAAGTATTGGCCTGGGGAGAGAGTGGCCTTGGCTACATTCCTCCAGTCCTCAGGAGTCAAAACATCAGCAGCCAACTGATCCAAAACAGCCATAGTGTAAGGCACATGAACCCCATAAGAATCCACAGCAATTTTCAAATCTTTTATTAGCTTGAAATTTAAGGGGTCATGCAAACGAACTGCAGGGTTCTGGGTCCTGTCCTCTCTAACAGGAAAAACTTGCTTGGCTCCAACAATATCATGCCATGACTGAACCTCCCTGGGCTGCGGCCTCACTGCCTCAGTGGGCGCTGCCCCCCTGGGAGGATCGGAGTGTGGCCAAGGCGGTGCACTGGGTGCTGCCAGAGGCTCCCCAGGGGGTGGCACAGGAGTCCGTCGGGCATTTCTAGGCAACTTTAAGGCTAGCTTCTCGGTGCCCTTGGCCACAGCATCCAGCTCATCACCCAAATATTCTTCCTCACTATCCTGACTACTTTCAGGTTCTGCTCTCTCACCAACACTACTTGGCTGAGAAGCTTCCTCCTGAAGCTCACGGAGAGCTGCTTCACCTTCTTTTAGCAATTCCTTGAATTTATTTGTCTTATCTACTAGACAAGACTTAATCAGAGACCAGAATCCCACAGTACCCGGAGGGAGAGGTTTAAGTTGATCAGCTTTAGATAAATCCCTTCCGAGATGTTCCCATTGTGGCACATTTAGCATACCCTCTTCTAAAAACCAAGGGGCATGCTGCTGCACTGTTTGTAAAAATGAAAGCACTGTTTTTGCCTTTACTGGCGTGCCGTTTTTCTTCAACAACCTCTGCAAAAGATTCTGCATTTTTACAGAAGACTGCAAGTTCCCCATTCCATCGCTTATTGCGACCTTGAAAGGACCTTGAAAGGATCGTCGCTTCACCGCGAGCTTCAAAAGAATTTTCGTTTTTGCCGCAAATTTCAAAAAAATCGTCGCTTTCACCGCGATCATTGGTGTGCACACCCCTGCCAATAGGCAGCTCCCTGAGATTTTCGCTCAGTTACTTATTTTATTATTATTATTTTTTCCCTTTAGTGGCTTCCTGAGCTATCTGCTCAGTTGCAAACTCCCTGAGCAAAGGCTCAGTTGAAAACTAATTGCAGCTGTAAGCAACTCCCTGAGCGATTTGCTCAGCTAATTAACTTCTTGGTACTCACCGGCTGACTTTTATCATCCGAGTCACGGCACCAGATAACGGGGTCCCTCGTCCAGCGAGTGAAGCTCCAACACAGGTGCTTGCTCTTATGAGGATTTATTGAAGGACAAACTAATTATATAACATAACAAAACAAGAAATCCAAGTATAATACAGAAGGGCAGTAACTACAGCATATTTACAGGCTTCCTCTTCTACTACTACTACTACTACTACTCTACCACTACTCCTCTTTGTTCTTCTCCTCTTTGTTCTCTCTCAAACTTAGGTTAAAACCCTATCAACAGCCAATTGCAACAGGGCTGCTTGGCCACGCATCAAACACACCAATCACAGCCTTGATCACGCACACACACACCAATCACAACTCTGATCACACGCACACCATGCAGACTGCATGAGACCTTGAACCAATCTTCTACAACTTCCTAAAACTTGTTTACTGCCTTTGTGCCGTGAGAAGACAATAACAAGTGCCATCTTGGGGCATAGTCCCACTCTCCACACAGTGTCAGTGCCCAGCCAGCGGCAACTGCTAGCAATGTGATCAGAGATCTCAGTGAATACTAGATGAAGAAAATAAAGTCAAACAAAGTCCTCGAGAATCACAAAATAAATAAACGCACATGGAGGAAATGTTAGACTGCAATCCTACCCTACCAACATCATATACACCATCAGAATTTATTCACAATTGATAACCTAAGAATATTGCCCTGTATATGCAAACATTTCTCAAGAATTCATGTATGAGAAATAAAAAGCAAGAAAAAATATTTTCACCAGTTTCAAAAACTAAAGCAAAGGCCAGCATTTTGGTATATAATATATAAGGCTGACAATTGCAACACCAGCATCCCATATTGAATCAGTTTTTCAACTTCCATCCCAGCTTCATGTTAATCTCCTGGCAAAAGCAGTGGAAAATTACACACCTGCAAAACCTGGAGGAAGCTTCAGGCTCCAGGACTCAGCTTGGTCCAGCATTGGTCATTTTTACCATCTGGGTAGTGAGCCAACAGGCAAAAGATCTCTGTTTCTTATGTTTAAACTCTCAGTTGAAAATAAACAAATAAAGCAAGCAATAATTAAAAATGAAGAAATATTCATTTTTAAGGCTTATTTAATTGAAAGCAGGGAGAAAGAGAACCATCTTCTGGTTCACTCAATTTATGTCAGCACTTTCTGAGCCAAACCTAAGCAAGGAAATGAGAGCTTCTGCGTGTCCCACAGAGGGGCAGAAGCCCAAGTATTTTGGACATGTAAGGCTTATTCTCCAGATTTCCTAATGAGGAGCAGAATTGTAAGTGAAGCTGCCAGATCTTGAACCCATATGCAGGTAGCAGCTTGACTTACTGTGATACCACACTAATGAAAAATACAGATTTTTTTATTAAATTTATTCATTAATTACATTGTGTTGTAATTACATAGAATCTGGGATTCTCCCCCCATGCTGGGTTCCTCCACCTTGTTGCATAACCATAGTTCAAGTTCAGTTGAAATTCCCTCTTTGCAAGTATATGCCAACATCTTATATTCCAGTCAAGTCCAACTACTTATTGGGTAGACCCTCTCTGGTCTGAGGGTAGAGACAGCAGAGTATCATCCCAGTCAAATAAAAGCACTAACATACCATCTGCAACAATTAACATCGTTATGGAATTAATTGACATGCAATCACAAAAATCAGTCATCAGACAGTACTGGAATTTAGTCACCTCTGGGATGGAAGACTGAAGAGACCAAAACCTAAACTGAAAAAGCCTTTCTTCTCAATAGGTCTGAAGTTTATACTGTTTACATTCTTCCTGAAAACTTGGCAGAAAATAAAATTGTCAAGAATTTGCTTTTCTTTCTCTGAGACCATTGCATAAACTCAGGTTCCATTCAAGAGAACAAAGATGTAACCTCCAAATTATGGCACAGCATTCCTGTTAAGTGAGTAAACTGGAAATCAAAACACCAGGACATGACAGAGAATGAGCTCTGGGAAGCAGCCTGCTTACACTTCACAGGGAAATCCACATTCAGCAGCTTGCCTGCCGGAGTCCAGCTCCAGCCGAGAGTTCGGAGCTCGGGAAGGGTGTGTGGAGTCGGCAATAAAGAAAGACACAGACGCTGACACTTGGTGCATTCTTGCTTGGTCTCACCCATTCTTACATGATCTTGCGCACATTCTTGCATGATCTTGCACACAGCCCAAGAAAAGGCTGTCCTTTTCATTTACTCAGACACCTCACAAGCCTCTGCACAAGTAACTAATTATTTTGTTTTTCTTCATGACTCAGGGGGCATGTACAGTCATTTGGTCACTCTGTCTGCACTTCAAGGCTAAGCAGGCGTCTCAAAAGATAATTCTGAGCAAGCCATTATTCACTCTTTAGCAGTAGTTATGGAGCAACAGCCAGGACTCCAAGATCAAGGCACATGCGATCATCTGCCAACTAGTAGCACATTCTCATCACATTTTTCACTTACACAAACCACCCATCATCTAACAGGAAAACAGGCCACAAGGGGAAAAAAAACCTCCAAAACAGAAATCCCAAATACAGAATCCCCCCACAAGTACAGACTCCACAATTCCATAAACAATGAGACAACAATCAAAAGCATCCTTCTCTAATGAAAGCATTTCCAATTCCTTCAGTCAAAAATCACAGAAGCAGCTAAAACAGTTATACTCTCCATGCTCCAAAAAATTGCAAAGACAGGCTAGCCTTAGAGATGACAACAGCCACATTCATTGCCATAGCAGCCTCAGCTCTCACTCCCATTACTTCCATTCCTGTAGGTCCACTGGGTGCTACCTGACTGGCCAGGCCCTGGAAAGGAGGCAGTTCTGCCTCATCTGTGACCTCCTGTCTTCCTGGTGCCTCCTGGCCTTGAACCAGCCACCATCTTAGGGCAGGGCATTCGTGCAGTGCTCCCAACACTTACCCACATTTGCAGGACTTCGGGATCACTCTTATTGAGTATACAGTGCGGGGGGGGGTGTTCACTGCACTGATTGAGGGAATCCTTAGCAGGCAGAAGTGTGACAGTGTGAACATGGGAACTCCTCACAGCCTGCAGTGTTTTTTTTTTTTAAGATTTATTTTATTTTTATTACAAAGTCAGATATACTGAGAGGAGGAGAGACAGAGAGGAAGTGGAGCTGCTGGGATTAGAACCAGCAGCCATATGGGATTGAGGCGAGGACCTTAGCCACTAGGCCACACCACCAAGCCCATCCTGCAGTGTTTTCTCCAGAATCTTAGCTCTCTGCTGCAAACACACATTAAAAATCAAGTGAAGGTTGTGACCTCTGTGATATTCTTTTTTTTTTCAAGGAAATATTTTTCTTTATTCTTGAGATAATATGCAATAACATCACACACACACACACACACACACATATATATATACACACACATACACACACCCCAATAGGCATATTATAAAGTGATCTGAAGTACTCTGTTTCCTGTAGATTGATTCCTGCTGTGGTGGGAACTGACCTGATTTGTACTGACATACAATGCTTTCCTAAGAAAACACAGCCTGTGGAGAAATGCCTTTATGTTTTTTTTTTTTTCTGTTTGGGGAAGAATTTTATATTACACATAGTCAATTATATTGTATTTACCTTTAAACAATAGTTTTATATGGAAAATGCTTCAATCAGTGCACCTTTGCCAACTTCAAAGATAAATTATCTCACCATGCCCAGTCATAGTAAAATTACAAGTACAATATTATATTTAAACAAAAGAAACAGAATAGTTGATGAATCACAATAAAAGACTAGAACAGTGCTCTCATTAAATTTACAGAGCTAGCTCTGGGACTTGTCAGATGTGATATTTGATGACAATATCTACAATTAATCTTGCATAAAATTGTGCCTAATTCTGTAACTCGGAAATCTTCTTATCGTCTCATAGCTCATTCTACGGTGAAAAGAAAGCGCTTGTCAACTTTATCAACGGAGTAGGAAAGCTTTAAGTGAAAAATCAAAGATTTTATACTCTGTGATATTCTTTATCACCAGATGTGTTATGCTTGCTTAATATCAATTTATTACCAACAAGTAATCACAAAGCAATTAAATTATTTCATTATCTGCAGTTAGTAGAGCCCTCAGAGTGAAGGCTCAATCTCTATACACAGATGCATGTTAATGTTAGTGGCAGAAAGTGCTGGATCTTTCTGGTCTTCAGTCTCGTTTAAGAAACTATCTGTGGGCCCAGCTAAAAGCCTCCCTTGCAGGGGCCAGGATCACATGTAACTGCCATTTATAATCTGAGCGACCCTGCTTCCCATTCAACTCACGGCGTGTGGTCTGGAAAACATTTGAGGACAGCCCAAAGCCTTGGCACCCTGTACCTATGTGGGAGACTCAGAAGAGGCTCTAGGTTCCTGGCTTTGGATTGACACAGCTCAGGCCTTTATAGGCACTTAGGGAGTGAAACAATGAACAGAAGATCTTCCTTATTATCTCTCCTCCTCTCTGTATATCTACTTTCGAAGAAAAAAAATATACTTTTAAAAAGACCATTTTCCAAATTATTAAACACAAACGATACTTTTCATTAAACCATTCACACACAAATTTTTCCCTTTTTATCAGCAGAATTAGACCACCACAAATATTCCCTGAAATAACTTGTGAATCCAGGCACAAATACACTCACAAATAAAGAAGTGCTTGAGGCCACCAAAATTTTACCTTAACAATGATCCTTTGTTGGTACAAAGGATCCTCTGACTAAACCAACTTGTGTTTGCAAAATAAAACTGCTATGTATCCCAAACACACTATCCTGGGATTTACCTTAGCCATTCCAAAAGTTTTACTCCCTTGAATCCAAGGCTGAGAGAACCCAAAGTACATCAATCATTTCTTTTTTTTAACATTTATTTTATTTTTATTGCAAAGTCAGATGTATAGAGAGGAGGACAGATAGAGAGCAAGATCTTCCATCAGATGATTCACTCCCAAAGTGACCACAATGACTGGTGCTGCACTGATCCAAAGCCAAGATTCACGAGACAGGAGCTCTTCTCGGGTCTCCCACATGGGTGAAGGATCCCAAGGCTTTGGGCTGTCCTTGACTTCTTTCCCAGGCCACAAGCAGGGAGCAGGATGGGAAGCAGAGCTGAATCAGCATCCATATTGGATCCCAGTGTGCTCAAGGCAAGGACTTTAGCAGCTAGGCCACCATTCCTGGCACCATCAATCTTTTCTTTAGATGATATAAATATTTCACCAATGAATGGAGCTCTGGATGGATAAAGAAAGTATTAAAGCTCCAAAGTATTAGCGACATAAAATAGATGGAACACAAGAGATGACCTCCAGTTTTAGGCCAGCAGCTGCCACTCCAAGGCTTTAGGCTATCCTTGACTGCTTTCCCAGACCACAAGCAGGGATCTGATATCTTTCAGGGGGAATGAGTGAGCCAGAGGATAAGTCAGTCATATTTGTTTGTTACAATGTGTTGTAAAACTCAGAGAAACAGAAACAGAGTATTAAGGACCAATTAAATCTTTCAATGGGGGTTCAAAAGTAGAAGATACTCCAACAAAATACATGGACTTAGGTAAAAGGAGATGTACTAAGACTTTTGAAGCTTTATTAATTAATGCATATTTTCATGGGCAGACATTTTCTTTCACTCTCTCACCTCCAACATGTCTGTAACAGGCACAACACCAAAATTAGGTCAGGTTTTGCACACTTGTACCCAAACCACTGTCTGTTGCCTCCCAACTGTGGCATTAGCTGAACACTGCATTTGCACAGAACTGAAACCTAGGCACTCTGATAGACACAGGAGTCACAATGTCATCTTTTTTTAAAATTTTTTTTCTCTACTCATTTATTCATTAATTACATTGTATTACATGACACAATTTCATAGGTTCCGAGGTTCTCCCCCAATTACCCCAAACCCTTCCCCCCACAATGTCATCTTAACCACTGTCACATACACCTGCACAGGGCAGTGACTCCTTTCTGTGCTGTGTTAGGTGGGCATTCACTGCTTTTCTGCCACGCCTGAGTTTCACAGCAAACAGTTCTTTTAAAATGCTAATGCTGATTTTGTGAGAGGATAAAAAATGACATCTTATTGAATTGTATCTTGGAGGAAATTGTGGCTAGTGTGATTTTCCAGGGCACAGAGCAGTGCTTGGCATTGAGTAAGAATTCTGGACATTCAGGGGTTTATTCCCTGCCTTAATGCTCTCTGTTGAACCTGACTTATTCCCTCTACAATTCATGGGGACATTTAATTCCAATTATGAGAACTTAAGGCAATATGTGACAACAAACCAGAAGCCATCAGGATAAATCAGTAGTGCTGTCTTAACAGCTCCTTCATCAGGTTCTTCTAGAGAAGCCCCTTTGCGTGAGTCCCCGTGCACTCCCTTGGCTTGTCTACAAGGGCGCTGTGCCACCCCAGGCCTCTGCCAAGCACATCGCCAGCACCACATGCTGCCCCTCAACCTGGCAACCTTGGATCTAAGCTGTGATGAAACAAGGCTTTGTTTTCAAACTGCTGGAGTCTGTGCTGTTCTGGTATCAGCAACAAGAAAACTGCCCCAGACCCTTAGGAGGAGTGTCACTGTGGATTGCACTTGGGCCTTAAGACACTGTGTCTCAACGCAAGAAAATCAGGCCAACTTAAGACAAAACCTTGAGGTCAAACCATCTCCAGGCACTCTCCCCTCACCACTGCAAAATGTCCTAAAATGAGAGTTTTTTAAAAAAAAAACATTGTATTCATATTTTATATATCATTTTATGACACAGTTTTATAGGCTGTGGGATTGCCCCAGGCACTCCCCCCATTTTGAATTTCTCCATATTTTTACGCTAGTACAGTTCATAACCAATTATGATTCCTTCATTGTGGGCATGGGCCATGTGGATAGTCCAGCTTCTTATTGTCCAGATAAATTCAACAGTTTCATTGGGAGACCATCATTGGTCTGAAAGTAGAGCTGACAGAATATCATCCCCTCCAATGAGATGTCACTACACAACTTCAACAACAGCAAGAAACATCAAAATAAGCATCATGTAATTAATTAACATGGCATTGAGTGACCAATATGTTAGAAAACCACATCGTGTGACTACTTCCTTGAGATCTAAATTTTAGTATATACACAACCAGCTGTTATAAACTTTTTTTTTCTCCCAAGCTAACATGTTTTTGTGTTTGACCTAAATCAGCATGGCACAGGGACAGTGAATGAATCAACATTAATACCCATCATTTGTAACAGCTGAGAGCAAACAACATCAAAGTCTCTATGCAGTTACATCTTGTTTAGCATTAGCAGTGTTAAATTGATAAACTTGGGGGGAGAATCTTAAGCCACAATTTAAACTTTGCAGTATGTCATAATTAAGCCATGGTCTTACAGAAGTTTGCATTTGAACAATTAAGGGATAGAAAAGTTTTAGGCAGGTGAACAGGGAAATCCCCAGCAACCCAGTGAATGAGGAAGAATTTAACTCTACATCCTACCTAGTAAAGTCCAGGAGAAGCCAATATGGAAGCTGACCAGTAACTACACAGGTTGAGTGATTATAGGTTAGTTAGCCTTTGCCCTGGCTGATCCAGACTTACTATATCAGTGTCTCTGTCTGAAAGGCCAAATGGAAACCTCATCAATAAGGTACAAGCTGAGGGATTATCAACTAGCTGGACTTTGTCTCTGTCTATCTGAAGTAATTTTGGGGCTCACAAGCAACCCTGATGGTCGGTGTAAGAGATGGCTGGGAGCCAAGGCTGGAACTAGATAAGGACCAGAGAAAGCTTCTCTCCTGACTCCAGGGTGAAATTTACATTCCTTTCATTTCTGAGTGCCACCTGGGGCTCCTGGCCGTAGTTCTGATGTCACCAGACCCCATGAGAGGGTTTTTGTTCAGGGTCAGTGCTGCAGAGTACCTCAAGGTGCCCCTAATGTCCCCTCCTACCCTGGGGATTGAGGAGATGCTGGCACACACTCACTGCTTCCAGCCCAAAGAGTGGTGTCTAGCACAGGTTCCTGCAGGGAGGAAGCTTACAGGGCAGTACCGGCTCAGCCACCTGGGCCTTCTGGGAACAGAAGCAGCAATGTGGTTATGGCTGTTTCAGAGATTAACCCCTTGCACACTTCCACAGGCTTTCCTGGGCACACATGATTGGACCACTTATAAAGACCTGGACTACGCATGACGTCAGAGGCTGCGCACCCAATCAGAAGTGGAAAGAGTGTCAGGCCATCCGTAGGAATTTTGAAGGTAGAGGGAGTGAGGGGCAGGGATTACCCTCAGCCTGGGACTGCCCTCCTCTCTTGCAGCTTGAGCCTTCCAACAGCAGGGGCCGCTGTCGCCTCTCACATCAGTCCACCTCCTGGCCTCTCCTTCCCTCTCTGCTTCATGTACAAGTCTGGAAACCCAGAAATCTATGATAAGTCTGCAGATACACCGCACTGAATGTTCAACAGATCCTGAGGTTTTTTTTTCCATTAGTTCATTTGACTTTAAAATGCTGAACTGGGGCCCGGCGGCGTGGCCTAGAGGCAAAAGTTCTCGCCTTGAAAGCCCCGGGATCCCATATGGGCGCCGGTTCTAATCCCGGAAGCTCCACTTCCCATCCAGCTCCCTGCTTGTGGCCTGGGAAAGCAGTTGAGGATGGCCCAATGCATTGGGACACTGCACCCGCGTGGGAGACCCGGAAGAGGTTCCAGGTTCCCGGCTTCGGATTGGCATGCATCGGCCTGTTGCGGCTCACTTGGGGAGTGAATCATCGGATGGAAGATCTTCCTCTCTGTCTCTCCTCTGTATATATCTGGCTGTAATAAAATGAATAAATCTTTTAAAAAAATGCTGAACTGAAGACTATTTGGAAAATATGCTATAAAATAATCTTTTCTCTTAATGATGTTCATTTCCTGATCTATGTTTTTTGTCTTCATACTATACTGTATCTGCTTCTTATAAATACATAGTATTTGATTGTATATATTAATTTCATGCCCAGAATTCTTGCTGGATTTTCTCATCAGTGTTTTTGGTTTTCCACAACAGGTCCATCAGTGTACATTGATAGTTTTGCTGCATAAAATTGAACCATTCTGCTATAGTTTCCTTCCTGTGTTTAATCTCATGATTACACATTCACAACAATGTGTAAGAGACAAAGTGTCAAGAGGGCTTGTCTTGATTAAATCTAGGGGAAAAACCTGTGGTGTTTTATGTTATAGATATTGTATTTATATTTCCTATGTTATGCAATATATGTATTTCTGTAACTTGATTTCCATAGTTTGTGGCTTTTGGTTTCTGTTTCAAAAGATTCTTTTTTTTTTTTTTTTTGGAGGATTTTGAAAAATTTAATTGGAAACTCAGATATACAGAGAGGGGGAAAGACAGAGAGGAAGATGTTCCATCCATTGATCCACTCCCCAAGCGGCCACATTGCCTGGAACTGCACCAGTCTGGAGCCAAAAGTCTAGAGTCTTTTCCAGGTCTACATACTGGAGCAAAGTGCCAAGGTTTTGGACCTTCCTCAACAGCTATTCCTGGCCACAAGCAGACAGCCAGATGGGAAGTATGGCTGTCGGGATCAGAACTGGTGCCCATAAGGGATGTCGCCATGTGCAAGGCGGTGCTTATGCCACTAGGCTACTGCTCCAGAAACTGTTTTAAAGCATCTATTCCTAACTGTTTCAGAAAATCCTCTCATATACTTCTAAAAAAATTAAAATTTTATGAAAGATGACATATATATTCATGAAATTGTTTATTTACATGGCATTTTTAATGACGTTTCCTAATGGCTATTTTGATATTTTTTTTTATTTGAAAGGCAGATTTACAGAGAGGAGAGACAAAGAGATAAATCTTCCATCTGCTGGTTCCCTTCACAATTGAAGCTCATCTCTGGAACTGAGTTGATCTTAAGCCAAGAGCCTCATCCAGGCATTCCATGTGTGTACAGGGTCCCAAGGCTTTGTGCCCTCATCAACTGCTTCCCAGCCTACAAGCAGGGAGCTAGATGGGAAGTGGAGCAGCTGGAACATGAACCAGCACTGGTATGGGATCCCAACATATGCAAATTGAGGGTTTAGCCACTGAACCACCATTGCAGATACCTAATTGTTCTTAATTTTGTTAATGGATTGCCACAATGGATGGTTTTCGGTATATACAAACAATGACTTGAGGCTACAAATGGATCCTCAGCTACTGTGCCAGTTATGGGACATGTTCTGTATTCCGGCCTGCGTTTTAGAAGTTTAAACAAGCCTCATGTGCCTCCTCATGTCTTGAGCACTATATGCCTGTAGCTAGGCCTGATTTTGCATATCTTCAATTGATCTTGTTCCTGGGGCTATAGGTTTTCTGCAGTTTCAACACCTCATATGAATATGGCCCATATTTGTCCTTGCACTTTGTCATTTTAGAAATCTGTCATTTGGGTCTAGCACAGTAGCTTAGTGGCTAAAAGTCCTTGCCTTACATGAGCCGGAATCCAATTTGGGCCGTGATTCCTGCCCTGGTGGCCCCACTTCCCATTCAGCACCCTGTTTGTGTCCTGGGAACACAGTGGAGGATGGCCCAAAGCTTTGAAACTCTTACCCATGTGGAAAACCTGAATAAGTTCCTGAATACTGGGTTAAGATCAATTCAGCTCTGGCCATTTGTTGCTACCAAATAGGACCCCTGAGAGAACACACTGTGATTCTACGTGGGCCTGGTGCCATGGCTGAGCAAGAGGCTGCCTGAGTGGAGAAGTTGGTGGCCAAGCCCGCCTAACCCTAGAACTGTGGACGAGGTGGGAATGCAACAGGTTTACTGGGTTGTTGGGTAGGGAATGGGAACAGCCTAAACAGCCTGGCCTTGGAGCACCAGGCAGGTTGGAGAGATGTGCCTGCTGTGGAATGGGTTGCTGTGGCCAAGTGGACCAGGACCTAGAGCAACCTGCGTGGTGACAAGGTGAGTCGAGTAGTGGCACAGGAAATGCTGGCAAAGCTGTTTTGGCACTGGAGCAGGAAATGGTGGCTGTGAGCACATGGCACCTCTAACATAATGCCCACTGTTGTCGCACCTGCCAATCCAGGACCAGCCTCAGTTAATCAGCACCAACGCACCTCCAGCCCAGGAACTGGTGACATCATCCACTGCTCAAGAGCCAGTCAGGTTCAGCCAGTGATTTTGCTTGCTCAGCAGGCAGTGAGCTTGCCATTTGCTCCAGAGCTGGGCTCTTTTTGACAATGATCCTAGCCCCAGCCTGCATGATTCGAGTCCCCCTCCACACAACATGCCCACCCCGCCGCTTCACCTCACACTGTAGTGTCATCTCCCACACCAATGGCCTGCCTGGAAGCTCCTCCAGGGTCAGAAGGGCTCATCCCCACATCACTCACTTCTAACCTGCCTGGCCCCCATAGCCTTTCTGCTGCTCCAGTACAAAGTGGGCTAGTGTGGTAGTGAACTCAATGTGAAACATTGCAACAACCTATTTTCTGTCTCACGAAAAGATGTTCATGTGGAAAACTCTAGATTACAAAGCAGGGTTTAAGAAGCTGTAGAGAAGTGGCCTGCCCTAGTAGTAGGAGGGGCTGCAAGGGAGAAAAGACCCAGGGAAAAGATGGAAAGTGTGTTCATTATGCACCATCTCAGGGAGGGGCTCACATGAGTCTCCACGAGGACAGAAAGAAAGAAACTTATTTGCAATATGCACTAATGTCTACCATCTTGCCCAGAAATGAAAGGATTTTCTTTTCCCAAAGTTGTGGTGCAGGCAGCTAGTTCAGAGTCACAAGCTTGGAAGCCACACCACACCCCACCCCACCACATAGGTGTTCCCTCCTACCCATCTGTCATCACCTGGAACCTGAGAGGGGGTGGCATTACATTATTGTATAACCACACCCCTTGAAATCCTACATAATGGCCCCTTCGAGAGAGGGCCTGGCTCTCTTGGTCACATGTTTTCATCCCTCTGGCACATCAACTCTTTGTCTCCCCAATAGCTGCTTGCTCTCTGGCATCCTGCAGACAGACTCTGAGGCCAGGTAGCCCCTGATCATGGCCCCTGTATGTCTGTAATCCTCACCCTCTCTTCACTGCTTGGATGGAACAGTAAAGATGTTAATTCTAATCGCTTCTTGGCCTTTTGGCTAAGGTCAAGTGTAAAGATGTTAATTCTAGAATGCCTCGTATCTCTAATTTGTGTACTTTCAAGAGTTCTGGGAGAGATGAGGCCTAGCGGTAGTGGAACGTTGGCAGAGAAACTAGGGAAAGGTGGATGTCTGCAGCTTCAGTCTCTCTTCAAGAAGTGCAGCCCAGGGCCACTTCTGTCCATGGTCCTGTGGCCCCACCTTAATGCTAAACAGTTAAGTTTACATAGGAGGCAGGTAAACAGACCAACCAGCCTGGGTCAGCTCTCCCTTTCCTCAGAGAGTGTTCGTGGCAAGAGGGTTAATCGGGTTTTTATGGAAAGAGTGAGTTATGTAGTCAGAGGTGTGGAGAGCGGGACTTTGCCCCAAGATGGCACTTGTTATTGTCTTCTCATGGCACAAAGGCAGTAAACAAGTTTTAGGAAGTTGCAGAAGATTGGTTCAAGGTCTCATGCAGTCTGCATGGTGTGCGCATGATCAGAGTTGTGATTGGTGTGTGTGTGCGTGATCAAGGCTGTGATTGGTGTGTTTGATGCATGGCCAAGCAGCCCTGTTGCAATTGGCTGTTGATAAGGTTTTAACCTAAGTTTGAGAGAGAACAAAGGAAGAAGAAGAGAACAAAGAGGAGTAGTGGTAGAGTAGTAGTAGTAGTAGAAGAGGAAGCCTGTAAATATGCTGTAGTTACTGCCCTTCTGTATTATACTTGGATTTCTTGTTATGTTATATAATTAGTTTGTCCTTCAATAAATCCTCATAAGAGCAAGCACCTGTGTCGGAGCTTCACTCACTGGACGAGGGACCCCATTAATAGGGAATAGGTGAGTTGGACAGCCACAACAGGCTGCCATGTTTGCAATGGATGGGCTATAGCACTGCAGGAGGCAGTCAGGTCTAGGCTGTCTCTGCCAGGGGCCTTGCCAACCCTGCCCTCCATCTTGCTCCTCAGGGCTAGGCTCACTCTCCCTGGGCCCACAGCACATTCAGCATTCCTGCCTTGGCTGCTGCTGTTGCAAGCACAGGTTTTATGGCCTGGCAAAACCTACACTTCTAGCCCAACTGTCACACACACACACTTAGGCTACTGCAGATGCTCCACCTGCTCCACCTCCCCCTCCAGGGACAAACTAGCTTGTTCAGAGTAGTGTGCCCCACAATACTCCCACTCTGCCAACCAGCATTGGCTGTGCCAGGTGAGATGGGACAAGGTGGCACATCCTTGTGTCTGCTAGAGAAACCCTCTAGAATTTGAAATGTTTGGTCACAATCCCTCAAACTCACACATGCCTGTCCCACCTGACCTCCTCAACTTGAGTGCCAGGCTAACTCAGCCTTCAACCCACTCCCTCTGACAGACGCTGACCCACCAGCTGCTTTTGAACCAGGAAAGCTTTGGTACTGCCCTCTCTGCACCCTGTGCTTCTTGCTGCCAGTGTGACCATTATGCCCACTGCTCAAGTGCCAGATAAAATTGGCTCAGCCAACATAGAAGCACTGCATACTACAGATACCATGCTCTGCCTGAAATTCCAAGGGGAGCCCGGCTTGTCCTACAACCACAGTGCCTCTAGGACTCTTGCCAGTGCGCCTAGCAAGTCCCCTTGAGGCACCTCTAGTGTCATGCCAGCTCCCCAAAGTCAGCATCCTGGCTGAACACAGCCACCTGCTCCAAGGCCACACTGGCTCTTTCAGCATCCCTGCACACACAGTAAAACGCCCCTGCTGGTCTGCTTGTTGCTGTAGAACCAAGCCAGCTTGGCGGCCAACCCCAGGCCCCAGACTACCTGCCATCCACTCCGGGGCCAGGCATGCTCTGCCAGCCATGTCCCTCCAGCACTCAATGCTGTCACATGTGCCTTTATGGCCTCAAGCCTTGCACACCTCAGCATCTAGCCACTCAGCCCTTCCTCCCTGCTGGATGCCCTAGGGTCAGGCGCTTGGGCTCTGGACCACCTGCTGCTTCCCCTGTGCACTGGGACATCTAACATGTCCACTCTACCCATTGCTACAAGAACAGGCTGACTGCACTGGTGACCCCAGGGCACTAGCATTCCCAATCCACTGTCAGAGCTGCTGTTCCAGAATCAGGCTGAATTCGGTGGTGCCTTCTCTGCTTTCAACTTCAGGACTAGGCAAACTCACTAACAGCAATAAATTCCCCAACCCACCCGACCCTAAGATCCCAGTCTACATGCAAACTGCTCCAGGGTCAGGTAGGCTTAGCTGGTGCCCAGTCCACTGTTCTAGGGCTAGACCAGTTTCAAGGGTGCTCCGCCAGCCCCCAACCCACACTATTTGTGCTCCAGACCAGGGGGCACAGCTGGGGTGGTACTGCTGGTCTTACTACCACCTTGCCTGATATTCCAGGACCATGCAGGCATGGCCAGCGACATAGTGTTTGCATCAGGCCAGTTGCCTGCCTACAGCTCCAGAACCAGTACTTCCTGCCCTGTACTTACCATATATCTCCCATGCCTACCTCAAAGCTGTTCCAGGGCCAATTCAGGGGTAGCATTTTTCCAGGGGTGTACCCTTCTTCCAACCACCCTTACCCTAGGATGAGGGATTAGTCTTTCAGCATCCCTGCTGTTTCCCTTCCTCTCTTTCCCGACTGCTCTCCCCTAGCCCCTGCACATCAGTGCTATGATCTTAAAAGTTGGGTTCAGCTTCTCTGTGGGTACTTTCCTCTGATTTTACTCTGTGACCCTCGCATGTGTTGCCTTTGTGCATGACTGGATATGGAGACTTGACACCCTTACTCTGTTGGTGCTTACAAGATAGACCTCTGGTGCCATTTCCTTCATGACTTCATCCCACAGCCTTTTGTGACCCAGCACAGGGTTTGACCTAAGGCCACCTGTGCTGGAGTCCAGCTCCAGCCGAGAGTTCGGAGCTCGGGAAGGGTGCGTGGAGTCGGCGATAAAGAAAGACACAGACACTGACACTTGGTGCGTTCTCACAACAGCCCAAGAAAAAGCTGTCCTTTTTATTTACTCAAAACCTCACAAGCTTCTGCACAAGCAACTAATTGTTCTATTTTTTTTTTACTTCAAGACTAAGGGGGCATGTACAGACATTCAGTCATTCTGTCTGCATTTCAGGGCTAAGCAGGTGTCCCCAGAGATAATTCTTTAAAACACTGTATTCATATTCTTCAAAGCAAGCCATTATTCATTCTTCAACAGTAGCCATGGAGCGGCAGCCAGGACTCCAAGGCCAAGGCACATGCGATTACCTGCTAATCAGTAATACATTCCTACCACATTTCTATTTCTACAACTTGCCCATTATTCAATGGGAAAATAGTTTACAAGGGAAAAAATATAATCTAAAAACAAAAATTACAAATATTAAATCCCCCTACAACTATAAGCTCTACAACCCCATAAACAATAAAACAATAATCAAAAGCACTTTTCTTTAATAAAAGCATCCTTAATTCCTCTAGCTAAAATTTATAAAAGTGGCTAAAGCAGCTACATTTTCTATGCTCCAAAAAATTGCAAAAACAGGCTAGCCTATAAGATAACAATAACCATATTTATTGCCACAGCAATTTCAGCTCTTACTCCCATCACTCGCATTAATATTTAGGATATTTTCAAGCCCCCTCCCAGAAGGAGTGCTGCATGTCTGGACCAAATTCTGAGGCAATGGTTAAGTACCCAATAAGGTATCCAAAAATGGCATGGGCTTAATTGTACTCCCGTGTGTAAATTGTCAAAGGCCCCTCACCAAGACATTATCAGTGACATTAACTCTCAAGCTCACGTTGGTGGCAAAAGCCATCCCACAGGGGCAAACGATGCCTCAATAGATTACAGAATTCTTAGTGGGGTGCTTGAGTTTCCATGCAAAAAGGTGGAGAGACTGCTTCAATGTGGTCAGAGAGAAATCCGCCGGGCCCTGCCAAGCAGGGGAGCTGTTCTCTTCACACCTTTGTGCCTTCCACACCTACTGCACGGACCCCGGCACACCTGCATGCCCCCTCTGCCTGTTTCAGACCATGCAGTTCGGTTGAAGCCTAGTTCAACCCAATCAACCCTACTATCCAGCCCACACACATACTGGCAGGTGCCTTTCTGTCTAGCCACCCCTGCCCCTGTCCTAGTTTTCCTGCTCTCCGGTGGGTATGGTAACCCAAGAGGGAGGTGCCCACTATCTCCTTACTGGGCCACTCCTGGATTATGTACTCTCAAGGTGGTTCTGGAGTTTAACTTGACAGATTAATCCCCCAGTGCCTTTTTAATTTTTTTTAACTTTTGTTTACTGCTGGAAATTTTAGCCTCCAGAACCCAAGGTTGCCCCCTCCTCAATCCCATCCACCACAGGGTATTGGTGGTGGGTAAGGCCTGGGCCAGCCCAGTTCTCCAGACTTCCCTTCTCAGTGTACTCACCAAGAAGGGAGCAGCATCTGGAGCTCGGGCAGGCCCGGGGACAGCTAACCACATGTACGGGGTGGCTGGAATCAGAGCTCTGAGCATGGAGATGGACCCGGCCTCGAACCTGCCAATATTCACTTTAGTATTTATTTGAAGGGCAGAATGAGAGAGAGAATCTCCTCCCCAGATGATTGTACAATGATCAGGGCTAGGAGCCAGGCTGAAGCCAGAGATCCACAACTCCACCTGGGTTTCCCAAGTGAGTGCAGGGGTTCAAGCACCTGGTCTACCTTGTACTACTCTCTGAGGTGCATCGGCAGGGAGTTGAACCTCAAGCAGAGCGACTGGGACTCAAACTGCCACTCATATTGCTTAATCACTCTGTGCCACAAGGCCAACCCAGTAGGGCCCACTTTGGAGAGCAAAGTTTATGGTTACAAGCTCCCCTAGTTTTATACATAAGCCAGTGTGTCTACTGTGAACATATCCAGCTTACTGGGTTGTTTATGGAATGACAAGGGGTATTGTAGATAGACTCAGTGCACACGTGGTTCTATTTGCCTGTAGTTGAATCTGCAAGCAAGGAACCTGGCCAGAGGAAGGCAGACTTTACTTCACAGTGTCTAGCAGGGAAGATTTTAAGTGTCCTCAGCATACAAAAATCATGCATGTATACAGGGCTGCTGCTGTTTAGCAGCTCCTTTATAGCCACATTGCATGTATCAAAACACTCTTTCAGGCACCTTCAATTTACTCAATTCTATACGGGTCAATTAAAAGCAAAGACAATAAAGCTAAGAGTTGAGGTGTTACAAATGAGATTTAGACTCAGTTTGCCAAAGGGCCCTGTGCTGACAGGTGTTCACCTGATGATGCCCATTGAAAGGCTTTGGTTCCCTACTTCTGAAGGGTCTTCTCAGCCAGCCCACACTGGCTGGGCACCAACCACCTTTTCCTTTGGTTTTCTTTCTTTTAAATATTCACTTGCATTAAAAAGTCAGATCCACAGAAAGGAGAAACAGAAAGATCCTCCATCTGCTGATTCACTCTCCAAGTGGCCACAATGGCTGGAAATGAGCTGATCTGATACAGGAGCCAGGAGCTTCCTTCAGGTCTCCCATTTGGGTGCAGGGTCCCAATTCTTTGGGCTGTCCTGTGCCACCTTCCCAGTCCACAAGTAGGGAGATAGATAAGTGGAACAACCAGGATATTAGCCAGGGCCAATACAAGACTCTATGCTTTCAAGGTGAGGACTTCAGCCACTAGGCTACGAGGATGGGCCCTGGGCAACACCTTTACTGTGCATGAGCACAACTGAGTTTGAATAGCTTTGTGATAATTATGAGAGCTCATGTTTTCTTTTTAACTCTGCATCATAGTTTACACTTCTCTCTCTCTCAAATATATATTTATTTTTAGTGGAAAGGCAGATATACAAAGAGGAGAAGAGACAGAGAGGAAGATCTTCCATCCGATGATTCACTCCCCAAGCAACCACAATATCCGGAAGTGTGCCAATCCTTAGCCAGGATCCCAGAGCCTCTTCTGGGTCTCCCACACAGGTGTGGGGTCCCAAGGTTTTGGGCAGTTTTCAACTGCTTTACCAGGCCATAAACAGGGGACTGGATGTGAAGCGGGGTCTCCAGGATTAGAACCAGGACCCATATGGGATCCCAGTGCATCAAAATTTAGGACTTTAGCCACTAGGGCACTGTGCTGAGCCCATCCTGTGTTTTTAACTACAGGTTTGTTAAACCCACCTTCCCAGAACACATCTCTCCCATTTAGAACGAGGACACATGCTCAGACCCCCACACTGTAGATTCTTTGGAGAACCACCCATCCTTTATAAAAAGAAGTGAAAGGTGGGTTAGGCTTAATGAATTTTGGGTCCCACCTGCGGTTGCCTTGGCACAGCAAATCCTTGTTAGGGGCTGCTCAGGATCTAGGGAGTGAGCCAACCATGTTTTAGACTGAGAGCCTCTATTCAGCTCTCAGACCTGAGCCTGCAGAGTGGCTCCTCCAACAGTGCCCAGCCTGAGAGCGCAGCTGTACCACCATCTCATCAGAGGACTGCTAATTCTTTGTGATAGCTTTTAGGAGGGTTTGTTTGCTTGTTTTGGGTTGGTAGTTTCTCTTTCCTTAAATTCAAAGTCACAAGTAGGATGAAATATCTTCCTGTTACCATAATGACGAATTGCTTTGAGAGATGAAGAAGTACAAAGCTGATGCAAAAAGATAAGGAAGAATCAGAGGGAAGAAGGAAAGGATGGGCCATGTGTTTGTTTTGCCTTCACTTGGGCTGTAGTATTTGAACAGGCCAGCAGGTGTCAGCAGCAAACACAATTCAGGGATGCCTTCAGCTCAGAGGTTTTGTTTTGTTTTGTTATGTTTTGTTTTGTTTTCCCTCCAATTAATCTAAAAGTGGTCAATAAATATAAAGCTCCTAGGACATCCTGGACCCATGGGATTTGCCCCAATTCCTCTTTTACGGGTTCATCTCTTGTCAGTTCAGTCACCCATTCAGAGGTTTATTGAACACATATAGGTGCCCCTGATTCGCACCAACCACACACATACAGACACTGTAGATTTCCACCCAAGCAGACTTAAAAGATTTTAAAAGTTAGAGAATAAATGGGATATTGCAGAGTAAAGCTTCAAGAATACAGAGTTTGATTTTTTTCTTCCTGAGCTTTTCCCTAATATCCAGTCAAAAAACACCATTGTCTCAATCAAGTTTCAAGGGGAGCATATTTCTGCTGAGACTTTCTCTGAATGACACAGCAGATAAAAATCAGTTATTACTTCCACTCTTCTCTTGTTCCCCATGAGGTCTCCATTTTGCAAAATTGTAACAAATGTGTCTTCGTTCAGAAGATCCTGAGGCTCAAAGAATGCTCTTATCTTATTCAGTGCATGAAGACATTCTGTGTCAACAGGCACTGCCTGCTTCCTGCCTCCTTCCCTTGCCTAGACAGATCACCATGCCCTAGTCAACTGAGAGTAGAGCTTGAGTTTTCCCTGCCTTTGGTGTTTCACTCACAGTCACTCTCCTCAGAGGTGTACATTTTTAGGTCCTAATATAGAACAGTCAGTGGAAATTGGAGACAGCACCACTCTTCTAGGGGCTGGGAGAGTTTTAAGAAGGAGGAGTCAGAATGTCAATAACTTGTTGTACTGGCACAACTTCAACTTGTACTGGTTTCGGACCATGGACTTCAATAGTTTCTATACAATCAATCTTTTAAAGATCATTCTGAGGGAGGATTAGCTTGGGGCATAGTGGTGTGGTTGGCCATCAAAGGCAGCACAGGACTAGAGAGCATTTAGGTGAGTTCTGATGCTTGTTGGCTGCAAGTCACCTGCTTGACCTTTTTGGTTGGTGGGCCCTGGGTGTGAAATGCTCCTTCCATGCACTGTTACAGTTGGTAGTATCTGCAGAGTCTGGATTGTCGCTCACCCAGAGGTCTGAGTTGTCTTTTGTGGAATTTGAAAGGGGTTATTCTGCTTATTTAGCTGCATTGTGTCAGGTATAGTTGGTGTTTTTATTAACTTTATTTCTGGAATTCTGCAGAATTTGGAGTCTGTATTTCTTTTCAGTTCTTCAGAATGTTGATCTGATTGAGGTTGCACTGTAGAAAAGCTCACTGGTCCCTGAGAGCTTCACGTTTGGCTCAGATCAATGTGTTATGAAGATTCCTGAGGATGTTTTAAGAAGGCTGGACCATCAGGCCTGTAATCTGACTCTCATTGGAGCTGGAGTCACAGCCAAATAAATTAAGTGGCAAGATTTTATCAGTATCACCTTATTCTTGACATTTATTGAAAAATAATCTCATGGAAGTGGTACGAGGAAAAATGTAGGGTCTTGGAGCCAATTGCAGGAGTTGAAAAAATTCAGCTGAAAGATTTTCAACTGAGGTCTCCATTTTGCAAGGCTGGCATTACACCAACACATCTCAGGCACCTGTTGACAGCAAAATTCAAAGATTTCATGCACAGACTGGTATCTAGTGGTATTTAGCTCATGCAATGGCAAGAAACATCCTGCGGGAAGTCATGATGTATAAAATTGGTGTAAATCTGAGAAGTATTGGCAGCAGCTGATACATAAATTCCAACTAATACATAAACACCAAGAATCTGATGACAATTTTTATACGTCTGGGATAAACCTCCTAGGGTCTTAGGTGTTTCCTGAGCAGCAAGCCTTGGCACCATCGAGTGAGGCAATGGTGTTCCTTGGCTGCAGAATTACAGTAGACAAACTGGTGAAAGTTGTGTTTAGTGGGAAGATCTTACAAGCTGCTATAGAGTAGAAATGGGGGAGGCAGAACATTGGTTTCAATAGCACTCCCACCAAGCAATGACATTGTAACTTGCAAGTAGACATGCCTATCTCTCTGGACCTTCGACCCAAGTCACAGATCACATGTGACACCCAAGTTTAGGAGTTGTATTTCAGGTCACATGGAATTAGATCAAGATAATATACCACCTGGGATGAAAGTTATGCCTGGGGCATGTTCATTACATATGACTGGGAAACAGGATGGGGGTTGCATTTAACTTCTTATCAGGGAAGTTTTGGGAAGCAGACCTTCTCCAAGGACAGAGAAGTTGGGGTACAGCCCACCACTAGCTGCACGCCCATTGAACAGGCCAGGTTGGAGTCTCAGTTAGCGAAGGGTATTGCCAGGGGATTCTCCAGGGACACAGCATGTGTATGGTTTCCCACGTAATTGATGCAGACAGAGAACTTACTGGTGATCTACACTAGAGTATGAAAGGAGACAGAGGTCAAACAGGATCCACATTTAGCCAAATGACACAAGAGAATCTCCACTTCATACAAGATTCATCCTTCCCAAATGAATCTTTAGTGTTACATTTGACACATGCACCATTATATGTGATTCCAATATTAGCCTGTACTAGAACGTGGAATTTTGAGATTCTAAAAATGTTACAGTAGACAAATCTGTAAATGATAACCATGGAATACCAAACAAGTGTTATTTATAGAATATTTATTATGATAATTAAAATCTGAAAGCAAAACTCATTCACATCTTTCACCTCACAACAAAAGATCATGAACAAATCACATTTGAATTATTTTACCAGCAAATAGTCTGTGTTCTGAAAGATGGTAACACCTCACATTTATCATTTAACACTGGCTGAGAGTTTCAAACTGTTTTTCTACGTGCATTGCAGTTTTACAGTGATGTCCATTTGCACTCTAGCTAATGCTCGTTACATTCACTTTCTAAGCTCCAATAGGTTATGGCAACAGTTTTATGGTAGCTAGTTTTTCTGTTGGCATGATTTTGGATTTCTGGGCTTCATGGTTCTGCTGAAGATAGACATTCAGAAAAGTGATTTTTCAGTCAATGCAGTGATGTTTCATTCATTTCTGTGGGTATGTTATAAATAATGTGGTTACAATTTCTACTACACTCAAAATGTGTTTGTGTATAAATTATTCCACACTTGTTCATAAATTTACACTGTGAATGTTTTTCCATACTCATTATATATCACCTTTGTGAATTTGCTCATGTAAAATGAGACATGACTGTAGGTAAAGGCTTTTCCACATGCAGTACATTTTAAGGCTATACTCTATGTGGATTCTCTAATGCAAGATTAAGTGTGAGCTAGCTAAAGGATTCCCCACTCGAACATTAATCACATTTTTGCCCTGTGTGAATTGCCAGAGTCTAATGAAAATTGTGGGCTTCTGCGCAGTCTACATTCATGATTTTCCCATGTGAATACTCACGTGCTATTAAACATGACTGCAAAAGGATTTTCCACACTGAGTACATCCATAATAAGCCCCCCGCATGTGGATTCTCTGATGTTTAATGGGGGACCTGAGTGGTAGGTAAAGGAATTGCAAAACTGGCTACGTATGTAAGGTTTTTTGCCTGTGTGGATTCCCTGATGCCTGATTAGGTGTAATTTCTGAGAAAAAGCTTTTTTCACAATCAGGACATTCCTAGCATTTTTCTCTTGTGTGGATTCTTTAATGTGTATTGAGACCTGACTGGCCTGTGTAAGCTTTTGCACAATCAATACATTCACATGATTTTTCACTCAGTGTGGATTCTCTGATGCCTGATTAGGTGTATCTTCTGAGAAAAAGCTTTTCCACAATTACTACATTCATAAGGTTTTTCCCCTGTGTGGATTCTCTGATGAACAATTAGAGATGACTTCTGAGAAAAAGCTTTTCCACACTGGCTACATTCATAAGGTTTTTCCCCTCTGTGGATTCTCTGATGTCTAATGAAAACTGAATGGTCTCTATAGGTTTTTCTACATTCACTACACTCATAAGGTTTTTCCCCGGTGTGGATTATCTGATGTCTAGTAAAAACTGAATGGTGTCTAACGGCTTTTCTGCATTCAGTACACTTATAAGGTTTTTCCCCTGTGTGGATTCTCTGATGAACAATTAGAGATGACTTCTGAGAAAAAGCTTTTCCACACTGGCTACATTCATAAGGTTTTTCACCTGTGTGGATTCTCTGATGTCTAATGAGAATTGAGCCTTCACTAAAGCCTTTTCCACATTCACTACACTCATAAGGTTTTTCCTGGGTGTGAATTCTCTGATGTATGATTAATTTTGACTTCCAAGAAAAAGCTTTTCCACACTGACTACATTCATAAGGCTTTTCCCCTGTGTGGATTCTCTGATGTGTAAGGACAGCTGAGTGGTCTCCTAAAGCTTTTCCAGACTGGCTACATTCATAAGCTTTTTCCCCTGAGTGGAACCTCTGATGATTAAAGAGACCAAAGTAGCTGTTGAAGGCTTTTCCACACTCACTACATTCATACATTTTTCCCCTTGTGAGAAGTCTGTTATGTCTTTGCAGAGATAATTGTTCATCAATGGCTCCCATAAGCTTATTGTATTCACATTTCTTCTCTCCAGTGTGAAGAATCTGATTTCTTATGAGTTCTGACTTCTGGTACATATTTTCATTACATTCATTGCACACATAGAAATTTTTTCCTGTGTCAGTTCTCTGCTTGGTGGTAAGGCAAGACTTACGGTTAAAAGATTTTGTACAGTAACTGCACATATAGTGACTTTTTGCTGTCTGGCTTATCTGATTTATTTTGACACCTGTTGTATACATAAGAGATTTCTCACTCTTGAAATGTCCATGGAGTTTCTCTCTTAACTGTGTTTCCTGATGTTTGCCAAAATAAAGATTGTTGTGGAACATTTTTGTCTCAATTTGAATTTTTTCTGTCACATTGACAGGTTGTTTATGATATGGCTTTTTAGTATAAACTTGCTCACACATAAGGAATATCTTCTTCCCACTGAAAGTTATTTCTTTCTCATTTTGTTCAAAAGACTGTAGACACATATGTATCTTGTCCTGTTGAGTCAGACTTTCCAAACTCTGAAGGCTATTCTCAGGGACATTAGTAGAACACTTGCCCCCAAATGGCATTTCGTCAGGCTTCCTGTAGAAAAAAGAATTGAAATAAATTATGGAGTCTCTCCACTCTTTTAAGATACACCACACCTCTGGTATACAAACAAATAATTCTTAATCTTAAGCCGGAGCTATGTGGCTTGACTCAATAGAGAGAAGAATGCACATGGTCTGTAAGCCTTCTGTCAAGTTTAAATGAACCAATAAAAATGACCCTTTGCTCCTCATGTCTATGCATAAGCCTGGAGAGTGCACCCACCCAGTGTCCCACACAATCACCTCCCTCCTAGTCTGGCTAAAACTTCAGATAGATTATACATTCAGGTGGGTGCAGATAGGAAGCACAGCAGTTTAAGACTCAAGGGCTGTAATCACCAAACAGCTTCTTCTGAGTCTCCCATAAAGATGCCAGGTTGAAATATTTTGGGGTGTCTGACTGCTTTCCTGGTCCAGAAGGAGTGACCAGGATGTTAAGTAGGGCTGTCAGGATGTGAACCAATGTTGATATGCGATCCCAGCAAGTACAAGGCATGGATTTAGCCACTAGGATACCATGCTATGCTCCTGGGTTTGATCTTTGTGATGACCTATTTGAACTTTTGGTTGACACCCACTACAGTTCCTACATGAATTGAGAAAACCTGTTTCTTTATTTTGTCTCCTCTCTCAATATGATTACTCACATGGCTTCCTATCTCTGAGGCCCAAACAGCCATAGAGTGGCAAAGATACAGTTCAAATGTACAATAGGAGCTATTTCCTGGCTGGTTGAATGAATGGGAAAAGCCATAACAACAGGTTCCTGCCTAGACAAGGAAGAGTCATGGGACACTTAAAAACCTAAGACATTTTGCTGTCTCCCTCTCTCCATTCAAGAGGCACACCATCTCCGGACTCTCTCCCAAGAAATACTATTCAGTTCTCTCTGATTTTTATATTTAGTTGGTCACTTTGCAAATAAAACTTCTATCTGCATATATATATATATATAATGTATACATATATAAAGAATAAAATTATTTCACAAATGTGTTTTAATATCCAATTTTTTTTCAGTTCATGTTTCACTTACGGTCTGAGCTAATATTAAGCATATTTGGGAATGCCTCTCTCTTTGGAATTATTATATAATTTTTGTCATTACAACTTGCCTGAAGATTATGTCTTGACTTTGCTGATTAGCTCCAAGCAGCTCATTCTTTCTGTAGGGATCGGAAATGAGAAAAAGAGTCACCATATTCATCAATCACACTGAAGAGTTTCTTCTCCAATGCCCAAGGAAAGTCAATGATGTTTGTTGCCATTCTAGATACAGCAGATTTTAATATTATTAAAATGTGGACATTTATGAGAATTACATCGTTTTTTTACTAATGTATTCATATCACTTTTTAAAATAAAAATTACAATTGCTTGGAATTGTGTACTTTTAGTTGACAAAGGACAATAAACAGAATGTGGCACAGAAATTGAAAATAAGGCTTGGGGTTTCTTATATCCCGTAACAGTGCCAATTTGTTTTGCCTTGGCTATTCTGTTTCAAATACAACTTCCTGAAGATGTATCTGGGGAGATGGCAGAAGATGATTCAAATGCTTGGGATCATTGAAAAAGCCAATATATAGTTCTATCTTTATGGTTATAGGCTGGCAAATCTGAAAGTCACAGCTAGAATAAACCCAAATATGGAGACTGTAGAATGCCTGTTTCTCATCAGCTGTCCTTTAGGAAGAAACTTAAAAAAAGAAAAAAAAAATCAGAGATAATTCCATTCAACATGGACTGAATTATGTATCAATTCCCTACTCACTATGTGCTAACCAACCTGAAAGTGCCTGGTTGACAGAGCTTTCCACTGTCTGTGGTACTGATTCTTGTTCCAACTTGAGGATCACATCAGGCTTTGTCATTTGGCACCCTGTCCATGGAAAATGATGTAAACATTGCAAAATCACTACTAATCCTATCAACTACTAAACCTGATACACTCTTCTTTCATTTGCCATCTATACATCTGTACATCTCTTCTGCTTGGACAGGACAGAATTTCACTCACCCACAGACAGCAGATTATTATAGGTCTCAAGCATCACCTCTCTGTACAGGGTCCGCTGAGTATTATCCAAATTCTGCCATTCATCCTGGGTAAAGTGCACAGCCACATCTTCAAATGACACCAACACCTGTAACAGCACATGACTCCTCAGTTCTGGATCACTAAATTGAAATACTGACAGGGCATTGTATGTATATTTAATTTGCAATTCTTATGGATTCAGTTTAAATTACAATCAATACAGCATCACAGAGTAATAATGAAATGAAAATTTCTTGTCCTGTATTATTTTTGCAATTCCAATACTTCAATGAAGCATTCCTTATTCTCTTAAAGGTTGTTTTCTCTAAATATTCAGATTCTAATGAATTGTTGAAGGTACCACTAGAACACACTTTCAGTCACTCCTCTTTGGGTGGGCATCTGGATTATTTCCATGTCTTCACTATTGTAATTGTACTGCTCTAAATAAAGCATTACACATCCCTTGTCCTATGCAGTTTTCATTTCCTTTGGGTATATTCCTAGGAACGGGAGAGATGGGTCATATAGTCATATGGTCATGTGGCAGGGTTATTTGCAGTTCTCTAAGTACTTTGCATACTGATTTCCATAGTGGTTGTACTAGCCTGCACTCCCACTGGGAGTTGGAAATTTGGAGAGGGATCCCAGAGCTTACATAATTATACCATAAAATTGAAACTGAAAAAAAATGCAAAAAATACATTTCTAGTAAACACATCACTCTCATCTTGTCCCTGTCATTGCCATTCTGATCTTCAATTAAATTAAGACCAATAAACATAAACATTGAGCCAAAATACTAACTCAGGAACTGTATTAGTAAGCTGAGTGTAATTCTTTTATGTGTGTTTCATTTGCAACTTCCTTGGATGCAGCTTAATTTATAACCTGTTTAGCAACATAGAGTAAAACCAAAATGAAATATCTTGTTCTGTATTATTTTTGCAATTGTGAAGTTACAATTCCCTTATTCTGTATCAGATTGTTTTCTGCAATAAGCATATATATAATATGGCACAAAATATTTAGAAAAATCTTTGAATAATTTGTGAATGTTTTTCTCACACACCCTGAGATTTTTAAAAATCATATTAAACAGTAATAAGTTTCAATTTTCTTATTCCAACTTGAAATAATGAAATAATGGAAATATTTCTAAGCTAAACTTGAATAAGTAAATATTTTCTACTTTACTAGAATGATATATACATTTGCTTCCAATAATTTAAAATATATATGTAAGTATCCCATAATCTTTTTTTTTCATTTTTGAATATGTACATATTAATATTCTTTCTACTTTCCGTTTTACTTTTTATGGAATAACATTTAAATTAAACTAAAATTTTAATTACTACATAGAGAACTATAGCATAGTAAGGACACAAACTGCAATCTCATGCAGAACTATCTTCTTATATGCAGCAGCTAATAACACATAATCACAACCTGCATGCTGAGCAGAAAATACACATATACGGGAAATGCCACAAAGTAACAAACAGATTTTTAAAATTATATTTTAGAAGTCCTTAAACATTAACCACTTATCTGGTTTATCTTGTCTATTTTTCTAGTTAATTATTTACAGAATTTATGTACAGAATTTATGTACTTATTTACAGAATTAATGTAACTCATACACACAATTTTAGCAACAGAATTATACTTCTTTTGTATCTTTCATTTTTCCCTGTTACATTTCTAAACATCTTATTTATGTTTTAAATTCACATTGCACTCACGACCTTAATTTTTTTCCATTAAGTGATTCAAATGAAAGTTAAATGACCTGAGTTTAATGGATAAGGGCTATCAGTGTCATGGAATGAAAAGATAAGTTTTAATCACACACAGTTTACAAACACAGATCATTAAAATGAGAGTAGAATATCATCCTTCACCATTTGTTTGACAAAGATATAAATCAAAGAGATAAGATCTCACTTTTTTGTTGTTTGTGATTCTTTAAGCTACTCTGCATAATAGAATGTCATATCTGTATATCTGTATTTAGGATATTTCACTGAACATCTTACCCTCTAGTTACAGCTATTTTGACGAAATCCACAGAATTTTATTTTTCACAGCTAACAGTCTATTGTATACATAGAGTATGTTTTAATTATTCAGTCATCTAATGATGGACACCTCGATTCATTCCATATTTGGGCATTATGAACAGTGCTACTATAAACAAGATGGTTACAGGTATCGCTTTCACACCATGTGTTCATAACTTTCAGAACATACAACTAGCTGTAAGATTGCTCAATCATCCAGCAAGCTAATGTTTAATCATCTAAGAAATTTTATACTATTTCCCACAGTTACTGAATTGATTCATAATCCCACCAACACTGTATAGTAGTTCCCATTGTTTACACCATCATTGGCATTTTTTAGCTTTTCTCCAAATATTAATAGCCATTCTGATAGGGATGAGATGATATTTCATTGCGATTTTCACTTACATTTCCTTGATGGCTACTTTCTGAGAACTATCTACTGAGGTCCTTTTGTCATTGGCTTACCAAACTGGGGAGTTTTATTTATTTTTTTTTTAAGATTTTTATTGGAAAGGCGGATATACAGAGAGGCGAGACAGAGAGAAAGATCTTCTGTCCGATGATTCACTCCCCAAGTGGCCGCAACGGCCAGAGCTGAGCCAATCCAAAGTCAGGAGCCTCTTCCAGGTTTCCCACGTGGGTGCAGAGTCCCAAGGCATTGGGCCCTCCTCAACTGCTTTTCCAGGCCACAGGCAGGGAGTTGGATGGGAAGTGGAGCTGCCGGGACTAGAACCGGCACCTATATGAGATCTCAGAGTGTGCAAGGCGAGGTCCTTAATCACTACACCATCACGCCAGGCCTGAGTTTTATGTTGTTAAGATTACATAGAGATTGAGGGGCCCGGCGGCGTAGCCTAGTGGCTAAAGTCCTCACCTTGAAAGCCCCGGGATCCCATATGGACGCCGGTTCTAATCCCAGCAGTTCCACTTCCCACCCAGCTCCCTGCTTGTGGCCTGGGAAAGCAGTTGAGGAGGGCCCAATGCATTGGGATCCTGCACCCGCGTGGGAGACCCAGAAGAGGTTCCTGGTTCCTGGCACCAGATCGGCGCGCACTGGCCCGGTGCGGCTCACTTGGGGAGTGAACCATTGGATGGAAGATCTTCCTCTCTGTCTCTCCTCCTCTCTCTGTATATCTGACTTTGTAATAAAAATAAATCTTTTTAAAAAAGATTACATAGAGATTGAAAGATAAAACTCCCAATCTGAACAACACATGGAACTTCTTGTGTCGTTGTATTGGACCAATTTTAAAGTGCAGTGTAGAATCTGAAACCAAAGCTCAAAAGGGGTGAATAGTAGAATGAGATTTCATTTCATCTGGCTGAGGATGCAAAACTGTGCTTTTGGGAAGGACTTCATTAATATGACACACTCTGATGAAGGCACTGGAGATTCAGTGACACTTGGGATGTTATCAACTAGCTTAAAATATGTGTAATTTCAGACTTCAGTAGAAATTTAAGACTGTGAAAACCAAATGCTCCCCAAATCAAGCAAATGCTGTACTCCTAATAGTCCAAGAAACACGTACTGTAAGTACAATCTCCTTAGGGAAAAAAATATCTCCAAATGAAATATGACTTTCTTCAGACTTGGGGATTTTCTGTCTTCTTGTGTTTTGACAGATTTCTTTACTTGAAAATCACTGAGACAGAGAGAGAGAAGTTGGAGAATTGGGCCTAACAGAGTAGCCTAAGGGAGAAAGTCCTCAGCTTGCATGCCCTGGATCCCGTAGAGGCACCAGTTTATGTCTCAGCTAATCCACTTCCTATTCGGCTCCCTGCCTATAGCTTGGGAAAGTGGTAGAGGACTATCCCAAGCCTTGGAATGCTGAACCCATGTGAAAAACACAGAAGCTCCTGGCTTCTGACTTCTGATTGGCTCAGCTCTAGTCATTGCTGCTACATTGGGAGTGAACCAGCAAACAGAGAATCTTTCTCTCTGTATCTCCTTCTCTTGTATACTTGCCTTTCCAATGAAAAATATATATTCTTGTATGAGTTTTTCATTTTTATTTTTGATGATGTTTACATAGATGATCAAGAGTGGGAGGTTCAAGGGTCAGGAAAAAGTGGTGTGTTCTTTGTTTTCAAATTTTCTATTTTTTCTTCCTGTATAATCCTTTTTTAAGTTTTATTTTATTTTTATTGGAAAGTCAGATATAGGGAATGGAGGAGAGACAGAGAGAAAGGTCTTCCATCTGATTACTTACTCCCCAAGTGAGTAAAATAGCCGGTGCTATGCCAATGCAAAGCCAGGATCCAGGAATGTCTTCCAGGTCTCCCACATGGGTTCAGGGTCCTAAGGCTGTAGGCCATTCTCAACTGCCATCCCAGGCCACAGCAGGGAGTTGGATGGGAAGTGGAGCTGCTGGTATTAGAACCAGTGCCCATATGGGATCCAGGCATATTCAAGGCAAGGGCTGTTATTCGTGAGGTCACGCCACCAGGCCCATCCTTTATAATCATTAAAAAGGTCTAAGACACATGAAGACTACAAGATCTAAAAACCAAAAAATTAAATTCATTAAGTAGTTTCTCTGGTCACATGGAATTAAGTTAGAAATCAGTTAAAAAATAAATTTAGCGCCTGGCATGGTAGCTTGGTAGCTAAAGGAGACCCAAAAGAGGCTCCTGGCATTACTGGGATCCCATATGGGCACTAGTTCATGCCCTGGCTATTCATTTCCCTTCTAACTCATGATTTGTTACCTAGGAAAGCAGTAGATGGTGGCCCAATACCTTCGGACCCTGCATCTGCATGAGAAACCCGGAAGAACCTCTTAGCTCCTGGATTCAAATTGGCTCAGCTCTGACAGCTCTGTTTATTGTGGCTAGTTGAGAAGTGGACCAGTGCATACAAGAAGTTTCTCTTTGTCTCCGAATTTCCAATCAAAACAAATTGGAAGATAAATTTAACAAATTGCATCTCAACAATGGTATTATAAGTCAATTTGTAGTCATCCAAATTTCACTCCTATTTATACATTACAGCCCATTCATTGTGGGCTGGTTTTAGGAATTGCTTCACCAACATTGAATATAGATGGGAGGTTGAAAAGTTATTAAGGTCGAGACTGAAAAAGATGGCCGACTGCAGAGAGCTGGTGTAGGGTAGAGTAGGGAAGGAGGGGAGCCGATCCAGCAGAGAAACAGGCCAGGAGGCGCGAAACTGTAGGGAGAAGAGCAAGACGGTCACTGGAGCTCACTAAAGCAAGAAGATCTACACAGCGTGAAGGAACAGCCGCAAAAAGTAGGAAAGAAAATACAGCACGGTGCGAGAAACCTGGTGAGTCACGATCCCAGGCAGGGGGAAGGCGGCAGAGGCTCAACCGCCCCAGGGAAAACATAGGCGGCTGGAAAGATAGGCGCCCATACCGACAGGGGCACCAGTCCCCTGGAAGGCAGGAGCCCCCAGAGGAGGCTACTGGACTGATCATTGGGTGCATTATCCCTGCAGAAGTGGAGGAAAAGCAGGGGAGATTTCCCAGAGGCTTGCCTACCCGCTGCTCAGCGGCTGTGGGAGAGTGCAGAGGGAACAGGAGCGGCGCTGTGGGACTGGGGCTCAGAGATCCCCGTATCGGCTCCGAGCTGTGGACTGGCTGCGGGAGAGTCCGTGGATCTTGTTGCTGGACTCGCCTGGAGCCCCAGAGGCTGGGCAACGCTCGACAGGGCCTCACGTCCTGGGCAGAGGAGCAGATTAGTGGGGGCACGTCTCACCTCAAGGGCTCTGTGCCTCTCAGAGATCCGCTTCCACCCTTGAGAGAGTGCAGCTGAGGAAGTGGCTTCTTCAGGGCGGAGTCCCCAGCTGGGCTCAGCTAGAGAGGCCAGACCAGAGTGGGCTCAGCTGAACTGGCCGGACAGGTTTTCCCAGCAGGAGCCCGCTCCGAAAGACCTGCCTGCAGGGTTGCAGCCCTCAGTGGAGCAGCGCTTCCGAGTTTGGCACTGGGGCCGCGGAGATCTCCAGCCCAGCACAGGCCGGGGTTGGGGATTTTAGACTCCGAGCAGCAGGAGCCCTTGCTGTGCTAACCTCAAGCCCTGAAGGAGAGTCTCGGCTCAGCACTGAGGCAGAGACCCCCGCTGTATTAGCCTTGTGACCCAAAGCCCAGGCGCGGCTCAGCAGAGTGAATCTGTAGGGCACTGTCTTTGAGAGGGAGCCACAGGGGAAGGGGCCTGGCACTAGGGCTGGCCCACAAAGCCTCCTGACCCAGCTCGGGGCTGTGATCTACAGACCCTGAAAGCAGCTGGTGACTCAGGCAGTAAGCCCTGCTGGGCTCAGCCGGAGACCCCAAACCAGAGCCGGCTCAGCTGAATCACCGCTAAAATCTCAAAACAACAAGAAGCAAAAACACAATGAGGAGAAGTATCAGAAAAAGCAATGACCCAGAGGAAAGATCAAGCACTCCCTCCCAATACAACCAAAAACTAATCTCAATATCTGAGATGCAAGATGAAGACATAGAGGAACTATCAGATAAGGACTTTAAGAAGCTAATGATGAAATTCGTCAGAGAGAGTGAAAAGTGCTGGGAAGAGTCTAAGGCATTCGAAAACCATATCACTGCAGAAATAAATCAAGTCAAAAAGGGAATCCTCGATATAGAGCACAAAATTGAAAGCCTAACCAACAGAATGAACACAGCAGAGGACAGAATATCAGAATTGGAAGACAATCAGAATGAAAGGCAGCAGCTCATCAAACAGTTGGAGACAAATCTAGAGAAAGCCAATAGGTCCATACAGGAAATGAAAGACAACCTCAAAAAATCAAATATTAGAATAATAGGCCTTCCCGAAGGAGTGGAAAAGGAGACAGGCTTGCAACGGGTGCTCAATGAGATAATACAGGAGAACTTCCAGAATACTGGAAATATAAATCCAGCACAAATCCAGGAAGGACAAAGAACCCCCAGTAGATACGACCCAAACAAATTGTCTCCCAGACATGTGGTCCTCAAGCTACCTTCAAGTGAATACAAGGAAACCATTCTAAGACAAGTAAGAAAAAAGGATAAGATTACTTTCAGGGGAAGGGAAATCAGGATCACAGCCGACCTATCAGAAGAAACGCTCCAAGCAAGGAGAGAATGGGGTAAAACCTATCAAATCCTGAAACAAAACAACTGCCAACCAAGAATAATGTACCCAGCAAAGCTCTCATTTATATTTGAGAATGAAATCAAATACTTCAACAGTAAAGAGAAACTCGAAGAATACATCAACACGAAACCAGCTCTGGAAAATCTCCTCAGGAAGGTGCTAAACCCAGAAAGAAAAAATATAAACCAAAATCAAAGATGGCAAATGGGAAGACCTCCCCACTAAAATCCATACAAGAAAAGTCAACCAATCAGAAACTCTAATAGTCGCAAATACACACTTGCACACTTACACTCATGGCAGCCCAAAACCAATTCCTCTCAATATTATCTCTAAACACAAATGGCTTAAACTCACCAATCAAAAGGCATAGATTAACGGAATGGATCATCAAACAGCACCCAACTATATGTTGCCTACAAGAGACACATCTAACCAGAAAATCCTGTAAGAAATTTAAAGTGAAGGAATGGAAAAAGACATTTCATGCCAATGGACGAGAAAAAAAGGCTGGTGTAGCTGTTCTAATCTCAGATGACCTAGACTTCAAGCTGACAGACATCAAAAAGGACAGAGAAGGACATTATATATTGGTGAAGGGACTGATCCATCAAGAAGTAATTACAATCGTGAACATATATGCACCTAATTCCAATGCGCCTAGCTTCGTGAAGCAACTACTTACAGACTTAAGGGGAGACATAGATACACACACAATAATAGTGGGCGATCTTAACACCCCGCTAACAACTATAGACAGATCAACAAAACAAAAACTCAACAAAGAAACAACAGAGCTAATACAAACATTAGAACAACTAGACTTGGTAGACATTTATAGAATTTTTTATCCTAAGACCACAGATTATACATTTTTTTCAGCAGTGCATGGCACCTTCTCCAGGATCGACCACATGATAGGACACAAAGCAAATCTAAATAACTTCAAAAAGATAGGAATCATACCATGTACCCTCTCAGACCACCACGGAATGAAACTGGAAATCAGCAATTCAAAATGCCCAAGGAAATACAGAAACTCTTGGAGGTTGAACAATATGCTATTAAACGAACAATGGGTCAGGGAAGAAATTAAAGATGAGATCAAAAAATTTATGGAAACCAATGAAAACTCTGATACAACATTCCAAAACTTGTGGGACACTGCCAAAGCAGTGCTACGGGGTAAACTCATCGCAATTGGAGCTCATGTCAAGGCCCAAGAAAGTCGCCAAATACAGGAACTAACCACACACCTCCAGGAATTGGAAAAGCAGCAGCAGATGAGCCCCACACACAACAGGAAACAAGAAATCATCAAAACAAGGGAGGAAATCAACCAGATAGAAATAAAAAAAACCATACACAAAATCAACGAATCAAACAGCTGGTTTTTTGAAAAGATAAACAAAATAGACACCCCGCTGGCCCGTCTGACAAAGAAAAAACAAGAGAAAGCAAGAATTAACAGCATCAAAGATGAAAAAGGCAACATAACAACAGACATTACAACCATTAAGAACATAATCAGAAATTACTACAAAGCACTGTACTCCAACAAATCAGAAGACCACCAAGAAATGGAAAAGTTCTTAGACTCACACAACCTGCCAAAACTTAGCCCAGAGGCAACAATCAACCTGAACAAACCCACAACTGAAGTAGAGATTGAATCAGTGATTAAAGACCTCCCAACAAAGAAAAGCCCAGGCCCAGACGGCTTCACTCCAGAATTCTACAAAACATTCCGAACAGAACTAACCCCAATCCTCTACAAACTCTTCAAAACAATAGAAAAGGAAGCAACCCTTCCAAACTCATTCTATGAAGCCAACATTACCTTAATCCCAAAACCGGGCAGAGATCCTACAGAGAACGAAAACTACAGACCTATCTCTTTGATGAACATTGATGCTAAGATTCTCAACAAAATCCTAGCCAACAGAATTCAAAAACACATCAGACAGATCATTCATCCAGATCAAGTAGGATTCACCCCTGGAATGCAGGGATGGTTCAACATTCGGAAATCCATAAATGTGATACACCACATCCAAAAACTGAAAAACAAGAATCACATGATAGTATCAATAGATGCAGAAAAAGCTTTCGACAAAATTCAGCACAACTTCCTGCTAAAGACTCTAACCAAGGTAGGCATAGATGGAAAAATCCACAACATAATCAAAGCAATATATGAAAAACCCAATGCCAGCATCATACTGAATGGAGAAAAACTGGAACCCTTCCCACTGAGATCTGGAACAAGACAGGGATGTCCGCTTTCTCCGCTGCTATTCAACATAGTTCTAGAGGTACTCGCTGAGGCCATAAGACAAGAAAAAGAAATCAAAAGAATCCAAATGGGAAATGAAGAAGTCAAGCTTTCACTATATGCAGATGATATGATTCTTTATATGGAAGAGCCAAAAGGCTCAACACAGAGACTCCTAGAACTTATACGAGAGTTCGGTAGAGTGGCAGGGTACAAAATTAATGAACAAAAATCAACAGCCATAGTGTATGCTAACAGCCCCAAGTTGGAAAAAGATCTAACCAGCAAGATACCATTCAAACTAACAAAGGAAAGCATGAAGTATCTGGGAATTAACCTAACCAAAAATGTAGGAGACCTATTTGAAGAAAACTACAAACTACTTAAAAAAGAAATTGAACAAGATCTAGAAAGATGGAGTAACATCCCATGCTCCTGGATAGGTAAAATCAATATCATTAAAATGTCTATACTGCCAAAAGCAATATATACATTCAACGCAATCCCAATCAAATTGCCCAAAACATTCTTCACAGATCTGGAAACAATGATTCAAAGGTTCATCTGGAAACACAAAAAAACACGAATAGCTAGAACCATTCTCAAGAACAGGAAGTTAGCAGGGGGAATCACAGTTCCGGACCTCTGGACATACTATAGGGCAGTGGTTATCAAAACAGCCTGGTACTGGCAAAAAAATAGAGAAGAAGATCAATGGAGCAGAATAGAAACACCAGATGGGAACCCACAGAAATACAGCCAAATAATCTTTGACAAAAAGACAAATGACAACCCAGGCAAATGGGAAGGTCTGTTCAATAAATGCTGTTGGGACAACTGGTTGATAGCCTGCAGAAACAAAAAGATAGACCCACATCTTTCACCATATACTAAGATCAAATCCAAATGGATAAAAGATTTAAACCTACATCCAGAAACCTTCAAACTTTTGGAAGAAAATGTTGGAAACACACTGCAACACTTAGGGGTAGGCCCTCACTTCCTAAAAAAGACTCCAAATGCAGTAGAAATCAATACCAAAATAAACAATTGGGACCTCATCAAACTAAGAAGCTTCTGTACAGCTAGAGAAACAATCAACAAAGTAAAAAGGCAACCCACAGAATGGGAGAAGATCTTCGCACACGACTTAGATGATAGAGGGCTGATCTCCAGAATATACAAAGAGCTACAAAACAACCAAAATGTCAAAACAAACAAGCCACTCAAGAAATGGGCATGGGAAATGGGCAGACACTTCACAAAGGAACAAACCCAAATGGCAAATAAACATATGAAAAAATGCTCAAGTTCCCTGGCAATAAGGGAAATCCAAATTAAAACATCAATGAGGTACCACCTAACGCCAGTAAGACTGGCCCACATGAATAAAAGCACCAACAACACTTGTTGGCGAGGTTGCGGGAAAAAGGGAACCCTACTCCACTGCTGGTGGGGCTGCAGGCTGGTACAGCCTCTATGGAAATCAGTATGGAGAACATTCAAACAACTCAAATACAACATACCGTATGACCCGGCAATAGCACTCCTAGGAATATATCCAGAACATTTGTTTTATGAGAAACCAACATGCACTCCTATGTTCATAGCAGCACAATCAGTAATTGCAAAAACATGGAAGCAGCCAAAATGCCCATCAACAGAGGATTGGATAAGAAAGCTATGGTTCATCTACTCCATGGAATACTACTCAGCTATTAAAAAAAACAAAATGCAGTTCTTTGTGGCCAAATGGGCCAAACTGGAAACCATAATGCTAAGGGAAATGAGCCAATCCCAAAAGGTTAAATACCACATGTTTGCCTTAATTTAAGATGATATGATCGTATGTATAACATGTTATGTTTTGAATGTTATAGGTTGTGTATAAACTAAAATTGAAATGTCAATGAGGTGGTCACAGAAGGTGGCTGGGAACTCGCATTTACTTTTAACATATTGGTTACTCATTACTATGTCAATTAATTCCATAATGATGTAAATTTTTGCTGATGGTATGTTGGAGCTTTTAATTGATCGGGATGATAGTCTGCTGGCTCTGTCTTCAGACCAGAGAGTGTATACCTAAGAAGCCGTTGAACTTGACTGGACAATAAGATGCTGGACTCTATGTTTGGTATATGCTTGCAATGGGGGAATCTCAACTGAACTTGAACTGTGGTTATGCAACAAGGTGGAGGAATCCACCATGGTGGGAGGGTTTGGGGATGGGTGGGTAGAATCCCAGTACCTATGAAACTGTGTCACATAATACAATGTAATTAATGAATTTAAAATAAAATTAAAAAAAAAAAAAAGAAAAGTTATTAAGGTCAATGGATGGTAGAGTTACAGGACAAATTGCATCAGTTGCAAATTAAATAGTAATTTTGTATTACAAAGTAAATATGATTGTCAACTTACATGCTATCTGGTGGGCACGAATAATAGCCTACCTATCAATGACCTGAGGTATGGCTTCCAGCTGTGCATTCAGAACTTGACCTGTGAAATGATGGAGGTTCTAAAGAGACAGACATTTCTTTCAGTCATTTACAGTGTCATTGTTGAGGGGGAGGACAATTGGGGACTCCTCCTCTGCTGTCTCCTTTCCTAGTCCGTAGGAGTTGTGCTCACGTTATGGTACAAGGACATGTCCACAGGGTGTCTTGAAGCCAAAGAACACTGACGCTTCACCCCTTCATTGGTCTCAGTGGCTGTTCACAGGAGACTCAAATGCAATAAAAACAGGTTCCAAAATGGACAAAGACTAAGATATTTCTACGAAGATAACCAAACGTAAATTAGCATGAGAACATTCTCAGCATGGTTTATCATTAAATGAATGGAAATGGCAACCACAATGAGATACCACTTTAAATGCATTGCAATGTATTTCATTAAAAAGTGTTTCCAGAGAAACTGAAATTAAACATTATTGATCTAAGTGTAAAATGATGAAACTAATATTAGAAATGGCAATAAAGGACTCCCTATGTTGTTAACCTTCTCACAAACTTTCGAACCAGTAGAGGGTATGGCCTGGAAGAAGCAGGGGACAGGTCAGTGTTTTCATGGTCTGCCTCTGTTTCCTTTTAATCCTGTTAGCATTTCTGAACTGAACTGCTGCAAGCTGGGCGAGCTTCCCATAAGTGCACAGTTCCTGTCCTGAGTGTTCTACTTTCAACTCAGGTTCCTGCTTTTGTTCTGGGATAGCAAGAGAGGATGGCTCATATCCACGTGGTAGACACAAAAGAGGCTCCTGGCCTTAGGTTGGCATAGCTCTTGCCATTGCAGTCATGTGCGTAGTAAAGTTACACATGGAAGATTCCTTTCTCACTCTTCCAACTTCTCTCTGCAACTTTGCATTTCAAATAAAAAACGAAGAGACTGCAACCAGGGGCTAGCCCTGTGCTTTAGCAGATAAAGACACTGGCATCCTATATACACATTGCCTCATATCCTACATGCTCCACTTCAGATCCAACTCCCTGACAACAGGCCTGGAAAGGAAATTAAGGATTTCTCAAGCATGTGGGTACCTGTAATCTAGTTGGAGACCTGGATAATATTCCTGACTCATGGTTTCAGGCTTACTCACCTCTGCACATTCTGGATATTTGAGGAGCGAAACAGCAGATGGGAGATGTCTCTCCATTTCCCTTTCTTAGTTCTGCTTCTCAAATTAATAAATCTTTAAAAATCTTAAAAATTGGAAACACTGGAGATGGCTCAAGTACTTGAGTGGGAGACTCAAATGGACCTCCTGGTTATTCACTGACATGCTCCAGCACTGACCATTGCAACCATTGGTGAATCAATCAGCAGATAGCAAACAGGTCTGTCTCTGTCTCTCTCCTTCCCTTTCTGCAAGTCAATCTCTAAAATAGATAAATAGATTCATTTAAATCTTTAATAGGCAAGCAAGTAGTATATATCACTCTCCACACATTCCTGTAGTATCTCATGAATGTAGTACAGCCTCCAAATGCTATTAAGCAGCATGCAATTTCAGCAGTACTAATAAAGCAAACCTGGAAAGTTAATAAATAGTTTTTTTGTATATATGAAAACTCCTACTATTTGAAAATTTTGAGTGTTTATTTTACGTAGCTTTTAAATAAGTTTCATTTTATCATGTGTAACTTCAGCAAACACAATTTCAAACTTTGATATCCTACAATCATAACAAATTCTTCATTTTTATTTGAATCATGTAATAATAATCATATCTTGATATGGCATCAGAAAACATGGAAAGATTCAAACAGCTTTAATAACTCCAATATCTTAGTTATGACAATTTTACCTTCTTTCTCTCATACTTGCTTTTTCACTGTAGTTTAAAAACCATTGTAGAACTCCTAAAATACAATCTAAGGCAAGCTGAGAAGTAAACAAACAACTTACTGAAGGTACATTTGTCTTCTCCAGCCTGGGAAGCATTTAGTGGACTGCAGGGCAACACCTGCAAGAGAGAGTGGAGAGAGGGAGCTATGGATTGGTCATACTTGTACCTAGTCTGCTTAATTATTGCTACTGTGCTAAGCAATGTCAAGACAAGAGGCAGACACAATGGCTGGAGACACAAAAGCTATCAGCATGGCAAAGAACAGTGCTTTACAAGTGCCAGGAGAATATCAGAAATGAACAGTATCAGAAATGTCAATGATTGGCAGTGGTTATGTTCAAGTTATCAGTTGGTTAGTGCAAACAACTACTACTTATTTTAAAATAATGTTACTGGGCCAGGATCCATAGCCTAGTGCCTAAAATTCTCACCTTGGATGTGCCGGGATCCCATATGGTTGCTGATTTGTATCCTGGCCAATACATTTCCATTCCAGCACCCTGCTTAGGCCTGGAAAAGCATTCAAGGATGGCCCACTGTCTTGGGACCCTGCATCTCCATGGGACTTGTAAAAAGTTCCTAGATCCTAGCATCAGATTGGCTCAGCTCAGGTTATTGTGGTTACTTGAGGAGTGAACCAGGTGATAGAAAACCTTTCTCTCTGCTGATCTTTTTTTTTAAGCCTTTCCAATGAAAATATTAATAATAATAAAGTTAGCAAAGTGCTAACTTAATTTTCAACAACTATTATTCAAATTACAAAATAATGTAGGAAAAATATTTTGTCACTAAAATTTGTGCTACATAAAATCATAAAACAATGCTTATCTGGCATTAAGGATTTCTCCATTTCTACAGATGAGCTGCACAGGACTCCATGTAAAGACTTCCATTAGAACATTCATTTCTGTTAATACTAAAAACTCTATAAAAGTCAAATATTTATCAATCAGAGTAATTTTGTCTAAATCTAAATATAAAATAATGGATACAATACACATTTATTCTATACACTTTTCTAGTAATTGTTCCAAAGGAAAGTTCTTCAGACTTCAATGACACTTCCCAATTCCTAAACCTTCAATGACACTTGACTTTACCATTGTATTTGCCTTAGTCCATAGGATATTCATAAATATGACAGCAACATAGTTTGACAAGTGTTTTCACATTACTTCATTAAATAGCTGTGTTACTAGAACAGTCAGAGAAATCCATCAGACTTGAAAGAGTGAACATCATGATACAGGAGGTTAGGCTGCTGCTTGGTATAGATCACACCTGATCCCCAAATGCCTTGTTTATGTCTACTAGCTATGTAACAGATCTAATGAAGTAACCTGGTTGTGCCTGGCACACAGAGGGTGGGTTCCAAGAACCCCCTGGGAAACCTAGATGGATTCTTGTTGCTGGGCTAAGCATGGCAGAGTCCTGTTCAAGTGAGTCAACCAGCTGATGGAACATCTCTCTTCTCTCTGCAATTTGTCTTTCAAACATACATAGTATTTATAAAAATGATTACACAGAATCATACTGCATCTAAAACAACAAATTTTAAGTTGACCTGTGTATATATCTTGGTGAGTAACCGAATTAAATTTCAAATTCAATTAAGAAAATTTCACAAGGACACTTCTACAACTGATATTTTTGAAGGTACATGGGCACTCTACTTGACTTTTTGCCCCCCTCTTTGTAATTTTATAATAAAATTCCATGGACTCAGGGATTTCCCTTACCCCCTAGAACTGCTAATGCAATATGCAAGTAGCAGTCTAAAACACTATATCACAATATAAGCCCCAAATATTAGTCTTTTTGACTCATTACTACTAAGAATATTCTTGTGTATTTTGGTGTCTGAAATTTTTAAAAAATTCCTATTTCTTTTTTTAATTATTTATTATTTTTACTTCATTAATTACATTGTATTATGTGACACAGTTTCATAGGTACTTGGGTTCTCCCCACCCCTCCCCAAACCCTCCCACCATGGTGGATTCCTCCACCTTGTTGCATAACCACCGCTCAAGTCCAGTTGAGATTCCCCCATTGCAAGCGTATAACAAACATAGAGTCCAGCATCTTATTGTCCAGTCAAGTTCAACGGCTTCTTAGGTATACCCAATTTATTTTTAAAATAATTCATATTTTAATTCCAGTCTTAAAAAGAAAAGCACATTATATCAATTTTCCCCCAAACTTTTGAATCTGAGACAATCATTTTAATTTTGGTAATTTAGATGTGATCATTTCTTACTGTTACATTTATATTCATGAAAATTTATAAATATGTAACATAGCCTAGAGAAGAAAATTAAGTTCAGTGTGGAGTGGAGTATGACATACTGAATACAAATGAAATTTCTGAGATAATTCATTGTATCATTTTACAATGCCAAAAATCATCTAAGTACTCACAGAAAAGTTATAAATTTAACTCACTGTGCTTCATAATGGTCATCACCATGACCAATTTTCAATTATTTTTGTCTTCTAAAAATAATTGTAATGACCACAGTGGTAAAGTTTCTGCTTGTGATCATTGCAACCCTGAGTGTCTGGTTTGAATCAAGCACCACACCTGATTCAATTACAGCTGCCTGAATCCTGAAAAGGTGCTTTTTTTCTTAACATTTAATCCTTTTTGTTCTAAGGTTAGATATACAGAAAAGAGGAGAGACAGAGAGGAAGATCTTCCATCCATCAATTCACTCCTCAAGTGGTGTCAATAGCCAGAGCTGTGCCGATCCTGCTACAAGGTGCCAGAGAGATCACTGTGGGCCCAAGTTTAGAATGTAGGGTGGAGTCTGTATTTCCCTAGCTTGGTGACAGCTGCTCCTGCTACACCCAAGGTGCTATTGCGCTGAACTGGGAAAGTCAGGAGTTTTTAAGCTCTCATCCTCTGATCAGATTGAGAGCCACATGGCACAATCACAGTTTTAAGCAGGAAAGGAGTTACCAGAGCCTAAAGTTAGTTAACTTACGTAGCACAAAAGGAGGCAGGACCTATGGAGCAATTTCTAGGGCAAGGTGCACATTTCATGCCTAAAATTAACTTTAATGGGGCTGTCTGCTATCAATGAACCTGATGAACAGGTGCAAGCCATCAATAGTTTTACCACATTACAATCCAAAGCAGGGAAAATGTGAGCTTCTTGCGAGTTGCCCATGTGAGTGGCAGGGTCCCAAGGCTTTGGGCTATCCTTGACTACCTTACAGGCCACAAGCAGGGACCTGAGTGGGAAGCCTGGCTGCCAATGTTAGAAGTGGCACATGTGGCATCCAGCCAAGCCTAAGAGGATGACTTTTGTCCTCTTGAAATACACATATTTAAATCACTTGCTAAGCTTGCTCTGCTCCCACTTCTGCATCATTAGCTGCCAATTTTAATTTAGCCTAATGTGCAACAAGAATTTGGGTAGTGAACCACCTTCTGAGAGTATTCTCTCTCTCCTTGTTCTATGTCCTTGCTCTAGAACAAAACACACAAAAAGATGGCATTAGCATCCTGTGGCTAAGCATCCACCTTCAGTGCTGGCACCACATATGCTTGCTGCTATGAGTTCGGCTGCTCTACTTACAATCCAGCTCCCTATTAATGGCTAGGAAAGTAGCAAAGGATCATCTATTACATTGCATTATGTGCCACAGTTTCATAGGCTCTCGGATTCCTCCAACCCCTCCCCATACCCTCCCCCCATGGTGAATTCCTCCAACCCCTCCCCATACCCTCCCCCCATGGTGAATTCCTCCACCTTGTAGCAGTATTGTGGTTCAAATTCAATTGAGATTCTTTCATTGCATACTCTGCTGGCTCTGTCTTCAGACCAGAGAGGGTCTCCCTAAGAAGCCGTTGAACTTGACTGGACAATAAGATGCTGGACTCTATGTTTGGTATATGCTTGCAATGGGGAAATCTCAACTGAACTTGAGCGGTGGTTATGCAACAAGGTGGAGGAATCCACCATGGTGGGAGGGTTTGGGGAGGGGTGGGGAGAATCCAAGTACCTATGAAACTGTGTCACATAATACAATGTAATTAATGAATTAAAAATAATAAATAAATTTTTTTTAAAAAAATTGAGATTCTTTCATTGCAAGCATAAACCAAGCATAGAGTCCAGCATCTTATTGTCCAGATAAATTCAACGATTTATTGGGGAGACCATCTCTGGTCTGAAGGTAGAGCAGGCAGAGTATCATCCCAATCAATTTAAAGCCCCAACACAACATCAACAACAATCTACAATGTTATGGAATGAATTGACATGGTATTGAGTAACCAATGTGATAAAAATGCAAGTTCTTAAACACATTCTGTGACTACTTCATTGACATTTCAATTTTAGTTTACATACAACCGGCTTCTATACACGTTAAAATGACTATAGGTTACGATTCAGCTGTCTTGTGTCTGTTTTTATTTTAGTCTCCCTAATACCTTTAATATTTCCAGTCCAAAGTCACTGCCAATGTGCTTCTTATATATAGATTAACCCACAGTGGACACTGCGTATGGTGAAGATGGGATCTAGGTGTCCTCATGCTCAATAAAGAACCTCATCACCCTAGCAGGCCATGGACCCACATCTCTCAGCACCACTCAGCCAGAGCATGGTTCTGGAAAAAGGCAAACGAGGACAGAGAAAGCAGAAATGTCATCTGCTTGCAGTCAGCAGGAGGTGGAGGTCTGTGTTCTCAGTTGCAATTGCCTGGAGTGCAGTACCCACATGACCTGGTCATGATGGGGGAGGGAACTATCTGTTTTAGGTTCAAAAAAACACCGAGTCTCCCTGCCTTGATCAAATCTTGAATTTTCTTCAAATAGGTCTCTGCTGTCTCACTAACACCATTTTGAGAAACCTCATAGAAATTTTCTTTAATTTTTTTTTTTTTTAACCCAGGCTGTCATTCAGAAACAACAGGTTGAGCCCCCAAGTTCTAATGCTGACATCCTGTTATCAGAGCACCAGCTTCTGTTCCAGCCATTCTTCTTCTGATCAAATTTCCAGTGAATGATGCCAGCAATTGGGCCCCTGATACTACATGGCAGACCCAAATGGGATCCATTGATCCCCAGTGGACCTGGCCAAACCTGGAACTGAACACCATGGGATCTTGGTGTGAGTGAACTGGTGAATGCAGGGTTGTTTTGTCCTTTGCACTCTCTCATGAGTGCTAGCATGCTGAGAATTTACACATCTGTTATTGCCACCCAAGAAGGACACATTTGCTAGAAAAAAACATTAATTTCAATAATATATCTTCCATTAAGAACCCACATTATTTGTGCTTTTGGAGGCTTTGAATAAAACTATACTTTTTGTTAATTTTATAACTAGAATATAGTTTTTTTTTTGTATCTTGTAAATATTACACCTAATTCGTTAAACTGGTAGTATCAATGCATCTTGAAAAATAAATCTATGGGGGGAAAAAGATGGCCGACCGCAGAGAGCTGGTGTAGGGTGGAGCAGGGAAAGAGGGGAACCGATCCAGCAGAGAAACAGGCTAGGAAACACAAAATTGTAGGGAAAATAGCGGGAAGGTCACTAGAGTTCACTAAAGCAAGAAGATCTACACAGCGTGAAGGAACAGCCACAAAAAGTGGGAAAGAAAATACAGCATGCTGAGAGAAACTTGGTGAGTCACGATCCCAGGCAGGGGGAAGGCAGCAGAGTCTCAACCATCCCAGGGAAAACATAGGCGGCTGGAAGGATAGGCGCCCACACCAACAGGGGCACTAGTCCTCTGGAGGGCAGGAGCCCCGAGAGGAGGCTACTGGACTGATCATAGGGGGCATCATCCCCTGCAGAAGTGGAGGACAAGCAGGGGAGATTTCCCAGAAGCGTGCCTCCTAACTGCTCAGCAGCTTTGAGAGAGTGCAGAGGGAACTGGAGCGGCACTGTGGGACTGGGGCTCAGAAATCCCCATATCAGCTCCGAACAGTGGACTGGCTGCTAGAGAATCCAGTGGATCCTACTGCTGGGCTCAGCCTGAGCTCCAGAGGCTGGGCAACACTCAGGAGAACCTCACGACCTGGGCAGAAGAGCAAACTAGTAGGGGCACGTCTGTGTGCCCCTCACAGCTCTGTGCCTCTCAGGGCTCCGCTGCCACCGTTGAGAAACTGCAACTGAGAAAGTAGCTTCTCTCAGGCAGAATCCCCTGCTGGGCTCAGCTGGAGAGGCCAAACCAGAGCTGGCTCAGCTGAATCGGCCTGACAGGTTCTCCCAGCAGGAGCCTGCTCAAAAAAACCTGCCTGCCACTTTGGGAAGTCATTGCACAAAGCCCCTCAAGTGGCAGCTAGAGACTGCAGGAGTGCTGAAACCTCTAGCACTGGTGGCGATATTGGTAACCTTGGCGGGACCCAGACAAAGACAGGGACGGCTGACTAACACACATTCCCCCATAACGAAACGCTATGGTACCGGAAGGGCGCTAGGACCCTGAAGTGTGGTGGCCGGCAGCTGCGGCAGCGAGGGTGAAATCCCCAGGACCACAGCTAAACTAAACTCTAGGCTAACCCAGGCCAGGGGAAAGAGGCGGCGGAGCGGGGCCGCCAGATCCCGTACCTCAGACAAAAAAAAAACGAAGCAAAAAAAAAAAAAAAATCCAAGAGACAAGACCCAGGCGCCTAGGCACTGAAACCTAAGGCGCTGAAACCTAAGGTGCTGAAACCTGAAACCCAGAAGGGAAACAAAAAAACAAAAACTCCCTGGGCCAGAATAAAAACAAAAACCTAGGCTAGCAAGACCTCAGGCCACCAACTAGGTGGCAACAGAGGTCAAGGGTGAGAATGCAGCAACACCTTGAATCTCAGAAATGGGACGGAATAAGAGAGTTAGTGACGTAGACACAGCTTGTTCTACCCCAAAAAGCCACCATAAATCCTGGTCAATCGCAGAGATTACAGATGAAGAAATTGAAGACATCTCTGATAAGGAGTTCAGAAAAATAATTATAAAACTCTTCAGAGACAATGAAAAACGATGGGACGAGCTCAAAGATTTTAAAAAACACATAATCACAAAACAAAATCACTCAAATACGAGATCCTAGACTTGAAGAACAAAATTGAGAGCTTAACCAACAGAATTACAGCAGCAGAAGACAGGATATCCGACTTGGAAGATTCCCAGAATGAAAGCAGGCAGATTATTAACCAACTAGAGTCACAACTACACAAGGCAGGGGACTCGCAAGATGGCCGACATAGGAAGATGGATGTGAGGGAGCTCACAGACAGAGAGGGATAGAACGCGACAAAAGCGTAAGTGGAGCAGCATAGACCTGCAGGGAGAGGAGCGTGAAGTTACCAGGACAGTGTGGAGCCAAAAAAATCCACAAAATTCGGAAGAGCAACCAGGAAAACAAACGAGACAAGGCAGGGAAGACGGTGTTCCGCTCCAGACCTGCTGAGTCACAGCCGCTGGGAGCCGCGCCGGGAGCTGCGCCGGGAGCCGCGCTGGGAGCTGCCCCTGCAGCCGCACGAGACACAGCAGCCACAGAAACCTCCAGCAGCCGCCATACCCGCCACAGACCCTGACCCGCCGCAGCCGCCAGGAGCAGCACCCACGGCGAAAGTCCTCACCAGAGGCAGAGGCAGACTGCAAGAACTTGAGGTTTGAGGGAGCTGGGTAGGGGCAGCAGTGGGTCGGAGGCTCCGGGAGTTAACTCTCCAGCGGCAGGCACAGACCCTGAACATCCTTGGTACTCATCTCCCCACCCCTCCACCCGCCCCCCCCCCCCGGGCGACTCCAGCCTCTGGGGACACAAGGCAAGTGCCTTAAAACTGCCAAAACTGTCTTGGAGTTGACGCACAGCGGTCCTGTGCGCTGAGGAGAAAGGCAGAAGGCACACTGAATACTCCCCCGTGCCTTGCAGACTGGCACACAGCTAGGCGGTACTGATCCACAGGAACCCACACCTCTGGACTGTGCGGACCCGGGTGTGCCTCTGGGCTGGGCGGTCCTGTGCAAGCGCTGGGGCGGTCCCCTGCACTCGGGTGGGCGGTCCCGTGCTGCTGGGGTGGGCGGACCTGCGCAGGAGGCGCTTCTAGAGAGCATCTGGAACAACCCACGCCCTACAGTCCTGTGCTTGGAAAACACACCAGGAGGGCACTGCGGACCCGCGTGCAGGAGGCGTTCCCAAAGAGCGCCTGGAACCTCCACGCCCTGCAGTCCCTGACACTGGGGACACACTGAGAAAGCACCTAGAATCCTCTGTGCCCTGTGTTCCTGCGCAAAGGGGGCGCACACAGAGTGCCTTCATTCCCCCACGTCCTGTGGTCTCATACGTGTAGGGGACAAGCTGAGAGTGCGCTTTGAGTCTGCTGGGCCTTGGAAGTGGCGCCCTGTGGTCCAGTGTACTGGAGACGCACCAAAAGTGCCTTGAAAATTCCCGCACCCTGCTACTCCATGCCTGCACGCTCGGATCTCTACAGGATAGCGCTTGGAGACCCCTCAGCAAGCTGGTGCCTGGGTCTCTCAAAAACAAACACTAGACTAGGGTGAGAATCCAACAACACCTTGGGCCACAAATATGGGAAGAAATAAGAGAGTTAGTGACGTAGACACAGCTTGCTCCGCCCCAAAAAGCCACCATAAAGCTTGGTCAATCGCAGAGATTACAGATGAAGAAATTGAAGACGTCTCTGATAAGGAGTTCAGAAAAATAATTATAAAACTCTTCAGAGACAATGAAAAGCGATGGGACGAGCTCAAAGATTTTAAAAACCACATAGTCACAGAAACAAAATCGCTCAAAAACGAGATCCTAGACTTGAAGAACAAAGTTGAGAGCTTAGGCAACAGAATTACAGCAGCAGAAGACAGGATATCCGACTTGGAAGATTCCCAGAATGAAAACAGGCAGATTATTAACCAACTAGAGTCACAACTACACAAGGCAACCAAGACGATCCAAGAGATGAACGACAACATCAAGAAGTCAAATATCAGAATAATGGGGCTCCCAGAAGGAGTGGAAAGAGAGACAGGCATACAACCAGTACTTGAGGAAATTATGCAGGAGAACTTCCAAAATACCTGGAACATGAACCCAATCCAAATTCAGGAAGGCCAGAGGACTCCCCACAGGGTGGACCCAAAATGATCCTCCCCAAGACACGTGGTAATCAAGCTACCCTCCAATGAATACAAAGAAAGAATCCTAAGGTTAGCACGAACCAAAGAGAAGCTTACATTTAGGGGCAGGACCATCAGAATCACTGCCGACTTCTCAGAACAGACGCTCCAGGCAAGAAGGGAGTGGAACAAAATCTTTCAAGTACTGAAAGAGAACAACTGTCAACCAAGAATACTCTACCCAGCAAAGATTTCATTTGTATACGAGAACGAAACTAGATACTTCCACAGCAAAGAGAAATTAGAAGAATATGCCAACACAAAACCAACTCTACAAAATCTCCTTAGAAATGCGCTACTCCCAGAGAAAAAGGAAGCAAGCCATAAGCAAGGATGGCAATCAGGGAGATCTCAATAAAGTCCATCCACAGAAACGACAATCAATTACCAACAACCTCAAAAACACAGGCATATGTCACGGCAAAATTATAATTTCTCAATATTAACCCTCAATACAAATGGCTTAAATTCATCACTCAAAAGGCACCGATTAGCAGACTGGGTTAAAAATCAGGACCCAACCATATGTTGCTTGCAAGAAACACATCTAACCAGAAGGAACTTCAGGAAACTTAAAGTGAAAGGGTGGAAACAAATATTCCATGCCAATGGAAGAGAAAAAAAGGCTGGTGTGGCAGTCCTATTCTCAGATGATACGGACTTCAAAGTAACAAATGTCAAAAAGGACAGGGAAGGGCGCTACATCTTCTTGAAAGGGAGGATCCAACAAGAACCAATCGCCATTCTTAACATTTATGCTCCTAGCCCGGATGCACCCAGCTACGTGAAACAACTACTTTTGGACTTAAAGGGAGACATAGATGAACATACGATAATTCTGGGAGACCTGAACACCCCACTAACACCAATAGATAGATCAACGCAGCAAAAGCTCAACAGAGAAACCACAGATCTCACACACACAATAGAACAACTGGACCTAGTAGACGTCTATAGAATATTTCATCCTAAGGCCACAGACTACACCTTCTTCTCAGCAGTGCATGGCACCTTCTCCAGGATAGACCACATAATAGGACACAAAGCAAGTTTAACTAATTACAAAAATATCAGAATCGTACCATGTACCTTCTCAGACCATCACGGAGTGAAACTGGAAATCAACAACTCAAAATGTCCCAGGAAACATGTAAACTCCTGGAGGCTGAACAATATGCTATTAAACGAACAATGGGTTAGAGAAGAAATTAAAGACGAGATCAAAAAATTTATGGAAATCAACGAAAACCCAGATACAAAAGTCCAAAACTTATGGGACACCGCCAAAGCAGTGTTGCGTGGTAAGTTTATTGCAATAAGCGCGCACGTCAAAGCCCAAGAAAGGCAACAAATGCAAGAATTAAGGACACACCTCCAGGAACTGGAAAAGCAACAGCAGAAGGACCCCACAAACAAGAGGAAATAAGAAATTATCAAAACAAGACAAGAACTAAACCAGAAAGAAATTAAAAAAACCATTCAGAAAATAAATGAATCAAAAAGCTGGTTCCTTGAGAGGATAAACAAAATAGATACCCCATTGGCCCGATTGACAAAGAAAAAACAAGACAAAGCAAGAATTAGCAGTATCAAAGATGAAAAAGGCAACATAACAACAGACGCTACTACCATTAAGGAAATAATTAGAAATTATTACAAAGAACTATATGCCAACAAATTCGATAATCACTTGGAAATGGAAAGATTCCTAGACTCCCACCACTTACCAAAACTCACCCCAGAAGCAACAGAAGACCTGAATAAACCCATTACTGAATCAGAGATAGAATCAGTGATTAAAGAGCTCCCAACAAAGAAAAGCCCAGGCCCAGATGGTTTTACCACAGAATTCTACAAAACATTCCAACCAGAGCTAACCCCAATCCTTTACAAGCTCTTCAAAACAATAGAAAAGGAAGCAACTCTTCCAAACTCATTCTATGAAGCCAATATCACCTTAATCCCCAAACCGAATAGAGAATTAACAGAGAAGGAAAACTATAGACCGATCTCCCTGATGAACGTTGACGCTAAGATTCTCAACAAAATCCTAGCCAATAGAATACAAAAAAACATCAGACAGATCATCCACCCAGACCAAGTAGGTTTCATCCAGGGAATGCAGGGATGGTTCAACATAAGAAAATCCATAAATGTGATACATCACATCCAAAAACTGAAAAACAAAAACCATATAATAGTATCAATAGATGCAGAAAAAGCCTTCGACAAAATTCAACACCCCTTCATGTTAAAAACCCTAACCAGGGTGGGGATAGAAGGAACAATCCACAACATAATCAAAGCAATATATGAAAAACCCAATGCCAGCATCATACTAAATGGAGAAAAACTGGATCCCTTCCCACTGAAATCTGGAACAAGACAAGGCTGCCCACTATCACCACTGCTATTCAATATAGTCCTAGAGGTACTTGCAGAAGCCATAAGACAAGACAAAGAAATCAAAGGAATCCAAATTGGAAATGAAGAAGTCAAGCTTTCACTATTCGCAGACGACATGATTCTCTACATAGAAGAACCAAAAAACTCAATACAAAGACTCCTAGAACTCATACGAGAATTTGGCAGAGTGGCAGGATACAAGATAAATGAACAAAAATCAACAGCCATGGTGTATGCAAATGGCCGCAAGATGGAAGAAGATCTAACCAATAAGCTACCATTCAAAATAACAGAGAAAAGCATGAAATATCTGGGAATAAATTTAACCAAAAGCGTAGATGACCTTTATGAAGAAAATTACAAAACACTCAAAAATCAAATAGAACAAGACCTCGAAAGATGGAACAACATCCCATGCTCCTGGATAGGCAAAATTAATATCATCAAAATGTCTATACTACCAAAAGCAATATATACATTCAATGCAATCCCAATCAAATTACCCACAGCATTCTTCATCGAACTGGAAAAAATGATACACAGATTCATCTGGAAACACAAAAAACCACGAATAGCCAGAACCACTCTGAAGAACATGAGCTTAACAGGGGGAATCACAGTACCGGATCTATGGACATACTATAGGGCAGTGGTCATCAAAACAGCCTGGTACTGGCACAAAGATAGAGAGGAAGATCAGTGGAGTAGAATAGAAACAACAGATGGAAACCCACACAGATACAGTCAATTAATCTTCGACAAAAAGACAGACAACAACCCAAGCAAATGGAAAGGTCTGTTCAATAAATGCTGTTGGGACAACTGGTTAATAGCCTGCAGAAACAAAAAGATAGACCCACATCTCTCACCATACACTAAGATCAAATCTAAATGGATAAAAGACCTAAACCTACATCCAGAAACCTTCAAACTTTTGGAAGAAAATGTTGGAAACACACTGCAACACTTAGGGGTAGGCCCTCACTTCCTAAAAAAGACTCCAAATGCAGTAGAAATCGAGACCAAAATAAACAATTGGGACTTCATCAAACTAAAAAGCTTCTGTACAGCTAGAGAAACAATCAATAAAGTAAAAAGGCAACCCACAGAATGGGAGAAGATCTTCGCACACGACATAGGTGATAGAGGGCTAATCTCCAGAATATACAAAGATCTCCAGAGAAACCAAAACACCAGAACAAACAAACTGCTCAAGAAATGGGCACGGGAAATGGGCAAACACTTCACAAAAGAACAAACCCAAATGGCAAACAAGCATATGAAAAAATGCTCAAGTTCCCTGGCAATAAGGGAAATCCAAATGAAGACAACAATGAGGTACCACCTAACTCCAGTAAGGATGGCACACATACATAATACCACCAACACTTGCTGGCGAGGATGTGGGGAAAAGGGAACCCTTCTCCACTGCTGGTGGGAGTGTAGACTTGTACAGCCTCTATGGGAATCAGTTTGGCGTATACTCAAACAACTGAAAATCAACATACCATATGATCCAGCAATAGCACTCCTTGGGATATATCCAAAACATCTCCTACACAAGAAACCAACATGCACACCTATGTTCATAGCAGCACAATCTACGATCGCAAAAACCTGGAAGCAGCCAAAATGCCCATCAGCGGAAGACTGGCTAAGAAAGCTATGGTTCATCTACTCCATGGAATACTACTCAGCTATTAAAAAAAACGAAATGCAGTTCTTTGTGGACAAATGGGCCCGACTGGAATCCATCATGCTAAGAGAAATGAACCAATCCCAAAAGGTTAAATACCACATGTTTGCCTTAATCTGAGATGAAAAGAGAACAACTTGGAAAATAGTACCTGTATATTGTAATATTAGTGCAATCTCTTATAACCTGTATCCAATGCAATAAGATAAGGCGATATAATCTATAAACCAACAATTAATGTCAGAATACTTAAGATCTACATCGAAAATCTGTAAAACCTACTATACCCTCAATACGCTATGTTAACCTGTAATGTTGGGGAGTGCAGGGAAATCTTTCAGGACCATAAAAAGAGTGAGAAAAAGTACAATATAGCCTATCAAGATCAAATCTGGTAATTCATAGATAACAGACTCAAAGTGGCACTAAACAACAATAAAACTACTATACCAATGCATGAGGGGGGAATCGGGTGCGATCCTGACAACCTCTTAACAGGAGGTCATGTGCGTGGAGCCAGGGAGCACTCCAGGGTGGAGCAGGTGGTAAGGAGAAAGCCTGGATCCCAACCATGAAGACTCCCAGACCTTCACCACAAACTATTAATACGAGCAACAAGGACTATATCCCAACTGCCAAGGAGGCCACAGGGAATTGGATGCCCTCGGAGGCCGAGTACTCTGAGGTCACCCACCCCCAACCGGAGCTTCCACAGGGGATGGAAGAAGTCCAAACACTACAGTGCAGAAACCAACGTCATCGGAAAGACAACCAGAAGCCCTGAGTGGTCTGCAGAAACAGAAGAACAATAAACGTCCTTCCGGACCAGGGAGGAGAGCTTTCTCTGGTCCGAGACTGGCTCCACCTCTGGACCCCCCCTCCCTCGCAATGACCATCGGGATCGCTTCGAAAACCCCTCACAGCAAACAAACAATCATACAAACTAAAAAAAAAAAAAAAAAAACCTAAAATAAATAAACAACAGAAAGTAGAACTTGAAATCTGACAGGAAAGAGCTGGCATGGATTGGCTCATGCCTCGCTGGGTGGGTCACAAAGATTAGTTTTACTCCTCACCATGGTGCTGAGGATTTTCCTGCACACACCCCCCCCAAAAAAAAAAATGTTCTGCACCTAAAATATTGACATATATCTTGTTAGAGTTACAAGCCAGTCTGGATTATCCTAAAATCTGCCAAGATCAGCAAAATTTTACTTCAACACAACAACTGGCTAAATACTAAGATGAAATGGACACGAAACAGCTGAATGGTGCCTTATGGCCATTTTAAGGTATAGAGCAGCCGGTCCTGTATATGAACTAAAATTGAAATGTCAATGAGCTAATCATAGGTTGTGGCTAGGACTTGTTTTGCTTTTTTTTTTTTTTTTTTTTTTTTTTTTTTTTTTTTTTTTTTCTTTTTAATACACTGGTTACTCAAAACCATGTCAATTCCATAACATTGCAAATTGCTGTTGATGTTATATTGGGACTCTTAATTGACTGTGATGATATTCTGCCAGCTCAAACTTTAGACCAGAAAAGGTCTCCCCAAGAAACTGTTCAACCAATCTGGACAATAAGTAGCTGGACTCTATGCTTGGTATATGTTTGCAATGAAAGAATCTTGATTGAATTTGAACTGTAATACTGCATCAAGGTGGAGGAATCCACCGGGGGGAGGGGAGGGGGAGGGAGGGGGGGATTCCCAGAGCCTATGAAACTGTCACATAATGCAAAATAATTAACAATAAAAAAAAAAAAAAACTACACAAGGCAACCAAGACGATCCAGGAGATGAACAACATCAAGAAGTCAAATATCAGAATCATGGGGCTCCCAGAAGGAGTGGAAAGAGAAACAGGCATACAACCAGTACTTGAGGAAATTATGCAGGAGAACGTCCAAAATACCTGGAACATGAACCCAATCCAAACTTAGGAAGGCCAGAGGACTCCCCACAGGGTGGACCCAAAATGATCCTCCCCAAGACACGTGGTAATCAAGCTACCCTCCAATGAATACAAAGAAAGAATCCTAAGGTTAGCACGAACCAAAGAGAAGCTTACATTTAGGGGTAGGACCATCAGAATCACTGCCTACTTCTCAGAACAGACGCTCCAGGCAAGAAGGGAGTTTAACAAAATCTTTCAAGTACTGAAAGAGAACAACTGTCAACCAAGAATACTCTACCCAGCAAAGATTTCATTTGTATTCGAGAACGAAACTAGATACTTCCACAGCAAAGAGAAATTAGAAGAATATGCCAACACAAAACCAACTCTACAAAATCTCCTTAGAAATGCGCTATTCCCAGAGAAAAAGGAAGCAAGCCATAAGCAAGGATGGCAATCAGGGAGATCTCAATAACATCCATCCACAGAAACGACAATCAATTACCAACAACCTCAAAAACACAGGCATATGGCATGGCAAAATTATAATTTCTCAATATTAACCCTCAACACAAATGGCTTAAATTCATCACTGAAAAGGCACCGATTAGCAGACTGGGTTAAAAATCAGGACCCAACCATATGTTGCTTGCAAGAAACACATCTAACCAGAAGAAACTTCAAGAAACTAAAAGTGAAAGGGTGGAAACAAATATTCCATGCCAATGGACGAGAAAAAAAGGCTGGTGTGGCAGTCCTAGTCTCAGATGATACGGACTTCAAAGTAACAAACGTCAAAAAGGACAGGGAAGGGCACTACATCTTCTTGAAAGGGAGGATCCAACAAGAACCAATCGCCATTCTTAACATTTATGCTCCTAGCCCGGATGCACCCAGCTATGTGAAACAACTACTTTTGGACTTAAAGGGAGACATAGATGAACATACGATAATTCTGGGAGATCTGAACACCACACTAACACCAATAGATACATCAACGCAGCAAAAGCTCAACAGAGAAGCCACAGAACTCACATAAACAATAGAACAACTGGACCTAGTAGACACCTATAGAATATTTCATCCTAAGGCCACAGACTACACCTATATCTCAGCAGTGCATGGCACCTTCTCCAGGATAGACCACATAATAGGACACAAAGCAAGTTTAACTAACTACAAAAATATCAGAATCATACCATGTACCTTCTGAGACCATCACAGAGTGAAACTGGAAATCAACAACTCAAAATGTCCCAGGAAACATGTAAACTCCTGGAGGCTGAACAATATGCTATTAAACGAACAATGGGTCAGAGAAGAAATTAAAGACGGGATCAAAAATTTATGGAAACCAATGAAAACCCAGATACAAAAGTCCAAATCTTATGGGACACTGTCAAAGCAGTGTTACGTGGTAAGTTTATTGCAATTAGCGTGCACGTCAAATCCCAAGAAAGGCAACAAATGCAGGAATTAAGCACACACATCCAGGGACTGGAAAAGCAACAGCAGAAGGACCCCACAAACAAGAGGAAATAAGAAATTATCAAAACAAGACAAGAACTAAATCAGAAAGAAATTAAAAAAACCATTCAGAAAATAAATGAATCAAAAAGCTGGTTCTTTGAGAGGATAAACAAAATAGATACCCCACTGGCCTGATTGACAAAGAAAAAACAAGACAGAGCAAGAATTAGCAGCATCAAAGATGAAAAAGGCAACATAACAACAGACACTACTACCATTAAGGAAATAACTAGAAATTATTACAAAGAACTATATGCCAACAAATCCGATAACCACTTGGAAATGGAAAGATTCCTAGACTCCCACCACTTACCAAAACTCACCCCAGAAGCAACAGAAGACCTGAATAAACCCATTACCGAATTAGAAATAGAATCAGTGATTAAAGAACTCCCAACAAAGAAAAGCCCAGGCCCAGATGGTTTTACCACAGAATTCTACAAAACATTCCAACCAGAGCTAACCCCAATCCTTTACAAGCTCTTCAAAACAATAGAAAAGGAAGCAACTCTTCCAAACTCATTCTATGAAGCCAATATCACCTTAATTCCCAAACCGAATAGAGAATTAACAGAGAAGGAAAACTACAGACCGATCTCCCTGATGAACGTTGACGCTAAGATTCTCAACAAAATCCTAGCAAATAGAATACAAAAAAACATCACAGATCATCCATCAAGACCAAGTAGGTTTCATCCAGGGAATGCAAAGATGGTTCAACATAAGAAAATCCATAAATGTGATACATCACATCCAAAAACTGAAAAACAAAAACCATATAATAGTATCAATAGATGCAGAAAAAGCCTTCAACAAAATTCAACACTACTTCATGTTAAAAACCCTAACCAGGGTGGGGATAGAAGGAACAATCCACAACATAATCAAAGCAATATATGAAAAACCCAATGCCAGCATCATACTAAATGGAGAAAAACTGGATCCCTTCCCACTGAAATCTGGAACAAGACAAGGCTGCCCACTATCACCATTGCTATTCAATATAGTCCTAGAGGTACTTGCAGAAGCCATAAGACAAGACAAAGAAATCAAAGGAATCCAAATTGGAAATGAAGAAGTCAAGCTTTCACTGTTCCCAGACGACGTGATTCTTTACATAGAAGAACCACAAAACTCAATACAAAGACTCCTAGAACTCATACGAGAATTTGGCAGAGTGGCAGGATACAAGATAAATGAACAAAAATCAGCAGCCATAGTGTATGCAAACGGCCGCAAGATGGACGAAGATCTAACCAACAAGCTACCATTCAAAATAACAGAGAAAATCATGAAATATCTGGGAATAAATTTAACCAAAAGCATAGAAGACCTTTATGAAGAAAATTACAAGACACTCAAAAAACAAATAGAACAAGACCTCGAAAGATGGAACAACATCCCATGCTCCTGGATAGGCAAAATTAATATCATCAAAATGTCTATACTACCAAAGCAATGTATACATTCAATGCAATCCCAATCAAATTACCCACAGCATTCTTCACGGAACTGGAAACAATGATCCAAAGGTTCATCTGGAAAAACACAAAAAAACACAAATAGCTAGAACCATTCTCAAGAACAGGAACATAACAGGGGGAAACACAGTACCGGATCTATGGACATACTATAGGACAGTGGTTATCAAAACAGCCTGGTACTGGCACAAAGATAGAGAGGAAGATCAGTGGAACAGAATAGAAACAACAGATGGAAACCCACACAGATACAGTCAATTAATCTTTGACAAAAAGACAGATGACAACCCAAGCAAATGGAAAGGTCTATTCAATAAATGCTGTTGGGACAATTAGTTGATAGTCTGCAGAAACAAAAACATAGACCCACATCTCTCACCATACACCAAGATTGAATCTAAATGGATAAAAGACCTAAACCTGCGTATAGTGAGAGCTTGACTTCTTCGTTTCCCATTTGGATTCCTCTGATTTCTTTTTCTTGTCTTATGGCCTCAGCGAGTACCTCTAGGACTATGTTGAATAGTAGTGGAGAAAGTGGACATCCCTGTCTTGTTCCAGATCTCAGTGGGAAGGGTTCCAGCTTTTCTCCATTCAGTATGATGCTGGCGTTGGGTTTTTCATATATTGCTTTAATTATGTTGTGGATTTTTCCATCTATGCCTACCTTGGTTAGGGTTTTTAGTAGGAAGTGATGTTGGATTTTGTCGAAAGCTTTTTCCGCATCTATTGATACTATCATGTGATTCTTGTTTTTCAGTTTTTGGATGTGGTGTATCACATTTATAGATTTTCGAATGTTGAACCATCCCTGCATTCCAGGGATGAATCCTACTTGATCTGGATGAATGATCTGTCTGATGTGTTTTTGAATTCTGTTGGCTAGGATTTTGTTGAGAATCTTAGCATCAATGTTCCAAAATGCCCACCGAAAGAGGATTGGATAAGAAAGCTATGGTTCATCTACTCCATGGAATACTACTCAGCTATTAAAAAAAACAAAATGCAGTTCTTTGTGGCCAAATGGGCCAAACTGGAAACCATAATGCTAAGGGAAATGAGCCAATCCCAAAAGGTTAAATACCACATGTTTGCCTTAATTTAAGATGATATGATGTTATGTATAACATGTTATGTTTTGAATGTTATATGTTGTGTATAAACTAAAATTGAAGTATAGGTGAGGTGGTCACAGAAGGTGGCTGGGAACTCGCATTTACTTTCCACATATTGGTTACTCATTACTATGTCAATTAATTCCATGGTGATGTAAATTTTTGCTGATGGTATGTTGGAGCTTTCAATTGACTGGGATGATACTCTGCTGGCTCTGTCATCAGACCAGAGACGGTATACCTAAGAAGCCATTGAACTTGACGGGACAATAAGATGCTGGACTCTATGTTTGGTATACGCTTGCAATGGGGAAATCTCAACTGAACTTGAGCTGTGGTTATGCAATAAGGTGGAGGAATCCACCATGGTGGGAGGGTATGGGGAGGGGTGGGGAGAACCCAAGTATCTATGTAACTGTGTCACATAATACAATGTAATTACTGAAGTTAAATAATAAATAATTAAAAAAAAAAAAAAGACCTAAACCTACATCCAGAAACCTTCAAACTTTCGGAAGAAAGTGTTGGAAACACACTGCAACACTTAGGGGTAGGCCCTCACTTCCTAAAAAAGACTCCAAAAGCAGTAGAAATTGAGACCAAAATAAACAATTGGGACTTCATCAAACTAAGAAGCTTCTGTACACCTAGAGAAACAATCAACAAAGTAAAAAAAAAACAACCTACAGAATGGGAGAAGATCTTTGCACACTACATAGGAGACAGAGGGCTGATCTCCAGAATATACAAAGATCTCCAGAGAAACCAAAACACCAGAACAAACAAACTGCTCAAGAAATGGGCACGGGAAATGGGCAGACATTTCACAAAAGAACAAACCCAAATGGCAAACAAGCAAATGAAAAAATGCTCAAGTTCCCTGGCAATAAGGGAAATCCAAATGAAGACAACAATGAGGTACCACCTAACTCCAGTAAGGATGGCACACATACATAATACCACCAACACTTGCTGGCGAGGATGTGGGGAAAAGGGAACCCTTCCCCACTGCTGGTGGGACTGCAGGTTGGTACAGCCTCTATGGGAATCAGTTTGGCGAATACTCAAACAACTGAAAATCAACATACCATATGATCCAGCAATAGCACTCCTAGGGATATATCCAAAACATCTCCTACACAAGAAACCAACATGCACGCCTATGTTCATAGCAGCACAATCCACAATCACAAAAACATGGAAGCAACCAAAATGCCCATCAATAGAAGACTGGATAAGGAAGCTATGGTTCATCTACTCTATGGAATACTACTCAGCTATTTAAAAAAACGAAATGCAGTTCTTTGTGGTCAAATGGGCCCGACTGGAATCCATCATGCTAAGAGAAATGAACCAATCCCAAAAGGTTAAAAACCACATGTTTGCCTTAATCTGAGATGAAAAGATGACAACTTGGAAGATAATACCTGTATATTGTAATATTAGTGCAATCTCTAACAACCTGTATCCTATGCAATAAGACAATGCAATATAAACTATAAACCAACAATTAATGTCAGAATACTTTAGATCTACATCAAAAAACTGTAAAACCTACTATACCCTCAATATGCTATGTTAATCCGTGATGGGGAAGGAGTGCAGGGAAATCTTTCAGGACCATAAAAAGAGTGAGAAAAAGTACAATATAGCCTATCAAGATCAAATCTGGTAATTCATAGACAACAGACTCAAAGTGGCACTAAACAACAATAAAACTACTATACCAATGCATGAAGGGGGAATCGGGTGCGATCCTGACAACCTCTTAACAGGAGGTCATGTACGTGGAGCAGGGGGGCACTCCAGAGTGGAGCAGGTGATAAGGAGGAAGCTTGGAGCCCAACCATGAAGACTCCCAGACCTTCACCACAAACTATTAATACGAGCAACAAGGACTATATCCCAACTGCCAAGGAGGCCACAGGGAATTGGATGCCCTCGGAGGCCGAGTACTCTGAGGTCACCCACCCCCAACTAGAGCTTCTGCAGGGGATGGAAGAAGTCCAAACACTACCGTGCAGAAACCAACGTCATCGGAAAGACAACCAGAAGCCCTGAGTGGTCCGCAGAAACAGAAGAACAATAAACTTCCTTCGGGACCAGGGGAGGAAAGCTTTCTCTGGTCCGAGCCTGGCTCCACCTCTGGACCTCCACCCTCCCTTGCAATGACCATCGGGATTGCTTCAAAAACCCCTCACAGCAAACAATCATACAAACTGAAAAAAACCCTAAAATAAATAGACAAACAACAGAAAGTAGAGCTTGAAATCTGACAGGAAAGAGCTGGCGTGGATTGGCTCATGCCTCGCTGGGTGGGATACAAAGATTAGTCACTCCTAAAAATGGTGTTGAGGATTTTCCTGCACACGCCCCCCACAAAAAAAAAATGTGTTCTGCAACTTAAATGTCGACAAATATCTTGTTAGAGTTACAAGCCAGTCTAGATTATCCTAAAATCTGCCAAGATCAGCAAAATTATACTTCAACACAACAAATGGCTAAATACGAAAATGAAATAGACACGTGACAGCTGAATGGTACCTTATAGCCATTTTAAGGTATATAGCAGCCGGTCCTGAATATAAACTAAAATTGAAATGTCAATGAGCTAATCATAGGTTGTGGTTAGGACTTTCTTCTTCTTTTTTTTTTTTTTTTTTTTTTTTTTTGACATACTGGTTACTCAAAACCATGTCAATTCCATAACATTGCAAATTGCTGTTGATGTTATATTGGGACTCTTAATTGACTGGGATGATATTCTACCAGCTCTAACTTCGGACCAGAAATAGTCTCCCCAAGAAACTGTTCAACCCATCTGGACAATAAGTAGCTGGACTCTATGCTTGGTATATGTTTGCAATGAAAGAATCTTGATTGAATTTGAACTGTAATACTGCATCAAGGTGGAGGAATCCACCAGGGGGAAGGGGAGGGGGAGGGGTGGGGATATTCCCAGAGCCTATGAAACTGCCACATAATGCAAAATAATTAATAATAATAAAAAATAAACCTATGACAAATTGAAAATTTGACCATTATAATTGCTCACCAAAGATCATAAAACCAGCTTTGATTTATCATTGGGCTAGTTTAGTAGATAATATAAGGAAACAGGCAACATTAGCTAAAATTGTCCTATAGTGGTTTTAGGTTTATGCTTTTGGAAATGCATCATTCCATGTTTCATTTCGTTCCAAGTACTATTTGACAATAACAGTGATTTAAAGTGTCAACAAACAGGAAAACTATCCTCATGCTGACTGTTCATTAGGACAGTAATGTATAGGTTTTACATTCCTTAAGTTCTCAAATTTCAATTTGTATCTTAGAAACTATAAATATTGGATAGTATATATGTTCATTTGATCATGCTTTCCTCTTAATTTCTTTTGTGGATTGCCATGTGATTACCTGCATACAATCACCATTGTGAAAATGATATATATACACAGATGTTCTTTTTGAGTCCATGGGTATGCAGTGATAATATTTAAAATGAAGCGAAGAGGTCCTAGCATGGTAGCTTAGTGGCTAGAGTCCTCATCTTGCATGTTCCAGTATCTCAATGGGCACTGGATCATATTCTAGATACTCCACCTTCCTGCTTGTGGCCAAGGAAAGCAATAGAGGCCAGCCCAATGCCTTGGGACTCTAACCCACATGTAATGCCTGGAAGAAGTTTACTGACACTTGATGTCAGGTTTCAGATCAGCTCAGCTCCAGCCACTGTTGCTACTTGAGGAGTGAACCAGCAAATGAAAAACCTTTCTCTTTGTCTCTCCTTCTCTCTGTAAGTCTGACTTTACAATAAAAAAAATATATATATTAAAAAAACAACAAATGTATGTAAATAAATACATGAAATAAAACTAAGAGCAATCATAACACTAATTTAAAACTACATGCTCATCAGAGATGGTGCTTGTCTTCAGGACAGACCACTGTGTCCCCTCTATCTGCTATGGACAGAAATACATCTTCCTATATTTTGCATCATGAAAGGTTGACCAGCAATGTGACTCTACTGTAAGACAACACTTTAAGAAGGTAATTAGCTGGGTCTGGTGTGGTAGCCTAGTCACTAAAGTCCTTGTCTTGCATGAGCTGGCATCCCACTTACGTGATGAATATTGTCCCAATTGTTCCATTTCGCTTCTAGCTCTCAGCTTGTTGCCTGGGAAAGCAGTAGAGGATGGCCCAGGTCCTTGGGACCCTGCCCCTGACGAGAGACCTGGAAGAACCCTTGTGCTCCTGGCTGTGGATTGGCTAGTGTCTGGCCATTGCAACCACTTGGGGAGTGAACCAGCAACTAAAAGATCTTTCATCTGCTCTCTTCTCTCTATAAATCTGACTTGCCAATACATTTTTTTAAGAAGGCAGTCAGTAGCAAATAATATGCTGACAGTGAAGCCCTACAGCAAACTGACTTGGTTTCCTTTAGAAAAGAATGCACAGAACAAAGAAAACACAATGTGAGGGTACAGAAAGATGGAGGCTTTAAGTTGGCCAGAGAGAAACCTCAGAGGACCCAAGTCTATTATCATCATGCTCTTAAATTTTCAATCATTAGACCCTTAAGATGGGTGCCTGGAACCCTTCATGTTTGAACTGTTACTAATGAAGTGGACTTGTGGGGGCCTGGGAGAACAGGCTTACAAGTAAGAGGGAATGGCAAAAATGTGGGGTATTATGCCCATGCAGGCGGAACAATCCTGGGGGTTTTCTCATGTGCTTGGTTTCAGGAGGTGTGGAAGAATGGAGGAGAGAGCCCTAGGTTAGCATACTGGCATGGTCTGTTGGTGGATTGCGTTTGAAGAACTTTGAGTGGGCCTGGATCTTGTGTTGGTGGAGAGGCAAGGTCCCAGGCCAGCATACATGCCATGAGCTTGGAACTTTACTGGGTGGGCAGAGCTCTAGGCTATAACATCACTCACTGGTAGACTGGCCTTCAGAAGACTAGGCTGTGGAACCTATATACACCCAGGTGCAGGGACTGTGGATTGCTCAGGGAATGGAGTAAGGGGATGTGTGGGAGACAGGACCACTGAAGGAATATGTTGCAGGTGAGGAATGACTTCTGAAAGACGTCTACTGTCAAAGCCACTGTACTTGCAGGTAAAGGAGGGGGCTAACATCTACCAAGTTGAAGAGGGCAATTGAGGATCTTTCTGGGTCAAACCAGAGCACCCATCCACAAGGGAGACTGAGCTGGGCTGGCTAACATGAACTACAATCAACCACCATCTGCTGGTACACAGTAAAGATATGACTGGGTCCCTGTATGGAAGAAACAGATTACACTACCTGTCAGTGTGTTCCATAGAAGGGGCAGATAATGTTAGGCTGGACCATGATACCAACAAGCATACAAAAGAACCAGGTGTGGGGGCAGATTTTGTGGGGGAAATATGGGTGAGCCTAGTGGAACTGCAATTTCCACTGCTCTGCTCAAGAGCTGGGAGTTGTAAATGGCTGAGTTAAACATGACCATGGAACCCTCTGACACTCATGGGACTCAGCAGGACACACTGGTCCAGGTTGCAGTCTGCCCCACACAACAACTCACAGAGGAACTATGGTAAAGGGCAGGCTAGTAGGGGTTACTGGATGTCACTGTGATTGGGATGTAGTTCCCAACCAGTGTATGTGAGGGCTGAGTGTGGGGTGGGTATGGCTGGATTCCTCCACAGCATCTATTGGTTTGCATAAGAGATGGGACTAGAGACAAACCTGATCCAGAAACTGCAACTACCAGTGTGTGCGTAAGCTGATGTGGGTGACAGACTAAAATAGGTCCTGTACTGGCCAAGTCCACACAATACTCAAGTCTGGGATAACCTCAGATTAAATTTTATTAGGGATTCCTTCCACTGAACTCATATACTCAGAATTCCAACCATGGGGAGAAATGTGAGATCTGTGCTCTGACCTTGGAGTGCATGTGTCAGATCTGAGCCTCCACAGTTGCTGAAGATGGAGGAGTGGACAGCAAGTTCAGATGCACATGGGAGATATGTCAGTCAACTGGGGCCTGCAGATGACTTCTATTATAGCAAGTGAAGGAGGGCAGAACAAATTGGACAGCTACATCTGCCAAGTACTGACAGCAAAGATCTGCGTGAATGGAGACTTTAGAGTGGACTCTGGCAACCAACAGATCTTGGAAGGATAATTTATGGAAACCACTTGGGAACCCTGGTAAATCAGATGGGCATTCCCAGGGTTAGGAGGTGTTGGGGACACTGGGAGTGGCTCCTCTCCTTCTTTCCCAATTCCACAGACACGGGAAGAAGAACATTTGAATACAATGGTCTCATCCACTTTCCCCGCAATCACGACCCTTCCTAGCTTAATCAGTGTCCACATGTGCATGCACCCTCCTCAACTGTGTAAACATCATCAAAATTAATTTTAATAAGAACCATAAGAAATGAACTGCTGTGATTCAAGACACATATTCGATTGTATAATTTTGTCACAACCAAAACACACTCTTATTTTCAACTATACCTTCTATTATCAAATAATTTTGAAAGAATCGACCATCATCAGAGAAATACAGAAATAAAACTTTTCAGTTAAGCTGTTCAAAACCTAAACAACAACATTAAAAATATCAAATAAGCAACCTAAGTACTAAACTGAAAGTCACAGAAAAATAAAACACCAAGTCTAGGAAAAGTAAAAGGAAATTCAAACTAAAAATTAGTGACAAAATGATTAAAAAGTATACCAAGCAATACTCAAGATAAAACATTCATTTTTCTTAAAAAAATCAAAATTAATAAATCTCTTGCTAGATTGAAAAAAAAGTGGGCTCAAGTACATAACACCAAAAAGGAGAGGAACATATCAAAACTGCTATCACAAAAGTACATGGGACATGGGCTGTCTGTGACAAAGTGGGTTCTGCCACTGCTTGTGAAGTGAAATTCCCATGTAGATGCCACCTCAAGTCCTGCCTGTTGTATTTCATTCTCTCTCTCTTTTGATTTATAAAGATTTCTTTACTTTCATTGGAAAGTCAGATATTAAAAGAAAGGAGAGGATGATCTTGCATTGGCTGATTCACTCCCAATGGCCAGAGCTGAGATTTGAGGCCAGGAGCCCAGATCTTAGTCTGGGTTGGTCTCCCAACGCTTTGGGCTTTCCTCCATTGCTTTCTCAGGTCACAACCATCGTGCTGGATAGTCTGCTTGGCTTAGAATGGGCATCCATATGAAATCCCAGCACATGCAAGGCAAGGACTTTAGCCACTAGACTACCATGCCAGGCCTGGCTGCTTTATTTCTGATCCTGTTCCCTGCTAGTGCACATGTGAATGGAGATGTCCCAAGTGCTTGATTCCCTGTACTGATGTGGGAATACTGGAAGAAGGTACTGACTCCTGGCTTCAAGCTGGTCCTGCTTTAGCCACTGTGGTCACTTGGAGAGGGATAAAGCAGACACACATCACTCTTTTTGACTCTCCCTCTTTTCTCTATAACTCTGCCTTCCATATAGATAAAATCGATGTTTACTGGAAAAAATGCAATGGCTCACTAGGGACTACCAACAAGAATTATAAACAATAAGTTCTTAGAAATGCTGAATTTCTAGATACTTAGTATTAGCCTACCAAACCAAATAAAAAAGACACTAAAATACCTGAAAAAACCAACAGTAAGTAACAATAAATCAGGAATAAAATCTCTTCAAACCAAATGTCAACAGCAGGCATCTTCACTACAAAATTTTACCAAATTAACACAAAATTTTCTAGAATTATTACAAAAAGATTGAAGGGTACAAAACAGTTCCAAATTTGTGCTGGGCCTAACAATACTTAGATTCCTAAACTAGATTGAAACAGCAGTTGGAAGATATTCACCTATATCTCTTAAACACACACACACACACGCAAAATGGAACTGTTCAGCAAAAAATGCAGTTTCCATTGTTGTACAATTGGTTATATATATATATATATATATATATATATATATATATATATATATATATATATATATTAGTGTTTATTCCAAAATAATTTTTCATACTCCAAAAGTTTAGTTTTAAAAAATTTTTAACAAATCATAGACCAGTTTTCCCAGGCCTGGTGCAGTAGCCTAGGCACTAAAGTCTTGGTGTTGCAACATGTTGGGAAACCATATGTGTGTTGTTCTAATTGTGGCAGCCCCGTTTCTCTTCCAGCTCCCAGCCTGTGGCCTTTGGAAACAATCCAGGATGGCACAAAACCTTGAGACCCTGCATCCAACTGGGAGACCTGAAAGAGGCTCTAGGCTGTGGGCTTCATATACACTCAGTTATGGCTGTTGTGTCAGCTTGGGGACTGATTCAACAGAAAGAAAATCTAGCCTCTCTGTCTTTCCTCCTTTCTGTATATCTGACTTTCCAATAACAGTAAAATATTTAAAAAGTATTGATCAGTATACTTGATAAAAACAGATATAAAATCATTATAAAAATGTAAAATAAATACAACACATCAACAAATTCAAACATAATAGCCAAGCTGCACCTAACCTGAGGATGTATAAAATGATCCAATAAATGAAAACCAACCAACCAAATGTTTCACATAAACAGAATGAAGAACAAGCATTATTAAAATTACCTTACACAAAGCAATAAATGAAATTTTACATTTATTGTATAACTTCCATAAGTGTGTGTTGAGCAAACATACAAATATAAAAATATACCCCAATATACCTCAATTGAGATACATAGAAATAGTTCTCAATAAAATAGTATCTATAAATGACAAATGTAGAGTCACCACACAACTTAATGCCAAAAAACCAAAGCACTTCCTCTAAGATATGTAGCCAAATTAGAATGACTACTTTTTATTGTTATGTAATTTAATATTAAGCCAAATACGCAAAGGAAGGAAATAAAAAACACAAAGGTAAAAATTAAGATACTGTGTTCTTTTGATTCTAGATTTCATTTGTTTCCCCTTTTTTCATTAATAGTGAACCATAATGAATGCCAAGAGACTGCATTCAACCATTAAAAAGAATAAAGTACTGGTAATTGTTACAAAGTAGATGAAACTGGATATCATAAATGAAATAAGGCAAATGGAGAAAAAATCTAATATGTTATCATATATAAGTGTTAAAAATCACTGCCTATTTAGAATTGTGATTGCTACAGGTTGGTAAATGTAAGACTGGGGATAGGAAGGAAGTAGAAGAGGTAGCAAAGAAAGCAAGATGGAAGGAACAAGATCCAGTGTTCCATCCCAGTGTGTGGTGACTACAATACACAATATGCTTATGCAGGAAACTGGAATGCAGGACCCTGTATGCAGTAAAAACAAACATATGTTGAAATCCTGGGCACCTGGTTTACTCAGCTTTTGCTGTATGTATACTCAAACACTACACTGCACCTTATAATAGTATTCAAGTACATGTTGATCAAAATTCTCTAGAATTTTAAAAATCAGAATCATTTCTTGACACTAACAATGATTTATTTAGAAGAAATTTAACAGTCCCCCACCTGCAGAACATAAAATATACTTTATGGAATTAAGCACCTGATGGTAGATCACTGTCTCTATGACTTGTATAAATAAAATAACAAAAAATATTTTAAAATAAGAGAAAAAGAAATAATTTCAAAACAAGAATTGGCATGATGTTTGGTGCAGCGATTCAGACACTATTTTGAGGACTACATGCTTCTTCGCAGTGATTCTAAATAGAGCAGTACATTATGTGAAGGAAAATCTGACAGAACAGCAAGGGAAGGTACATATCGATTAGCCGGGCGTAATCTGGACAAGTTAATGCTGCAGTGTCAGTGCCCAGCCAGTGGGAACTGCTACTTAGCAATGTGATCAGAGATCTCAGTGAACACTACATGAAGAAAATAAAGCCAATCCAGTCCTAGGGAATCACAAAATAAATAAATGCACATGCAGGAAATGTTAGACTGCAATCATTCTACCCTACCAACACCTCATACATCACCAGAATTTATCCACAATTTGTAACTAAGAATATTGCCCCCTATATGAGAACACTTGCCAAGAATTCATGTGTGAGAAATAAAAAGCAAGAAAAAATATTTTCACCAGTATCAAAAGCTAAAGCAAAGACCAGCATTTTGGTACATAATATGTAAAGCTGCCAATTGCAACACCAGCATCCCATATGGAATCAGATGTTCCACTTCCAGCCCAGCTCTCTGTTAATCTCATGGGAAAAGCAGTGGAAGATCATCCAAGTGCCTGGGCCCTGATCACCCACATGCAAGACCTGGAGGAAGCTGCAGGCTCCAGGACTCAGCTTGGTGCAGCACTGGTCATTTTAGCCATCTGGTAGTGAGCCAAAGAAACAGAAGATCTCTGTCTCTTATGTTTAAACTCTCAGTTGAAAAAAAAGGAAACAAAACAAACAATAAGTAATGATAAGAAGAACATAACTAATAGATATTTTCAAAGTTTATTTATTTATTTGAAGGCAGGGAGAAAGAGATCCATCTTCTGGTTCACTAAATGGCAGCACATTCTGGGCTAAAACAAAGCAAGGAAATTAGAGCTTCTGGGTGTCCCACAGGGGGCAGGAGCCTAAGCATTGGGGACATGCAAGGCTTCATTCCCAGATATCCTAGTGAGGAGCAGAATTGTAAGTGAAGCAGCCAGATCTTGAACCCATATGCAGGTAGCAGCTGACTAAACCAATTTGTGTGTGCAAATTGAAAGTGTCCTGTTTCCCAAACACACTCTTCTAGCATTTACCTGGGCCATTTCAAGGTTTTAGTCCCCAGTAGCCAAGGCTGAGAAAACCCAGAGTACATCAATCATTTCTTTTTTTGTTTGTTTATGATTTGTTTTATTTTTAATGCCAAGTCAGATATACAGAGAGGAGGAGAGACATAGAGGAAGATCCTGCATCTGATGGCTCACTCCGCAAGTGACCCTAATGCTCAGGGTTGCACCAATCTGAAGCAACCTCAATTCTACTGCACTCTTTCAGGGAGAAGCAGTGACACAGAAGATAAGTTAGTCATATTTGTTTGTTACAAAGTGTTTTGAAACTCAGAGAAAGAAAAACAGTGTTCTGAGAACCAATTACATTTTTCAATGGGGGATCACCAGTTAAGGGCATTAGAACAAAATGTATGCAGCTAAGTAAAGGGAGATGTACTAAGACTTTTGAAGCTTAGTTTACCTTTTTAAAAAAAAAAAACTGGGTGGACTCTTTCATCCACTATCTCACCTCCCACAAACCACCAACAACCACAAGACCGAAAAATAAATCAGGTTTTGCACTGGTACCCAAGCCACTGTCTGCTGCCTCCCAGCAGAGATATTAACTGAACACTGCATTTGCACACAACTGAAACTAGACATTCTGATAGATACAGGAGTCACAATGTCATCTTAATGTCTCATACACCACTCAGAGCAGTGACTCCTTCCTGTGCTGTGTCAGGTGGGCATTCACTGCTGTTATGCCACGCGTAATTTTCACAGCAAACAATTCTTTTAAAGTGCTAATGCTGGTTTTGTGAGAGGATAAAAAAAAATGTTAACTTACTGAATTGTATCTTGCAGGAATTAGTGACTAGTGTTTTCCAGGGCAGAGAGCAGTGCTCGGCATTAAGAGTTATGAACATTCAGGGGTTTATTCCCTGCTCTCTGTTGAACCTGACTTGTTCCCTCTACAATTCATGGGGACATTTATTCCCAATTTTGAGAACTTAAGGGAATGGGTGACATCATATCAGATGCCTTCATGATAAATCAGTACTGGTGCCTTAAGAGCTCTTCATCAGGTTCTTCTAAAGAAATCCTGTACCTGAGTCTCTGTGCACTCCCTTTGCTTGTCTACAAGGTGACTATATTTTTTCTGAAAGTAGAGCTGACAGAATATCATCCCCTCCGAAGAAATGTCACTATACAACTTGAACAACAGGAAGAAACATCAAAATAAACAGCATCATGAAGTTAATTAACATGGCATTGAGTGACCGATATGTTAGAAACTGCAAGTTCATAACCTCATCCTGTAACTACTTCCTTCACATCTCTTCAAGTTTAGTATATACACAACCGACTGCTATAAACTTTTTTTTTCTCCCAAGATAACATGTTTTTGAGTTTAACCTAAATCAGCGTGGCACAGGAACACTGAAAGGACCAGCATTAACATCCATCATATATAACAGCTGAGTACAAAGTTAGCATCAAAGTCTCTATGCAGTTGCATCTTGTTTAGCATTAACAGTCATAAATTGAAAACGCTTTTTTGGGAGAATCTTAAGCCACAATCTAAAATTTGCAGTATATAGTGATTAAGTCACAGTTTTACAGAAGTTTGCATTTTAACAATTGAAGAATAGAAATGTTTTAGGCAGGTGAGCAGTGAAATCCCCAACAACCCAGTGAATGAGGAAGAATTTAACTCTACATCCTACCTAATAAAGTACAGGAGAAGCAAATAGGGAGCCTGACCAGTATTTGCAGCCTGAGTGATTATATGTACAGAGAGGAGGAAAAACAGTGGAAGATGTTTTGTCCTCTGATCCCTTCCCCAAGCATCCAAAATGGTCAGAATTGCACCGTCTGAAACCAGGAGCCCAGAGCCTTTTCCAGGCCTCCCTTTTGGGTCAAGGGTCCCAAGGTTTTGGACCATCCTCAACAGCTTTCCCCAGCCACAAGCCAGGAGTTGGAAGGGAAGTAGGGCTGCCATGATTATAACAGGTGCCACTTAGGGATGCCAGCATGTGCAAGGCAAAGACTTATGCCACTAGGTTAGTGCAGCAGGTCCTGTCTTAAAACATCTTATTCCTAAGTATTTCAGAAAATTGTCTCATTTCATAAAAGATTAAAAGTTTTATAAGGGATGATATTTATATTCCTGAAATTGATTACTTACATGGCATTTTTTTCTGAATGACTTTTCCTAATTGCTATTTTAATATTTATTTACTTTTTATTTGAACAAGAGATTTACAGAGAGAAACACAATAGGGAGCAACCCAGAGAAGGCAAGAGGAAGGTACACACCAGCATATATTTGGCATAGGTCAGAGGGAGACCAGGATGAAGCAGTTCACATCACCCAGTGGCAAATAAGAGCACTAGAACAGAGTGTTGGTCAGGCCAGTTTTGCACACAACACATACTAGTGCACATTACACAATGCCAAGATTAGTTGAGCCATACCAGATGTAGCCATAGTGCCCAAACAGCACATATGATAACCAGAGAGTGAGCAAGCAAAGCTGGAAGGGGAAATGTGGGCTCCCCTGCTGAACAGCCACTCCCATTGGAGAGAATGAGTCGGGATGGGGCCAAAGGAGACCAGGCAGGGCTACAACACCTGTGGGCCTCCTGTGAGCTAGATCAGCAAAAAGCCAGGCTGGACTGATTACTCCAACTGGTGCAAGCATAAATTAAAGTGGCTGAGGGTTGGTTGGGCTTTACCACAACATCAGCTGGCAGAGGCTTACACAGGGGGCTAAATCTGTCATGTTAAACTCCAGAACCACCTGGAGAGTGCATAATCATGGAGGTGGAGTGGCCTAGTAGGGAAATAGTGGGCACATCCCTCTTGGGTTACCACTCTCACTGGAGAATATGAAAACCAGGACTGGGTTAGACATGGGTAGACAGAAAGTCACCTACCAGTATGTTTGTGGACTGGATAGTGGGAATGATTGGGTTGAACTTGGCTTCAATGCCCATTGGCATATATGAGAACTAAATGGGGTGTGGAACAGACTGACTATGTCTGTGGTACATAGTGGCAAGCATGGGAACCAAGGTAGGTGGCAGACCTGGTAGGGGTAATGGGGAGTTGCCCCAACTAGGATGCAGCTCCCACAGGTTTATGGCAGAGCTGAGTATGAGGTGGGCATGATCAGGCTGGACTGCAACAACCATTGGTTTGCGTGGAAGACAGGGCTGGAAACAGAACTGACCCAGCAATTGCAACCACAAGCATGTGTATAAACTGACTGGGTTGATGGACTGTCCCGGACCCTGTACTGGCAAGCAAACACAAGAATCAGGTCTGGGATCACCTCAGATATAGTTTCTTTGTAGATCCCTCCAACTGAACTGCTGATCTCAGAATCCCAACCATGAAGAGACTATGTCAGCCTGTGGATTCTGAAGAGATATCTTCGTGCTTGTAACAGCAAGATTGGCAGCAAATCAGAACTGTTTAACTATGAAAACTGTTTGAGTGGGACCCTCGGAGCATGAGCCACATCGGGGATCTGGGATGGGTGGGAAGCTGTATGGGCTTCTCCCTCTGTTTCTGCCCTAACCCCCAAATATATTAGTGTGGAATCAATGGTCTTACCCACTTTCCTGTAGCACTTGACACTCTGTGCCCTAATCAACTATGTAAGATTACCAAGATAAAAATATACGTTAAAAAAATCTAATCCACTGTTACATTGATCCAAGGTAAGAAGGGAACCCATGCTCTCTATGTTCTAGATTTTATATTAGCATGTAAAATGGTTGGTTATAAAAATGAACATGGAATCTGTCAGCACTCAGCTGGGTCAAGAGACCAGAAGCTTCCCTGCCATCATCTTACCATATATGCTGAACAAGCAAGGCAGTGGCCCAATGATGGCCAGTCAAGTGAAAGGCCAGGGGCGGGGAGGAGGGGAATCCAGGAAATCCCCAACAATGATAGGATTAGAAGCTCAGACATTATTTTCTGGATGTGGATTTCACGAAAAATGATACAGAATAAGCATAGGGATCATTTGTTGAAAAGGCTTCTGTTGCTAACAAATAGGATCCCTGAGAGAATACACTGTGATTCTACCTGGGCCTAGTGCTGTAGCTGGGTAACAGGCTGTCTGAGTGAAGAAGTTGTTGGCCGACTCTGCCTAACCCTTAGCTACAGACCAGGTGGGCATGCTTTGGGCTACATACTACTGTCTGCTGCTCGAGAACCAATCAGGCTCAGCCAGTGATCCTGCTGCCTCAACAGACAGTGTGCTTACCAATTGCTCCAGGGCTGGGTTCCTTCTGACAGTGACCCCAGTCCCAGCCAGCATGTTTTGAGTCCCCAGAGCCACAACATGTCCACCCGCTGTCTCACCTCACCTGCTGTGTCATCCCTCACACCCTGAGCTGCTTGTAAGCTCCTCCAGGGTCAGCAGTCTCATTCCCAGAACATTCATTTCTAACCTGTCCAACCCATAGCCTTCCTGCTGATTCAGTACAAAGTGGGCTAGTGTGGTAGGGAATTAACTGTGAAACACTGCAACAACCTTTTTTTTTTTTTTGTCTCATGAAAAGATGTTCATGTGAACAACTCTACTTTGCAAAGCAGGATCGATTTAAGAAGCAGAAGGAAGGTGGCCTGTCCTAACTGCAGAAGGGAGCTCCAAGGGAAGAAAGACCCAAGGAAATGATGGAAATTGTGTCCATTGTGCAGCATCTCATGGGGGGTTTCACATGAGTCACCCAAAGGGCAGAGAAAAAGAAACTTATTCACAATATGCATCAATGTCTATCATCTGACCCTGAAACAAAAGGGCTTCCTTCTCCCAATGTTATGGGATAGGCAGCTAGTTCGGGGACACAAGCTTGGAAGTCATACCCCATTGCACCACCTAGGTGTTCCCTCCTGCCCACCTATCATCACACGGAACCTGAGAGGGTTGCATTGTTGTGCAACCAGTCCCCTCACAAGCCCTCATAATGGCCCCTGATAGAGGGGGCCTGGCTCTCTTGATCACATGCTTCCATCACTCTGACACTCCAACTCTTGGTCTCCCCAGTAGCTTGTCGCTCTCTGGCTTCCTGCAGACAGACTCTGAGGCCAGGTAAACCCTGAGCATGGACCCTATATGTCTGTATTCCTCATCCTCTGTTCACTGCTTCAGTGGAACAGTAAAGCTGTTAATTCTAGGATGGCTTGCATTTCTAATTTGTGTACTGTTAAGAGTTCCTGGAGAGATGAGGCCTAACAGTAATGAAATGTGAGCAAAGAAACCAGGGAAATGTGGATGTCTGCACCTTGAGTCTCTCTACAAGAAGTGCAGCCAGGCCTGGGACCCTTCTGCCCATGACCCCATGGCTCAAGCCTGTTTGGTAAACAGCAAAGTTTACAGAGGAGGCAGGTAAGCAGCAGGCAGATAAACAGACTAATCAGCCTGGGTCAGCTCTCCCTTCCTTCAGAGTGACCTCAACATGAGAATGAAATGTTTTTTATGGAAAGAGTGAGTTATGTAGCCATAGGGACCAGGTGAGTTAGACAGCCACAGGAGGCTGCCATGTTTGCAATGGATGGACAATGGGTGGGCTATAGCACTGCAGGAGGCAGTCAGTTCTAGCTTGGCTCTGCCAGGCACTTTGCCACCCCCACCCTCCATCTTGCTCTTAAGGGCTAGGCTCATTCTCCCTGGGCCCATAGCACCTTTAGCATTCCTGTGTTTTGCTGTTGCAGCAAGCACAGGTCTTATGGGGTGGCAAAACCTATGCTTCTATCCCGCCTGTCACACCCCCTCAGGCTAATCCAGGCTCCTCACCAGTTCCAAAACACACCAAAACCTCCATACAGCCTTGGTTCTGCCAGGTCTAATGGGCCCTGGCAGCACATCCTGTGTCCCCAGCCTACTTGTCAAACCCTCCAGGGTTTGGAACGCTTGGTCACAAATCCATCAAATCCATACAAACCTGTAGTGTCTGCCATTTCCGCAGCTCAAGTGTCAAGCTGGCTCAGCCAGCTGCACACTCCCTCCAACAGCCGCTGATCCACCAGCCGCTTTTGAACGACGAATGCTCTGCTGCTTCCTTCTTTAAACCCTTTGCTTCTGGCTGCCATCCTTGCCACCAGGCCCACTGCTACAGTGCCAGGACAGGACAGCTCAGCCACCAAACAAGCACTCCATTGCACAGGCACCATGTTCTGCCTTCAAATCCAGGATGAGCCCTGCGTATCCTGTAACTACAGTGCCTCTAGTACTCCTGCCAGTGTGTCTAGCAAGCCTCCATGAGGCCCTTCCAGTGCCATGCCAGCTCCCCCATGACAACATCCTGGCTGACCATGGCCACCTGCTCCAAGGCCACACTGGCTCTTTCAGCATCCCTGGACACCCAACAAACGGCACTGCTGGCCTGCTTGTTGCTGCTGAACCATGCCAGGTTGGAGGGCAACCCTGTGTCCAAGCCTGTCTGCCTGCCACTAGGGTGCCAGACATTCTGAGCCAGCCATGTCCCTACAGCACTCAATGCCATCTGATGTACTTTCAGGGCCTGAGGCCCTGCATCCTTCAGCAGCTAGCCAGTCATCCCTTCCTCCCTGCTGGCTTCCCCAGTTCTAGGCATGCTTGAGCTCTGGCCTACCTGTCACTTCCTCTGCGCCAGCCACACATCTAGCCAGCCCACCCTGCCCATTGAAACAAAGACAGGTTGGCTGCGTGGTGACCTCAGGACTCTAGTCTGTCCAGTCCACTGTCTTGGCCGCTGTTCCAGGACCAGGCTCATATGTGCGATTTCCCTCTGCTCTCAACTTCAGGGCTAGGTAGGCTTAGCTGGTGCCCAATGCAGTGCTCTAAAGCCAGACCAGTTCCAAGCGTGCTCCACCAGTCCCCAGCACACACTACATCTGCTCCAGGGCCAGTGGGCACAGCTGGAGTCTCGGTACCTCTAGTCTTCCCATCACCTTGCCTGCTGCTCCAGGACCATGCAGGCATGGCCAGTGATATGGTGTCTGCATAGACCATTTACAACTCCAGATGCAGTTCCACTTGCTCTGCACTCACTATATATCTCCCATGCCTACCTCACCACTGTTCCAGGGCCAAGTCAGGGGCAGAGTTTTTCCAAGTCCTGATTCTGCTTCTTGCCACCCTCATGCTCAGATGAGGGACTAGTCTTCCAGAGTCCCTGCTGCTTCCCTCCCTACCTTTCCTTACCCCTCTCCCTGAGCACTTGCATGTCAGTGCTATGATCTTAAAAATTGATCCAGATTCCCTGTGGGTACTTGCCTCTGCTTTTGCTCCATGTCTGCCCACCACATTTGCTGCCTCTGTGCATGGCTGGATGTGAAGTCTTGTCACACTTACTGTGTTGCTGTTTGCAAGATGGACTTCTGATGCCATTTCCTTCATGACTTCATCCTACAACCTGCTGTGACCTAGCATAGGGTTTGAACCAGGGCCACCTGCATGCTCTTCTCTGCCTGTTTGTGTCCATGCAGGTGGCTACCTGCACCTTCTTGGAGGCTGCAGTAGAGGGAAGAAGGGATCCTCCAATGAAGGCATGGCATGAAAGCCATGGTACCAGAGGGAAAGATATCTTTCATCAGCTGGTTTTACTCCCTGGTTGACCAGGACAGTCAGGTTAAGCTAGGCTAAAGTGAGAAACCATGTGCTTCATTTGTGGGAGTAGGAACATTTCTCAGGTGCATTATCAGAGAGTTGGAACAAAAGTGGAGCAGTCAGGACTCAAGTTGGTGTTCTGATGTGGGACGGCAGTATTGTAGGCATCAACTTGAACCCGGACACCAGAATTACAGCACAATTTCTGAGTGAAGCGAAAATAAACAGTATTATCATTTGTTTTTATATTTTCTAACATTTTAGAATCACATGTCAGATCTTGATAATCTAAAAAGAAGGGGCAATTTTTTACTCTTTTTTTTTTTTGCATGTAAAGGAAACCTTGAGAACTGCTAGTGTAAAATTTTCTGGTCTCTATCATTGTGGTCAGATGGAGCTGAGGTCTCTCCAAATGCATTCAGGGCACTCTATGACTCTAACTCATAGTTAGAGTCTCTATGACTCTAACTCATTTGCTTGTGTGCTTCCTAAAATCATTTTCATTTTTCAAGATATACAACTTAGGGGCACGCATGGCAACATAGTGGCTAAAGTATTCGACTTGAATGTGCTGGTTTATGTTTCAGCTCTTGGATACCAGTTCCCTTGTTGCGGCCTTGGAAAGCTGTCAAGCATGGCACAAGACCTTGCAATTCTGAATCCACATGAAGACCCAGAAATAGTTCCTGGTTGCTGGCTTTGCATAGACTCAGTTCCAGCCGTTGCAGCTGCTTGAGCAGTGAGAAAATAAGAAAACATAAAAAGTTAAGATTCTTGGGGTTTTTCATAGTGGAACAAATATCATTAAACATATATCATTGACACAGTGTAGGACCCTGAGTGAAAGACACCAGCTTGGGCCCAGAAGAATAGCTAAGTGGCTTAATCATTCCCTAGCATGCCCAGGAAGCTATATCAATTCCAGCTTGTATCCCTGCTGCTCCACTTCCCTTCCACTCCCTTGCTTATGGTCTGGGAAAGCAGTAGATGATGGCCAAAAGCCTCGAAACTCTGCACCCATTTGAGAGACCTAGAAGAAGCTTCTGGCTTCTGGTTTCTGATAAGCTCAGCTTTAGCTGTTGCAGCCACTTGAGGACTGAGCCAGAAGATAGAAAATCTTCCTCTTTGTCTGTCAAATCTGCCTTTCCAATAAAAATGCACAAATCATTATTTTAACAAGACATCAACTTCAGTGTTTGAATATATAAGCAACTCTACCGGCTCCAAATAATGTTTGATATCCAGGTTCATGGGTATGAGTTACTTACAGCTCTAGATTACAGCCACATCAAAGGAATCATGCACAGGGATGTGAAACCTCACCATGTCATGGTAAAGGCCCAATGAAAAGGAGAAATAAAACCAAAACAAACAAACAAACAAAAGCAAAACAAAACAAACTAACATGCAATCAACAACACCAAAGGTGACTCATAGACTGGAGCGTGGTTGAGTTCTATCATCCTGCTCAGGAATATGCTATCTGCAGTTATTGTATATTATCAGATGGACACCTAGCTGCATGATGGCAAGCATGATCTTCTAAAAGGAGCCGTTTTTCCAGGAGCAAAACATCTGTTGTGAGCTTGCTTATATTGCCAAGATGCTGAGCATGAATGAACTGTATGGATATCTGAAGTACCATGTAGACTTTGATTCACACTTCAATGATACCCTGGGATGACATTCATGGAAATGCTGGGAGAACCTGCTGTATAGTGAAAACAGACACCTTGCCAGCCCAGTCTGAGTTGGCTTAGTGACTTCCCGCAGTTGCTTTCTGCTGGGTTGTCAAACAGGTTAACAATGATAGTCATTCCCACTTCCAGTGAAACCCAGACCTTCTCAGCAACTGATGACTCATTCTCTAATAAAATGTGAGTAGTCTGGGCCTCCTACTGCGTTCTTTTTTAAAAAAAATTTAAAAAAAAATTATATTGTTGACAATCTTTACATAGTTAATTACAGTAAAAAGGTTCAGGGACTATAAGGAAGTGGGTAAAACTATTACATCCATATTGTTTTCTTCTTGTATCTGAGGTAAAGGGGGATATTGAGGGAGAAGCCCCACCCAGTTTCCCACCCACCCCAAGTCCCGGATGTGGGGCATGTTCTGAGATCCTTGCTCAAGTGGTTTTGATAGTTCATCAGTTAAGAATCGCTGCCATTTTCGCCACTCCCAGCTCGGTGAGGTCGTTAAAGAATCCACTGATTGACATAGTCCACCATAGAGTCTTCATTTGCCCAGTATTTCGCTGTCAACATATAGCTGAGGTGGTTGATTGACTTGTTCTTTCTTCTGTCTTTTCTTGGCTAGGGTTCTGAGTCCAGCATTTTGATTGGGGAGATCCCCAAACAAACTTTGAGGTATTCCCAGCCCAGATTCTTGTATGTTTTAGCAAGCACAGGGCCCGGAACAGTCAATCTCCATGATCAGCTGGTGGCTGCAATTGCTGGGTTGGCCTACTGCGTTCTTTACTTCACCTGCACAGTCAGCCACACCATCCATCATCTGTGAGTTATGGCCTGGGTCTCCAGGCAGCAGAATGTCCAATGGGGGAGGATTCTCTATCCCTCCCACTCCATTCTCCTTTTGGAGACTCACTGTTAACTTCCATAAGGTTTCAGTCTCGTTAACAACTCCAGGCCGTGCCAAAGGTTCTGGATGAGATGCCTCTGGAGCAGCGATTTTTGTCCCTCTACTTCCTTTGGAAGTGTAGCCTTTTCTTTGAAGATACAGGAGCCTTTGTTGGAGCAGCTGTTAATTCTGACTCTTTAATACAGCTCAGTGAATCTCCTATTTCTTTCCCCTCCTACTCTCAGTAAAAAATGCAATTAGGGCAGTCCTGGAATTCCAGAGAAATCCCAACCTTGGATTCATTGGATTCAATGCACATTTAAAAATGTTAGTTCAGCAAACCCTTTGGTTTTCCCTGTCCCTGCCACTTTCTCTTCCAGGCACCGCCATCTAAATAACCATCTTACAGACTCAGAGTGCAGCAAGACAGATTAAAAGCATCTCACTTCAGCTCATAAATCATTTGATCTAAAAGCAGACAGAAACCAGATTGGCTGCAGCAGCTCTCTTTCACCAAATATGAGGTAATTGGAGAACTGCACTGAGTAACGTAAGCAGAAAACCAAAGGGTGCTGAAAAAACAGAGGAGGGGAGAAACTGAGTGGGTGGGTGGGTGTAAGAATAAGTTCTTTTGCTTTTCACCTGGGAGTAGGCCACAGTGCAACTTTCCTTGGTCATCCAGAATTCGGATTCCTCCAACACCAGGCATCTCCACCATGCCACCCAAGTTCTACCCTGGCGGTGAGGTGAGTACCACGTCCGCCCTAGCCCCCAAGATTGGCCCCCTGGGTCTGTCTCTGAAGAAGGTTGGAGATGACATTGCAAAGCCTGTGGGGACTGGAAGGGCCTACGGGTCAGGTCAAACTGACCATCCAGAGCCAACAAATGCATATTGAGGTGGTGCCATCAGTCTCTGTCCTGATTATCAAGGCCCTCAAGGAGCCACCGAGGGACTGCAAGAAGCAGAAGAACATCAAACACGGTGGGAAAATCACATTTGATGAAATTGTCAACATCGTCTGCAGGTGCGCCACAAATTCCTAGCCAGAGAACTTTCTGGAACCATCAAAGAGATTCTGGAGACTGCCCAGTCAATGAACTGTAACGTGGATGGCCGCCACCTGCACAACATCATAGATGACATCAACAGTGGTGCAGTGGAATTCCAAGCTAGCAAAGAAGAGAAAATGTTTCAATAAAGGATCATCTGGCAACCAAAAAAAAAAAAAAAAAAAAAAAAAAAAAGAATAAGCAGAGAAGAGAGGACAAAAAAGGGCAAGTGAGAAGGCAACATGGGGGAAGGAGAAGAGCAATTTCAGAGTGACTAAGCAACCAGCTCGGGTGATAGCAAGGAGCAGAGGAAGAAAAAGGCCAAGAAGAACCAGGACTAAGCAAGGCAATTATGGCTCAAATATGCAAAATAATTGCTTCACTAAGATCTTCAAAAGAAAGTATCAAACATGATATCTATTTCTCATTTTTTAGGTTGTATTGCAATGCATTTATTAACATCAAGTAGTATTCACCAGGAAGGGAGCAGCCACTGGAGTTGGGGCAGGCCTGGGTACAGCTCACTGCATGTACATGATGGCTAGAATCAGGGCTCTGAGCACGGAGATGGACCTCTCTTGGAACCTGCCAGGAGCTAACCGGCTGCTGGAAATTTTCACCCCCAGAACCCAATGTTAATCCCACCCAATTCCATCTACCACACCATGTTGATGGTGGGTGGGTCCCGGGCCAGCCATATTCTCCAGATTTCTCTTCTCAGTGTACTCCCCAGGAAGGGAGCAGCCTCTGGAGCTTAGGCAGTCCCAGGGACATCTCACCACTTGTACACAGTGGCTGGAATTAGGGTTCCAAGCATGGAGATGGACCCGGCCTGGAAGATGCCAAGGTTCACTTTATTATTTATTTGAAGGGCAGAATGAGAGAGACAGAATATCCTAGGTACTGATTCACTCCTCAGATGATTACACAATGATCAGGGATAGGAGCCAGACTGAAGCCAGGGATTCACAACTCCACCTGGGTTTCCCATGTGAGTGCAGGTGTTCAAGCACCTGGACAGCCTTGTACTACTCTCTGAGGTGCATCAGCAGGGAGTTGAAACTGAAGCAGAGCAACTGGGACTCAAACTGCCACTCACGTGGGTTTCTGAAGCTGTCAATGGTGGCTTAATATCTCTGTGCCACAATGACAACCCAGTAGGGCCCACATTGGGGACTAAAGTCTGGTTACAAGCTCCCCTAGTTTTAAACCATCTCCATATTACATACACTTAAGCCAGTTTGTCTACCAGGTATGTATATAGCCAGCTTACTGGGTTGTTTAGGGAATGACAAGGGTCATTCTAGATAGGCTCAGTACACACATGTTTCTATTTGCCTTTAGTTGAATCTGCAAGCAAGGAACCTGGTCAGAGGGAGGCAGACTTTACTTCACAGTGTCTAGCAGGGAAGATTTTAGGCATCCTCAGCATGCAAAAATCATACTTGCATACAGGGCTTCTGCTGTTGAACAACTCCATGTATCCACATTGCATGTATCAAAACACTCTTTGAGGCACCTTCAATTTACTCAATTCTATACGGGTCAATTAAAAGCAAAGAAAATAAAGCTGAGAGTTGAGGTGTTACAAATGAGATTAAGGCACAGATCTTGCCAAAGGGCCCTGTGTTGGCAGGTGGTCACCTGAGATTACCCATCGAAAGGCCTTGGTTCCCTCCATTCCCATTCCCATAGCCAGCCTGCACTGGTCACCACCTGCTTCTTCCTTTTTCTTTTTTTGCTTTCTTTCTTTCTTTCTTTCTTTCTTTCTTTCTTTCTTTCTTTCTTTCTTTCTTTCTTTCTTTCTTTCTTTCTCTCTCTCTCTCTCTGTCGTTCTTTCTTTCTTTCCCTTCCCTCCCTCTTACCTTCCTTCCATCCTTCCTTCCTTTCCTCATTTGTTTTTCTTTCTCTCTCTCTTTTTTTAAAGATTTATTCACTTGCATTAAACAGTCTGATCCAAAGAAAGAAGGAGAGACAGAAAGATCCTCTACCTGCTGGTTCACTGTCCAAGTGGCCACGATGGATAGAGATGAGCTGATCTGAAGCCAGGAGCCAGGAGCTTCCTCCAAGTCTCCCACACAGGTGCAGGGTCCCAAGCCTTTAGGCTGTCCTGTGCCTCCTTTCCAGGCCACAAGCATGGAGCAATATGAGAAGTGGAGCAGCCAGGATATGAACCAGCAACCATATAAGATCCCTTACATGCAAGGTGAGGACCTTAGCCACTAGGCTACTGGACTGGGCTGTGGGCAACACCCTTACCATTCATGGGCACAGTTGAGTCTGAATAGCTTTATGATGATTGTGAGTGCTCATCTTGTCTTTTTAACTCTGCATCATGGTTTGCACTTCTGTCTATGTCTCTGTCTCTGACTCTCAAAGATGTATTTAGTTTATTGGAAAGGCAGATTTAAAGAGGGAAGGAAAGACAATCTCTCTCTCTCCAAGTGGCCGCAACAGCTGAAGCTCAGCCAATCCAAAGCCAGGAATCATGAGATTCATCAGGGTCTCCCACACAGGTGCAGGGTCTCAAGGTTTGGGCCATCCTCCACTGCTTTCCCAGGCCAAAAGCAGAGAGCTAGATAGCAAGAGTAGCAGCCAGGACATCAACCTGCACCCATATTGGACCCCAGAACTTTCAGGGTGGACAATTCAACAATTAGCTGTTGTGTCAGGTCTGTAAGCCAGGGTATTTTGTTTGTTTGTCTGCTTGTTCATTTGCTACAGAATTCATTTATTTATATCAGAAAGACAGGCAGAGAGGTGGAGAGACAGAGAGGAAGATCTCCCATCTGATGATTCATTCCCCAAGTTACCACAATAGCCAGGAGTGTGCCAATCCATAGTCAGGATCCCAGAGCCTCTAGTGGGTCTCCCACAAGGGTGTAGAGTCCCAAGGCTTTGGGAAGTCTTCAACTGCTTTTCCAGGCCACAAGAAAGAAGCTGGATGTGAAGCAGGACCGCCAGAATTAGAACAAGCACCCATATGGGATCTGGGCGTACTCGTTGAAGACTGTAGCCACTAGGCTACTATACCAGCCCAGCCTGAGTTCCTGGCTCCTGGCTCCCACCTGGTCAATTTGTACCTATTGTGTGCATTTGCACCAGTAAATAGAGAACATTTCTCTGTCTCTCCTCTCTCTCTCTGCCACTCTGCCTTTCAGATAAATAAGTCAATCTTTCTTAAAATATTACCACAGCTTTTCATAAAGGAAGCAGGAGAGTGACCCTGCTAGAATAGCTGAATTAGTGAAGAAGGCACCTGCTTTTGGTCTCGAGCAATGGGTAGAAGCTTTCCAATGTTGACTAAGAGTTGGCATTCTCTGGGAGCTACACTTTCTGCCCTGTTAAATCTGCCCATTTATTTTAGTACTGGACCAAGAGCAGGGAAACACACTGGGGATTTCTTAGATCCTTTTTGGGTCACTGTCCTGGGTGCTACACATGACCTTCATGTAGCTTCTTCCAAAGCATTTAGAAGTAGTTTTCCCAGAGACCCAAAATGACTTCCCTTTCCACACCCAATGAAGAAAACTGAGAGACATATTAGCTCTAAAGGAAACCCTGATTAAAAACAGCATGTCTGAGGATCAATAAACTTGACTTAATCCTCCCAGTGGAAACAAAGATTGCTGTCTTCCCTGAAATGTCAGTATTTACACAAGGCCCAGTGGTGCCTTGCTCTGAGACTTGAAGGTGGCTGCACTTCCAGCCAGTGGCACCCTCTAATCCTTTATGACTTATTTGGATAGGACTAAGCTCCAGGCTTGTTTACATTTTTGGGTTACCCTTTGGCCTGGAATGCATCTCTATGTTCTCATTAGAGCTGTCTCCAAGGCCGGCCTTTGCTGGCTCCTTGCTCACCTACTTGCTTGTCTCTTCTTGCTGATACTTCCCATCCTGTCCTGAGCAATCCTGAGTGTTCCAGCACAGCCAGACTCTGGTGTGTTCCCCATCACTCTTGACAGTCTCTGTCCCTGAGCCAGGCCCCACCAGGCCCTGCCTGCCTGCCTCCCTTCTTCCCTCTGTCTCTGGAGATATGCCCAGCTGCAGCTCTGCTTGGCTCATCACCAGAGGAGTTTTATTTTTTTAAACAGTCATTCTTTTTCTAGCCATACAACACATTTTATGATTTTATATAGAAAGTTGAGATGCAAAACATGAAGAATAGTCCGCATAAGTCACTCCCTGGGAGTTGACCCTGGGTCAATCACTGCAAGTTTTTCTGGCATGAGTTTTATTTAGAAAAAGATTCTGTGTTGTGTGTTTCACTGTAAGAGTAATATAACCTTTAATATGATGTTTTGAAAACTGTATTTAACTTTAGCATGTTTATTTCCCCCACCAAGTACCATAAAACCTCAACTTGATTTTAAGAAAAAGAGAAGCCAAAACTCAGGGAGAATTCCTAAAAAATACGTGAGAGGAACCCTGCAAGCTCATTAAAAACCCAGGAAGTCTGAGGAAGTCACAGTGTAGGAGAGCCCACAGGGCACTGACAGCCACTGGGCACATGGTGTCCTGGGTGGGATGCTGGGCCAGAATGCAGCCCCAGATGAAGACTTTCAAAATCCCATGATTTTAACATCTATTAGTTGACAATCACATATCTATATTAGTCCATTACTTGTGACAAATGCAAGATGTTAACAACGGGGGAATCCGGGTGTTTCGTCTCAGAATTCCTCATTATCTTTGTTAAGTTTCCTGTGAACCTAGAACTATCCTCAAAGCAGATGTTGACATTTAGAAAGAATGGCTTTTTTCTCAGGGAAGAAAAAAATTTATACTGTTCGAACATGTTTGTAATAAAAGGTGTCCACTTTGTACTCCACTTCCCTAACAGTTGGCCTTGATGTGATTTTCTGGGAATGCTCCCTCTTTATTGCGTACTGGAACTCATGTCACAGATACAAATACAGTTTTGAATCCTGGCTGCTGCTGCTATTTTGTTGTTTAATGGCACAGCATAAGCATTTTTTCCCAATGTCCTTAAGAACTCTTCTTAAGGGAGTTTCATGATCGTGTCCTGGGGTGTTTTCTCTCAGAGAACACCTCTGTATTCTCTGAGCAGTGTCTTCATCCATGCTCTCCTGGGACTGCCACAAACTCTCCCAATCAAATATGCTTCTGCAGTCTGGGTTTAGAGACTTTCCCTGCTTCTCCTCTTCCCTTGTCATTGTTTTTCATGATCAAGGAATCTGTCATCCATGTGGTGTGACCAAGGGGTTGTATCAACCTCAGCATGTGGAGTACTTGGGTTCTCAGGCTCCAAATGCCAGCTTCTTGCTCAGATCCTGGGAGACACCAGTGATGGTGCATGTGGGAGACCTGGATGGAGTTTTCAGTTCCCAGCTTGGGCTAGTGTAGTCCCAACCATTGTGGGCATATATGAAATGCAACAGAGTTGGAAGAAATTCTGCTTTTCAAAGATTTTTTTAAGTATGACAATTGCAAAGCTTTGTTCACAATAACATGAATTTAGCACTTTACGCTTAAATTCTCTATGGAATTTTGCTTTTGGAGAGGTGCATATGTTAGCATGTGCACATCCACACACACACACACACACACACACACACACACACACACACACACACACAGAACACCTTAAAAATGACTCCTGTGCATGTGATGTCCAGTATGGTAGATGTGGGGGTGCCCTGGTTCAAGGAGAGCTGTCTCTAATGTGCTGGGAACCTGCATGAGGTCCCGAGGTCAGGGTGTGGGAAGGGCTTCACTGGTTCAAGGACTACATCCATGGGTTCAGATTCCTCATCACTTCCTGTGAGTCAGCTCCTCTTCCTCCTAACTGACTGGCAGCTCTGGGGATAAACACTTGACCCAGGGAAGGTCAATGATATCCTTCCTCTCAGGAACTCAAAGGTTGGTTTGAGGTGGTTGTCACAGGGCAGGGGTTGGGTTCAGTGTGTGAAATTGCTGCTCGTGACATGTGCTTCCCATGCTGGACTGCCTGGCTCATGTCCCAGCTGTTGTTTCCAAATAAGCTTCTTGCTAATGCACATCCTGGGAGGCAGTGGTAATGACTTAAATACGTGAGTTCTTGTCACCCATGTGGGAAATCTCAATTGAGTTTCAGGCTCTTAGTGCTGGCCTGGACTAGTTCTGGCTGTTGGTGATATTTACAGGCCAATTCAATGGATAAAAGATATCCTTTTTCTAAATCTAACTTTCAGATAAAATAACGATTTCTTTCTAAAGATTTATTTTTATTGGAAGGGTAAATTTACAGAGAGGAGAGAGAGAAAGATCCTCCATACACTGGCTCACTCCCCAAATGTCTAAACTGACTGGTGCTACAGAGCTGAACTGATCTGAAGCCATGAGAGAGGAGCTTTGGGTCCTCCTCTGCTGCTTTCCCAGGCTACAAGCATGGGGCTGGTTGGGAAGTGAAGCAGTCAGGATACAAACTGGTGCCCAGATGGGATGCCACTGCTTGCAACATGAGGATTAGCCAATTGAGCCATTGTGCTGGGCCCCAAATAAAGGTTTTTCAAAATCAAAATAGGGACCACAGTCATTACTTGTTGGTTTTTAGGACTGTAGAGTTCCGTGGAAACTGGGGGCAGCCCCATGAACCATCTGAATGCATGTACAGAGGTTGTCTGCAAAGCACAAAGCACTGAAGCTGGTGTGCAAAGCCATGCAAAAGGGCTCGTCATTAAAGGCATTTGTCTGTTTCTACCCTAGGCCCAGTATTACCTGAGTCTCAGGGGTCTTCTGTCCAATAAGCCCCGAGACCTCCAAGAGGAGAGGCAATGGTACTCTTCTGCAGCAGAACCACTGGAGACACACTGGTGGAGAAGGGTGTCCATTCATCTGAGAGAAATCACAAGCATGCATAGGAGAAATGGGCAGGCAGAAGGGTGGTCCCAATAGTACTTTCATGCGACAACAACATTGTGACTACCTAACAGATATGTCTACCTCTCTGGATTCTCCAATGAAGTTACATGTCAGGAAGCACAGGAAATTGCATCTCAGAGCAGACTCGTTGTCTGCTGAGAAGCAGGATGAATGTAACATTTGACTTCCTAGAATTGTTTATAAATGAAGAGCTAGCAGAGTAGGGAAGAGAAACCCGGGTGCAGCCCAATGCTGTTGTAGCATGTCCGGTGACAAGACATGTTGGGTTCTGTTAGCCAAGGGCACAGTGTGCCATGTGCCTGTGGCATCCCATATGGGTTAGGCAAGTGGAAATCCAGGGATAATCTCCCACCCTTGAAACTTGAGCCACATCCCACCACAATGAGTACCCCCTCCCTTACGTACAGTTTGACTTGAAACACATCAGTTAACTACAGTCAACCACAGCCACAAAGCATTACATGAAAAATTCCAGAAATAATTATCCATATATTTTAAGATAATTGTTATCACAGCATATTGTTATAAGGTTCTGTATTCTTTATTATCCATCTCTTACAGTGCTTGATTTACAAATTAAATTTTACATCAGGTGTGTTTTTTTAATGGAAAAAACATGATACAGGTGGAGTTGGGTACTATCCATGGTTTTACACCTGAAGGAACATGTTTCTTGCAAGAAAAGGGGCACACCCGTATTTGGGTTTCCTAATGTCCTGTCTATAACATCTCCCCTCTTCCCCTCTCTTCAAGTAGCTTGAGCAATAGGCATTTATAGCATGGACTAACTTTATGTGGCAAGGGAAATGCCCAAGTTAAGTTGAGATATAGCTCCTCTGTGCATGCCAAGCAGTTCAGGGATTCCAGAAGCTCTGCACGCTAGAACATCCAGGGAAGCAAGCTTCATACATGGGTGTAGGAATCCAAGGACTTTGGGCCTCTTTGGCTGCTTTACCAGGCAACAAGCAGGGAGCTGGATGGGAAGTAGAGCAGCTGAGACTTGAACAGGCACCCATATAGGATCCTGGTGATTGCAATTGAGCCATTACACTGGACCCTGCTGGCTCTTGCATTAATAGAAATCTTTGATTGCTGCCATGCAGATGGAAAGTCCCTGAGCTACAGGGAAGGTATTATTTTTCCATCTATTCATGCATGCATGCATCTAGTCAACAAATGCTAATTGGTAACCAGCCTATGAAAAAGGCCTAGACAATGGAGGCACACAGAGACAACTAAAACACAACAACTGATGGTGGAGCTGCCCCGGGCAGTTGTGAAAGTATTGCACTGCTCAATGTTAAAGTGAGGGAAGCAAGTGCAGGCTGAAGTCCAGATAACTTAGTAAGCACAGCAACAGATGAACTGCCTGGACACAAAAGGATCCCTATTACCCATGAACACCACAGAGGCAACATGAATGAGGCTGCGGCTAAGAGATGGCTACTTGAAGTTCTGGAAGAAAAAGAAGATTATTCTATGAAGCCAGAATTACAATCAAAAGTCAACCCTGAGAGTGCCAAGGGAAGGGTTACTCAAGTTGATGTGGACAACCTTGCCGGGCAGAAGGGCCTTGTTGGCCTGAATCCCTGAAGGAAAGGAGACCCAATGGTCTCATTAGGTCAGGTGATTTAGCCCACAGAGCTCTGGGCCACCAGGGAGTTCTGATGGAGAGCATCAGGCAGGAGGAGTCCCAGGAGGTTAGAGCACATCTCACGCTCATGTCACCAGTATGGACAATGCGCACATGCAGGACATCTCTTCAGAAGTGCGTGAGTGAACCCACACACCAAAGGCCTGCAGGTGCAGTGGCCAGGTGCATTTGTGTGGCAACTGGCCACACCAACATACTGCCCCGAGCTGCAATGGGCTACCAAGGGAGGGTTGTCAGGTGAGGCAGATGGAGCAGAAAGAACCTGTGGCAATGAGTGCTGATTTTCATGCCATAGATACACCAGGGTGATTGGTGAATTGACTCCACCTGCAAGTGCCAGAATCTTTATATGGGTACTGGTTGGAGTTTTGGCTGCATAGGATACTATCCTATGCATTCCCTTCCTTGAATGCCATGCAGGGCTGCTTCCACTTTTCACATTAGGGCCGGGGAACCCAAGTCGTTGGGTGATCTGCTTCAAGTCTGAGTGTGGTTGGTCAAGAGGCAGAGCCAGGGAGTCAATTGTTGGCCTTGCTTTCAGGTTATTTCCTTTCCTGTACTCCCTTCCAGAGAAAGGATATAGATGTACCTGCCTTGTGTGGTTGACTGGGAGGAAAAATCTGCCCAAGGTGTCCAACAATTACCACACTGTGTCACACACTGACATGTCCCACACAAAAGAGTTCTTAGTTCCTAGTTGCCTACAGTCCACCCCCCAGCCATTGATGAGCCACCAGTCAGAGCTCCTAGCCTGTCGTCTACCCACACCTCATTCTGTGTTCTCCCACTGTCTGGTGCTCAAAAATTGTACCCTCAAGCTGCCCACAATTCCCCTCTTCTTCCTTTCCAAGACAACATTGGGTACTAAAAATAAATAGGCAAAGGTGTATGGGGGCAAGGTTGGGGATGTACTAAACCATCATCAGTTACTTATAAGCAACATTGGCTTTGAGGATGATGTTAAACCTCAAAGTGAAGATGCTACTTGGGACTCCCACATCCTAGATTTGAGTTTTGACTCCCCTGGCTATTCCAGGCTCCTGCTACTGCAGATCCTTGAAGTCAGTAAGAACTGCTCAAGAGGTTGGACCCCTGTTATCCACATGGGAGACCTGGCTTGAGTTCTCAGCTCTGGTCATAGGCATTTAGGGGGGTGAGCCAGAGGGTAGGAGCTCTCTTTGTCTCTTAAATAAATAAATAATTAGACATTCAATATACTTATTCCTTCTATTTAAATATGATACCTAATAGTCACAGTGCAAGAGATTCCCTTCTGGGACAGACAGTGGGATGGATATTTTCTGGTATTTCTAACCTAGCAGCTATAGGAAGTGTTTCTTTCTTTTTTTTTTCTTTAATATTCATTTATTCATTAATTACACTGCATTACATGACTGGGATTTCCCCCCCCCCTTCACCCCAAACCCTTCCCCCATCATGAATTCCTTCACCTTGATGCATAACCACAGCTCAAGTTCCGTTGAGATTTCCTAATTAAAAGTTTACACCATACAGAGTCCAGCATCCCACTTGTCCAGTTCAAGTTCAACGGCCTCTTAGGGAGGCCCTCTCAGGTTTGTAGGCAGAGCCAGCAGAGCGTCACCTCGATCAATTAGAAGCTCCAACATATCATCAGCAACAGTCCAGGTATGATGAGGCTGGTGCAGAGTCCACTGATTGACATAGTCCGTCTTAGGGTTTCCCCTTGTCCAGTTTTCCGCTGCAAGCATAAAGCTGAGGTGGTTGATTCATCTACTCCATTTTCCATCTTTTTTTGATTAATGCTTTGATTCCTCCATTTTGTTCAGGGGAATCCCCCTAAAAAAAACTTTGAGGCATTCCCAGTCCAGGCTCCTACATGTACTACTAGTAAGCACAGTGCCCGCCACCGTCCATCACTCCGATCAGCTGATGGTTTTAACCCCTGGGTTGGTTCTCTTCTGAGCCCTGACCTCTATTGGAACCAATGAGTATCGCATCTCTCCCCGGCTCTGCCCATCACACTCTCGTCCCTCACCTAAACCAGTGGGAGGAGTGCTGGTCGGGTGTTGCATTCCCTGCTAGCACAGGCCATTTCACCTTGGCATTTTGTGTTTTATACTGTTTTTTTTTTTTTTTTTTTTATCGCAACCAAACCCGGCCAGGCCCCAGGAAGTGTTTCTTTCAAGATTCGTTGATTTTTTTATTTGAAAGGCAGCTTTAGAGAAAAAGAGATACAGAGAGAAAGATCTTCCATATACTGATTCACTTCACAAATGGCTGTAAAAAATAAAGCTGAGCCAATCCAAAACCAGAAACTAGGAGTTTCTTTGGTAATCTCATTCAGGAGACTGTCCTTGACTGCTTTCCCAAACAGAGAGCTGGGTCAGAAACAGAACAACTAGGACAAGAATTAGCACATCTGGGATCCTGGCATTTGGTGGTAGAGGATTAGTCAGCTGAGTCATGGCACCAGTCCCTAGAATTTTTTTTTTCTTTTTAAAGATTTATTTGTATTGGAAAGGCAGAGAAGATTTACAGAAATGAGAGACAGAAAGATCTTCCATCTGCTGGTTTGCTTCCCAAATGGCTGCAATAGCGGAACTGAACCAATCTGAAATCAGGAGCCAGGAGCTACCTCTGGATTTCCCATACAGTTGCAGAGACCCAAAGCAGTAGGTCATACTCCACTGCTGTCTCAGGCCACAAGTGAGCAGTTAGATGGGATGCAGAGCACCTAGGACATGAACTGGTGCCCATATGGGATCTCAGTGTGTGTGAGGTGAGAATTTAGCTCGTGAGCCATCAAGGCAGGACCCTGGAATTTTTCTAAACTTAGTTGTTCTCAGTCTCATGACAGCAAGATTCCCAGGTTTGTATAAATATGAATATGTATTAACTTCCTGTAATAAGAATTTAAAATAAATGTAATTTGTCCTCGACAAAGTATTATTGAGCAACATGGAACATAAGAGAAGTTTCTAGCTTGCTGAAAATGTTCTGTATGTTGATATGACTGGCAGTAACAAGGCTATATTCTTATATAACAATTCACTGGATAAAGAATCTCTGTATTTGCTTTTACAGCTGCAGATGAATCTACAATTATCTCCATAAGACTTTTAATTACAAGTGAGATAGGACCAATGTTATGGTGCAGGGGGTTTAGCCATCACCTGCATTGCTGGCATTCCCCTGAGTGCTGGTTCAAATCCCACCTGCTCCACTTCAGATTCAGTTCTCTGTTAGTGAGAAAGCAGTGGTTGGCACCCCAAGTGTTTGGACCTCTGCCACCAGAGTAGGCAACACAGATGCATTTCCTGCCACCTAGCTTCGCCTAGCCTGTCCCAGGTGTTGCAGTTATTTGCGGGATTAACATGAGTGTGGAAGAATTTCTACCTCTGCCTTACAAATAAGTAAGGTAGGTTCGCAAACCATGAGGGCAATTTGGGAGCTGGACTAGTCTGGCTCCATCCTGCAGCCACAGAGGTGGGACAAGTTGGGGCGGATTCCATTCTTGGGGCCAGGGACGGACTGAACCACTTCGCAGGGTGGCAGCTGCGGGGAGGCGCCTCAGCTAAGCGGAATCCAGCTAAGGGTTTGAGCCAAAACCACCCCGCAAGGTGGTGGACGAGCCTTTGGTCTTCTCCACGCCCATGGAGCAACGATCCCTCCGGTAAGCGGACCCCCATTCATTGGCAAACCATGAGGGCATTTGGGAGCTGGAATAATCTGGCTCTGTCCTGCCGCCATGAAGGGAGGACAAGTTAGGGCGGATTCCATTCTTGGGGCCGGGGACGGACTGAACCACTTCGCAGGGTGGCAGCTACGGGGAGGCGCCTCAGCTAAGCGGAATCCAGCTAAGGGTTCGAGCCAAAACCACCCCGCAAGGTGGTGGCTGAGTCCTTGGCTCCAGGCGGCTAGTGTACCAGTTGGTGCCAGGCTTTGCCTGCTGGCCGCCCAGCAGCGAGCTCTGGGACTTTTATGATTTGAAATAGCTGCTCAGGGACACTCATGAATTAGGCCAACTTTAGTATAGGTGAAACATGAATTCCTGGCGATTGCCAGTGATAGGGACATGTAACTCCTTGCGTATGCACCTGCAGGTCTACTTTAGTCAGGGATGCTGGGCCATGGTGTCTGGGGCAGAGGCCAGGACAGGAGAGGTCCTGAGACAAGCTGAGTCAGAACAGCCACTGTCGGGTGCGTGATCAGCAGCTAGGAGCAGGCCAAGCTGGACAGCTGGGGGGAGACCCTATCTGGGTTGAGGTTCCCACCAAGGGGCATGTGTGCTGGAATGGGGGCTGCGTTCTAACTAGGAAACAGTCGTAGTCTCCCATGGCACTAGTATGGCTGGGATTGGATGCACCGGGACGGGCCAGACCCCAGCACCATCTGGTGTTCTGGGGAAGCAGGGTGGATGTGGGACTGACTTGGCTAGGTCTCAATCCCCTACTGAGCCACGTGTGAGCTATACATGGGTATGGACGAGCCATGGCTGGGCTGAGACATCCAGCAACGGGAACCAGAGTGGGGTGAAAGCCAGCCATGAAAAGCCACTGTTCCTTCTAGGACAGAAGGTGGACTGAGAAGAGCCGGCTCATGGACCCCCTGGTATGTGCAAAATAAGCTCAAGAAGTATGATAGCAAACAGCCCAGAATGGGCCATGGAAAGTTTCCCACTGGCATACATTTGGCATGGGTCAGGGGCGGACCAGGCTGAATCCGTTCATGTCATCCACTGGCAAACCCAAACACCAGAGGAGAGTGTGGGTCGGGCCAGGTTTGGTCGCGACAAAAACCCAGTGCACAATATGGAATGCCAGGGTGAGATTACCTGTACTGGATTTGAATGCAGCACCCAACTAGCTCACGTGAGAACCAGGAAGGGAGAGGGCAGAGCCAGCAGGGGGGATTGAGGGGCTGGTACCCTCGGTGGACAGCTACTCTCACTGGATAGCATGGGCTGGGATGGGGACAGACCAGACTAGGCAGGGCTGCAACACCTGAGCGCCGCATGTGGACTAGATCAGGGAAAAGCCAGGTTGGGCTGATTATTCCTTCCAGTTCTAGCATAAATTGGAGTGGGTGAAGGTTGTTTGGGCTTAACCGCAGACAGCTGGCAGAAGCTGTCACTGGGGGCTAATTCTGTCTGCTAAGCATACTGGCAGGCCAGGGTGGGGGCGAGCCTGGTGGGGGTTATTGTGGGTCGCCCCGACTGGGCTGCAGCCCCCACTGGTTGATGAAAGAGTCGAGTGCATGCTGGGCAGAACCAGGCTGGACTGCAACACCCTTGGTTCCAGTGCAAGTCGGGACTGAGAGCTGAGCCAGCCCAGCGATTGCCACCACCAACTGATCGTGGCAATGGACTGTGCTGGGCCTGATGCTTGCTGGAACATGCGGGAATCTGATCTGGGAATACCTCAAAGTCTCTTTGGTGATCTCCCCAATCGAACTGCTTGACTCAGAGCCCTGGCTAGGAGAGGACGGAGTACGGAACAGGTCAATCAACCACCTCAGTTAAACGTTGGGCAGCGAAATACTGGGCAAAGGAAGACTCTGTGATGGACTGTGACAATCAGTGGATTCTTCAATGACCTAATCGAGCTGGGAGTGATGTGACTGGCAGCGATCCATAACTGGAGGACTATTAAGACCACTTAAGCAAGTATCTCAGAACATGCCCCACATCCGGGACTTTGGGCGGGTGGGAGACTGGGTGGGGATTCTCCCTCAATATCCCTCTTCACCTCAGATACATAAATAGTATAATAAAAATATATATATTAAAAAGACAAGTAAGGTGATCCTTTTTTTTTAGATGAATTTAAGCTTTATGTTGATTTTACTATGCTTTTTAAGAAAGAGACACATTTCTATCCCATGAGGTTGGCAGAGAAGTTTCTTATTCAATTTGGCAAGGAAGTAGAGAATAGGGAAATTCTCAGACACTGGTAGGAGAAGAAAAATCCGAAAATGCAAGTGTGTTAGGCCCGGAATTCCAGCCCTAAAGTAGGATGCTGTTGGGAAGACATTTCCACAAAGTGGCAAGGATGTGTGTGTGAGAGAGGCAGGTGCTCTTTGGACTATGGTTGTTGGTGGTACAAAATTGAAAACAAGTAAAATGTTTATCATTTTCCCATTTTATTTAGAAATAAAGCAAGGGGATAGCATAGGGATCCTCACAGAGTAGGGAGTGTGGTGACAATGTCTGAAGAATTCACATGGCTTGAGGAATTGTGCGCTGACCTACATTCACACATGCTACTAGTAATTATTATTTAAGAATAAAATCAAAGTATCTTTTGTCTCTTAAAAAAAGTCACATTTCCATGTCGCCTGTCAAGCCTGGAGAGGTGATTTGCTGTGTCTTTATTTTTTTTACTATGCATCTCAAAACAGTTTTTTTTTTTAAATATTTTATTACTATTATTGTTTTCATTTTATGATATAGTTCCATAGGCTCCTGGCATTTCCCTTATCCCCTCCCCAATTTCCTACCTCCCACACATTGTTTCTCTATATCATTACTAAAATATAGTTCTTCATACACAGCCCTATGTCTATCATTGCGGGCATGGACAATGGCAGAAAGTCCAGCATCCTATTGTCAAAACATAGTAAACAATTTCATTGGGAGTCCATCTTTGTCTGGAAGTAGAAATGCATACTACATTGTAATCTCACATCTGGATGTTAGTCTCCATTTCATAGCTACTATACATCTCCTTCAATGAAAAGTCATAATTTAAAATCAACAATAAAAAGAAAAATAGAAATTTGCAATGTCATGAAGTTAAATGACATGTTAATAGATATGACAGTCTCCATTACACAGTTACTATACATCTCCTTAAATGAAAAGCCACAAAACAAAATCAACATCAGGGAGAAAAAAGAAATTAACAACACCATGTGTTACAGTCTGGGCTAAAGCCCCCAGACATCAGGGTGCGAGCTAGTCAATCCCCAGAGAACAACAAAGAGTTTCGCTGGTAATGCAAACAGCAAATAGAGTTTATTGCACCAGCATGCAGGGGTCAGACCGCACTTGGGCACAGAGGCCAGCCAAGCAGCGCGGTCGGACCCTAAACAAGCCCAAGACGGAAGATTATATAGGCCCTTTTGGGCTGGGAAATACATCAAAAATAACAACCTTAGACATGTAAAATTTTTATGGCCTCTAGGGACAGGGAGCCTGTTTTGTTCCCATACCCACTATCTTTACGGCTCATCCCAATCTCAAACCCTTATCTTCCTCCTGTTCCTCGGACCAGAGAAGAATTGCGTCCTTGCCCTTCACACCCCCTCACACCTGAGTTCACAAAGTTGCAGGGCAGCAAAGAACAAATTTGTCGCTAAAGCAAAATTCTCCCAAAGCCCGGGCGCCCCCTGGCCTAGCAAAGTAGCAGTTTTCTTCAGCACAAGGGAATCTCACACTGCCCAACAAAAATATTCTGTTCTAGCATACTAATATACTATCATAGCATTTACATATACTCTAACACTCCCCTCTTCTCGGTATTAGACTGAGGAATCTTTCTCAGTGCAGGGCTGCTGCTGGAACTGTTGTTGGAGGACTAGCAACTGGACAATATTCATATGGGCTCTTATAAATTTTATTAGTCTGTTTAGGATACAGGGCCTAATTGTAACTAGTAGAAGTAGGATGACTATAGGCCCTATAAAAGAGGACAATAGTGTAGTTAGCCATGTGTTCATGTTGAACCACGACTCAAAACCACTCTTGCTGGGATTCTCATTTCTCTTTTCTCTGGGTTAGACCTTTACAGAGCTCAGCCATGGAGTCCCTCACTACTTTAGTGCGGTCTGCATAGAAGCAACACTTTTCCTAGAGCTATGCAAAGACCGCCTTGCCTTAGGAACACTAGGTCTAACCATTTATGATTTTGTAGGACTACTTTAGATAAGGAGGTAAGGGATTTTTTTAAATGGCTAATGGATCATTTTATGCGCTCTAGGTCTTCATCGATTGCTGTCCATAAGGAGTTGATCTCTCTGGTCTGGGTGATTAAGGATGCAACTGCTGTTTTTGTGCCTGCCAGTTCTAGACCTAACAGGGCAGCTATGCTCTAGAACAGTCATGGGCTCTCTCTTACATCTCAGGACAGAGTCAGGTTTCCAATGTTGGAGTACATCATTCTCAGTGTGATACAGGACACAAGGAAGAACTGTCACAATTACACAAAAATTAGTAGTTGCATTAAAAATAGCAGTAGATAAGTGCTGGGTTAATCCAGTGCAAGAGCAAAACCACCAACCCCTTGAGGTGGGAAATAACCAACTAGTTTTAATTGAATCAACAACACTTGTTATCGAGGAGCAAAGTCTGTGCTTGTCTTTAGGGACAGTATTAATTTAGGATCTCCGTCCATTAACTTGGGCCATAGTTAGAGGGGGGCTCTTGTCAACTCAGTTAGTTGGGGCTACTGCTGAATAGGTAGAGTTGACACTGATAGCGTCATACAATGGAGGGTAGACACTGTAACAAAACCAACATTTTTGGGTAAGGTCAGGACTAGTAATGTTTAGGGTGTCATACAGTGCACAGATTAGCTTTCACAGAGGCTTACTCTTTTTGACTCTAGATTGGGAGAGGGGAAGCTTTAGTCTGTTTCTCTCCCATAGGGAGTGTTGGAAGGAAGGAATGTGTAAGGGGGGCTGCTGGAAGAAGAAAGAGGGGTAATGGGCTCCATTGTCTGAGACACAAGGAGGATTCCACTGGGGTTGTGGGTATATGCATGCTATAACACGACACCCTAGATCAATTCAGATATCTACCTCCTGTTTTTCTTCCTTAGCTTAGTGAATGTGACTTTGACTAAGTTACATGGGGACTTGCCACAAGAATTTTTAACCTAAGGAGGTGAACACCACATTTTTCATGGTAATGAGTGAACAAAAGAGAGTTGGATTAAATTCGACTTAGCAATGGCCCACTTTCGGGGCCCATCATTAGAAGTTATAGAGCCTCAACTCCTACAATAATAGTCATTTACACGATCACATGTACTATAAGTCTTTCTAGTGGATGCAGGACAAGCATAGAAACCTGTCACACGTACACTGTTTGAGGACTATTTCTTTGTGGTCAAGTCTGTTAAGCTGAAGTATAAATTTACATGTTTAGACATTGTAAGACTGATGTCCAGGCAAGAACCTCACGAATGTGGCCATCTCTTAGTTTTTAGGTGATGTGGGAAGGCTGATGTGAATTGTCAACAGTGGTCTCACCGCCTAAGGCTGCAAGGACTACAAAGATGAGTCTGAGGGACGTGTAGACTGGGTGCTTGCCTCGGAGTTTTTTACTAGCTTGAGTCTTAATGGGTTGCTGGGATGCTGTTGTGCTTTCCACGAGGTGTTGGTCTTTAGCTTGGGGGATGGAGCAGCAGCCTTTCTGATGTGTGTGTGATGCACTCATGGTCTAACTCTGTTGACATTTAGGGCAGATGGGGTAGTAAAAAGTACAACAAAAGGGTTCTGGGGTCTGTGCAGTAGGTGTGGATGGCACGAAGGTGGGAAGAGAACAGCTCCCCTGCTTGGCAGGGCCCGGGGGAGCTTCCAGCTCTTTGGCAGGGCCCGGCAGATTTCTCTCTGACCACCTTGACTCAGTCTCACCCTCTTATTGCATGGACACTCAAGCACCCCGCTGAGAATTCTATAATCTATTGAGGCATAGTTTGACCCTGTGAAATGACTTTGGCTAGTAATGTGAGCTTGAGAGTTAATGTTATTGATAATGTCTTGGTAAGTGAGCCTTTAACTGCACACAGGAGTACAATTAAACCCATGCCATTTCTAGACACCTTATTGTGTGCCTACCTATTGTCCTGAAATCTGGCCCAGACATATAGCGTGCCTTCTGGGAAATGGCTTAATAAGAATTTTACAAACTAACAAAATTGATGGGAGCATGAGTGGAAGCTGCTATGGCAAAAAATATAGTTACTGTGATCTTAAAGGTTAACCTGTCCTTGCAACTTTTTAGAGCATAGAAAATGTAGCTGTTTTATCCGCTTTCATAATTTTTTAACTAGAGGAAGTATTGAGCGATTCTATTATCATCACAGAGATAGACTTTTGATTATTGTTTGATTGTTTATGAGGTTGTAGGGCCTGCAGCTGTAGGAGGATTTAATGCTTGGAACTTTTTGTCTTAGATCCTTATGTTTTTTCTCTTTTGATGTATTTCTCCCATTAAGTGATAAGCTGTGAAAATAAAATGCAGTAGGAATGTTTTACTGATTAGTAGGTAACCATCTGTGCCTCGGCCTTGGAGTTCTGTCACCAAATGGCTACTTCTGAAGAATGAATAACGGCTTGCTTTAAAGAAACTGATTATAGTAACTTACAGAATTGTCTTTAAGAGCACCTGGCTGACCATGAAGTAAAAGTTAATTGAACATCTGTGTATGCTGTCTTAGTTCTAAAGTTAAAGATAAAAAAATCGGGCCCGGCAGCATGGCCTAGTGGCTAAAGTCCTCGCCTTGAAAGCCCCAGGATCCCATATGGGCGTCGGTTCTAATCCCGGCAGCTCCACTTCCCATCCAGCTCCCTGCTTGTGGCCTGGGAAAGCAGTCGAGGATGGCCCAAAGCTTTGGGACCCTGCACCCACGTGGGAGACCCGGAAGAGGTTCCTGGTCCCGGCATCAGATTGGCAAGTACCGGCCCGTGGCGGCTCACTTGGAACATAGGATGGAAGATCTTCCTCTCTGTCTCTCCTCCTCTCTGTATATCCAGCTTTCCAATAACAATAAAATCTTTTTAAAAAAAAGTTAAAAAAAAAATCAAACGTTTGTACAGAGGCTTGTGACGTGTCTAAGTAAATAAAAAGGACAGTTTCTTCTTTTTTTAAAAAGATTTATTTATTTTATTACAAAGTCAGATATACAGAGAGGAGGAGAGACAGAGAGGAAGATCTTCCGACCGGTGATTCACTCCCCAAGTGAGCCGCAAGGGCCGGTGCGTTCCGATTCGAAGCCGAGAACCTGGAACCTCTTCCAGGTCTCCCACGCGGGTGCAGGGTCCCAAGCTTTGGCGTGGTGGCTGTGGGGGGTGCCCCTGCCAGGTTGGACCCAATGCTGGGGGCTCACGCCAAAGACACTGCCGCAAGGCAGTGAACGAGTCCTCGGCCTCCCCCAGGGCGGCCAGTGCACCATGTGGTGTCAGGCTTTGCCTGCTGGCAAACTCTGGGGTTTTTAAAGATATGTTTGCTGCCTACGGACACCCATGACTAAGTCCAATTTTAGTGTAGGTGAGTAGTGAATCTTGGGTGATTTCCAGTGACAGGGTCATGTAAGTTTTAGGCATGCGTGGGGACTGAGACCTGGTGGTTTGGAGGGAAGTACCCAGGAGACAATTACGGTTAGTTAGATACACCAACCCAATTCGGAATACAGATATGGCCTGTTTGCCTAGAACATCACTGATCGTCACACAGCAGCCCACACCATGCTATGGATGGGGGCCTCTTTGGCAGTAATGGGTACCATTACCCAACTGTTTGGTGGAGTGGTGGTTACATTTGGCAGGGTCAAGATTCTATCCAGCACGTGAGAGAACTTGGTCTGGGGGTACACTTTATGGGGTTGTGCGGGCCCAACCCTGTGGAAATACAAGTTCCCCTGGTTCGCTTCAAGCTGGGGTTGGGATGGACTAAGCCAGATGTGACCATGCCACTTGCCATCACACACAGGTGCAGGAAACCAAAACAGTCAGTGCAGGTCAAGGCAGCAGCACCTGAAAGTGCATCCTTTAACAGGATGAGGGGTGGGCCGTGCTGCCACTGGAAGGGGACAGAATGGGCAGGGCTGAACAAACCTTAACTCACAAGAAGCAACAGAAATCAGGTTGGAGCACAGGTCATGCCAAGTAGGTCCTTGCACCTACTGATCTGCATAAGACAGGGATGCTAAGCCACAGCATCTAAGGGGACAGGACAAGAGAGGGGCTCTCAACTGAACTTGAGCTGTGGTTATGCAACAAGGTGGAGGACTCCACCATGGTGGGAGGGTTTGGGGAGGGGTGGGGAGAACCCAAGTACCTATGAAACTGTGTCACATAATACAATGTAATTAATGAATTAAAAATAATAAATAATTAAAAAAAAGAGAGGGGCTCTACCAAGTTGAATCAGAACAACCATTGGCCTTCACAAGATCTACGGCTGGGAATAGGCCCAGTTGGGCAGCTAAGAGGATACTCTAGCTGGGTTGAGTTTCCCACCAATGAGCGCATGGGCTGTAAATGGGGCTGCGTTCCGATCAGGATACGAGTATAATCCCACTTGGCACAAGTGTGGACTGGGAATGGAAACACCAAACTGGGCCAGACTCCAACACCATCTGGTGCTCTGCAGGACCAGGGAAAATGTGGGACTGACTAGGCTAGGTCTCAGCCCTTACTGAACCATGTGTAAGCTGTATGGGGGTATGGAAGAGCCATGGCTGGGTTAAAACGTCCAACAATAAAAACCAGATTGGGTTGAAAAACACTCAGGAAACACCACTGTTCCTGCTAGGACAGGAGGTGAACTGAACAGGGCTGGCTCATGGACCAACTGGTATGCGCGAAACCTGGCACTGGGAGAGTTTCTGATGGAGGAGCCTGGGCAACTCCTCTGGCAGGACACAGTCCCTGCAGGTAAGCGCAAGAAGCACAATAGGAAACAACCCAGAACAGGCTATGGAAATTATCCCACTGGTATACACATGGCATGGATTGGGGGCAGACCAGGCTGAACCTGTTTACATCACCCACTGGTGGATCTGAGCACCAGAACAGAGTGTGGGTTGAGCCAGGATCAGTTGTGACACATACTAGTACACAATAAGGAATGCCAAGGTGAGATGAGCTGTACCAAACAGCACATGTGATAATCAGGGGGAGGAGGCAAAGCTGACAGGGGAATGTGGGCTCCCCTGTTGGACAACTACTTCCATTGGAAAGCGTGAGTCGGGGTGGGGGCAGATCAGAATAGGCAGGGCTGTTACACCTGTGGGCCTCATGTGGGCTAGATAAGGGAAGGGCCACGGTGGGCTGACTGTTCCGACTGGTGAAAGCAAAAACTAGAGTGGGTGAGGGTTGGTTGGGCTAGCCGCAGTACTAGCTGGCAGAGGCTGGCACTTGGAGCTAATTCTGTCAAGTCAAATACCAGAACTACCTGGAGAGTGCATAATCTGGGAGTGGGTATGGCCTAGGAGGAAAATAGTGGGCACCTCCTTTGGGGCTACCACTCTCATTGGACAGCACGAACACCAAGACAGGGGCAGGGGTGGCTGTACAGAAGGGCACCTGCCAGTAGGTGTGTGGGCTGGATAGTAGGTTGGTTGGGTTGAGCTGGGCTTCAATGCCCATTGACACGTGCGAGAGCTAAACAGGATGTGGGACAGACTTGACAAGCCTGCAGTGCATACTGGCAAGCATGGGAACCAGGGCAGGGAGCAGAACTGGTGGGGGTTATGGGGAGTTATCCCAACCAGGCTGCAGTTCCAACTGGTTTGTGTGAGGACCGAGTATGAAGTGGACAGGATCGAACTGGACTACAAAACCCATTGGTTCATGAGGAAGACAGGGCTGGAAACAGAACGAACCCAGCAATCCCAACGACCAGCACGAGCATAAGCTGATTGGTGTGAAGGACGGTGTCGGACTCTGTACTAGCAAACTCACACAAGAATCAGGCCTGGGATCATCTCAGATGAAGTTTCTTTGGAGATCCCTCCAACTGAACTGCTGATCTTAGAACCCCAACCATGAAGAGACTGTTAGCCAGTGGATTCTGAATAGGATTCATTGCGATTGGAACTGAGAGGTTGGCAGCAATCCAGAACTGATGAACTATCACAACTGTATGAGCAGGACCCTCAGAGTGCACCTTCCGTTGGGGATGTGGGATGGGTGGGAGGTTGGGTGGGGCTTTTCCCTTTGTTTTTTCCCCTGACCCCAGATACAGGGTAAAATGATATCGATGTGGAAACAATGGTATTACCCACTTTCACCCTGTAGCCCTTGACACTTTGTTCCTTAATCAATTAAGTAAGATTATTAAAAAATAATGGTATATATATACAAAAAAGCTTTGGGCCATCCTCGACTGCTTTCCAAGGCCACAAGTAGGGAGCTGGATGGGAACTGGAGCTGCTGGGATTAGAATCAGCACCCATATGGGATCCCGGGGCATTCAAGATGAGGACTTTAGCCACTAGGCCACAACGCAGGGCCCGACAGCTTCTTCTTGTGAAAAAAGCAAGAAGGCACCAAGTGACAGTGTCTGTGTCCTTCTTTATCGCCAACTCCACGCTCCCTTCCCAAGCTCTGAACTCAGCTGGAGCTGGACTCTGGCCATTGGCACCTAATGTGAGGGCTTGACGAAGGTAGGTCTTTTCTCTCTTGTTCTTTGCAGCGTGGATAGGACTTCACCCAGGGTGCAGGCCCCCTGACAGAAGGTCAGGTTAGGAGGGGTGAACAGTCACAACATTTCTTGAGAAGTTTTGTACCCTCTGTTGTAAACATGGGACAGAGTGCATCCAGTGACAGAAGCTTGTATGCTGATATTATTAAGCATACTTTACAAAAGAACGCCATTCAAGTTAATAAAAAAAGAGCTTTCAGGATTTTGGCAGTTTATATGGACAATTAGTCCTTGGTTCCCAGAGGAAGGAACTTTAGATTTACAAACCTGGGATCAGGTAGGGAATGACATTAAGAAGTGGTATCAGAGCCACAGGGGAGGGGGGCGGGAGGGCTGACATGCCTTCCTCAACCTAAGCTATTTGGACAGTATTAAGACAAACACTGGATATGGAGTAAGATACCTATGCCCCGTCCTCCCTGACTGCTCCACCTCTGGAACACACTCCCTTGATTAATTGTGAAAAGGGAGGCTCAGGTTCTACTTATGGCTCTATGGAAAGTGTCTGTCCTGAAGATAAGGTAAATTATTCTAAAAATGATCAGGAAGGCTTATCAGATGAGGAAGAAGATCTTTTAAAACCAGAAACATTTAGATCAAGAGTTAAGGATTGTAAAAAAATGGCAGACAGTTGAATTATATGAAAAAGCACAGACAGTTGAATTACATGATAGGTAATCTCCTGTTGTTGACGATGGACTTCCGAGATATTCGGCTAAGCAGTGCGAGCCCCTTCCAGCTAAACCAGATCCAGCAAAGATTGGCTTTAGAGGAGCAATGCAGCAGGCACATAAGGAAGGTGATTTTTTTCTGTTTTCCTGTAGTCTATGAATGGGATGAACCTGAACGGGAACTGTTGCATTATAAGCTTATTAAAGAACTAAAGCATGCTGTCTCTGACTACGGGCCAAACTCCCCATAAACTGTGACAATGGTGGAGGGACTAGCAGCAAAGTGGATGACACCATACGATTGGTTTTAGGTTGCTGAGGCTTGCCTCACCAGAGGAAATTTCCTTCTGTGGAAGATGGAATATGAGGAATTAGCTAAAGCAGAAGTGAAGTCTCAGGTATCTGTGAGGCGTGGCACGTCTCTTACCTTAGACATGCTTTTAGGACAGGGCACTCATCTTGGCATTTCAGAACAACTCACTCTGCCTAAGGAGACATTGCAGCTTCTCTCTTCCCTGGCATTGGGAGCACAGAAATGCCTGCCGTCTCCAGATCAAAAGTCTTCAGGTTTTGTAAGTGTTAAACAGAAGACTGAGGAGCCTTTTGAAGATTTTGTAGCTAGGCTTACCGAGGCAGTGAGCCGGACAGTAATTAACAATACAGCTACAGATCTCATAGTTAAACAGCTAGCTTTCGAAAATGCTACTCCAACTTGACAGACCTTAATTCAGCCAGTGAGAAGGACAGGAGATTTGTCAGACTATGTTTGAGCTTGTGCTGAGGTAACTCCAACTTACATTCAAGGGTTATCTATCACTGCAGCTCTTCAAGGTCAAACTGCTACTCACATTTTAAGGAACATGAGAAGCAATCAAGGAAATCAAAAGAGAAGCAATTGTTATTCCTGTGGTGGAGTAGGGCATTTTAGCTACAGCTGTCCCACCAAAAATTTGTCTCAAAATTTCAGACAGGAAAAAACTACTGTGGACAATCCTAAAACTAATATAAATCCTCCTCACATGGTGTGAAAAAGGATTTCATTGGCAGAAGGATTGTCAGTCTAAATTTCACAAGAATGGGACTGTTTTGTTGCCTCAAAGTCAATTTAATTTGAGTAATCAGCCTGTCCAAGCTCAGATGCAGGGAAATGGGAGATGGTCCCAGTCCTGGGCCCCCCAAATAATGGGGACACTACAGGCTTCATTCAACCCTTTTCTGCAGCCAGGTGGGTCTCAGACCTTCAGCGTGCCACCACAGGCAGCGTGGAACTGGACCTCAGCTCTTCCACCTCAGCAGTATTAACCACTGACTCGCCAGTTGTTTGCCTGGCCACTGGAGTTTTTGGACCTTTGCCAGTAGGCACTACGGGACTTATTTTAGGTAGAAGCTCTGCCTCTCTACAAGGAATCCAAGTTATTCCTGGGGTGGTGGATGCTGACTATTCTGGTGTAATCCAAGTCATGATAGGGCCACAAACAAAAACTGTTGTTATACACCCTGGTCAAAGAATTGCACAGTTAATTATTATGCCTTATTTTAACATGGGCAGATCAGCATCTCTACTTCCTAGAGGTAAAAATGCATTTGGCTTTAGCAATGCAGCTTTTTGGATTCAGGAAATTCAGACTCAGCGACCTACTAAAGTATTAGAAATTCAAGGGAGAAAGTTTCTTGAACTGATGGACACAGGAGCCGATGTATCTTGCATAGCCAGGAAAGATTGGCCTTCTTCCTGGACTACTCAAATGACTCCCTCACATCTCATAGGACTTGGTCATGCCTCTAATGTAGTTAAAAGTTCCCAAGTCCTGCCTTGGTCAGATGTGCCTCGTCCTTGGAGTTCTAACTGTCATCAAATGGCTACTTCTGAAGAGTGAATAATGGTTTGCTTTAAAGAAACTGATTATAGTGACTTACAGAATTATCTTTAAGAGCACCTGGTTGACCATGAAGTAAAAATTAATTGAACATCTGTGTACGCCATCTTAGTTCTAAAGTTAAAGATAAAAAAATCAAATGTTTGGGGCCTGGCGGCGTGGCCTAGTGGCTAAAGTCCTCGCCTTGAAAGCCCCGGGATCCCATATGGGCGCCGGTTCTAATCCCGGCAGCTCCACTTCCCATCCAACTCCCTGCTTGTGGCCTGGGAAAGCAGGAGAGGACGGCCCAATGCATTGGGTCCCTGCACCCACGTGGGAGACCCGGAAGAGGTTCCTGGTTCCTGGCATCGGATTGGCATGTACCGGCCCGTGGCGGCTCACTTGGGGAGTGAATCATCGGACAGAAGATCGTCCTCTCTGTCCCTCCTCATCTGTGTATATCTGGCTGTAATAAAATGAATAAATCTTTAAAAAAAATCAAACGTTTGTACAGAGGCTTGTGATGTGTCTAGTAAATAAAAAGGACAGTTTCTTCTTGAGAAAAAGGCAAGACAGCACCAAGTGACAGTGTCTGTGTCCTTCTTTATCGCCAACTCCACGCACCCTTCTCGAGCTCCAAACTCAGCTGGAGCAGGACTCCGGCATAATACCTGTTAGCTTACATGTGAGTTGAATGCGGGATAGCCAAGCTGCCTTAACCAACTATGTCCAGTGGTGTAGCCATGAGCCAAAGTAGGTGCAGGCTGGTTTGCCTTTGTCTCAGCAGCAACTGGCACATTATGAAGAGAGGGCAGGTATGGCAAGACTAAATAACTGGGCCTGGTGCAGTTGGCTAGTGGCTAAAGTCCTTGCCTTGCAAGCACCAGGATCCCATATAGCCATGAGTTCATGTCCTTGTTGTCTCACTTCCCATTCAGCTATCTGCTTGTGGCCTGGTTAAAGCAGCTGAGAATGGCCCAAAACCTTGGGACCCTGCATCTGAATGGTAGACATGGTAGAAGCTCCTGTCTCCTGGCTTCATTTTGGCTCAGGATTGACTACTTTAGCCACTTGGGGGATGAATCAGCTTGCAGAAAGTTTTTCTATCTGTTTTCTCTATATATACAACATTCAAAAGAAAAATAAAAACAAATGAACAAAGTTAATGCAAAACAGAAAAAAACACAGGGGGAAACCTCCCAGCACCTGTATTCACAACAGCAAAAAGACTGTAGTAACACCAAATAAGTGCAAGATTTATGCCTAGGAGTGGGACTGGTGAGGAATTTGTGGGCACCTCTCAGATGGGCTTCATCTTCCACTGTTGGGTATGAGAATCAAGGCTGGTGGAGGGCCTGGCTAGACATGTGGTGGTATTTACCAGCATGGCTGTTGGCTGGATTCCATGGTCAATTATGTTGAGCTGCGCTCCAACACTCATATAGGTGTATGAGAACTGAATGAGATGCAAGAAGCCCGCACCTGCCTGATGCAAATAGCAGCATTTTGAAGACTCAGGGTTGGGGGTGGGCCTGGCTGGGTTGTTGGGTGTCACCCTAACTAGGCTGCATTTCCTGTTGATGACTGTGAAGGGTAATTGTGTGGTGGGCAGTGTTGGGTTGGGCTGCAAGATCCATTGGTTTACATGAGAACCGGGTTAAAGGTAGAACTCACCGTGCAATTACAACTACCATTGTGTGTGTGTGTAGACTGACATCAGTGATGGACAGAGCTGGACTTTGTACGGGCAAGGAAACACAAGAGTCAGGTCTAGGGTCATCTCAGATGAAGTTTCTTTGGGGATCCTCCCAACTTAACTGCTGGACTCTGAACTCTAACCATGGGAGAATCACAGGATCTGTGAGAATCAGATGTACTCTTAGCTTGAAACAAAAGTCAGTTTACAGTTATGCAGAAACTACAACAAAAGTTCAGATGACAAAAAACTGCATCTAACCATGTTAACTGTAAATCAGTTTTGATTTATCGAAGCAGAAGCATCCTTGTCTAACACTAAGCCATTTCTGCTGAACTCAGAGACAATAACAAGGCCTGTCTCTTTCCAGCTGTCATCAGATGGAGCACCAAGAGGACTGTATCTGTCAAAGCATGACTGTGGAATACATATATCAGGGCTGGGACATCTCCATAGCTAGGATGTATGCATAGCCCAGATGTATGGGCAGCATATGGCAGTGCATTGGGGACTGGAAGGGACATCTGCTACCATAGCAGAGGAAGCAGAGAATAAAATTGGGACAACTACCCCAGCCAAGTGTTGACAGTAAATATCTGGGTGAATGGAGACTGTAGCCAAAGGGCTTTGGAAGGATTTATTGATCCTTGGATTGGCAAGATTGAAAGAATTTCAGAACTATCAAAACTGCGTGTATGAATCCTTGGCAGCATGCACCACATTGGGGACCCTGGGCTGACATCGGTTGGCCATATCCCATCACAGGGTGCTGCTACTGTGGGGAGGCTGGATGAAGCATCTCCTCCAATTTCTCCACTTTCACTGGACACAGAAAGAGAATAAAGAAAATTTGGAAGCAGTGATATCACTCATGCACCCATACTCCTAAACCCTTTCTATACTGGTTAGCTATGTAAACATGAATTGGTAATGGAACAGGATGTACCGGGCAGGACTGAGCAAACCTTAGTCTACAAGCAAAACCAGAAACCAGGAGGGAACCCAGGTCATGCTGAGCTAGGCTCTTGCACCTACTGGTCTGCATGATTCAGGGATGCTAAACTAGTGTCTAAGGCAGAGGTCAGGACAGGTGAGGGGCTGAGCCAAGCTGAGTCAGAGCAACCACTGGCAGGCGTGTGATCTATGGCTGAAAACAGACCCAACTGCAGAGCTAAGAGGACACCCTAACTGGGTTGAGGTTCCCACCAAGTGGCGTGTGAGCTGGAATGGGGGCTGCGTTCTAACTAGGAATCAGTTGTAGTCTCCCTTGACACAAGTGTGGACCGGGACAGGATGCACCAAGCTGGCCCAGACCCCAACACTCTCTGGTGTTCTCGAGGATCAGGGTAAATGTGGGATGGATTAGGCTAGGCCTCAACCCCTACTGAGCCATATGTGAGCTATATGTTGGTATGGACAAGCTGTGGCTGATTGAAACATCCAACAGCAAGAACCAGGTTGGTTTGAAGGCCAGTCAGGAAAAGCCACTATTCCTGCTAGGGCAGGAGGTGAATTGAGTAGGGTTGGCTCATGGACCCCCTGGTATGTGCAAAATCTGGCATTGGGAGGGCTTCTGATGGAGGAGCCTGGGCAACTTCTCTGGCAGGAAAAGACCCTGCAGGTAAGCACAAGAAGCATGGAAGGAAACAGCCCAGAATAGGACATGGAAAGCATCCCACTGGCATACATTTGGCATGGGTCAGGGAAGACCAGGCTAAATCAGTTCATGTCATCCACTGCCAAATCTGAGCACCAGAACAGAGTGTGGGTCGAGCCAGATTTGGTCGTGACAAAAAACCAGTGCATGATATGGAATGCTAAGGTGAGGTTGCCTGAACCGGATGTAACCGCAGCACCCAATCAGCATGTGTGAGAACCAAAAAGGGAGGGGACAGAGCTGGCAGGGTGAATATGGGGGGGTTCCCTTGCTGGACAGCTACTCCCACTGGAGAGCATGAGCTGGGATGGGGGCAGACCAGACTAAGCAGGGCCAGTGGAAGTCAAGGCTGTAAACAGAACCAACCCAGCAATTGCAATCACCATCTGATTGGGGCAATGAACTTTGCTGGGCACTGTGCTTGCTAGAACATACAAGAATTTGCTCTGGAAACACCTCAGACAAAGTTTCTTTGGGAATCTCCCCAATCAAAATGCTGGACTCAGAACCCTAACCAAGGAAAGACAGAAGATAGAACAAGTCAATCAACCACCTCAGCTATGTGTTGGCAGTGACAAACTGGGCAAATGGAGACTCTAAGATGGATTATGTCAATCAGTGGATTCTTCAATGACATCATCATGCTGGGAGCAGCAAGAATGGCAGCGATTCATAACTGGTGAACTACCAAAACCACTTGAGCAAGAATCTCGGAGCATGCCACACATCTGGGATCTGGGGTGTGTGTTAGACTGGGTGGTGCTTCTCCCTCAATATCCCCTTTTACCTCAGATACATGAAGGAAACAAGATGGAAATAATAGCCTTACACACTTTCCTATAACTGTTGAACATTTTTACCCTAATTAACTGTAACGATTGTCAAAAATATAATAAAAAATACACACACACACACACACACACATACAAAAATAAACCTCGGAGTGGTGAATCTATACCTTATTCCTGTCTCCCTTAATGGCTGCTGGATTGGTTAGGATCATGGCATATGGTCCTTTCCAGAATGGCAGCAGGGCTTCAGTTTTATGTCTCTTGATCCAAACCTCGTCACCTAATAGGAAACAAGGTGGTTGGACTGGAAGTCGCCAGAAAGCTGCCTCCAGGTCAGACATCAGTTCCTTTTGGATTTCCTGGAAAACCTGCAAGGAACTTGAAAGCTGATCATCAATGATAATTTGCAGGGCTACTTTTATCTTGGGCAAAATGAGTGGGGAGTCTCCCAAACATGGTCTCAAAAGGAGTGAACCCCTTAATGCTGGGGGTACAACTTCTTCCAACTAGGACAAAAGACAGCATACTCACACAATTTTCACCAGTCTCTAGAGATAATTTTACCAAGGTCTCCTTTAGGGTCTGATTTACTCTCTACCTGGCCAGACCTTTGGGGTCTATAGGCGCAATGTAATTTTGAATTCATCCCAAAAGCATGGGCTATTCCTTGTGACACCTGGGCAATAAAGTCAGGGCCATGAGCTGAACCTTTATGGAGAGGCAGCCCACACTGAGGAATAATCTCATGTAATAGTTTTTCAACAGTCATGGTTGCAATTTCAGTCTTAGTAGGGAAAACTTTTGCTCATCCAATAAGTATTTATATCCATGTTTTCTTGACTTAATTTTAGTAAAATCAACTTCCCAAAACCTCCCTGGCTCTGTTCCCCTATTTCTGATTGCAGTTTATATTGCTGGTCGTTGCCCTGGGTTAACCTGGGAACAAATTTCACAATGTTCTACTACTCCTTCCACTAATGCATTTAGTCCTCACACACTAAATCCTTTTCTGAGGAGCTCAGCCAGCCTTGTTTTTCCTAAATGTGTGCTCTGATGGAGTTGCTGGGCCAGATGTTGCCCCAGGGCTTTTGGAAGAAACATCCTATCATCCAGGTCTTGGTACCAAATCTGTTTTTGCTGCCTGGTTCCCCCTTTTCTTGTATCTATTCCAAAGCTTTGGAAGAATATGGATCTGAGGGAAGAACTGAGTTAGTAAATACAGGGAGTATGGCAGTTGCCCTCGTGGCTGCTTCTCGGTAGCCGTATCATCAAGGCAGTTTCCCTTTATGGTGTCCAGTGCAGTGTATTCTCGCGACTGTGGTGGGAACCAAACAACAGCTAATAGGTCTTTTTGTCTTTGGCTATAAGGAGGCCTGATTCCCGGTAGATGGCGCCATATACATGAACTGTAGCAAAGGCACACAGGCTGTAAGTGTGGATATTAACAGCCTTATTAGTGCACATTTTGAGAGCCTGGGTTACTGCAATAAGCTCATGCTTTTGAGCTGTGGTCCTTGGTGGCAAGGCAGTCTGCCATAAGACTTCAGTGGGTGAAGTCACTGCTGCCTCAATCACACATATTCCAACCTGATTAAATCTGCTTCCATCACTAAATGAAATGAGATCCAGATGAGCTCTGGTCAAACGTTATACAGAAGATTATCAACTTCAGACAGGAGTGGAGTAGTTGAGTAACCAAGGAGCCAGAAAGGTGGCTGGGTTAGGGACAGAAGTGGTCAAGAGGTTAATGCAGGGTTGGTCAAGGAGCAAAGTTTGATAGTGAGTTTTGTGGGATTTAGAAAGCCAGCGGCTGTATGTGTGGCGGGATTTGTGTTGATTGGCCTGGGTCTGTGGCTGGCCAGTGCAATGGGTTCTGGGTCTGCAAGTCCTGGGAGTAGAGGGTGTGTCAGGCCCCAGGTCTCTTGGCTTGGATACTTCACATGACTGCATGGTGGTGCTAGCTCAGTGAGCACCGAGGGTGGGGGTCCAATGGGCCAGGATTGACTGGCTCAAGTTCTTGGTCCACTTTCAAGAATTGGTACTCCGCAGTTGAAAGGAGTATTGGACAACTGGCCTAGATCCATCTGGAGATGGAAGGCCACTCAGGCCTAGAGAGCACATCTGGACCATCAAAGAGAAAGGAAGAGAGACAATATTGGATAGCTATTCCAGCCAAATGTGGACAGCAAATATCTGGGTGAATGGAGACTCTAAGGTCAACCATGTCAGCCAATGCACATTGAAAGAGTTCCCTCATCCTTCAATTGGTTATATGGACATAATTACAAAACTATTGGAACCAACTGGACAGAAAACTTAGAGTGTGTGGTACATTGACACCCCGGTTTTGTATTGGAGGTGCAGTACCCTTCGGTATGTACTAGAATGGTTGGGATGCCAGGTACAGCTTCTCTGCCTATCATTTAGCCCTGATCTAAAACAGGAAGGAAAACTAGAATATTTGGAAATAATCACACAAATTCTCCTTAATGATCTAACATACATACATACAGATTGAGTGCAATTAAATCATACACACACACACGCAAAACACACAGAAATAGAAAACATGAAAACAATGATTAGGTTGCCCTCCCCCAGTCCCACCTAACTCATGGTGTTGGCCACTGGTGAAGCCTAGGCCTGCCTTGATCTCAAGGTATCCGCTCCCAGTGTGCTCGCCAGGAAGGGCGAAGCCTCTTGAGCCCAGGCATGCCAAGGCCCAGCCTAACACATGGTGGACAAGGGTGGCTGGACCAAGGGTCCAAAGCATGCAACCCAACCTGGACCTGGTCTTCCCAGGAATAGCAAGTGTACATAAAGACAGAGAAAATATGGACATTTGGACTCAGTACCAGTTGACAATATTCAGGAGGTGGATATAGACACTAGATCTCTTTCATCTTATTGTCCTGGTAAGTTCAATGGTTTCTTGGTGAGACCTTCTCTGGTCTGAAGGTAGAGCCAGCAGAGTATCATCCCAATCAATTAAAAGCCCCAACATAATATTTACAACCATTTACAACAGTATGGCATTAATTGACATGGTATTGATTAACCAATATGTTAATAGGAAAATGCAGGTTCTCAACCACAACGTGTGACTTCCTCATAGACATTTCAATTTTGGTTTATATTCAACCATGTTCTATGTAACCTAAAATGGCTATAGATTGCTATTCAGCTGTGTCATGTCTGTTTTAATGTTAGTATTTAGCAGTTTATAGCATTGAAGCATGATTTCGCTGAACCTGGTTGTTTTTCGGGTAGTCTACCTCTATAACTCTAACAGGACATATATCAACAGTTTAGGTGAACGTTTCCAACTTTGGGTCCCCACCCTCTCTGTTAATGACCATCAGGATCGCTCCAGAAACCCCTCAAAACAAACAAACAACCTGGAATAGACAGAGAACAACAAGGAAAGATTAGAAACAGACAGGAAATGGTCAGCGGGAATGAACTTTTAACTCACTGGGTGGGACACAAAGATTAGTTACTCTTCACTGGGGTACTGAAGATTTCTCTGCACACCCCCCCTCAAAAAAAAGTTCACCGAAACTAGATCTCAAAGTCATTTTCTCAATGTATTTTTTTGGAGACAGAGAAGTTTTATTTCCAAAGTGGCAATGTGAGCAGGGGAAAAGGAGGAAAGGTGAAAGCACGTCCCAAGAGAAAACCAGGTGGTGGTGTGCCGCTTGAAATTAGAGACACCCATTTAGTAATCATTGAATGTTGTTCCAACCCTTGGTTAGTGCAGCAGGATGTATAACTGGAATAAAGGACCCACTCCTATTTTCTCCCAATTCCTGTGAATCCCATCCTTCCACCCTATTCCACACACCTATAATGCAATTGCAAAAATCAGAGTATGTTAGGATGGTGTCAGAGACTGGGAATGTTTTAAAAGTGGAACAGCAAAATATTCAATAAATCTCACGGTTGCAGGAGGCTCTCTCGGGTGTGTTCAAGGGAGGACCTGAGCCAGGAGCTGATCAGCAACAATAGCAGAGAGTTCACATCTGGGGGCTCACATGAGAATTCTGGTGGGAAGCAGGTAGGAGTGTACAAACTTCATTCGGAAGTTGAACTAAGGCATTGATTACATGGCAGATTTTGAAAAAAAAAAAAAAAGATGCCTCTTATGCACTCAGTGCTCATCATTGTTGGTCTTGATAGGCCCTTGACTCTAAATATTAAGTAGTAGAAGTGGTCCAGGTTGTCGTGCATGAGATGCATGTCAATGGTTTTCACAAAAATCATTTAATTTACCTCAACAACAGTCATGGGACCCACTCTTACAAATTATTTTTTATTTCGAAGGCAGAATTACAGTGAGAGAACATAAGTAGGGAGACATCTTCCATTCATTGATTCATATCCCCAACTGCTGAATTGCAGTAGCTGCACTGCTGTGAAACCAGAAGCCAAGAGCAAAATCATGGTGGATTGGCTAGGATCTTGGATAGCTTACCTACTATGTAATAATGCTGGTCCTGGGGCTCACTCTTACAGTTCAAGACTTCTGGCACAGGCTGACATCTTATAACTCATACAATGGCAAGAAACTTACTGTGGGAAGCCATGATGCATGAAATCAGTGTGAATCTGAGCAGTATTGGTGGCAGCTGACACATAAACTCCACCTGAAAGAGGAAATCCAAGACTCTGATGTCAAACAACTCTTTTCTGAGATATGCCTCCTAGATATGTCTCCTAGACCAGCAGTTCCCAAGACTCCTGAGGGCCATGACGATGTTGTTGCTTGGCTGCAGAACTAGCTGAGACAAATTGGTGAGGGATGTCCATTTATTGGAAAAATTATACGAGCATATATAAAGCTGTGAGGGGGAAGGTAGAGGGTGGTCTCAACAGTACTCCCAACTTACACTATAATTATAACTGGTCAGTAGGCATGCCTCTTTCTCTGGACGCTAATCAAGTCACCAGCTGCATTCTCGAAGCAGGTTTGGGAGCCTAGTGTTTTAGGCCATGTGTAGGTAGACCAAGGTATACTAGCACCTGGGCTGAAAGCTGTGCCCTTGAGCATGATCATTACATGTGAATGGTAAACAGGATGACGGTTGCATTTCACTTCTTAGAGTTGCTTATCAGAAAAATTCTAGCACAGCTCCTCAGGGACAGAGACAAAGGGATACAGCCTACTACTCTGGATGTATGCCTAGTTACCAGGCCAAGATGGAGTCTCTGTTAGCTGAGACTACTGCCAGGAGGTTGCCTTGGAGAGACAGTGTGCCATGTGCCTATAGCATCCTGCATGGGATAAGCAGACAGAGATGCAGAGGCAATCTCACAAAGTGATTATTCAAGGAGACAGTGGCCAAAGATGATCCTCATTTGGCCAGGTATCACAAGAGAATCTTCCCTCTGGACAAGATTCATCCTTCAAACCTTTATCATTACAGTTGCAACATGCATCAGTTGATAGCTGTGATTCCAATATAATTCTGTAATAGGAGAGGAATTTTCAGATTCTAAAATAGCTCAATTACATACATGTGTAAATGACAAAGATGGTTTTTCATTTTTCTTTTTTTAAAAAATTTATTATTATTAGAAACCCACATATACAGAGAGGGGGAGAGACAGAGAGGAAGATATTCCATCCGATGTTTCACTCTCCAAGTGAGCCGCAACGGGCTGGTACATGCCAATCCAATGCTGGGACCAGGAACCTCTTCCGGGTCTCCCACGTGGGTGCAGGGTCCCAAAGCTTTGGGCCGTCCTCTCCTGCTTTCCCAGGCCACAAGCAGGGAGCTGGATGGGAAGTGGAGCTGCCGGGATTAGAACCGGCGCCCATATGGGATCCCGGGGCTTTCAAGATGAGAACTTTAGCTGCTAGGCCACGCCGCCAGGCCCAAGACCATTTGATTTGTGTGATTCAGCCTACAACTACCCCTACTCAGGCAAGGCCACACCGCCAGGCCCCAAAGATGGCTTTTCAAACAAGTATTATACACTGAGCATTTATTATCAACATTAAATCTGAAAGCAGAATTCATTCACATTTCCCACCTCACAACAAAGGGAGATCATGTACAAATTGAATCTTAATTGTTTTAGCAACAAATAATCTCTCTTCTGAAATAAAATGATACTCCTCAGGTTTATTATTTAACACTTACTGAGACTTTCAACGTATGTTTCCACACCCATTGACCTGTTACAATGTTTTGTATTTGCACTGTTGCTAATGGTTGTTTCATTCACTTTTTAAACTCTGACAGACCATAATAACGGGTTTATGGTAGCTAGTCTTTCTGGTTACATGTTTTTGTAGCTCTGAGGTCTGTTACTCTGCTAATGATTGACATTAAAAAAATTTCGCAGTCAATGCAGAAATATTTTACACATTATTGTGGGTATACTAATTATTGAAGCATGTATGCTTTCCAATGCACTCTAAATGTGTTTGTGCATGAATTTTAAACACATGTAATATATTCATTCCTTTCCCATGTGAATTCTGATAGTTCATGAAACTTGACTGCTTGCAACAGGATTTTCGACACTCACTACATTTATAAGGTTGTTAAATAGTATTGATTCGCAAAGGTCGAATGAATCCTGACTCACAAGTAAAGGCTTTCTCACACAGACTATATTTATAAGGTTTCTCCCCTGTGTGGACTCTGATGTATCATTAGGCTTGACTTTGGAGAAAAAGCTTTTCCAAACTCAGTACATTGATAAGGCTCTTCCCTACTGTGGATTTTGTGATGTTTAACAAAACGTGACTGATCGGTAAATGCATTTCCACATTCACTACATACATAAGGCTTTTCCCCGTGGGTTCTCTGATGTGTAATGAGGTTTGACTTCTGAGTAAAAGCTTTTCCACACTCTCTACATTCATAAGGTTTTTCCCCAGTGTGGATTCTGTGATGTGATATAATGCTTGATTTAGTAGAAAAAGCTTTTCCACACTCACTACACTCATAAGGTTTTTCCCCAGTGTGGATTCTCTGATGAGTAATGAGGTTTGACTTATGAGTAAAAGCTTTTCCACACTCTCTACATTCATAAGGTTCGTTCCCAGTGTGGATTCGCTGATGCTGAAGGAATCCTGACTGATGAGGAAAGGCTTTAAGGCACACACTACATTCATAAGGTTTCTCCCCTGTGTGTAATCTCTGATGTATGATTAGCTGAGACTTCTGAGAAAAAGCTTTTCCACACTGGCTACATTCATAAGCTTTCTCCCCTGTGTGTGATCTCTGATGTATGATTAGCTGAGACTTCTGAGAAAAAGCTTTTCCACACTGGCTACATTCATAAGGTTTCTCCCCTGTGTGGGTTCTCTGATGTGTTCTAATGCTTGACTTCTGACAAAACGCTTTTCCACACTGACTGCATTCATAAGGTCTTTCCCCAGTGTGGATTCTCTGATGTCTAATGAGGTGTGACTTCCGAGGAAAAGCTTTTCTACACTCACTACATTCATAAGGTTTTTCTCCTGTGTGGATTCTCTGATGTCTAATGAGGTGTGGCTTTTGAGGAAAAGCTTTTCCACACTCACTACATTCATAAGGTTTTGCCCCGGTGTGGATTCTCTGATGTGCTATAACGCTTGATTTATGAGAAAAAGCTTTTCCACACTGGCTACATTCATAAGGTTTTTCCCCAGTGTGGACCCTCTGATGTATCACTAAGCTTGACTTTTGAGAAAAAGCTTTTCCACACTCACTGCATTTATAAGGATTTTTCCCAGTGTGGATTCTCTGATGTCTAATGAGGTGTGAATTCGTAGTAAAAGCTTTTCCACACTCACTACATTCATAAGGTTTTTCTCCTGTGTGGATTCTCTGGTGTCTAATGACGCGTGACTTCTGAGGAAAAGCTTTTCCACACACATTGCATTCATATGGATTCTCTGCACTTCGAAGGATCTGATCTCTAATGAGTTCTGACTTCTGCTCCATGTTTTCTTTACATTCATTGGACACATACAAATTATCTTCTGTGTCAGTTCTCTGTTTGGTGGCAAGGCAAAATTTATAGGAGCCAACATGAATTGCTTCTTCCACACTGACAGGTTGCAGATTACATATGTCTTTGGTATAAACTTGTTCACTACAAGTTTTCTCATTTACATTGTGTTCAAAGGACTGCTGACAAATGTGGATCTTGTCAAGCTGACTGAGACTTTCCTCACTGTCGAAGTTGTTCTCAGGGATATTAGAGGCATGTTTCTTTTCAAATGACATTTCATCAGGCTTCCTGTGGGGAAAAAGGATTTAAAATAAACTATGGTGTCATTCAATCTCTACTTTCAAAAGGCACCAAATCTCTGAGACACTGCTGCTTTCCCCCTGCCCTCTTCCAAGTTCAAATGGTCACTTAAAAAGTAAAACTTTGGTCTACAACTGGTTTCCATTTTCTGCTTCTATACTAAGTTAAAGGAAAGAACCACTGAACTTTCCTGGTAATGTTTGGTTTGGTGCAAAATATGGGACTTAAGAAAGAATTTTGGCACTTATACAAGAGCTGTGTGCTTGACTTAGCAAAGAGAAGACTATAGAAGGCCTCTATTGAACTTGTGGAAATGACTCTTGGCACACCATGCCTCTGCAGAAACATGAACACACACACATACCTAACCACCAGCCTAACTCCAGCTAAACCTCCAGATGGATTGTACTTTTAGGGGGTGAGGGTGGAGACAGGAAGTACAACAGTTTAGAAATTAGAGGCTCTAATCAGCAATTATCTATTTTCATAGTTCCTGTCACATCAATATTCATTTTAGAAGCAAGTTTCTGGGTATTTATATTTGGAAAACTCCTGATGGACGTTTCAAAGCCTCCAGAAGAGGGCAGTTTTCTGAGGATTTGAAATTTCCTAATGGGATCCTGAATCCCAACTACCTGACACGGGAACAAAGTTCTGGGCTCCTTTTTCATGCTTCAGCTGGCTTATCCTCATTAGAAGAGTAATGAGAGTCCTGGCACCATGAAATATTCACTTTGGATTTATTTTTTAAGTTTTAAGATGTATTTATATTTACTGGAAATTCAGATATATACAAAGGATGAGAGACATATAGGAAAATCTTTGTTGTTTTGATTCACTTCCCAAAAAACCACAACTGCCAGAGCTGAACTGATTCAAAACCAGATACCAGAGGTATCTTCCGGGTCTCCCACACAGGTGTTCAGTCACAAGAGTGTGAGTTGTCCTCAAAAGTATTCCCAGGCCACAGGCTGCTGGGGTCCGTGTGGTGAGTGTGAGTGTGGAAGACACGAAGGTGTGAAGAGAAGTGCTCCATCGCAAGCAAGGCTGCAAGGACTTTACCACTGCATGGCAAGGGCTAGAGGATGTCTCTACAACCACCTGAAAAGCAGTTCCGCCTCCCTTTGCATACATAATCAACAACCCACAGAGATTTCTGTAATCTATTTATGCATTGTCTGTCACTGTGAAGTTGGTTTTTATGATCAATGTGAGCTTGGAAGATTATGTTGCTGATAACATCTTAGCAAAAGGGCCTTTTACTATTTCTGCTCTCTCGGCTGCCGCCCTGATCATCTGATAATCAAGGGTGTTAAGTTCCTACATGTAGCAGAATCTATGCTTATGGTCTTAGTCCCCCATTAGCCATAGGCTAATCAAGGATGCTAAGTCCCTAGGAGCAGTAGAAATCTATTCTTTCCCTCTTTACTTAGTCTTCAGGTCCCTCCTTCTGTGATGCATTTCCTCCCTGAACTGAATCAAGACTAAGTTTTAGCATCAGAATTGAAATAGGAATGTGTTACTGATTGACATGTACCATCTATTGAGAACTTCCTGACCACAGGATTAGGATGGCTGATATCCTGCCTCAAGGTGAAATGATTGGCAGAAATATCCTTGGGAATGCCTACTTGACCAGGTGTGAAAAGTGGGTGCCAGAATCTGTGAACGCTTCTGTATAAATTAAAAGGACAGCTTTTTCGCATTTTCCATTATGATACTGAAATTTTAGAGGCCTGTTTATTTTCTATGCCTACTCCAACCACCTTTCTCGAGTTCCCAACTTGATTAGAGCTGGATTCTGGCAACAGGCAGAGAGCTGGATGTTAAGTGGGACTGCCAGGGCACAAACCAGTGTCCATATATGAACACATATATGCAAGGCAAGGGCAAGCCACTAGGCTACCATGTCATGCCCTCAGGTTGGATCTTTTGAAATGACTTACATGGGCATTTGGATGACCCCCTCTACGCTTTAGATAAGCTGAGAAAAGGCCAGTTTCTTCAACTTTGTCACTCATGTGGCTTCCTACCTCTAAGAGCTGAAGAGCCATAGAAGCGCGGGTGTACATTTGAAGCTGTGTAGTAGAAGCTATTTCCTTGCAGGCTGAGAAACAACCAATGAGAAGTGTCTTACCCAAAAGTTCCTACACGGACCAGGAATGCTCAGGGGACACTTAAAAATCTGAGAACCTTCTGAAAAATTTTGCTGTTTCCTTTCAAGAGGCATAACATCTCCTGGCTCTCTCATTCTTACTGTGTTTCAATTATGGCCAGAAATAATGCTAAGCATTTTTGTGGCAATGCAACTCCCTTTTCAATTATTATATAATTGTTGGGATTACAACTTACCTGAAGATTATTTCCTGACCTTTCTGATTAGCTCCAAGCAGCTCATTCTTTCTGCGTGGATCTGAAATGAGGAAAAGAGTAACCGTATCTAAGAATCACATCTAAATGTTTCTTTTCAAATGCTCCAATGAAGCCAATGAGATTTGTTGCCATTCTAGATAGAGCAGATTTTAATATTAGTAAAATGTTGACATTTATGAGAATTATTAATGTGCATTAATTCTCATCTACTAATGCCTTAACCTAATACCCATTTTATAAATAAAAATTTCAATTACTTGAGATTATATATTTAAGTTAAAATGAGATATGAAAGAAAATATGGTCTAAAAATTCAAAATAGGGCCCAGCGCCATGGCCAAGTGGCTAAAGTCATATTGAACATGACTGGATCTCATATGGCTGCCAGTTCTAATCCTGCTGGCCCCATTTCCCATCCAGCTCCCTGCTTGTGGCCTGGGAAAACAGTCGAGGATAACACAAAGCCTTGGGACTCTGCACCCATGTGGGAGACCTGGAAGAAGTTCCTGGCTCCTGGCTCCAGATCGGCATAGCACTGGCCATTGCGCTCACATGGGGAGTGAATCACTGGATGGAAGATTTTCTCTTGATCTCTGCTCCTCTCAGGATATCTGACGTTCAAATAAAAATAAAATATATCTTTGAAAAAAAAAATAAAAATTCAAAATAAGGCTTGGGGTATCTTATATTCCATCTCAGCACTAGTTTGTCTTTTCCTGGCTACTCTGCTTCAAATACAAACTCCTGAAATTGTATCTTGGCAGCGGCAGATATGATTCAAGTGTTTGATATCATGAAAAGACCCATATATAATTCTAGATTAATGGTGACAGGCTGGCAAATTGCTAGAATGAACCTATACATGGAAACTATAGCATACCTGTGTCTCACCAGCTGTCCTTCTGGAAGAAACTCAAGTAAAAATCAAATATAATTTCAGTCAACATTTACTGAGTTATGTATCAACTTCCCTGCCCAATATGTGCTGACCTACCTGGAAGTTTCTGCTTGACAGAGTTGTCTGTCCATGGTGCTGATTCTTGCTTCAACTTGAAGATCACATCAGGCTTTGTCATGGAGTACCCTGTTAATGGAGAATGATGTAGATTTTCCAAAATCTCCGCTTGTCCTACCAACTACTACATTTTATAAACTCTTCTTTCATTAACAAAGTATACACAAGTGTTCTGCTTAGGCATGACAGAACTTCACTCACCCAAGGACAGCAGATTGTTATAGGTCTCAAGCATCACCTCCCTGTACAGGGCCCTCTGAGTATCATCCATATTCTGCCATTCTTCCTGGGTAAAGTTCACAGCCACATCTTCAAATGACACCAACACCTGTAACAGCACATGACTCCTCAGCTCTAGATCATTAAACAGAAACACTGACAGCACATTCTCTGCATATTTAATTTGCAACTTCTATTGTCTGCAGTTCAATTTAGAATTTATACAGCATCACAAAGTAACAGTTAAAAGAAACTATCTTGTGCTGTAGTACTTTTGTGATCCCAAAACTACAACAGAATATTCCTTATTCTATTAAAGGTTGTTTTCTCTAAAGATTCTAATTCTAATGAACTGTTGAAGGCATTGCTAGAATATCTCCTCAAGTGGAAGATATCACTTTGTTTGTCCATTATTACCACTCTGCTTTTCAACTAAATTAAGACAAATAATCATATTGACACTGAACCAAAATATTAACTCAGGACCTATAATACTAAGCTGAGTTTAACTCTTCTGTGTGTGTTCAATATGCATTTTCTATGAATGCAGCTTAATTTACAATCTATATGGAAACACAAGGTAAAAACAAAACATTTTGTCCTGTATTATATTTGTTATTCTGAAGCTATAATTCCATTATTATTCTGTATCAGATTGTTTTCTAAAGCAAGTAGAAAATGTGTTCATTCTGCAATCTTTAGATACACATGAGCTAAATAACATGCTAGACTAGATAATTAAGATAAATGTTTAATATTGCACAAGATAATGAGAAAAATTTTGAGTACCTTACTAAAGATTTCCTCAAACATGCTGAGATACTTAAAAATATTATAAAGCAATAATAAAATTCAATTTTCTTATTTCAAAGTAAAATAATGAAACACTGAAAATAATACTAAACTGCACTTGCATGAGTAAATATTTCCTACAATTTATACTGGAATTAAAATATATATAATCTATGATCAGATACATCAATAAAGCATATCATATATGTACATACTCAAAAGTAAACATGGAATCCATATACATGTAATTCCAATATATATATGTACATACATAAACTTGTATATATACATTCATGTTTTTCTACTTTTGAGTATGCCCATATTAAAATTCTTTGTGTTATCAGCTGGCAGAAGTTGGCACTTGGGGGCTAATTCTCTCAAGTCAAACCACAGAACCACCTGGAGAGTGCATAATCTGGGAGTGGGAGACGCCTGGGAGGGAAATAGTGTTCTCCTCCCTCTTGGGTTACCACTCCCACTTCAGAGCATAAAAACTAGGACAACGGCTGGGGTGCCCAGACAGAGAGGCAATCAACAACATCTGTGAGGGCTGGATATTTGAGCTGGTTAGATGGAACTAAGCTTTAATACCCATTGACATGTACAAGAGCCATATGAAATCTGGGACAGAGTGGACTAGTCAGCTATACATAGTGATAAACCAGGGTAGGGGGTGGGCCTGGTGGGGGGTTTTGTGGATCACTCTGACTTGGGGTGGGTGGGAGACTGGGTGGGGCTTCTCCATCAATATCCCTTTTACCTCAGATACATGAAAGAAACAGTATGGAAATAATATTCTTACCCACTTTCCTGTAGCTCTGGAATATTTTACCCTAATTAGCTATGTAAAGATTATCAAAAATATAATAAAAAATGGAAAAAGTTAGAAAAAATATAAAAAAGATTCTTTCTGCTTTGTTTTGCTTTGCTTTTTGTGGAATAACAATTAAAATGAAGTTTTAATTTCCACATAGTAACCTACGGCTTAGGAGAGACACAAATGATAGTCTCATACAAAATTATCTTCTTCTGACAATTAGCTCGTATCAGCCAGTCATAGCCTACCAGCTGAACAGAAAATATACATATAAGACAAATGCCATGCTGTAAACAAGTTTAGTCCCCTTTATTCTTTAATGTTTTGAAAGCCCTTTAGCATTAACCAGTTATCTGTTTTTTTCTTTTCCACTCATTTATTTATTAATTTTAACACAAAAACAGAGCTAATGCAGCAGATACACATAATTATAACAGTGTGATACTTCTTTTGAATCTTCCCTTTTGCACCATTACTCTCTTAAACATTTGACATGACATGTTTTAAACTCACATTGTACTCATCTTAATTTTTCATGAAGTGATTAAAAGGAAAGTAAAATGACCAATTTAATAGATAAGCAGTAATAAATATAATGAAATGTGGTTCTAAATTGTATGTATAAATCATACAATTTACAAACACAGATCATTAAAACTACAGTAGATTATCATCATTCGCTATGTGACAAAGATATAAACCAAAAGTGGCAAATCATGCTTGTACCAATAATGATATATACCATTGTTTCCTCCGCACCTTTTCTGTTGTTGCTTGTGATTCTTTAAGCTACTCTACATAACAGAATATCATATTTGCATATCTGTATTTAGGATATTTCACTTATCTTCTTTCCCTCTAGTTACACTCATTTGGATATAATAAATAAAATTTTGTTCTCACAGCTGAATAATAGGCCATTGTGCACATATACTATGTTTTTCTTAATTAGTATCTAATGACAGACACCTCAATCCATTCCATATCTTGTGTAATATGAATAGTGCAGCTATAAAAAAGACAGGATCCCCTTTCATACAAGGTGTTCATAACTTTCAGAAAATACAAGGAGATTTCTCAAAATTAGGCCAATCTTGTCTAAATTTAATCTTTTCTTATATCATTTAATTTTTTTAGAAAAGATTTATTTTTTAGTGCAAAGTCAGATATACAGAGTCAAACAGTGACAGAGAGGAAGTTCGTCCATCCGATGATTCACTGCACAAGTGGGCTCAACAGCTGGTACTACGCCAATCCGAAGCCAAAAAGCAGGAACTTCTTCCATGTTTCCAATGTGGATGCAGGGTCCCAAGAAGTTGGGGCATCCTTGACTGATTTCCCAGGCCACAGGCAGGGAGCTGGATGGGAAGCAGGGCTGCTATGAATAGAACCAGCACCCGTATGGGATTCCAGTGCGTTCAAGGTGAGGACTTTAGCTGCCAGGCCACTGTGCTGGACCCAGCAATCTTATTTCTTTTTTTTATAATTTATTCATTAATTACATTATATTATGTGACAGTTTCATAGACACTGGGATTCTCCCCTCCCCAAACCCTCCCCCCATGGTGGATTCCTCCACCTTGTTGCATAACCAGCAATCTTATTTCTAAATCTTTAAGAAAGATTGGGTCTGGAGCAAGAGTGTAGTGGTTAAGGTCCTCACCTTGAGTGCGCTGCGATCCCACATGGGTGCCAGGTCTAATCCTGGCATCTCCGCTTCCCATTCAGCTCCCTGCTTGTGGCCTGGGAAAACAGTCAAGGTCAGCCCAGAGCATTGGGAGCCTGCACCCACGTGGGAGATCTGAAAACAAGTTCCTGGCTCCTGGCTGTGCAACAGTGCAGCACCAGTTGTTGCAGCACCATGGGGAGTGAATCATCGGATGGAAGATCTTCCTCTATGTCTCTTCTCCTATCTGTACTTCTGCCTTTCTAATAAAAATAAATAAATCTTTTTTAAAAAGAAATTTTATACTATTGTTCACATGCTGAATTAATCTATAACTACATCAACATTGTAACAAGTTCCCATCTTTTTTAAATTTTTAATAAAGTGCATTTTATTAAAACCATAAACTTTTATTCTTCCAATGACACTGTTTAGAAAATGAAAAGACAAGTACAGACTGGAAGAATATATTTGCAAGTCACATGTCCCTCAAAATACAGAAAAAAAAACTCTCAAAAACTCAACCATATGAAAATTAACATTCTGTTAATTTAAAAACAGTAAAAAATATTACCTTTTCGGTAAACTGTGTCAAGAATATACAGAGTTTCTCTCTATTATTTCTTCATGTACATGTAAACATCAACAATTATTTCAATAAAAACTTCAGTTAAAATAAACCAGAACATAGGAAAATGGCTAAAGCTTTGAAGAGGCACATCAACAAAGACAATATATGGACAACACAAATAAGCACAAGAAAAACACTTATCATCACTAATCATTGGGGAACTGCAAATTCAAACTCCCTGGTTAGACTAGCACATACCTTTGTAGATCGACTAAAATAAAGAATACTAATAATGCCAAGTGCTGAAGAACATCTAGCTAACTAGAACTCTTACTCATTGCTGATGCTAATGTAAAATGATATAGCTGCCTAGGAAAACAGTTCTGTAGTTTCTTTTTATTATTATTATTTTTAATTCATTAATTACATTATATTATGTGACACAGTTTCATAGGTACATGGATTCTCCCCATCCCTCCCTAAACCCTTTCACCATAGTGGATTCCTCCACCTTGTTGCATAACCACAGTTCAAGTTCAGTTGAGATTCCCCCATTGCAAGCATATACCAAACATAGAGTCCAGCATCTTATTGCCCAATCAAGTTCAATGGCTTCTTAGGTAAGTTCTGTAGTTTCTTAAAAATTTTGAATATCATTAGCTCAGCAATCTCACTTTTAGGTATATTCTTCAAGTGAACTAAAAACTTATGTTCAATAAAAAAAGCTGTGCATAAACATTTACAAACCAGCTTTATGTGTAAAACTCAAACTGGAAACAACTCACATACTCTGCCAAAAGGTGAAAGGTGAAGGAATAAGCAAGCTGTGGTACATCCACAGACTGGATTACTGCTTACAGATGAACCACTGTAACACCAAAGAACTTGAAACAATTCCAGAGATTGTTCCGAGTTTAAAAAAAAAAACAATCTAGCCCCAAGAGGAATTTTTTTTTATCATGAGCTAGCATTCCTTTGAAACATATTGCTTATAAATAGTTGGACAGCTGCGTGCAGAGGAGCCCAACATCAGGCCAGGCAATGGCCTCTGATGCACTTCTCATCATGAACCAAGATGAGCAGGGCAAATAAACTAATCTCTGAGGTATAGGCATTTGGTGCAGCAATTAAAATGCTTACATCCCATGTTCAAATGCTAGCTCTGCTTCCAATGCCACTTCCTTCCAGTTTATACTCTGGGAGGGAACAGGTAAAAGCTAATGTGTGGTTCCCTACTGTCATGTGGGGGACACAGATGCTATTTAAGTCTTCTTGGTCTGCCCTGGTCTTTGGAAATTTCAGGCAATCAGGGGGTAAGGGTGGGCCAGCAGACACAATCTGAGTATGTCCACCTTTGTGTCTCTAAATTTCAAATAAATCTAGAAACTCTAGATATTATATTGTGGCAAAGCGGATAATGTCACCACCTGCAAGGCTGGCATCCAATATGAGTGCTGGCTCATGTCCCAATTATTCTGCTTCCAAGCCAATACCCTGCCAATGGCCTGGTAAAAGCAGAGAAGATGGTGCCAAGTGCTTGAGCCCCTGCTATGCATGTGGGAGACCTGGAAGAAAGTCTAGTCTTCTGGCTTAGGCCTCACCTAGTCCTAACCATTGTAGTCATCTGGGGGAATGAAGCAGTGGGTAAAAGATGTCACTGTTTCTCCCTGTTTGTGTAACTCTTACTCTCAAGTAAATAAATATTTTTTCCATTTGGATTATGAAAAATGAAAAATTCAAGTAAGTGAGTATCTGAAAGTGAAACAATGTTTTCGGATTACAACAAACCAAAGTCATTTTAAAGCCAAAACTTGAAGGAAGAAAAAGTATGCATAAAAATAACACATTTGAGACAGACAGAATGCAATCAAGGATAGCCATGGTGATTTGTAATCCAATGACAAGCACATTGCTTCTGCTATTTAAATCACCAAAGGTGCTTTGTTCAAGTGTACCATTCAATCCTATCTTTATGAGGATCACTCAAAATACAGCTTCTATCCTTAAATTCTCTATTACTTGTCTACTGTTGCTACAACTAATGATCAAACACTGAGTGGCCTGAAACAATCACATTTATTAGAGAAAGTTCCCATTTTTTACTTCCTCACCAGCATGTTACCTTTTCTTCCAAATAACTGCCATTCTGAGAGGGTTGAGTTACCTCATTGTGATTTTGATTTACATATCCCAAATGGCTATGTTTTTATCTACTGAGGTCCTTTGATCATTTCTATGCTGAACAGAGGGTGTTTAAGTTGTTACGGTCACATGCACCTTGAAAGATAAAAGCTGCCAATTTGAACACATGGAACTTCCTGTGTCATGATATTTCACAAATTATTGAAAGTGATATAGAGGGCCCAGGGTGGTGGCCTAGCCACCTTGCCTTGAACATGCCGGGATCCCATATGGGCGCTGGTCCTAATACAGGCAGCTCCACTTTGAGTCCAGCTCCCTGCCTGTGGCCTGGGAAATCATTTAAGAACAGCCCAAAGCATTGGGAGCCTACATATGCGTGGGAAACCTGGAGGAAGTTCTTAGCACCTGGCTTCAGATCAGCACAGCTCCACCCATTGTGGTCACTTGGGGAGTGAATCATCAGATGGAAGATCTTCCATCTTACTGTCCCTTCTCCTCTCTGTATATCTGACTTCACAATAAAAATTAAAATTTTTTGAAAAAACAGTCATAGAGAAACCCTAATAATCCAAAAAGATCATACGACAAGTACAATCTCTCTAGAAAAACATCAACAACAAGAAACCTGATATTTGCTAGTGAAACATGACTTCCATTTAGATTAGGGATTCTCTGTTTCCCTGTTTTAGAAACATTTATTTGAAAGCCACAGATGGAGAAATTGGGAAAGGAGCCTGGTACAATAGCCTAGGGGAGAAAGCCCTCACCTTGCATGCACTGGGATGCCATACAGGTGCCAGTATGTGTCCTGGCTAATCCACTTCCTATCCAGCACCCTGCCTGTGGTGTGGGAATGTGGTAAAGGACAGCCGAAAGCCTTGGGACCCTGAACCTGTGTGGCGGGGGTCCAGAAGGAAACTCCAGGCTTCTGATTGGCCCAGCTTGTTCCATTGCAACTCTTCCGGAGAGCAGATGGAGAATCTTTGTATCCCCTTCTTTCTGTATATCTGCCTTTCCAAAAAAAAAAGTTACATGAATGTTTTTTGTGTGTGTGTGTGTGTGTGGGGGGGGGATTTTTTTTATTAAAATTTATTTCCAGGGAAAGAAATGATTCTGTTTTTCCATAAAATGTGAATGTTTAAATTGTTTTTCTGTGATTTCTTTGAATCTCGTGCCTTTTTAGGTTTTTTTTTTTTTCTTTGAAAAAGCTTAACTTTATTTTCTGAAACTTTTAAAAATACATGCATGCTTTTTGTTTATTGCAAATGATGTTTACATAGATGATCAGGGTAGGAAGGTTCAAGGGTTAGGGGAAAGTTGATGTGATCATTGTTTCCAAATTTTTTATTTCTCCTTCCTATGGAACTGGTTCATATCCTGGTGTTCATTTCCCATGTAGCTCCCTGCTTGTGGCCTCGGAAAGCAGTAGAAGGAAGCCCAAAGCCTTGGGACTCTGCGCCTGAGTGGAAAACCTGGAAGAAGTTCCTGGCTTCAGATTGGCTCAGCTCTGGCAGCTATGGCCACTGCAGCCACTTTGGGATTATACCAGTGGATGGAAGATCTGTCTCTCATTCTTCATGTAAAGCTGACTTTCCAATCAAAATAAATGAAAAATTGCATTTAATAAATTGTACCTTAGCAATGACATTATTGGTTTGTTTGTAGTCATCAAGATTTCACTCCTTCACACATTACAGCACATTCAGTGTGGGCTGCGTTTAAGAATTGTTACTCCACCATTAAACATAGCTGGGACACTGAAAAGTTATTAAGGCCAACGCATGGTAGAGTTTCAGGACAATCCTCATTTAATTTGTATAACAGTGGCAAATTAAATAAGCATGTATTACAATGTAAGTATGATTGTCACCTCAAATACTACCTGGTGGGCATGACTAACAGCCTACCTGCCTATGCCCTAAGGCATGGCTTAGTGTGTGTGTGCAGTACTTGACCTGTGACATGACTGGAGGGTCTAAGGGGATAGACATGCCTTCTAGTCAATTACAGTGTCCTTGTTGTGTGGGAGGGCTGTCTGGGACTGCCCTTCTACTGTCTCCATCCTAGTGCATATGAGTTGTGCTCACTTTATAATAAATGGACACGATCCCTCAGACTATCCCCGTGGTTCTTGCAGCCCAAGAAAACTGGCACCTCAGCCCCTTGCCTGTTGGCAGGAAAATCCCGAAACTGAAAAGCAGTAAAAACAGATACCAAAATGGACAAAAGACTAAGTATATTTCTACAAAGAAGATAACCAAAAGGTTAATTAATTAGCACAAAAAGAATTTCAGCATGATTGATCATTAAATGAATGTAAATGGCAACCGCAATGATATACCACTTTATATCCACTACAATTTCCTTCATTAAAACAACCCAGGCAAAGATGGCTCACACTGCCTTCAAGCAATCAGGCCCTGTTCTGACCTTCTCCCAACCAGCTAAAAGTGGCAATTGGGACTAGAGTTTCATTTGCGCACATGCCAAGGCCACAAAGGCTCAAGCTGCCTTCAAGCAACCAGACCATGATGTGCCCCTCACCTCAGCCAAAGTTGGTCAATGTGGTCCACGGTCCAGTTTGGCACCAAGCCCAGGTCAGAATGGCTCAGTTGCCTTTAAGCAGCGAGGCTGGGCTATGCCCCTCCCACCACCAGCCAAGAGCTGACACTGTGTACAAGATCACATTTACACCACACCCCAGGCCATGACGTCTGAAGCTGCATTCAAGCAGCTAGGCTGGTCTGTTTGACTCCCAAGAACAGGAACTGCTGATTGCTCAGGAAAAGGGTAAGGGGATGTGTGGGAGGCAGGGTCACTGAAGGAGTATGTTGCAGGTGAGGAATGACTTCTGAAACACTTCTACTGACAAAAGCCACTTTATTTGCAGGTAAATGAGGGGGTTAACACCTAGTGGTTTGTAAACTAGAACTGAGGAAATTTCTGGGTCAGCCGAGTGCATCTACCCATGTGGGAGAACTGAGTTGGGATGGTTAACATGGACTACCACCACCCACCAGTGAACACTTAAGGTAGGGCTAGGGGTCTGTCTGGCAGGGAGAGATTACACTACTGCCAATGAGTTTCATAGAAGGGGCAGATAATGTGAGGCTGGGACATGTTACAGACAGGCATGCATAAGAACCAGGTCTGGGGGCAGATCCTGTGGGAAATATGAGGGCTCAGCCTGTGGAACTGCAAATTCTACTGTTGTCCCAAGAGCTGAGAGTTGTAAAGAGCTGAGCTACAAATGACCATGGAACCCTCTGATACTCATGAATACTCGGATTGGGAACTGGACATACTGGTCCAGGATGCAGCAAAGAGTAATCTGCTGTGCAAAACATGCAAAGAAACCATGTTGGGGGTAGGCCTAGTATGGGTTATATGGTGCACTGTGATTGGGATGCAGTTCCCAATGGTGTGCATGAGAGCTGAATGTGGGATGGGCACGGTTGGGCTCCACCACAGCATCCACTGGTTTGCATAAGAGATGGGACTGGAGACAAAACTTATCCAGCAGCTGCAACCACCAGTGTGTGCGTAGGCTGATATGGGTGACAGATTGAGGTGACCCTGTACTGGCAAGTACACACAGATGTCTATCATCACCTCAGATCTGAACCTCTGAATTGATGATATCAAAACCCCAATGTTTGGAAGAAATGTGGAATCTGTGCTTTGACCTTGGAGTGCCTGTGTCAGAACTAGGCCTCCACATTTGTTGAATGAACATGTTCAGATGCTCCTAGGGGATATGGCAGTCTATTGGAGCCAGCAGATGAAGCAGGGCAGAATAGATTGGACAACTACACCAGACAAGTATTGACACTAAAGATCTGGCTGAATGGAAACCAGTTGGAACGTCAACCAATGGACCTTGGAAGGATTTCTTATGGAAACCACTTGAACAGAACCCTCAGAGCATGCTCCACAGTGGGGAACCTAGAAAATCAGATGACCATTCCATATCAAAAGGTTCTACTGTGGCAGGGATTCTGGGAGTGGCCTTTCTCCTCTCCACCATCCCACAGACACAGAAACAAGGAAATTTGGAAACAATGGTCTCATCCACTTCCCCTCTAATTCTCTATCCTTCCTAGCTTAATCAGTATCCACATGTGCATGCATGCTCCCTTTTTAACTATGTAAACATCATCAAAATAAAAATTTTTTAAAAAAACCATAAGAAATGAATTACTGTGGGCTCGGCAGCGTGGCCTAGTGGCTAAGGTCCTCGCCTTGATCCCATATGGCCGCTGGTTCTAATCCCGGCAGCTCCACTTCCTCTCTGTCTCTCCTCCTCTCAGTATATCTGACTTTGTAATAAAAATTAAAAAAAAAAAGAAATGAATTACTGTGACTCAAGACACATATTTTGTATTATATGTTTAGGCCAAAACAAACACACTCTTATTTTCAACTATACTGCCTATGGCCAATGAGAAAAAACTGACCATGATCAGAGAAATCAAAGGTTATGACTTTAGATGGCCAACACTAAACAACAACAACAACAGAATGTCAAATAAGCATTCCAAGTACTGATCTCCACGTCTCAGAAAAATAAGAAGCCAAGTCTAGAAGTAGAAAAAGAAAATTCGAAATATAGATTAATAAAGAAATGAATAATAACTGTATTTAGCAACACTAAAGATAAAGGAACTTTCATTGTTCTTAGAAGGAAAACAAAATCAATAAACCCTTTTCCAGATTAAGCAAAAAGTAGGCTCAAGCACATAACATCAAAAAGAGAGGTACATATTAAAACTGCTATCACAGGGGAGGCTGCTGGGGGGGCCTGCAGAATGGGGCGTCTTGCTTGGATCCCGACCCCAGCCACCATGTGCTCATAGTGAGCTGGGCCTGCTTCCTTTCGGGGCGAGTACACCGAGGGGGGAAGTCTCTGTGACTGGGTGGGCCAAGGGCCCACCCACCGCCCTCAATGGGCGGTGAAGGGGATTGGTCAGGGGCGTGACCTTGGGCCTGCAGGTTTAAACTTCCAGCAGCCAGGAGGCTGCTGGGCGGCTGGAAGATGGGGCGACTTGCTTGTATCCTGATCCCTGGCACCATGTGCTCATGGTGAGCTGTGCCTGGGCCTGCCTGGGTTCGGGGGCTGCTTCCTTTTGGAGCGAGTAAACCGAGGGAAGAAGTCTCTGTGAGTGGGTAGATCCGAGGCCCACCCACAGCCCTCACTGGGTGGTCAACAGGATTGGGGAAGGGCGCAACCTTGGGCCTGGAGATCTGAACTTCCAGCAGCTGGGAGGCTGCTGGTGGGCTCCAGGATAGGGTGTCCTGCTTGGATCCCAACTCCAGTCACCATGTGCACATGGTGAGCTGTCCCCACTGTGCTTCTGGGATCTGAGACAATCCTAAATATTCCCAATGGCAGTAACTCTTCCTTGGAAGAACTTGTAATCACTTCACAACGCTGAGCGGTGAATACCTTTCATGCACAAGCTAAACCTTGGGGCTTGTCCAGCAGGATATCCTTTTACCTGACATGATGATGGATCAGGAGACTGGTCACATTAGGCAGGGCCATAACATTAATTAGCATAGAACCATATCTTGGGGTAGATTCTGTGTAGGATGTGTGGGCCACACCCTATGGAAATTCTAGCCCCACTGGTAAGCCCAAGAGTTTGGGTGGTGATGGACTAAGCTAGGTGTGACCAAGGAGCCTGCCATCAATCACAGGTGAAGGGACCCGCAACAGTCTGGACTGGGCAAGGGAGCAGCACCCGAATGTGCATCCTGAATAGGGTGTGGGGTGGGCCGGGCTGCAACATTCACCAGCTCATAGCAGGCCAAATCGAAGTCCAGATTACGCTGGGCATTGGCCTAAAACCCACTGGCATATATGAGAACTGGGTCGGGGAGTGGATCAAGTGGTTGCAACTTGGGAAACTCTCCTGCTGAGCCACAGCTCCCGCTGATGAACGTGTGGTCCAGAACTGGGGGTTGGACAAGCTGGGCAAAGTAGCTCCAAAGTGTGTAAGTTGGTGATGGAACGGGATGTACTGGGCAGGACTGAGCAAACCTTAGCCTACAAGTGAAACTAGAAGCCAGGATGGAGCACAGGTCATGCCAAGCTAGGCTCTTGCACCTACTGGTCTACTTGAGTCAAGAACGCTAAACCACAGTGTCTAAGGCAGAGGCCAGGACAAGTGAGGGACTGAGACAAGCTGAGTCAGAGCAGCCAATGGCAGGCGCATGATCTACGGCTAGGAACAGGCCTGGTTGGGAAGCTAAGGGACACCCTAACTGGGTTGAGGTTCCCACCAAGGGGCACGTGTGCTGGAATGGGGGCTGCATTCTAACTAGGAAACAGTTGTAGTCACCTGTGGCACTAGCGTGGCCTGGGATTGGATGCACCAGGCCAGGCCAGACCTCAACACCATCTGGTGTCCTGGAGAACCAGGATAGATGTGGGAGTGACTAGGCTGGGTCTCAACCCCCAACTGAGCCATATGTGAGCTGTATGTGGGTATGGACGATCCATGGCTGGGCTGAAACATCCAACAACAAGAACCAGAATGGGGTGAAAGCCAGTCAGGAAAAGCCACTGTTCCTGCTGGGACAGGAGATGCACTGAGTAGGGCTGGCTCAAAGACTCCCTGTTCTGCACAAAATCTGGCATTGGGAGGGGTTCTGATGCAGGAGCCTGGGCAACTCCTCTGGCAGGACACAGACCTGTAGGTAAGCACAAGAAGCAGGATAGGAAACAGCCCAGAATAGGTCATGGCAAGTTTCCCACTGGCATACATTTGGCATGGGTCGGGGACAGACCAGGCTGAATCAGTTCATGTCATCCACTGGTATATCTGAACACCAGAACAGAGTGTGGGTTGAGCCGGGTTTGGTCGCGACAAAAACCAGTGCACAATATGGAATGCCAAGGTGAGGTTACCTGTACTGGATGTGACTGCAGCACCCAACCAGCACACATGAGATCCAGGAAGGGAGGAGGCAGAGCCAGCAAAGGGATTAAGGGGCTGGTCCCCTCACCAGACAGCTACTCCCACTGGACAGACCAGACTAAGCAGGGCTACAACACCTGTGCGCTGCATGTGGACTAGATCAGGGAAAAGCCAGGCTGGATGGATTATTCCTTCTGGTGCAAGCATAAATTAGAGTGGGTAAGGTTGTTTAGGCTTAGCTGCAGCATCAGCTGGCAGAAGTTGGCACTGGGGGCTAATTTTGTCAAGTCAAATCACAGAACCACCCAAAGAGTGCATAAACTGGGATTGAGAGAGACCTGGGAGGGAAATAGTGGGTTCCCCCCTCTTGGGTCACTACTCCGGTGGGAGGGCATGAAAACTAAGATGGGGGCTGGGTTGGCTAAGCAGAGAGGCAATCAACAGCATCCGTGAGGGCTGGATAGTTGAATTGGTTAGATGGAACTAAGTCTTAATACCCTTTGACAAGTACCAGAGCCAAATGGGGTGTGGGGCAGACTGGACTAGTCTGCTACTCATACTGGCAAACCAGGGTGGGGGGTGGGCCTGGTGGGGGTTATTGTGGATCGCCCCAACTAAGCTGCAGCTCCCACTGGTTGAAGAAAGGGCCGAGCATGGGCTGGGCAGAACCAGGCTGGACTGCATCACCCATTGGTTCCAGTGCAACTCGGGACTGAAAACAGAACCAACCCAGCAATTGCAACCACCAGCTGATTGGGGCAATGGACTGTGCCGAGCCCTGTACTTGCTAGTACATAAAAGAATCTGGTCTGGGAATACCTCAAAGTTTCTTTGGAAATCTTCCAAATTGAACTGCTGGACTCAGAACCCTATCCAAGAGAAGGCAGAGGACAGAACAAATCAATCAACCACCTCAGTTATATGTTGGCAGCAAAATACTGGGCAAATTTAGACTCTATGATGGACTGTGTCAATCAGTGGATTCTTCAATGACCTCATCGAGCTGGGAGTGGTGAAACTTGCAGTGATTCTTAACTGGTGAACTATTAAAACCACTTGATAATATCCATTGACAAGTACCATAGCCAAATGGGATGGGGGAAAGACTGGTCTTCTGCTACACATACTGGCAAACCAGGGTAGGGGGCGGGCCTGGTGGGAGTTATTGTGCGTCGCCCCAACTAGGCTGCAGCTCCCACTGGTTGATGTAAGGACCGAACCAGACTGGACTGCAACACTCATTGGTTGCAGTGCAACTCGGGACCGAAAACAGAACCAACACAGCAATTGCAACCACCAGCTGATTGGGGTGATGGACTGTGCCGGGCCCTGTGCTTGCTAGAACATACAAGAAACTAGTCTGGGAATACCTCAAAGTTTCTTTGGAGATCTCCCCAATCGAACTGCTGGACTCAGAACTCTAACCAAGAAAAGACAGAAGACAGAACAGGACAATCATTCAACTCAGCTATATGTTGGCAGCGAAATATGGGGCAAATGGAGACTTTATGATGGACCATATCAATCAGTGGACGACCTCATCGAGCGAAACTGGCAGCGATTCATAACTGGAGAACTATTAACACCACTTGAGCAAATATCTCAGAGCATGCCCCACATCCGGGACTCAGGGTGGGTGGGAAAATAGGTGGGGCTTCTCCCTCAATATCCCCCTTTACCTCAGATACATGATGGAAACAATATGGACATAATAGTATTGCCCACTTCCCTATACCCCCTGAACTTTTGTTTTTTGTTTTTGTTCTTTAACCATAATTAACTATGTAAAGATTGTCAACAATAATACAATAAAATAGATTAAAAAAGAAAACCACTTGAGCAAGTATCTCAGAGCATACCCCACATCTGGGACTTGGGGTGGGTGGGAAATGGGTGGGGCTTCTCCCTCAATATCCCCTTCTACCTCAGATACATGAAGGAAACCAAATGAACATAACAGTCTTACCCACTTCCCTATAGCCCCTGAACTTTTTTTTTTTTTACCATAATTAACTATGTAAAGATTGTCAACAATACAATAAAAAAAAGAATAAAAAAAACCCTGCTATCACAGAAGTACAGTGCATCAGGGCTGTCTGGACAAAGTGGGTTCTGCCACTGCTCATGATATGAACATCCTACATAGATGCCACCTTAAGTCCAGGCTGTTGTACTTTTTTTCTCTCTTTTCTTGAAAAAAAAAAAAAAAACATTAATCTACTTTTTTGGAAACTCAGATACAGAAAAAAAGAGAAGAGACAGAAAGGATGATCTTCCATCTACTGATTCACTCCCAAAGTGGGCACTATGGCCGGAGCTGAGCAGATTTAAGGCAGGAGCTTCTGCGTCTCCCATACAGGTGCAGGGTCTTTTCCCACTAGGTTACTGTGCCTGGTCCAATTGGTTTATTTCTGATCCAGCTCCCTGCTAGTGCACATGGAGTGTGGAGGATGTCCCAAGTGCTTGATTCCCTGGACTGATATGGGAGAACTAGGAAGAAGCTTCAACCTGGACCTGTTTTACCAACAGGCTTGATCAAAAGCGATCTTCACCACGACATATGATCATCAAGCTCTCTTTAATCAAACATAAGGAAAAGATTCTTAAATGTGAACATGGAAAAAGTCAATTGACATATAAAGGAATGCCAATTAAACTCACAGGTGATCTCTTACAGGAAACTACAGGCAAGAAGAGAATGGAGTGACATATTCCAGATTCTAAAAGAAAAAAATTGTCGGCCTGGGATAACATATCCAGCAAAGCTTTCTTTCATCTTTGAAAATGAAAAAAAAATTCTTCCACAGTAAAGAAAAGCTAAAAGAATTTGCCTCTTCCAAACCTACCCTACAAATGATACTTGAAGATGTTCTCTTGGCAGAGAAGAGGAATGGCACCTACCAAAACCAAAGGCAAACGGGAAGAACATCCCAATAAAATGGCAACAGAAGACTAAACCAATGAACAACCCATTTCTAAAATGACAGGATCAAAGTAACATCCATGTATATTAAACTCTGAATGTAAATGGCTTAAATTCAATCAAATGCCATCGATTAGTAGACTGGATTAAAAACAAAACCCATCTGTTTATTGTCTGGAGGAGACACACTTCAACAAAGATCAGCAGAAAGTATATCACATGGATTATGTTGTTTTCTTTTGGTTTCATCTCTTCAAAACTCTTCTGATTAAATCATTCAATGACTTGTAGATCATGCAATGGCATCATTTTCTTCAAGAAGGTTCTTGATTTTTATTTCTTCAGCTACACATTAGTCATTTAATAGCATGTTATTTAACTTCTTGGTGTTGTTAATTTCTTTTTTCTCCTGGATGTTGATTTTGATTTGTGGTTCTTCATTTAAGGGGATGTATAGCAGCTGTGTAATGGAGACTGTCATATCTGGTAACATGTCATTTAACTTCACGGCATTGTAAATTTCCTCTTTTCTTTCTGTTGTTGATTTTTTATCATGACTTTTCATTTAAGGGAATGTATAGAATCTAGCTTTGAAATGGAGACTTAACATCCAGATGAGAGGATGCAATGTGGTATGCATTTCTGCTTCCAGACAAAGATGGACTTACAATGAAACTGGTTACTATGTCTTGACAATAGGATTCTGGACTCTCTGCTCTTGTCCATGCCCGCAATGATGGACATATGACTGAGTATGAAGAACTATATGTTAGTAATGATATAGAGGAACTAGGTGGGGGGGAGGGAATTGGGAAGGGGATAAGGGAATATGGAACTGTATTATAAAGTGATAGCAATAATACAATGTAAAAAAAGAAAAAAATGAAATACAATGGATCACTAGGGACTATCAACAGCAGTTATAAACAAATAAATTGTTAGAAATGCTGAATTTCTGGGTACTCAGTATTAGTCGACAAACTGAATCAGAAAGACATTATAAAACTTGACAAAATCAACAGACAGTTACCAGTGAATTAGGACTAAATCTCTTCAAACCAAAGGTCAACACTAGGTGTCTTCACTACTAAATTCTACCAAATTAGCACATTTTCTAGAATTACTGTAAAAATTTAAAGAAAACAATTCCAAAATTATGCTAAGCCTAACAACACTGATATTTCTAAACTAGACTGAATCAGCAGTAGGAATATCTCCAAATATGACTATTTAAAATATAAATAAATAGACAAAAACAAGAGATGGAATTTCTCAGTAAAAAATGCAATCTCCATTACTGTACAATTAGTTCTCTGTATATTTACTTAATGCTTTTTCTGAAATAATTGCTTATAGTCCAGAAATCTAGTTCAAGAATCACTAAAATATCACAGACCAGTATACCTGATAAAATAGATGTAAAATTCTTATCATACTGCCCAGTGCGGTGGCCTTGTGGCCAAAGTCCTCACCTTGCTTGCCCCAGGATCCAATATGGTCACTGCTTCTAATCCAGGCACCCTGCTTCCCCACTTGGAGAGTAAACCATCAGACGGAAGACTTTCCAGTCTCTCCTCCTCTCTATATATCTGATTTTGCATTAAATAAGATCTTTAATAAAAAAATTATCATAATACATGTAAAATAGGGCCTGGTGCCACAGCATAGCAGCTAAGTCCTTACCTTCATTGCTCCGGGATCCCATATAGGTGCAGGTTCTAATCCCGGCATCCCCACTTCCCATTCAGCTCCCTGTCTTTGGCCTGGAAAAGCAGTTGAGGATGGCCCAAAGCTTTGGGACCCTGCACCTGTGTGGGAGACCTGGAAGAAGCTCCTGCCTCCTGGCTCCAGATTAGCTCAGCTCTAGCCATTACAGCCACTTGGGGAATGAACCATAGGAAGGAAAATTTTCCTCTCTGTCTTTCCTCCCCTCTGTATATCTGCTTTTCCAACAAAATAAATAAATATTTTTTTTAAAATGCATGTAAAATAAATGCAACATCACATCAATAAACTCACATGTACTAGCCAAGGTGCACCTAACTAGAGAATGTAGAAAATGGGCCAATAAATGAAAAAAACAAACCAAGTATTTCACATAAACAGGATGAAGGACAAGCATCATTAAAATCACCTTATAGAAAGCACTCAATGAGTTTCTACATTTATTTTGTAATAACATAGATGAAAGTTGAGGCAACCTACAAATATATAAATATACCCCAGTATACCTCAGTTGAGGTACATAGAAATAAGCCTCAAGAAAATTGTATCCACAGATAACAAACCTATAGCTATCACACAACAGAATGCCAAAAACCAAAAGCATTTCCTCTGGATTTGTAACCAAATTAGAATTATTTTTTGTTGTTATGTAATTTAATATTTACCAAAATCACGTAGGCAAAAAAAGGAAATAAAAGTCACAGAAATAAAAAGGAACATACAGACCTTATTTCATGGCTTCTCATTTATAGAAATGTACGGTGATGGAATATTGAGGTCTACCATATCCAGATGTGGGGGTACAATGCAAACTGCATCCCTGCTTCCCAACAAAAGATGGACTCCAGTGAAACCATTGAAAATGTGTAGACAATGGAATGCTGGATTGTTTTACACCCCCTGTACCAGCAATGTCGGGGCACACTTTAATAAGAAGCTGATGAAATTGTGACTCTATATGTAGGACTTTTCCATTATAGCAACATGGGGAAACTCTGTTGGGGGGGGTGGGAATTTTGGAAGGGGTAATCCCAGTCTATATGAAATGATACCACTAAATTCAAAAATTCAAAATAAAAATATAAGAAAAAAATGAATACTAAATAAGTTTTAATGCTAGATTTCCACTGATTTTATTAATAGTGAAACTCAACGAGTGTCAAGAGACTGTATTCAGCCATTAAAAAAAACAAATTCTTATTTGTTACAAAATAGATGAAACTGGATATAAAGAAAAGAAATTAAGCAAATGGAGAAAAAACTCACATGTTATCCTATGTCAATGTCACAAAAAGCTGCAAACTTAGAATGGCGATTATTACAGGTTGAGAAGAGTGAGGCCTAGAGAAAGGAAGGAAGTAGAACAGGTAGCAAAGTAAGTGAGACAACAGGAACAAGATCCAGAGTTCCATCCCAGTGCATAGTCACTATAGTTCACAGTAGGGTAAGGGTATGCAGGCAACTGGAATGGAGCACCCTGTGTGTTGTAAAAACAAAGATAAGTGGAAAGGGTTGTTACCTGGTTTACTTAGCTTATGAAGCACCTAAACTTAAATACTACACTGAACCCTATAAAAGTATTCAGGTACATGTTTATCAAAATTCACTGGATTTTTAAAAAATCAGAAACATCCCTTCACACTAAAATGATGTAGGCAGATGCCTAGTTTGCACTGTACCTAGGTAAGTGTTACACAGGTGGGAGAAAAGCAGCTAACACCTGGAGGGCATCCTGGGCCTGGTTAATGCCAAATATGTGTTAACTATACCAGTGTGTCACCATAGCTGCACACTCTTTTTCTTTTTTTCTTTTTTTCTTTTTCTCCTTTTGTGTTTTTAAAGATAAGTGAGAGGAACCTTGGGACTGTGTTGATGGAGCTGCTTGCAGTGTAGCGGCTGCTGGGGGTACCAGAGTCAGCTCACATTCAGTGCTTGGAGCCCAAACAACAGTCACCAATGAAAAGCGGTGACCGAATTCTGGGCTTGTGGGCTGCCAGAGCACCAACCTGCACCAGGTTTCTCCTGCTAGCAAACCGAGGGCAAGCCCAGGAGTCTTGAGGCATGGAATTACTACATAGGGACATCATGGTTAAGGCCACTGCACATGTAGGTAAGAAATGAATCCTGAGGGACTCCCAATGACAGGGTGACTGTACTTGCAGCTAAGTGAGAGGACTGAGACATAGTGGTTTGCAGGGAGAGCTGTATGGGTCAGACTGATACACCAACCCATATGGGAGTCCTGAGCAGGGATTCTTAGTAAGGAATATTGCTTACTGGGAATAATACCTTAGTAAGGAATATTGCTGACCACCACATGCTAGCCCATACAAAAGTTAGGGATGGGGATCTGTCTGACAAGGCTAGATCCCACTGCCTGACTGAATGTTGGAACAGGGATGGGTCAGGTTAGGCAGGGCCATGACATCAGCATGTGAGAGAACAAGGTCCAGAGGTAGATTCTGTGAGAGATATGTAGGCCAAAACCTGTGGAAATACAGGTCCCACTGGTTAGATCAAGAGCTGGGAGTGTGATGGGTTGAGCTAGGTGTGATCATAGAACCTGTCAACATTCGTGGGTACAGACACTGAGAATAATCCGGACAGGTCCAGGCTGCAGCACCAGCATATGCATCCTAAAATAAGCAGTGCAGCAGCATGGGCTTCAAATTTCATAAGCTCATACAAGGCCAAGATGGAGAGGCAGGCTATGCCAGTCAAGGCCCTAGCACCCACTGACATGAGTGAGATCAGGGTCTGGGAGTGGGCAGAGTGGGAGAACTTAGGAAACTCTCCTGCTGAGTCATAGCTCCTGCTGATGAGTGCATGATCCAGGTCTGAAGGTTGGGTAAGGTGGGTAAGGTAGCTCCACCTGTTGGCAAACATGTGGGTTGGTAGTGGATGGGGGTAGACCAGGCAGAGCCAAGCAAATCTTAGCTCACCGGCAAGTGCAGAAACCAGGCTAGAGCACAGGTCATTAGAGGCTTGGCTGTCACACTACCCACTTTCATGAGCCAGGGATGGGAACAGACTGAGCAGGTCTAGGTTACAGTGCCCACCAGCAAGAGTTCGGATTGGGGGCAAGCTGGGTCCCACCAGCCTCCAGTATTTAAAAGCAAAGGCCAAGACAGGTGAGGGACTATGCCAAGCTGAGTCAGAGCAACCACTGGCACAAGTAAGATCTATGCCTGGGAACAAGCCTGGTTGGGGAGCTAAGGGGACATACTGGCTGGGTTGTGGTTCCCACTGGGGGGTGTGAGGGCCAGAGTAGGGGGTGTTATCTGGTCTGGACATGGCTGCAGTCTCCTTGTGGCACAAGTTTGGACTAGGTCTGGTGTGTGCAGACTGAGCTAGACTCCAGCACCCACTGGTGCTCCTCAGAACAAGGCTTAATGTAAGATGAACTAGGCTATGTCTCTGTCCCTGCTGAGCTATGTATCAGCTGTGTCTGGGTGTGGACAATCCTGGGCTGCGCTGTAATACCCACCAGAAAAAAACAGAGTGGGTTGAAGGCAAGTCAGGAAAGGCCACTGCTTCAGAAAGACAGGAGATGGACAATGTAGGGCTGCACCATGGACCCGCTGATCTTGCATTTAGATAAGTTCTCATGGAGGAGCTTGTGGAATTCCTCCGATGGGACACAGTCCCTGCAGGTGAGTGGAACAACCACGACAGGGAGCAGCCTAGACCAGGCCAGGTTATGTTACCCAAGGGCATACCTTTGGCTCAGGTCTTGGCAACCAGGTTAGGACAGTTCATATCACCCACTAGCAAATCTGAGAGCCATAATGGTATGTGCATCATGCCGAGTTGGGCCACAGCACCACAAAATGCACATTACGGATAGGACTCTGGGGCTGCTTGGATTGGCTAGACTGTAGACCCCACCAATGTGAGCTGAAACTGGGAACAAGCTGGGCCAGGCCAGGCTGCAAAACTCAATGGCAAAAGCCAAGGTGAGCTATGCTATGCCAGATGGGCCACAGCATGTAACCATCACAAGTGAGACCCATGGCAAAGCAGGCAAACCCAGTAGTGCGGTGGGGGGTCTGCAGTGAGTTCCCCTATTAAGCCACTACTCCCACTTGGGAATGTGAGAGTTGGTATTTGCGCAGACCAGTCCAGGCAGGGCTATAACAATGGTGGAAATGTATGTTTAGTGGAAGAGGGAAAATCCAAGGTGGCAGATCGTATCTACTGGTACGTGCATAAGCCAGAGTGGGAGAGGGTTGGGGTGGTTGGGTTTTGCTGCAGCATCACCTAGCAGATGATGGCTCAGGCAGGGGAAAGCTCTTTCAAGCTCAACTGCAGAAACACCTAGAGTTCAAGATCCAGGAATGGGAGAGAGCCCATGAAGGAAACAGTGAACATCTCTCTGATAGACTGCAACACTCATTGGTATGTACAGAAGAGAGGGCTGGAGACAGATCTGATCCAGCAATATCAACCACCAACATGTGCATAAGCTGATTTGGGTGATGGAATGTGCTGGACCCTCTGTTGGCATGCACACACAAGAATCAGGTCGCCATCACATCAGATTAAGTTTCTTTGGGGATTCCCCCAACTGAATCACTGCATTCAGAACTCCAACCAAGGAGAGAACTGCAGGTTCCATGGACTGACCATGGAGGGCATTTGTCAGAGCCAGGCCTCCTCTTTGGCTTCAATGGAGCAGTGAACAGCATATTCAGGTGCACATGGAGGATATGACAATACATTGGAGCATGCAGAGCACACTGGGTACCATAACAGAGCACGAAGAACAGAACAAACTGATCAATTACACCAGACAAGTGCTGGAGGTGAATTCATGGGCAAACAGAAACTGTAAGATGGACTATATCAACCAGTGGATTCTGGACAGATTTCATTGTGCTTAGAATGGAAAGATCGGCAGTAATTCAGAACTGTTGAACTATCAAAACCTCATGAGCAGCACCCTCAGAGCATGCCCCACATCAGGCATCCTGGGATGGTTGGAGGCTGGGTGTGGCTTCTCCCTTTATCTCCTCCCTTCCCCAGACACAGAAAGGAAAACGAGAATGTGGAAATGGTGTTCTCACCTAACTTCCTGTAGCCTTGACCAACCACCCAAAAACAACTATGTAAAATTAACCAAAAATAAAAATAAACATAATAATAAAAAAGAAATTCAACAGTCCCCAATCTACAGAGTATAAAATATAGTGGGTTTTTTAATTCCTTAAAAAAACAATTTACTTACTTAAAAGTGAGAATTACAGAGCAGCAGTCAAAACCAGCCAGACAGAAAGACCTTCCCTCCACTTGATTACTCCCCGTGGACACAAGAGGCAGCAAAGTCCAGGACAAAACCAGGAGGCAAACTCCATTCTGATCCTCCACAGGGGTGCAGATGTCCAAGGAACTGGGAAATTTTCTGCTATCTCCCAAGCACATTAGAAGGGAAGTTGATCAGAGGGTGAATATCAGGGAATTAACCGGTCCTTACATGGAATTCTGGCATTGCATGCAGCAGTGTAATGTTATCAGAGAACATGCCACAAGGATTATTTAAATAAAAAAATCTGGTAATCAAAAGACAGAGGTTTCCACTGAACCTCCTCCTCATGCCATACCTGATATACAATTGATGAAGTCTGGCATTTTGTATAATGTAAATACCACTGCTGGAAAACTAACCTTGAAGCTAGATGGAAAGATAATACACTGCTTTTACAATGTCACTATTCAGCTGAAGGGAAGCATGCCAGAAAAACATGTTTTGGAAAAATTTTTTTTCTGAATGCCTTTAGCTGAACAGACTGACTCCAGGTCCCCCTCTTGCATCTCACACTTGTTTGGGGCAGATGTAAGTACTTATGCCACCACCACATGCCTGCTAGATGCATTAGTAGTTGGCTGGATTGAAAGGGTGGAATAGACAGGACTAGAACTAGGTGCACTATAATTACATGCATTCATCCCTGTATACTGACACCCTGTTATACTGTTTTATTCATTTTCTTTGTAAAGATTTATTTATTTTTTTATTGCAAAGTCAGATAGACAGAGAGAAGAGACAGAGAGACAGAAAGAAACATCATCTGTCCAATGATTCAACCCCAAGTGACTTAAATGGCTCATGCTGTGCCAATTTGAAGCCAGCAGCCCAGATATTCTTCTGGGTCTCCCACTTGAGTGCAGGGTTCCAGGACTTTGGGCCGTCCTTGACTGATTTCCAGGCCACAAGCAGGGAGCTGGATGGGAAGCATGGATTCCAGTATTAGAACAGGCATCCATATGGGATCACATTGCATTCAAGGCGAGGAATTTAGCTGCTAGGCCATGACATTGGGCCCATGTATTCATTATAATACCAAATCAAACTAGTGTCAATATATTTCATATAGGGCCCAGAGTGAATCATTGGGGGGGAAATCTGTCCCTCTTTCTCTCTGTATATCTGACTTTAAATAAATAAAATAAATAAATCGTTAAAATATGCATATATATGAAACAAAACCTGGAGAGAAAGTTTCAATCAGCTTTGATAGTTCCAATATTTTGTTATCAAATTTTACCTTCTTTCTCTCACATTTTTTTTTTATTATAGCTTAAAAACTATCATCATGATCCCCAAATACAATGTAAAGCAAGCTGAGAAGTAAACAAACAACTTACTGAAGGTGTGTTGGTGTTCTCCAGCCGGGGAAGCATGTTGCAGGCTGTAGGGCTACACCTGCAAGAGAAGGTAGAGACAGAGAGTTATGCATTGGTCTTGATTGTTCCTAGCCTCTTCAGCGGTTCCTACTGTGCTAAGCAACGTCAACTTGGAGGCAGACACAGTGGCTGGAAAATAAAAGCCATCAGCTTTCCTCGGCAAGAATAGTGACTAACAAGTGACAAGAAGGCATCCTTGATACAGTATCAATAATTTCAATAATCGTCAGTGATTAAAGTCAAGTAATCATTACGTTAATGCGAACAATTGCTGTTTATTTAAAAATAATGTTACTGGGACTGGTGCTGTAGCCTAGTGACTAAATTCCTCACCTTGCACAAACAAGGATACCATACGGATGCTGGTTTATATTCTCAGTGCTATATTTCCCACCAAGTACCCTACTTGTGGCCTGTGAAAGCAGTCAAGCACAGCCCTATACCTTTTGAGACTGCACCCGTTGGGGAGACTCACAAGAAGCTCCTGGCTCCTGGCTTCTGTTTGGTTCAGCTCCAACCACTGTGGTGATCTGGGGAGTGAGGCAGTAAATGGAAGATCTCTCTGTCTCTGCTATTGTAAATATGACTATCCAATGAAAATTTCTAACAAATTAAACAAATCATAATGTTACTGCAAAGCACTAACTTATTTTTTCAACAACTATTATTCAAATTACAAAATACCATAGATAACCATATTGTCTCAAAAATGCATGTTTCAGAAAAATAACTGGATGGTGTTAAGTATTTCAATATTTCTACATTCAAAGTAATTCTGTCTATAACTATATATGAAAATTGAATATAGTATTTAATCTATAAAGTTTTCTAGTAATTGTTCCAAATGAAAGTTCCCAAGTCTAACTCGCATTTATCTTTAACATATTGGTTACTCATTACTATGTCAATTAATTCCATAATGATGTAAATTTTTGCTGATGGTATGTTGGAGCTTTCAATTGACTGGGATGATACTCTGCTGGCTCTGTCTTCAGACCAGAGAGGGTATACCTAAGAAGCCGTTGAACTTGACTGGACAATAAGATGCTGGACTCTATGTTTGGTATACGCTTGCAATGGGGGAATCTCAACTGAACTTGAGCTGTGGTTATGCAACAAGGTGGAGGAATCCACCATGGTGGGAGGGTTTGGGGAGGGGTGGGGAGAACCCAAGTATCTATGTAACTGTGTCACATAATACAATGTAATTAATGAAGTTAAATAATAAATAATTAAAAAAAAAAAAAGAAAGTTCCCAAGTCTTCAATGACACTTCCCAGTTCCTAAACCCTCAACAACACTTGACTTTGCCATTTCATTTGCCTCAGCCCATAGGACATCCATAAATATGACAGCAACATAGTTTGAGAACTCTTTTTATTTTCCCTCATTAAATAGTTACATTAGGCAACAGCAAGAGAAAATCATCAGATTCGAATGAGTGAATGTCCTGATAAAGGAAGCTGGGCTGCAGTTTGGGATAGATCATATCTGATACCCAAATGCCTTTTTATGCCTACTGGCTGTGTAACACTTCCAATGCAGTATCCTGCTATTGTGCCTGGAAGACAGTGGGTGGGTTCTAAGAACCCCCTTGGAAACCTAGATGGATTCCTGTTGCTGGACTAAGCATGGCAGGACCCTGACATCTTGGAATGAATCAACCCAGTGATGAAACATCTTTCTTTTCTCTGCAATTTAACTTTCAAACATACATAGTATTTATAAAAATGTTTACAAAGAAACATACTGCATCTAGAACAACATATTTTAAGTAGATGTGTGGATATATTTTTGTAATAAAGAATTACATTTTAAATTCAATTAAGAGAACTTCGCAGACACTTCTACAACTGGCATTTTTATACATATTTGGGCATTCTACTTCTTTTTTCCCTCTATATCTTTACTTTTAATGTATTTTTTGCATTTCATTAACTTATTTCTTTTTATGACACAGTTTCATAGGATCTGGGATTCCCCCACCCCTCTGGAAAACTCCCCCCCATATTGAACTCGTCCATATTGTTACAGTAGTACAGATCATATCCAGTCATGATTCCTTCATTGCGGGCATAGACCATGCAGATTCCAGCATCTTATTGTCCAGACACATTCAACAGTGTCATTGGGAAACCATCCCTGGCCTGAAGTAGAGCTGGAAGAATATCATCCCCTCCAATGAAAAGCCACTACCCTTCCACAACCCTTCCAAACTCATTCTATAATGCCAACATCACCTTAATCCCAAAACCGGATAGAGAATTAACAGAGAAGGAAAACTACAGACTGATCTCCCTGATGAACACTGCTGCTAAGATCCTCAACAAAATCCTAGCTAATGGAATTCAAAAAAACAAAGAGATCATTCATCCGGATCAAGTAGGATTCATCCCAGGAATGCTGTGATGGTTCAATATTTGTAAATCCATAAGTGTAATACACCACATCCAAACACTGAAGAACAAAAGTCATATAATAGTATCAATAGATGCAGAAAAGGCTTTCAACAAATCCAACATCACTTCATGCTAAAAACTCTAAACAAGGTAGGCATGGAAGGAAATACCCACAACACATGAGGAGCAATATATGAAATACCCAGCATCATACTGAATGGGGGAAAATTGGAACCCTTTACACAGAGATCTGGAACAAGACAAGGGTGCCCACTATCACAACTGCTATTCAACATACTACCACAAGTACTCACAGAGGCTATTAGATAAGAAAAAGAAACCAAAAAAATTGAAATGGGACATGAAGTTGTCAATCTTTCACTATTTGCAGATGATATGATCCTATGCATAGAAAAACCAAGAGACTCAATACAGAGGCTGCTAAAACAGATGCAAGTTTGGTAGAGTGGCAGGGTATTTTTAATTTTATGATACACCCATGGGCTCCAGGGTTTGCTTTATCCCTTGGCACTGCAATATTCTATGCAGTATGACCAGCAGTGATATAACACACAACACCACAATGCAAGCCCCAAAGGTTAGGCTTTTTGAATCATTACTACTGAAAATATTCCCAAGTACTATTGGTGTTTGACCACAGATTTTTTTAAAAAGTACTCGTTTTGTAACCCTTTCTTCAAAAGACAATCACATTAATGTTCCCTTTCCCCAAAAACTCTGGACCTGAAACAATCACTATAATTCATGTCACTGATGTGTGACCATCCCTTATGGTTACACTTATATTCAAATGCAAAGTACCCTATAGAGGAAAACCATGTTTACTGTGGATTGGAGTTTGACATAGTAAAATACACTTGAAAATTTTGAAATGATTTATTGCATTCTTTCACAATGTCAAAAATCACTTAAAAGCTCACCAGATAATTTATAAATTAAACTCATCGTCCTTCAATTATGACCATCATCACCATCAATTTTCAAATATTTTTACCTTCTAAAACCTATTGGAGTCGATCATAGCGGTAAACTTTCTGCTTGGGATCAACACAACCCAGAGTGCCTGGTTTGAATGCAAGCACCATGCCCAATTCCATTACAGCTGCCTGCACAAGTCCACACCAGGGCAACACTGAAATGTGAAGTTCAAGTACACATCTCAGTTATGTTGAATACTTAGATTTAACACATAACTTTCAACCAGTAACAATTATTTATTTACTTGAAATGCAAAAAGAGCTTACGTCTGGTGGTTCATGCTACAAACATTTGCAAGAGCCAAGCTGAGTCAAGCCAAAATTAGAAAGCAGGAACTCCTTTTTTCTTACAGATTTATTATTATTATTATTATTATTGTTGTTGTTGTTGTTGTTATTGGAAAGTCAGGTATACAGATGAGTCAGGCCAAAGCTAGAAATGAGGAATTCTATCGATGCTCCCATAGGGATAGTTAGAAACCCAGTTTGGTGGAATGTTATTGCTGTCTATCCAGGAAGTTGCTAATTAAAAGTAGCCAAATCCTGAGCTAGGAATCCTGAAAGATAATATGGGTATTAACACCACTTGATAATCTTGCTGTACTGCCATACATGCCTCTTTACTACCCAGTTTTAACTTAATCTAATATGGTACAAGAATTTGTGTAGGGCACCAGCTTCTGACAATAATCTCTCTCCATGCTCTCTGTCCTGGCCTCTAAAACAAAAACACACAACAAGATGGCACTAGCATCCTGTGGCTAAGCATCCACCATCAGTATCATCCCATATGGGTGCTGCTGCAACTTGGGCTGCTCCGCTTACAATCCAGCTCCCTGCTAATTGCTAGGAAAGAAGCAAGGATGGTCCAAATCCTTGAGCACCTGTGCTTATGTTGGAGAGCTAAGATAAACTCCAAGCTCTTAACTAGCACCGGCCACCTTCAGCTAATGAGGACAGTTAGGGAGGGAACCACCAGATGGAAGATCCCTATCTGTCTCTGCTTCTTTCTCTGTAATGCTGCCTTTCAAATAAAAATACATTTTAACAGAATATATATTTCAAAACAGAAAAAGAAAAGACCAGTCCTCTGTGGACTTCTTCCTAATACCTGTAGTATTTCTGATAAAAGTCACTGCAAATGTGCTGCTTCGATAGAGATTCACCCACAGTGGACGCTGCATATGGTGAAGACGGGATCTAGGTGTCCTCAGGATCAATAAAGAGCCTCATCACCTTGGCAGGGCCTGGGCCCATACCTCTCAGCACCACTCAGCCTGAGCCTGATTCTGGCAAACAGGCAACTGGGCACAGAAAAAGCAGAGCTGTCATCTGCTGGCAGTCAGCAGGAGGTGGAGGTCTGTGTTCTCAGTTGCAATTGCCTGGAGGGCAGTTCACACCTGACCTGGTCATGATGCAGGAGGGGGGTGGGGGGAGAAATGAGTTCTAACTTCAAATAACACTAAGTCTTCCTGCCTTGGTCAAATCTTGAATTTTCTTCAAATATGTTTTTTAAAGAAGGTAATTACCAGAAACTGTGGTAACTGAATGTTTCAAAATGCCTTAGGTTCCTTTAGAAAAGGATGCGCATGGACAGAGGAAACACCACATGAGGGTATAGCAAGATGGGGGCTGTGAGTCGGCCAGGGAGTGACCTCAGCAGAAACCAAATCTAATATCACCTTGCTCTTCAACTTTCAACAATTAGAAATGCAAGATATTAATTAACTTGATTCAAGACACATTCTATAGTATAGTTTATGACAAATTTTCAACTATACTTCTTCCTGCCAATGAGAAAGAACCCACTATCAGAGGAATAGAGAAACCAAAGGTTATGACTTTAGATGCCTAACAATTAAAAGAACAACAGCAACAACAAAAAGTCAAATAGGCAACTTAAGTAATGATCTCAAAGGCCCAAGAAAATTAAAAACCATCTAGGAGTAGTAAAAGGAAATTAGAATTAAAGATTGGTGAAGAAATGAATAAAGCAGATTAGGCAATACTGAAGACAATGGAAATACTGATTCTTTGAAAAGACAAAATTAATAAGCCTAGATTTAGAAAAAGCAGGGCCCTGCATGGTGGACTAGCAGCTAAAGTCCTCGTGTTGCAAGAGTCAAGATACCATATGGGCACTGGTTCTGATCCTGGCAGCCCTTATTCACATCCATCTCCCTGCTTGTGGGCTGGGAAAGCAGTGAAAAATGGATCAAAGTCTTGGAACCCTGGAACGGTGTGAGAGAACCAGAAGAAGCTCCTGGCTTCTGGTTTTGGATCAGAGCTGCTCAGGCTGCTGTGGTCTCTTGGGGAGTGAATCAAAGGATGGAAGATCTTCCTCTCTCTCCTCCTCTGGGTATCTCTGAGTTTCCAATGAAAAGAAAATAAATCTTGGGCGTTGTGGCCTAGCAGCTAAAGTGCTCACCTCGAAGGCACCGGGATTACATATGGATGCCGGTTCTAATTCCAGCAGTACCACTTCCCATCCAGCTCCTTGTCTGAGGCCTGAGAAAGCAGTCAGGATAGCCCAAAGCCTTGGGACCCTGGACGTGTGTGGGAGACCCAGAAGAGCGCTCTGCTCCTAACTTTGCATTGGGACAGCATGGGCCATTGCAGTAACTTGGGAGTGAATCATCGGAAAGGAAAATATTTCTGTTTCTCCTACTCTTTCTATATATATATACCTGACTTTGCAATAAAGAAAAATAAATCTTTAAAATAAATCTGAAAAAAGAAAGAAAAAAGGTAGATTGAAGTACATAAAAGCAGAAATGGAACATATTAAAACTGCTCTCACAGAAGTATAGGTGAATCTCATCCTTTAACCCAGATAGAGAAAAAAAATTGTGGAAATAATACTCTTACCCACTTTCCTGTAGCCCTTGAACTTTTCTGCCATAATTATGTAAGGATTGTCAACAATAAAGAGAGCAAAAAAAAGAAGAAGTAGTATAATGGATCAGGGCTATCTGGACCAAGTGGGTTCTGCCACCGGATGTGATGTGACCATCCAATGTGGATGCCACTCCAAGTCCTGGCTGCTTCATTTCTCATCCAGGTCCCTGCTAATGCATGTTGGAATTCAGAGGATGACCCAAAGGCTTGAGTCCCTGTGCTGATGCGGGAGAACTGGAAAAATCCACTGACGCCTGCTTTCAACTTGATCCTGCTTTAGCCATTACGGTCACGTGGAGAGGGATAAAACAAATGGAGATCTCACTTTCTAACTCTCCCTCTTTCTCTATAATTCTACCTTTCATACTGATAAAATTGATCTTTACTGGGAAAAAAAAAGAAAAAAAATAAAAGAAATACAATTGATCACTAGGGATTACCAACAGTAATTATAAACAAATAAGTTGTAAATCATTTTGGATACTTAGTATTACCTTACAAAAGTGCATCAGAAAGACACTAAAAGCTGACAAAGCCAACAGTAACAATGAATCAGAAACACAATCTCTTCAAACCAAATGTCAACACCAGGTGTTTCCACTACTAAATTATACCAAATCAACACCAAATTTTCTAGAACTATTGTAAAACACTAAAAAGGAAAAAAAACAGTTCCAAACTTACTGTGCGCCTAACAATATTTAGATTCCAAAACTAGACTGAATCAACAGTGGATGACTTAAATTACATTTGACCGTGTTTTAAACTGAGAAACAAAATGTATTTGCTCAGTCAAAATACAATCTCCATTGTAGCATTAGTAATCATCCGTGTATTTGTTTTTAATGTTTCTTCTAAAGTACCTTCTTAACCATAAATCTAGTTAATAAAAATCATAAACCAGTATGCTTAATAAAAACAAAGGTAAAATTCCTTACATAATACACATAAAGTGAATTCAACACCAATATATGCACACATGATAATCAAAGTGCATCTAACCAGAGGATGTAGAAAATGGGGCAACAAATGCAAATCAACACACCAAATACTTCACACAAGCAGGATGAAGGAAAGCATTATTAAAACCATCTTACTGAAAACATGTAGTAAAATGCTTCATTTAATAACGTACATATATAAGTTGAACAAACCAAAATTTCAAAGATAACTCAATTGGAGGTATATTGATATATTTTCTTCAAGATACACAATCAAATAATAATGCCAACTTTTCATGGTTATTCAATTTAATATTTTCCCCATGAAAGTAAATAACAAAAGGAAATAAAATGCACAGAAATAGGAATCCAGAGACTCAACTTTGTTTGCTTTTGAATTCTTTTCCCTCATTTTCTTAATAATGAAACCTAATGAACACCACAACTGTATGCAGCCATTAAAAATAAAATATTGTTACTTGCTACAAAAGAGAGGAAACTGGATATGATAAAATCAGAAAAATGTACAAATAGATCTAACGTGTTATATATATATAAGTCCAAAATTCACAGCTGCACGTTGAGGGGTGATTATTACAAACTGAGAAGAGTGAGGCCTGGGGAAAGGAAGGAGGTAGAACAGGTAGCAAAGAAAGTGAGACAGAAGGAACAAGATCCAGTGTCCCATCCCAGTGTGTGGTGACTACAGTTCACAACAGGATAAGCTGATTCAGGAAACTGGAAGGGAGCATGCTGTATGCTGTAAAAGCAAAGATACATAGAAAGCCTGGGCACCTGGTTTACTCAACTTAGGCTGTACATGTACACAAATACTGCACTGTACCTTGCGATAGTATTCAAGTACATGTTGATCAAAAATCTGTAGAACTTTATAAATCAGAATCATCCCATCACAGTAACAATATCTAAAAAATTTAAATTGTCCCAATCTCTACAGTATAAAATACATTTAATACTTTTTAAATTCTTTTATTGTATTTTCATTTTGTAAAGTATTTATTCATTTTCACTGAGAATTCAGATTTACAGAAAGACCAGAGAGAAACATCTCCTATCCACTGGTTCACTGCCCACTTGGCCATGACAACCAGAGTTGAGCTGATCTGAAGCCAGGAGCCAAGAGCTTCTTCTGGGTCTCTCATGCACATGCAGGGTCTTAAGACTTTGGGCTCTCCTCTACTTTTTCCCAGGTCACAAGCAGAGAGCTGGATAGTAATTGGAGCAGCCGGGACAAGAACTTGTGCCCTTATGGGATCCTGACACATGCAAGATTAGGACTGTAGCAACTAGATTATCATGCTAGTTTCTTTATTTCCAAGAAAATGTAATCTTAATTTTATTTCCTTTTTAGCTTTTCTTATTATTATGTTATGATAAATTTCCATAGGCCCTGCGATTTTCCTAAGCCCCTCCTTTTTGATTATTGAAAAGCAATTCATTTATTTGCTTAAATGTGAAAATTACACAGCAAGAGTCAGACAGACTGAGATCTTCCCTCTACTTGTTTACTCCCCATGTGGCCGCAAGAGGCAGCAAGGTCCAGGTCAAAACCAGGAGCCTGAACTCCATTCTGATGCTCCACAGGGGTGCAGGTGTCCAAGGAACTGGGACATTTTATTCTATCTTCCAAGTACATGAGCAGGGAACTACATCAGAAAGTGAACATCACATTGCAACTGATGTCTCTCACATGCTTTTCAACAAACAATAGAGAAATGAAATAAAAAGTACAATGTGATCTTAGATGCTGGGTCATTCAAAGAAGACTGACACCAAATGATGGTATAAACATTCACCTTCTCCATTCTGATACCTTTTAACATATAAATCTATATTCAAAAGCATACTGCCCAAAATGAACAAAATTGTTGCTCTTGATACTAAGTAAAAAGAATGGCAAAAATTACATACAGCATAGGTGAAAACAGTTAACACCATACCTGAACTTCTCAAGAAATTGGGAGCATACCTGAATTTCTAAACAACTGAGGCGGGGCTATTTACAATTGGATTTAGATTATCTTCAAATTTACTTAACAGAATCTAGGAAAACTACTCAAGCAAAAATTTAGGAGATACATTCTTGGTCTCTTAATAGAGAACAGAATATGCACCAACTAACATATTCAGTTAAAATGAGGAGATGTGGACATCTAGTATCAGTGGATGAGAAACTGCTTTGGAGACGCTCACCCTACACTGGATTTCCTGTGTTTGCGTTATTGCTCTACAACAAATTCCATCTTGCTACAATCTCACTCTCTGGATGCAAGCAAGAAATTTCTCAAGTATGCGAGTCTTCGCACCTGCTAAAAAGGAAACACATTTCTTCGCTCCTGTCTTTGCCTTGAACATGTCACAATTTTCAGAACTTTAAGGAGTTAACCAGCAATCACTCTTTCTTCATGACTTCTATAAATGAATTATACTAACAATAATTATTTTAAAAATGATGAGAAAAAAATAATTTCAAAACAAGAATTGGTATGGCTGTTTGGTGCAGCTTTTCACACTCAATACTGAGGACCACATGCTTCTTCCCCATGATTCTAAATAGAGCAGTGCATTCTTCAAAGGAAAATCTCAGAGAAAGGCAAAGGAAAGTGAACACTCAATGACAGCAATGAGTATGAGTTAACACAACAGTGCAGCTACTGAGCCTGTGGTAACTGCTACTTAGCAATGTGATTAGAGATCTCACTAAGCACTACATGAAGAAAAAGTCAAGCCAAATTCTAGAGAAACTCAAAATATGTGTAAATGGAGGAAATGTTAGACTGTAATCCTTCTACACTGCCCATGCTTCATACACCATCAGAATTTATCCACTATCTGTAACATAAATTTTCCCGTATGCAAAACACTTGCAATGAATTAGCATATGAGAAATAAAAAGCAAGAAAAATACTGTCATCATATCAAAACATAAAGCAAAGCCTAGCATTGCAGTATAATATGTAAAGCTACGAACTGCAACACCAGCATCCCATATGGAATGAGCTGTTCCACTTCCAGCCCAGCTCTCTGTGAATCTCCTGGAAAAAGCAGTGGAAGATCATCCAAGTGCCTGGTCCCTGATCACCCACATGCAAGACCTGGAGGAAGCTGCAGGCTCCTGGACTCAGCTTGGTGCAGCACTGGTTATTTTAGCCATCTGGATAGGGAGCCAGTGGGTAAAAAAGCTCTGTCTCTTATTATTCTAAAAAAGATTTATTTATTTTCATTGAAAAGTCAGACATATACAGAGAGAGAGGAAGGGAAACAGAAATATTTCCACTCCACTGATTCATTTGACAAGTGACCACACTGTCAGGAGCTGCACCAATCCTAAGCCAGGAGCTCTGGCAACCTCACCGGGCAACTTCATCGGGCCCTGTCTCTTACTTGAACACTCATTTAGCATAAAAAAATAAAACAAGCAAAAACATTAAAAAAACAAAATAAACAAGAAATATTTTAAAAATTTATTTGCCACAGCATATCAATTTAAATAATTCAGTTTAAGAAATCACAAACATTAATTACCAGACAGTACTAGGATTCAGTCACTTCTGGGGATGGAAGATCAAAGAGACTGAGACCTGAATTGACAAAGGCTTTTTTCTAGATGAGTATGCAGTTTATACTGTTTACACTCTCACTGAAAACTTCACAGAAAATCAAGTTGTCAAGAATTTAGTTTTCTTTCACCAAGACCATTGCATGAACACTGATTCCATGCAAGAGAGTAAAAGTGTAACATTCCAATCAGGGCACACCATACCTGCCTAAGTGAGCAAACTGGAAATCAAAGCACCAGGACATGACAGAGAATGAGCTCTGGGAAGCAGCCTGCTTACACTTCACAGGGAGACCCACACTCAGCAGCTTCCCCACTTTCCCAGGCCTTGGGGATCACTCTTACTGAGGACACAGTGCCCGGGGGGGGGGGGTGTCACTGCACTGATGGAGGGAATCCTAAGCAGCAAGAAATGTGACAGTGTGGACCTGGGAACTCCTCACAGCCTGCAGTGTCTGCTCCAGCATTTAGCTCTTTGATGCAACCACACATTTAAGATCAAGTGAAAGCTGTGGCCTCTGATTTTTTTTTTTTTAACACCAGATGTGCTAGGTTTGCTTAATACCAAATTGCCATCAAAAACTAATCACAACACAATTGAATTATTTCAATATCTGCAATTAATAGAGGCTTCAGGGTCAAGCTCAATCTCTATACACAGGTGCTGTGGCAACTTGGGCAGTGAATCAAAGGACGAAAGATATTCCTCTCTGTCTCTCCTCCTCTCTGTGTATCTGCTTTCCAATAAAAATAAAACTCAAAGAAGACTATTGTCCCAGATACTGAGCACAAATGACACTATTTACTAAATCAAATACATTCACAACTTTAATTACCCTTTCTGCCACCCGAATTGGACACTGCAAATATTTACTGAAAGAACTTATGAAATCAGTCACAAATACTCTAGGCTACCAAAGTTTTAACTTCAACAAGACTTTTTGGTGGTACAAATTATCCTCTGACTAAACCAACTTGTGGCTACAAAATGAAACTGCTGTGTCTTAGAATTTACGTGGGCCTTTGCCAAAGTTTTACTCCCTAGGTAGCCAAGGCTGAGAGAACTCAGACTGCATCAATCATTTCTTAGATGATATTAATATGTCATGAAGGAATGGAGCTCTGGATGGGTAAAGAAAATATTAGTGCTCCAAGGGGATAGCTAGATAAAAGATACACAACACAATAGATACCCTCCAATTTTAGGGCATCAGCTGCCACTCTGAATAGCAACCCCCATTCTACTGCTATCTTTCAGGAAGAAAGAGTGAGTGAGAGGATCAGTTAGTCATACCTGTTTATTACAAAGTTTTTCGAACCTCAGAAAAATAAAAAGAATGTAGTGAGGACCATGTAACTATTTTAAAGGGGGAACCAAGTTGAGGACATTCTCATGAAATACATGCCTTAAATCAGCAAAAAGGAGATGTACGAAGGCTTTTGAAGATTAATTTAGTGTTTATGTTATTGTCGGAGCAGACTTTTTCATCCACTCTGACTTCCCACATGGCTGCAACAGCCACATGACTGAAAATAAGTCAGGTTCTTAACACTGGTACCCAAGCCACTGTCTGCTGCCTCCAAGCATGGGCAGTAGCTATACACTGTATTTGTACAGAACTGAAACCCAGGCATTCTAGTGGAGACATAGGACTCAAAGTGTCATCTTTTTTTTTTTTTCTTTTTAAGATTTTATATATTTGAATGCAAAGTCAGAAATAGAGAGGAGGAGAGACAGAGAGGAAGATCTTCCATCCAATGATTCACTCCCCAAGAGGCCGCAATGGCTGGAGCTGAGCTAATCAGAAGCCAGGCTACCAGCAATACTTGCGGGTTTGCCACAAGGCTTCAGGGTTACAAGGTTTTGGGTTGACCTCTACTGCTTTCCCAGACCACAAGCAGGGAGTTGGAAAGGAAGCGCGGCTGCTGGGATTAGAACCGGCACCCATGTGGAATCTCAGTGCGTGCAAGGCGAGGACTTTAACCGCTACTCTATCTTGTAGTAATCCCAAGTCATCTTAACCACTGTCACACACACCCACACAGGGCAGTGATGCCTTCCTGTGCTGTGTCAGGTGGGCATTCACTGCTTTTCTCCCAAGCCTATTGTTCATAGTTGACAGTGCTCCTAAGAGTTAAATCTTCTATTGTGACTCAGAAAAAAAAAACACAAACAAAATACAACTTACTGAATTGTATCTTGGAGGAAATAGTGACTCCTTTTGTGATCTTTCAGGACAGAGAGCAGCACTTGGCATTGGGGCAAGAGTTCTGGATATTCACAGATTTATTCCCTGCCTTAATGCTCTCTGCTGAACCTGACTTATTCCCTCTACAATGCATGGGGATATTTAATCCCAACTGGTAGGACTTAAAAGAATAGGTGACAACATGCCAGAAACCATCAGGATAAATCAGTAGTGCTGCCTTAACATCTCCTTCATCAGGTTCTTCCAGAGAAGCCCCTTTGCGGGAGTCCCCGTGCACTCCCTTGGCTTGTCTACAAGGTCACTGTGCCACCCCAGGCCTCTGCCAAGCACAACACCAGCACCACATGTGCCCCTCAACCTTGCAGCAAAACTCCCAGGAAAACAAGGCTGTTTGTTCTAACTGCAGGAGTCTGTGCTGCTCTGGTGTCAGCAACAAGAAAACTGCCCCAGACCCTTAGGAGGAGCTTCACTGAGGACTGAGCTGGGGGCTCGAGATGCTGTGGCTCAACTCAAAACATACCTTTACATAAAGAAAAAGAAAATCCTGCCCAACATGAAGGTTGAACTGTCCCTGGGCACTCCCCCCTCCTCACTGCACAATGGGTTCAACTGGGAGTCCTAGTGTTCAAAGTCAGTGCTGCAGAGTGAGGACCCCAAGGTCCCCCACCTGGCCCCCGCCCGGGGGCCCCTGGGCCTCAGGAGATGCTCTCACACACTCACCCTTCCCAGCTTCTGACAGAGTTGGGGGTCCTGCAGAGGCTCCTGCGGGGAGGGAGCTCACAGGGCAGCACTGCCTCAGCCACCTGTGCCTCTCCACCAGCAACACAGCAAAATGCCTATGGTGGCACCCCACAACAATCTCCCACCTGGTGCCACAGGGCTTCTTGGGCGTGCCTGATTGGACAGCTCCCACAGACCTTAACTATGCATGATGTCAGATATCCGAAGCCAATCAGCATCACAAAGAGTATAGGGACAGTGGAGGGATGGAGGGGGGAGTGAGGGCGGGGCTTCACCTCAGGCTGGAAGGGGTCTCCTCTCTAGCAGCTTGAGCCTTCTGACAGCAGGGGCTGCTGTGGCCTCTCACATCAGTCCACCTACTGGCCTCTCCTTCCCTCCCTGCTTCATGTTCAAGTTTGGCAACCCAAATATAAATGACAAGTGTTTGCAGATTCACCTCACTGAATGCTCAACAGACTCTGGGACTTTTCTTCTTTATATTGCCATTTTTCTCCATTAGCTCATTTGATGTTTTAAAATGCAGAACTGAAGAATATTTTAAAATGTAATATAATGTTTTAAATCTCACTTATCTTAGCCATGTTCATTTCCTGATCCGTATTTTTTTATTTTCATAGTGTTCCTCTTATTAGTACATACTAATTTGACCTCGTATATTGATCTCTGTCCCAACAATCTTGCTCTAATCTCTCCTCTGTTTTACTTTGGTTTTCCACAAAAGCACCATTAGTGTATATTGATAGTTTCATGGCTTATAACTTGACAATTCTGCTACAATTTCCTTTCTGTGTTTAATCTCCTGATTACACATTCGCAACAATTTGTGAGAAACAAAGAGAGAAGAGGGCTTGTCAGGATTCAATCTAGGGAAAAAAAACATGCAATGTTATATGTAGATTTAGCATATTTATATTTCCTATGTTAAGCACTAGATATGTAATTTTTCTTTTTCTTTTTAACTTTTTTTATTTATTAATTACATTGTATTAGTTTCATAGGTACTGGGATTTCCCCCACCCCTAGATATGTATTTTTGTAACTTGGTTTCCATATGTGTTTCTTGTGGTTTTTGCTTTATAAATAGCTTTTTTGTAGGGATTTTAAAATATTTTTCTGGAAAGTCAGATAAACAGAGTGGAAGACAGAGGGGAAGATCTTCCTTCTGCTGATTCAATCTCCAAGTGGCCACAATGGCCGGAGCTGTGCCAGTCTGAAGCCAAAAGCCCGGATACTCTTCCCAGTCTCCACGTGGATACAGGGTCTCAGGGCTTTGGGCCATCCTCAGCACTGTCCCAGCCACAGGTGAAAAAAAAAAAAAACCAAAAACCAAAAAACAACAACAACAAAAAAACATGGGAAGTAGGGTAGCTGTGATGAGATTTGGTGCTCATATGGGATCCCAGCGCATACAAGGAAAGGACCTAAGCAATTAGGCTACTTCTCTGGGCCCTGATTAGAAACATCTTACTCCTAAGTATTTCAGAAAATCCTCTCATAATCTCATGAATGATTGCAACTTTTCCTGGCTCCAAAGCCTAGTGTTTAAGGTCCTCGCCTTGTGCTCCAGGATCCCATATGGGTGGTGGTTCTAATCCCAGTGGCCCTGCTTTCCATCCAGCTCCCTGCCTGTGGCCTGGGAAAGCAGTCGAGGACAGCCCAAGGCCTTGGGACCCTGCACCCATATGGGAGACCTGGAAGAAGCTCCTGGCTTCAGATTGGCACAGCACTGTCCATTGTGGCCGCTTGGGGAGAAAATCATCTGACGGAAGACCTTCCTCTCTGTCTCTGCTCTATGTATATACTCCTTTCCAATAAAAATTAAACTAAATCTTGTGAGGGTTTATGTAACATATTCTATATTTCTTCCTGTGTTTTAGAAACTTATACAAGCTTTGACTGCCTCCTATATGCTGGTATCTAAGACTGGTTTTGTATGTCTCTGATTTCGTTCCTGGGGCTATATGCAATCTGCAGTTTCAACACCTCACATGAATGCAACCTGTATTCATCCTTGCAGTTTGTCATTATAGAAATCTATCATTTGTGTCTGGCATGGGAGCCTAGTGCCTAAAAGTCCTTGCCTTACACTAGCAGGGATCCCATTTGAGCAATGGTTCCTGCCCTACTGGCCCCACTTCCCATCCAGCTCCCTGCTTGTGGCCTGGGAAAGCAGTGGTGGATGGTCCAAAGCCTTGGAAATCTTACCAACATAGAAAACCTGGAAGAAGTTCCTGGCTTCTGGGTTAGGATCAGCTCAGCTCTGGGCTTTTGCAGCCACTTGGATATTCCTTGTGCCTACAGCATAAGCCAGCTGCCTGTAAAGCAATATTATACAATCTGATCAATAATCAATATTTCCCTCCACCCTCTCCCTTCTCTCTTAGTCACACTGAGCTCCACCTACTTCTCACATCTCACTCCTTCCTTCACCCTCCTCTGTCTGAAGTTCCCTAGCTAGCTTTCCTCACTGAGAATCTGAGTGGCCACAACCACTTCTCCCTCATCCTCCCTCTTCCTCTGCTTGAAACTAGTTTTTCCAAGCTTTAAGCTTTTTCTTTTCTCTTTTGTATGCTTCAGTCACACCCACCCCTAAACCAGAGGGAGAGTGTACAAGTAAACTAAGTAACAACTACTTACAAACCAAACAAAACAAGTTACTTGCAAAACTTGTTCAGGTACTTGCTAGAACCTCTAGAGCCCTCCAAAAACAATGAATATTCAACTACAGAGCTCTATACCTTAACTTTAAGTGAGAACAATATTTTCTAAATGTGAACTTAAAAATACATAACCTCTTGTATTCTATGAACAATGTTTGCACCTGATTAAATAAAGCCCTGACACAAAATCTAAAACATGTAACCATTATATCAAGGGTAAAATCTAATGCACTGTTATGTTGCTCCAAGCTAACAGAGGATCTTATGTTCTCTATCTTCTAGATTTTATATTAGCATGCAAGATGGTTATATGCTTGGTAATGTGTTCTTGATGAGGAACACTGTGAAACAGAAATCTATGCATGATATAGTTAATGATACTCCGTAAGGAATAACTTGTAGCATTTTCTAAGTATTTATCATTGATAATATGAAATTGAAGTTTTACAACATACATATTGTTGCAACATCTCCTTTTAAATGCTCTTTATGGCAGCAACCTTAGGACTCAAGGTGCCCAGCAGCAGCTATTCCAAGGCCAAGCTGATGCACTCTGTGCCCGCTGTCTGCCTGCCATCTGGTTCATTGCCAAGTCATCATGGCTGGTGTCCCTGCTGTCACAGGACTATAGTCGTTGCCTTCATGGCCAGACCCAATTGTGCTCTGGGGAGGGTGCACCTCTAACAAATGCCCGAGGCTGCCCCACTTGCTTATCCAGGCCAGGCTTGGTGAGCAGTGCAAGCGCGCCTCTATCCCATGAGCACTGCCACTCCATCCACCAGCTGCTGCTGGGAGCCAGTCAGGCTTAGCCAGTGGTCCCACTCCCTCAGCAGGCAGTGCACCCACTAGCCATTCCAGGGCTTGGCCCGTTCTGCAGGCCACACTTTGGTCTCAGCCTGCATGCCTTGAGTCCCCCACTCCACAATACACCCACCTCGTCACCTCACCTGAATTCCCAGTGACTTCTCCCACACCCCTGGCCTGCTGCAAGATGCTCCAGGGCCAGGCTGGCTGGGCAGCTCCAACACTCACTTCTAGCCTGTCCACCCCCACAGACTTTCTCCTGCTCCACGACAAGGCAGGCTAGAGCTGCAGAGAATTCAAAGCAAAACACTGCAACAACCTGTTTCTTCTCCAACATGAAAGTTTCCATGCAGAGAACTCCAGTTTGCAAAGCAGGATTTATTTCATAAGAAGAAGGAAAATGGCTTCTGTCCCAGTGGCAGGAGGGGGCTGCAGAGAGAAAAGACCTGAGAGAAAATGTTGGAAATGGTGTCCTTTAAGAACCATGCTGGTGGGATCACAAGAGTCACCCCAAGGGCAGAGAGAAAAAAACTTATTCACAATGGTCAGTAATGCCTACCACCTCACCCAGAAAAGAGGGTGAGGCTTGTAACCTCCTTCTCCCAATGTTATGAGGCAGGCAACTAGTACATGGTCATGAGCTTGAAAGCCACATCCTATTCCAATCTCTAGGCATTCTCTTCTGCACACTTGAAACCTGAGAGGGGCAGAATTGCATTGTTGTACAATCACTTCCCTCACAAGCCCCCATGAAAGCCCAGGATAGGGAGGGGCTCAATCTTTTGGTCACGTGCTTCCCTAACTCTTGCACTCCAACTCTTGGCCTCCCTAGTACCTGCTTCTTCTCTGGGCTTTCTGCGGAAAAACTGCAAGGACAGGTAGTCGTTGAGCATGACCTCTGTATGTCTGTATTCCTCACCCTCTGTTCACTGCTTAGAGGGAACAGTAAAGATGTTAATGCTAAGATGCTTTGTATTTCTTTTTTTTTAAAGATTTATTTTAGAAATATATTTTATATTTATTTATTATTTATCACAAATTCAGATACACAGAGAAGAGACAGAGAGGAAGATCTTCCATCCGATGATTCACTACCCAAGTGACCAAAATGGCTGGTGCTGAACCAATCCAAAGACAAGGTCCCTTGGGGAGTGAATCAAAGGACAGAACATCTTCCTCTCTGTCTCTCCTCCACTCTGTATATTTTACCTTGCAATGAAAATAAGTAAATTAAAAATATATATATATATATAATTGAAGAATATTTGAAAATATGACATAAAGTAATTTTTTCAGTCTCATTTCTCTGACTGTTGTTCATTTCCTGGTAAGTATTTTCTGTTTTCATAGTGTTCCATATCTATTTCTTATTAGTACATTGTAACTTGATGGTATATATTGATCTCTGGTCTGAAAATCTTGCTTGATTCTCTCGTCAGTTTAAGTTTGGTTTTCCACAAAAGGCCCATTAGTGTACATTGATATTTTTGTGGCTTAAAACATGACCATTCTGCTACAATTTCCTTTCTGTTTTATTTCCTGATTACACATTCACAGCAATGTATAAGAGACAAAGCAAGAGGAGGGCTTGTCCAGATTCCATCGAGCAAAAGAAAACCTGCAGTGACATATGTAATTCATATTTTATTTCCTATGCCATATTATGTTATGTTATGTTATGTTATGTTATGTTATGTTATGTTATGTTATGTTATGTTATGTATTTTTGTAACTTAGTTTCCACAACTTATGGCTTTTGGTTTCTGTTTTAAAACATTTCTTTTAGGGATATTTTAAAATTTTTTTGTTGGAAAGTCAGATATACAGAGAGGTGGAGAGACAGAGGAAGATCTACCACCTGCTGATTCACTCCATAAGTGGCCACAATGGCCAGTGCTGTGCCAGTCTGAAGCCAGGAGCTCAGAGCCTCCACCAGGTCTCCCATAGGTGTGCAGGGTTCCAAAGCTTTGGCTGTCCTCAACTGCTCTTGCAGTCCACAAGCAGGGAACTGCATGGGAAGCAGGGCTGCTGGGATTAGAACTGGTGCCCACATGCAATCCCAGCACATTCAAGGCAAGGACTTAAGCCTTTAGGCTGTTACCCTGGCACCTATTTAAATACATCTTACTCTAAGTATTTTAGAAAATCGTCTCATAATCTTGTGAATGATTACAAGTTGTATGAAGAATTGTGTTTATATTCCCGAAATTGATTATTTACATGGAATTTCTTTCTTAATGACTTTCAATAATTTATTTTGATATTTAATTATTTAGTGGAAAGACAGATTTACATAGAGAAGGAGAGACAGAGAGAAAAGGCTTGAATCTGCTCGTTCCCCTCATAAATGGACACCATAGCCAGAACTGAGTTGATGAGAAGCCAGGAGCCTCATCCAGGTATTGTATGTGTGTGCAGGCTCCCAAAACTTGCTACCATCCTTGACTGCTTTCTCAGGCCACAAGCAAGGAGCTGAATGGGAAATGGAGCTGCTGGTATGAACAGGCACCCTTACGGGATCCCAACACATACACAAGCTGAGGATTTAACCACTAAGCATTGTGCCAGACCCCTATTATTTGTTAATTTTGCTAATGGATTGCCACAATGGCTGGTTTTCACCATATGCAACATAAACTTGAGACTATAAATGGATCCCCACTTACTGTGCTGGTTTATGTGACATGTTCTGTGTTTCTTCCTGTGTTTTACAAACTTGTACAAGCCTTGTCTGCCTCCTCATGTCTGGAGCCCTATACGCCTGGAGCTAGGCCTGGATGTGTCTATCTCTGACCTTGTTCCAGGGACTATAGGTTATCTGCAGTGTCAACACCTCACATGAATGTTATCTATGTTCATCCTTGCAGTTTGTCATTATAGAAATCTATCATTTGTGCCTGGCATGGGAGCCTAGTGGCTAAAAGTCCTAGCCTTACACTAGCAGGGATCCCATTTGAGCAATGGTTCCTGCCCTACCAGCCCCACTTCCCATCCAGCTCCCTGCTTGTGGCCTGGGAAAGCAGGGGAGGATGGTCCAAAGCCTTGGAAATCTTATCAACATGGAAAACCTGGAAGAAGTTCCTCACTTCTGGGTTAGGATCAGCTCAGCTCTGGGCGTTGCAGCCACTTGGCTATTCCTTGTGCCCTATAGCATATGCCAGCTGCCTGTAAAGCAATATTATACAATTTGACCAATAATTAATATTTCCCTCCACCCTCTCCCCTCTCTCTTAGTCACACTGAGCTCCACCTACTTCTCACATCTCACTCCTTCCTTCACCCTCCTCTGTCTGAAGTTCCCTAGCTAGCTTTCCTCACTGCGAATCTGAGCAGCCACAACCACTTCTCCCTCTCCTCTCTCTTCCTCTGCTTCAAACTGCAGTTTTTCCAAGGTTTAAGCTTTTCTTTTCTCTTCTGTACACTTCACCTACACCCAGCACTAATCTGGAGGGATGGGCTAAAGGACAAGCTAAGTAACATCTACTGGCAAGCAAAACAAAACAAAATGTTACTTGCCTTATCTGGACAATAGGATACTGGACTCTGTGCTTGGTATATGCTTGCAATCAAGGAATTTCAACTGAACTTGAACTGTGGCAATGCAGCAAGGTGGAGGAATACACCATGGGGGGAGGGTGCGGGGAGGGGTGGAGGGAATCTCAGTACCTATAAAACCGTGTCACATAATGCAATGTTTTTAATAATAATAAAAAAAAATATTACTGGCAAAACTTGTCCATGAACTTGCTATAACAGAGCCCTCCAAAAACAATGAATATTCAACCAGAGATTTTTACACCTTCAATTTTGATTTAGGGCCTAGTGTGTTAGCCTAGTGGCTAGAGTCCTCAACTTTAAAGCACCGGGATCCCATATGGGCACCAGTTCTAATGCCGGCAGTCCTGCTTCCCATCCAGCTCCCTGCTTGTGGTCTGTGAATGCAGACGAGGATGGCCCAAAGTCTTGAGACCCTGGACCCGCATGGGAGACCTGGAAGAAGTTCCTGCCTCCTGGCTTTGAATTGGTGCAGCTCTGACCATTGCAGTCACTTGGGAAGTGAATCATCAGACAGATCTTTTCTGCCTTTCCTCCTCTCTGTATATCTGACTTTGCTATAAAAATACATCTTGAATTTTTTTTGAGTGAAATTAATATTGTCTAAATATAAACATAATAGCTAGCCTCTTGTGCCATTGAACAGTGTTTCTTTGTTATTAAATACAACTTTTTTTAAAAGATGTAGTTTTTTTATTGCTAAATGAGATATACAACAGGAGGAGAATCTGATCTATACATGATTATGTAAACAGATTGTATTTCAATCAGATAATTTGGGCCTTCATGGCATCTTTGACAGACACTAAGAAATTCAAAAGTTTCAAATTCTGGCACTCTCTTTAACTTCCTTAACAAGATGAATTTTGGAATTAGCACTTGTAAAAATAGTTTTTAGGTAAGCTGTGGTAACCTAGTGCAAATGTCCTTTCCTTGCACATGCTGGGATCCCATATGGGTGCAGGTTCATGTCCCAGCTGCTCCCCTTCCCTTCCACCTTCCTGCTTGTGGCCTGGCAAAGCAGTCAAGGATGGTCCAAACCTTTGGGATCATGCACTCATGTGGGAAACCTAGTGAAGGCTCCTGGCTCCTGGCTCCTGGTTCCTGGTTTTGGATCATCTCAGCTCCAGTGGAAGCTGCCACTTGGGGAGTGAAGCACCAGATGGAAGATTTTCCTCTCTGTTTCTTCTTATCTCAGAAATCTGACTTTCTAACAGTAAGCAAATAAATCTTTTTAAAAAATAATTTTTTATGATGCACTTTGAAGTATTTACACATCTTTGTGATGTTGGAATCATGTGAAACAAAAATGTGTACATGCATAAAACATGTATTTAAATAACTTCAAATGACTGAAATAATATATACACCTATTCAATGTAAATTTTGAAAGCTATAGTGACAGGTACACTTTTAGACAAGTATGATGAGTCTCTATATAAAGTTCAGTAAACCAACCAGGCACTAGGCTGAAGTCATAAGACAGTAAGTCTTGCACACACTGGGATCCCATATGGGCATCACTTCATGTCCTGGCTGCTCCACTTCTCATACAACTCCCTGCTTGTGCTCTGGGAAAGCTTTACAGGACACTCCAGGGCCTTGGGACTGTGCACTTAGGTGGGAGACCTGGAACAAGCTCCTGGCTGAGGGTTTCAAATTGGCTCAGCTCCGGCTACTGGGGCCACTTTGGCAGTGAATTAGGGGGTGGAAGATTTTTCCCTGTTTCATTCTCCCTGTAAATCTGACTTTCCAATTACAAAAAAAAAAAAAAAAAAAAAAAAGGATGAGCCCAGCGGGGTGCACGGTGTCCTAGTGGCTAAAGTCCTCCTTTGAATGTGCCAAGATCCCATATGGGAGCAGATTTTAAATCCCAGCAGCCATGCTTCTCATTCAGCTACCTGTTTGTGGCCTGGGAAATCAGTCAAGGATGGCCCACGGCCTTGCGACCTTGCTTCCAGGTAGGACACCGGGAGGGAAGCTCCTGGCTCCTGGCTTCGGATCAGCTCGGCTCTGGTGGTTGCTTGAGGAGTGAATATTCAGATGGAAGACTGTCCTCTCTGTCTCTCCTCCTCTCTGAATATCTGTCTTTCAAATGAAAATAAATAAATCTTTTAAAAAAGTTAAATCTCTAAGAGAAAAAAAAATAAAGAAAATAAGGTAAAAAAAAAAAACTCCTGATCACACTCTCCTCCTCACTGCACAACTTGGAAAAATATGAGGCCTGAAGCTCAAAGTCAGTGCTGCAGAGTGTGGACCCCATGGTCCCCCTCCTGGCCCCCACCCGGGGGCCCCGGGGCCTCAGGAGATGCTCACACACACTCACCTTCCCAGCTTCTGATGAGTTGGGGGTCCTGCAGAGGCTCCTGCGCGGAGGGAGCTCACAGGGCAGCACTGACTCAGCCACCTGTGCCTCTCCATCAGCAACACAGCAAGGTGCCTATGGTGGCGCCCCACAACAACCTCCTGCCTGCTGCCACAGGGCTTCCTGGCACAGGCCTGATTGGATCGTTCCCATAGACCTTGACTACATATGATGTCACAATCTGCAGCCAATCAGCATCACAAATCACAGTCAGGTAGGATTCTGGAGGAGGGGAGTGAGAGGAGCAGGGCTTCACCTCAGGCTGGAAGGGGCCTCCTCTCTTGCAGCTTGAGCCTTCCAACAGCAGGGGCCGCTGTCGCCTCTCACATCTTCCCTCTCTTTCATGTTCAAGTCTGTAAACCAAGAAACAGATGGCAGGAGTCTCAGATGCATCTCACTGGATGTTCCATAGCTTCTGGGACTTATCTTCTTTATATTGGGTTTTTTCTTCCCGTTAGTTCATTTGACTTTTTAAAATGCAGATCTGTGCCCGGCAAGTTGGCATACTGGCAACAGTCATTGCCTTGAACACACCAGGGTTCCGGTTCTAATCCCAGCAGCCCAGCTGCCTGCCCATCCAGCTCCCTGCTTGTGTCCTGGAAAAGCAGTTAAGGACAGCCCAAAGCCTTGGGATCTGGAGGAATTTCCTGGATCCAGGCTTTGGATAGGCGCAGCTGCCGCTGATGTGATCATTTGGGGAGTGAATCAAAGGACAGAACATCTTCCACTCTGTCTCTCCTCCACTCTGTATAATTTACTTTGCAATGAAAATAAGTAAATTTTAATATATATATATATATATATATATATATATATATAAAACTGAAGAATATTTGAAAATATTATATAAATTAATCTTTTCAGTCTCATTTCTCTGTTGTTCAATTTCTGGTCTGTATTTTTCTGTTTTCTTAGTGTTCCTTATCTGTTTCTTATTGGTATATAGTAACTTGATGGTATATTTGATCTCCTATTCAGATATCTAGCCTGATTCTCTCATCATTTTAAGTTTGGTTTTCCACAAAAGCACCACTAGTGTATATTGATAGTTTTGTGGCTTAAAACATGACCATTCTGCTACAATTTCCTTTTTGTGTTTAATTTTCTGATTACACATTCACAGCAATGTATAAGAGACAAAGTGAGAGGAGGGCTTGTCCAGATTCAATCGAGCAAAAGAAAACCTGCAGTGACATATGCAACCCATATTGTTTCCTATGTTATATTATGATATGTTATGCTATGTCATGTTATGTTATGTTATGTACTTTTGTAACTTAGTTTCCACAACTTATGGCTGTGAGTCCCCAGACTGCCCATCATCCACTGCACCTCTAATATGCTCCCTCCATTGCCACACTTGCCCATTCAGGGCCAGGCTTGGTGAGCCAGCACCAGTGCACCTCTAGCCCAAGCGCACTGTCACACTGTCTAGCATCCACTGCTGAGAGCCAGTCGGGCTCAGACAATGAACCTGCTCCCTCAGCGCTGGGTCCCTTCTGCTGGCCACCCTGCATGCCTTGAGCCCACCCCCCACAACATGCCCATCCTGTCACCTTACTTGTCCTTCCAGTGGTGTGTCCCACATCCATAGCCCTTCTGCAAGCTTCTCCAGGGCCAGGCCAGAAGGACAGCCCAAACATTCAACTCTAGCCTGTCTGCCCACAAGGACTTCCTGCTGCCACAGGGCAAGGTGGGCTAGAGTTGCAAGGAATTTGAAGCAAAACACTGCAGCAACAACTCTGTTTCTTGTCTCACATGACACAATTTTCATACAGACAACTCTAGTTTGCAAAGCAGGATTTATTTCATAACAGGAAGGAGAATAGTTGCTGCCCTAGTGGCAGGACAGGCTCCAAAGGAGGAAAGACACAGAAAATGGTGGAAATAGTGTCTTTTAGGCACCATCTAGGGAAGGGGTTCACAGGAGTCATCCCGACGGCAGAAACTTGTTCGCAATGGGCAGTAATGTCTACCACTTCACCAGAAGTAAAAGGGTGAGACTTGTGGCTTCCTTCTCCCAAAGTTGTAGGGTAGGCAGCCAGTTCAGGGTCACCAGATTGAAACGCACACCCCCACACCATCTCGGCTTTCCCTTCTGCCCACCTGGAATACTCACCTATCATCACCTGGAACCTGAGAGGGTATTGCATTGTTGTGTAACCACTCCCCTCACAAACCCCAATAAAGGTTCCTCACTGGGTGGGGCTCACTCACTTCATCAAGTGCTTCCATTGCTCTGGCACTCTTACTCTTGGTCTCCCCAATACCTGCTTGCTCTCTGGGTTCCTGCAGACAATCTCTGAGGACAGGTAGCCCCTGTGCATGGCCCCTGTATGTCTCTATTCCTCACCTTCTGTTCAGTTTGAGCATGACAGTAAAGATGTTAATTCTAAGGTGCTTTACAATCAGTAACTGCAAAAACATGGAAGCAACCAAAATGCCCATCAGCAGAGGATTGGATAAGAAAGCTATGGTTCATCTACTCCATGGAATAATACCTTAGCTATTAAAAAAAAAAATGCACTTTTTTTGTGGCCAAATGGGCCAAACTGGAAACCATAATACTAAGGGAAATGAGCCAATCCCAAAAGGTTAAATACCACATGTTTGCCTTAACTTAAGATGATATGATGTTATGTAAAACATGTTATTTTATGATTGTTGCGTTATATGTTCTGTATAAACTAAAACTGAAGTGTCAATGAGGTGACCACAGAATGTGGTTAAGAAATCACATTTGTTTTCAACATGTTGGTTGCTCAATACTATATCAATTAATTCCACAACGAAGTTAATTGTTGCTGAGGGTATGTTGGAGCTTTTAATTGACCGGGATGGTACTCTGCTGGTTCTGCCCTCGGACCAAACAGGGTCTCCCCAGGAAGCTGAGGAACTTGTCTGGACTATAAGATGTTGGACTCTACGTTTAGCTTATGCTTGCAGGGAGGGAATCTCAACTGAACTTGAACTGTGGTTATGCAACAAGGTGGAGTAATCCACCATGGGGGGAGGGTGCGGGGAGGGGTGGGGAGAATCCCAGTACCTATGAAACTATATCACATAATACAATCTAATCAATGAATTAAAAAAAAATTCTAAGGTGCTTTATATTACTAACTTGTGTACTTTTAAGAGTTCCAGGAGAGGTGAGGCCTAGCAATAATGGTATGTGGGCAGAGAAGGCAGGGAAATGTGAATGTCTGCAGCCTTGTAAGTCTGTCCAGGCTGTTTTCTGTATGTCTCTTAGGATAACTTACATTTCTGGGGAAGCTGGGACATAGGTCTTGAGATTGACAAACTAAAGGGTAATTACCATTTCTTCCTCTAAGGGTTTCCATTCAGACTGGATTATCACATGGATGTGGCATTTGTTCTGCTGTTGCAGAACCAGATCAGCTTGGATGGCAACCCTAGGCCCAACCCCACCAGCCAGTCTCTCCAGGTCCAGGTGTGCTCAGCCAGCCATGCCTGCACCACCACCACTGCCCGAGCACTCAATGTCATCTGCTACGTCACCAGGGCCTCTAATCCGGCACCCTCAGCAAAACTAGCCAGCCTGACCTGCCTCACAGCAGCTGCCCTAGGGCCAGGCACAGTGACTCAGCCACCAACACACCCAGAAGACCATTGGCCCACTTGCTGCTTTCCCTGTGCCAGTTGCACATCTACCACTCCCACCCTGCTCATTCCTACAAGCACAGGCTGGCTGCGCTGGCCACCCTGGGACTCTAGCCTGCCCAGTCCGTGGGAGTGGCTGCTGTTACAGAGCCAAGGCAGTTTGGACAGCACTGCCTCTGCCCTTGACCCCCAGATGCCCACTCCAGGGCCAGGCCACATCACCAACACCAATAGATCCCCCATCCCACTGCACTCCTCATTCCCAGCCAGCCTGCAAGCCACTCCAGGGCCAGGCTGACTTAGTTGGATCCCAGCTTCCTGCTCTAGGGCCACACCTGTTCTGTGGGTGCTCCACTAGCCCCCAGCACCCAGGCCATCCACCCCAACACTGGGGACATGGGTATGGTACCCACATGTAGCCTGCCTGCTGCCCTGCTTGGTGCTCAAGGACCAGGCAGACTTGGCCACTGACACAGTGTCTGTTTCAAGACACTGCCCTGACTGCCACTTCAGAGCTAACTCTGTTCACCCTGCGCCCACCATGCATCTCCCACTTTAACGACACCTGCTATTCCAGTGCCATGTTGGGGACTGGATTCTTCTGTGGTAGATCCTGCTTCCAGGCCCCTAACTCTGGGATCAGGGCTGGAGTCTTCCAGGGCCCATGTCTCCCTATGTAACTCTTGATTTAAAAGTAAAAGAAATGATTTGTTGAAAATCAAATGTTTTCATACACTAAGATCAGATCTAAATGGATAACAGATCTAAACCTACATCCAGAAACCTTCAAACTTTTGGAAGAAAATGTTGGAAACACACTGCAACACTTAGGGGTAGGCTCTCACTTCCTAAAAAAGACTCCAAATGCAGTAGAAATCAAGACCAAAATAAACAATTGGGACCTCATCAAACTAACAAGCTTCTGTACAGCTAGAGAAACAATCAACAAAGTAAAAAAAAAAACAACCTACAGAATGGGAGAAGATCTTCGCACACGACTTAGGTGATAGAGGGCTGATCTCCAGAATATACAAAGAGCTACAAAACAACCAAAATGTCAAAACAAACAAGCCACTCGAGAAATGGGCACGGAAAATGGGCAAACACTTCACAAAGGAACAAACCCAAATGGCAAATAAACATATGAAAAAATGCTCAAGTTCCCTGGCAATAAGGGAAATCCAAATGAAAACATCAATGAGGTACCACCTAACGCCAGTAAGACTGGCCCACATGAATAAAAGCACCAATAACACTTGTTGGCGAGGTTGCGGGGAAAAGGGATCCCTACTCCAGTGCTGGTGGGGCTGCAGGCTGGTACAGCCTCTATGGAAATCAGTATGGAGAATATTCAAACAACTCAAATTCAACATACCGTATGATCCAGCAATAGCACTCCTAGGAATATATCCAGAACAATTGTTATAAGAGAAACCAACATGCACTCCTATGCTCATAGCAGCACAATCAGTAATTGCAAAAACATGGAAGCAACCAAAATGCCCATCAGCAGAGGATTGGATAAGAAAGCTATGGTTCATCTACTCCATGGAATACTACTCAGCTATTAAAAAAGACAAAGTGCAGTTCTTTGTGGCCAAATGGGCCAAACTGGAAACCATAATGCTAAGGGAAATGAGCCAATCCCAAAAGGTTAAATACCACATATTTGCCTTAATTTAAGATGATATGATGTTATGTATAACATGTTATGTTATGAATGCTATATGTTGTGTATAAACTAAAATTGAAGTGTAGGTGAGGTGGTCACAGAAGGTGGCTGGGAACTCGCATTTACTTTTAACATATTGGTTACTCATTACTATGTCAATTAATTCCATGGTGATGTAAATTTTTGCTGATGGTATGTTGGAGCTTTCAATTGACTGGGATGATACTCTGCTGGCTCTGTCTTCAGACCAGAGAGGGTATACCTAAGAAGCCGTTGAACTTGACTGGACAATAAGATGCTGGACTCTATGTTTGGTATACGCTTGAAATGGGGGAATCTCAACTGAACTGGAGCTGTGGTTATGCAACAAGGTGGAGGAATCCACCATGGTGGGAGGGTTTGGGGAGGGGTGGGGAGAACCCAAGTACCTATGTAACTGTGTCACATAATACAATGTAATTAATGAAGTAAAATAATAAATAATTAAAAGAAAAAAAAAAAAGAAAATCAAATGTTTTCAGAGACATCTGCCTTCTACCCATTCCACCCTATCCTATAAGAAACAAACTCAATGCAAATAATTTGGGCCCAGCACAGTGGGTCAGTGACCAAATCCTCACCTTTCATGAGCTGGGATCCCATAGGAGTGCCAGGTTGTTTCCTGGCTGCTCTACTTCCCTGCCAGATTCCTGCTTGTGGCCTGGGAAAGCAGAAGAGGAGGAACCAAAGCCTTGGGACACTGCACCAACAGGGGAGTAGGAGAAAAGGCTCCTGGCTTTTCTTTTTCATTGAGGTCACTTGGAGAGGGAACCAGGGCACAGAAGATCTTTTTCTCAGATATAGAGAGAGGAGGAGACAGACAATAAGAACTTCTGTCTGCTGGTTCACTCCACAATTGACCACAAAGCCTGGAGCAGAGCTGATCTGAAGCCAAGAGCTAATTTTTAGTGGCTGTGAGATATACAGAGAGGAGGAGAGAGAGAGAGACAGAGAAAAGAATCTTCCACTCACTGATTCACTCCTCCAGCAGCTGCAATGGCGGAAGCTGAGCTGATCCAAAGCCAGCAGCCAGAAACTGTTTCCTGGTCTCCACGTGGGTTCAACATTGCAAGGCTTTGTGCCATCCTTGACTGCTTCCCAAGGCCATCAGCAGGGAACTGGATGTGAAATCCAGCAACCAAAACATAGACCGACACCCATATGAAATCTTGGCATATGCAAGTACTTTAGCCACTAGGCTACCATGCTGGATCCTAAACAGTGATCTTGAAGAAAAAGGTAAATGATTTGAGGAAGCACACAAGGGAATGATCCACTATGAATTGGAATCAGAGAGTGCCCTGAATGCATTGGGGGAGAGCTCAGCTCCATCTGCCCACCCAGAGACCAGAAAATTTTACATCAGCAGTTCTCAAAGTTTCCCTTACACTGAAAAAAAAAGAAAAACAATTCCTGCTTCTTTTCAGATTATCAAGAACTGACATGTGATCCTAACAGTTTAGAAATGATAAAAACAAATGATACAGAAAATATCACTCATTTTCCCTCCTCTCAGAAATTGTGCTGGAATTCTTCTGCCCTGGTTCAAGCTGATGCCTACAACACCACCATCCCACATCAGAGCACTGGTTTGAGTCCTGGCTCCACTTCCCATTCCAACTCTCTGATAATGCTCCTGGGAAATGTCCCTGTACCCACGTAGGAAACCTGCATGAACCACCTGGTTCCTAGCTTTAGCCAAGCCTAACCACGACTGTCCTGGTCAACCAGGGAGTAAAACCAGCTGATGGAAGATCTCTTTCCCTTTGTTACCATGCCTTTCAAATCAATCAATCTGTCATGCCTTCAGTGGAGGGTCCTTTGCTCCCTGGACTGTGACCTCCACAAAGGTGCAGGTGCCCACCAGCATGGCCTGAGGTAGCCTTGGGTCAAACCCTGGGCTGGGTCACAGCAGGCTGTGGGATGAAGTCACACAGGAAATGGCACCACGAGTCCATCTTGCAAGCACCACCAGAGTAAGGGTGAAGAGTCACCACATCCAGCCATGCATAGAGGCAGCAAAGGCAGGGGCCACAGAGCAAAAACAAAGGACACTACACACAGGGAAGCTGGACCCACTTTTTAAATTATAGCACTGATGTTCAGGGGTTGGGATAGAGGGGAAGGGGAGGAGAGGGAGGGAAACAGCAGGAACCCTGGAATACTCCAGTCCCTGACCCAGTGGGAGGAGCAGGGGGTAGAAGGAAGCAGGCTCTACCACTGCAAGAACCCTGTCCCCAACTTGGCCCTGAAAAGCGGGTGCAGTAGGGATGTGGGAGATTCATGGTGGGTGCAGGGCAAGCAGACCTGGCTCTGGAGCTGCAGGCAGGCAAGCAGCCTGATGCAGACACCACGTCACTGGCCAAGCCTGCCTGGTCCTGGAGCAGCAGGCAAGGTGCTGGGAGGACTACAGGTGCAGGGACCCTGGCTGTGCCCCCAATTCTGGAGCAGATATAATGGATGCTGGGGGTTGGTGGAGCACTCATGGAACAGGTCTGGCCCTAGAGCAGAGGACTGGGCAGCAGCTAAGCCCGCCTGGTCCTGGAGTGGCTTACAGGTAGGCTGGGAACCTGGGAACACTTTTTCACAAGACAGGAAATAGGTTGTTGCAGTGTTTCGTGTTGATTTCCCTACCACACTAGCCTGCTTTGCCCTGCCGCAGTGGGAAGGCTATGGTGGCGGACAGGCTAGAAATGAGTGTTGTGGCGCCGAGCCCTCCTGGCCCTGAGGGAGATTCTAGGCAGGCTAGGGGTGTGGGAGATGACACTGGAGGGTCTGGTGAGGTAGCAGAGTGGGCATGTTGTGGGGCAGGGGATCAAGGCATGCAGACTGGGGCTGCAGGGTCACTGGCTAGAGGCCTACCCTGGAGTGGCTGGCAAGCACACTGCCTGTTGAGGCAGCGGGATCAATGGCTGCCCTTCTTTTTCCTCTCCTCCCTGCAATTCAGTCTGGCCCTAAAATGGAGGACTACAGTGCTTCGGGAGCAGGAACACTGGCCAGGATGACTTGGCTATGAAGCAGATGGCAGGAAGAGAGGCGGCTCACAGTGCATCTGCTTGTCTACCTTGTCCCTGAGAGAGCGGCCAGTGGGTGACTTGGGCTCCGGCCTTACTGCCATGACCCACTGGCTCTGAAACACATGATGTGTATACTGGGGGCACATGTGGATACCAACCAAGCAGCACGTGGGGCTGAGCGGCCTGCCAGCTAGGGCTGAGGGGTGCACTGGCCTAGGTGGCTTAGGTGATGTGGCCCTGGAGCAGATGCAGTGCATGCTCAGGACTGTGACATACTGTCTGAACTGGCCTGGCCCTAGATCAGCAGTAGGGGGCAATGGTGAGGGAGTGTTAGATGTGCGTGGAGCACAAGTTGTGCCCACCTGATCCTGGAATGGCTTTCAGGCAAGCTAGGAAAGAGGGGTGGGGTTAAGGGGAGCAGGGTTGTAGATGGAGTACACATATGTCAGCTTGGGGGCACGGGAGATACTAGCTAAATGTGCAGCAGTGGTCTATGAGCTGCTGGCAGGGCAAGCCAACCTTGCCCCGGAATGGCAGGTGGGCAAGCAGCCTGTTGGGGGTGTCAGGTGACTGGCAGAGCCCACCTGGTTCTACAGCAGCAAGTGGAGCAGCTGGGCAGGTGTGCTGGGGTTTTGGGCAGAGTGGACCTGGCCCTGGAGCACTTCGAGGCCTAGAGGTGCAGGGGTCATCAGACTGGCCCTTTTAGCTCAAGAGCAGGTGGCAAGTGGGCAAAGGGAGTGGGGGCACCATCCAAGCTGGCCAGGCCCTGGAGTGGCCATCCTGGGGCGCGTTAGAGATGCAAGACAGGTGGCAAGCACTGGCTGATTCTACCTGCGCTTGAGATACCTGAGGCAAGAAGGGACAGGTGGGTTAGAGGTGTCTCTCTCCAAGCAAGTCTGTCCCCGCAGCAGGTGACAAGGCAGGAGTGCTGGGGAAGTGTAGGTGCTGGGGGTGGGGGGAACTGGTGTTGGAATGCAGGCAGAGTGTGGTGCATGAAGGCTGGGGTCCATGTACTCTATGCCAGGAGGCCTAGCACCATCCGGGACAACAGGTCATTGTGTCGGGTAGGGTACAGGTGCAGAGGAGGCAAAACCAGCCCAGGATACTGAGCATGACAGTGGCTGGCAGGCAAGAGGCTGTCTGAAGAACTAGATGGCTGAATTGGCCTGCCATACAGTTGTGGACTGGGCAGGTGTGCTACAGGATCATTGGGGATGTAGGCGGGAAGGGGGATAGCCTAACAGCCTGGGCCTGGATCCAGCACCTGCAGGTTGGCAGGGTATACCTTCTGTGGGGGGTGGGTTGCTCTGGCAAAAAATGACCTAGCCCTAGAGCAGCCTGCAGAGTGACAGGGTGGGCTGAGAAGTGGCTCAGGGGACACCTGTAGAACTGTATTGGAGCAGGCGAGGACGGCTGTAGGCAAATGGGGTGCTGGCTGAGACCACCTGGTCCTGGTGCAGTGGGCTTGTGGGAGGGGACATGCTAGAGATTCACTGAGGGCCAGCATAGCCCAGCTGGGACTGGAAGGGCTGGCATGCAGGTTAGGGTTGTTGGGGACGCCGTCAGAACCTCATGAGCCTGGAGTGACATGCGGGGCGTGCTGGCATCAGATGCAGCTCACAGTGGCTCAGCAGACAGGCCTGCACCCCTGCCTAAGTGAGCAAACTGGAAATCAAAGCACCAGGACATGACAGAGAATGAGCTCTGGGAAGCAGCCTGCTTACACTTCACAGGGAGACCCACACTCAGCAGCTTCCCCACGTTCCCAGGCCTTGGGGATCACTCTTACTGAGGACACAGTGCCCAGGGGGCTCACTGCACTGATGGAGAATCCCAAGCAGCCAGAAATGTGACAGTATGGACCTGAGAACCCCTCACAGCCTGCAGTGTCTCCTCCAGCAATTAGCTCTGCTGACACCACATATTTAAGGTTAAGTGTTGGGGCCTGGCAGCATGGCCTAGTGGCTAAAGTCCTCGCCTTGAAAGCCCCGGGATCCCATATGGGCGCCGGTTCTAATTCCAGCAGCTCCACTTCCCACCCAGCTCCCAGCTTGTGGCCTGGGAAAGCAGGAGAGGACAGCCCAAAGCTTTGGGACCCTGCACCCGCGTGGGAGACCTGGAAGAGGTTCCTGGTCCCGGCTTCGGATTGGCGCGTACTGGCCCATTGCAGCTCACTTGGGGAGTGAATCATCGGATGGAAGATCTTCCTCTCTGTCTCTCCTCCTCTCTGTATATCCGGCTTTCCAATAATAATAAAATCATTAAAAAAAAAAAAAGATTAAGTGAAGGCTGTGGCCTCTGTAATTTTTTTTTAATACCAGATGTGTTATGTTTGCTTAGTGCCAACTTGTCACCAACAACTCATTATAGAACAATTCAGTTATTTCACCATCTGCAATTAATACAGGCCTCAGGGTCAATGCTCTATCTCTATACACAGATGCAGGTTAATTTTAGTGAACAGCAGGTGTCAGCTCTTTCGGGTCCTTTGTCCCCTTTAAGAAGTTATGTAGGGGGCACAGCTCAATATCCTAGCAGCTAAAATCCTCCTCCTGCATGGGCTGGGATCCCATGTAGGTGCCAGTTTTAATCCCAATGACCCTGCTTCCCATTCAACTCCCTGCCTGTGGCCTGAAGCAGCAGTGGAGGACAGGCCAAAGCCTTGGGAACCTGCACCTATGTGGGAAACCCAGAAGACGCTCTGAGCTCCTGGGTTTGGATTGGCACAGCTCAGGTCTTGCAGTCCCTTCAGGAGTAAAGCAATGAACAGAAGATCTTCATCTCTGTTTCTCCTCTCTGTGTATCTGCTTTCCAATACAAATAATAATAATAATAATAATAAAGTGAAATTTCAAAAAAGACTCTTATCCCAGACATTGAGCACAAATGGTACTAACTTTTTAGTGAACAAATCAAATACACTCACATTTTTTTATTACCCTTTCTGCCACCAGAATTAGATCACTGCAAATATTCACGGAAATAACTTATGAAACCAGTCACAAATACGCTCACAAATTGAGAAGTGTTGTAGCCCACCAAAATTTCACCTTCACAAAGATCCTTTGTTGGTACAAATTATCCTCTGACTAAACCAACTTGTGGCTGCAAACCGAAACTGCTGTGTTATCCCAACCTCACTACCCTAGGATTTACCTGGGCCTTTGCCAAGGTTTACTCCCTAGCTAGCCAAGGCTGACAGAACCCAGAGTGCATCAATCATTTCTTTAGATGACATTCATATGGAGTTCTGGATGGGTAAAGAATATGTTAATGCTTCGAGGGGCGACCTACATAAAACAGATGGACCACTATAGATGCCCTCCAGTTTTAGGGCATCAGCTGCCACTCTGAATAGCAACCACCAATCTACTGCTCTTTCAGGGGGGAATGAGAGAGGAAGAGGATAAGATAGCCATTTTTGTTTGTTACAAACAGTTTTGAAACTCAGACACACAAAAAGAGTGTAGTGAGCACCATGTAACTGTTTGAATGAAGGATTAAAAGTTGAGGAGTTTCTAACAGCTTCCTTCAGTTTTTTCCTTATTTACTGGGCAGAATTTTTCATTCACTCTCTCACTTCCCACATGCCTGCAACAAACACAAGACCTAAAATAAGTTAGATTTAACACTGGTATCCAAGCCACTGTCTGTTGCCTCCCAGCCTGGGCAGTAGCTGCACACTGCATTTGCACAGAACTGAAACCCAGGCATTCTGATGGAGACACAGGAGTCCCAATGTCATCTTAACCACTGTCACACACACACCCACAGGGCAGTGATGCCTTCCTGTGCTGTGTCAGGTGGGCATTCACTGCCTTTTTCTCATGCCTATTGTTCACAGCAAACAGTTCTTCTAAAGAGCTAATCCTAAAAAAAAAAAAGAAAAAATTGTCCAAATCCTGGCTGTCAGCAGATATTTGGGAAGGGAACTTGTGGGAAATATTTATTTCTGTTACTCAGCTATTTAAATACATATTAATAAAATAAATCCATCTTGCAAAAAAAAAAAAAAACAGCTAATGCTTATTCTGTGAGATAGAAAAAAGACAACTTACTGAATTGTATCTTGGAGGAAATGGTGACTCCAGTTGTGATTTATCAGGGCAGAGAGCAGCACTTGGCATTGAGGCAAGAGTTCTGGATATTCACAGATTTATTCCCTGCCTTAATGCTCTCTGCTGAACTGATTTATTCCCTCTACAACTCATGGCAACATTTAATCCCAATCATGAAAACTTAAGCCAACACATGACAAAATATCAGTAGCTATCAGGATAAATCAGTAGTGCTGTCTTAACAGCTCCTTCGGCAGGCAGGTTTTTCTAGAGAAGCCCCTTTGCGTGAGTCCCCGTGCACTCCTTTGGCTTGTCTACAAGGTACCTGTGCCACCCAAGGCCTCTGCCAAGCACAACACCAGCACCACATGTGCCCCTCAACCTTGCAGCAAAACTCCCAGGAAAACAAGGCTGTTTGTTCTAACTGCTGGAGTCTGTGCTGCTCTGGTGTCAGCAACAAGAAAACTGACCCAGACCCTTAGGAGAAGCTTCACTGACGACTGAGCTGGGGCTCGAGACGCTGTGGCTGAAATCCGGAAAATCAGGGCAAAATAGAAACAAATCTTGCCCAACATGACGGTGGAACTGTCCCTGGGCACTCCCCCTCCTCACTGCACAACGGACTCAAGTGGGAGTCCTAGTGTTCAAGGTCAGTGCTGCAGAGTGAGGACCCCAAGGGCCCCCTCCCTCCCGCCCGGGGGCCCCAGGGCCTCAGGAGATGCTCTCACACACTCACCCTTCCCAGCTTCTGACCAGTCGAGGATCCTGCAGAGGCTCCTGCGGGGAGGGAGCTCACAGGGCAGCACTGGCTCAGCCACCTGCGCCTCTCCACCAGCACAACCAGCAACGTGGCTATGGCGGGACCCACAAAAACCTGCCTGCTTCAACGGCTTCCTGGGCGCGCCGGATTGGACCGGGCCCACGACTACGTATGACGTCACAATGCGCAGCCAATCACAATCACAAAGCAAGAAAGTCACAGTCAGGTAGGATTCTGGAGGGAGGGGGAGTGCGGGGCGGGGCTTCACCTCAGCCTGGAAGGGGACTCCTCTCTCGCAGCTTGAGCCTTCCAACAGCAGGGGCCGCTGTCGCCTCTCACATCAGTCCACCTCAGATACACCTCACTGAATATTCCATAGCTTCTGGGACTTTTCTTTACATTGGCTTTTTTACCCAGTAGTTCAATTTTTAAAATGCAGACCTGTGCCCGGCGAGGTGCCCTTGAAGCTAAAGTCTTTGCCTGGAACACAGCAGGATCCCATATGGGTTTCGGTTCTAATCCCAGCAGCCCTGCTGCCTGTCCATCCTGCTTCCTGCTTGTGTCATGGGAAACCAGCTGAGCACAGCCCAAAGCCTTGGAATCTGGAGGATTTTCCTGGATTCTGGCTTTGGATAGGCACAGCTCCCGCTGATGTGATCAATTGGGGGGTGTGAATCAATGGACAGAATATATTCCTCTCTGTCTCTCCTCAACACTGTATATCTTACTTTGCAATGAAAATAAGTAAATTTTTAAATATATATATATATAACTGAAGAATATTTGAAAATATAATATAAATTAATCTTTTCAGCCTCATTTCTCTGACTGTTGTTCAGTTCCTGGTCTGTATTTTTTGTTTTCATAGTGTTTCATATCTGGTTCTTATTAGTACATAGTAACTTGATGGTATATATTGATCTCCTGTCCAGAAATCTAGCTTGATTCTCTCGATTTTCCAACAAAAGGCCCATTAGTCTACATTGATAGTTTTGTGGCTTAAAACATGACCATTCTGCTACAACTTCCTTTCGGTCTTTAATTTTCTGATTACACATTCACAGCAATGTATAAGAGACAAAGTGTGAAGAGGGCTTGTCCAGAATCAATCGAGCAAAAGAAAACCTGCAGTGACATATGTAATTCATATTTCCTATGTTATGTTATGTTATGTTATGTTATGTTATGTTATGTTATGTTATGTAATGTATTTTTGTAACTTAGTTTCCACAATTTATGGCTTTTGGTTTCTGTTTTAAAACATTTCTTTTAGAGATGTTTTAAAAATGATTGTTGGAAAGTCCGATATACAGAGAGGAAGAGAGACAGAGGAAGATCTTCCACAAGCTGATTCACTCCCCAAGTGGCCACAAAGGCCAATGCTGCACCAGTCTGAAACCAGGAGCCCAGAGCCCCCTCTAGATCTCCCATAGGTGTATAGGACACCAAGGCTTTTGGCTGAACTCAACTGCTCTTGCACTCCACAAGCAGGGAACTGCATGGGAAGCAGGGCTGCTGGGATTAGAACTGGTGCCCCAATGCAATCCCAGCACATACAAGGAAAGCAACTAGGCCTTTAGGCTATTACCCGGGACCCTATTTTAATGCATCTTACTCCTAAGTATTTCAGAAAATCCTCTCATAATCTTGGGAATGATTACAAGTTTTATGAAGGATGATGTTTATATCTCAGAAATGGACTAATTGAAAGGCATTTCTTTCTTAATGACTTACTATTTTTATTTGACATTTACTTATTTATGTGTTGTGGGCTGAGGAGTTGATTTACATTCCTTAAGCTGAGCACTCAGGAATCAGGCCTACAGCAGTAGCACCTAGCCTTTGCAGACTCTTTGGCGTCCTATTGTCCTGTTGATGGGCTTGGGGGAAAGAGGAGATAATATGGTAATAGAGAGGCTTGTGGAGATGGCTCTGAGAGATGGCTCCCAGCACTTCTAACACCATCATGGTCTCCGTGTGTCGGTGCTTTTCGCTCGGACATTCGCCGTGCCTACTATGCCAGCTCAGCTAGCTGCGACATTTATGTATTTATTGGAAAGACAGATTTACATAGAGAAGGACAGACAGGAAAAAATCTTGAATCCATCTGCTGGTTCCCTTCACAAGTGGCTACAACAGTCAGGACCACATAGATCTGATGTCAAAATCCTCATCCAGGTATTGTATGTGTGTGCAGGGTCCCAAGGCTTGGTACCATCCTCGACTGCTTTCCCATTCCACAGGCAGGGAGCTGGATGGGAAGTGGAGCTGCTGGGTATGAACAGGTACCAATACAGGATCCCAGCACATAAACAAGCCCAGGATTTAGTCATTGAGCCATCGTTCCAGACCACTATTATTTGTTAATTTTGCTAATGAATTGCCACAATGGCTGGTTTTCACTAAATGTAACACAAACTTAAGACTATAAATGGACCCCACCTACTGGGCTGGTTATGTGATATGTTCTGTGTTTCTTCCTGGGTTTTAGAAACTTATACAAGGCTTACTTGCCTTCTCATGTCTCGAACCACAGCCCCCTCCTGAGGTTCTTGAGCTAGGCCTATTCAGAGGTTGCTTCACGGGACCCAGCAAGCACGCCATGCACTCTAGGGTCACGTCATCCAAGCCACCTAGGCCAGTACAACCTGCACAGCACCATTAGCTCACAGGCTGTGCAACCCCAGTCACTGTTTGCTCCAGGGTAAGGCAGGTTCAGCTAGCATCACACACCCCACACCCCAACTCTGGGCCTGGGCCTGGGCCTGGGCCCTATCAGACAGCATGCAACCTGCCTACCAGGAGTTCCAGGGCTATGTGTGCTTGAACAGTGACTCCACCCTGCTCATTGTCCACTCCTGAGCCAAGAGGGCTTAGCTGGTACCCCTGTGTGTGCCGGGCACACACACTACTGTGCTCCAGGGACAAGGGTCACAACATCAAGCCAAGGACCAAAGGCGCCCACTGGCAGCTTTTTCCAGGGCCAGGCGGAAGCAGCTGGTACACTCTACACCCACTGTCCTCCCACCATCTACTTCAGAGCCAAGTTATCCTGGCCAGTATCCCTGCTCCCACAGCACTGCAGTCGTCCACTTCAGGGCTAAATTTTGCTGGGGAAAGGCTGTACCTCTAACATGCTCCCTCTGTTTCCCCACTTGCCCATCCAGGGCCAGCCTTGGTGAGCCAGCGCGAGTGCACCTTTAGCCCAAGCACACTGTCACACTGTCCACCATCTGTTGCTGAGAGCCAGTCAGGCTCAGTGAGTGAGCCTGCTCCCTCAGTGCTGGGTCCATTCTGCCGGCCACCCTGCCCTGTTGGCCATAAGCTGCGTGCCTTCAGTTCCTCCCCCCCACAACATGCCCACCGCATCCAATTACTTGTCCTTCCACTGGTGTGTCCCACATCCATAGCCCATCTGCCCCATCAGCAGCTCAAGGCCAGACTGGCTCAGCCAGCAACCTGCTCCCTCCAACAGCTGCTGACCCACCAGCCACTTCCAGACTGGGACTGCTCAGCTTTGTATTATTAACGTGTTTACTTTCCAAAGTTCCAGGAGAGGTGAGGCCTAGCAGTAATGGAATGTGGGCAGAGAAGGCAGGGAAATGTGAATTTCTGAGGCCTTGTAAGTCTGTCCTGGCTGTTCACTGTATGTCTCTTAGGATAACTTATATTACTGGGGAAGCTGGGACATAACTCTTTAGATTAACAGAAAGACATCTGGGTAATGACCATTTCTGCCTCTCAGGCTTTCCATTCAGACTGGATTGCCACACAGACTTGGCATTTGTTAATTTTTAGTGGGCCCTGTTATCACCAAACTTGGTTAATAAAAACTCCTTAGTACACCCTAGACTTGTCTGGCATGATCTTGCTTGCACCCCACAACACCATCCTGGAGATAAGCTGAAAGCTGAAGCGCAGTTCCTTTGACAGTGACCCAGAGACGAGGTTAGTGTGAGCCACATCTCACTGCGTTTGATATGACAACAGCTGTGAGGGATGATTAATATGCTGATTCTATCCCTGTGTTCCCTCCCCAGAGGAAGGGAACAGGAAGGACATGGAAATAGAGGAAGACTCTGTTCTCACAGTTCAAAGGGGCCAGGAGATCCAGTCTGACTCCTGACACACTACTCCAGAACCTTCATGTCCACAACCGCCCTCTGCTTGCTCCAGGGCCAGGCAGGCTAGGCCAGCCTCTCCTTTCATTAAGCATGCCTGCCGAACATCCTGCTTGGCACTTAGGGACCACGCCAGCTCAAGTGGTGTCCACCATGTCCCCAGCCTACCTGCTGGTGGCTATAGGGCCAGGCCAAGTAGAAAAGCATCCGCAAGCCTCTAACATGCAGGCCCTCCAGCCCTGCTCACTGCTTGAGGCCTAGGCCAGTTCTGTGGGCCATTCACACACACACACACACACACAAAGCAGTCCACCAGCTGCCCTGTTTGCATTTTCAGCTCAAGGCTGGCTCTGCCAGGGACCCTGCCACCCCTGTCCTCCATCTTGCTCCTCAGGGCTGGCCTCACTCTCCCTGGACCCACAGTTCCTCTAGAATTCCTGCCTTGGTTGCTGCAGTAGGCACAAGTCTTTTGGGCAGGGAAAACCTGTGCTTCTAGCCTGCCTGTCACGCCTCTCTCAGGCTAATCCAGGTGTCTCTGCCTGTCATTCCAGGGGCAAATCTCATGATCACCTCTCTGATAAGCCTTGCTGCTGCCAGGTCAGATGGGCCCAGATGGAACTTTTCATGCTCCCATCCTGCTTGTCAAATGCTCCAGGGTTTGGAAGGCTGTGGTACCATCCTTTCAACCCCCACATGCCTGTAGCATGCCTGTCCATCTGCCCCATCAGCAGCTCAAGGCCAGGCTGGCTCAGCCAGCAACCTGCTCCCTCCAACAGCTGCTGACCCACCAGCCACTTCCAGACTGGGACTGCTCAGCTGCCAACCCCCTTGGTACCAAATGCCTCTGATTGTCAGGACTGACAGCATGCCTGCTGTTCTAAGGCCAGGACAGGCTATTTGTGCCAGCATACAAGCACTGCATCCTGCAGGCACTGCACTCTTTCTGAAGCTCCAGGTCCACCTGGTCTGCACCCACCATGCCTCTAGCACTCCTGCCAGTGCCTTTAGCACCAACCTCCCATGCGTCTGCTCTAGTGTCAGGCCAAATGTCACATCTCCCCCAGTTTGCCCACCTGCCACCACCTGCTTCAGGGCCACACAATCCCTTCCAACATCCTACACACCCAGCACAACTGTTCTGCTGGCCCGCTTGCTGTTGAAGTACCAGACTGACTTGTATGGCAACTCCAGGCCCAAGCCCACCTGCCAGCCTCTCCAAGTCCAGATGTGCTAAGTCAGCCAAGCTGCCACCCCACCACCACTGCCCCAGTACACAATGCTATCTACTGCACTACGAGGGCCTCAACCTGGCACCTCCAGCAATCTAGCTAGCCAGACCTGCCTCATTCAGCTGCCCGAGGACCAGGCACAGTCACCCAGGCACTCAGCTCCCCCAGCAGACTGCTGGCCCACCTGCTACTTCCCCTATGCCAGTCACACATCTAGCAATCCTACCCTACCCATTTCTAAAAGGACAGACTGGCTGAGCTGGCCACCCCAGGACTCTAGCCTTCCCAGTCTGTGGTCACGGCCACTGTCACAGTGCCAAGGCAATTTGGGCAGCACCCCCTCTGCCCTCGACTGCCAGCCTGCCAGGGATAGGCTAGTACACAAAAATGAAATCCCTCATCCCATTCCACCCCACATTCCCTGCCTGCCTGAAAACCTCTCCAGGGCCAGGCCGACTTTGCTGGTACCCAGTCCACTGCTGTAGGAGCAGATCAGTTCTATGCTGCTCCACAAGCCTACAATACATACTCTATATGTTCCAGCATCGGGAGCATAGCTGGGGTCCCCTCATGTCTAGCCTGCCCACTGCCCTGCCTCGTGCTCAGGACCAGGCAGACTTGGCCAGTGACATGGTGTCTGCTTCAGGCCACTGACTTGCCTGCACTCCAGAGCCAGCTCTGTTCACCCTGTGCCCACCGTGCATCTCCAATGGCCACCATAATTGCTACTCCAGGTCCAAGTTGAGGGCTGTGTTCTTCCAGGGGTAGATCCTGCTTCCAGCCCCCAACTCTGGGATCAGATGCTAGAGTCTTCCAGGGCCATCTTGCTTCCCTCCATCGCCCCCCGTCCTATTCCATAACCACCCGTTGTCTGGGCTATGGTCTTCCAGAAGTGTGTCCAGCATCCCTGTGGGGAGTTTCCTCTATTTTTCCTCTCTGGTCCCTGCCTTTGCTGTCCCTCTGCATGGCTGGATGTGGTGACTCATCACTCTTACTCTGTTGGTGCTTGCAAGATGGACTCCTGTTGCCATTTCCTGTGTGACTTCATCCCACAGCCTGCTGTGAACCAGTGCAGAGTTTGACCCAGGGCCAGCTGCACACTCCTCTCTGCCTGTCTCAGGCCATGCTGGTGGGCACCTGCACCTTCCTGGAGGTCACAGTACAAGGAACAAGGGACCCTTCACTGAAGGCATGGCAGATTGATTGATTTGACAGACATGGTAACAGAGGGAGAGAAATCTTCCATCAGCTGCTTTATCAAATATTTCAAAACGTTGTGGTATTACAGTGAAGTATTGAGGCCATTAGCATCATCAACAAAGAGATTGGTTGCAAAATGTCTTAGTTAAGAAAAAGATCAAACGATATGTTAAGATTTCAGAGAATCTTAATGGTGGAATAAACACCACCAAACTGATTGACGGTAAAGACCCTGAATCAAAGACACCAGCTTGGACCCAGCAAAAAGGCCTAGTGGCTAAATCCTAGCCTGGCATGCCTGGGATTCAATAGGGGTGCTAGTCTGTGGGTCAGCAGTTATGTTTACCTTCCAGCTTCCTGCTTGTGGCCTGAGAAAGCAGTAGTGGTTGGGTAACAGCCTTGAAACTCTGCACTCATGTGGCATACCTGCAACAGGCTTCTGGCTCCTGGCTTCAGATCAGCTCAGCTTTGGCTGTGGCTGCCACTTGGGGAGTGAACCAGTGGATGGAGGATATTTACCTGACTTTACAAAAAAAACAAAGCAAAACTCATGATGTCACTGATATTCTCCCATAAAATACACACATTCTCTCAACCTCTCTTTACATACATATGCATATTTAGTAGGGAGTCTGTCAGATAAGGAAACACCTTGATCCAAAGGGTTCAAAATGCAATGGGAAAGGGCCTGATGAGGTGGCCTAGCAGGTAAAGTACTCACCTTGAAAGCTTAAGGATCCCTTATGGGCACCGGTTCTAATCTCAGCAACCCTGCTTCCCATCCAGCTCCCTGCTTGTAGCCTGGGAAAGCAATCAAGGTTGAACCAAAGCCTTGGGACCCTGCACCCACATGGGAGACCCAGAAGAGCTCCTGGCTCCTAGCTTTGGATCGGCACAGCACCAGCCATTATGGTCACTTGGGGAGTGAATCATCAGACGGAAGATCTTCCTCTCTGTCTCTCTTCTCCATGTATATCTGAATTTACAATAAAAATAAAATAAATCTTTTTAAAAATGCAATAGGAGAACAGTTACATATGTTTTTTCCCTGCTGTAGATGTGCACATCACAAAGATCCAGACTGGACAGCACCAAGTGGCCCATCAGGCTCTGTGTTGGCCCTTCTTGCACTGGCACAGCACTACCCACCATTACTGGAGACTTTAAGCGAAGTTCCAAAACAACAGCTTCTGTACAATCCCTCTGAGCCTTTACTAATGCTCCACCAGCCTCACCACCACAGTTGTTCTGCTCCTCTAAGACAATTCCTTAAGACTGACTGCAAAGCCTCAGCACTATCTTGTGGCCATTATAAAGCACAGCAAGGAGGAAGAGGAGAGATTGTATGGGATAGAATCTCAGACTGTGGCAAATCACTTCATCAGCAAAGTATCTGATGTTATAATACACTGTACTCTAGGCAGGCATCAGGCCCCACTCTTCAGTGAAGAAAGCTGCAATCGAAGAACTTTTCAGCTGCACACTCGAAGGCCTGGACTGAACAAAACACAAGCAAAACAAACTGCTGGAACTGGTTGAGGAGGAGGCAGGAGAGAACTACTTAACAGGCCACTGCTGCTACAGGGTTTCTCTAAGAAGTCAGAGAGGACTTTGCATGTTTGCTTCTGTGAACCAGTTTCTTTAAACTTCTGTAGGTGCAGAATAAATGAGGCTTCACTTCCTTCTGCTACAGAGAATAGCTAGACAAGGAGGACAAAGGTTTCAGTAAGGTACCCTGAGGTTCAAAATCCCAGCACTAAGTATGTACAAGCTGAGTAAATTATCTAATTTAGTAGGCAATTCCATTTCTTTAACTGTAAGTTAGGGATACCATCAAATACTTAATGTGGCTATTGGTAGTGTTAATGAGATAATACAAAGAACATGTTTGGCTCTATGCATGATTTGCACCAAGTCCCTTTTCATCTAATTTATTGTTTGTGCTTCCGGAGATGGGCATTGTGGCACACCACATAACGCTGCCGGCTGCTTGAGGCACTCACTTCCCATATGAGCACCTGTTCAAGTCCTGGATGGTCCACATCTGATGTAGTTTTATGATGTGCCTGAGAAAGTGGTGGGGAATGGTCAAGAGCTTGGCCCCTGCACCCATGTGGAAGGCCCTGAAGAAACTCCAGAATCTTGGTACTGGACCCTGTTTCAACCATTGCAGCTACTTGGTTTGAGGAGAGAATTGGCACATGGAAGACCCCTTTCTTTATCCCTTCCTTTATTATTACAAATACAAGAATAAATTTAAAAATTCTGACTTTAGCCTAGCGGCTAAAGTCCTCGCCTTGAACGCCCTGGAATCCCATATGGGCGCCGGTTCTAATCCTAGCAGCTCCACTTCCCATCCAGCTCCCTGCTTGAGGCCTGGGAAAGCAGTTGAGGACGGCCCAATGCATTGGGACACTGTACCCGTGTGGGAGACCTGAAAGAGGTTCCTGGTTCCCAGCTTCGGATCGGCGCGCACCAGCCTGTTGCGGCTCACTTGGGGAGTGAATCATAGACGGAAGATCTTCCTCTCTGTCTCTCCTCCTCTATATATCTGACTTTGTAATGAAAATAAATCTTAAAAAAAAAAAAAATTCAGAGCCCAGCTTGGTGGTCTAGTAGCTAAACTCCTTGCGCCTTGAACATGCCAGGATCCAATATGGGTGCTGATTTTAATCTTGGTGACAGTGGAGGACAGCCTAAAGCCTTGGAATCCTGCACCCATGTGGGAAACCCAGAAGAAGCTCTGGCTATTGGTTCAGATTGGCTCAGCTTTCTGACCATTGCAGTTGCTTGGGGAATGAGTCATTGGCTGGAAGATCTTCCCCTCTGTCTCTCCTCTCTGTGTATCTGACTTTGCAATAAATATGAATAAATCATTTTTAAAAAACTCAAATTTTAAACAAAGGACTCTTAAAGGAAATTTATGCAGTTTTTCATCATATCCATTTGTATGTTTCCCAACACTGCCTCATATGCATACATTTAAAATGCAAAATGAGCTCATTATTGTCTTCTTCATACTTCAGTAATGTTGAAGTACTGATCCTGCAGCCACTTAGAAAGACAGGCTTTTGAAATCCTAGGATTCTTCCTGCATTTCATATTTTGTTTTTATTTGCTGCTTTCTAGTTAACTGACTTTAGAATGAAAAGAGTTCATTCCTCTGTTCTACATATAGAAAAGGCATCTCCTCTTGAAAACCTCAGGTATAACCAGCTTTTACCTAGCCATGCTGCATCTGAATTTCAGAATGTTGGGCACTCACTAGTATTTCATAAACATGCAAACGTTGGAAGACTAATTTAGTAAAATTCTCACTACTGGGCCCACCATGGTAGCCTAGTGGATCAAGTACTTGATCTGCATGCATTAATTTCCCATATGTGTTATGGCTGCCCCACCTCTCACCTAGCTCCATGTTTGTGGCCTGGGAAAGCAGTTGAGAATGGGCCAAAGCCTTGGGACCCTGCACATGTGGGGGGGATCCAATAAAGGCTCCTGTCTCCAGATCACTTCAGCTCTGGCTTTTGGAGAACTACTTGGAGAGTGAGCCAGCAGATGGAAGATTTGTATCTCTGTCTGTCTTCCTTTCTGTAAATCTGACTTTCCAAGAAAAAAATTTAAAAACCTGAAAAAATTTTCTCATTACCAAGAACTTACACTTTTATGAGAAATGCACGTCTTTAAATACACCTAGAAATGAGTTTGTACAAAGTCAGGAAACAAGAAATGTTATCTTTTACCACCAGGGTGTGTGACCCAGAAAGTCAGTTGGGCTGTGTCTTGGTTTCTTCATTTGAACAGTACACACACACACACACACACACAATCACTAAGCTCTCATTGCATTGAGGTGATGCAGCCAAAGGAACCCTGGGAAAAGCTAGCACCATGCTGTTAATATTTTCTACCCCTAAACTCTGAACAAATATCGTTATGCATTATCCATCATCCAATATTTTATGTCAGTAAGAACATACAGTTCCCGACACCATGACAATATGTAAGGCACCATCTGCAGCACCGGCGTTCTATGAGATGCTCCACTTATGATTCAGCTCCTTGCTAAGGTACTTGTGACCCTGCACCCACATGGGAGACACAGAAGTGCTCCTGGTTCCTTGCTCCCAGCTTTGGATCGGTGTAGCACCAGCCGTTATGGTCACTTGGGGAGTAAACCATCAGACAGAAGATTTTCCTCTCTGTCTCCCCTCCTCTCTCTATATATATCTGATTTTGCAATAAACGGAATCTTTAATAAAAAAATTCTTATCATAATACATGTAAAGTAGGGCCTGGCGGCATAGCGCAGTGGTTAAATAATTCACCTTGAATTCACCGGGATCCCATATAGGTGCATGTTCTAATCCTGACAGCTCCACTTCCCATCCAGCTCCCTGCCTGTGGCCTGGGAAAGCAGTCGAAGACGGGCCAAAGCTTTGGGACCCTGCACCCACATGGGAGACTCAGAAAAAGCTCCTGGCTCCTGGCTTTGGAATGGTTCAGCTCCAGCCGTTGCAGCCGCGTGAGGAGTGAATCGTTGGAAGGAAGATCTTCCACTCTGTCTTTCCTCCTCTCTGTATATATGCCTTTCCAGTAAAAATAAATACATCTTTAAATGCAAGATCACATCAATAAGCTCATATGTAATAGCCATGCTGCACCTAACTAGAGAATGTAGAAAATGGTCCAATAAATCAAAATCAACAAACCAAATATATCACATAAACAGGATGAAGGAGAAGCATCATTAAAATCATCTTATAGAAAGCACACAATGAGTTTCTACACTTATTTTGTAATAACATATATGTAAGTTGAGGTAACCTACAAATATATAAATACACCCAAATACACCTCAGTTGAAGTACATAGAAATAAGCCTCAACAAAACAGTATCCACAGTAACAAACCTACAGCCATCACACAACTGAATGCCAAAAACCAAAAGCATTTCCTCTAAGATATGTAACTAAATTAGAATTTTTATTATTATCTAATTTAATATTTACCTAAATAAGGTAGGCAAGGAAAGGAAATAAAAGTCACAGAAATAAAAATGAAGATGCAGACCTTATTACATGGTTTCTCATTTATGGAACTGTACAGTGATGGAATGTTGGGGTCTACCATATCCAGATGTGGGGGTGCAATGCAACATATATCCCTGCTTCCAAACAAAATATGGACTCCCAGTGAAACTGCTGGAAATGTGTAGACAATGGGATGCTGAATGATTTGACATTGTCTGTACCAGCAATGTTGGGTCACACTTAAATAAGAAGCTGATGGAATTTTGACTCCATATGAAGGACTATTCTATTATAGCTACATGGGAAAATCCATAGGAGGGTGAGAGTTTTGGGGTGGGGAAATCTCAGTCTACAAGCAATGGTTACCATTAGATTCAAAAATTCAAAATAAAAATAAGAAAATAATGAATACTAAGTTAGTTTTGATTCCAGAATAAAAAAAATATATTTATTTTTATTGGAACGGCAGATATACAGAGAGGAGGAGAGACAGAGAGGAAGATCTTCTGGTTGATGGTTCACTTGCCAAGTGACTACAATGGCCAGTACTGTGCAGATCCAAAGCCAGGAAGCCAGGAGCTTCTTCTGGGTCTCCCACCTGGGTGCAGGATGCAAAAGCTTTGGGCTATCCTCTACTGTTTTTCCAGGCCATAAGCAGGGAACTGGATGGGAAGCGGGGCAGCCGGGATTAGAACCTGTGCTCATATGGGAATCTGGCATATTCAAGGTGAATTCTCTAACCACTATGCTATCATGCCAGTCCTACCTTTAATTCTAGATTTCCACTGAATTTGTTAACAGTGAAACCTAATGAATGACAAGAGACTGTATTCAGCCATTAAAAAGAACAAATTCCAATATTTTATCTGGGCTTGGCGCTCCGGGGCGGTGCATGTCCCATTCACCCAGCTGCCTAGAGGCGAGAAGGTCTCGCCTTCCCCACCCACTAGGAGCCCACCACGCGCTCTGCCCTGCGACTTTACCTTTGCGCCACAGCCTGTTCCCGCCCTGACTCTAGAAGCATCGGCATGCGAAACTGGTGCGGACCCCGGGGTCGGAAAGACAGAGACCTGGGAAGGTTGCATAGAGGTCCTGGCTCTGCAGACTCGGTAGGGAGCCTCGGGTGACCCCGCCTATCCTTGCACAAAACTTACAAACCCTCCTGGTAAACAATTTCCGACGTTTCCTTTTCCATGCCTACTTGCTGGTGCTTTTCAGAAAACGGGGCAATTGCTTTTCTGGAAACCCAGATTTTTTAATTTATATATATTTATTTTCCAGAAGGTCTCCACTGGATTTGCGCTCCCAAAGTGACTGGGTCCCTGACTGTCCTTCCAGCCCCTCCCAGCTGAAAAGCCCCTCAGAGGCGGTCTTGGCAGTTCTCTGAAAATTAAGTTTACCCAGGTCTCCGCCCCCGCCCTAGGCTCCACCCACCCCAACCAGAACATTTTTTTGTTTTTGTAAAAGAGGTGGGTGAAGTTGTGCATAAGTTAGCTTTTGGGCCCCAGCTTTAGGAAACAAACAAACAAAAACAAAAAACAAACCTGAATGGGTAGGTGGTGGCACCTCCTTTGAAAAGGAAAAGCCCCTTTCTGCTATTTCTATGGATGATATCTTAAACTGTCCCAACCATAGTCCCCTTAAAAAAAAAAACAAAAGAACAAATTCTTATTTGTTAAAAAATAGAAGAAACTGGATATAAAGAAATAAAAAATGTAGAAAAAACTAACATGTTTCTGTATATAAATGTCACAAAAGAGCTGCAAATCTAGAATGGTGATTATTACAGGTTGAGAAGAGTGAGGCCTGAGGATAGGAAGGAGGAAGAATTGGTAATAAAGAAAGTGAGACAGAAGGAACAAGATCCAGTGTTCCATCCCAGTGTGTCATAACTACAGTTCACAACAGAATAAGCTTATGCAGGAAGCTGAAATGGAGCACCCTGTCTGCTGTAAAAACAACGATAAGTGGAAAGGGTTGTTACCTGGTTTACTTAGCTTATGAAGCACCTAAACTTAAATACTACACTGAACCCTATAATAGTATTCAAGTACATGTTGATCAAAATTCTGTGGAAGTTTTTTTTTTTTTTTAAAAGATTTATTTTATTTTTTTAATTACAAAGTCAGATATACTGAGAGGAGGAGAGGAAGAGAGGAAGTGGAGCTGCCGGGATTAGAACCAGCGGCCATATGGGATCAAGGCGAGGACCTTAGCCACTAGGCCACGCTGCCAAGCCCAATTCTGTGGAAGTTTTAAAGATCAGAATCATCTCTTCACACTAAAAATGATCAATTCAGAAGAAATTAAGCACCCCAGCTCTAGGCAGATGCCTAGTTTGCATTGTACCTAGGTAAGTGTTATACCAGTGTGAGAAAAGGAGCTAACATCCAGTGGGAATGCTAGGCCTGGTTAATACCAGCATGTCACCATAGCTGCACAATCCTTTTTTTTTCTCCTTTTCTTTTTTTAAAGATGTATGGGAGAGACCTCAGAGCTGTGTTGAAGGAGGTGTCAGTAGTGTGGCTGCTGGGGGTAGCCAAGTCAGCTCGGACTCAATGCTTGGAGCACTAGCAACAGTCACCGATGCCAAGCGGTGAGTGAATCCTGGGCTTGCGGGCTGTCAGAGCACCAACTGGCACCAGACTTCACTTGCTGGCCACCCAAGGGCAAGCTTTGGAGTCTTGGGGTATGGAATTACTCCCTAGGGACATTCATGGATAAGGCCACTGTATGTGTAGGTAATGAATGAATCCTGAGGGACTCCCAATGACAGGGCAACTGTACTTGCAGCTAAGTGAGGGGACAGACATAGTGGTTTGGAGGGGAGAGCTGTATGGGTCTGAGACATGGTGGTTTGCAGGGAGAGACCAGAAGCACTTTATGGGTCAGCCTGATACACCAGCCCATATGGGAGTCCTGAGTAGGGATTCTTAGTAAGGAATATTGCTGACCACCACATGCTAGTCCATGCAAAAGTCAGGGCTGGGGATCTGTCAGACAAGGCTAGATCCCACTGCCTGACTGAATGTTGGAACAGGGATGGGTCAGGTTAGGCAGGGCTATGGCATCAGCACATGAGAACCAGGTCCAGGTGTAGATTCTGTGGGGGAAATGTGGGCCTAAACCTGTGGAAATAGAAGTCCCACTGGTTAGATCGAGAGCTGGGAGCGTGATGGGTTGAGCTAGGTGTGAACATAGGACCTGTCATCACTCATGGGCACAAACACCGAGAATAATCCGGACAGGTAAAGGTCCAGGCTGCAGCATCAGCATCAGCATATGCATCCTAAAATAAGGTGTGCAGCAGGCTGGTGACAGATTTCACTGTGCTTGGAATGGCAAGATTGGCAGTAATTCAGAACTGCTGAAATATCAAAACCTCATGAGCAGGACCCTCAGAGCATGCCCCACATCAAGGATTAGGAGATGGTTGGGAGGCTGGGTGTGCTCCCTTTATCTCCTCCCTTCCTCCAGATACAAGAAGGAAAAAAAAAAGAGAGAGAGAAAATGTGGAAATTTTGATCTCACCTAACTTCCTGGAGCTTTGACCAACCTAAACAATTATGTAAAAATCACCAAAAATAAAAACAATTAATTAAAAAAGAAGAACTTCAATGGTTTCCTATCTACAGAGTATAAAGTATAGTGTTTTTTTAAGTTCCTTAAAAAAAGAAAAACAATACGGCCCGGCAGCATGGCCTAGTGGCTAAAGTCCTCACCCTGAACGCCCCATAGGATCCCATATGGGCGCCGGTTCTAATCCCGGCAGCTCCACTTCCCATCCAGCTCCCTGATTGTGGCCTGGGAAAGCAGTTGAGGATGGCCCAAAGTTTTGGGACTCCGCACCTGTGTGGGATACCTGGAAGAGGTTCCTGGTTCCCAGCTTCATATTGGCGCAGAACCAGCCATGGCAGTCACTTGGAGAGTGAATAATATTTGAACGGAAGATCTTCCTCTCTCTCTCTCCTCCTCTCTGTATAGCTCACTTTGTAATAAAGATAAATAAATCTTAAAAAAAAAAAAAAAGCTCCTTTAAAAAAAAATATACTTACTTAAAATTGAGGATTACAGAGCAACACTCAAGGCCAGCCAGGCAGAAAGATCTTCCCTCCACTTGTTTACTCTCCATGTGACCACAAGAGGCAGCCAGCTCCCGGACAAAACCAGGAGCCTCAACTCGATTCTGATCCTCCACAGGGGTGCAGGTGTCCAAGGAACTGACACATTTTCTGCTATCTCCCAAGCACATCAGCAGGGAAGTAGATCAGAAGATGAACATCAGGGACTTAACTGGTCCTTATATGGAATGCTGACATTGCATGCAGCAGTGTAACATGTTATCCCAAAACATGCCAAAAGGATTATTTATTTTTGCTTTTTTTGTTGTTTTGGTTTTTTTTAAAGATTTATTTATTTTTATTACAAAGTCAGATATACAGAGAGGAGGAGAGACAGAGAGGAAGATCTTCGGTCTGATGATTCACTCCCCAAGTGAGCCGCAACAGGCCAGTGCTGCACCAATCCGATGCCGGGAACCAGGAACCTCTTCCAGGTCTCCCACACGGGTGTAGGGTCCCAAAGCATTGGGCCATCCTTGATTGCTTTCCCAGGCCACAAGCAGGGAACTAGATGGGAAGTGGAGCTGCCGGAATTAGAACCAGCGCCCATATGGGATCCTGGGGCGTTCAAGGCGAGAACTTAAGCTGCTAGGCCACACTGCTGGGCCCACAAGGATTATTTAAATAAACAAATCTGGTAATCAAAAATCAGGTTGCTTTTCCCACCGAACCGCCTCGTCATCTTGTACCTGATATACAATGCTGTTATTTGGCAGGGTTTTTTTTTTTAAGATTTATTATTATTGGAAAGCCAGATATACAGAGAGGAGGAGGAGAGACAGAGAGGAAGATCTTCCATCTGATGATTCACTCCCCAAGTGAGCTGCAACAGGCCGATGCATGCCGATCCGAAGCCTGGAACCTGGAACCTCTTCTGGGTCTCCCACACAGCTGCAGTGTCCCAATGCATTGGGCCGTCCTCAACTGCTTTCGAGGCCACAAGCAGGGAGCTGGATGGGAAGTGGAGCTACCAGGATTAGAATCAGCTATTTGGCAGTTTTTTTAAAGATTTATTTATTTTACTACTAAGTCAGATACACAGAGAGATGGAGAGACAGAGAGGAAGATCTTCCGTCCAATGATTCACTCCCCAAGTGAGCCGCAATGGCCAGTTCTGCGCCAATCTGAAACTGGGAACCAGGAACCCCTTCCAGGTTTCCCACGTGGGTGCAGGGTCCCAAAGCATTGGGCCATCCTCGATTGCTTTCCCAGGCTACAAGCAGGGAATTGGATGGGAAGTGGAGCTGCCGGGATTAGAACCGGTGCCATATGGGATCCCAGGGTGTTCAAGGTGAAGAGTTTAGCCACTAGGCCACGCTGCTGGGCCCTATTTGGCATTTTGTATAATGTAAATACCACAGCTGGAAAACTAACCTTGAACCTAGATGAAAAGGTACTTACACTGCTTTTACAATGTCACTATTCACTTCACAGGAAGAATGACAGAAAAACAGATGTTTGTGTAGTTTTTTTTTTTTTCTGAATGTGTTTACTAGCTGTGGCTGTGTCAGACTGACTCCAGGTCTCCCTCTTGTATCTCACATGTGGGTGGGACATATGCAAGGACTTATACCACCACCAGATGCTTCTCAGAGGCATTAGTAGGAGGCTGGATTGAAAGGGTGGAGTAGCCAGGACTAGAATGTGGTGCACTGTAATTACATGCACTCATCCCAGTATACTGACACTAACACTCTTTTATTCATTTTCGTTGTAAAGACTTATTTTTTTTTTCTTGCAAAGTCAGATATACAGAGGAGAAGAGACAGAGAGAAATATCATCTGTCCAATGATTCACTCCTCAAGTGACTATAATGGCTCGGGCTATGCGAATCTGAAACCAGGAGCCCAAATACTCTTCTGGGTATCCCAGGTGGGTGGCAGGCTCCTAAGGTTTAGGGCCATCCTGGACTGCTTTCCCAGGCCACAAGCAGGGAGCTGTATGGGAAGCAGGGTTGCCAGTATTAGAACCAGTGCCCATATGGTTTCCCGGGCACATTCAAGGCAAGGACATTAGTGCTAGGCCACCACAACGCAGGGCTCCATTTTATTCATTATCATGGTGCTATCAAATTACTGTCTATATTTATCAGATAAGGCCAGGAGTGAATCATTGGAGGGGAGATCTTTTTCTTTCTCTCTTCCTCTCTGTATATATGACTTTGCAATAAAAATAAATAAATCTTAAAAATATGTATGTGTTTTTTATATACACATACATACATATATGAGACAGAAAACCTGGAAAGTTTCCATCATCTTTGTCAGGTCCAATGTTAAGTTGAAAAAATTTTACCTTCTTTCTCTCACATTTTTTTTTCATTTCTGCTTAAAAACTATCATCATGTTCCTCAAATACCATATAAAGCAAGCTGAGAAGTAAATAAACTTACTGAAGGTGTGTTCGTGTTCTCCAGACACGGAAGCATGTAGCAGGCTGCAGGGCTACATCTGCAAGAGAAGGTGGAGACGGAGTTATGCATTGGTCTTGATTGTTCCTAGCCTCTTTAGTGTTTCCTACTGTGCTAAGCAATGTCAACTTGGAGGCAGACACAGTGGATGGAGAAATAAAAGCCATCAGCTTCCCTGAGCAAGAACAGTGCCTTACAAGTGACAATGAGGCATCCTTAAAGTAGTATCAATAATTTCAATAATTGGCAATGATTAAAGCAAGTAATCATCAGGTCATGCAAATAATTGTTATTTCTTTAAAAATAATATTGCTGAGACTGGCACTGTAGCTTAGTGAGTAAGTTTCTCACCATGAACATACAGGGATCCCATATGGATGCTGGTTCATATCCTGGCTGCTATATTTCCCATCAAGCAACCCTGCTTGTGGCCTGTGAAAGCAGTCAAGGACAGAACAATACCTTGCGAGCTTGCACTGTATGGGAGACTCACAAGAAGCTGGATTCCTGGATTCTGCTTTGGCTCAGCTCCAGCCAATGTGCTGACCTGGGAAGTGAGGCAGCAGATGGAAGATCTTTCTGTCTCTGCTACTGTAAATTTGACTTTCCAAAGAAAATTTTTAACAAATTAAACAAATCATAACGTGACTACAAAGCTGTTTTGTTTCAACAACTATTATTCAAATTACAAAATACCACAGAAAAAGCATATTGTCACTAAAATGCATGTTTCAGAAAAATAACTGGATGGTATTAAGCATATCAATATTTCTACATTCAAAGTAATTTTATCTATAACTATATATGAAAATTGAATATAATATTTAATCTATAAAGTTTTCTAGTAATTGTTCCAAATGAAAGTTTCCCAGTCTTCAATGACACTTCCCAGTTCCTAAACCCTCAACAACACTTGACTTTGCCATTTCATTTGCCTTAGCCCATAGGACATCCATAAATGACAGCAACATAGTTTAAGAAATCTTTTTATTTTACCTCATTAAATAGTCACATTATGACAACAGCAAGAGAAAACCATTAGATTCAAATGAGTGAATGTCATAATACAGGAAACTGGGCTGCTGTTTGGGATAGATCATATCTGATACCCAAATCCATTATTTATGTGTACTTGCCATGTAACACTCCCAACGCAATATCCTGCTATTGTGCCTGGAACACAGTGGATGTGTTCCAAGAACCCCTGGGAAATCTAGATGCATTCCTGTTACTGGACTAAGCATGGCAGGGCCCTGACATCTTGGGAGTGAATCAACCCATTGATGGAACATCTCTCTTCTATCTGTAATTTACATTTCAAACATACATAGTATTTATGAAAATGATTACAAATAAATGTACTGTATCTAGAACAACATATTTTAAGTTGAATTGTGGGTATATCTTGGTGAATAATAAAGAGTAACATTTCAAATTCAATTCAGAGGACTTCACAAAGACACTGCTACAACAGAAATTTTTATACATATTTGGGCATTCTACTTTTTTTCTCTTTATTTTATTTTTAATTTTATGATACAATTCCATGGGCTCTGGGATTTCTTTTATCCCGTGGCACTCCAATATTCTATGCAGGAAGACCAGCAGTGATCTAACACACTACACCACAACACAAGCACCGAAGGTTAGTCTTTTTGACCCATTACTACTAAAGCTATCCTCATGTACCTTTGGTGTCTGATCAAAATTTTCTGCTTTTCAAAAGATAAGCACATTAATGCTTCCTTTTCGCAAAAACTCTGGACCTGAAACAATACCCTATGGAGGAAAATCACATTTTTTTAAATGTGGATTGGAGTAAAATACACAGTAAAATACAGTTGAAATTTTTGAATAGATTTATTGCATCCTTTTAGGTGTTAAAAAACACCTAACAACTCATCAGAAAATTTACAAATTAAGCTCATTGTTCTTCAATTATGACCATCACCACTGTCAATTTTCAGCTATTTTTACCTTCTGAAACTTGTTGGAGTTAATCATAGTGGTAAACTTTCTCCTTGGGATCAACACAATCCAGAGTGCCTGGTTTGAATGCAAGCACCGTGCCTGATTCCATTATACCTGCCTGCACAAGTCCACCCTGGGGCATCACTGAAATATGAAGTTCAAGTAGACATTTCAGTTATGTTGAATACTTAGATTTAACACATAACTTCCGACCAATAACAACCATTTATTTATTTGAAATGTAAAGAGAGCTTACATCTGGTAGTTTTTGCTACCCACACTTACAAGATCCAAGCTGAGTCAAGCCAAAATTAGAAAGGAGGAACTCCTTTTTGGTTAAAGATTTATTATTATAGTTATTATTTTAAATCAGGAATACAGATGAGTCAAGTCAAAGCTAGAAATGAGGAATTCTATCCATGCTCCCATAGGGATAGTTAGAAACCCAGTTTGGTGGAATGTTATTGCTGTCTATCCAGGAAGTTACTAATTAAAGGTAGCCAAATCCTGAGCAAGAATTCTTGAAAGATAATATGGTATCCATATCACTTGATATACTTGCTGTGATGCCATACATACCTCTTCAATTCCCAATTTTAACGTAATCTAATATGGGACAAGAATCTGGGTGGGAAACCAGCTTCTGAGAGTAATCTCTCTCCATGCTCTCTGTCCTGGCCTCTAAAACACAAACACACAAAGTGGCACCAGCATCCTGTGCCTAAGCATCCACCATCAGTGGTGTCATCCTGTACGGGTGCTGCTTCAGCTTGGGCTGCTCGGCTTACAATCCAGCTCCCTGCTAATGGCTAGGAAAGAAGTAAGGATGGTCCAAGTCCTTCAACAGCACCTGTGCTTATGGTGGAGGACTAAGAAAAACTCCAGCTTCTTAACTAGCACCAGCTATCTTCAGCTAGTGAGGACAGTTAGGGAGGGAAACACCAGATGGAAGATCCATCTCTGTCTCTGCTTCTTTCTCTGTAATGCTGCCTTTCAAATAAAAATACATTTTAAAAGAATGTTTATTTCAAAAGAGAAAAAGAAAAGAAGCCCAGTACTTTCTGGACTTCTCCCTATTACCTTTAATACTTCTAATAAAAGTCACTGCAAATGTGTTGCTTCTATAGAGATTCATCCACAGTGGACACTGCATATGGTGAAGATGGAATCTAGGTGTCCTCAGGATCAATAAAGGGCCTCATCACCCTAGCAGGCCCTGGACCCATACCTCTCAGCATCACTCAGCCTGAGCATGGTTCTGGCAACAGGCAACTGAGGACAGAAAAAGCAGAGCTGTCATCTACTGGCAGTCAGCAGGAGGTGGAGGTCTGTGTTCTCAGTTGCAATTGCCTGGAGTGCAGTTTGCACTTGACCTGGTCATGATGCCAAGGATTCAAACGCAGCTGCTTTTGGCAGTGAGGTGTTCCAGTTACAGTTCCGGCTTTTCCCGGATCCTAAAGAGCATGCCTCGTCGTTTTGTGTCTGCTGCTCCTGTCCCCATTGGTCTAAGCTTTCCTCCCCGCTTCTACACCTCTCTCTCTGCCACCCTTCTTGCTGCCTGTCCTTCGTTCTTTCCCCAGTCTTTCTCCTCGTCACCCCCCAGACTTTCTCTCCGTCTTTCTCATCCCCGTCTCCCCATACTGCTTTTACTACTTCTGTCTGTATCCCTCTTTTCTACTTTCTCTTCAACACCTTTCCTCCCGCTCATTCTTCTCCCTCATCCCCGTATTCATCCATCCGCCATTGTCCATCTGTCATCTTCATCTCAGTCTGTCATCATCCCAGTCTGTCAGTTCGTCCCAGTCTAGCCCTTTGTCTGGCTTTCACTGGCTACTTTTATGTCATTCTCCACCAATCACTTCTCCCCGTGGGTGCACTTGGCACTAAGTGATAGGCCAGTAATCACAGCGAAGTCATTAGCCTATCCCTGTGACTTCCTGTTTACCTGCTGGCAAGACCAGCGCCACCTCCTGGTCTGGGCCAGCTGCCATCTTGCGACAGCCCTCCTATTCAGGCTTTTCTATTCTGGGGAGCATCTTCAGCACACCGCTCCCCACAGGGATTAAAACTGGTGCTCATATGGGATCCTGGCACATTTATATCCTTGACGTTGATTACTTACATGGCATTTCTTTCTTAATAACTTTTACTAATATTTATTTATTTATTTATTTGAAAGACAGATTTACATAAAGAAGGAGAGATAGAGAGAAATTTCTTGAATCTGCTGGTTCCCTTTACAAGTAGACATAACAGCCAGAGCTTAGTTGATGAGAAGCCAGGAGCCTCATCCAGGTATCCATGTGTGTGCAGGGTCCTATTTTGTATTATTGTATTATGTAAACCGATTCTATTTCAAGCAGATAACTTGAGCCTTCATAGCATCCATGATAGGCACTCAGAAATTCAAATTCTGGCACTTTATTTAACTTCTGTAATGAGATGAATTTTGGAATTGGGATCTATAAGAATCATTTTCGGACAAGGTGTGGTAGCTTAGTAGTTCATGTCCCAGCTGCTGCACTTCCCTCCCAGATTCCTGCTTCTAGCCTGGGAATTCAGTAGAAGTTGGCTCAAAGCTTGGGACCATGCACACATGTGGGAAACCTGATGAAGAATCCTGGCCCTAACTTTGGGTTGTCTCAGGTGAGTTGATGCTGCCACTTGGGGAGTTGAACCATCAGATGGAAGATCTTCCTCTCTGTCTCTCATTATCTCTGAAATCTGAGTTTCTAATAGCAAGGTAAATAAAGCTGTATTAAAAATAATCATTTTAGTGATGCACTTTGATGTATTTATAAATCTCTGTGATGTTGGGATCATGTGAAACAAAACTGTACATGCATAAAATATGTATTTAAATAACGTTAAATGACTAAACTAATATATGCATTTATTCAATGTAAATTTTGGAAACTTTACTGACATGTACAGTTTTAGTAATGTATGATGATTCTCTACAAACAGTCCAATAAACCAACCAGAAATAAAACTGTGTTATTCTCAGTGCAGCCTGAATGGCTGGGCTCATTCTCAACTCCAATTGCTAAGTATGTCTGTGGCTCTGACAGAACCCAGTATTAGCTAACAGCACTGCTGTGGAACCAGTCAGCACCCACTGGGTCACTGGACCAGACGCTGCCCTGCCCACATCTTACCATTGAGGCTAAACAAGCAAGGCAGTGGCCCAATGATGGCCAGTCAAATGAAAGGCCAGGGGTGGGGAGGAGGGGAATCTAGGAGATCCCTGACACTGATGGAATTAGAAGATCAGACATCCTGTTCTGGATGTGGACTCCATGAGAAATGATACAATGTGAGCACAGGGATCATTGTTGAAAGGGTTTCTGTTGCTACCAAATAGGACCCCTGAGAGAACACTCTGTGATTCTACAAAGGGACATCACATTGCTTAGAATTAATCCTACAAAATAAGCAAGATTCATTTGAAGACATCATGTCACAGACAGCAACCTCACTGTTTATTAGGATACTTATGATCGGTTACTTTGTAAATGTAACTGTAAGCAGCGGTCAAGAGAATGATTTCCTCACCACAGCCTCTGCCCCTTTTGGTGCATGGCTGTCTCTGCCAGTGCCACTGTCCTGGTAGCTGCCATCCACTGGAAGGTGCCAGTGAGTCCAACACCCAGTAGCAACACCAGTCACTACATGTGCAAGCCTGCTCAGCTGCCTGGTCATTCACTTCCAGCCCACCCACCCCACATGCCACTCCACGTTCACAGAGGTTGTACCCGCACGCCTAACCATCCTAACTTGCATGTCAGCCATTCCAAAGCCAGCTGGGCTGTGCTGTTGCACAGTAACTTCTAGTATGCCACCTCCCACAAGCCCACCGCACCTGGGCCACATGGTCACAGCCACTGGTCAATGTGTTTACAGCCACCCTTGCCTGCTACAAGGCCAAGACAGCTTTGTTGGCATCCCCAGCACCACTTCTCAACCCACCCTGTTACCCCACAGGCTGCTCTAGGGCTATGTCAGCTTGGTCACAGCAACTGGGTCCACAGCAGGTACATGCCACCAAACTGCCTGGTGCTCCAGGGGCAAACTGCTTAGTCTGTGTCCCCTCTTATCCCTCATCCTCAATGAGCCTGCAGCAAATCTGCCTAGTCTGCAGCTCTACAGCCAGGCAAGCTAGGCCACCAACCTCTTCACTCAGACAACCTCTTGCCTATCAGCCACTCCCAGGCCAGGTACGCTTGGCTGCCTCTGCCTCCCGTGTCTCCCCACTCTACCACCTGTCAGGATGACCACTGCTCCAGGGTGGAGCCTGACTGTTTGGACCAGCTTACATGGCCCCAGTCCTCATGCACCCCACTCTGCCTGCGTTCCAGTGCCAGACACTTTCACCCAGCACCTATACTGCCTCTAGCACTCCTGCCTTGTGCCCTGCTGAAGGGACAGGACTGCCTGACCAGACTCAATACCTCTAGTCCACTTGACCCTCCATATCACAGGTGTCTTGAGGGCAGGTACAATCAGTCACCGCTCACTGTACCTCCAATACCCCAAAGGATGGCCATTCCAGGGACAGGCCAAGATGGATTGTGCCCATGCTCCCTTAGCTTGCCTGCCACTTGCTCCAGAGCCACAAGGGTTAGGATGATGACCCCTGCACCTCTAGGTTTCCTGCTGCTCCAGGCCCAGGCACACTCTGCCCAAGACACCAACACACCTGCCCCATTGCTCCACTTGCTGCTGTAGAACCAGGTGGGCACTGCTAGCCACCTGGCACCCACAACAGCCTGCTCATAGACCAAGCTGCATGTGGGGCTTGCCCTGCCGAGAAGCTCATAGACCACTGCTGCAAGGAATGGCCAGTTCTGCTGGCATCCCTGTGCCCCCTGCCTGCCAGATGTCCACTCTACTAACAACTCTGCCCCACCGTGACCCAGCCCCCCGTTCAGAGTTTGCCTGTAAGCTACTCCAGGGTCAAGTGGGCTAAACTGGTTCTCCATGTGCCTCTAACCCTCCCTTACCATTGCCCCTTCTGGTGATCTAAGGCCAGGCTTCTTCATACAGCATTCATGAGCCTGAGCATGCACTCCATCTGCCCCAGGGCCACATCGTCCCAGCTGCCTAGGCCAGTGCACCCCTCATCCCTAGCTGGCGGGCCGCACAACCCCACTTGCTGCTTGGTTGGTATCCCCATGTACCCCCAATACCCACACCATGTGTTTCAGAGACAATGAGTCACGGAGGTAAGTCCAGAGCCTAAGTAGCCCACAGCTGCTATTCCAGGGCCAAGCCAGACAAGCCAGTGCACTGTGTGCCCCCTCTCTACCCCCATCTGCTGCATAACCAAGTCATCCTGGCCCGTGACCCTATTCCTAGAGCAATGTAGTCCTCCATTTCAGGGCCAGAATGAATAGCGTGGTGGGCAGGGGAGGGGGTGGAGCGAAAGTGCTTCTTTAACAAAACACCTTCCATTGTCCCACTTGCCAATCCAGTGCCAGGCTCGGATAGCTGGCACCAACACACCTCTAGCCTATGAGCACTGCCACACTGTCTACTGTCTACTGCTCAAGAGCCAGTCGGGCTCAGCCAATGATCTCGCTCCCTCAGCAAGCAGTGTGCTTGCCCACTGATCCAGGGCTGAGCCCCTTCTGCCAGTGATCCTGCAGCCCCAGCCTGCACACCTTGAGTTCCCTGCCACACAACATGCCCAACTTACCACAGCACCTGACCCTCCAGTGTCATCTCCCACACTGCTGGCCTGCCTGGAAACTCCTCCAGGGCCAGAAGGTTTTGGCTCCACAACACTCATTTCTAGCTTGAGCACCCCCATAGCCTTCCTGCTGCTGCAGGGCAAAGCGGGCTAGTGTGGTAAGGAAATCAACATGAAACACTGCAACAACCTATTTCCTGTCTCATGAAAAAGTGGTCATGTAGACAACTCTAGATAGCAAGGCAGGGTTTACTTAAGGAGCAGAAGGAAGGTGGCCTGCCCTAGCAGCAGGAGGGACTCCAAAGAAGCAAAGCCCTGAGAAAATGATGGGAATAGTTTTTTAAGCAGATGAGTCAACCCAAGGGCAGAGAGAAAGAAACTTCTCAATTGGCATTAATGTCTGCTAACTTGCACAGAAATAAAAGCCTAAAATGTGTGGCTTACTTCTCCCGATGTTGTGTGCTAGGCAGGCAGTCAGGGTGACCAGCTTGGAAGACACATCCCATCCCACCACGTAGGTGTTTCCTCCTGCCTACCTGTGATGTTCAACTATCTGGAACCTGAGAGCGGGCGGTATTGCAGTTTGTGTAACCATTCCCCTCAGAAGCCCTCACAATGGTCCCTGAAATGGAGGGGCTTGCTCTCTTGGTCATGTGTTTCCACTGCTCCAGTACTCTGACTCTTAGTCTCCCCAGGACCTGCTTGGTCTCGGGTCTCCAAGTAGCCCCTGAACGTGGCACCTGTATGTGTGTATTATTTACACAATATTCACAGTTTAGGTAGGACAGCAAAGATGTTATTTCTAAGATGCTTTGTATTTCTGATGTGTGTACTGTCCAGAGTTCCAGGAGAGGTGAGGCTTAGCAGTAATGGAATGTGGACAGAGAAGCCAGGGAAGAGTGGATGTCTGCAGCCCGAGTGTCTTTTTTGTTGTTGTTGTTTATATCACAAAGTCAGATAGATAAAGTCAGATAGAGAGAGGGTAGGAGAGACAGAAAGGAAGATCCTCCGTCTGATGATTCACTCCCCAAGTGACCATAAAGGCTGGTGCTATGCTATTTTGAAGCCAGGAGCCAGGAGCCAGGAACTTCCTCCCAATCTCCCACATGGGTGCAGGGTCCCAGGGTTTTCTCAGGCCACAAGCAGGGAGTTGGATGGGAAGCAGGGTGCCGGGATTAGAACCAGTGCTCATATGGATTCCTGGCATGTTTAAGGTGAAGACTTTACCTGCCAGGCCACCTGGCACCCCAGCTTCTCATCATGAAGTGCAGCCCAGGGTCTGGCCCCTTCTATCTGTGACCTTGTGACACCAGCCTGTTTGCTAAACTGCAACGTTTTTGAAGGAGGCAGGTAAACAGACCAACCGAGCTGGGTCAGCTCTCCTTCCTTAATAGAGTGACCTCGACATGAGAGTTAGGTGGGTTTTTATGGGAAGAGTGAGTTACATAGCTGTAGAAACCAGGTGAGTTGGAAAGCCTCAGGAGGCTGCCATGTTTACAGTGGGTGGACAATGGGTGGGCTATAGCACTGCAGAAAGCTGCCAGCTCTAGGCTGGCTGTGCCAGGGACCCTGACACCCCTGCCCTCCATCTTGCTCCTCAAGGCTAGCCTCACTCTGTGTCCACAGCACATCTGCATTCCTACCTTTGCTGCTGCAGCAAACACACGTCTTCAGAGCCAGCAAAACCTGTGCTTCTAGCCCACCTGTCATGCCTCCTTCAGGCTTCTACACGCACTCTGCCTGCAGCTCACTCAAGGGACAGACTGGCTTGGCCGGAGTACCATGCCCCACAGCACACCCACCCCACCAGCCAGCCTTGGTGCTGCCAGGTCAGATGGGCCCAAGAGGCACTTCATAGGCCCCCAGCCTGCTTGTCAAATGCTCCAGGTTCGGAAGGCTGGGCCACCAATATTCCAAACCCACACATGCCTGTCCTGCTGGTCCATCTGCAAACACAAGAGCCAGACCGGCTTAGCCAGCGAGCAGCTCCTTTGGGAACACTCTGCTACTGCCCTCTTCGCACTCTGCACTTCTAGGTGTCGTCTCTAATGAGTTCTGACTTCTTGTACATGTTTTCTTTACATTCATTAGACACATACAAATATTCTCCTGTGTCAGTTCTCTGTTTGGTGGTAAGGCAAGATTTATAGGAGCCAACATGAATTGCTTCTCCCACACTGACAGATTGCTGATTACATGGGTCTTTTGTATGAACTTGCTCACACATAAGGACTATCTTCTTGCCACTGAAAGTTTTCTCATTTCCATTGTGTTCAAAGGACTGCTGACAAATGTGGATCTTGTCAAACTGACTGAGATTTTTCCAATTCTCGAGGTTTTTCTCAGGGACATTAGAGGCATGCTTCTTTTCAAATGGGATTTCATCAGGTTTCCTGTGGGATAAGAGGATTTTAAAATAAACCGTGATGTCATTTCCTTTCTCCTTTCAAAAGGAACCAGATCTCTGAGCCCCTCCAAGGAGTTGCTTTCTCCCTCCCCTCTTCCAAGTTCAACTGGTCAATTAACAAGTAGAAGTTTTTCTGCAACTAGTTTCCATTTTTGGTTTCAATACTATGTTAAAGGAAAGATTCACTGAGCTTTCCTGGTAACAATTGGTTCAGTGCACATATGAGAATTGAGAAAGAATTATGGCTCTTTTACAGGACCTATGAGGGTAGACTTAGGAAAGAGAAACTCCACAAGGTTTGTACTGAACTCTTGTAAAAGACCTTAGGTACAACATGCCTCTGAAAAAACATGAACACACTCACCTACCCACATAATCCCCAGTCACTGCCTAGCTCCAGCTCAACCTCCAGATAGATTGTACTTGGATAGGCCATAGCACACAGCAACATTAAGTAGAATTGGGGGAAGACTACACTGAGCCAGGCTGCAACACATGCTGGTGGAAAATGAGTTGAGGCAAGCCATGGCAGTCAGGGGGATGTTGGTGTTGGACACATGATCTCTGGGTGTAGGAGATCCAGTGGGGCCCTGGTAGCCTTGTCTGGGCCCTTGGGCACAGCTGTGTGATGAGCCCAGTTTATGAACCCCAGTGGCCATATGTGTTATCTGGCGTGGGTCCTTGGCTGTCCAGTGCAATGGGTCCTGGGTCTGCGAGCCCACTGAGGCCTAGAAAGCACATCTGGACCATCCAGGAGAAAGGAGAGGGAAGAGATTGAATGAATAACTAGCCCAGCCATATGATGACAGCCAATATCTGGGTGAATGGATTCTCTAAGATCAACCATATCAGCCAATGAACATTGAAAGGGTTCCCGCTTGCTTGTATCAGTGAGATGGGCATCATTTCAGAACTATCAGAACCACATGGACAGAAACCTTGGAGGGTGTGCCACATTGACACCCTGGTTTGGTATCAGGGTTCCAGTACCCATCCTTAAGCACTAGGATAGATGGGAGTCCTGGTATAGCTTTTCTGAATATCATTTAACCCTGACCTAAAACAGGAAGGAAAAATAGAAAATTTGGAAATAATCATACCAATTTCTCTTTGATGATCTAATACACACCACACACACGTTGAATGCAATTAAAACCACACACACACACACACACACACACACACACACACACACACACAATACACAGAAACCCAACTCATGAAAAAATTGTGAAGTCACATTCCCCCAGTCCCACCCACCTCATGATGCTGGAGGTGGGTGGAGCCGAGGCCTGCCATGTTTCCAATGTATCTACTCCCAGGATACTCACCAGGAACAGTGAAGCCTTTTGAACTCAGGCAGCCCCAGGCCTAGCTTACCATATGGTCATAGTGGCTGGACCTAAGGTCCCAAGCATGAACTCAAATCTCGCTCGGGTCCTCCCAGGAATAGCAAGTGTATGTGAGGATAGAAAAAATACACAGATTTCTACTAAATACCAGTTGATCACATTCAGGAGGTGGCTACAGAAACTGGATCTCAAAGTCACTTTTTAAATTTGTTTTTGGAGAGAGAGAAGTTTTATTTGCAAAGTGGTCATGTGAGCAGGGGAAGAGGAGGGAAGAGGAAAACACTTCTCGAGAGAAAACTAGGTGGTGGTGTGCTTCTTGAAATTAGAGATACCCAGTCAGTAACTCTTGACTGTTGTTCCAACCCTTGGTTACTGAACAGGATGTATAACTGGAAAAAGGACCGACTCCTCTGTATTCTCCCAATTCCTGTGAATCCCATCCTTCTACCCATTTCCACACTCCTACTTCTCTATATAAGTTAAAAGAATCACTGAGCTTTCCTGGTAACATTTGGTTTGGTGCACAATATGGGACTTGAGAAAGACTGCCGGCTCTTATACAAGAGCTATGAGGCTGCACTTAGCAAAGAGAAGACTCCACAAGGTTTGTACTAAACCTGTGGAAATGACCCTTGGCACCCCATGCCTCTGCACAAACATGAACACACCCTCCCACCCACCTAATCTCCAGTCACTGTCTAGCTCCAGCTAAACCTCCAGACTGTGGTTTTGGGGGTTTGGGGGGGGGTGGAGATATGAAGTATAACTGTTTAGTGCTTTAGAGGCTTTAATCACCAACTACCCATTTTCACTTCTGCTCTCACGTCAATTTTCAGATTAGAAGCAAGTCTCAGGGTCCTTATATTTGGAAAACTGTTGAAGGATTGACAGAAGAGGCTAATTTTCTGCATGACTTGAAACTCCTTCAGTACATCCTGAATCCCAACTACCTGACATGGGACCGAAGTTCTGGGCTCCTTCTTCATGCTTCGCATTGGTTTATCCTCACTGGAGGTGGGATTAGAGTCCAGGAACCACCAAATACTCATTTTGGTTTGAGTTTTTATTGTTAAGATGCATTTATGCTTACTGGAAATTCAGATATACATAGAGGATGCGAGACACATGGGAAGATCTTCCATATGCTGATTCACTTCCCAAAAATGCACATGTGCCAGAGCTGAGCTGATTCAAAGGCAAGAACCAGGAGCTTCTTCTGGGTCTCCCACACAGATGTATAGTCATAAGTGTGTGGGGAGTCCTCAACAGCTTCCCCATCCCACAGGCTGCTGAGGTCCATACGGTGGGTGTGGAAGACATGAAGTTGTGAAGAGAACTTTTCCATTGCAGGCAAGGCCACAAGGAATTTCACGCTGCATGGCAAGGCCCAGCGGATGTCTCTACAAACACCTGAAAAGCAGTTCCACCTCCCTTTACATACACACTGGACAACCCCACAGAGATTTCTGTTATCTTTTCAGGCATTGTCTGCCACTGTGGAGTTATTTTTATGATCAATGTGAGCTTGGAAGATGATGTTGGTGATAACGTCTTAGCAAAAGGGCCTTTTACTATTTCTGCTCTCTCGGCTGCCCCACTCATCATATGAAAATCAAGAATGTTAAGTCCCTACATGTAGCAGGAACCTATGCTTAGGGTTGTTCTCCCACATTGACCATATGCTAATCAAGGATGTTAAGCCCCTAGGTATAGTGGAAATCTATTCTTTTCCTCTTTCATTAATCTGTAGGTCCCTCCTTCTGTAATGCACTTCCTCCCTGAACTGAATCAAGACTAAGTTGTAGCATCAGAATTGTAATAGGAATGTGTTACTGATTGACATGTACCATCTATTGAAAACTCCCTGACCGCAGGATTAGGGTGACTGATATCCTGCCTCAAGTTGAAACAACTGGCAGAACTATCCTTAGGAATGCCTACTTCACCAGGTGTGAAAAGTAGGTGCCAGAGATTGTGAAGGCTTCTGTGTTAAAAAAGAGGACAGCTTTCTTGCCTTGTCCATTATGATTCTGAAACTGTAGTGGTCCATTTATATTTTATGCCTACTCTTCACATCCTTCTCAAGTTCTGAATGTGGCTAAGCTGGACTCCGGCAAAGGGAGGAGAGCTGGATGTTTAGTGGAGCTGCCAGGGCACAAACCCGTATCCATATATGATCCCAGCAAGGCGAGGGACAGCCACTAGGCTACCATGCCATACCCTCGGGCTTGATCTTCTGAAATGACTTATGTGAGCCTTTAGATGACCCCCTCTACACTTCATACATGAATTCAGAAAAAGCCAGTTTCTTCAAATTTGTCACTCATGTGGCTTTCTACCTCTGACAGCTGAACAGCCATAGAATGGCAGGTGTTTGAAGCTGTGTAGTAGCAGCTATTCCCTTGCTGCTTGAGAGACAACTAATGGGAAATCTCTTACCCACAGGTTCCTGTCCAGACAAGGAATGCTCAGGGGACACTTAAAAATCTGAGACCCTTCTGAAAGATTCTGCTGTCTCCATTCAAGAGGAACACCATCTTCTGGCTCTCTGCCAAGAAATGCTATTTGATTCTCTCTGCTTTCTACATTCACCTGGTCACTTTGCAAATAAAACTTCTGTCTGAAAATGAAAATAATAAATAAAAGTAGAAAGCAAGAATGAAACCCTATTTCTCAAGTCTCATTTTTGCACAATTTTCCTATCATATTGTGCTTCATTTATGGCCAGAGCTAATGCTAAGCATCTTAGTGGCAATGCAGCACTCTTTTCAGTTATTATATACTTTTTGTGATTAAAACTTACCTGAAGATTTTTTCTTGACCTTTCTGATTAGCTCCAAACAGCTCATTCTTTCCATGGAGATCTGAAATGAGAAAAAGAGTAACCATATCTATGAATCACATCTAAATATTTCTTTTCAAATGCTCAAGTGAAGTTAATGAGGTTTGTTGCCATTCTAGATACAGCACGTCTTAATATTAGTAAAATGTGGACATTTGTGAGCATTATCAAATAGGCATTACATCTCATCTATTAATGCCTTAACATAATACCCATTTTTTAAGTAAAAATTTCAATTAGTTGAGACTGCGTATTTCCCTTAAAGTGGGATATGACAGAAAATATGGTATAAAAATTGAAAATAAGGCTTGGGGTATCTTACATCCTATCTTAGCACTAGTTTGTCTTTTCCTGGCTACTCTGCTTCAAATACAACCTCTTAAAAATATATCTTGGGAGATGGCAGCTGTGATTCAAGTGTTTGGGATCGTGAAAAGACCCGTATATACTTCCAGATTTATGGTGACAGGCTGGCAAATTGCTAGAATAAACCTATACATGGAGACTCTAGAATGACTGTGTCTCACCAGCTGTCCTTCTAGAACAAATTCAAAGTAAAACTCAAATATAATTCCAGTCAAAATTTATTCAAAGAAGTATCAACTTCCCTGCTGACCTACCCGCAAGTCTCAGCTTGACAGATTTCTCCACTGTCCATGGTGCTGATTCTTGCTCCAATTTGAAGATCACATCAGGCTTTGTCATGGAGTATCCTGTTAATGGAGAATGATGTAGATTTTCCAAATCCCCACTAGTCCTACCAACTACTACACCTTTTAAACTTCTCTTTCATTAGCAAACTACACAGAAGTGTTCTGCTTAGCATGACAGAACTTCACTCACCCAAGGACAGCAGATTGTTATAGGTCTCAAGCATCACCTCCCTATACAGGGTCCGCTGAGTACTGTCCATTGTCTGCCATTCTTCCTGGGAAAAGTCCACAGCCACATCTTCAAATGACACCAACACCTGTAACAGCACATGTCTCCTCAGCTCTGGATCATTAAATAGAAACACTGACAGCACATTTTCTGTATATTTAATTTGCAACTTCTATGGATGTAGTTTAATTTACAAATCATACAGTATCACAAAGTAACAGTTAAATGAAAATATCTTGTGCTGTATTACTTTTGCAATTCCAAAACTACAACAGAATATTCCTCTTTCTCATAAAGGTTGTTTTCTCTAAAGATTCTCATCCTAATGAACTGTTGAAGGCATTGCTAGAATAGCTCTCCAAGTGGAAGTTATCACTTTGTGTTTCCTTTATTGCCTCTCTACTTTTCAACTAAAATAAGTAACCATATTGACACTGAGCTGAAATATTAACTGTAAAACTAAGTTAGTTTAATTCTTTTCTGTGTGCTCAATTTGCATCTTCTAGGAATGCAGCTTAATTTACAATCTATCTGGCAACAAGGTAAAAACAAAACCTTTTGTCCTGTATCTTGTTTGCAATTCTGAAGCTACAATTCCATTCTTATTCTGTATCAGACTGTTTGCTATAATAAGCATAAAATGAGTTCATTGTGCATTCTTTAGATACACATGAGCTAAATAACATGCTAGACTAGATAGTAAGATAAATGCTTAATATTGCACAAGATAATGAGAAAATTATTGAGTAGCTTACTAATGATTTCCTCATACATACTGAGATACTTAAAAATATTATAAAGCAATAATAAAATTCCATTTTCTTATTTCAAAGTGAAATAATGAAATACTGAAAACATTTTCAAACTTTACTTGCATGAGTAAATATTTCCTTCAACTTATACTGGAATTAAATATATATATGATTTTTCGCTTTTGAGTATGCACATATTAAAGCTTTCTACTTTGTTTTTGCCTTACTTTTTATGGAATAACATAATTAAACTGAAGTTTTAATTTCTACATAGCAAACTACAGCTTAGGAGGGAAACAAATGATAGTCTCATAAAGAACTATCTTCTTCTGAGAATTAGTTGGTATCAGCCAGTCACAGCCTGCCAGCTGAGCAGAAGATGTACATATAAGACAAATGCCATGCTGTAACAAACCAAATCCTTTTTTTTAAATATTCTGGAAGCCCTTTAGCATTTACCAATCATCTGGGTTTGCCTTTTGTTCTAGTAATTCATTTACTAATTTTAACATAAAAACAGCTAATGTAGCAGATATACAGACATTTAACAGTATGATACTTCTTTTGAATCTTCCCTTTTCCCCTGTTACTCTCTAAAGCATTTGAAATAACATGTTTTAAATTCACATTGTACTCAAGATTTTAATTTTTGAGTGATTCAAAGAATAGCAAAATGACCAATTTGATAAGTAAGCACTATAAATATAATGAAATGAAAAGATACATTTCAATCATACAATTTACAAACACATATCATTTAAACTACAGTAGGATATCATCATTCACTGTGTGACAAAGATATAAATCAAATGTAACAAATCATGTTTGCATCAATACCTATATATACCATTGTTTCTTCCCCACCTTTATTGTTGTTGCTTGTGATTCTTTAAGCTACTCTACATGACAACATATCATATTTGTATATCTGTATTTACTCCCCAAATAAGTGCAATGGCCGGTGTTGTGCCAATCCGAAGCCAGGAACCAGGAACCTCTTCCAGATCTCCCATGCAGGTGTAGCATCACAAAGCTTTAGGCCATCCTTGACTGCTTTCCCAGGCCACAAGCAGGGAGCTGGATGGGAAGTAGAGCTACCGGGATTAGAACTGGCGCTCATATGGGATCTGGGGTGTTCAAGGCAAGGACTTTAGCCGCTAGGCCACAGTGCCAGGCCCTGTATTTAGGATATTTCACTTAACATTTTGCACTCTAGTTACACACATTTTGATATAATAAACAGAATTTTGTTTTCACAGCTGAACAACAGTTTGTTGTACACATGTACTTTTCCTTATTCAACTATCTAGTGATCGACACCTCAATTCATTCCGCATTTTGTGTATTATGAATAGTGCTGCTATTAAAAAGATGGTATTCCTTTCATACATTGTGTTTATAACTGAAAATGCAACTAGCAGTGAGATTGCAAATGTACAGCAATCTTATTGAAATTTAATCTTTTTTGTTTTATTTAAGCTTTTTTTCAAAGGTCTATTTATTTTTATTGCCAAGTCAGATATACAGAGACAAAGAGTGACAGAGAGGAAGGTCTTCCATCTAATGATTCACTGCCCAAGTGGCCTCAATGGCTAGCGCTGTGCTGATCCAAAGCCAGGAACCACGAGCTCTTCCAGGTCTCCCATGCAGGTGCAGGGTCCCAAGGCCTTGGGCCAACCTAGACTACTTTTCCAGGCCACAGGCAGAGAGCTGGATGGGAAGCAAGGCTGCTGGGCTTAGAACTGGTGCATATATGGGATCCCAGCACATTCAAGGAGAGGAATTTAGTTGCTAGTTCACTGTTCTGAGCCCAGCAATCTTATTTTTAAACCTTTAAGAAATTTTATACTATTTTTCACGTGTTGACTTAATCTACAACTCCATCAGCAATATATAAAAGTTCCCATTTTTTACTTCCTCACCAGTATTTTTTGCCAGTTTCTTCCAAATAATAGCCATTCTGACAGGGTTGAGATATCTCATTTACATTTCCCAAATGGCTTCATTTTGAGAACTATCTACTGAGGTCCTTTGATCATCTCTTTACCGAACAGAGGGTGTATATTGTTAAGGTCACAAGGAGCTTGAAAGATAAAGTTGCCAATTTGAACAACACATGGAACTTCCTATGTCCTGATATTTGACAAATTATTAAGAGTGATACAGAGGGCCAGGCATGGTGGCCTATCACCTTGCCTTGAATGTTATGGGATTCCATATGTCGCCAGTTCTAATATTGGCAGCACCACTTCCCCCTTCCAGCTCCCTGATGGAGGCCTGAGAAAGCAGTCGAGGATGGACCAAAGCTTTGGGACCATGTACCCACATGGAGACTCAGAAAGAAGTTCCTGGCTCCTGGCTTCAGATTGGCGCAGCTCCGGCAGTTGTGGTCACTTGGGGAATGAATCATGGAATGGAACATCTTCCTGTCTGTCTCTTCTCCTCTCTGTATATCTGACTTTGCAATAAAAATAAATCTTTAAAAAGAAAAAAAGAGTGATATAGAGACACTAACAATCCAAAAAGCTCATATTACAATATCTCCAGAAAAAAACCAAAAAAACAAAAACTTAATATTTCCTAATGGAACACGACTTCCGTTTAGATTTGAAATTTTTTGTTTCCCTGTTTTAGAATCATTTATTTATTTGAAAACCAGATATAGAGAAATTGGAAAAGGGGCATGGCACAATAACCAAGGGGTGAAAGGCCTCACATTGCGTGCACCGGGATGCCATGTAGGTGGCCAGTATGTGTCCTGGTTAATATGCTTCCTAGGCAGCACCCTGCTGTGGTGTGGGAATGTGATAAAGGACAGCCAAAAGCCTTGGGACCCTGAATCTGTGTGGTGGGCCCCGAAGAACCTCCAGGCTTCTCATCGGCCCAGCTCCTTCCATTGCAAATTTTTCAGAGTGAGAGCAGAGGGAGAATCTTTGTATCTCCTTCTTTCTGTATATCTGCTTTTCCAAAACATATACATATATACACATATACATATATGTGAATTTTCTTTGTTTATTGTGGATGAAGTTTGCACAAATGATCAGGGTAGGAAGGTTTAAGGCTTAGGGAAAAGTTGATGTGATCACTGTTTCCAAATTTTCTATTTCTTCTTCTAATGGAACTGGTTCATATTCTTGTTGGTCATTTCCCATGTAGCTCCCTGCTTGTGGCCTCAGAAAGCAGTAGAAGGAGGCCCAAAGCCATGGGACCCTGCACCTGAGTGGGAAATCTGGAAGAAGTTCCTGGCATCAGATAGGTTCAGCTCTGGCAGCTCCGGCCATTGCAGCCACTTTGGGATTATACCAGTGGTTGGAAGATCTGTCTCTCCTTCTCTCTGTAAATCTCAATTTCCAATCAAAATCAATTAGAAAACACATTTAACAAATTGTACCTTAACAAATGGCATTATTGGTTCATTTGTAGTCATCAAGATTTCACTCCTCTTCACACGTTACAGCACATTCAGTGTGGACTGGTTTTAAGAATTATTACACCACAGTAAACATAGCTGAGACACTGAAAATGTTATTAAGGTCAACGCATGGTAGAGTTACAGGACAATCTTCATTTAATTTGTGCATCAGTCACAAATTAAATAAGCATGTATTACAGTATATGATTGTTAAATCAAATGCTACCTGGTGGGGATGACTAACAGCCCCCCTGTCTATGACCCTGAGGCATGGCTTAGAGCCATGTTTGCAATACTTGACCTGTGACTTGATTGGAGGTTCTAAAGGGATAGACAAGCCTTCTAGTCTATTACAGTGTCATTGTTGTGTGGGAGGGCTGTCTGAGACTGCCCTTCTGCTGTCTCTTTTCCTAGTGAAAATGAGTTGTGCTCACATTATAACAAATGGATATGATCCCTCAGACTGTCCCTGGTGGTTCTCGCAGCCCAAGAACAATGACACCTCATCCCCTGGTAGCCTCAGGCATATTCTCAGGAAAATCCCTGAGACTCAAAAGCAATAAAAACAGATACCCAAATGGACAAAGAACTAAAAATATTTCTACAAAGAAGATAACCAAAAGGCCAATTAATTAGCACAAAAAGATTTTCAGCATGATTGATCATTAAATGAATGAAAATGGCAATCACAATGATATACCATTTTATATCCATTGCAATGTCCTTCATTAAAACAACCCAGGCAAGGATGGCTCAAGCTGCCTTTAAGCAGCCAGGCACTGTTCTGTCCTTCCCCCAACTAGCCAAAAGTGGCCAATGGTACTAGAGTTCCTTTGGTGCACATGCCAAGGCCAGGATGGATCAAGCTTCCTTTAAGCAAACAGACCATGTTGTGCCCCTCACCTCAGCCAAAGTCAGCCAGCGTGGTCTAGGGTCCAGTTTGGCACCTAGCCCAGGCCAGAATGGATCAAGCCACCTTTAAGCAGCCAGGCTGGGCTATACACTTCCCACAACCAGCCAAGAACTGACAGTGCGTCCAAGGTCACGTTTACACTCTCAGCCCAGGCCAGGATGTCTGCAGCTACATTTAAGCAGCTAGGCTGGGATGCTTGACTCCCAGAAGCAGGAACTGTGGATTACTCAGCAGAAGGGGTAAGGGCATGTGTGGGAGGCAGGACCACGGAAGGAGTATGTTGCAGCTAAGGAATGACTTCTGGAAGACTTCTATTGACAAAAGCCACTTTACTTGCAGGTAAATTAGGGGGCTAATATCTAGTGGTTTGGAAGCTATAACAGGAAATTTCTGGGTCAGACGAGTACACATGCCCACATGGGAAACTGAGCTGGGATAATTAACATGGACTACCACCACCCACCAATGCATACTTAAGGCAGGGCTTGGGGCCTGTCTGGCAGGGAAAGATTACACTACTGCCAATAAGTTTCATAGAAGGGGAAGATAATGTTAGGCTGGGTCATAATACCGACAGGTATGCAAAAGAAATAGGTCTGTGACCTGGAGGAGTGGCCTCGCAGCTAAAGTCCTCACCTTGAACGCCCCAGGATCCCATAGGATCCCATATGGGCGCTGGTTCTGATCCCAGCAGCTCCACTTCCCATCCAGCTCCTTGCTTGTGGCCTGGGAAAGCAGTTGAGGATGGCCCAATGCATTGGGACCCTGCACCCACGTAAGAGATCCGGAAGAGGTTCCAGGTTCCCGGCATCGGATTGGCATGCCCCGGTCGTTGCGGCTCACTTGGGGAGTGAATCATCGGACAGAAGATCTTTCTCTCTGTCTCACCTCCTCTCTGTATATCTAAGTTTGTAATAAAATAAATAAATCATTAAAAAAAAAAAAAGAACTAGGTCTGGGGGCAATACGTAGGCTCAACCTGTGGAACTAATTTCTCCTGGTTGGCTCAAGAGCTGAGAGTTGTAAAGAGCTGAGATGCACATGACCATGGGACCCTCTGACACTCACAAATATTAGGATTGGGAACAGGACACACTGGTCCAGGCTGCAGCAAAGAGCAGTCTGCTGCTCAAAACAACATGCAAAGGAACCATAGCTGGGGCAGGCCTAATATGGGTTATTAGGTGTCACTGTGACTGGGATGCAGTTCGAAACTGGTGTACATGAGAGCTGAATGTGGGATGGACATGGTTGGGCTCCACCACAGCATCCACTGATTTGCATAAGAGATGGAACTAGAGACAAAACTTATCCAGCAGCTGCAACTACCAGTGTGTGGTAGGCTGATGTGGGTGACACACGAGCTGGACCCTGGACTGGCAAGTAAACAAATATGTCTATGATTTCTTCTGGGATCACCATTACTGAACCAATGAACGCAGAACTCCAAAAATGTGGAACTATGTGGAATCTGTGCATTAGCCTGTGCATGTGTCAGAAGTGGGCCTCATTTGCTAAATGAACATGCTCAGACGCACATAGCAGATATGGCAGTCTGTTGGAGCCTTCAGAAGAAGGAGGGCAGAACAGTTTGGATAACTACCCCAGGCAAGTATTGACATCAGTGGAAACTCTAGTTGGAATGTCAACCAATCGACCTTGAAAGGATTTCTTATGGAAATCACTTGAACAGAACCCTCAGAGCATGCTCCACATCAGAGAACCTGGAAAAAAAGATGGCCATTCCACAAGCCAAGGTTCTATTTTTGGGACTCTGGGAGTGGCTTCTCTCCTTCTTTCCCCTATCCCTAAGACACAGGAAGAACAAAATTTGAAAACAATGGTCTCATCCACTTTCCCCTAACTCTCAGTCCTTCCTAGCTTAATCAGTATCCACATGTGCATGCATGATCCCTTCTCAACTGTGTAAACATCATCAAAATAGAATTTAAAAAAGAACCATAAGAAATGAATTACTGTGATTCAAGACACACATTCTATAGTATATATTTATGGCAACCAAAGCACACTCTTATTTGTAACAATACTTCCTATTGCTAATGAGAAAGAACCATCCATCATCAGAGAAATATAGAAATCAAAAGTTTTGACTTTACCTGACCTATAACAACAAAAATATAAAATAAGCATCCTAAGTACTGATCTCCAAATCTCACAAAAATAAGAAGCTAAGTCTAGGAGTAGAAAAAGGAAATTCAAAATAAAGATTAATGAAGAAATAAAAACTATATTCAGCAATACTGAAAATAAAGGAAGCATTCATTGTTCTTAAAAGGAGAACAAAATCAGTAAAACTTTTGCTAGTTTAAGCAAAAAGTAGGCTCAAGTATATAACATCAAAGAGAAGAGAAACATATTACAATTGATATCACAGAAGTACAGTGGATCAGGGCTGTCTGGACAAAGTGGGTTCTGCCACTGATTGGGATATATTCTTCCCATGTAGATCCCACCTTAAGTCCTGGCTGCTGCATTTTTCTCTCTTTCTCTCTCTTCTTTTTAAATAAACATCTATCTACTTCTATGGAAAAGCCTGATATTTAAAAAAAAAAGAAAAGGAGAGACAGATACGATGATCACGCATTTGCTGATTCATGCCCCAAGTGGCCACAATTGCCCAAGCTGAGCCAAATTGAAGCCAGGAGCCTGGAGCTTCTTCCGGGTCTCCCACACATGCAGGGTCTCATGGCTTTGGGCCATCCTCCACTGATTTCCCATGCTACAATCAAGGAGCTGGATGAGATGTAGGGTTGCAGGAATTAGAACCAGCACCCATATGGAATCCCAGCATGTGCAAAGCAAGGACTTACCCACTAGGCCACTGCGGAGGCCCAGCTGCTTTATTTCTGATCCAGCTCCCTTCTAGTGCATGTGGGGATGCAGAGGATGTTGCAAGTGCTTGATTCCCTGTACTGATATGGGAGAACTGGGAAGAAGCTTCAACCTGGTCCTGCTTTAACCATTGTGGTCACTTGGGGAGGGATAAAGCAGAAGCAAGATCTCTCTAACTCTTCCTCTTTCTCTATAGTTCTGCCTTGCATATGGATAAAATTATTTTTAAATGATTTTTTTAATTGCAAAGTCAGTTATACAGAGAGAAGAGATAGACAGGAAGATCTTCCATCCAATGATTCACTAGCCAAGTGGTCAAAATGGCCGGCACTGCACCAAACTGAAGCCAGGAGCCAGGAATCTCATCCAGGTCTCCAATGCAGGTGCAGGATCCCAAGGCTTTGGGCCATCCTCCACTGCATCCTCAGGCCACAAACAGGGAGCTGGATGAGTTGTGGCTTCAACAAGATTAGAAGCGGTGCCCTATGGGAACCCTGCATGTTCAAGGTGAAGACTTCAGCCGCTAGGCCACCATGCCAGGCCTGAGAAAATAAATCTTGACTGGAAAAATGGATGTGCAATGGATCGCTAGGGATTGTCAACAGTAGTTATAAACAAATAAATCATAAAAAGGCTTAATTTCTGAATACTTAGCATTAGGCTATAAACTGAATCAGAAACACATCTAAAAACTTGAAAAAACTGGCAGTTAACAATGAATCAGGAATAAATCTCTTCAAACCAAAGGTCAACACTTCGTATCTTTACTACTAAATTCTACCAAATTTTCTAGTATTACTGCAAAAATTAAAATAAAGAAAACAATTTCATAATTATGTTGAGCCTAACAATACTTGGATTCCTAAACAAGAATGAATCAGCAGAGAGAGATCTTCAACTATGACTGTTTAGTAGGATAAAAAAAGATGGAATTGCTCAGTAAAAGTACACTCTCCATTGCTGTACTGTCACTGTCCCGCAGCGATGGACTTGGTGCACGGAGCCGATAATAGCACGTGGACCCTGACTGATGGTCAAAAGCTGTAGTTTATTAGTAGCATCAAACTTTATACACTGAGGACCATACAGAATAAGGGAGGAAGTATTGAGCTCATCAACAAAACCATCAATGCTTTTGTTTGGAACTCTCTTGTCTTGTATATTCTACCAGGTGTTCTCATATACATACTCTCCACTCAACTGTTCTTATGCAAATGATATCCAATAAGGTATACAAAAGGTAGCCATTTGGTTATTCTCCTCCAAATATTATCCAACCAACTGTAATCCTGTGCTCACTGACCTCCTACGGTCACAATGTCCTCCTACACTGTACAATTAGTTCTGTATATATTTACTTAATGCTTCTTCTGGAATAATTGCTCATAGTCCAGAAATCTAGTTTAAAATCATTAAAAAGTCATAGACCAACATACCTGATAAAATAGATGTAAAATTCTTATCATAGGGCCCAGGGTGGCGGCCTTGTGGCTAAAGTCTTTGTATTGCATGCACCAAGATCCCTTATGGTCACCAGTTATAATGCAGCAGCCCACGCTTCCCCACTTGGGGAGGAAACCATCAGACCTAGCATTTTAATCTAAGTCTTTCCCCCACTCCATATATCTAATTTTGGATTAAATAAAATCTTTAATAAAAACATTCCTATAATACATGTAAAATAAATGATACATCACATCAACAAGGTCACATGTGCTAACCAAGGTGCACCTAACTAGAGAATGTAGAAAATGGGTCAATAAATGAAAATCAATAACCAAATATTTCACATAAACAAGATGAAGGACAAGCATAATTAAAATTATCTTATAGAAAGCACTCACAAGTTCCTAAGAGACTTCTGTGTTTCCTTTTAGTTAAGCATGTGCTGCCTACTCAGTGGCACATTACTTAATCAAGGTGTTACAATTTGTTGTTGACGTTGTTGCTGTTGTTATTCATGCTGTGATTGATGTGGCTTTTATGCAATCATGTAGATCCGAAAAATAGTTTAAAAAAAAGTTCTAGATATGAGAAAAAAAATGTCTTTGGTATTTAGAGATTGCAATAAGCTTGTAAACTGCTTTAAGTATGATGGGCATTTTGATGATATTAATACTTTCAATATATAGGAATTTGATTTTAACAGATAATTTTGTACTATGAATGTTTACTGTTAGTACCAGGTGTGAAATATGGCTTTTTGTTATTGTTATACTTTTGCTTTCAAAAGATTAATTTTTCTGGCTGAAAGTCTTAATTATTTTAGAGGTAATCTGTGACTACTTTGCCATGTGTGTGTTTTTCCTTTCTTCCTGCGTGTTCCATGAGGAAGATATTCGACTTTGTAGATGAAACATGCTTATGCTTTATTGTATAAGACGTCTTATGTTTTTGAAGCAAATAAAGGTGTTTTTTATAAAGAAAATAAAAAAAAAGCACTCACAGAATTTCTACCTTTATTTCATAAAAAACATATATGTAAGTTGTGAAATCTAAATATATAAATATATCCAAATATACCTCAGTTGAGGTACACAGAAATAGGCCTCAATAAAATAGTATCTACAGATAACAAACCTATAGCCATTACAAAACTCAATGCCAAAAAACCAAAAGCATTTCCTCTAAGATACATAACCAAATTAGAATGACTACTGTTTATTGTTATGTAATTTAATATTCATACAAAAGTAGAAAAGGTAAGGAAATAAAAGGCACAGAAATAAAAATAGACTAAAATAGTATACTAAAAAGATACTAAGCTAATTTTTATTGTAGATTTCATTTGTTCCTCTGATGTTATTAATAGTAAAACCTAATGAATGCCAAGAGACTACATTCAGTCATTAAAAACAACAAATTCTTATTTGTTACAAAATAGATGAACACGGATGTAGTGAAATAAAATAAGGCAAATGTAGAAAAAACTAACATGTTATCATATATAAATGCTAAAAAAAAGCTGCAAACTTAGAACTGTGATTGCTATGGGTTGGTCAGAGTGAAGACCAGGGACAGGAAGGAGGTAGAAAGGTAGCAAAGAGAGACAGAAGGAACAAGATAGAGTGTTCCATCCCAGTGCGTGGTGACTACAGTTCACAATGATAAGGCAACGGGAACGGAGGACCCCGTGTGGTGTAAAACACACACACACACACACACACACACGAAAAGCCTGGGTTTATTCATCTGATGCTGTGCATATACTTAAATAAAACACTGTACCCTATGATATTATTAAAATACATATTGATCAAAATTCACTGAATTTTTTTTTTTTAGAAATCAGAATCATCCCTTTACACTAAAATCTATTAAGAAGATAGTAAACACCACAACTCTTGGCAGCTGTGGTTTTGCATTGTACCTAGGTAAGTGTTACACAGGTGGGAGAAAATCAACTAAGAGCTGCTGGGCATCCTGGGTCTGGTTAATGCCAAATATGTGTTAACTATACCAGTGTGTCATCATAGCTGCATATTCTTTTTCTCCTTTTGTTTTATTATTTTTTTTTAAGATATGTGGGAGGGGCCTCAAGGCTGTGTTAATGGAGCTGCCAGCAGTGTGGTGGCTGCTGGGGGTGTCTGAGTCAGCTTGGATTCAATACTTGGAGTTCTAGCAACAGCCACTGATGCCAAGTGCTGGGTGAATCCTGGGCTTGTGGGCAGCCAAAACACCAACTGGTACCAGGCTTCACCTGCTAGCTTCACCCAGAGGCAAGCTTTAGAGTCTTGGAGTGTAGAATTGTTACCTAGGGACATTCATGGATAAGACCACTGTATTTGTAGATAAGAAATAAATCCTGAGGGATTCCCAGTGACAGGGCAACTGCACTTGCAGGAAATTGAAGGGACTGAGACATGGTGGTTTGAAGGGAAGAGACTAGAAGCACTGTATGGGTCAGACTGATACACCAGCCCATACGGGAGTCCTGAGTAGGGATTCTTAGTAAGGAATATTGCTGACCACCACATGCTAGTCCATGCAAAAGTTAGGGCTGGGGATCTGTCAGACAAGGCTAGAGCCCACTGCCTGACTGAATGTCGAAACAGGGATTGGTCATATTAGGCAGGGCCATGACATCAGCGTGTAAGAACCAGGTCCAGGGATAGATTCTGTGGGGGATATGTGGGCCTAAACCTGTGGAAATACAAGTCCCACTGGCTAGCTCCAGAGCTGGGAGGGTGATGGGTTGAGCTAGGTGTGATCATAGAACCTGTCAACATTCGCGGGTACAGACACTGAATACTCCAGGCAGGTCCAGGCTCCAGGACCAGCATATGCATCCTAAAAGAGGGTGTGCAGCAGGCCAGGCCGCAACATTCATAAGCTCACACAAGGCCAAGATGGAGGGGAAGGCTATGCCGGGTCAGGGCCTAGCACCGACTGACATGAGTGAGATCCGGGTCTGGGAGTAGGCAGAGTGGGAGAACTTAGGAAACTCTCCTGCTGGGTCATAGCTCCTGCTGGTGAGCACATGATCCAGGTCTGGGGGTTGAGCAAGCTGGGCAAGGTGGGCAGGTTAGCTCTACCTATTGGCAAACGTGTGGGTTGGTTGTACAAGAGGGCAGACCAGGCAGGGCCATACACATCTAAACTCACCAGCAAGTGAAGAAACCAGGCTGGAGCATGGACCATTCCAGCTAGGCTATCACACCTGCCAGTTATCACGGCCTAAGGATGGGTAGAGACTGAGCCAGTGCAGGTTACAGTACCCACCAGCAAGAGTTGGGACTGGGGCAGGCTGGGTCCAGCCAGGCTCCAGCATTTGAAAGCAAAGGCCAAGACAGGTGAGGGACTATGCCCAGCTGGGTCAGAAAAACCACTGGCACAAGCAAGATCTATGGCTGGGAACAGGCCTGGCTGGGGAGCTAAGGGGACACACTGACTGGGTTGTGTTTCCTACGGGGGAGTGTGAGGGCCTGAATAGGGGATGTTGTCTGGTCTGGACATGGCTGCAGTCTCTTTTGGCACAAGTGTGGACTAGCTCTGGTGTGTGCCAGACTGAGCTAGACTCCAGCACATGCTGCTGCTCATCAGAACAAGGCTTAATGTAGGATGGACTAGGATATACCTCTCCCTGTTGAGCTATGTACTAACTATGTCTAGGGGTGGACCATCTTGGGCTGGGCTGCAATATCCAACAGAAAAAAGCAGAATGTGTTGAGGACCAATCAGGAAAGGTCACTGTTCCTACTAAGACAGGAGATAGACTAGGTAGGGCTTGACCATGAACCCACTGGAATAAGTTCTCATGGAGGAGCTTGTGCAATTTATCTGTTGGGACATAGTCCCTGCAGGTGAACGCAAGAACCATGACAGGGAGCAGCCTAGACCAGGCCAGGTTATGGTACCCAAGGGCATACCTTTGGCTCAGCTCTGGGGCAAACCAGGCTAAGTCAGTTCATATCACCCAATGGCAGATCTGAGAGACAGAAAGGTATGTGAATCATGTTGCATTGGGCTGCATCACCACACAATTCACATTAGGGATGGGACTGGCAGTTGGTTGCACTGGCTAGGCTGTAGCTCCCACCTGTGTGAGCTTGAACTAGGAGCAAGCTGGGCCGGGCCAGGCTGTAGCACTCAATGGCAAATGCCGAGGTAAACTATGCTATGTCAGACTGGGCCACAGCACAGAACCATCACAAATGAGACCCATTGGAAAGCAGGCAAACTGAGTAGAGGGCTGCAGGGAGCTCAGCCTCCTGGTGAATGTGAAAGCTTTTATTTGGGCAAACCAGTCAGGCAGGGCTATAACATCTGTCGCCCTGCATGCTTAGTGGAACAGGGAAAATCCAAGGTGGGCAGACTGTACCTACTGGTACGTGCATAAGCCAGAGCGGGTGAAGGTTGGGTTGGATGGGCTTTGCCACAGCATCACCTAGCAGATGATGGCTCCAGCAGAGGGATTGCAGGGGAGCAAACTTTATCAAGCTAAACTGCAGAAACACCTAGAGTTCAAGATCCAGGAATGGGAGAGAGCCCATGAAGGAAACAGTGAACATCTCTCTGATAGACTGCAACACTCATTGGTATGTATAGAAGAGAGGGCTGGAGACAGATCTGATCCAGCAGTACCAACCACCAACATGTGCACAAGCTGATTGGGGTGATGGAATGTGCTGGACCCTCTGTTGGCATGCACACACAAGAATCAGGTCTTCATCACATCAGATCAAGTTTCTTTGGGGATTCCCCCAACTGATTCACTAGATTCACAACGACAACTATGGAGAGAACTGCAGGTTCCATGGACTGAACAAGGAGGGTATTTGTCAGAGCCAGGCCTCCTCAGTGGCTTCAATGGAGCAGTGAACAGCATATTCAGCTGCACATGAAGGATATGGCAATACACTGGAGCATGCAGTGGACACTGGGTACCATAACAGAGCACAAAGAATAGAAGAAACCAATCAATTACCCCAGACAAGTGTTGGAGGTGAATTTGTGGATAAACGGAGACTCTAAGATAGACTGTATCAACCAGTGGATTCTGGACAGATTTCATTGTGCTTGGAATGGCGAGATTGGCAGTAACTCAGTTCTGTTGTAATATCAAAACCTCATGAGCAGCACCCAGATGATCTCACCTAACTTCCTGTAGCCTTGACCAGCCACCCAAACAACTATGTAAAAATCACTAAAACTAAAAATAATTTTAAAAGAAGAAACTAAACAGTACCCTATTTACAGAGTATAAAGTATAGTGCTTTTTAATTCCTTCAAAAAAAAATTACTTACTTAAAAGTGAGGGTTACAAAGCAACATTCAAAGCCAGCTAGCCAAAGATCTTCCCTCCACTTGTTTACTCCCATTGTGGCCACAAGAGGCAGCAAAGTCCAGGACAAAACCAGCAGCCTCAACTCCATTCTGATCCTCCACAGGGGTGCGGGTGTCCAAGGAACTGGGACATTTTCTGCTATCTCCCAAGCACATTAGCAGGGAAGTAGATCAGAAGGTGAACATCAGGGACTTAACTGGTCCTTATATGGAATCCTGGCATTGCATGCAACAGTGTAGCATGTTATCTCAAAATATGCCATAAAGATTGTTAAAATAGAGCTGGTAGGCCCGGGGGTGTGACCTAGAGGCTAAAGTCCTCGCCTTGAACGATCCATGGATCCCACATGGGCACCGGTTCTGATCCCGGCAGCTCCACTTCCCATCCAGCTCCCTGCTTGTGGCCTGGGAAAGCAGTCTAGGACGTCCCAATGCATTTGAAACCTACACCCACGTGAGAGACCCAGAAGAGGCTCCTGGTTCCCAGCTTCGCGGATCGGCATGCACCGGCCATTGCAGCTCACTTGGGGAGTGAATCATCGGATCAAATATCTTCCTCTCTGTCTCTCCTCTCTGTATATCTGACTTTGCGATAAAATAAATAAATCTTTAAAAGAAAATAGAGCTAGTAATCAAAAGTCAGGTTGATTTTCCCATTGAACCTTCCACTCTTAACAAACCTGCTATACAATTATGTTATTTGGCATTTTGCATAATGTAAATACCACTGCTGGAAAACTAACCTTGAACCTAGATGAAAAGGTACTTACACTGCTTTTACAATGTCACTATTCACTTCACAGGAAGAATGACAAAAAACAGATGTTTGTGCAGTTTTTTTTCCTGAATGTGTTTACTAGCTGTGGCTGTGTCAGACTGACTCCAGGTCTCCCTCTTGTATCTCACATGTGGGTGGGACATATGCAAGGACTTCTACCACTACCAGATGCTTCTCAGAGGCATTAGTAGGAGGATGGATTGAACGGGGGGAGTAGCCAGGACTAGAATGTGGTATACTGTAATTACATGCACTCACCCCACCATACTGACACATCCCTACACTGTTTTACTCATTTTAATACCGCTGTCAACTTATTGTGAATATATCAGACAGGGCAAATTGCAGTCATCTTGCGGCTAAAGTTCTCACCTTGAACATGTCAGGATTCCATATGGTTGCCAGTTCTGATCCCAGCAGCTCCACTTCCCATCCAGCTCCCTGCTTGTGGCCTAGGAAAGCAGTCAAGGATGGACCAAAGCCTTGGGACCCTGCACCCATGTGGGAGACCCAGAAGAGTATTTGGACTCCTGGCTTCGGATCGGCAAGCACAGGCCATTTCACTCACTTGGGGACAGAGGATCTTCTTCTCTGTCTCTCCTCCTCTCTGTATATCTGCCTTTGTAATAAAAATAAATCTTTTTAAAGAATATATAAATCTTTAAAATATTTATTTATTTATTTATTTATTTTAAAATATATATTTAACACAGAAAACCTGGAGAGGAAGTTTCAATCAGCTTTGATAGTTCCAATGTTTAGTTATCAAATTTTACCTTCTTTCTCTCACATTTTTTTTCACTTTAGTTTAAAAATTATAATCATGATCCTCAAATACAATGTAAAGCAAGCTGAGAAGTAAACAAACAACTTACTGAAGGTGTGTTGGTGTTCTCCAGCCTGTGAAGCATGTAGCAGGCTGCAGGGCTACACCTGCAAGAGAGGGTGGAAACAGAGTTATGCATTGGTCTTGATGGTTCCTAGCCTCTTTAGTGGTTCCTACTGTGCTAAGCAACGTCAACTTGGAGGCAGACACAGTGGCTGGAAAATAAAAGCCATCAGCTTCCCTGGGCAAGAATAGTGCCTTACAAGTGACAATGAGGCATCCTGGAAACAGTATCAATAATTTCAATAATTGGCAGTGGTTAAAATCAAGCAATCATTAGGTCAATGCAAGCAATTACTCTTCATTTAAAAATAATGTTACTGGGACTGGCATTGTAGGTCAGTGACTAATTTCTCACCATGAACATACAGGGATCCCATATGGATGCTGGTTTATATCCTGGCTGCTATATTTCCCATCAAGCAACCCTGCTTGTGGCCTGTGAAAGCAGTCAAGCACAGCCCAGTACCTTGTGAGACTGCACTGTATGGGAAACTCACAAGAAGCTCCTGGCTCCTGGTTTCTACTTTGGCTCAGCTCCAGCCAATATGTTGACCTGGGAAGTGAGGCAGCAGATGGAAGATTTTTTTGTCTCTGTTACTGTAAATGTGACTTTCAAATGAAAATTTTTAATAAATTAAACAAATCATAAGGTTACTACAAAGCACTAACTTATTTTTTCAACAAGTATTGTTCACATTACAAAATACCATATTGTCACTAAAATGCATGTTTCAGAAAAATAACTGGATGGTGTTAAGTATTTCAATATTTCTACATTCAAAGTAATTCTGTCTATAACTATATATGAAAATTGAATATAATATTTAATCTATAAAGTTTTCTAGTAATTGTTCCAAATGAAAGTTCCCAAGTCTTCAATGACACTTCCCAGTTCCTAAACCCTCAACAACACTTGACTTTGCCATTTCATTTGCCTCAGCCCATAGTACATCCATAAATATGACAGCAACATAGTTTGAGAACTCTTTTTATTTTACCTCATTAAGTAGTTACATTATGACAACAGCAAAAGAAAATCATTAGATTCGAATGAGTGAATGTCCTGATACAGGGAGCTGGGCTGCTGTTTGGGATAGATCATATCTGATACCCAAATGCCTTATTTATGCCTACTGGCTATGTAACACTTCCAATGCAGTATCCTGCTACTGTGCCTGGAACACAGTGGGTGGGATCCAAGAACCCCCTTGGAAACCTAGATGGATTCCTGTTACTGGATTAAGCATGGCAGGGCCCTGATATCTTGAGAATGCTTCAACCCAATTTACCTTTCAAACATACATAGTATTTCTGAAAATGATTATAAAGAAACATACTGCATCTAGAACAACATATTTTAAATTGATTTGTGGCTATATCTTGGTGAGTGATAAAGAATTACATTTCAAATTCAATTCAGAAAACTTCACAAAGATACTTCTACAACTGACATTTTTATACGTATTTGGGCATTCTACTTCTTTTATTTTCTCCCTTTATTTTATATTTAACTTTCTGATACAATTCCATGGGCTCTGGGATTCCCCTTACTGCAATATTCTATGCCTATGGCCAGCAGTGATCTAACACACTACACCACAACACCAGCACCAAAGGTTAGTCTTCTTGACTCATTACCACCAAAAATCTTCTTATGTACCGTAGGTATCTGACCATATTCTTAATAATATCTCCCACCTGATGTTTCACTCCCCAAGTAACTGCACTGGCCAGTTTACTGTGATGTGAATCCAGGAGCCTGGAAATTCTTCCAGGTCTCCCACACGAGTGCAGGATCACAAGGCCTTGGGCTGACCATGACTACATTCCAGGCCACAAGCAGGAGCTGGATGGGAAGTGGGGCTGCCAGGATTAGTACTGACGCAAATGGGATTCCGGCATGTTTAATGTGAGGGCTTCAGCCTCTAGGCCAGCATACCAGGCCCTGATTGTAGTTTTTTTTTTAATTAATTAATTCATTTTATAACCTATTCTTCAAAAGATAAGCACATTAATGTTCCCTTTCCCCAAAAACTCAGGACCTGAAACAATCACTGTACTTCATGTCCTAAAATGTGACCATCCCTTATGGTTACATTTATATTCAAATGCAAAATGCCCTAGAGAGGAAAATCACATTTACTGTGGATTGGAGTTTGACATAGTAGAACACTTGAAAATTTTGAAATGATTTATTGCATCCTTTTAGGTGTTAAAAAACACCTAAGAACTCACCAGGAAATCTACAAATCAAACTCTATTTTTCAATTATGACCATCACCACCACCAATTTTTAGCTATTTTTACCTTCTAAAACCTATTGGAGTTGATCATGGTGGTAAAGTTTCTGCTTGGGACCAACACAATCCAGAGTGCCTGGTTTGAATTCGCACACCATGCCTGATTCCATTATACCTGCCTGCACAAGTCCACCCTGGGGCATCACTGATGTGAAGTTCAAGTAGACATTTCAGTTATATTGAATGCTTAGATTTAGCACATAGCTTCTAACTACTAACTATTATTTATTTATTATTTATTTATTCATTTGAAATGCAAAGAGAGCTTGCATCTGGTGGTTCATGTCAGACACTTACAAGAGCCAAGCTGAGTCAAGCCAAAATTAGAAAGGAGGAACTCTTTTGTTACAGATAATTATTATCATTATTATTATTATTACTTGGAAAGTCAGGTATCCAGATGAGTCTAGTCAAAGCTAGAAATGAGGAATATTATCCATGCCCCCATAGGGATAGTTAGAAACTCAGTTTGGTGGGATATTTTTGCTGTCTATCCAGGAAGTTGCTAATTAGAGGTAGCCAAATGCTGAGCTAGCAATCATGAAAGATAATATGGGTATCCATATCACTGGATAAACTTCCTGTGATGTCATACATGCCTCATTAGCTCTCAGTTTTAACGTAATCTAATATGGGACAAGAATCTGGGTAGGAAACCAGCTTCTGAGAATAATTTTTCTCCATGCTCTCTGTCCTGGCCTCTAAAACAAAAACACACAACAAGATGGCACCAGCATTCTGTGGCTAAGCATCCACCATCAGTGCTGTCATCCACATGGGTGCTGCTTCAACTTGGGCTGCTCGGCTTACAATCCAGCTTGCTTCTACTGGTTAGGAAAGAAGTAAGGATGGTCCAAGTCCTTGAGCACCTGTGCTTATGATGGAGGGCTAGGATAAACTCCAAGCTCTTAACTAGCACCAGCCACCTTCAGCTAGTGAGGACAGTTAGGGAGGGAAACTCCAGATGGAAGATCCCTATCTGTCTCTGCTTCTTTCTCTGTAATGCTGCCTTTCAATAAAAGTATATTATAACAGAATCTATATTAAAAAAAAAAGGGGGGGGGAGGAAAAGCAGAGAAGTCCAGTCCTCTCTGGACTTCTCCCTATTACCTTTAGTACTTCCAATCCAAAGTCACTGCAAATGTGCTGCTTCTATAGAGATTCACCCACAGTGGACACTGCATATGGTGAAGATGGTATCTAGATGTCCCCAGGATCAATAAAGGGCCTCATCACCCTAGCAGGCCCTGGGCCCATACCTCTCAGCATCACTCAGCCTGAGCATGGTTCTGGCAACAGGCAACTGAGGATAGAAAAATCAGAGCTGTCATCTGCTGGCAGTCAGCAGGAGGTGGAGGTCTGTGTTCTCAGTTGCACTTAACCTGGTCATGATGTGGGAAAGAGGTACCAGTTCTATTGTCAAATATCACTAAGTCTCTCTGCCTTGATCAAATCTTGAGTTTTCTTCAAATATGTATTTTTAAAGAAGATATTAACCAGAAACTATGTTAACTGAGAATGTTTCAAAATGCCTTAGGTTCCTTTAGAAAAGGATGCACATGGACACAGGAAACACCACGTGAGGGTATAGCAAGATGGGGGCTGTGAGTCGGCCAGGGAGTGATCTCAGCAGAAACCAAATTGATAACCACCTTGCTCTTAAACTTTCAACCATTAGAAACGCAAAAAATGAATTACTGTGATTCAGGACAGACATTTGGTAGTATATTTTTATGGCAACCACAGCACACTCTTATTTTCCACAATACTTCTTACTGCCAATGAGAAAAAACCCACCATCAGAGCAATATAGAAACCAAAGGTTATGACTTTAGATGCCTAACACTTAAAGAACAATAGCAACAACAAAAAGTCAAATAAGCCAGTTAAGTACTGATCTCAAAGTCTTAGAGAAATAAAAAACCATCCAGGAGTCATAAAAGGAAATTAGAAATAATGACTGGTGAAGAACTGAATAAACTATACTAAGCAATACTGAAGACAATGGAAATAATGATTTTTTTGTGCTTGCTTCGGCAGCACATATACTAGACTGGGAACGATTTTTTAAAAGACAAAATTAATAAGCCTTTATCTAGATTAAGTAAAAGTAGGGCCCTACATGGTATACTCACAGCTAAAATGCTCGCCATGTAGGCTCCAAAACACCATATGGGCACTGGTTCTAATCCAGGCAGCCCTGGTTCTCATTCATCTCCCTGCATGTGTCCTGGAAAAGCAGTTGATGACAGCCCAAAGCCTTGGGGCCCTGGACCTGTGTGGGAGACCCAGAAGAGGTCAAGGCTCCTAACTTTGGATCGGAACAGCGCGGGCCATTGCGGTCACTTGGGAAGTGAATCATCAGAAGATGTTTCTGTCTGTCTCTCCCATTCTCTCTCTCTCTCTCTCTCTCTCTCTCTTTCTCTCTCTCTACATATATATCTGATTTTGCACTAAAAATGAATAAATCTTTAAAATAAAATAAACCTAAAAAAGAAAGAAAAATGGCAGTTGTGATAATTACAAACTGAGAAGAGTGAGGCCTGGGGAAAGGAAGGAGGTAGAACAGATAGCAATGAAAGTGAGACAGAAGGAACAGGATCCAGTGTCCCATCCCAGTGTGTGGTGACTACAGCTCACAATAGGATAAGCTTATGCAGAAACATGGAACAGAACACCCTGTTTACTGTAAAAGCAAAGATATATGGAAAGGCTGGGAACCTGGTTTGATCAGCTTAGGCTGTATTTGTACACAACTACTGCACTGTACTTGGGATATTAGTCAGGTACATGTTGATCAAAATTCTGTGAAAGTTTTAAAAATCAGAATCATCCCTTCACAGTAACAATATGCAAAAAATTTAAAGTGCCTCTATCTACATAGTATAAGATACATTTAGGGCCCGGCGACAAGGCCTAGTGGCTAAAGTCCTCGCCTTGTATGCCCTAGGATCCCATATGGGCACCAGTTCTAATCCCAGCAGATCCACTTCCCATCCAGCTCCCTGCTTGTGGCCTGGAAAAGCAATCAAGGAAGGCCCGAAGTTTTGGGACCCACATGGGAGGCCCGGAAGAGGTTCCTGGTTCCTGGCTTTGGATTGGCACAGCAACAGCCATTGTGCTCACTTTGGGAATGAATCATCGGATGGAAGATCTTCCTCTATGTCTCTCCTCCTCTCTGTATATCTGACTTTGCAATAAAAATAATAAATAAATCTTTTTTTTAAAAGGAAAAAAATTAAGTTAATTTAATACTTTTTAAATTATTTATTGAATTTTTGTTTGGTAAGGTATTCATTTTCACTGGAAATTCAGATTTACAGAGAGAAGACCAGAGAGAAACATTTCCCATTCACTGGTTCACTGCCCACACGGCCACAACAACCAGAGTTGAGCTGATCTGAAGCCAGGAGCCAAGAGCTTCTTCTGGGTCTCTCATGCACATTCAGATACAGGGTTTCAAGACTTTGGGCTGCCCTCTACTGTTATCCAGGTCACAAGCAGAGAGCTGGATAGTAATTGGAGCAGCTGGGACAAGAACTTGTGCCATTATGGGATCCTGACACATGCAGGATTAGGACTGTAGCAACTAGGCTATCATGCTAGATTCTTTCTTTTCCCAAGAAAATGTATTCTTACTTTTATTTTTTTTACTTTATTATTATCATTTTATGATAAATTTCCATAGGCCCTGGGATTTTCCAAAGCCCCTCCTTTTTAACTACTTAAAAACATTTATTTGCTTAAATGTGAAAATTGCACAGCACGAGCCAAAGACAGAGTGAGGTCTTCCCTCCACTTGTTTACTCCCCATGTAGCCACGAGAGACAGTAAGGTCCAGGCCAAAACCAGGAGCCTGAACTCCATTCTGATGCTCCACAGGGGTGCAGGTGTCCAAGGAACTGGGACATTTTATTCTATCTTCCAAGCACATGAGCAGGGAACTACATCAGAAAGTGAACATCACATTACAACTGATGTCTCTCACATTCTTTTCACCAAATAATAGAGAAATTAATCAAAAAGTACAATGTGATTTTAGATATTGAGTCATTCAAAGAAAAGTGTTTGACACCAAATGATGGTATAAACATTCACTTTCTCCATTCTGATTCCTTTTAACATATAAATCTTTATTCAAATTGATACTACCCAAAATGAACAAGATTCTTGCTCTTGATACTAAGTAAAAAGAATCACAAAGATTACATACAGCATAGGAGAAAACAGTTGAGACTATACCTGAACTTCTTAAGAAATTGGGAGTATACCTCAATTTCTAAGAAATGAGACAGTGTTATTTACAATTGGATTGAGATTATTTGCAAACACACGTTACAGTCTCTAGAGAAACTACTCAAGGAAAAACTTAGAAGATATATCCATGATAACCTAATACAGGACACAATATGCAACCATCTAATATATTCAGTTAAAGTGAGGAGATGTGGGTATCTAGTAGAGTGGATGAGAAACTGCTTAGGAGACGCTCACTCTTCACTGGACTTCCCTTGTTTGTGTGATCACTCCACAACAAATTCCATCTTGCTGCAATTTGACTTTCTGGATGGAAACAAGAAATTTCTCAAGCATGCAAGTCTTTGCACCTGCTAAAATGGACACAGATTTAGTTCCTGGCTCCTGTTTTGGCTTGACCATGTCACAATCTTGCAAGAATTTAAAGAATTAAGTAGCAGATGCTACATCACTCTCTCTCCCCATGACTTTTATAAATGAAATAAACTAACAAGAATTACTTTTTAAAAAGGATAACAGAGAAATAATTGCAAAATAAAAATTGACATGGATGTTTGACGCAGCTTTTCACACACAATTTGGAGGACCACATGCTTCTTCCCAGTGATTCTAAATAGAGCAGCTCATTCTTTAAAGGAAAATCTCATAGAAGAACCAAGGAAAGTACACACTGACTGACAGTGATGAGTATGAGTTAATACAACAGTGTAACTACTCAGTCAGTGGGAACTGCTACTCAGCAATGTGATTACAGATCTCAGTTAACACTACATGAAGAAAATAAAGTCAAACCAAATCCTAGAGAAACATAAAATCACTATACATGGAGGAAATGTTAGACTGCAATCTTTCTACTCTACAAATACTTCATACAGTATCACAATTTATGAACAGTCTGTAACATAATATCATCCCGCATGCAAAACAATTGCAATGAATTAGCACATGAGAAATGAAAAGCAAGACAAGACAAGTACTGTCATCATATCAAAACCTAAAGCAAAGGCCAGCATTGGGGTATAATATGTGAAACTGCCAACTGCAACACCAGCATCCCATATCGAATCAGCTGTTCCACTTCCAGCCCAGCTCTCTGTTCATCTCCTGGGAAAAGCAGTGGAAGATCATCCAAGTGCCTGGGCCCTGATCACCCACATGCAAGACCTGGAGGAAGCTGCAGGCTCCAGGACTCAGCTTGGTGCAGCACTGGTTAGTGAGCCAGTGGGTAGAAGATCTCTGTGTCATATTTTTTTTAAGACTCATTTATTTTTATTGCAAAGACAGATATATATATAGAGAGAGTAGGAGAGACAGAAACATCTGCTGTCTGCTGACTCACTGCACAAATGGCTGCAACTGCCAGCACTGTGCCAATCCGAAGTTAGGAGCCAGGGGCTCTTCTGGGTCGTCCACGGGAGTGCAGGGTCCCAAGGTCTTGGGGTTACCATGACTACTTTCCCAGGCCACAAGCACAGAGTTGGATGGGAAGCAGGGCTGCCAGGATTGGAAGCGGCGCACAAATGGGATCCCAGGGCACTCAAGGCAAGGACTTTAGCCAGTAGGCCAAGGCGCCTAGCCCTTTTTCTTACTTGAACTCTCATTTGAACATAAACAAAGATTTTTAAAAAAGAAAGAAAATAAATAAAGACATTTTTAAGATCTATTTACCATACCATATCACTTAAAACATATCAGTTTAAGAAATCACAAACATCAATTATCAGACAGTACTCGGATTTAGTCACCTTTGGGGATGGAAGATCAAAGAGATCAAGACTTAAACTGACAAAGAATTTTTTCAAAGAGCTTGTCTACAAGGTCGCTGTGCCACCCCAGGCCTCTGCCAAGCACAACACCAGCACCACATGTGCCCCTCAACCTTGCAGCAAAACTCCCAGGAAAACAAGGCTGTTTGTTCTAACGGCTGCAGTCTGTGCTGCTCTGGTGTCAGCAACAAGAAAACTGCCCCAGACCCTTAGGAGGAGCTTCACTGAGGACTGAGCTGGGGGCTGGAGATGCTGTGGCTGAAATCAAGAACTTTACCTTTACATAAAGAAAAAGGAAATCCTGCCCAACCTGAAGGTCGAACTGTCCCTGGGCAGTCCTCCCTCCTCATTGCACAATGGGCTCAAGTGGGAGGCCTAGTGTTCAAGGTCAGGGCTGCAGAGTGAGGACCCCAAGGTCCCCTCCTGGCCCCCGCCCCCTCCCACCCCGGGGCCTCAGGAGATGCTCTCACACACTCACCTTCCCAGCTTCTGACGAGTCGGGGGTTCTGCAGAGGCTCCTGCGGGGAGGGAGCTCACAGGGCAGCACTGGCTCAGCCACCTGCGCTTCTCCACCAGGACAAACAACAACGCGGATATGGCGGCGCGCAAAACAACCTCCTGCCTGCTGCCACAGGGCTTCCTGGGTGCGTGCCTGATTGGACTGCTCCCACCAATACACATGACGTCACAATGCGCAGCCAATCACAATCACAAACGGCAGTCAGGTACGATTCTGGAGGGAGGGGGAGTGCGGGGCGGGGCTTCACCTCAGCCTGGAAGGGGCCTCCTCTCTTGCAGCTTGAGCCTTCCAACAGCAGGGGCCGCTGTCGCCTCTCACATCAGTCCACCTCCTGGCCTCTCCTTCCCTCCCTTCTTCAGAATCCAGTTCAAGTCTGGAAACCCAGAAACAGATGGCAGGAGTCTCACATGCACCTCACTAAATGTTCAACAGATTCTGGGACTTTTTTCCTTTACATTTGCTTTTTTCCCCATTAGTTCATTCGACCTTTTAAAATGCCGAACTGAACTATACTTGAAAATATATACATTGGGCCCGGTGGCGTGGCCTAGCGGCTAAAGTCCTCGCCTTGAATGCCCCGGAATCCCATATGGGAACCGGTTCTAATCCCGGCAGCTCCACTTCCCATCCAGCTCCCTGCTTGTGGCCTGGGAAGGCAGTCAAGGACGGCCCAATGCATTGGGACCCTGCACCCGTGTGGGAGACCCGGAAGAGGTTCCTGGTTCCCGGCTTCGGATCGGCGTGCACTGGCTGTTGCGGCTCACTTGGGGAGTGAATCATTGGACGGAAGATCTTCCTCTCTGTCTCTCCTCCTCTCTGTATATCTGACTTTGTAATAAAATAAATACATCTTAAAAAAAAAAAAAAGAAAATATATACATTAATCTTTTCAATCTCATTTCTGCCACTCATGTTCATTTCCTGGTTTGTATTTTTATTTTCAAAGTGTTCCATATCTGTTTCTTATTAGCACATATTAATTTGATTCTGTATGTTGATCTCCTACCCAGAAATCCTGCTAGATTCTCTGCTCTGTTTAAATTTGGTTTCCACAAAAGGGCTATTAGTGTACATTGATAGTTCTGCAGCTTAAAACTTGGCCATTGGACACAGCATGATAGCATAATGGTTAGGGTCCTCCCCTTGAATGCGCAGGAATCCCATATGGGGCCAGTTCTAATCCAGGCAGCTCCACTTCCCATTCAGCTCCCTGCCTGTGGCCTGGGAAAGCAGTCAAGGATGGCCCAAAGCCTTGGGAATCTGCACATGTGAGGGAAACCCGGAAACAAGTTCCTGGCTATTGGCTTCGGATTGGCACAGTACTGGCCCTTAGGGCCACTTGGGAAGTGAATCACCGGATGCAAGATCTTCCTCTCTGTCTCTCCTCTCTCTGTACATCTGTGTTTCCAATAAAATAAATAAATCTTACCAAAAAAACCTTAATCATTCTGCTACAATTTCCTTTCTGGGTTTCATTTCCTGGTTACACATTCACAACAATTGTGACAGACACAGAGAGAAGAGGGCTTGTCCAGATTCAATCTAGCAAAATAAAACCATCAGTGAGTGATATATGTAATTAATATTATATGTATATTTCTTGTTATGCAGTATATATTTACATCTGTTACTTGGTTTCCATAATGTGTGGCTTTTGGTTTTTGTTTTATAACATATCTCTTGTAAGGAGTTTTAAAAATTTTTTATTGGAAAGTCAGATATACAAGAGGAGGAGAGATAGAGAAGAAGATCTTCCTTCCACTGATTCATTCTCTAAGTGGGCACAATGGCCAGAGCTGTGCCGGTCTGAAGCCAGGAGCCTAGAGCCTCTTCCCAGTTTCCACATGGATACAGGGTCTAGTGGCTTTGGACTATCCTCAACAGCTTTCCTAGCCACAAGCGGGGAGCTGGGTGGGAATCAGGGCTACTGGGATTAAAACAGGTGTCCAAATGCAATCCCAGCACGTACAAGGCAAGGAGCTAGACCACTAGTCCACTACCCCAGGCCCTGTTTTAAAACATCTTATGCCTAAGTATTTCAGAAAATCCTCTCATAATCTCATGAAAAATTAAAAGTATTATGAAGAATTGTTTATATTCCTGAAATTTATTGTTTACATGCCATTTCGTTCTTAATGACTTTCACTAATTTATTTTGCTGTTTATTTATTGGAAAAACAGATTTACATAGAGAAGGAGAGACAGAGAGAAAAGGCTTGAATCTGCTCGTTCCCTTCACAAGTGGACACCACAGCCAGAACCGAGTTGATCTGAAACCAGGAGCCTCTTCCAGGTATCCCATATGTGTGCAGGGTCCCAACACTTTGTGACATCATCTACTGCCTTCTCAGGCCTCAGCAGGGAGCTGGATGGGAAGTGGAGCAGCTGGGCCATGAACTAGTGCACATATAGGGGCCCAGCACATGCAAGCTGACGATTTAGCCACTGAGCCATCGTGCCAGACCCCTATTATTTGTTAATTTTGTTAATGGATTGCAACAATGGTTGGTTTTCACTATATGCAACACAAACTTGAGACTATAAATGGATGCCCACCTACAGTGCTGGTTTATGTGACATGTTCTGTACTTCATGCTTAGTTTTAGAAACTTATACAAGCCTTGTCTGCCTCCTTGTGTCTCAAGCCCTACGTGTTTGGAACTAGGCCTGGATGTGTAACTCTGATCTTGTTCCTGGGACTATAGGTTATCTGCAGTTTCAACACCTCACATGAATGCGACCTGTGCTCATCCTTGCATCTTGTCATTATAGAAATTTGTCATTTGGGCATGACACAGTAGCCTAGTGGCTAAAAGTCCTCGCCTTACACTAGCAAGGATCCCATTTGAGCAATGGTTGCTGTCCTGGTGGCCCAACTTCCAATCCAGCTCCCTGCTTGTGGCCTGAAAAGACAGTGGAGGATGATCCAAAGCATAAGATAAGAACTCTTACACGCATGGGAAACCTGGAAGAAGTTCCTAGCTCCTGGGTTAGGATCAGCTCAGCTCTGGCCATTGCAGCCACTTGGATATTCCTTGTGCCTACAGCATAAGCCAGCTGCCTGTAAAGCAACATCATTTACTTTGATCAATAATCAATATTTCCCACCACCCTCTCCCCTCTCTCTAAGTCACACCGTGCTCCACCTACTTCTCACATCTCACTCCTTCCTTCACCCTCCTCTGTCTGAAGTTCCCTAGCTAGCTTTCCTCACTGAGAATCTGAGTGGCCACAACCACTTCTCCCCCTCCTGCTCCCTCTTCCTTTGCTTGAAAGTGCAGTTTTTCAAAGGTTTAAGCTTTTTCCTTTCTCTTTTGTATACTTCACCCACACCCACCCCTAATCCAGAGGGATGCGCTTAAGGACAATTTAAGTAACATCTACTGGCAAATATACCAAAATGTTACTTTCAAAACTTGTTCAGTAACTTGCTACAACAGAGCCCTCCAAAAGCAATGAATATTCAACCAGAGATTTCTACACCTTCAATTTTGATTTAGGCCCTGGCATATTGGTCTAGTGACTAAACTACTCGCCTAAAATGCTCTAGGACCTCATATGGGCACTAGTTCTAATCCTGGAAGCCCCGCTTCCCATCCAGTTGCCTGATTGTGGCCTGTAAATGCAATTGAGGACAGCCCAAAGCCTTCAAACTGTGCACCCGCATGGGAGACCTGGAAGAAGTTCCTGGCTCCTGGCTTCGGAATGGTGCAGCTCCAACTGTTGCGGTCATTGGGGAGTGAATCATCAGACAGATCTTCTCTGTCTCTCCTCCTATCTGTATATCTGAGTTTGCTATAAAAATAAAATAAATCTTTAAACATTTTTTTATTTAAGTGAGATAAATATTGTCTGAATATAAACATAAGAATAACTATCCTCTTGTAAGCTATGACCAATGATGTTCGTAATTGAATACAATTCTTTGCTTTTTTGTAAAAGATTTAGTTTATTTTTATTGCTAAGTAAGATACAGAGACAGGAGGAGAATCTGATCTGTACCCTATTATGTAAACAGATTCTATTTCAATCAGATAATTTATGCCTTCAAGGCATTCTTGACAGGCATTCAGAAATTCAAAAGCTTCCAATTCTGGCACTTTATTTAACTTCTGTAACAAGATAAATTTTGGAATTAGCACTTGTAAAAATAGTTTTTAGGCAAGTTCTGATAGCCAAGTGCAAATGTCCTTTCCTTGCACTTGCTGGGATCCCATATGGGTGCCAGTTCATGTCCCAGCTGCTCCCTTTCCCTTCCACCTTCCTGCTTGTGGCCTGGCAAAGCAGTCGCGGATGGGCCAAAGCCTTGGGACCATGCACTCATGTGCGAAACCTGGTGAAGGCTCCTGGCTCCTGGCATTGGAGCATCTCAGCTCCAGTGGAGGCTGCCAATTGTGGAGTGAACCAGCAGATGAAAGACCTCCCTCTATGTTTCTCATTATCTCCGAAATCTGACTCTCTAACAGTAAGTAAATAAATCTTTTTTTAAAAATAATCTTTTTATGATACACTCTGAAGCACGTATAAATCTCTGTGATGTTGGAATCACGTGAAACAAAAATGTGTACATGCATAAAATATGCATTTAAATAACTTCAAATGGATAAAATCATATATACACTTATTCAATATAAATTTTGAAAGGTTTATTGACAGGCACACTTTTAGACAAGTATGATGAGTCTCTATAAAGTCCAATAACCAACCAGAAACAAAACTGTGTTGTTCTCAGTGCTGATTAAATGGCTGGGCTAATTCTCAACTCCAACTGAGAAGTATGCCTGTGGCTCTGACAGAACCCAATGTTAGCTAACAGCACTGCTGTGGAATCAGTCAGCACCCAGCTGGGTCACCGGACCAGATGCTGCCCTGCCCACATCTTACCATTGAGGCTAAACAAGCAAGGCAGTGGCCCAATGATGGCCAGTCAAGTGAAAGGCCAGGGGCGGGGAGGAGGGGTATCCAGGAGATCCCTGACACTGATGGAATTAGAAGTTCAGACATCCTGCTCTGGATGTGGACTCCATGAGAAATGATACAATGTGAGCACAGGGACCATTGTTGAAAAGGTTTCTGTTGCTACCAAATAGGACCCCTGGGAGAACACACTTCGTGATTCTACAAAGGGACACCACTCGCTTAGAATCAATCCTACAAAATAAGCAAGATTCATTTGAAGAGAACACATCACAGAAAACAACCTCACTGTTATTAGGAGGCTTGTAACAAATTACATCGTAAATGTAATTATAAGCAGCAGTCGGGCCTGGTGGCGTGGCCTAGAGGCTAAAGTCCTCACCTTGAACACGCCAGGATCCCATATGGGCGCCAGTTCTAATCCCGGCCACTCCATTTCCCATCCAGCTCCCTGCTATGGCCTGGGAAAGCAGTCAAGGATGGCCCAATGCCTTGGGACACTGCACCCGTGTGGGAAACCCAGAGGAGGTTCCTGGTTCCTGGCTTCGGTTTGACCCAGCACCAGCCATTGCGGTCACTTGGGGAGTGAATCATCAGTTGGAAGATCTTCCTCTCTGCCTCTCCTCCTCTCTGTATATCTGACTTTGTAATAAAAATAAATCTTTACAAAACAATAAGCAGCAGTCAAGTGAATGATTTTCACCACAGCCTCTGCCTCTTTTTGATGCAAGGCTGTCTCTGCCAGTGTCACTGTCCTGGTAGCTGGTTTCCTCTGGAAAGTGCTAGCAACTTCAACCGCCAGTGACCATGCCAGTCACTTCATGTGCAGCCTTGCTCAGCACCTGAGCGGCTCACCACTAGGTTGCGGTCCCTACATGCCACTCCAGGATAAGGATTTGTGCCTAGGTCCCCACTGACCATAACATGCAGGTCAGCCCTTCCAGGGACAGCTTGGCTGTGCTGGCCCAGTGAGTCTCTACAATGACCCCTCCCACAAGCCATCTGCAACATGGCCAGGTAGTCTTAGCCAGCACCTCAAGTGCTCACAGCCACTGCTGCACCTTTCTTGGGCCAGGACAGTTTTGCCAAAGTCCCTAGCACCGCTTCTCAGCCTACCCTGACTCCCCACATGCTGCTCTCGGGCCAGGTTGGCTTGGCCACTGCCACCCCTATGGAAGAATAGGTGAACCCGGTGGACATTACTGGCACTCCAGGGCCCAGCGGCCTTGGCCATGCACCTCTTTTTCCGCTTCCACTATGAACTCGTAACATGTCTGCCAGGTCCACAGCTGGGCGAGCTGGGCCACAATCCTGTTCATTCACACAGCTGCTCCTGGGTCGGCTATGCTGGGCTGGCCACTGGCCCCGGGTTCCCATCACTATGCCCACTGCCCCAGGGTGGAACCAGTCTCTCTCAGCCCTCCTGCATGACACTCTGCCTGCGTTCCAGGAGCAGATTCCTCCACCCACCTACAATGCCTCTAGCACTCATGCCCTGTCCCTTGATGCAGGCACAAGCCTACTTGGAAGGAGACCCCTAACTTCCAGTCTTCCCAGTCCCCTTGCCCCTCAGGTGGATTTGAAGGCAAACAGAATCAGTCAGCACTGCCTGCTTACCCTGCACCTCTAGCGCCCTTCAGGATGGCACTCCGGGGTTAGGCCAGTGTGCATGGAGCCCACACTCCCCTAGCCTGCCTGCTGAGTACTCCAGAGCTTCAAGGACTAGGTTGATGATCTCCGTGCCTCTAGCCCTCCCACTATGCCCGCTGCTCTAGGGTCAGGCAAATTCTGCCTGCAATCCATCACCACCCACCAAACACACACATACACACACACACACAGAGCAGGCTTCTCTGCTTGCTGCAGCAGAACCAGGTAGGCACTGCCAGACATCCAGTGCCTCCAGCAGGCTGCTTTCCCACCTTCCGCTCCAGGAACTTGCCCTGCTCAGGCAGCCCATACACCACTGCTGAAAGGACGTGCTGTTTCAGACGGAGTCCCCTGTACCCCCAGCCTGCCTGCTGCCCATTTCACCAACAACCAATCCTCCAGCCCCCTCTTCCCAGTTTGTCTGTAAGTCACTCCAGGTTCAGGTGGACTCAGCTGGTGCCTCACACCCATCTAGGTCTTCCTCCTCCATAGCCCCCTCCTGAGGTTCTAAGGTTAGGCCTATTCAGAGGTTGCTTCACGGGCCCCCGCAAGCACGCCATCCACTTTAGGGTCACATCATCCAAGCCACCTAGGCCAGTGCATCCTGCACAGCACCCTTAGCTCTCAGGCCATGCAGCCCCAGGGTTAGCCAAGCTCCAGGGTTAGCCAAGCTCACCTAGCATCACACATCCCATGGCTCTTCTCTGGGCTTTTACCTGTGCCCTATCAGACAGCATGCCATGCAACCGCAGTCCTCCCACTGTGCCAGCTGCTCACTCAGACCACACCCTGTGAGTCCCCAGACTGCCCGCCATCCAATGTCTCTTCCAGGGCCATGCCATCCTGATTGCCACTGAAAAACCAGGCCAAGGACAGACCCCATCAGCTGCAACCCGCCTGCCAGGCGCTCCAGGGCCACGTGTGCTTGAACAGTGACTCCACCCTGCCCGCTGTCCACTCCTGGGCCAAAAGGGCTTAGCTGGTACCCCCATGTGTGCCAGGCACACACACTATTGTGCTCCAGGGACAAGGGATCAAGACAACAAGCCAAGGACCAAAGTTGCCCACTGACCACTTGTTCCAGGGCCAGGCCAGACAAGCCGGTACACTCTATACCTGCTGCCCTCCCACCATCTACTTCAGAATCAAGTCATTCTGGCCAGTGTCCCTGCTCCCACAGCACTGTAGCTGTCTACTTCAGGGCCAAATTGTGCTGGGGGAAGGCTGCACCTCTAACACGCTTCCTCCATTGCCCACTTGCCCATCCAGGGCCAGGCTTGGAGAGCCAGCGCCAGTGCACCTCTAGCTCAAGCGCACTGTCACACTGTCTGCCATCTGTTGCTGAGAGCCAGTCGGGCTCAGACAGTGATCTTGTTCCCTCAGTGCTCGGTCCCTTCTGCCAGCCGCCCTACATGCCTTGAGTCCCCCACCCCACAACATGCCCACCCTGTCACCTTATTTATCTTCCTAGTGGCTTCTCCCACATTAATAGCCCTCCTGCAAGCTGCTCCAGGGCCAGGCCGGAAGGGCAGCCCAAACATTCAACTCTAGCCTGTCTGCCCAGGAGGACTTGCTGCTGCCCCAGGAGAAGGTGGGCTAGAGTTGCAAGGAATTTGAAGCGAAACACTGCAGCAACAACCTTGTTTCTTGTCTCACATGACACAATTTTCATACAGACAGCTCTAGATTGCAAAGCAGGATTTATTTAATAAGAGGAAGGAGAACAGTTGCTGCCCTAGTGGCAGGACAGGCTCCAAAGGAGGAAAGCCCTGAAGAAAATGGTGGAAATAGTGTCTTTTATGTACCGTTGAGGGGAGGGTTTCACATGAGTCACCCAAAGGCACAGAGAATGAAACTTATTCGCAATGGGCAGTAATGTCTACCACCTAGCCCAGAAAAGAGGGTCAGACTTGTGGCTTCCTTCTCCCAAAGTTGTGGGGCAGGCAGCCAGTTCAGGGTCACCAGCTTGGAAGCCACACCCCCACTCCATCTAGGCTTTCCCTTCTGCCCACCTGGGACACTCACCTATCATCACCTGGAACCTGAGAGGGCTGCGGTTTTTTGTAACCACTCCCCTCACAAACCCAAATAAAGGCTCCTGACCGGGTGTGGCACACTCTTTTGGTCATGTGCTTCCATTGCTCCAACACTCTGACTCTTCGTCTCCCCAGAACCTGCTTGCTCTATGTCTTCCTGCAGACAATCTCTGAGGACAGGTAGCCCCTGTGCATGGCCTCTGTATGTCTGTGTTCCTCATTTTCCGTTCACTGTTTGAACATGACTGTAAAGATGTTAATTCCAAGATGCATTGTATTACTAACTTGTCTACTTTCCAAAGTTCCAGGAGAGGTGAGACCTAGCAGTAATGGAATGTGGGCAAAGAAGGCAGGGAAATGTGAATGTCTGCAGCCTTGTAAGCCTGTCAAGGCTGTTGCTATATGTCTCTTAGGATAACTTATATTGCTGGGGAAGCTGGGACATAAGTCTTCAGATTAACAGACAGATTTGTGGGTAATGACCATTTCTTCCTCTTGGGGTTTCCATTCAGACTGGATTGTCACATGGACTTGGCATTTGTTAATTTCTAGTGGGCCCTGTTATCACCAAACTTGGTTAACAAAGACTTCTTAATATACCCTAGACTTGTCTGGCATGATCTTGCTTGCACCGCACAACACCATCCTGAAGATAAGCTGAAAGCTGATGCGTAGTTCCTTTGACAGTGACCCAGAGATGAGGTTAGTGTGACCCACATCTCACTGCATTTGATATGGCAACAGCTGTGAGGGATGATTAATGTGCTGATTCTATCCCTGTGTTCCCTCCCCAGAGGAAGGGAACAGGAAGGAACATGGAAATAGGGAAAGACCCTCTTCTCACATTTTAAAGGATAATTTTACCAGGGACTGGAGATTTAGTCTGACTTCTCACACACTACTCCAGAACCTTCATGTCCACAACCGCCCTCTGCTTGCTCCAGGGCCAGGCAGGGTAGGCCAGCCTTTCCTTTCATTAAGCATGCCTGCTGAACATCCTGCTTGGCACTGAGGGACCACGCCGGCTTAGGTGGTGCCCACTGTGTCCCCCAGCCTACCTGCTGGTGGCTATAGGGCCAGGTCAGGTGGAAAACTGTCCACATGCCTCCAACATGCAGGCCCTCCAGCCCTGCTCACTGCTTGAGGCTGAGGCCAACTCTGTAGACCACACACACACACAAAAGCAGTCCACCAGCTGCCCTGTTTGCTGCTTCAGGTCTAGGTTGGCTCTGTCAGGGACCCTGCCACTCCTGTCCTCCATCTTGCTCCTTAGGGCTAGGCTCACTCTCTGTGCCCACAGGGCTTCTAGAATTCCCACCTTGGTTGCTGCAGCAGGCACAGGTCTTCTGGGCAGGAAAATCCTGTGCTACTACTTTGCCTGTCACTCCTCACTCACACTACTCCGGGTGGCTCTGTCTGCCACTCCAGGGACAGACAGGCTTGGCCAGAATAACATGCCACAAAACGCAGCCACCAAATCAACCAGCCTTGGCATGCCAGGTCAGATGAGCCCAGAGGTCACTTTCCATGCTCCCAGCCTTCTTGTCAAATACTCCAGGGTTTGGAAGGCTCTGCCACCATCCTGTCAACCCCAAACATGCCTGTAGCAAGCCTGTCCATCTGCCCCATCAGCTGCTGAAGACCTGCCTGGCTCAGCCAGCAACCTGCTCTCTCCGACAGATGCTGACCCATCAGACTCCTCAGGGCTGGTCGGGACTGCTCAGCTGCCAACCCTTTAACACTCTGTGCCTCTGACTATCAGCCCTGATGACATGCCCACTGTTCCAAGGCCAGGACAGGCCACTTGGGCCAGTGTACAGGCACTGCATCCTGCAGGCACCACACTCTTTTTGAAGCTCCAGGCCTGCTTGCTCTGATCCCACCATGCCTCTAGCACTCCTGCCAGTGCCTCTAGTGCCAACCCCCCACGAGTCTGCTCCAGGGTCAGACCAACTGCCCCATGTCCCTGTTCTGCCCACCCTCTACCATCTGCTTCAGGCAACACAGGCCCTTCCAGCATCCCCAGACACCCAGCACAACTGCCCTGCTGGTCCATTGGCTGTTGCAGGACCAGACCAACTTGGATGGCAACCCTACACACAGGCCTACCAGCCAGCCTCTCCAGGTTTAGGTGTGCTTAGCCAGCAATGCCTGCACCACCACCACCGCCCCAGGACTCAATGCCATCTGCTACGTCACCAGGGCCTCAAACCTGGCACCCCCAGCACAACTAGCCAGCCTGACCTGCCTCACAGCAGCTGCCCCAGGGCCAGGCACAGTCATTCAGCCACTTGGCACTCCCAGCAGGCCATTGGCCCACCTGCTGCTTTCACTGTGCCAGTTGCAAATCCCACCCTGCTCATTCCTACAAGCACAGGCTGGCTGCGCTGACCACCCTGGGACTCTAGCCTGCCCAGTCCATGGCAGTGGCTGTTGTTACAGAGCCAAGGTAGTTTGGACAGTGCCCCCTCTGCCCTTGACCCCCAGATGCCCACTCCAGGGCCAGGCCACATCACTAACAACAATAAATCCCCTATGCCGCTGCACTACACATCCCCAGCCAGCCTGCAAGCCACTCCAGGGCCAGGCTGACTTAGCTGGATCCCAGCTTCCTGCTCTAGGGCCACACCTGTTCTGTGGGTGCGTCACAAGCCCTGAGCACACATGCAATCCACCCCAACACTGTGGACATGACTATGGTCCTCTCACGTGTAGCCTGCCCACTGCCCTGCTGGTATTCCAGGACCAGGCCGACTTGGCCAGTGACACAGTGTCATCTTCAGGAGACTCACCTGCCTGCCACTCCAGAGCCAGCTCTGTTCACCCTGCACCCACCATGCATTTCCCACTTCCACCATAACTGCTACTCCAGGTCCAGGTAAGGGACTAACTCCAGGATCAGGGGCTGGAGTCTCTCAGGGCCCATGTTGCTTCCCTCCATTAACTACCACTCTCCTGTTCCCCACCAACCAGCTGTCTGGGCTATGGTCTTCCAGAGATGGGTGCAGGTTCCCTATGGGTAGTTTCCTCTGTTTTTGCTCAATGACCCCTGCCTTTGCTGTACGTGTGTGTGGCTGGATGCGGAGACTCATCACCTTTACTCTGGTGGTGCTTGCAAGATGGACTCCTGGTGCCATTTAAGCGTGACTTCATCCCACAGCCTGCCGTGACCCAGCACAGGGTTTGACCCAGGGCCAGCTGCACACTCCTCTCTGCCTGTCTCAGGCCATGCTAGTGGGCACCTGCACCTTCCTGGAGGTCACAGTACAGGGAACAAGGGACCCTCCACTGAAGGCATGGCAGATTGATCGATTTGAAAGGCACTGTAACAGAAGGAAAGAGATCTTCCATCAACTGGTTTACCAACTGTTTCAGAAACTTGGGGGTATTATAACCAAATGTTGAGGCCATTAACATCAGCAAAAAAGAGAGATTGTTTGCAAAATGTCTTAGTTAAGAAAAAGATCAAATGACATGTTACGATTCCAGAGAATCGTAATGGTGGAATAAACATCAAACTGATTGACGGTAAAGACCCTGAATCAAAGACACCAGCTTGGACCCAGCACAATAGCCTAGTGGCTAAATCCTAGCCTGGCATGCCTGGAATTCAACAGGGGTGGCAGTTTGAGTGTCAGCAGCTCTACTTACTTTCCAGCTTCCTGCTTGTGGCCTGAGAAAGCAGTAGTGTTTGGGTAAAAGCCTTGAAACTCTTCAACCATGTGGGAGATCTGGAACAGGCTGCTGGCTCCTGGCTCCTGGCTTCAGATTGGCTCAGTTTTGGCTGTGGCTGCCACTTGGGGAGTGAACCAGTGGATGGAGGATATTTATCTCTCCTTCTTTCTGTAGATCTAACTCTACAATAAAAATAAAACAAAACCTGTAATGTCACTAATACTCTCCTGCAACACACACATTCTCTCTCAACCTCTCTCTGCATATATATGTATATATAGTAGAGAGTCTGTCAGTTAAGAAAACACTTGGATCCAAAGGGCTCAAAATGCAATAGGAGATCAGTTATGTATGTTTGTTCCTTGTGGTAGATTTGCACATCACAAAGATCTAGACTGGGCAGCACCAAGTGGCCCATCAGGCTCTGTCTTCGCCCTTCTTGCACTGGCACAGCACTACCCATCATTACTGGAGACTTTCAGGGAAGTTCCAAAACAACAGCTTTGGTACAATCCCTCTGAGCCTTTACTAATGCTCCACCAGCCTCACCACCACAGTTAGTGTGCTCCTCTAAGACAATTCCTTAAGACTGACTGCAGAGCTTTGCCTTATATCCTGTCTCAAGGCTAGTATTTTTGGTGTGGATACTGACTTGTTTTGAGATCCTGATAAACCTTTGCTCATTTTCTTTGTGTTTAGGAAAATTCCTGAAATGTGACTGACAGCCAAAACGATAAGCCAATTTCCCACAGGAAAAAAATGTGGCTATTGGACTGCCTCATTTGAATTCATAATGACTTGTAGACACTATGTGGCACAACACTTAACAGTAAAGGACACTAAATATAAAAAAAAAAAAAGACTAACTGCAAAGCTGCAGCACCATTTTATGGCCATTGTAAGCCACAACAAGGAGGAAGTGATTATATGGGAGAGAATCTGATTATGGCAAATTACTTAAACAGCAAAGTATCTGATGTTATAATACACTGTACTCTAGGCAGGCATCGGGCATCCTTCCTCAGTGAAGGAAGCTGCAATCAAAGGACTTCTCAGCTATACACTCTAATGCCTGGACTTAACAAAACACAAGCAAACCAAACGCCTTAAACTGACTGAGGAAGAGACAAGAGAGAACTACAAAACAGGGCCACTGCTGCTACAGGATTTCTCTAAGAAGTCAGAAAGGACTTCACATCTCTGCTTTCGCAAGCCCAGTTTATTTTTAAATTTCTGCATGTGCAGAATAAATGAGACTTCACTTCCTTCTGCTGCAAAGAAAAACTAGACAAGGAGAGGGACAAAGGTTTCAGTAAGGTACCCTGAGGTTCAAATTCCCACCTCTAATAAGTACAAGCTAAGTACATTGTCTAATTTACTAAGGAATTCCATTTCTTTAACTGTAAGTTAGTGATACCATTAAATAGCTAATGTGGTTATGGGCAGGGTTAATAAGATAATAGAGTGTTTGACTTGCTGCCTGATTTGCACCAAGTCCCTTTTCATCTCATTTATTGTTTGTGTTTCCAGGGATAGGCACTGAGGCACACCACACAGAGCTGCTGGCTACTAGAGGCACCCACTTCCCATATGAGCACTGGTTCAAGTTCTGGATGGTCCACATCGGATGCAGCTCTCTGATGTGTCTGAGAAAGCAGTGGAAAATGGTCAAGAGCTTGGCCCCTGCAGCCTTGTGGAAGGCCCTGAAGAAGCTCCTGAATCTTGGTGCTGGACCAGCCCTGTTTCAGCCATTGAGGTTATTTGGTTTGGGGAGTGAACTAGCACATGGAAGACCCCTTTTTTTATCCCTCCCTTTATTTTTCCAAATACAAAAACAAATGTAAAAATTTAGGGCCCAGCATGGAGGCCTAGCAGCTGAATTCCTCGCTTTGCACATATGAGTGCTGGTTCTAATCTTAGTGGCAGTGGGGGACAGTCCAAAGCCTTGGGATCCTGCACCCATGTGGGAGACCCAGAAGAAGCTCTAACTCCTGGCTTCAGGTTGGCTCAGCTCCAGCCAATGCAGTATTTGGGAATGAATCATTGCATGGAAAATCTTCCCCTCTGTCTCTCCTCTCTGTATATCTGACTTTGCAATAAACATAAATAAATCTTTTTTTAAAACTAAAATTCCGGCCTGGTGGCGTGGCCTAGTGGCTAAAGTCCTCGCCTTGAATGCCCCGGGATCCCATATGGATGCCAGTTCTAATCCAAGCAGCTCCATTTCCCATCCAGCTCCCTGTTTGTGGCCTGGGAAAGCAGTCGAGGATGGCCCAAAGCTTTGGGACCCTGCACCCACGTGGGAGACCTGGAAGAGGTTCTAGGTTCCCAACTTCGGATCGGCGCAGCACCAGCCATTGCGGCTCACTTGGGTAGTGAATCATCAGATGGAAGATCTTCCTCTCTGTCTCTCCTCCTCTCTGTATATCTGGATTTCCAATAAAAATGAATAAATCTTTGAAAAAAACAAAACTAAAATTGTAAACAAAGGCATCTTTTTATAATAGGGAAATTCATACAGTTTTTCATAATATCCATTTGCATAAATCTCCAAACACTACATCATATGCATGCAGTTAAAATGCAAAATGAACTCATAATTATCTTCTTCATAATCAATGTTGAAATACCGATCTATATTAATTTGTTGGCCAGGAGCTAAGGAAGAAGATATATTCCAAGGTCCAAAGTCTTAAGGATTACTGCTGCTATTTAAGAATTTACCCAACTGGACTCTAGCATGTGGCCTGCTGCCACATAGAAAAACAGGCTTTTGAAATCCCAATATTCTTTCTGCATTTTCTGCTTTGTTTTTGTTTGCTTGTTTCTAGTTAACTGTATCATGCCCATATTTCTCCACAGAAGCAAACAGTGTAAAAGACTCTAGAATGAAAAGTGTTCATTCCTCCGTTCCACATACAGAAATGGCATCTCCTCTACACACCGCGAACTAAGGGTTATCAAATGCACAAAAAATGAAAACCTCAGGTACACCCAGCTTTTATCAAGCCACCCTGTACCTGAATTTCAGAATGTTGGGCAAACACTAGTATTTCATAAACATGCAAATGTTGGAAGACAAATTTAGTAAAATTCTCACTACCAAGCCTAGCACGGTAGCCTAGTGACTCAAGTACTTGTCCTAAATGCACCAAATTCCCATACGGGTGATGGTTCATGTCCTGGCTGCCCCACTTCCCATCTAGGTCCATACTTGTGGCCTGGGAAAGCAGTTGAAAATGGCCAGAGCCTTGGGAACCTGAACTTGTGTGGGGCATACGAATAAGGCTCCTGGGTCTGGATCACTTCAACTCTGGCCTTTGCAGCTATTTGGACAATCAACTATCAGACGGAAGACTTTTGTCTCTGTCTCTCTTCCTTTCTGTAAATCTGACTTTCCTAAATTTTTTTTTAATCTTAAAAACATTCTCAATACCATGAACTTACTCTTTTATGAGAAATATAAATCTTTACACTTTATAATGAATTTGCACAAAATCTAGAAACGAGAAATGTTATCATTTACCATCAGGGTGTGTGACCCAAAAAGTCAGTTGCTCTGTGTCCTAGTTTCTTCATTTAAACAACACACACACACACACACACACACACACACACACACACACACACATTCTCCTATCATGTTCTCATTGCATAGAAGTGATACAGCCAAAGGAACCCTGAGAAAAGCTGGCTCCATACTGTTAATATTTTCTGCCCCTAAACTCTGAACAAATATCTTTATGCATTATTCATCCTCTAATATTTCATTTCAGTAAGATAATACAGTGACTGGCACCATGGCATAATCTGTAAGGCACCATCTGCAGCACCAGCATTCTATGAGATGCTCCACTTATGATCCAGCTTTCTGCTAAGGTACTTGGGAAAGCAGCACATCAGGGCCCAGGGACTTGGGTTTCTGCACCCATGCAGGGGATCTGGAAGAAGCTATGTGCTCCTGGCTTAGGACAAGCCCAGATCTAGCCATTGTGTTGATTAAATGAGGAGTGAACCATTAGATGGAAGACTCTCTCCCTCTCTTTCTCTCTCTAGGCAACTCTTTACTTAAAATAAATGATTTTCTGAAAATGAAATATTTTTTAGAGTTCTCTCTTCCACCCATTCCACCCTAGCCTGTAAGAAACAAACTTAATGAAAATAATTTGGGCCCAGCACAGTGGGTCAGTGACCAAATCCTCACCTTGCATGAGCTGGGATCCCATAGGAGTGCCAGGTTGTTTCCTGGCTGCTCTACTTCCCTGCCAGATTCCTGCTTGTGGCCTGGGAAAGCAGAAGAGGAGGAACCAAAGCCTTGGGACACTGCACCAACAGGGGAGTAGGAGAAAAGGCTCCTGGCTTTTCTTTTTCATTGAGGTCACTTGGAGAGGGAACCAGGGCACAGAAGATCTTTTTCTCAGATATAGAGAGAGGAGGAGACAGAGAATAAGGTCTTCTGTCCGCTGGTTCACTCCACAATTGACCACAAAGCCTGGAGCAGAGCTGATCTGAAGCCAAGAGCTAATTTTTAGTGGCTGTGAGATATACAGAGAGGAGGAGAGAAAGAGAGAGACAGAGAAAAGAATCTTCCACTCACTGATTCACTCCTCCAGCAGCTGCAATGGCGGAAGCTGAGCTGATCCAAAGCCAGCAGCCAGAAACTGTTTCCTGGTCTCCATGTGGGTTCAACACTGCAAGGCTTTGTGCCATCCTTGACTGCTTCCCAAGGCCATAAGCAGGGAACTGGATGTGAAATCCAGCAACCAAAACATAAACCAACACCCATATGGAAACCTGGCACTTGCAAGTACTTTAGCCACTAGGCTACCATGCTGGGTCCTAAACAGTGATCTTGAAGAAAAATGAAAATGATTTGAGGAAGCACACAAGGGAATGATCCACTATGAATTGGAATCAGAGAGTGTCCTGAATGCATTGGGGGAGAGCTCAGCTCCATCTGCCCACCTAGACAGAGACCAGAAAATTTTACACCAGCTGCTCTCAAAGTTTCCCTTACACTGAAAAATAAAATAAAAAAAAAAAACCAATAAAAAAAATCCCCACTTCTTTTCAGATTATCAAGATCTGACATGTGATTCTAACAGTTTTAGAAATTTTGAAAAATGATGAAGAAAATATCACTCATTTTCCCTCCCCTCAGAAATTGTGCTGGAATTCTTCTGCCCTGGTTCAAGCTGATACCTACAACACCACCATCCCACATCAGAGCACTGGTTTGAGTTCTGGCTGCTCCACTTCCCATTCCAACTCTCTGATAATGCTCCTGGGAAATGTCCCTGCACCCACGTAGGAGACCTGCATGAACCACCTGGTTCCTAGCTTTAGCCTAGTCTAACCACAACTGTCCTGGTCAACCAGGGAGTAAAACCAGCTGATGCAAGATCTCTTTCCCTCTGTCACCATGCCTTGCAAATCAATCAATCTGCCATGCCTTCAGTGGAGGATCTTTTGCTTCTTCTACTGTGGCCCCCAAGAGGGCACGGGTGCCTGAAAGCACAGCCTTAGACAGGCAGCTGGCCCTGGGTCAAAACCTGCGCTGGGTCACAGCAGGCTGTGGGATGAAGTCACACAGAAAATGGCACCACGAGTCCATCTTGCAAGCACCACCAGAGTAAGGGTGATGAGTTTCCACATCCAGCCATGCATAGAGGCAGCAAAGACAGGGGCCAAAGGTCAAGAACAAAGGACACTACACACAGGGAGCTCAACCCACTTTTTAAGATTATAGCACTAATGTTCAGGGGTTGGGATAGAGGGGAAGGGGAGGAGAGGGAGGGAAACAGCAGGACCCCTGGAATACTCCAGTCCCTGACCCGGTGGGAGGAGCAGGGGATAGATGGAAGCAGGATCTACCACTGGAAGAACCCAGTCCCCAACATGGCTCTGGAAAGTGGGTGCGGTAGGGTTGTGGGAGATGCATGGTGGGTGCAGGGCAAGTAGACCTGGCTCTGGAGCTGCAGGCAGACGAGCAGCCTGATGCAGACACCATGTCACTGGCCAAGGCTTCTGGTCCTGGAGCAGCAGGCAAGGTGGCTAGAGGACTACAGGTGCAGGGATCCTGGCTGTGCCCCCCAATCCTGGAGCAGATATAGTGGATGCTGGGGACTGGTGGAGCACTCACGGAACAGGTCTGACCCTAGAGCAGAGGACTGGGCAGCAGCTAAGCCCGCCTGGTCCTGGCGTGGCTTACAGGTAGGCTTGGAACTTGGGGTGGGGTGAGATGGGGGATGTATTGGTGTTAGTGAGCTGGCCTGACCCTGAAGTGAATGGCTGGCAGTCGAGAGCAGAGGAGGCACCGCCCAAATCAGCCTGGTTCTGGAACAGTGGCCGTGGCGGTGGACCAGGAAGGCTAGAGTCCCTGGGTCAAAGTGCAGCTAGTCTGTCCTCGTAGTAATGGTGGTGTTGGCATTTTAGATGTGTGGCTGGCACAGAGAAAAGTGGCAGGTGGGCCAGAGCCCAAACTTGCCTGGCCATGGGGCAGCGAGAAGGGAGGAAGGACTGAATGACTAGATTTGTAGGGTTGCCAGGCTTGGGACCCTGGAGGAACATCAGATGGTGTTGAGTGCTGGGGGAACATGGCTGGCTGAGTATGAATGGCCCTGGAGTCAATGGTAGGCAGATGGGGACCAAGGATCCCAATCAAGCTGGCCTGGTTCTGCAGCAATGAGTAGGACAGCGGGGTAGTTGTGTTGGGTGTGTGGGGGATTCTGGAAGAGCTACTGTGATTCAGGAGCAGGTGGTAGAGCTCAGCCAGGATGGGGGTCCTGGGGAACTGGCCTGGTCCTGGAAGGGCCTCATGGGAGCTTGCTAGATTCACTGGCAGGAGTGCTAGAGGCACAGAGTACACAGGGAAAGCAGGGCTTGCCCTGGAGCTGTAGGCAGAGCATGGTGCCTGCAGGATGGGGGCGTTTGTACACTCGCTAAGCTGACCTGTCCTGGCACTGGGGCAGTGGGCATAGTGGCAGGGCTCCAGACAGAAGCACAGGGTGCAAAGAAAGCAGTAGCATAATGTTCCTGGTTAGAAAGTGGCTGGTTGATCAACGGCTGTCAGAGGGAGAGGGTTGCTGGCTGAGCCAGCCTGACCCTCGAGTTGGGGATGGGGTAGGCAGGACAGGCCAAGCCTTCCAAACCCTGAAGGGTTTGATAAGCAGGCTGAGGCATGGAAGTTCCACCTGGAATCATCTGACCTGGCATTGGCAAGGCTGGGTGGCATGGTGGGTGTGTTGTTGTACATGTTGCTCTGGCCAAGCTGGTCCATCCATGGTGTGACAGGCAGTGCGCCTGGAGAAGCCTGAGGGATGCGTGATAGGCAGGCTAGAAGCATAGGCTTTGCCAGCTCTGAAGAGCTGTGCTTGCTGCAGCAGCCAAGGCAGGAACTCAAGAGGTGCTGAGGGTCCAGGGAAAATGAGGAGCAAGATGGAGGACAGGGATGGCAAGGTTCCTGGCAGAGCCAGCCTAGAGCTAACACCCTTCTGCAGTGTTACTGCCCACCCAATGTGCACCCATTGCAAACATGGCAACCTCCTGTGGCTGTTCAGCGCACCTGGTTCCTAAGGCTTTATAACTCACTCTTTCCACAAAAGTCTATTAAACTTTCACACTAATGTCACCCTCTGAAAGACAAAGAGCTGACCCATGCTAGTTAATCTGTTTACCTACCTCCTTCATAAACTTTGCTGTTTAGCAAACAGGCTGGAACCACAGGGTCACGGGAATAAGGGGCCCAGCCCTAGGCTGCACTTCTTGAAAAGAGGCTCAGGCTGCAGACATCCACCTTTCCCTGGTTTCTCTGCCCACATTCCATTACTGCTAGGCCTCACCTCTCCTGGAACTCTTGAAAGTACAAATTAGAAATACAAGACATGCTAGAACTAGCATCTTCACTGTCCCACCCACACTGTGAACATAGGGTAAGGAATACAGACATACAGGGGACATGCACAGGGGCTTCCTGTCCTCAAAGACTGTCTGCAGGAATCGAGAGAATAGCAGGTACTGGAGAGACAAATAGTCAGAGTACCAGAGTGATGGCAGCATGAGACCAAGAGAGTGAGCCCTCCCTATCAGGGGCCATTGTGGGGGCTTGTGAAGGGCATGGTTACACAACGATGCAATACCTCCCCCACTCAAGTTCCAGGTGATGATTGGAGAGTGTCAAAAGTGGGCAGAAGGGTGGGCCTATGTGCTGGGGTGGGGTTTGGCTTCCAAGCTGGTGACCATGAACGAGCTACCTACCCCACAACATTGGGAGAAGGAAGCCACATGTCTCACCTCTTTTTTCTATGCGAGTTAGTAGCCATTACTGGAAATTGAGAATAAGTTTCTTTCTTTCTGCCCTTGCGGTGAGTCATGTGAACCCCTCCCTGAGATGGTGCTGAATGGACACAATTTCCACCATTAACTCAGGTTTTTCCTCCCTTGGTGCCCCTCCTGTTGCTAGGCCAGGCCACCTTCCTTCTGCTTCTTAAATAAACCCTGCTTTGCAAACTGGAGCTGTCTACATGAACATATTTTCATGAAACAGGAATAGGTTGTTGCAGTGTTTTGTGTTGATTTCCCTACCACACTAGCCACTTTGCCCTGCAGCAGCGGGAAGGCTATGGGGCGGACAGGCTAGAAATGAGTGTTGTGGGGCCGAGCCCTCCTGGCCCTGGAGGAGCTTCCAGGCAGGTCAGGGGTGTGGGAGATGAATTGGAGGGTCAGGTAAAACAGCAGAGTGCGTGTGTTGTTTGACTTGGGACTCAAGGTGTGCAGGCTGGGGCTGCAGGGTCACCGGCAAAGGGGGCTCAGCCCTGGAGTGGCTGGCAAGCACACTGCCTGCTGAGGGAGTGGGATCACAGGCTGTGCCTGACTGGCTCTCGAGCTGCAGACAGTGGATGGTGTGGCTGTGCTCCTGGGCTAGAGGAGTGCTGGTGCTAGCTATCTGAGCCTGGCTGTGGATGGGCAAGTGGGGCAACTGAACGCATATGTTGGAAGAAGGCCCTTCTTTCTGCTCTCCTCCCATGCAATTCCATGAAATGGAGGACTACAGTGCCATAGGAGCAGGGACACCAGCCAGGATGACTTGGCTATGAAGCAGATGGCAGGCAGAGAGGGGACGCACAGTGCACCCACTTCTCCAGCTTGTCCCTGGAATAGCAGCCAGCGGGCTCCTTGGGCTCTGGGCTTACTGCCATGACCCATCGGCTCTGGAATGCAGTGTGTGTACTAGGGCAGAAGAGGATACTGACCAAGCAGCATGTGGGGCTGTGCAGCCTGTGAGCTAGGGCTGAGGGGTGCACTGGCCTAGGCGGCTTGGGCGACATGTCCCTGGAGCAGATGGAGTGTGTGCTCAGGACTGTGAAGTGCTGTCTGAACAGGTCTGGCCCTAGATCAACGGTAGAGGGCAATGATGAGGTTGGGTTAGAGGTGTGTGGAGCACCAGTTGAGCCCACCTGACCCTGCAGTGACTTGCAAGCAAGCTGGGATTGGGGAGCGGTGTTAAAGGGAGCAGGGTTGTAAGCAGAGTGGACATATGTCAGGCTGGAGGCACGGGTGATGCCAGCTAAACGTGCAACAGTGGTCTATGAGCTACCTGGCAGGGCAAGCCAACCTTGCCCTGTAGTGGAAGGTGGGCAAGCAGCCTGTTGGGGGTGCCAAGTGACTGGCAGAATCCACCTGGTTCTGCTGCAGCAAGTGGAACAGCTGGGCAGGCATGCTGGGATCTTGGGAAGAGAGGTCCTGACCGGGGAGCAGTGGGAGACCTAGAGGTACAGGAGTCATCAGACTGCCCCTTTTGGCTCTGAAGCAGGTAGCAAGTGGGCAAAGGGAGCGGGGGCACCATCCAAGCTGGTCATGCCCTGGAGTGGCAATCCTGGGTCATGTTAGAGGTGCAAGATAGGAGGCAAGCATTGGCTGATTCTACCTGCTCTTGAGATACCTGTGGCAAGGAGGGTCAGGTGGGCTAGAGGTAAGGTGTCTCTCACCAAGCAAGCCTGTCCCTGCAGCAGGCGACAAGGCAGGAGTGCTGGGGAAATGTAGGTACTGGGGGGGGGGGGGGTTGGCATTGGAATGCACGCAGAGTGTGGTGCATGAAGGCTGGGATCCATATACTCTGGCCCAGGCAGCCTGGCTTCATCCTGGACAAGAGGTCATTGTGTTGGGTGGGGTGGGGGTGCAGGGGAGGCAGAGATCAGCCCAAGCTACTGAGCAGGGCAGCGGCTGATAGACAAGAGGCTGTCTGAAGAAATACATGGCTGAACCCACCTGGCCATAAAGCTGTGGACTGGGTGGGTGTGCTACAACCTCATTGGAGATGTAGGCAGGGGATGGGCACAGTCTAACAGCCTGGGCCTGGATCCAGCACCAGCAGATTGGCAGGGTGTACTTGCCAAGGGGCAAGTTGCTGTGTCAAAGACGACCTAGCCCTAGAGAGCCTGCGGAGTGACAGGGTGGGCTGAGGGGTGGCGCAGGGGACACTGACAGAGCTGTCTTGGAGCAGGCAAGGGCGGCTGTGTGCAAGTAAGGCGCTGGCTGAGATCATCTGGCCCTGGTGCAGTGGGCTTATGGGAGGGGGCATAGTAGAGACTCACTGTGGGCCAGCATAGCCCAGCTGGTCCTGGAAGGGCTGGCATGTGGTTTAGGGAAGTTGGTGACGCTGGCAGAACCTCATGAGCCTGGAATGGCAGGCGGGGCAGGCTGGCCACAGATGCACCTTGCAGTGGCTCAGCCATGAAGTGAGCAAACTAGATATCAAAGCACCAGGACAGGACAGAGAATGAGCTCTGGGAAGAGTCTGCTTACACTTCCCAGGGAGATCCTCACTTACCTGATTTCCCACGGTTCCAGGCTTGGGGGATCACTCTCACTGGGGACACAGTGCCCAAGGGGGGTTCACTGCAGTGATGGAGGGAATCCTAAGCAGCCAGAAATGTAATAGTGAGGATCTGGGAACGCTTCACAGCCTGCAGTGTCTCCTCCAGCATCTTAGCTCTCCGATGCAACCACACATTCAAGATCAAGTAAACGCTGTGGCCTCTGTGATTTTCTTTTAACATCAGATGTGCTATATTTGCCTAATACCATATTACTGCCAACAACTAATCACAACACAATTCCATTATTTCATCATCTGCAATTAGTAGTGGCTTCAGAGTTAAGCTTGAACTCGACACACTGGTGCAGGTTAATGTTAGTGGACAGCAGTGTTAGCCCTTTCAGGTCTTTTTCAGCCCTGTCAGCTATCTAGGGAGGTCCGTGTCAGTATCTCTGCAGTTAAAATTCTCCTCTTGCATGGGCCAGTATCCCAAGTAGGTGCCGGTTTTAACCCCAATGACCCTGCTTCCCATTCAACACCCTGCTTGTCCCCTGGGAAAGCAGTGGAGGACAGCCAAAAGCCTTGGAACCTGCACCCATGTGGGAGACCCAGAAGAGGCTCTGGGCTCCTGGTATTGGAATGACACAGCTCAGGCCTTTGCAGTTACTTGGGGACTGAATCAATGAACAGAAGATCTTCCTCTCTGTGTCTCTCCACTCTGTGTATCTGCTTTCCAAAAATAAAATGGAATTTAAAACAGACTCATCCCAGACATTGAGCACAAATGATATTAACTTTTTATTAAACCAGTCAAATACACTCACAATTTTTTACTCTTTCTACCACCAGAATTGGAAAATTGCAAATATTTGTAGGAATTGCATGACAACAGTCACAAATACACTCACAAACTGATAAGTGCTCTAGGCTACCAAAATTTTACCTTCACAATGATTCTTTGCTAGTACAAATTATCCTCTGACTAAACCAATCTGTGGATGCAAAATGAAACTGCTGTGTATTCCAACCTCACTACCAAGGAGTTACCTGGGTCTTTGCCAAGGTTTTACTCCCTAGGTAGCCAAGGCTGAGACAACCCAGAGTGCATCAATCATTCCTTTAGATGACATTAATATGTCACCAAGAAATGGAGCTCTGGATGGGTAAAGAAAATATTAATGCTCCAAGGGGTTAACTATATGAACTAAATGGAACACAACAGATGCCCTCCAGTTTTAGGGCATCAGCTGCCACTCTGAATGGCAACCGCCCATTATACTGCTATCTTTCAGGGGGAGTTAGTGAGCCAGAGGATAAGATAGACATGTTTGTTTGTTACAGTATTTTGAAACTCAGAAAATCAAAAAGAGTGTAGTGAGAACCATGTAACTGTTTCAATGGGGGATCGAAAGTTGAGGAGTTTCCAACAGCTTAATTTAGTTTTTTCCTTACTTACAGGCAGACTTTTTCCTCCACTCTGTCACTTCCCACATGTCTGTAACAGCCACAGGATGAAAAATAAGTCAGGTTTTTCACACTGGTATGCAAGCCACTGTCTGTTGCTTCCCAGCCTGGGCAGTAGCTGCACACTGCATTTGCACAGAACTGACACCCAGGCATTCTTGATGGAGACACAGGAGTCCCAATGTCATCTTAACCACTGTCACACACCCACAGGGCAGTGATGCCTTTCTGTGCTGTGTCACGTGGGCATTCACTGCTTTTCTCCCACGCCTACTGTTCACAGCAAACAGTTCTTCTAAACAGCTAATGCTAATTTTGTGACACAGGGGAAAGAAAGAAAGAAAACAACTTACTGAAGTGTATCTTGGGTGAAACAGTGACTCCTGTTGTGATTTTTCAGGGCAGAGAGCAGCACTTGGCATTGAGGCAAGAGTTCTGGACATTCACAGATTTATTCCCTGCCTTAATGCTCTCTACTGAACCTGACCTATTCCCTCTACAACTCATGCGGACATTTAATCCCAATCATGAAAACTTAAGCCAACGCATGACAACATACCAGAAGCCATCAGGATAAATCAGTAGTGCTGCCTTAACAGCTCCTTCCTCAGGTTCTCCTAGAGAAGCCCCTTTGCGTGAGTCCCCATGCACTCCCTTGGCTTGTCTACAAGGTCGCTGTGCCACCCCAGGCCTCTGCCAAGCACAACACCAGCACCACATGCTGCCCCTCAACCTTGCAGCAAAACTCCCAGGAAAACAAGGCTGTTTGTTCTAACTGCTGGAGTCTGTGCTGCTCTGGTGTCAGCAACAAGAAAACTGCCCCAGACCCTTAGGAGGAGCTTCACTGAGGACTGAGCTGGGGGCCTGAGACGCTCTTCATCAACTCAAAAAAATTAGGACAACAACAACAACAACACCAAAAAGCAGCAACAACAAAAAGCTTTAAATAAAGAAAAAAGGAAATCCTGCCCAACATGAAGGTCGAACTGTCCCTGGGCACTCCCCCCTCCTCACTGCACAATGTATTCAACTGGGAGTCCTAGTGTTCAAGGTCAGGGCTGCAGAGTGAGGACCCCAAGGGCCCCTCCTGGCCCCCGCCCCCTCCCACCCCGGGGCCTCAGGAGATGCTCTCACACACTCACCCTTCCCAGCTTCTGACGAGTCGGGGGTCCTGCAGAGGCTCCTGCGGGGAGGGAGCTCACAGGGCAGCACTGCCTCAGCCACCTGCGCCTCTCCACCAGCACAACCAGCAACGCGGCTATGGCGGCGCCCCACCAACCTCCCACCTGCTGCCACAGGGCTTCTTGGGCTCCCTGATTGGATACTCCCACAGAACTTGACTACGCATGACATCACAATGCTCAGCCAATCAGAATCACAATGCGTAGAGGGGCAGTCAGGTAGGATTCTGGAGTGAGGGGAAGTGAGGGGCGGGGCTTCACCTCAGGCTGGAAGGGGCCTCCTCTCTTGCAGCTTGAGCCTTCCAACAGCAGGGGCCGCTGTCGCCTCTCGCATCAGTCCACCTCCTGGCCTCTGCTTACTGATCAAGTCTGGAAACCAAGAAATGTAGGACAATAGTCTGCAGATACACTTCACCGAATTTTCATTAGTCTGCTACTTTTCTTCTTTATATTGGCAGTTTTTCCCATTAGTTCAATTCACTTTTAAAAAAAATATTTATTTATTTTATTGCAAAGTCAGATATACAGAGAGGAGGAGAGACAGAGAGGAACATCTTCCATCTGATGATTCACTCCCCAAGTGACCACATAGGCCGGTGCTGTGCTGATCCAAAGCCGGGAACCAGGAACTTCTTCCAGGTGTCCCACACGGGTGCAGGGTCCCAATGCACTGGGCCGTCCTCGACTGCTATCTCAGGCCACAAGCAGGGAGCTAGAGGGGAAGTGGAGCTGCCGGGATTAGAACTGGTGCCCATATAGGATTCAGACGCGTTCAAGGCAAGGACTTATGCCGCTAGGCCACGCTGCCGTGCCCTGTTCATTTCACTTTTTAAAGTGCAGATTACACAATCACAAAAATGTGTAAGATACAGCCAGAAGAGGACTTGTCCAGATTCTATCTAGCAAAAGACAACTTGCAGTGATATATGTAATTCATATTATATCTGTATTTCATATTTTATGCACTATATATGTATTTCTACACTTGATCTTAGCCAAAAGGCTGACAAGCGATTATATATGTATTTCTGTACCTCGGTTTCCACAATTTGTGACTTTTGGTTTATGTTCTAAAACATCTTTTTAAGGGATATTTTAAATTTTTTTGTGGGAAAGTCAGACATACAGAGAGAAGGAGAGACAGAGAGGAAGGTTTTCCATCCACTGATTCACTCCCCAATCAGCTGCAATGGTCGGTGCTGCACCAGTCTGAAGCCAGGTGCCTAGAACCTTTTTCAGCTCTCCCACACAGCTGTAGGGATGCAAGGCTTTGGGCTGTCCTAAACTGCACTCCCAGGCCATGACCAGGGAGCTGCATGGGAAATAGGGTTGCTGGGATTAGAACTGGTGCCTAAATGCAATCCTGGCAGGTATAAGGCAAGGACTTAGGCCACTAGGCTGCTGTGCTGAGCCCTGTTTTAAAATAAATTCTAAGCATTTCAGAAATTCTTCCCATAATCGTGTGAAGGATTACACATTTTATGAAGGGTGATGTTTATATCCCAGAAATGGGTTATTTGCAAGGCGTTTCTTTCTTAATGACTTTTACTATTTTTTTATTTTAATGTTTATTTATTTGTTTGTTTGTTTATTTATTTATTTATTTAGAGACAGATTACATAGAGAAGGAGAGACAAAAAAATGAATCTTGCCTCTGCTGGTTCCCTTCACAAGTGGACACAACAGCCAAAATTGAGTTGATCTAAAGTCAAGAATCTCATCCAGGTATTTTATGTTTGTGCAGGGTCCGAAGGCTTTATACCATCCTCAACTGCTTTCCCATGCCACACGCAGAGAGCAGGATGGGAAGTGGAGCAGCTATGAATAAACAGGCACCAATATGGGATCCCAGCTTTTGCAAGCTAACACTTTAGCCACTGAGTGATTGTGCCAGACCCCCTAATTTTTTGCTAATTTTAATAACAGATTGCCACAATAGCTAGTTTTCAGTATATGTAAGCACTCATTTGAGGCTATAAATGGATCCTCACCTACTGGGATTAGCCTTGGAAATTTTGCTCGTATTGGAAACCTGGAAGAAGTTCCTGGCTCCTAGGTTAGGATCAGCTCAGCTCTGGCCATTGCAGCCACTTAGATATTCCTTATGCCTACAGCATAAGCTACTTGCGTGTAAATGATAATGAACTGTGTGACCAATAATCAATATTTCCCTCCACTCTCTCCCATTTAAGTCACACTGAGCTCCACCTACTTCTCATATCTCACTCCTTCCTTCACCCTCCTCTGTCTGAAGTTCCCTAGCTAGCTTTCCTCACTGAGAATCTGAGCGGCCACAACCACTTCTCCCCCTCCTTCTCCCTCTTCCTCTTCTTGAAACTAGTTATTCCAAGATTTAAGCATTTTCTTTTACTTTTCTATGCTTCACCCACCCCACCCCTAATCCAGAGGGGTGGGGTACAGGATAAGCTAAGTAACATCTACTTACAAACAAAACAAAACAAAATGTTACTTGCCAAGCTTGTTCAGTAACTTGCTAGAACAGAGCCCTCTAAAAGTAATAAGCATTCAATTAGATTTCTATGCCTTAAATTTTGATTTAGGGCCCAGCGTGGAGGTCTAGCAGCTAAAGTCCTCACCTTGAAAGCACCAGGATCCCCTATGGGCACCAGTTCTAATCCCGGCAGTCCTGTTTTCTATACTGCTCCCTCCTGTGGCCTGGGAAAGCAGTGGAGGATGATGACCCAAAGTCTTGGGACAATGCACCCGCATGGGAGTCCTGTAAGGAGGTTCTTGTATACTGGCTTTGGGTTGGCACAACACCGGCCATTGCGGTCACTTGGAAAGTGAACCATTGGATGGAATATCTTCCTCAGTGTCTTTCCTCTTCTCTGTATAACTGACTGTGCTCTAAAAATAAAATAAAATTTTAAAAAAATTTTATTTATTTAAGTGAGATAAATATTTTCTTTTGTTAATTATTATTTCATTTTATGACACGGTATCATAGGCTCTGGGATTCCCGCAATCCCTCCTCAGCCATCCCCCCATATTGAATTCCTCCATATTGTTACAGTGGCACAGTTCATATCCAGCCATGATTCTGTCATTGTGGGCAAAATCCATGCAGAGAGTCCAGCATCCCACTGTCCAGTTAAATTCAACAGTTTCATTGGGTGACCCTCCTTGGTACAAAAGTAGAGCTGGCAGAATATCATCCCCTTCAATGAAAAGCCACTACACAACTTCAACAACAGAAAGAAACATGGAAATTCACAACATCATGAAGTTAATTAACATGGTATTGAGTGACCCATTTGTTAGAAATTGCAAGTTCTTAATCACATCCTGTAACTACTTCATTACATCACAATTGTAGTATATACACAGTTGCTAAAAGCCTTAAAATGCTTATATGGTATGATTCAGCTGGTTCATGTCTATTTTCATTTTTATATTTAGCAGCTTATAGTATTCAAGTGTGATTTTTACTGAACTTTGCAAAATTTAGGATAGTCCAAACAGGCTTATAACTTTCATAGCCATATGTGAACTATTCAGCACAGAGCAATTTTAGGAGGGGTGTGCAGAGAAATCTTCTATGCCTTAGTGAGGAGTAACTGATCTTTGTGTTCTACCTAGTAAGGTATATGGAAGTCCAAGCTGACTTTTTCCTGTTCTAAGCTTTCCTTATTGGTCTGTCTCTGTCTATCTGATCTAATTTTTTTTGGGGGGGGGGGGGCGGGTGGATTTACAGAGCGACCCTGATGGCCATTGCCAGAGAGGATGGAGAGCCAAAGTTGGAACTAAGTAAAGACCAGAAAAAGCTCCTCTCCTGAGTCCTGATAGAAGTTTACTGTTCTTCTGTTTCTGAGGACTGCTCAAGGCTCCTTGTTGTTGCTCTGATGATGTTAGATCCTGTGAGGAAGGATCTGGGCTTCTTCCATCCAATGTGGGAAATCTGATAGGTAATAGTTGTCCTCAGAGTTTTTGGCCTATGAGGGTACCCCAATTCCCTGTGATCTCCTTGGCAGTTGGGATATAGTCCTTGGTACACATATTGATATTTCTTGGTGATGTACTGGGAGTCTCTGGGATCCCCTCCTGCTCTGTGCATATGACCTCCTGTTAAGAGGCTGTCAGGATCCAGGATCACTCTTGGATTCCACTGTATGTCTTTATAGTTTTTGCTAATGTCAAATGCAGATTCGAGTCTGGTGTCTGTAAATTACCTGTTACAATCTTGATAGATTGTATTTAACTTCTTCCTCACACATTCTAAGAAGGAGGAAGATTTCTCTGCTCTCCTGAGCCATTGAAGATTAACATAGAGTATAAAAAGCATATCAAGCATTTCAGTTCTTTTTTTTCTTTTATACATACATATATTTAATTTTGAATATTTGAATTATGTGTTACAATTTCATATTGACTGGTATTTTCCCCCAAAGTCCCACCCCCGACAGATTTTCCCCATTTTACTACAGTGGTACAATCCTCCATGAGGAATTGGAATTCCATTAGTCTCTTATTTAAGTGTACCCGAACATTGCTGGAGCAGACAAACTCAAACCGTCCAGCATCCCATTCTCTACACTTTTCCCGGAGTTTCACTGGAAATCCATCTTTAATCTGGATACAGGGATGCATGTTGCATTATATCCCCACATCTGGATATGGTAGGCCCCACTACCCCATCACTATACATTTCCATAATTGAGAAACCATGAAACAAGGTCAACAACTGGTATGAGCTAGAACAACAGCCTCAACAACAACAATGACAACAACAAACTACAGCTCCATGAAAAAACACACCACGGAGTAACCAAAACATGGGTGACAAGGAGATGCAAAAGTCTCTTGGGAAAAATGATGCCACCATATAGTCCATGAGCTGGCAATGAATTCGACAAGAGAAAAGAGTATTTTTGCTGGGATCCTATATGGGCACCCAGTTCTAATCCCGGCAGCTCCATTTCCCATCCAGCTCCCTGCTTGTGGCCTGGGAAAGCAGTGGAGGATGGCCCAAAGCCTTGGGACCCTGCACCCAGGTGGTAGACCTGGAGGAAGTTCATGGTTCCTGACTCCTGGCTCTGGATCGGCACAGCACTGGCCATTGTGCTCACTTGGCGAATGAATGATCGGACAGAAGATCTTCCTCTCTGTCTTTCCTCCTCTCTGTATATCCAACTTTGCAATAAGGATAAATACATCTTAAAATAAAAAGAGAGAGTATTTGGAATAAATAAAACTGAAATAATAAACTTCAAAACACATGGGATGCAGCTAAAACAAAACAAAAACAGTATCAATTGGATTATTGAAGTTACACATTCCACACTGGTTTCCTTATATAAGAGAGAATATATGATTTTTGTTCTTTTGTGACTGAGTTATTTCACTGAGCATAATGGTCTCTAGTTGGGACCACCTGGTTGTAAATAGAATGATTTCATTGTTCTTAATGGCTGAATAATATTCCATGGATTAGATGTACCCCAGTTTCTTTAACCACTCTTCTTTGGATACACATCTAGATTGTTTCCATGTCTTTGCTATTGTAGCTTGTGCTAGTGTAAATGGATTATATATCCCCTTCTCATATGCAAATTTCATTTCCATTGGGTGTATTCCCAGCAACAGGATAGCTGGGTCGTATTGCAGATTTATTTGCAATTCTCCAAGCATTCTCCATGCTGATTTCCACAGTGGTTGTATTAGCCTATACTCCCACCAGCAGTGAAGGAGGGTGCGTTTCTCCCCACATCCAAAGTATTTGGCACGATTCGCCAGTCCCAACCTGTCTTCACTTCCCGAGCTCCCCATGTGAACCCAAGTTCCCACCTGGCTGCTGCAAGGGCTGATCTGTGGCTGCTTCTGGGTCCCTGGTTGTCCTTTGAGTCCGGATCACAGCTCATCAGTGGCTGCTGGATTTTCTGTTCCCTAAACACCGCTCAGCTGTGGTCACCTCTTCTCTGTGTGCAGGGGTTCTCCAAGTACCTCCCTGCTGACTTCCTGGCCCCTTACTTTTTCTGTAATCTGCTTTCTATACCTTAGCCTATCTAATAATTTTCTGTCATCTCAAACATGTCTACGCCCTTTGCCGACCAGTGAGATTTTCTAAATGTAAACTTAAGAATTCCTAGCCTCTTGTGCCCTAAGAGCAATGTTTGTGCCTGATTAAGTACAACTCTTTTTTTTAAGATTTAGTTTATTTTTATTGCAAAGTCAGGTATACAAATAGGAGGGGAGACAGAGAGGAAGCTCTTCTGTAGGACGATTCATTCCCCAAGTGACCACAAAGACTGGTGCTTGCCGATCCGGAGCCAGGAGTCAGAAACTTCCTCCATGTCTCCCACATGTGTGCAGGGTCCCAAGGCTTTCCCAGTCCACAAGCAGGAAGCTGGATGCGAAGCAGGACTCCCAGGATTAGAATCAGCGCTCGGACCGCTGTCTATTAACTTGTTCAAAAAAGTATCAGGAGTTGTAAAGGCAGAGAAAGAGTGTTTGCAAAAGGGGGAAGGTAGTTTGCTGCCTCTTTAAGGACTGAGGGGACAAGAAGAGGAGAGAAAGAAAGGCAGAAAGAAGTTTGAGTCAGGGGCTTAAGCCTTTCCAAAAAAATAATCACAACAACAATAATAATAATAATCGCAGTCGGTGGCGGCGGCATGGGCCCGAGGCGGAGGGAAACACTGCTTTTTTCAACCCGATTCCAGTTCGCTTCTCTCTCTCTCTCTCTCTCTCTCTCTCTCTCCCCCCTCTGTCCCCTTCCTTCCTCCCCTCCCCAAGTTGCTCTCCTCCACCTGATGTCCTCTCGGAACCCCGTGATCCCCAATCACCCGCCGGCCCGCCTCCCCTACACTTCCTCCTCCTCCTCCTGCGATCCCCCTACCCTCCAGTTCCCGGTCACGCCGAGGGTCTCCGGCCTTCAGCGGGCCGGGCCCACGCGCACAGCGCCCGCATGTACAACAGATGGAGACGGGGCTTGGCAGCGTGGCCTAGTGGCTAAGGTCCTCGCCTTGATCCCATATGGCCGCTGGTTCTAATCCCGGCAGCTCCACTTCCTCTCTATCTCTCCTCCTCTCAGTATATCTGACTTTGTAATAAAAATAAAATAAATCTTTAAAAAAAAATTAAATGGCCTAGTGACAACAGATGGAGACAGAGCTCAAGCCGCTGGGCCCGCAGCCGAATTCGGGGGGTGGCGGCGATGGCAACGCCACGGAAGCGGTGGTCGGCAATGGCAACCTAAAGGCCCAGGAACACCTTCATGGTGTGGTCCCGTGGGCAAAGTCACAAGATGGGCCAGGAGAACCCCAAGATGCACAAGTCTGAGATCAGCAAGTGTCTGAGCCCCGAGTGGAAACAGTTGGAGATGGCGAAGCGGCCTTTCATCGCGAAAGCCAAGCGGCTGAGGGGGCTGCACAAGAAGGAGCACCTGGATTATAAATATTGGCCAAAGCGGAAAACCAAGACTCTCATGAAGAAGGATAAGTACACGCAGCCCAGAGGCCTGCTGGCCCCCAGCAGCAACAGCATGGCCAGCGGGTTTGGGGTGGGCAGCTGCCTGGGCGCGGGCGTGAACCAGCGCATGGACAGCTATGTGCTCGTGAAGGCCTGGAGCAATGGCAGCTACAGCACGATGCAGGACCAGTTTGGCTGCCTGCAGCATCGGGGCCTCAATGCGCATGGCATGGCTCAGATGCAGCCCATGCACCGCTATGACGTGAGCACCCTGCAGTACAACTCCATGACCAGCTCGCAGACCTACATGAACGGCTGTCCCACCCACAGCATGTCCTAGTTGCAGCATGACACCCCCGCAATGGTACTGAGCTCCATGGGCTCGGTAGTCAAGTCCAAGACCAGTTCCAGCGCCCCCCCCCCACTCCTGGTTACCTCTTCCTCCCACTCCAGGGCACCCTGCCAGGCCGGGGACCTTCAGAACAAGATCATCATGTACCTCCCTGGAGCAGAGGTGCCAGAGCCCACCAGCCCCAGGTGAGTGCACACGTCACAGCACTACCAGAGCAGCCCGGTGCCCAGCACGGCCATTAACGGCACACTGCCCCTCTCGCACATGTGAGGGGCGCCCACAGGACAGCGGACTGGAGAAGGAATGGGGGTGGGAGGGGAGGTTGGGGGGTGATAGTGAAGTGGGGAGTAGGGGGAATGACATTTTCAGAGGAAAAGGGAAACAAACAAAACAACAACAACAACAAAATAGGAAATGAGAGGGGTGCAACAGTAGAGAGTGAGAAGGAAGCATGACAATAAAACAAGCGCATGCAACAAAAATCCTGGTATGTTGACAAAGATGCAAATTTCATTACCCCACAGCAAGTGACAGGTTCAGAGGGGGCTACCAAATGTGAAGAGAATTAATTAGATTTGGACATTTTTAAAAAGATTTATTTATTTTTATTACAAAGTCAGATATACAAATAGGAGAGACAGAGGGAAGATCTTCCCTCTGATGATTCACTCCCCAATAACACAACGGCCGGTGCTGTGCCGATCTGGAGCCAGGAACCTCCTCCATGTGTCCCAGAGGGTTGCAGGATCCCAAAACGTTTGGGACTGCTTTCCCAGGCCACAAGCAGGGAGCTGGATGGGAAGTGGAGCTGCTGGGATTAGAACCGGCGCCCATATGGGATCCCGGGGCTTTCAAGGCGAGGACTTTAGCCGCTAGTCCACTATACAATTATACAATTTTTAAAATAATTAAAATGTCCAAATCTGGGCCTGGCGGCATGGACTAGCAGCTAAAGTCCTCGCCTTGAGCGTGCCAGGATTCCATATGGGCGCCAGTTCCTGACTGCTCCACTTCCCATCCAGCTCCCTGCTTGTGGCCTGGGAAAGCAGTCGAGGACGACCCAATGCATTGGGACCCTGCACCCGCGTGGGAGACCCGGAAGAGGTTCCAGGTTCCCGGCTTCGGATCGGCGTGCACCGGCCCGTTGCGGCTCACTTGGGGAGTGAATCATCGGACAGAAGATCTTCCTCTCTGTCTCTCCTCCTCTGTGTATATCTGGCTGTAATAAAACGAATAAATCTTTAAAAAAAATTGTATAAAAGGAAAAAAATTTATAATAAGTAACTGGGAAAACTATCTCCGTGGTCTGGTTTTAAAATGGGCAAGAGTTTCAGATTGTACTAAATTTCTTTTAACTTTCTGTTAAGCAAAAATGGCCATGCAGATTGACATCATTGGTAATCGATAATAGTTTTTGTTCAATCCCAAACTTTCCATTTTGTTCAGATGAAAGAGCACCGACATAAAATTACTGTTTGAATTATTTTCAGATGGTTTGTAATATTTCTGTAAGTTTATTGTGATATTTTCAGGTTTCCTTCACATCCCTCTTCCTGTTTTGTTTTTCCCATAGTATATTTTAAAAGATTTGGCTCTGTATTATTTGAATCACTCTGCCAAGAATCCGTATATATATTTGAACCGATACCATTCTTATAACAGGTACATTTTCAACTTAAGTTTTTACTCCATTATGCACAGTTTGAGATAAATAAATTTTTAAAATATGAAAAAAAAAAAAAGAACCAGTGCCCATAAGGGATTCCGACGAACTCAAGGCAAAGAGTTTAGCCACTAGGCCACCTGGCTGGGCTCTAAATACAACTCTTGATGTAATCTCTAAAGCATGTAACAGTTATGTCAAGAATAAACTGGCACAGATTTAAAATGTAATCCACTGTTACATTGTTCCAAGGTAAGAGGGGAACTCATGTTCTCTATCTCCTAGATTTTATATTAGCATGCAGACTGGTAACAAGAATGGAAATGTGTTGTTGATGGGAAAGATTGTGAATTAAAATCTATGCTTAATATAATTGATTATAGTCCTTAAGGTATAAGTTGCAGGACCTGGCAGCGTGGCCTATTGGCTTGATGTCCTTGCCTTGAACATGCCAGGATCCCATGTGGGCGCCAGTTCTAATCCCGGCAGCTTCACTTCTCATCCAGCTCCCTGCTTGTGGCCTGGGTAAGCAGTGCAGGATGGCCCAAAGTCTTGGGACCCTGCACCCATGTTGGAAACCAGGAAGCTCCTGGTTCCTGGCCTCAGATACATGCAGCACCGGCCGTTGCAGTCACTTGGGGATGAATCATCGGACAGAAGATCTTCCTCTCTGTCTCTCCTCCACTATGTATATCTGACTTTCCAATAAAAAAAAATAAATACATCTTTTAAAAAAAAGATGAATTTTGGAATTCGGATTTATAAAATTCGGTTTTGGACAAGGTGTGGTAGCTTAGTGGCAGAAGTCCTTTCCTTGCATGTGCTGGGATCCCATATGAATGCCAGCTCATGTTTCAGCTGTTCCACTTCCCTTCCAGCTTCCTGCTTGTAGCCTGGGAAAGCAGTAGACAATGGCCCAAAGCCTTGGGACCATGTACTCTTGTGTAAAACCTAGTGAAGGCTCTTGGCTCCTGGCTTTGGAGTTTCTGAGCTACAGGCACTGCAGCAACTTGCGGAGTAAACCAGCAGATGGAAGATCTTCCTCTCTGTCTCTTCTTATCTCTGAAATCTGACTTTCTAACAATAAGTAAATAAATCTTTTTTAAAAATAATCTTTTTATGATGCACTTTGAAGTATTTATAAATTTCTGTGATGGTGCAATCATGTAAAACAAAAATGTGTACACACATAAAATATGCATTTAAATAACTAAATGACATAAATTATATATACATTTACTCAATGTAAATTTTGAAAGGTTTATTACCAGGTACACTTTTAGACAAGTATGATGAGTCTCTATATAAAGCCCAATAAAACAAGCAGAAACAAAACTGTGTTGTTCTCAGTGTTGACTGAATGGGTGGGCTAATTCTCCAACTGATATGTATGCCTGTGGCTCTGACAGAACCCAGTATTAGCTAGCAGCAATGCTATGGAACCAGTCAGCACCCAGCTGGGTCACCGGACCAGAGCCTGCCCTGCCCACATCTTACCATTGATGCTGAACAAGCAAGGCAGTGGCCCAATGATGGCCAGTCAAGTGAAAGGCCAGGGGCGGGGAGGAGGGGAATCTAGGAGATCCCTGACACTGATGGAATTAGAAGTTCAGACATCCTGCTCTAGATGTGGACTCCATGAGAAATGATACAATGTGAGCACAGGGATCATTGTTGAAAAGGTTTCTGTTGCTACCAAATAGGACTCCTGAGAGAACACACTGTGATTCTACAAAGGGACACCACTTGGCTTAGAATTAATCCTACAAAATAAGCAAGAATCATTTTAAGAGAACATATCACAGACACAAACCTCACTGTTTACTAGGATGCTTATAATCAGTTACTTTGTAAATGTAATTGTAAGCAGCGGTCAAGTGAATGATTTCCTCACCACAGAATCTGCCCCTGTTTGGTGCATGGCTGTTTCTGCCAGTGCCGCTATTTCAGTAGCTGACTTCCCTTGGAAGTTACCAGCAAGTCTGACACCCAGCGGCAACACCAGTTACTACATATGCAAGCCTGCTCAGCTGCCAGGCCCTGCACCTCTAGCCCACCCAGCCCACATGCCACTCCATGCTCAGAGGGGTTGAGTCCACATCCCTAACAACCCTAACCCACATGCCAGCCCTTCCAAAGCCAGCTGGGCTGTGCTGTTGCTCAAGCCTACTGCACCATGGCCAGGTGGTCTCAGCCAGTGTCCCATGTGCTTACAGCCAGCCTTGCCTGTTCCAGGGCCAAGACAGCTCTGCTGCCATCCCCAGCACCACTTCTGAAACCACCCTGTCACCCCACACGCTATTCTAAGGCTATGTTGGCTTGGCTAGAGCAACCTGCCCCACAGCGGATATACCTCGCCCAGCTTTCTGGTGCTCCAAGGGCAAGCTGTTTGGCTGCATCCTCTCTTATCCCTCATCCCCAATGAGCCTGTAGCATGCCCGCTTGGTCTGCAGCTCTAGTGCCAGGCAAGCTAGGCCACCAACTTCTTCACTCAGACAACCTCTCGCCCACCAGCCAGTCCCAGACCAGGTACTCTGGGCTGGCCTCTGCTTACCCTGTCCCATCACCCCACCACCTGTCAAGATGACTGCTGCTTCTGGGTGGAGCCAGACTGCCTGGGCCAGCATACATGATCGCAGCCCTCATGTACCACACTCTGCCTGTGTTCCAATGCCAGACCCTTTTACCCAGCACCTACACTGCTTCTAACACTCCTGCCTTGTGTCCTGCTGCAGGGACAGGACTGCTTGAACAGAGACCCCCTTACATCTAGCCCACCTGACCCTCCACATCGCAGGTATCTCGTGGGCATGTAGAATCAGCCAGCGTTTGCCACCCACCCTGCACCTCTAATACCCCCAAGGATGGCCACTCCAAGGCCAGGAAAAGTTGGACTGTGCCCATGCTCCCCTAGCTCACCTGCCACCTGCTCCAGAGCCACAAGTGTTAGGCTGATGATCCCTGCACCTCTAGGCCTCTCGTTGCTCCAGGTCCAGGCCTAGGCCCACTCTGCCCAAGACCAGCACACCTGCCCCACTGCTCCAGTTGCTGCTGTAGAACCAGGTGGGCACTACCAGCCACCTGGCACCCCCAACAGCCTGCTCATAGACCAAACAGCATGTGGGACTTGCCCTGCCGAGAAGCTCATAGACCACTGCTGCAAGGACTGGCCAGTTCAGCTGGCATCCCCTATGCCCTTAGCCCGCTGGATGTCCACTCTACTAACAACCCAGCCTCCCATTCCCAGCTTGGATGTAAGCTACTCCAGGGTCAGGTGGGCTCAACTGGTGCTCCACATGCCTCTAACCCAACCTCACCATCGCCCCCTACCACTGCTCTAGGGCCAGGCCTGTTCAGACAGCATTCATGGCCCTGAGCATGCACTCCATCTGCTTCAGGGCCACATTGTCCTAGTTGCCTAGGCCAGTGCATCCCTCAGCCCTAGCTTGCAGGCCGTTCAGCCCCACATGCTACTTGGTCGGTATCCACATGTGCCCCCAGTACACATACTTTGTATTCCAGAGCCAATGGGTCATGGCAGTAAGCCCAGAGCCCAAGGAGCCGATTGGCCACTATTCCAGGGCCAAGTCGGACAAGTCGGTGCACTGTGAGTCCCCTCTCTGTCTGCCATCTGCTTCATAGCCAAGTCATCCTGGCCAGTGTCCCTGCTCTTACAGCACTGTAGTTCCCCATTTCTTGACCAGACCGGATTGCATGGGGGTAGGGTAGCGGAAGTGCTTCTTTAAGATAATACCATTGCCCCACCTGCCAATCCAGGGCCAGGTTCAGTTAGCTGGCCCCAGTACACCTCTAGCCCAGGAGCACTGCCACACCGTGCACTGCTCGAGAGACAGTCGGGCTCAGCCAGTTATCCCACTCCCTTAGTAGAGAGTGTGTTTGCCAGCCGCTTCAGGGCTGAGCCCCTTCTGCCAGTGACCCTGCAGCCCCAGCCTGCACATCTTGAGTCCCCACCCCACAACATGCACAATTTGCAGCATCACCTAACCCTCCAGTGTCATCTCCCACACCCCTGGCCTGCCTAGAATCTCTTCCAGGGCCAGGAGGGCTTGGCCCCACAACACTCATTTCCAGCTTGCCCGCCCCCATAGCCTTTCCACTGCTGCAGGGCAAAGCAGGCTAGTGTGGTAGGGAAATCAGCACGAAACACTGCAACAATCTATTTCCTGTCTCATGAAAAAATGTTCTTGTAGACAACTCTAGTTTGCAAAGCAGGATTTACTTAAGAAGCGGAAAGAAGGTGGCCTGCCCTAGCAGCAGTAGGAGGGACTCCAAGGAAGGAAAGACCCAAGAAAAAGATGGAAATTGTGTCCATACAGTGCTATCTCAGGGAGGGGTTGACATGAGTCACACCAAGGGCAGAGAGAAAGAAACTTTTTTGCAATGGGCAGTAATGTCTGCTGCATCAACCAAAAATGAAAGGCTGAAATTTGTGTCTTCCTTCTCCCAATGTTGTGGGCTAGGCAGCTAGTTCAGGATCACCAGTTTGGAAGCCACACCCCACCCCACCTCCTAGGTGTTTCCTCCTGCCCAAATGTGATGCTCCCCTATCTGTAACCTGAGAGGGGCCGGAATTGCATTGTTGTGTAACCACTCCCCTCACAAGGCCCACAGTGACCCCTGATTGCAGGGAGGGGGAGGGTGGACTCTCTCTCTTGGTCACGTGCTTTCATTGCTTTGGCACTCTGACTCTTGCTCTCCGCAGTACGTTTTTGGTTTCAGGTCTTCAGGTAGCCCTTGAACATGGCACCTGTATGTGTGTATTCCTCACAATCTGTTTACTGCTTGGGTGGGACAGGAAAGATATTAATTCTAAGATGTTTTGTATTTATAATTTGTGTACTTTCCAGAGTTTCAGGAGATGTAAGGCCTAGCAGTAATGGAATGTGGCCAGAGAAGCCAGGGAAAGGTGGATGTCTGCAGTCCGAGCCCCTCTCTTTTTGTTTTTTCTTTTGTTTTGTTTTTAATTTATTTTGTTTTTATCACAAACTCAGATAGACAGAGGAGGAGAGACAAAGGAATATCCTCTGTCTGATGATTCTCTCCCCAAGTGACCACAATGGCCAGTGCTGCACTGATCTGAAGCCAGGAGCCAGTAACTTTCTCCAGTCTGCCACATGGGTGCAGTGTCCCAAGTCTTTCTCAGGCCACAAGCAGGGAGCTGGATGCCAAGTGTAGCTGCCGGGATTAGAACTGGTGCCCATATGGGATCCTTCCACGTTCAAGGTGAGTACTTTAGTAGCTAGGCCATCTCACCTGGCCCTCTCCATTGCATTTGGAGCCCTTTGGATCAAAGTGTTTTCTTATCTGACAGACTCTCTACTAAAAATACATACACATGTAAAGAGAGGTTGAGAGAGAATGTATGTATACTACGTGAGAATATTAGAGACATCACAAGCTTTGTTTTGTTTTTATTGTAAAGTCAGATCTACAGAAAGAAGGACAGAGATAAATATCCTCCATCCACTGGTTCACTCCCCAAGTGGCAGCCACAGCCACAGCTGAGCCATCTGAAGCCAGGATCCAGGAGTCTCTTCCTGATATGCCACTTGAGTGCAGAGTTTCAAGGCTCTGCCCAACCACTACTGCTTTCTCAGGCCACAAGCAGGAAGTTGGAAGGTAAATAGAGCTACAGGCACACACACACTGGCACCCATATTGGATCCCATTCATGCCAGGTTAAGATTTAACCACTAGGCCTTTTTGCTGGGTCCAATCTGATGTCTTTGATTCAGGGTCTTTACCATCAATCAGTTTGATGTTGTTTATTTCACAATTAAGATTTTCTGGAGTCTTAACATGTCACTTGATCTTTTTTTTAACAGACTAAGACTTTGCACAACCACTCTCTCTTTGTTGATGATGTTAATGGCCTCAACACTTCGTTGTAATACCCCCAAGATTTTGAAACAGTTGAAAAGCAGCTGAGGGAAGATCTCTTTCCCTCTTGTACCATGCCTTTCAAATCAATCAATCTGCCATGCCTTCAGTGGAGGGTCCTTTGTTCCCCGTACTGTGGTGGGGAAAGGTGCAGGTGCCCACCAGTATGGACTTAGACAGACAGAAAGGAATGTGCGGCTGGTCCTGGGTCAAACCCTATGCTGGGTCACAGCAGGCTGTGAGATGAAGTCACACAGGAAATGGCACCAGGAGTCCATCTTGCAAGCACCAACGGAGTAAGGGTCTCCGCATCCAGCCACACAAAGAGACAGCAAAGGCAGGAGCCACAGAGCAAAAACAGAGGGAACTACCCACAGGGAAGCAGGACCCACCTCTGGAAGTACAAAGCCCAGATAGCTGGATTTTGGGGAATAGGAGATGGGAGAGGCATAGAGGGAAGCAGCAGAGTCCCTGGAACATTCCAGCCCCTGATCCCAGAGTAGGGGCCTGGAAGCCAGATCTACCCCTGGAAGATCCCAGCCCCCAATATGTCCCTGAGTAGCAGGCATGGTGGACGTGGTAGAGGCATGGTGGGTGCAGGGTGGACAGAGCTGGCTCTGGAGTGACAGGCGGATGAGTGGTCTGAAGTAGACACCATGTCACTGGCCAAGTCTGCCTGGTCCTGGAGCACGAGGCAGGGCAGTGGGCAGGCTAGCCGTGAGGGAACCACAGCTGTGCACCCAGTCTGGAGAGGACTGCATGGGTGCTGGGGGCTGGTGGAGCACCCACGGCACAGGTCTAGTCCTAGAGCAGTGGACTGGGTAAAAGCTAAGTTAGTCTGGTCCTGGAACAGATTGCAGATTGTTTGGGAATGTGGGGTGAAGTGGGATGTGGGATGTATTAATATTATTGAGCTGGCCTGGCCCTGCAGTGGGCGGCTGTCAGGCAAGGGTAGAGGTGGCACTGCCCAAACTGCCTTGACTCTGTAACAGTGGCCGCAGCCATTGCCACAGGCTGGGCATGCTAGAGTCCCGGGGTGGCGAGCACAGCCAGCTAGCCCTGGTAGGACAGTCAGGGCGGGATGGGAGTGCTGGGTGCCACTGGCATAGGAGAAACAGCAGGTAGGCCAGCAGTCTGCTTGGTGTGCTGGGTGGCTCAGTGACTGTGCCTGGCTCTGGGGCAGCTGCCATGATGCAAGTCAACTGGCTAGATGCATTGGGGATTCTGGATTTGAGGTCCTGGTGGGGCAGCGGATGGCATTGAGTGCTGGGGCAGTGGTGGTGGGGGAACATGGCTGGCTGAGCACACCTAAACCTGGAGAGATTGGCAGGTGGACTTGGGCCTGAGGTTGCCATCCAAGTCAGTCTGGTTCTGAAACAGCAAGCAGGCCAGCAGGGCAGTTGTTCTGGGCATGTGGGGATGCTGGAAGGGCCTGTGTGGCCCTGAAGCAGGTGGAGGGCAGGTGGACTGGGGGCATGTGGCAGTTGGCCTGACCCTGGAGCAGTCTCATGGGAGCTTGGTGCTAGAGGCCCTGGCAAGAATGCTAGAGGCATGGTGGCACAGGGACTTGAACGAGTGTGGTGCCTGCAGAATGGAGTGCTTGATGCTGGCCCAAATGGCCTGTCCTGGCCTTGGAACAGTGGGCATGTTATTAGGACTGATAGTGCCAAGGGGGTCGGCAGCTGAGCAGTCCCTGTCCGGAACTGGCTTTGGGTCAGCAGCTGTCGGAGGAAGCAGGTTGCTGGCTGAGCCAGCCTGGTCTTGAGCAACTGATGGGGCAGATGGACAGGCATGCTACAGGCATGTATGGGGTTGATGGGATGGTGGCAGAGCCTCCCGAACCCTGGAGGGTTTGACAAGCAGGCTGGGAGCATTGAAAGTGAATCTGGGCCCATCTGACCTGGCATGCCAAGGCTGGTTGGTTTGGTGGCTGCATTTTGCAGCTTGTTATTCTGGCCAAGCCAGTCTGTCCCTGGAGTTGCAGGCAGAGCCACCTGGAGTTGCCCAAGGGAGGCGTGACAGGCAGGTTAGACGCACAGGTTTTTCTGCCCAGAAAACCTGTGCCTGCTGCAAAAACCAAGGTGGGAATGCTAGAGGCGCTGTGGGTCCAGGGAGAGTGAGACTAGCCCTGAGGAGCAAGATGGAGGACAGGGTTGGCAGGGTCCCTGGCAGAGCCAACCTAGACCTGAAGCAGCAGACAGGGCAGCTGGTGGACTGCTTTGTGTGCGTGAATGGTCCACAGAGCTGGCTTAGGCCTCAAGCAGTGAGCAGGGCTAGAGTGCCTGAATGTTGGAGGCTGTGGATGCTCTTTCACCTGGCCTGGCCCTATAGCCACCAGCAGGTAAGCTGGAGGACATGATAGGCACCACCTGAGCTGGCGTGGTCCCTCAGTGAAAAGCATGATGATGGGCAGGCATGCTTAATGAAAGGAGAGGCTGGCCTACCCTGCCTGGCCCTGGAGCAAGCAGAGGGCAGTTGTGAACATGAAGGCACTGGAGTAGTGTGTGAGGAGTCAGGCTGGATCTCCTGGTCCCTAGTAAAATTATCCTTTAAAATGTGAGAAGAGGGTCTTCCCCTATTTCCATGTTCCTTCTTGTTCCCTTCCTCTGGGGAGGGAACACAGGGATAGAATCAGCATATTAATCATCCCTCACAGCTGTTGCCATATCAAACGCAGTGAGATGTGGGTCACACTAACCTCATCTCTGGGTTACGGCCAAAGGAACTGTGCTAAGATTTCAGCTTATCTACAGGATGGTGTTGTGCGGTGCAAGCAAGATCATTCCAGACAAGTCTAGGGTGTATTAAGGAGTCTTTGTTACCCAAGTTTGGTGATAGCAGGGCCCACTAGAAATTATCAAATGACAAGTTTATGTGATAATACAGTCTGAATGGAAACCCCAAGAGGAAGAAATGGTCATTACCTTGAAGTCTGTGTGTTAATCTGAAGACCTATGTCTCAGCTTCCCCATCAATATAAGTTATCCTAAGAGACATACAGCGAACAGCCTGGACAGGCTTACAAGGCTGCAGACATTCACATTTCCCTGCCTTCTCTGCCCACATTCCATTACTGCTAGGCCTCACCTCTCCTGGAAATCTGGAAAGTACACAAATTAGAAATACAAAGTATCTTAGAAGTAACATCTTTACTGTCCAATACAATCTGTGACCAGGGGGTGAGAAATACAGACATTCAGGGGCCATGTTTAGGGCTACCTGTCCTCACAGTCTTTGTGCTGGCATCCGGAGAGCAAGCAGGTACTGGGGAGGCCAAGAGTCAGAGTGCCAGAGCAATGGAAGCAGGTAACCAAGAGAGTGAGCCCCTTGCTATCATGGGTTTCATTGGGGTTTGTGAGGCCAGTGGTTGCATAACAATGCAACAATGCAATACCACCCCCTCTCAGGTTCCAGGTGATGATAGGTGAATGTCCCAGGTGGTCAGAAGGGAAAGTCTGCATGGTGTGGGGTGTGTCTTCCAAGCTGGTGACCCAGAACTGGCTGCCTACCCTACAACATTGGGAGAAGGACGCCACAAGTCTGACCCTCTTTTTTTCTGGGCGAGGTGATAGACATTACTGCCCATTGTGAATAAGTTTCTTTCTCTCTGTGCCTTTGGGTGACTCATGTGAACCCCTCCCTGAGAAAGTGCATAAAAAACACCATTTCCACTATTGTCTTGGGTCTCTTTTCCCTTGGAGCCTGTCCTGCCACTAGGGCAGCAGCCGTTCTCCTTCTCCTTATTAAATAAATCCTACTTTGCAAACTAGAATTTTCTGCATGAAAATTGTATCATGTGAGACAAAAAACGAGGTTTTTGCTGCAGTGTTTTGCTTCAAATTTTTTGCAACTCTAGCCCTCCTTGCCCTGGGGCAGCAGGAAAGCTACTGGGCAGGCAGGCTAGAGGTGAGTTTTGGAGCTGCCCAGCTGGCCTGGGCCTGGAGCAGCTTGCAGAAGGAATATGAATGTGGGAAATGCCACTGGAGTGTCAGGTAGCGTCTGGTAAGGTGACAGGGTGGATGTGTCATGGGGTAGGGGACTCAAGGCACGCAGGCTGAGGCTGACAAGGGCCAGGTGGCCAGCAGAAGGAACCCAGCGCTGAGGGAACAGGATCACTGGCTGAGCCCGACTGGCTCTCAGCAGCAGATGGTGGACAGTGTGACAGTGTGCTTGGGTTAGAGGTGCACTGCCTCTGGCTCACCAAGCCTGGCCCTGGATAGGCAAGTGGGGAAACAGAGGGAGCGTGTTAAAGGCACACCCTTCCCCCAGCACGATTAGGCACTGAAGTGGACAACTACGGTGCTATGGCAGCAGGGATACTGGCCAGGATGACTTGGCTGTGAAGTAGATGGTGGGAGCAAAGTGGGTGTAGAGTGCACGGGCTTCTCTGGCCTGGCCCTGGGCAAAGAAGCTTGTGGGTGCCTTTGGTTCTTGGCTTGTTGTCCTAACTCCTTGTCCCTGGAGCACACTGTGCATGCCTGGCACGCTTGGAGGTACCAGCCAAGCCCTCTTGGCCCAGGAGTGGATCGCAGGTGCAGGAGTGGACAGTGGGCCGGGTGGAGTCTCTGTTCAAGCACACATGGCCCTGTCCCCAGCCTGTTTTTGCTGTGGCAATCAGGGCAGCATGGCTTGGAAGAGACTGTGGATGGAGGGGGTCCGCGGGCTAACTGGGCGTGGTCCAAATTAGCAGGTGGCACGGTGGGAAAACTGGGGGTGCATGGCATGCTGTCTGATAGGGCCCAGGCCCAGAGGAAGGGTGCAGTGAGTGTGACACTGGCTGAAGCTGCATAACCCTGTAGCAAACAGTGAGCAGGGCTGCACGGCATGTGTACTACGGTTGCTGTGCAGGATGCACTGGTCTAAGTGGCTTGGATGACGTGGCCCTAGAATGGATGGTGTGCATGTTGGGGCCCATGAAGTGACTTCTGAACAGGCCTGGCGCTATAGCAGCAGGAGGGGACAGTGGCAGACAAATGCCTAGAGGGCATGAGGCACCAGCTGAGTCCACCTGACCCTGGAGTGACTTGCAGGCAAGCCGGGAACAAGGGTTTGGAGGGTGGGTTGTTAGCGAAGTAAACAGCATGCAGCCTGGGGGCCCCGGGGATGCTGGCTGAATCAGCAGGTCCTTTCAGCAGTGGTGTATGAGCTGCCTGTGCAGGGCAAGCTCCTGGAGTGGCAAGTGGGCGAGCAAACCTGCTGGGGGCACTGGGTGGCTGGCAGAGCCCATCTGGTTCTGCTGCAGCAAGCAGAGTAGCCTGTCGTGTGTGCGTGTGTGTGTTTAGGGGGTGAGGGTGGGTTGCAGGCAGAGTGTGCCTGACCCTGGAGCAGAGGGCATAGTGGGAGGGTTAGAGGCGCGGGGATCGTCGACCTAGTCCTTGAAGCTCTGGAGCACTAGGCAAGTGGGTTAGCAGAGTGTGGGTTTCTTCTACACTGACCTGAACCTGGAGTGCCATCCTGACGGGCGCTAGAGGTACACGGTGAGCGGGGAGCACTGACTGATTCTGCCTTCAAGACACCTGTGGAGCAGAGGCCCAGGCAAACTGGAGGTTAGGGATCTCCCTCCAAGTAGACCTGTCCCTGCATCAGGGGACAGGGCAGGAGTGCTAGATGCAGTGTAGGCAAGTGGGCAGGTTTGGCCCTGGAATTCAGGCAGAGTGCCATGCAGGAGGGCTGGGACACACTGGTTCCACACTGGAGCAGCGGGCATAGTGATGGGACCCGAGGGCCAGTGGCCAACCTGGTGTACCCAGTCTGGGAGTGGCTGTTGGCAGAGCAGTTGTGTGAGTGAACAGGTTTGCAGTCCTGGCCGCCTGACACTAGAGCTGCGAACCGGGCGGGCAGCTACAGGTTCATAGGGGAAGAGGGTTTGTGGGGCATGAAGCCAAGGCCGCTGGGCCCTGGAGCTGAAGGCATGTTCACGGGGTGCACCTATTCTGCAGGGCGGTTGACTGTGGTCAAGCCTACCTGGCCTTAGAGTAGCATATGGGGTGTCAGGGTGGGCTGAGAAGCAGTGCTTGGGATACTGGCAGAGCTGTTGTGGTCCAAGAGGGGGGCGGCAGCAGCAGCGAGCCTTTGGGGAAGTGGCTGAAACCACCTGGTCCTGGTGCAGTCGGCTTGTGGGAGGGGGCATGCTAGAGGCTCTCAGTGCTCCAGCACAGCACAGCTGACCCGGGAAGGGCTGGTATACAGTTTAGGGTCGTTGGGGATGCAGGCATAACCTCACGAGACTGGAGTGGCGCACAGGGTGGGCGGCCTAGACTTGCAGGGCCTGGCAGCTGAGCAGAACTGCACATATAGTGTTTTTCATTAACACCTTTGCTGGCACCTTCCAGAAGAAGTCAGCCAGCAGGACAGTGGCACTGGCTGAGACAACCATGTTCCAAAAAAGGGGCAGAGGCTGTGGTGAGGAAATCATTTATTTGACTGCTGCTTACAATGACCTTGACAAAGTAACTGATTATAAGTGTCGTAATAAACCGTGAGGCTTTTGTCTGGGGCATGTTTCCTTAAAAAAATAAATAAAACAAAAGCAAAAACAAAAGAAGAACCAGGTTCATATGGTATCCTGGCGCATGTAAGGTAAAGACTTTCGTCACTAGGCTACCGCACCAGGTCTCACTACTTGCCTCTTAAACATTGTTTTGAATGTGCAATGAGAAAATTAAACAGAGAAAGGAAATTATATGCATAGTTGTGACGTTTGAAGTAGCAAAACTGTCAATATATACCAATGACTCACTTATGCAAAATCAAACTTAAACTGATGAGAGAGTCAACATGATTTCTGGGTAGGAGATCGATATAAACAATCAAGCTGATATTACTAATAAGAAACAGATATGGATCAGTATGAAAACAAAAATGCAGAGCAGGAAATAATATGAGAGAAATGAGATCTGAAATATTAATTCACACTGTATTTTCAAATATCTATCTGCTCTGTATTTTAAGGTGTCAAATGAACTAACAGTAAAAAGCGAACAAAAGGAAGAAAATTCTCAGAATCTATTGAACATTAAATGAAGAGTAACTTGAGATTATTGTCCTACATTTCTGTTTTTCCAGACTTGAATGGGATCCTGAAGCAGAGGGAAGGAGAGGCGATAGCGGCCCCTGCTGTTGGAAGGCTCAAACTGCAAGAGAGGAGGCCACGCTCAGCCTGAGGTGAAGCCCCGCACCTCCCTCCCTCTCCCTCCAGAATCCTACCTGACTGCCCTTCTGCCCTTTGTGATGCTGATTGGCTGCGCATTGTCTGACAGTCATGCGTAGTCAAGTTCTGTCCAATCAGGCGTGCACCCAGGAAGCCCTGTGGCAGCAGGTGGGAGGTTGTTGTGTGGCGCCGCCATAGCCACGTTGCTGGTTGTGCTGGTGGAGAGGTGCAGGTGGCTGAGGCAGTGCTGCCCTGTGAGCTCCCTCCCCGCAGGAGCCTCTGCAGGACCCCCGGCTCGTCAGAAGCTGGGAAGGTGAGTGTGTGAGAGCATCTCCTGAGGCCCCGGGGCCCCCGGGCGGGGGCCAGGTGGGGGCCCTTGGGGTCCTCACTCTGCAGCCCTGACCTTGAACACTAGGACTCCCAGTTGAACCCATTGTGCAGTGAGGAGGAGGGGATGACCAGGGACAGTTCGACCTTCACGTTGGGCAGGATTTCCTTTTTTTATTTAAAGTTCTTGATTTGAGCAACAGCGTCTTGAGCCCCCAGCTCAGTCCTCAGTGAAGCTCCTCCTAAGGGTCTGGGGCAGTTTTCTTGTTGCTGACACCAGAGCAGCACAGACTCCAGCAGTTAGAACACCCTTGTTTTCCTGGGAGTTTTGCTGCAAGGTTGAGGGGCACATGTGGTGCTGGTGTTGTGCTTGGCAGAGGCCTGGGGTGGCACAGCGCCCTTGTAGACAAGCCAAGGGAGTGCACGGGGACTCACGCAAAGGGGCTTCTCTAGGAGAACATGATGTAGGAGCTGTTAAGGCAGCACTACTGATTTATCTTGATGGCTTCTGGTATGTTGTCATGCGTTGGCTTAAGTTTTCATGATTGGGATTAAATGTCCGCATGAGTTGTAGAGGGAATAAGTCAGGCTCAACAGAGAGCATTAAGGCAGCGAATGAATCTGTGAATATCCAGAGCTCTTGCCTCAATGCCAAGTGCTGCTCTCTGCCCTGAAAAATCACAACAGAAGTGACTGTTTCCTCCAAGATACAATCCAGTAAGCTCTCTCTCTGTCTCTCTCTGTCTGTCTCTCTCTCGGTCTCTCTCTCTCTCTTTTCTATCACACAATAAGCAATAGCTGTTTAAAAGAACTGTTTGCTGTGAACAGTAAGCATGGGATAAAGACAGTGAATGCCCACGTGACACAGCACAGAAAGGCATCACTGCCCTGTGGGTGTGTGTGACAGTGGTTAAGATGACATTGGGACTCCTGTGTCTCCATCAGAATGCCTGGGTTTCAGTTCTGTGCAAATGCAGTGTGCAGCTAATGCCTAGGCTGGGAGGCAGCAGACAGTGGCTTGGATACCAGTGTAAAAAGTTGACTTATTGCTAGTGTTGTGGCTGTTGCAGGCGTGTGGGAAGTGAGAGAGTGGATGAGAAATTCTGCTCAGTAAATAAGAAAAAAAGGAAATGGGACTTCAAAAGTCTTAGTACATCTCCTTTTCCTAATTTAAGTGCAAACATTTCATTAGAATGTCCTCAACTTGAGATCCACCATTAAAACATTTACATGATCCTCACTATTTTTTTGTTGTTGTTTTTCTGAATTTCCAAAACACTTTGTAACAAACAGACATGACTAACTTCTCCTCTGACTCATTCATTCCCCCTGAAAGATAGCGGTAGAATGGGGGTTGCCATTCAGAGTGGCAGCTGATGCCCTAAAACTGGAGGGCATCTGTTGTGGTCCATCTGTTGTATATAGTTAACCCCTCGGAGCATGAACATTTTCTTTACCCATCCAGAGCTCCATTTCTTGGTGACATATTAATGTCATCTAAAGGTATGATTGATGCACTCTGGGTCCTCTCATCCTCGGCTACCTAGGGAGTAAAAACCTTGACTAAGGCACAGGTAAATGCTAGGATAATGTGCTTGGGATACACAGCAGTTTCATTTTGCATCCACAGGTTGGTTTAGTCAGAGGATAATTTGTACCAACAGCAAATCTTTGTGAAGTTAAAATTTTGGTATTTGAGAACACTTAAACTTTTGTGAGTGTATTTATGACTGGCTTCATAAGTTATTTCAGGGAATATTGGCAGTGGTCCTTTCTGGTGGCAGAAAGGGTACAAAAAGTTGTCGGTGTATTAGAATGGTTTAATAAAAAGTTAGTATTATTTGTGCTCAATATCAGGGACAAGGGTCTTTTTCTAAATTTAATTTTATTTTTATTGGAAAGCAGAGATACAGAGAGGAAAATCTTCTGTTAATTGAGTGCAAAGTGATCCCAAGTGACTGCAAAGGCCTATGCTGCACTTATCCAAATGCAGGAGCCCAGAGCCTCTTCTGGGTCTCCCATGTAGGTTCCCAAAGCTTTGGGCTGTCCTCAATTGCTTTCCCAGCCCACAGGCAGGGAGTTGAATGGGAAGTTGAGTCACAGGGATTAGAACAAGTACGTACTTGGTATCCTGGCCCATGCAAGGTGAGAATTTTAATCACGAGGATATCATGCTTTGTCCCTTAGATAACTTCTTAATGGGGACAAACGACCAGAAGGAGCTAACACCTGCTATCCGCTAGCATTAACCTGCACCTGTGTATAGAGACTAAGTCTTGACCCTGAGGCCTCTACTAATTTCAGATGACAAAATAATTGAATTGTGTTGTGATTACTTTTTGGTGGCAAATTGTATTAAGCAAACATAACACATGTGGTGTTAAAAAAAAATCAGGCCACAGCTTTCACTTGATCTTAAATGTGTGGTTGCATCAGAGAGCTAAGATGCTGGAGGAGACACTGCAGGCTGTGAGGAATTCCCAGGTCCACCCTGTCACATTTCTGGCTGCTTGGGATTCTCAGTCAATTCAGTGACACCCCTGGGCCCTGTGTCCTCAGTAAGAGTGATCCCCAAGGCCTGGGAACCTGAGTAAGCTGCTGAGTGTGGATCTCCCTGTGAAGTGTAAGCAGGCTGCTTCCCAGAGCTCATTCTCTGTCATGTCCTGGTTCTTTGATTTCCAGTTTGCTCACTTAGGCAGAGATGCTGTACTCTGACTGGAATGTCATATCTTTGCTTTCTTGCATGGAATCAGAGTTTATGTAATGGTCTTGGTCAAAGAAACGTAAATTCTTTTTTTTTTTAAGATTTGTTTTTATTTTATTACAAAGTCAGATATACAGAGAGGAGGAGAGACAGAGAGGAACATCTTCCATCTGATGATTCATTCCCCAAGTGAGCTGCAACAGGCCGGTGTGCGCCAATCTGATGTCAGGAACCAGGAACCTCTTCCAGGTCTCCCACGCGGGTGCAGTGTCCCAAATCCTTGGGCCATCCTTTACTGCTTTCCCAGGCCACAAGCAGGGAACTGGATGGGAAGTGGAGCTGCTGGGATTAGAACCGGTGCCCATATGGGATCCCTGGGCGTTCAAGGTGAGGACTTTAGCCGCTAGGCCATGCCACTGGGCCCAGAAAGGAAATTCTTGACAGCTTTATTTTCTGCCAAGTTTTCAGTGAGACTGTAAATATAAATTGCATACCCATTGAGAAAAAAGCCTTTGTCCATTCAGGTCTTGACCTCTTTGATCTTCCATCCCCAGAGGTGACTGTATCCTAGTACTGTCTGATCGTTGATCTTTGTGATTTCTTAAACTGAATTTTTTTGAGTGATATGATTTGGTAAACAAATCTTATAAATATCTGTTTATTTTCTTTTTAAAAGTTTTTGTATGTTTTATTTATTTATGCTCAAATTAGAGTTCAAGTAATACACAGGGCCCGGCACCATGGCCTAGCAGCTAAAGTCCCTTCTTTTTTTTTTTTAATAAAGGTTTATTCATTTTATTACAAAGTCAGATATACAGAGAGGAGAAGAGACAGAGAGGAAGTTCTTCCGTCCGATGATTCACTCCCCAAGTGAGCCACAACAGTTGGTGCACGCCGATCCGAAGCTGGGAACCAGGAACCTCCTCTGGGTCTCCCACGCGGGTGCAGGGTCCCAAAGCTTTGGGCCGTCCTCGACTGCTTTTCCAGGCCACAGGCAGGGAGCTGGATGGGAAGTGGAGCTGCTGGGTTTAGAACCGACGCCCATATGGGATCCCGGGGCGTTCAAGGCGAGGACTTTAGCCACTAGGCCACGCTGCCGGGCCCTAAAGTCCCTTCTTAAGTGTCCTGGGATCCCATATGGGGGGCTGTTCTAATACATGTAGTTCCACTTCCCACACAACTCTGGTTGTGGCCTGGGAAAGTGGTTGAGGACAGACCAAAGCCTTGGAAACCTGCATCCACATGGGAGACCCTGAAGAGCTCCTGGGTTTGGATTGACACTGCACCTGCCATTGTGGTCACTTGTGGAGTGAATTAGCCAGTGGAAGATATTTTTGTCTTCTCTCTCTCTCTTGAACTTTTCAATAAAAACAAATAAGTCTCTTTAAAAATAATTTGAGACAGAGCTCTTCTATACACTGGCTCACTACACAGGTGACTAAAATAACCAGTGCTGCACCAAGCTGAGTCCTGGAGCCTGCAGCTTCCTCCAGGGCTTGCATGTGGGTGATCAGGGCCCAGGCACTTGGATGATCTTCCACTGCTTTTTCCAGGAGATTAACAGAGAGCTGGGCTGGAAGTGGAACAGATCATTCCATATGGGATGCTGGTTGGCAACTTTACATATTATACCCCAATGCTGGCCTTTGCTTTTGTTTTTGATATGATGACAGTATTTTTCTTGCTTTTTATTTCTCTTGTTAATTCATTGCAAGTGTTTTGCATGCAGGGCAATATTATGTTACAGACAGTGAATAAATTCTGATGGTGTATGAAGTATGGGCAGGATAGAATGATTGCATTCTAACATTTCCTCTGGTATACTTACTTTGTGTTTCTCTAGAATTCAGTTTGACTTTATTTTCTTCATCTAGTGTTAACTCAGATCTCTGATCTCATTGCTAACTAGCAGTTACCACTGGCTCAGTAGTTACACTGTTGTATTAACTTGTACTCATTACTGCCAGTCGGTGTGTACTTTCCTTTGCCTTTCTATGAGATGTTCCTTCACATAATATGCTGCTCTATTTAGAATCACTGGGAAGAAGCATATGGTCCTCAAAATTGTGTGTGAAAAGCTGCACTAAGCATCCATGCCAATTCTTGTTTTGAAATGATTGAAATTATTTCTTTTTCTCATCATGTTTTAAAATAATTCTTGTCAGTATATTTCTTTTGTGAATGTCATGGACACAGAGTGATCCATAATCTGCTGGTTAACTCCTTAAAGTCCTTCAGGATTGTGACATGATAAGGCCAAATACAGGAGCCAGGAACTAAATCTGTGTCCATTTTAGCAGGTGCAAAGACTAGCATACTTGAGAAATTTCTTGCTTGCATCCAGAGAGAGTTTGCAGCAAGATGGAATTTGTTGTGGAGTGATAACACAAACACAGGAAGTCCAGTGTAGGGTGAGGGTGTCCTAAGAAATTTCTCATCCACTCTACTAGATGCCCACATCTCCTCATTTTAATAAAATATTGTAGATGGTGCATATTTTGTCCTCTATTAATATATCAAGGATGTATCTCTTAAATTTTTTCTTTGAGTAGTTTCCCTAGAGTATGTAAAGTATATTTGCAAATTATCTAAACCCAATTGTAAATAACACTGTCTCATTTTTTTGGAAACTCAGGTATACTCTCAATTTCTTGAGAAGTTCACGTATAGTCTCAGCTGTTTTCACCTATCCTGTATGTGACTCTTGTCATTCTTTTTACTTAGTATCAAGAGAAACAATTTTGTTCATTTTTGGTAGTATCATTCCGATTAAAGATTTATATATTAAAAGGTATCAGATTGGAGAAAGTGAATGTTTGTACCATCATTTGGTGTCAAACACTTCTTTCAATGACCTGACTTCCAAAAACCACATTGTACTTTTTGATTAATTTCTCTATTATTTGGTGAAAAGAATGTGAGAGACATCAGTTGTAATGTGATGTTCACTTTCTGATGTAGTTCCCTGCTCATGTGCTTGAAGATAAAATAAAATGTCCCAGCTCCTTGGACGTCTTCATGCCTGTGAGGATCAGAATGGAGTTCAGGCTCCTGGTTTTCCTGGACCTTGCTGCCTCTTGTGGCCACATGGGGAGTAAACAAGTGGAGGGAAGATCTCAGTCTGTCTGTGACTCTTGCTGTGTAATTTTCACATTTAAGCACATAAATGAATTGTTTTTAAATAATTAAAAAGGAGGGCGTAAGGAAGATCCCAGGGCCTATGGAAATTTACCATAAATGATAATAATAAAAGGTAAAAAAATAAAATTAAAATTACATTTTCTTGGAAAAAAGGAACCTAGCATGATAGCCTGTTTGCTAAAGTCCTAACCTTCATGTGTCAGGATCCCATAAGGACACAAGTTCTTGTCCCAGCTGCTCCAATTGCTATCCAGCTCTCTGCTTGTGACCTGAGAAAAAGTAGAGGAGAGCCCAAAGTCTTGAGACCCTGCATGTGCATGAGAGACCCAGCAGAAGCTCTTGGCTCCTGGCTTCAGATCAGCTCAACTCTGGCTGTTATAGTCACGTGGGCAGTGAACCGGTGAATGGGAGATGTTTCTCTCTGGTCTCTTCTCTGTAAATCTGAATTTCCAGTGAAAATGACTCATGCTTTAAAAAATAAAATACAATAAAGAATTTAAAAAGCACTAAATATATTTTATACTGTGTAGACCGGGACAGTTTAAATCGTTACTGTGAAGGGATGATTCTGATTTATAAAACTTCTGCATAATTTTGATCAACATATACTTGAATACTGTCTCAAGGTACAGTGCAGTATTTGAGTACCTATACAGCCTAAGCTGAGTAAACCAGGTAACCAGGGTTTCTATGTATCCTTGTTTTTACAGCATACAGGGTGCTCCCTTCCAGTTTCCTGCATAAGCTTATCATATTGTGAACTGTAGTCACCACACACTGGGATGAGTAACTGGATCTTGTTCCTTCTCTCTCACTTTCTTTGCTACCTGTTCTACCTCCTTCCTTTCCCCAGGCCTCACTCTTCTCAGTCTGTAATATATGTATATATATATATAGATAGATCTAACATATATAAAATATTAGATCTATTTGTACATTTTACTGATTTTATCATATCCAGTTTCATCTCTTTTTGCAGCAAATAACAATATTTTATTTTTAATGGCTGAATACAGTCTTGGTGTTCATTAGGTTTCATTATTAACATAATCAGGGAAAAACAATTCAAAAGCAAACAAAAAATTGAGTCTCTTTGTTCCTATTTCTGTGCATTTTATTTCCTTCCCTTATTTACTTTCTTTGGGAAAATATTAAATGACAATGAGAAGTTGGTATTCTTACTTGCAAATCCTGGAGGAAATGTATCAATATATCTCAATTGAGGTATATTTGAATGTTTGTCTCAACTTTTATATATATGATATTATAAATTAAGTATAGCATTTTCCTGAATGTTTTCAGTAAGATGGTTTTAATAATACCTATCCTTCATCGTGCTTTTGTGAAGTATTTGGTGTATTGATTTGCATTTGTTGCCCCATTTTCTACATCTTTGGGCTAGATGCGCTTTGATTATCATGTGTACATTTATTGGTGGTGTTGAATTCACTTTATGTGTATTATGTTAGGAATTTTGCCTTTATTTTAAATTTTTTTAAGATTTATTTATTTTCATTACAAAGTCAGATGTACAGAGAGGAGGAGAGACAGAGAGGAAGATCTTCCATCTGATGATTTACTTCCCAAGTGAGCGCAATGGTCGGTGCTGTGCCGATCCGAAGCCGGGAACCAGGAACCTTTTCCGGGTCTCCCACGCGGGTGCAGGGTCCCAATGCTTTGGGCCATCCTTGACTGCTTTCCCAGGCCACAAGCAGGGAGCTGGATGGTAAGTGGAGCTGCCCGGATTAGAACCGGCTCCCATATGGGATCCTGGCATGCTCAAGGCAAGGGCTTTAGCTGCTAGGCTACACTGCCGGGCCTGGAATATTACATTTATTTTTATCAAGCATACTGGTTTATGATTTTCTTAAGCTAGACTTCTGGAGTATGAAGTTACTTCGAGGAAGCATTAAAAATAAATACACCGAACTTGAACCATGCTATAATGAGATTGTATTTTAACTGAGCAATTACATTGTGTTTCTCAATTTAAAACACAGTCAGATGTAAGTTAAGTCACCCACTGTTGATTCAGTCTAGTATTGGAATCTGGGCCCAGGATAAGTTTGGAACTGTTTTTTTCCCATTCAGTGTTTTACAATAATTCTAGAAAATTTGCTGTTAGTTTGGTATAATTTAGTAATGGAAACACCTGGTGTTGACCTTCGGTTTGAAGAGATTGTATTTCTGATTCATCGTTACTTACTTTGGCTTTTGTCAGGTGTTTTAGTGTCTTTCTAATTCACTTTGGTAGGCTAATACTAAGTATCCAGAAATTATGAATTTATTTGTTTATAATTACTGTTGTTACTCCCTAGTGATCCATTGTATTTTTTTTTTCCAGTGAAGATCATTTTTGTCAGTATGAAAGGTAGAGTTATAGAGAAAGAGGGAGAGTTAGAATGCAAGATCTTCATTTGCCTTATCCCACTCCAAATGACCACAATGGCTAAAGCAGGACCAGGTTGAAAGCAGGTGTCAGTGGATTCTTCCAGTTCCCCCACATCACTACAGGACTCAAGTCCATGGGACATCCTCTGCATTCCAACATGCATTAGCAGGGACCTGGATCAGAAATGAAGCAACCAGGACTTGGAGTGGCATCCACATGGGATGGTCACATCACAAGCTATGGCAGAACCCACTTGGTCCTGATAGCCCTGACCCACTATACTTCTGTGAGAGCAGCTTTTATACGTCCCTTTTTTAGTTTTATGTACTTGAATCTACCTTTTTTCTTCTTTTTTTTAGATTTATTTTACTTTATTTTAAAGATTTGTTTATTTTTGTGGTAAAGTCAGGTATATATATAGAGAGAGTTAGAGACAGAGAGAAATATCTTCCATCCTCTTATTCACTCCCCAAGTGACTGGAATGGCCCGAACTGTGCTGATCTGAAGCCAGGAGCTTGGAACACTTCTGCATCTCCCACACAGGTCCAGGATCCCAAGGCTTTGGGTCATCCTTGACTGCTTTCCCAGGCCACAAGCAGGGAGCTGGATGGGGAGTGGGGCTGCCCGGATTAGAACTGGTGCCTATATAGGATCCTGGCATCGAGGCAAGGACTTTAGCCACTAGTCTACCATGCAGGGCCATACTTTTTCTTATTCTAGATAAAAGTTTATTAATTTTGTCTTTACAAAATCAGTATGTCGATTGTCTTCAGTATTTCTTAATACAGTTTTTTCATTTCTTCACCAATCATTATTTTAAATTTCATTTGACTACTCCTAGATTTTTTTTTTTTGAATTTTTTTCTGGGCCATTGAGATCACTACTTAAGTTGCTTATTTGACTTTCAGTTGTTGCTGTTGTTATCTTCCTTTAAGTGTTAGGCATCTAAAGTCATAACCTTTGATTTCTATATTGCTCTGATGGTGGATTCTTTCTCTTTGGCAATAGGAAGTATAGTGGAAAATAAGAGTATACTGTGGTTGCCATAAAAATACACTATAGAATGTCTGTCATGAATCACAGTAATTCATTTCTTCTGTTTTTTTTAATGATTTATTCATTAATTACATTGTATTATGTGACACAGTTTCATAGGTACTGGGATTCTCCCCCCCTACCCGAAACCCTCCCCCCCCGATGGATTCCTCCATCTTGATGCATAACCACAGCTTAAGTTCCATTGGGATTCACTCATTGCAAGCATATGCCATATATAGAGTCCAGCATCCTATTGTCCAGTCAAGTTCAACGGCCTCTTAGGGAGGCCCTCTCTGGTTTGAAGGCAGAGCCAGCAGAGCATCATCTTGATCAATTAGAAGCTCCAACATACCATCAGCAACAATCCAGGTACAATGAGGTTGGTGCAGAGTCCACTGATTGACATAGTCCATCAAAGAGTCTCCCCTTGTCCAGTATTTCGCTGCCAACATATAGCTGAGGTGGTTGATTGATCTACTCCATCTTCCATCTTTTCTTGGTTAATGTTCTGATTCCTCCATTTTGATTGAGGGAGTCCCCAAAGAAACTTTGAGGTGTTCCCAGACCAGGTTCCTACATGTACTAGCAAGCACAGTGCCCGCCACAGTCCATCATCCTGAGCAGCTGGTGGTTGCAACTGTTGGGTTGGTTCTATTTTGAGCCCCGACCTCCACTGGAACCAATGAGTATTGCAGTCTATCCTGGCTCTGCCCATCACACACTAGGCCTTCACCTAAACCAGTGGGAGGTGTGCTGGTTGGGTGCTGTGATCCCATCCAGCACAGGCAGCCTTGGCATTTTGTGTTGTGTACTGCTTTTATCGCACTGAACCTGACCCGACCCCCACCCAGCTCCGGTGCTGTGCTTGGACTTGCCAGTGGATGATGCGAGCTGACTCAGCTGGTCTGTCCCCAACCCAAGCCAAATGTATGCCAGTGGGACACTTTCCATAGTGTCTTCTGGGTTGTTTGCCTCCATGCTTCCTGCGTTTGTTTGTAGGGTAGTGTCCTGTCACAGGAACTGTCCAGGTTCCTCCATCAGACACCCTCCTGGTGTCAGGTTTCACGCATACCAGATGGTTCATGGGCGAACACCACTCATTTCGTCTCTTGCCCCAGGAGGAGCAGTGGCCTTTCTTAACTGGTCTTCAACCCATTCTGGTTCCTGCTGTTGGAAGTTTCAGCCCAGCCACAGCTTGTCCATACCCACATATAGTTCATATATGGTTCAGTTGGGGTTGAAACCTAGCCGAGTCTGTCCCACATCTACCCTGGTCCTCCAGAACACCAAACTGTGCTGCAGTCTAACTTGGCCAGGTGCATCAAGTCCCAGTCCACACTGTGCCAAGGGAGACTACAACTGTGACCTGGACAGAACGCAGCCCCCTTCCAGCTCCTGTGTCCCTTGGTGGGAAACTCTACCCAGCCAGGGCTTCCCCCAGCTCCCCAACCAGGCCTGTTCCCAGCCAGTGTTAAGCGTGCCAGTGGTTGCTCTGGGTCAGCTCACACACCCCATAGCCTGTCATACCTCCTGCATTGTCTCCACTGGCCCTTCTAAACCACCCAGTGGGGTCAGAATTCCCACGGGGTTTGGCTCACACACGCCTGACCCATTCTACCCCCGGGTATGGTTCTCGAATGCCAGTCAATGTCGTGGTCTTGCCTACTGTGACCTCTCTGCTGATCCCTCATCCTATTAGGCAATGGGGACATCCTGCTGGACAAGCCCAGAATTTTGGCTTTTGAATGAACTGGAGTTCGGTAATCTGCGTTATAAAGTGATCACAGGTTCTTCAGAGGAAGATTTACAACATTGAGAATCTTTAGGAATGATTCACGTCCCCAGAGCACTGTGGGTTCAGCATGGAGCTACTCAAGCAGCATATCAAAGAACCAAAATTCCAGAACTCCCTGGCCAGGCGGCCAGCAGGTGGAGCCTGGCGCCAAATGGTGCACTGGCCGCCTGGGAGCCGCTCACCAGGTGTACATACGTGGTGGCAGGCGTGTGTGTTCCAGGCTAGAGATGCGGCCATCCCATGGCCCCCCTGGGCAGTCAGGCTGCAGCCTGGAGGTTGAATTTCTTGGGCCCCAGTTCCTCCCCTCCTGGCTCCTCTCCTAGCTCCAACCACATGGCGAGCAATGGAAAGGCCTAGTCCCACTAAATACAGCCCCAGGGCTCACCCCAAAAAAGGGTAGTCCACCCGGTTCCGGGAAGTCTGGCAGCTGCTCATGACATGCATGTACGTATGTGGTGGCAGGCGTGTGTGTTCCAGGCTTGAGACGCAGCCATCCCGAGGCCCCCCGAGGTTGAATTCCTCAGGACCCCCATTTCTTGTGTTTCTAATGATTAAAAATTTAAGATCAAGGTGGTAATCAATTTGGCTTCTGCTGAGATCACTCCCTGGCCGACTCACAGTTTCCATCTTTCTGTACCCTCACTTGGTGTTCCCTCTTTCCATGTGCATCCTTTTCTAAAGGAATCTAAGGTATTTTTTTTTTATTATTTAACTTCATTAATTACATTGTATTATGTGACACAGTTACATAGATATTTGGGTTCTCCCACCCCTCCCCAAACCCTCTTTGACACATTCTCACTTTACATAGTTTCTGGTAAATATATTCTTATAAAAACATATTTTTGGCTTGATACCGTGGCCTAGTGGCTAAAGCCCTCCACTTGAATGTGCCAGGGTCCCATATGGGTGCCGGTTCTAATTCCCAGCAGCTCCACTTACCGTCCAGCTCCCTGCTTGTGGCCTGGGAAAGCAGTTGAGGACAGCCCAAAGCCTTGGGACCCTGTGCCCATGTAGGAGACCTGGAAAGAAGTTCATGGCTCCTGGCTTTGGACCAACACAGCACTGGCCATTCCAGTCACTTGGGAAGTGAATCATTGGATGGAAGATCTTCCTCTCTGTCTCTCCTTCTCTCTGTATATCTGACTTTTTAAAGAAAAATAAACTAATCTTTTTGAAAAAGAACGCATTTGAAGAAAATTCAAGATTTGATCAAGGCAGTAAGACTCAATATTATTTGACCTTTGAACTGGTTCTTCCCTCCTGCATCATGACCAGGTCAAGTGTGAATTGGACTCCAGGCAACTGCAGCTGAGAACATAGACCTCCACCTCCTGTTGACTGCCAGCAGATGACCTCTGCTTTTTCTAGCCTATGTTGCCTGTTGCCAGAACCATGTTCTGGCTGAGTGGTGCTGAGAGGTATGGGCCCAGGGCCTTTAAGGGTGATGAGGCTCTTTATTGATCATGAGGACACCTAGATCCCATCTTCACCATATGCAGTGTCCACTGTGGGTGAATCTCTGTAGAAGCAGCACATTTGCAGTGACTTTTATTAGAAATACTAAAGGTATTAGGGAGAAGTCCAGAGTGGACTGGTTTTCTTTTCTTTTGTTTGAAATAATCATTCTTTTAAAATGTATATTCATTTGAAAGGCAGCATTAGAAGCAAAGACAGCAGCATTAGAAGCAAAGAAGCAATGACAGAGAGGGATCTTCCATCTGGTGGTTCCCTTCCTAAATGTCCTAATTAGCTAAAGGTGGCTGGTGCTAGTTACAAGCTTGGAGTTTATCCTAGCCCTCCAACATAAACACAGCTACTGAAGGACTTGGAGCATCCTTACTTCTTTCCTAATCAGTAGAAGCAAGCTGGATTGTAAGCAGAGCATCCCAAGTTGAAACAGCACCCATATGGGATGACACAACTGATGGTGGATGCTTAGCCACAGAATGCTGGTGCCATCTTGTTGTGTGTTTTTATTTTAGAGGCCAGGACAGAGAGCATGGAGAGAGAGTACTCTCAGAAGCTGGCTCCCTACCCAAATTCTTATACCTTATTAGATTAAGTTAAAACTGCGAGCTAATGAGGCATGTATGGCATCACAGCAAGTTTATCAAGTGATATGGATACCCATGTTATCTTTCAAGATCGCTAGCTCATGATTTGGCTACTTCTAATTAGTATCTTCCTGGATAGACAGCAAAAATATGCCACCAAACTGGGTTTCTAACTATCCCTATGGGAGCATGGATAGAATTCCTCATTTCTAGCTCTGGCTTGACTCATTTGTACATCTGACTTTTCAGAAAATATAAATAAGAAATCTGTAACAACAAAAAAAAGAGTTCCTCCTTTCTAACTTTGGCTTGACTCAGTTTGGCTCTTGTACGTGTGGGTAGCATGAATCACCAGATGTCAGCTCTGTTTGCATTTCAAATAAATAAAAAATTGTTACCAGTTGGAAGCTATGTGTTAATCTGTGTGTCCAACAAAACTGAAATGTCTACTTGAACTTCACATTTCATTGATGCCCCGGAGTAGACTTGTGCTGGCAGCTGTAAGGGAATCAGGCATGGTGCTTGCATTCAAATCAGGCACTCTGGGTTTCGTTGATCCTAAGCAGAAAGTTTACCACTGTGATCAACTCCAACAGTGTTCAGAAGCTAAAAGTAGCTGAAAATTGGTGGTGGTGCTGGTCATAATTGAAGAACAATGAGTTTAATTTATAAATTTTCTGGTGAGTCCTTAGGTTATTTTTGACATTGTAAAAGGATGCAATAAATCATTTCAAAATTTTCAAGTGTATTTTACCATGTATTTTACTCCAGTCTGCGTGAAAAATGATTTTCCTCTATAGGGTGTTTTGCATTTGAATATAAACGTAACCATAAGGCATGGTCACACATCAGTTAAATGAATTACAGTGACTGTTTCAGGTGCAGAGCTTTTCGGGAAAAGAACATTAATGTGCTTGTCTTTTGAAGAATGGGTTATAAAATGAATTGATTAAAAAAAACCTGATGAGACAACAAATGTACATGAGTATTTTTAGTAGTAATGAGTCAAAAAGACTAATCTTTGGGGCTTGCATTGTGGTGTAGTGTGTTGGATCACTGCTGGTCATTCTGCATAGAATATTGCAGTGCCAGGGGATAAAGGAAATCCCAGAGCCCATGGAGTTGTATCATAAAATTAAAAATAAAATAGAGGGAGAAAAAAAGAAGTAGAATGCCAAAATATGTATAAAAATGTCAAGGAAGGGTCTGTGAAGTTCTCTTAATTGAATTTGAAATGTAATTATTACCAAGATAGATCCACAAATCAACTTAAAATATGTTGTTCTAGATACAGTATGTCTCTTTGTATTCATTTTCATAAACACTCTGTATATTTGCAAAGTAAATGGCAGAGAGAAGAGAGATGTTGCATCACTGTTTTGATCCACTCCCAGGATGTCAGGGCTCTGCCATGCTTAGTCCAGCAACAGGAATCCATCTAGGTTTCCCGTGGGGTTCTTAAAACCCACCCCTTGCGTCCCAAGCACAATAACAGGATACTGCACTGGAAGTATTAAATAGCCAGTAGGCATAAATATGGCGTTGTTTATCTATCCCAAGCAGCAGGCCAGCTTCCTGTATCATGGCATTCACACATTTGAGTCTGATGATTTTGTCTCGCTATTGCCATAATGTAACTATTTAGTGAGGTAAAATAAAAAGACTTCTCAAACTATGTTGCTTTCATATTTATGGATGTCCTATTGGCTAAAGTAAATGAAATGGCAAAATCAAGTGTTGTTGGGGGTTTAGGAACTGGGAAGTGTCATTGAAGACCTAGGAACTTTCACTTGGATCAATTACTAGAAAGCTATGGAATAAATATTATATTCAATTTTCATATATAGGTGTAGACAAAATTACTTTGAATGTAGAAATATTGAGGTACTTAATACCATCCAGTTATTTTTCTGAAGCATACATTTTAGTGACAATATGCTGCCTCACTCCCAAGTCTCCACAGTGGCCAGAGCTGAGCCAAAGCAGAAGCCGGCAATACAGGAGTTTCTTTTGAGTCTCCCATACGGGTGCAGGCTCACAAGGTATTGGGCTGTCCTTGACTGCTTTCACAGGCCACAAGCAGGGTGATTGATGGGAAATACAGCCACCAGGATATGAACCAGCATCCATGTGAGATCCTTGTATGTGCAAGGTGAGGTTTCAGCGCCATTCAAAGTAGCACTATTTTAAAATTAATAGTAATTGTTTGTATTAACCTGCTGATTACTTGACTTTAATCACGGGCAGTTACTGAAATTATTTATACTACTTCAAGGATGCCTTCTTGGCACTTGTAAGGCACTATTCTTGCCCAGGGAAGCTGATGGCTTTTGTTTCTCCAGCCACTGTGTCTGCCTCCAAGTTGATGTTGCTTAGCACAGTAGGAACCACTAAAGAGGTTATGAACAATCAAGACTAATGCATAACTCCCTGTCTCCACCTTCTCTTGCAGGTGTAGCCCTGCAGCCTGCTACATGCTTCCCAGGCTGGAGAACACCAACACACCTTCAGTAAGTTGTTTATTTACTTCTCAGCTTGCTTTACATTGTATCTTAAGATTTTTATGATAGTTTTCTGTTTTTTTTTTTTTTTAAGATTTATTCATTTTATTACAGCCAGATATACAGAGAGGAGGAGAGACAGAGGGGAAGATCTTCCATCCGATGATTCACTCCCCAAGTGAGCCGCAACAGGCCGATGCGCGCCAATCCGAAGCCGGGAACCTCTTCCGGGTCTCCCATGCGGGTGCAGGGTCCCAAAGCTTTGGGCTGTCCTCAACTGCTTTCCCAGGCCACAAGCAGGGAGCTGGATGGGAAGTGGAGCTGCCGGGACTAGAACCAGTGCCCATATGAGATCCCGGGGCTTTCAAGGCGAGGACTTCAGCCGCTAGGCCACGCCGCCAGGCCCAATTTATTTGTTCATAAATACTGTTGATAGTCCTTAATGATCCATGGGATTTTCATTTTTTCCAGTAAAGAATTATTTTATCAGGCCTGGTGCTGTAGTCTCGCAGCTAAAGTCCTCACATTGAACACACTGAAATTCCACATGGGCACCAGTTCTAATCCTGTCGGCCCAATGTCCAATCCAGCTCCCTGCTTTTGTCCTGGGGATGCAGTTGAGGATGGCACAAAGCTTTGGGATCCTGAACCTTCATGGGTGACCTGGAAGAAGTTCCTGACTCCTGGCTTTGGATTGGCTCATCACTTGCTGTTGTGTCCACTTGGGTAGTGAATCATTGGACAAAAGATTTCCTCTCTGTCTCTTCTCTGTATATCTGACTTTGCAGTGAAAAAAATGTTTTAAAAAATTATTTTATTGATATGCAAGGCAGAACTATATAGAAAGAAGGAGAGTTAGAGATCTTCTGCTTTATCACAATGGTTAAAGCAGGACCAGGTTGAAGCTTCTTCCCACTTCTCCCTTGTCAGTACAGGGAATCAAGCACTTGGGACATCCTCTGCATTCCCACATGCACTGGCATGGAGCTGGATCAGAAATAAAGCAGCTGGCCTGGCACAATAACCTAATGGGTAAAGTCCATGCTTTGCACATGCTGGGATTCTGTATCGGTGCTGGTTCTAATCCTGGCAGCCCCACTTCTCATCCAGCTCCCTATTGTGGCATGGGAAAGCAGTGGAGGATGGCCCAAACACATGGGGCCTCGCACGTGTGGGAGACCCGGAAGAAGCTCTGGGTTCCTGGCTTCAAATCTGCTCAGCTCCAGCCTTTGTGACCACTTGGGGAATGAATTAGCAGATGGAAGATCATCCTCTCGTTCTCACCTGCTTTTTTTTTTTTTTTTGTATATCATGGTTTCCAATAAAAGTAATGTTTCTAAAAAAAAAATGCAGCAGCTCTTTCATTTCACAAGTAGTGACAGAACCCACTTTGTCCAGACAGCCCTGATCCACTCCTCTACTGTGATACCAACTGTAATATGTCCCTCTTCTTTTTGATGTTATAGACTGGAGCTTACTTTTTGATTAATCTAGTAAAAGGTTTATTGATTTTGTTTTCCTTTTAAGAACAATAAATGTTTCCTTTATCTTCAGTATTGCTGAATACAGTTTTTATTCATTTCTTCATTAATCTGTATTTTGAATTTCCTGTTTCTACTCCTAGACTTGGCTTCTTATTTTTCGGAGAGTTGGAGATCAGTGCTTAGGATGGTACTTGACATTTTAGTTGTTATTGTTCAGGTGTTGACCATGTAAAGTGAAAACTTTTGATATCTATATTTCTCTGATCATGGTTGGTTCTTTCTCATTGGCAATAGGAAGTATAGTTAGAAATAAGAGTGTGCTTTGGTTGCCATAAAAATATGCTGCAGAATGTGTGTATTGAATTGCAGTTTTTAATTTCTTATGGTTCTTTCTTTAAATTTTATTTTGATGATGTTTACACAGTTGAGAAGGGAGCATGCATGCACATGTGGATACTGATTAGGCTAGGAAGGATCGAGGGTTAGGGGAAGGTGGATGAGACCATTGTTTCCAAGTTTTCTTCTTTTTGTGTCTTAGGGATTGTGGAGAGCAGGAGAAAAGCCACTCCCAGAATCCCCACAATAGAACCTTGAGTTGTGGAATGGCCATCTTATTTCCAGGGTCCCTGATGTGGAGCATGCTCTGAGGGTTCTGTTCAAGTGGTTTCCATAAGAAATCCTTCCACGGTCCATTGGTTGACATTCCAACTAGTTTCCATTCAGCCAGATCTTTAGTGTCAACGCTTGTCTGGGGTAGTTGTCCAATCTTTTCTGCCCTCCTTCATCTGCAGGCTCCAACAGACTGCCATATCCCCTATGTGCATCTGAGCATGTTCATTCAACAAATGAGGAGGCCCAGTTCTCTGTATATCTGACTTTGCAATAAAATAAATAAAGCTTTTTTTTTTTTAAGATTTTATTGTTATTATTGGAGAGCCGGATATACAGAGAGGAGGAGAGACAGAGAGGAAGATCTTCCATCCGATGTTTCATTCCCCAAGAGAGCCGCAATGGGCCGATGCACGCCAATCTGATGCCGGGAACCAGGAACTTTTTCTGGGTCTCCCACGTGGGTGCAGGGTGCCAAAGCTTTGGACCATCCTCGACTGCTTTTCCAGGCCACAAACAGGGAGCTGGATGGGAAGTGGAGCTGCCGGGACTAGAACCAGCACCCATATGGGATCCCGGTGCATTCAAGATGAGGACTTTAGCCGCTAGGCCACACCGCCGCCGGGCCCAAATAAATAAATCTTAAAAAAAAAAATTGCCACCTATTCATATTAACCCTGAATGTAGAAGGATTGAACTCATCAACCAAACATCATAGATAAGTAGACTGGACTAAAATAACCAAACCCATTTATTTTTTGTCTGCTGAAGACATCTAACCAGCAAAGATAAGCACAAATTATAGCTTATGAATTATATATAATAAATATAATAAATAAGTAAATAAATATTTATTTATTTATTTATTTATTTATTTATTTATTTTGAGCTTTGGAATTATGTGGCACAATTTTGTATAGCATGAGAACCACGATAGGGAGCAGCCCAGACCAGGCCACATAATGGTACCCAGCAACATACATTTGGCACAGGTCCGTGATGAATAAGCCTGGGCCTGTTCACTTCACCCACTGGGGAATCTGTGTACCACAGCAGAGTGTGCTGGGTCCCAAGACAAATCAGGTCAAATAAGGGCTAGGTCTTTGGGCCATCTAGGCAGGGCTAGAATGTTGCCCCCTCTAATGCGAGCTGAAATTGTAGGTTGGCTAGGCACAGCCAGGTTATGACACCCACTGACAAATGCCGAGGTCATGCAGGCCATGAAAGACAGGCCCACAACACCCAACCTGCACACAAGTGAGCCATTTGGGGGAGGGGTGAAGCCAGTTGGGTTTCTTTGGAGGGCTTACCTCCTGGACCACCACTCACACTGGAGAGCATGAATTGGGCTGGGCACTGTCCATGTTGGTTAGGACTACAACACCTGTTAATCTCATATAGGCTGAATCAGAAGAAAGCCAGTCTTGGTTGACTGTCCCTAATGATTCATGGATAAGTCACAGTGGGTGTGGTTTGGTTGGGCTTTGCCGTAGCTTCAGCTGGCAGATGAAGGCATGGGAGGCAAATTCTGTCAAATTAAACTGTAGAAGCACCTGGAGAGTTCAAGATCCAAGAGTTGATGTGGGCTTAGTAGGGAAACAATAGGTCTCCTCTCTCCTGATGCCTCTCCGAATAATAAGCATGAGAATCATGCTTTGGGCAGGTATGACTAGACAGAGTGGCACCTGTTTGAAGGTGTGTGGGCTAGATAATGGGTGAAGCTGGTTTGTTTGAACTAGGCTAGAATGCCCATTGGAATGTGTGAGAGCAGAATGGGATGTTGACAGACTAGACCATTTTGTTGTCCATACTGCCACGCATGGGAACCAGGGCAAGGGGAGGGACTGGTGTGTGTAATTGTGGGTTGCTCTTACTTGGCTGCAACTCTCACTGGTGTGTGTGAAGACCAAGTGTCTGGTGGGCAGGATTGGGCTGGACAGCAACACCCAAGATTATGTGTAAAAGACAGGACTGGAGACAGAACTGATTCAACAGTTGCAACCACCAGCATATTCAGAAGCTGACTGGGGAGACAAATTTTGCAAGATTTGGCAAGCACACACAAGAATCAGGTCTGGAGTCACCTCAGATGAAATTTTTATGGGATTCCCCACCCCCCCCAACTGAATCACTGAACTCAAAATCTCAACCATGGAGAGAACTCCAGGTTACATGATCTGACCATGGAGTGCATTTTTGAGCTGGGCCTCCTCAGTGCCTTAGAGCAGTGTACAATGTATCTAGTAGCACATGGAAGAAATGACAGTGTGTTGGAAGCTGCAGGGGACACCTAGTACCAGAACAGATTAAAGAGGGCAGAATAAACCGATCAACTATCCCAACCAAGTGTTAGCAGTGAATAACTGGGCCAATGGAGATTTTAAGGTAGACTATATCTACCAGTGGATTCTGTAGAGATTTCATCATGCTTGGAGTGGAAATAATCTGGACTGTTTAATTATTGAAATCTGATGAGCATGCCCCACATTGTGGACCCTGGGTTACTGTTGGGTGGCTGTCTTCCATCCCAGGGAGCAGAGGCGTTTGGGAGGCTGGATGTAGCTTCCCTCCTTCTCCTTAATTACAGGGAAAAAAGTAGATTGTGAAATAGATATCTGACCCAGTTTCCTGTAGCCCTTGATCAACTATGTAAGAATCATAAAAAACCCCAATTAATTTAAAAAGGATTTTAATGGAACATGCATGCCTGCAGCCAGACGAAAGATGGATTCCCAATGAAACAGTTGGACATGTGTAGACAATGGGATGCTGGATTTTCCGACATTGCCTGTACCAACAATGTTGCGGTACACTTAAATAAGAGACTGATGGAATTATGATTTTTTTATGAAGGACTATACTGTTGTAACAATATAGGAAGAATCTGACGGGAGGTGGGAGCTTGGGGGGGAATCCTAGCCTATACAAAATTGTAAAAATAATAATAATAATAATAATTAAAAAGTGACCACATGAGATCCCAGTGTGTGCAAGATGAGGACACACCACTACATTATCATGCCAGGCCCATCATTGATTTTCAAAAAATACAAATGTAATAATCTCATTTATTTGTATTTCAATAACAAATGTGTGCATGTGTTATATAATTTATAAATTATAATAAATACAGGTTTAGTATAAGTAAAATTTAAAAAGGATTTTTCCAGGAAGAAAAAATTGAAAATTTGGAAACAATAATCATACCCACTCTTCCCTAACCCTTGAATCCTCCCACCATGATCAACTATGTACACTTCATCAAAAATGAAAATGCAGAATTCTTTTTCAATTTTATTTTTATTGCAAAGTCAGATACACAGAGAAGAAGAGAGACAGAAAGATCCTCCATGCGATGATTCACTCCCCACGTGATAAGTTGGGAATCGATGCCAATCTCATCACCATTCCAAGCACAATGAAATTTCTCGAGAATTCACTGTTGAACATAGTTCAAATTTGAGTCTCCATTTATCCGGATTTTCACTGCAAAGACATGGCTGGGTTAGTTGTTATTGTCCCAGATGTCCTATGCAGATTCTGATGGACTGCCATATACCCCATATGCATTTGGATATGTTGTTCCCTGCTTTAAGCATCAGAGAAGAGGCTCAACTTTGACTCTTGAACTCCATGGTCAGACCATGGAACCTGCACTTCTCTTCATGGTTGGGGTTCTGAGATCAGCATTCAGTTGAAGGGATCCCCAAAGAAACTTTGTCGGAGGTGATCCCAGACCTGATTCTTGTGTGTGCTTGCCTGTACAGGGTTTGTCACACTCTGTCACCACAATCAGCTTATACATATGCTGGTTGCAATTGCTGAGGCAGTTCTGTTTCCAGCCCTGTGTTCCACGTGAACTGAGGGGCATTGCAGTCCAGGCCAATGCTTCCCACCTTACACTCAACCCTCACACAAACTTGTGGGAGCTGCAGCCTGGTCTGAGCCCCTGCAATAGCCCCCACCAGGCCCGCCCCCTACCTGGTTCCCATGCTTGCCAGTTCAACAGCCTGGTCCAGTCTGTGTCACATCCCATTCAGCTCTCATACATACCAATCAGCATTGAAGCATAGTTCAAAACAACCAGCCCCACTATCCAGCCCACACCGATGCTAGTGGATGCTGCTCTGTCTAGCCATGTCTGCCCCAGTCCTGGTTTTCATGCTCTCCAGTGGGAGTGATAACCCAAGAGGGAAGTGCTCATTGCTTTTCTAATGGTCTCACTCCCACTCCTGAATCTTGCACTCTCCAGGTGGTTCTGCAATTTAACTTGACTGAATTAGCACCCATTGTCAGCACCCGCCTGCTGATGCTGCAGCAAAGCCCAACCAACCCTCACCCACTATGATTTATGCTTGCAGCAGTAGGAACAGTCAGTCAAGCCTAGCTTTTCCCTAATCTGGCTTTTATGAAGCCTACAGGTGTTGTGTCCCTGCCCGGTCTGGTCTGCTTCCATTCCAAATCTACTCTCCGGTGGGAGTGTTGTTCTAGCAGGGGAGCATCCACATTCACCCCTACCAACTTTGCCACCTCCCCTCTGGTTCACATGTGTGCTCGTTGTGTGCTGCAGTCCAGTCTTGCATTGCCTGCCTTGCATCAGAATTTTCCAGTGGTTGCAGCAGCCTGGCCCAGCCCAGCCCACCCCCAATTCCAGCTGATCCTGATGGGGGTTACAGACTAGCCCAGTCAACAGGCACCCTATCCCAGCTGAAATGTATACTGGTACGTGTTGTGACCATAACTGGTCAGACCCACACTTTGTTCTGGTGCTCAGATTCACCAGCTGTTGTGGGCTAAGGAGTTGGTTAGCACTGGTTAAGCTGAGCATTACAGGGAATGGGCTTGGGGCTGAAATCAGTTATGCCCCTGCAAAATTCCTAAATTCCTAAACGTTACCAGCCCAGTAGGCCTAAACAAATGGCACCTAATGTGGGCCACAGCACGAAGGACATCTGAGGGACCCCTGGACCTATGTAGGTAAGTTTAGAATTTAGGAATTTTGCAGGGGCATAACTGATTTCATCCCCAGACCCTCTCCCTGTGCTAGGGCATGAGGGACAATCTGAGGGACCCTGGAAATCCAGAGGCAGGTTTAACTCTAGAGGGGCATAATTAATTTTATCCCTAGACCTTCTCCCTGTTCTGGGACACGAGGGACAATCTGAGGGACCCCAGAAATCCAGAGGCAAGTTTAGGATTTAACTCTGGAGGAGCATAATTAATCTCATCCCCAGACCTTCTCCCCGTTTAGGGGCATGAGGTACAATCTGATGGACCCCGGAAATCTAGAGGTAGGTTTAAAAAATTTTGCAGGGGCATAAGTCAAATTTATCATGGGGCAAGAACTCACTATAGTGTAGGTAATTAAAGGAATCAGAGATCTGCTCCAGTCACAAGGCACCGACACTAAGCTTAAGGCCTCACAGAGTTTCTTTGAAACTGTCTGCGACGTATTCTCATGGTTTGCTCTCATTGTAGTCACCTTCCTTCTCTCGTGTTTGGCAAAAGGTGCTTTGCCATCCCCTCAAGCAGTGGGGCAACCCCGCCATAAAAAATGGTCCATTAGAAGGAGGAGAGAGCTGCAAACCAGGGTAAAAAAGGAGAAGGAACCCCAAACCAGACAAAGTCGGGAGAAAGTGCGCAAAGAAGATTCGCAGTCCTCTTCTGAGAAGAATGAAGGGGAAAAGGATGGAAAGGATGAAAATGGTCCCAGGTGGATTCCTGAGAGGCTTGTCCAGCAAGCTCCTGCTGCTGAGTCTTGTGAAAGCTCGGGTACTGGCCAAGATGATGGCATTTCAATCGGAAGATCGACGGGACAAGCAAAAAACGCCTCTGAAGTGAATGACACCGAGTTCCAGTACACCCTGACAGCATGCTGGAATGGCAATTGCGATTCTGCTGTTATCCTGCAGCTGCCCTGAATCCTGCCTGTGACTGTTGGGACTGATGGAGAGGCCTTTGTTGGCATGATAAAGGAAAAAGAGACTTTGGCATAACGGTGACCATTGTAGCCAGTACATCAGCAGCCGCAGCCACCAGCTACCGTGGTGACAGTGAACAAGGTCGCGGAACAGACTGCCAGAGTTATGGAACAACAGGACTTTACTGATGAACATGAGCGGGTGGGCATGCCTGCTTTGTAGCTGCGGGTTGGTTTGTTGGCAAAGGAACAGCAGATGCCGTGAGATTTGGTCTAGGCATCTTGTACCCCATCGTATGCCTTTTTTGTGTGTATCATCTATGCAAGTGCAAAATGTTTCCCAAGCCCTGGAACTGCTGTCTGCTAGTTGCTACCAAACTAAAGATACTCCTATGGTCAGGTTCTCTTGTTCCCCATCATATGCTTTATGTATGTTTCACCTATGTAGTGCTCTGTTTCCCCAAGCCCGGGAACTGCTGTCTGCCCATTGCTACTGAGCTAAAAATACTCCTAGCCATGGAACAGGGTTACCAGCCTCCCCAAGTATGGTTTGTGCATCTGTAGCAGGCAACACATTGAATGGCAGCCAGTGAAGGGTAAGATGGACCGGGCACTGACCAACCTAAGACAGGGGCTTCGTCATGCTATGGAGATTCCCGATGACGGGTAAGGCTGATAACCTGCCAGTCCACTACCTAAGACAGGCGCATTCAAGTCTGCTTTAAAACAAAGAAAAGGGGGACCTGTTGTGGGCTAAGGAGTTGGTTAGCACTGGTTAAGCTGAGCACTACAGGGAATGGGCTTGGGGCTGAAAGCACCTGGTCTAATTGAACTCAGCTGTATCCAATATTCTGCTAATGAGGGTGTGGGGCAAAGCGTAAACAAGAACTAGGTGAAAGGTCAAGAGTGGAGGCAATAGAAGCAGGCCTTGAGAGAGGCTGGAGGGAGACATTTCCAACATTCCTGGTCTCCCTGTCGGTGCCTCAACCCCAGATCCTTTGCCGTGTCCACGTTACCGGCCCAGTGGGTAGAAACAACCAGCAGGTGATGTGAACTAGTTCAGCCTCTTCTACCCCTGACCTATGTCAAATGTATGCTGTTGAGTACCTTTCCCTGGCTTGGTCTGGCTGCACCATATCATAGTTCTTGTGCTCACCTGCATGGATGTGTCCTGACAGAGGAGTTTCTCAAGCTCCTCCATCAGAACCTCTCCCAAAGACAGATCTCACACATACTGATGGTTCATGGGTCAGTCCTAGTTAATCCACTTCCTGTCCTGGCAGGAACAGTGGCCTTTCCTAACTGACTTTCAAACCATTCCAATTCTTACTCTTGCAAGTTTCAGCCCAGACAAGTCTCAACCATACCCAGACAGAGGTCACCCATGGTTCAGTAGGGGCAGAGACCTAGGATAGTTCATCTTACACCTATCCTCATCCTTCAGAACACCAGATGGTGCTGGAGTGTATCCCAGCTTGATGCACCCAGCTCCAGTCCACAATTGTGTGAAGGGAGACTGCAGCCATATCCAGACCAGAATGCAGCCCCCAATCAGGCCCAAACACTCACCAGTAAAAACCCCAACACAGTGAAGGTGTCTTCTTAGCTCCCCAACCAGGCCTATTCCCAGCCATAGATTGTGCACATGCCAATGGTTGCTCTGACTCAGCTTGGCATAGCCCCTCACCTGTCTTGTTCTTTGCATTAGATGCTGTGGCCTAGCATCCCTGGCTCATGAAGATCAATAGGTATATGAGCCTAGCTCAGCATGGGCTATCCTTCAGCCTGAATTCTGTTTTTACTGGTGAGCTAAGGTTTGCTCAGACCTGCCTGGTCTGCCCCCTTTCATAACCAACCCACACATTAGCCAGGTGTTGGAGCTGCTTTGGCCAGCTTGCCTGACTCTCAGGCCTGGATCACCTGATCATCAGTGAGAGTTGCAACCCAGTATGGAGTTCCCTCCACTTGACCCACTCAGACCCAGATCTCATACATGCCAGTGGGTGTTTGGCCAGTGACCAGCATAATAAGCCCTTCCATCTTGGCCTTGTATGAGCTGATAAACATTGCAGCTTAGCCCAGACTAGGGAAAACATTTTTTTCAATAGACCAGTCTTTTTCCCTAGAGTGTTTCAGTTTTCTTGTCAAAGATTAGTTGTCTATATATGTGTGGGCTTCCTTCTAGTGTTTCTATTCTGTTCCATTGATCTTTATTTCTGTACCAGAACCAGACTGCTTTGATGACCACTGCTCTATAGTATATCTTGAGTTCTGGAATTGTGACTCCTCCAGCTTGATTTTTATTCTTCAGAACAGATTTGGCTATTCATGGTCTCCTGCATTTCTGGATGAAAGTTTGTATTTTCTTTTCTATTTCTGAAAAGAATGTTGTTGGAATTTTGATTGGGATTGTGTTGAATGTGTTTATTGCTTTTGGTAATATGGTCATTTTGATGCTGTTGACTGTTTCAATGAAGGAACAGAGTATGTTTCTCCATTTTTCAGTATCTTCTTTTATCTCCTTTTTTAATGTTTTAAATGTTGAATGTTTCATCATAGAGGTGTTCCACATATTTGGTTTGCTTAATTCCTCAGTATTTAGATTCATCTTTGATGTTTTAAAGGGAACTGTACTTTCAAATTCTTTCTCATCCATGAAATTATTTGTGCACACTAGGGCCATCAATTTGTGTTCATTAATTTTCTATCCTGCTACCCTGCAAAGTCTTTTATGAGTTCCAGCAGTATCTTGACTGAGTGTTTGGTTCCCCTATGTAGAGAATCATGTTATCTGCAAATAAAGATAATTTCAGTTCCTCGGTTCTTTTTTCTTGCTTAATAGCTCTGGCAAGTACTTCCAATACTATATTAAAGAGTAGTGGTGACAGTGGACATCCCTGTCTAGTTCCAGATTTTAGTTGAGTGTCTTCCAGTCTGTCTTGATTTGGTATGATGCTGGCATAGGATTTTTTATAAATCACTTTGATTGTGTTATAGAATGTTCCTTCTGTGCCTATCTTGCTTAGGGCTTTCAGCATGAAGTGGTGCAGGATTTTATCAGATGCTTTCTCTGCATCTATTGAGATGATCACATGCTTTTATTTTTCAATTTGCTGATGTGGTGCATCACATTTATTGATTTGTGGCTGTTGGATCATTCCTGAATGCTTAGGATGAATTCCACCTGGTCCAAGTGAATGATCTGTCTGATATGCCAGCGGAATACTGTTGGTTAGTATTTTTGTTGAGGATCTTCATATCCATTTTTATCAAGGATATCATTTTGTAGTTCTCCTTCTGTTCTAACTCTGTCTTTCTTTGGTATTAATGGCTTCATGAAAAGAGTTTGGGAGAAATTCCATTTTTTATTGTTTGAAAAATCTTGTGGAGGATTGGGGTAAGTTCCTGAAATGTTTGCTAGAATTGAGCAGTGAAGCCTTCTGGTCCAGGACTTTTCTTGGTTGGGAGGGCTTTACTATTGATTCAACCTCAGTCCATGTTATAGGTATATTTAGATTGCTAATTGCTTCTTGATTCAATTCTTGTGGATTGTACATGTCCAAAAATCTGTTCATCATTTTTAGGTCTTCTGATTTATTCACATATTCTTGCTTGTAATAATAATTCTCTGTATGTATGAGGTACCTGTTTTTATATATTTTCTTTCTTGTCTCAGATGTTACTGATGAATATCATCTCATTCCCTTTTTTGACAGGTGAGGAGTTGATTTTGTTAATTTTCTTGAAGAATCAGCTCTTTGATTCACTAATATATACTTCTTTTGATCTCTATCTGTTTTATTTCCTCCCTTATTTTGTTTTTTTCTTTATTTTTTATTATATTTGTGACAATATTTACATAGTTAATTAGGGTAAAAAGGTTCAAGGGGTATAAGAAATTGGGTAAGACTATTATTTCCATATTTTTCCTTCATGTGTCTAAAGTAAAGAGGGATATTGGGGGAGAAGCCCCACCCAGTTTCCCACCCACCCCAAGTTCCAGATGTGGGGCATGCTCTGAGATTCTTGCTCAAGTGACTTCGTTAGTTCACCAGTTATGAATTGATGCCAATATCACCACTCCAAGCACAATGAGGTTGTTGAAGAATCCACTGATTGACATAGTCCATCATAGAAGCTCCATTTGCCCAGTATTTCACTGCCAACATATAGCTGAGGTAGTTGATTGACTTATTCTGTCTTCTGGCTTTTCTTGGTTAGGGTTCTGAGCCCCGCATTTCAATTGGGAGATCTCCAAATAAACTTTGAGATGTTCCCAGACCAGATTCTTGTATGTACTAGGAAGCGCAGGGTCCAGCACTGTCCCTCGCCCCAATCAGCTGGTGGTTGCAATTGCTGGGTTGGTTCTGTTTTCAGTCTCCACTTCCACTGGAACCAATGGGTGTTGCAGTCCAGCCTGGTTCAGCCCAGCACATACTAGGCCCTCGCATAAACCAATGGGAGCCTGAAGGGAGCAGCCCCCAGAGCCCATGTGGGCCCAGGGACAGCTCACCATGTGCACACGGGTGGCTGGTGTATCCAGGGATATTTCCTCCCCTGTTTTGATTATTTCTTTTTCCTGCAAATCTTGGGTTTGTTTTGCTGTTATTTTTTAAGTTCCTTCAGCTGTAATGTTGGCTGATTTACTTGATACTTTTCTAGCTCCTTTAGCATAAGCACTGATTGAGATGAACTTTCCCCTTAACACTGCCTTGATTGTGTCCCATAAGTTTTGATATGTTGTGTTGGTACCTTCATTTGTTTCAAGAATTTTTTTTAAATTTCTCCTTTGATTTCCTCTCTAATCCGTTGCTCATTTAGCAACATATTATTCAGTCTTCATGTGTTTGCAAGTCTTCCTAAGTTTTTTGGTTTGTTGGTCTCTACCCTCATTCCATAATGGTCTGAGAAGATGCATGGTATTTCATTTTTTTTTTTTTTAATTTGCTGAGGCTTGTTTTGGGGTTCCAAAATTGGAACTAAGTAATGACCAGAGAAGCTCCTCTCCCAAGTCCTGAAGAAAGTTTGCTGTTCTGTTTCTGAGCACCACTCAGGGCTCCTGGTTGTTGTTCCAATGACATTAGATCCTGTGAGGAAGGATCTAGGCTTCTTCAATCCCATGTGGGAGATCCAATGGGGAATGGATAATCTCAGAGTTTTTTTTTTTTTTTTCTATGAGGGCACTCCAATTCCCCATGGACTCTTTGAAGACCTAAATCACTTTATGGGTAAGACTGATACACCAGCCCACATGGAAGTTCTGTGTTGAGCTTGTTAGCATAGAACATGGCTGAGCACCATATGGCAGCACACATGCAAGCTATGGTTCGGGGCCTGTCTGGAAGGCTTATATCTGAGTATCTGACAATGAATGTCAGATCAGGGAATGGGTCACATCAGACTGGATTATGACACCAAGCAGCACACAAGAGAACCAAGTCTGGGGGTGGATTCTGTGGGGGACAAGTGGGCCCAACCCTATGTAACTATAAGTCCTGTTGGTTAGCTTGAGAGTTTGGGATGGTGAAGGGCTGAGCTAGGCATGACCATGGAACTCACCAATGTTCACCAGTAATGAGACTGGGAACAAATGGGGCAGGTCCAGGCTACAGCACCTGCATGAGAACCCTGACACAGGGTTTGGGATGGGATGGGCCACAAAACTCATATAAAGGCCAGGATGGATGGGGCAGATGATGGCAGGTAAAAGCCAAGCACATGCTGGCATGTGTGAGACATGGATCTGGGAGTGACCCAAGTCAGGGAAGCAGGGAAACTATCCTAGTGGGTCATATATCTTGCTAACTAGCACGTGGTCCAGGCATAGGTGTTGGTCATGCTACGAAAGGTAGCTCCATTCCTCTGCAAGTGTGTGAGTTGGATTTGGAAGGGGACAGATGGGACAGGGCCAAGCAAATCATAGCCCTCTGCCAAGTGCAAAAAACAGGATGGAGTGCAATTCATGCCAGGCTAGGATGCCATACCAACTGGTTTCTATGAGTCAGGGATATAAGCAGATGGATCAAGGTCAGGTTGCAGTACAGAGGAGGGGCTACACTAAGCTGGGTCAGAACAAACACTGAAACATTCAGGATCACTGGTTTGGTTGTGCTTGGGGAGCTAAGGGGATGCACTGGCTGTGTTGTGGTTCCCACTGGTGAGCAGAATGGCAGGAGTGGGGATTGTGGTCTAGTCTCGATATGGATGCAGGCTCCTTTGGCATGGGTGTGGACTGGGTCTGGGGCATGCAAGACTGGGCTAGACTCCAGCATCCAAGGTTCTTGAGAGAAACAATGTAGGTGCAGGGTGGGCTAGGCTTGGTCTCTGCCCCATTGAGACATGTGTGAGTGTGTCAGGATGTGTGCCAGGCTTGGCCAAGCTGAAACATCCAACAGTAAATACTGGAATTGGTGAAGGTCAGTCAGGAAAGGGCATTGTTCCTACTAGGACAGAAGGTGGGCTAAGTAGGGATGGCCCATGGACCCACTGGTGAGTAAGAGATCTGGCATTGGGGGAGGTTCTGATGGAGGAGATTGGGAAACTCCTCTGTTGGGACACATTCCCTGCGTGTGAGCACAAGAACCATGAAAGTGAGCATCTCAGACCAGGCCAGGGAATAGTACCACTGTCATACAATTTGCAAAGTTTGGATGTGAATCAATCTAGGCCAGTTCTTATCATCTGCTGGTGAATCCAAGTACCAGAATGGAGTTTGGGTCTGGCCGGGTTAGGTCACAAGACAAGACAGTTCTCATGAAGGCCAGGACTGTGGGTTGGCTGAGTTTGGCTAGGCTGTAGCTCCCACCAGCATGAGCTGGAATTGGGAGTTGGTCATACTCTGCCAGGCTATAGCACACATTGGCAAATAATGAGGGGAGATGGACCATGCCACATTGGGCCACAGCATCCAACCGGCACATGCAAAACCCATGGAGGTGGGGTGAGTGAAGCCCATATGGGGAATGTAAAGGGTTCCCCTGCTGAACCACCACTCCCAACTGGAGAGCATGAGTTAGGATAGGGTTACACCAGGCTAAAGCAGAGTTACAGCAATTGTTGACCTGCATGTGGGCTGGATCAGGGGAAATTCAGACTGGATTGAATGTTCCTGGTGGTGCATGTATATGTCAGACTGAGGGTGTGTTGGTTGTGCTTTGCCATTGCATCAGTTGGCACATGAGATCAGAGGGCAAACTCTGTCAAGCTGAATTTCAGAACCACCTGGAGAGTGCAAGATCCAGCAGTGGGAATGGGCCTGGTAGAGAAACATTGGGCAGCTTCCTCTTGGGTCACCATTCTGACTGGTGAGAATGATAACCAGGACTGGGGCAGGCATGGCTAGACAAAGAGTGGCACCTGCCAGTTCATATGTGGGCTGGATACTCGGGCTTGTTTTGTGTAGAAGATAGATCTAGAGGCAGAACTGACCCAACAAACAATCCAACAGCATGTGCACAAAGTGATTTGTGCGACAAACTGCAGAATTCTGTATTAGCATGCACAACCAAGAATCAGACATGGGATCCCCTCAACTGAGTTGCTGGACTCAGTACCTCAACCATGGAGAGAATGGGCTGACCGTGGAGTGCATATGTCAGAACTGGGCCTAACCAGTAGCTTAGATGGAGCAGTAGGCAGCGTATCCAGGTGCACATGGAGGATATGGCAGTACATTGGAGTGTGCAGAGGACACTAGGTACCATAACAGAGGATGGAAGACAGAACAAGTTGATCAACTAACTCAGACAAGTGTTGGCAGTGAGTCTCCTGGGCAAACACAGCTGTTATGGCAGGCTATGTCAACCAGTGGATTCTAGAGAAATTTTATCATTCATGGAGTGGTGAGATTGACAGTATTTCAGAACTGTTGAACTATCTAAACCACATGAGCAGGACCCCCAGAGTGTGCCTCACATTGGGAACACTGGGGTGGTGTTGGGTGGTCATCCCTCATCCAGGAATACAGACGCATTTGGGAGGCTTCGTGTGGCTTCTCTCCTTTCTTTCCTCCTCTACTCCCCAGAAACAGGAAGGAAAGAAAGAAAAGTGGAAGCTGTGATCTTGCCCAACTTCATGTAGTATTTGACCCTAAGCAACTTAATCAAATATGCAAAAATTATCAATGGTGAAAATAATGAAATAACAAAAAAAAAATTGCGAGTTATACAGCCATGAGAACCAGGTGAGTTGGACAGCCACAGGAGGCTGCCATGGGAATAATGGGTGAACAATGGGTGAACAATGGGTAGGCTATAGCAACTGAAGGCTGGCAAAGGAACAATGAGTGGCCTTCAACAGCCACAGGAGGTAGGCATAGGAACAATGAGTGAATAAATCATGCAATATTTATTCCTGGAACTGAGGTTAGCTAGCAGGGCATGCTAGCCTAGTGATCTGACCCAAAAATCAGGAAACTGACAAAGAATTTTGTACAGAAGCTTAAAGAGCAGGGTAGCAAACTTACACATTCTGTGACTGGATTTTATATTCCTCCATTTTCTAGTAACTAGAGTGAAAGCTTTGATTCACTGTCATCATCAGGAATAGTGTTATAGTGAGAGCTGAGACTCATTAGTTTTTAATTTTATTTTATATAGTTAACCAAGCAATTAACAATACAAGGGCTTATTAATTGTCCTAAGTGCAAAAGCAGAAGAGGGCAGAGCTGGCTGTAAGCAAAGTGATGAGGCAAGGTGACCAGGAGATTAAGCATGTAAACCAGTTTTGAGCCTGGCTTGCCCCTAGCCCCAGTGCTCACTGATGGGTTCTGCAGTCCAGTCCTGCCCAGTTTGCCTCCATCCTTACTTTTCACGCAAACCAGGAGGTATGATAACCTACACTGGCATGGCCCACATTCCATACTGCCTCCCACACATGTGTGCTACAATTTGCCCTGACCCCATCTGGTCCAACCTCTCCCTACTCATATGAAACAACATGCTTGTCAACAAGTGGAGCGACTCCTAGATCCTCACCAAGGAGCACCGAGGACTACATCCCTACTGCCAAGGAGACCAAGGGGAAATGGAGTGCCTTCGGAGACCAAGAACTCTGAGGTAAACCACCCCCATTTGGATCTACCACATGGGATGGAAGAAGCCCAAATCCTGCCTTGCAGGTTCCAAGGTCATCGGAACAACAACCAGGATCCCTGAGCGGTCCGCAGAAACAGAAGAACAGTAAACTTCCTTCAGGACTAGGGAGAGGAGCTTTCTCTGGTCCTTGCCTGCTTCCAACTTTGGGTCCCCACCCCCTCTCGTAATAATCATCAGGAGCACTGCAGAAACGCCTTGAAACAAACAAACAAATAAACAAACGAAACTAGTATAGATAGACAGAGAACAACAAGGAAAACTTAGAACCAGACTGGAAATGCTCAGCGGGGATGCACTAATATCTCACTGGGTGGGACAAAAAGATTAGTTACTCCTAACTGGGGTATGGAAGATTTCTCTGCACACCCCTCCTAAACATGCTCACCTAAACTGTTGACATATATCCTGTTAGAATTATAGAGTTAGACCACCTGAAAAACAGCCAGGTTCAACGAAATCATGCTTCAATGCTATAAACTGCTAAAGACTAAAATTAAAATAGGCATGAGACAGCTGAATAGCAATCTAAGCCATTTTAAGGTGTATAGAATACAGTTGAATGTAAACCAAAATTGAAATGTCTATGAAGAAGTCACAGGTTGTGGTTGAGAACCTGCATTTTCCTATTAACATATTTGTTAATCAATACCATGTTAATTAATGCCATAATGTTGTAAATGGTTGGAAATATTATGTTGGGACTTTTAATTGATTGGAATGATACTCTGCCGGCTCTACCTTCAGACCAGAGATTGTCTCACCAAGAAACCATTGAACTTACCAGGACAATAAGATGCTGGACTTTATGCTTGGTAAATACCTCCAATGAAAGAATGTCAACTGAATTTGAACTATGGAAATGCAACAAGGTGGAGCAATCCACCGTGGGGGGAGGGCCGGGGGGAATCCCAGAGCATAAAAAAATGTATCACATAATGCAATGTAATTAGTTTTTTAAAAAAGGAAATGCAATAAAAATATATGTTAAAAAAAAAAAAGAAACAAAACAGAATCCACCTTCAGCTGAAGACATCACTCAGCTTGTCCCTGATACTGCCACTCAGGTCTTCAACTAAATTAAAATAAATAACCGAATTATCACTGAGCCAGAATACTAACTCAGGAACTATAATAGTAAGCTGATTGTTGTAATTCTTCTGTGTGTCTGATTTGCATGTTCTATAAATGCAGCTTAATTTACAGTCCATAAACCAACATAGAGTAAAAAGCAAAATAAAATATATTGTCTGTATTATTTTTGCAAATCTGAAGCTATAATTCCCTTATTATTCTGTATCAGTTTGCTTTCTGTAATAAGTATAAAATGAGTTCAAGCTGTAACCTGTAGACACACATAAACACATGAAACAACTAACATGGCAGATAAGGAAGACAGAAGTTTAATACTACACAGGATAATAAGGAAATATTTGAAGAATTTATGAATATTTCCCTCACACATCTAGAGATATGCAAAAATCATTTGAAGCAATAATAAAATTCTATTTACCTATTCAAACATGAAATAATGAAATATTGGAAATATTTTAAAACTTAACCGGGTGGGGATAGAAGGAACAATCCACAATATAATCAAAGCAATATATGAAAAACCCAATGCCAGCATCATACTAAATGGAGAAAAACTGGGTCCCTTCCCACTGAGATCTGGAACAAGACAAGGCTGCCCACTATCACCACTGCTATTCAATATAGTCCTAGAGGTATTTGCAGAAGCCATAAGACAAGGCAAAGAAATCAAAGGAATCCAAATTGGAAATGAAGAAGTCAAGCTTTCACTTTTCGCAGACGACATGATTGTTTACATAGAAGAACCAAAAAACTCAATACAAAGACTCCTAGAACTCATACGAGAATTTGGTAGAGTGGCAGGATACAAGATAAATGAACAAAAATCAACAGCCATAGTGTATGCAAACGGCCACAAGATGGAAGAAGATCTAACCAACAAGCTACCATTCAAAATAACAGAGAAAAGTATGAAATATCTGGGAATAAATTTAACCAAAAGCGTAGAAGACCTAAATGAAGAAAATTACAAAACACTCAAAAAGCAAATAGAACAAATAGAACAAGACCTCAAGAGATGGAACAACATCCCATGCTCCTGGATAGGCAAAATTAATATCATCAAAATGTCTATACTACCAAAAGCAATATATACATTCAGTGCAATCCCAATCAAATTACCCACAGCATTCTTCTTGGAACTGGAAAAAATGATACACAGATTCATCTGGAAACACAAAAAACCACGGATAGCTAGAACCATCCTGAAGAACAGGAAGTTAGCAGGGGGAATCACAGTATCAGATCTATGGACATACTATAGGGCAGTGGTTATCAAAATAGCCTGGTACTGGCACAAAGATAGAGAGGAAGATCAGTGGAACAGAATAGAAACAACAGATAGAAACCTACACAGATACAGTCAATTAATCTTTGACAAAAAGACAAACGACAATCCAAGCAAATGGGAAGGTCTGTTCAATAAATGCTGTTGGGACAACTGGTTGATAGCCTGCAGAAACAAAAAGATAGACCCACATCTCTCACCATACACTAAGATCAGATCTAAATGGATAACAGAGCTAAACCTACATCCAGAAACCTTCAAACTTTTGGAAGAAAATGTTGGAAATACACTGCAACACTTAGGAGTAAGCCCTGACTTCCTAAACAGGACTCCAAAGGCACTAGAAATCGAGACCAAAATAAACAATTGGGATCTCATCAAACTAAGAAGCTTCTGTACAGCAAGGGAAACAATTAACAAAGTAAAAAAAACAACCTACAGAATGGGAGAAGATCTTTGCACACTACATAGGAGATAGAGGGCTGATCTCCAGAATATACAAAGATCTCCAGAGAAACCAAAACACCAGAACAAACAAACTGCTCAAGAAATGGGCACTGGAAATGGGCAGACATTTCACAAAAGAACAAACCCAAATGGCAAACAAGCATATGAAAAAATGCTCAAGTTCCCTGGCAATAAGGGAAATCCAAATGAAGACAACAATGAGGTACCACCTAACTCCAGTAAGGATGGCACACATACATAATACCACCAACACTTGCTGGCAAGGATGTGGGGAAAAGGGAACCCTTCCCCACTGCTGGTGGGACTACAGACTTGTACAGACTTGTACAGCCTGTATGGGAATTAGTTTGATGAATATTCAAACTGAAAATCAACATACCATATGATCCAGCAATAGCACTCCTAGGAATATATCCAAAACATCTCCTACACAAGAAACCAACATGCACACCTATGTTCATAGCAGCACAATCTACAATCGCAAAAACCTGGAAGCAACCAAAATGCCCATCAATAAAAGACTGGATAAGAAAGTATTGCTCATCTACTCTATGGAATACTACTCAGCTATTAAAAAAAAAAAGAAATGCAGTTCTTTGTGGTCAAATGGGCCCGACTGGAATCCATCATGCTAAGAGAAATGAACCAATCCCAAAAGGTTAAATACCACATGTTTGCCTTAATCTGAGATGAAAAGATGACAACTTGGAAGATAGTACCTGTATATTGTAATATTAGTGCAATCTCTAACAACCTGTATCCAATGCAATAAGATAATGCGATATAATCTATAAACCAACAATTAATGTCAGAATACATAAGATCTACATTGAAAAACTGTAAAACCTACTATACCCTCAATACGCTATGTTAATCCGCAATGGGGAGGGAGTGCAGGGAAGTCTTTCAGGACCATAAAAAGAGTGAGAAAAAAGTACAATATAGCCTATCAAGATCAAATCTGGTAATTCATAGACAACAGACTCAAAGCGGCACTAAACAACAATAAAACTACTATACCAATACATGAGGGGGGATCGGGTGCGATCCTGACAACCTCTTAACAGGAGGTCATGTGCGTGGAGCAGGGGGGCACTCCAGGGTGGAGCAGGTGGTAAGGAGGAAGCTTGGATCCCAACCATGAAGACTCCCAGACCTTCACCACAAACTATTAATACGAGCAACAAGGACTATATCCCAACTGCCAAGGAGGCCACAGGGAATTGGATGCCCTCGGAGGCTGAGTACTCTGAGGTCACCCACCCCCAACCGGAGCTTCTGCAGCGGATGGAAGAAGTCCAAACACTACCGTGCAGAAACCAACGTCATCGGAAAGACAACCAGAAGCCCTAAGCGGTCCGCAGAAACAGAAGAACAATAAACGTCGTTTGGGACCAGGGAGGAGAGCTTTCTCTGGTCCGAGCCTGGCTCCACCTCTGGACCCCCACTCTCCCTCGCAATGACCATTGGCATTGCTTCGAAAACCCCTCATAGCAAACAAACAATCATACAAACTGAAAAAAACAAAATAAATAGACAAACAACAAAAAGTAGAGCTTGGAATCTGACAGGAAAGAGCTGGCATGGATTGGCTCATGCCTCGCTGGGTGGGACACAAAGATTAGTTACTCCTCGCCATGGTGTTGAGGACTTTCCTGCACCCCCTCCCAAAAAAATGTTCTGCACCTTAAATGTCGACAAATGTCTTGTTAGAGTTACAAGCCAGTCTAGATTATCCTAAATTCTGCCAAGATCAGCAAAATAATACTTCAACACAACAAATGGCTAAGTACTAAAATGAAATAGATATGAGACAGCTGAATGGTACCTTATAGCCATTTTAAGGTATATAGCAGCCGTTCCTGTATATAAACTAAAATTGAAATGTCAATGAGCTAATCATAGGTTGTGGTTAAGAACTTGCTTTTTTTTTTTTTTTTTAACATACTGGTTACTCAAAACCATGTCAATTCCACAATGTTGCAAATTGCTGTTGATGTTATATTGGGACTCTTAATTGACTGAGATGATATTCTACCAGCTCTAACTTCGGACCAGAAATGGTCTCCCCAAGAAACTGTTGAACCCATCTGGACAATAAGTAGCTGTACCCTATGTTTGGTATATGTTTGCAAGGAAAGAATCTTGATTGAATTTGAACTATAATACTGCATCAAGGTGGAGGAATCCACCAGGGGGGAGGGGCGTGGGGAGGGGTGGGGGGATTCCCAGAGCCTATGAAACTGTCACATGGTGCAAAACAATTAATAAAAAAACTTGTAAATAAATATTTCCTATAACTTATATTAGAAAAGTATAAATAATTGTTTTTTAAAAATATATATGTATCTCATCATCTTTTTAAACGTTTGAGTGTGTACATAGTGAAATCCTTTCTACTTTCTGTTTTCCTATTTATGGAATAACATTTAAATGAAACTAAAATTTTAATTGCTACATAGGGAGCTGTAGCTTAGTAGGGAAACAAACTGCAGCCTCTTACAGAACTCTACTCTTATAACAAGCAGCTGATATCAGCCAGTCACAGCCTTCCAACTGAACAGAAACCATGCATATAAGGTAAACGCCATATTGTAACAAACCTATGTTTTAAAATATGTTTTAGAAGCCCTTTAACATTAGCCGCTTATCTGTTTTGTCTTTGTTTTTCTGGTTACTTATTTAGAGATTTTTATATAAAAACAATTAATGTAGCTGATACACACAATTTTAGCAAAAGAATGATACTTCTTCTGTAGCTTCCCTTTTTTCCACTGTTACATTCTTAAGCATTTGAAAGAACATGTTTTAAATTTCCATTGCACTCAAGACCTTAATTTTTCATTAAGTGATTAAAAGGAAATTAAAATGACTGGAGTTTAATAGGAAAAGGCTATAAATATCATGAAATGAAAAGATATGTTTCAGTAACACAATTTGCAAACTCAGATCATTAAAATCATAGAATATGATGCTTCACCATTTGCTTGACAAAGATATAAATCAAAGAGACAAGATCACGTTTGTACCAATACTGATATACATCATTGTTTCTTCCATTTTTGTTTTTGTTCCTTCTGATTCTTTAAGCTACTCTGCATAATACACTGTCATATTTGTATATCTGTATTTAGGATATTTTACTTAACATCTTGACCTGTAGTTACATCCATTTTGATGCAAGCCGCATAATTTTGTTTTTCACACCTGAGTAACAGTTCAGTGTACATACAATCTTTTCATTAATCACTCATCTAATGATGGACACCTCAATTCATTCCACATTTGGGTATTATGAACATTCCTACTACAAACAAGATGGTTACAGGTGTCCCTTTCATACAATGTGTGCATAGCATTGACAACAAACAACTAGTAGTTGGTCTGCTGCATCATAGGGCAAGCTTACTCCTTATCATCTAAGAAATTTTATACTATCTCCCACAGTGACTGAGTTGTTATATAATCCCATCATCATTGTATGGAAGTTCCCATTTTTTACATCACCAGCATTTGTTACTCTTTCTGCCAAATATTAATAGCCATTCTAACAGGGTTGAGATGATATTTCATTTTGATTTTGCTTTACATTTCCCTGATGGCTACTTTGTTACATTATTCCATGGTAAATATGGAACCTGGGTGCCGGGGCTGGCTGGGCGATGATGCTGTGCGGCGCGTCTGCATTGGGGATTCACAGCCAATAGCTGCCAGTGTGCTCAGCGGCTGAGGGACGATGGTGGGCCGCAACAGCGTCATTGCCGCTGGAGTCTGCAGGGCCCTCTTCATGGGCTACTGCATTTACTTTGAATGCAAGAGAAGGAGTGACCCCAACTTCAAGAACAGGCTGTGAGAATGAAGAAACACAAGCTTGCCAAGGAGAGAGCTGGGCTTTCCAAGTTACCTGGCCTTAAAGATGCTGAAGCTGTTCAGAAGTTCTTTCTTGAAGAAATTAAGCTTGCGGGCCCAGCAGCGTGGCCTAGCAGCTAAAGTCCTCACCTTGAACGCACCGGGATCCCATATGGGTGCTGGTTCTAATCCCGGCAGCTCCACTTCCCATCCAGCTCCCGCTTGTGGCCTGGGAAAGCAGTCAAGGATGGCCCAAAGCTTTGGGGCCCTGCACCCGTGTGGGAGACCCGGAAGAGGTTCCTGGTTCCCAGCATCGGATTGGCTTGCACCGGCCTGTTGCGGCTCACTTGGGGAGTGAAACATCGGATGGAAGATCTTCCTCTCTGTCTCTCCTCTTTTCTGTATATCCGCCTTTCCAATAATAATAAATCTTAAAAAAAAAAGAAAGAAAGAAAGCTTGGTGGAGAATTAGTAGCTCAAGGTGAATGTGAAAAGGGTGTAGACCATTTGACCAATGCAATTGCTGTACTTGAGCAGCCACAGCAGTTACTACAAGTGTTGCAGCAACCTCTTCCATCACCAGTGTTCCAGATGCTGCTGAAGAAGCTCCCAACAATTAGTCAGAGAATTGTAAGTGCTCAGAGCTTGGCTGAAGATGATGTGGAATGATGAAAAATGTCAACATAATAAAATCGCAGTTCAAAATATTTTTAAAATTTTGAACTTGGAAGTTGAGCGGCTCTGGGGGAATAAGGGCAAATAAACTTGTTAATGGACTGTACTATACTGAAATCTACCAAAGTTCTTGTTTACTTTGTGTAGATCCATTTGTCTGTTTTATTTATTTTCCCTGTGAAAAGTGTATTTTGACAGAGAGCTTTTCATTTGATAAATACACTAGGAGTCACCAAAATATGAATTTTGTTTAAAACATGCAAGTTACATATATAACATAGCATAATAAACTATATACAAAAAATGGTGAGAGAAAGCTGAGGAGTGCTACTTTGTTTTAAACTAGCACATTTTGAGATAAATTAGAAAATTCAATGGACACTTGGCTGTGTTGTGAAAACTGAGCATCGAAGTTTCTTTATGAGCTCGTTCAGTCTAATCTAACCCTGTACAGTGTGCTGCTGTGCTGTACTAGCAAACACAGCCTGTCCTGCGGTGTCAATGCTGAGACATTGTGCTTACCTCAGTGGACTGCATTCCTGTGTCCTGGATATTTACTTCCACAGATTTTGGAGTTGTGGAGTTGTGGAGTTGCAAAAAGCACTAGGAATTAGATCAGATTAGATTAGATTAGATTAGATTAGATTAGCTATGTGATCTTCACCAGTTCCCGTCTATTCACTGTCTTCATTTGTGAACTGAGGAAATGAGCCTCCTGGTCTCTGAGGTGTCCCTTTCCACTCCAATTCACTTGAATTTCTGGAGGAAATTTTAAGTCACCTTTACCTCAGAAGTTTATTTGGGCAATCTTGCCTGGCACTTTTTTTTTTATTGTTCTGAATTTTGCATGCTTGCTTGACTTAGAATTTCTGAATTGATGTTTTTAAAAATGGTGTAAATATCTTCTTGCATTTCATTGAAAATATATGGATCTGTCACTGTTCTGTAAATTAAACTAAAAGTTAACCTTTCTTGTGAAAAAAAGTGGAACCCTTGTTCTCCATCTCCTAGATTTTATATTAGCATGCAAAATGGCCACAAGCATGAAGATATGTTGATTTTGAGAAAGATTGAGAAACAAAAATCTATGCATAATACAGTTGATCACAGTCCTCATGGCAAAATTTTCAGCATTTTCTCAATATTTATCATTGATATATAGGATTAAAGTCTGATCCTCTGATAAATAAACCATGTTTTACAATGTACATACATTTGTAACATCTCCTTTTAAATGCTCTTTATCTAATTAATAGCTAACCTTTCCAGTCAGCTCCAGTAAAATAAAGTCTGACTGTTGAATTATCTCAAAATAAGAGATAAGTTAAGATACAATATCTTTTTTTATTGTCACAATGTGTTTATTTTTTTTAATTTATTTATTATTTTTTTCTTTTAATTATTTATTATTTTACTTCATTAATTACATTGTATTATGTGACACAGTTACATAGGTACTTGGGTTCTCCCCACCCCTCCCCAAACCCTCCCACCATGGTGGATTCCTCCACCTTGTTGCATAACCACAGCTCAAGTTCAGTTGAGATTCCCCCATTGCAAGCGTATACCAAACATAGAGTCCAGCATCTTATTGTCAAGTCAAGTTCAACGGCTTCTTAGGTATACCCTCTCTGGTCTGAAGACAGAGCCAGCAGAGTATCATCCCAGTCAATTGAAAGCTCCAACATACCATCAGCAAAAATTTACATCATTATGGAATTAATTGACATAGTAATGAGTAACCAATATGTTGAAAGTAAATGCGAGTTCCCAGCCACCTTCTGTGACCACCTCACCTACATTTCAATTTTAGTTTATACATACCCTATAACACTCATAACATAACATGTTATACATAACATCATATCATCTTAAATTAAGGCAAACATGTGGTATTTAACCTTTTGGGATTGGCTCATTTCCCTTAGCATTATGGTTTCCAGTTTGGCCCATTTGGCCACAAAGAACTGCATTTTGTTTTTTTTTAATAGCTGAGTAGTATTCCATGGAGTAGATGAACCATAGCTTTCTTATCCAATCCTCTGCTGATGGGCATTTTGGCTGCTTCCATGTTTTTGCAAATACTGATTGTGCTGCTATGAACATAGGAGTGCATGTTGGTTTCTCATACAACAAGTGTTTTCGGTATATTCCTAGGAGTGCTGTTGCTGGATCATACGGTATGTTGATTTTGAGTTGTTTGAATGTTCTCCATACTGATTTCCACAGAGGCTGTACCAACCTGAAGCCCCACCAGCAGTGGAGTAGGGTTCCCTTTTTCCCACAACCTCGCCAACAAGTGTTGTTGGTGCTTAAATTCATGTGGGCCAGTCTTACTGGCGTTAGGTGGTACCTCATTGATGTTTTAATTTGGATTTCCCTTATTGCCAGGGAACTTGAGCATTTTTTCATATGTTTATTTGCCATTTGGGTTTGCTCCTTTGTGAAGTGTCTGCCCATTTCCCGTGCCCATTTCTTGAGTGGTTTGTTTGTTTTGGTGTTTTGGCTGTTTTGTAGTTCTTTGTATATTCTGGAGATTAGCCCTCTATCACCTACGTAGTGCGCGAAGATCTTCTCCCATTCTGTGGGTTGCCTTTTTACTTTGTTGATTGTTTCTCTAGCTGTACAGAAGCTTCTTAGTTTGATGAGGTCCCAATTGTTTATTTTGGTCTTGATTTCTATTGGTTTTGGAGTCCTTTTTAGGAAGTAGGGACCTACCCCTAGATGTTGTAGAGTATTTCCAACATTTTCTTCCAAAAGTTTGAAGGTTTCTGGATGTAGGTTTAGATCTGTTATCCATTTAGATCTGATCTTAGTGTATGGTGAAAGATGTGGGTCTATCTTTTTGTTTCTGCAGGCTATCAACCAGTTGTCCCAACAGCATTTATTGAGCAGACCTTCCCATTTGCCTGGATTGTCGTTGTCTTTTTTTTCAAAGATTATTTGGCTGTACCTGTTTGGCTTCCCTTCTGGTGCTTCTATTCTACTCCATTGATCTTCCTCTCTATCTTTGTGCCAGTACCACACTGTTTTGATAACCACTGCGCTATAGTATGTCCAGAGGTCCGGAACTGTGATTTCCCCCTGCTAACTTCCTGTTCTTCAGGATGGTTCTAGCTATCCGTGGTTTTTTGTGTTTCCAGATGAACCTTTGGATCATTGTTTCCAGTTCCATGAAGAATGTTTTGGGCAATTTGATTGGGATTGCGTTGAATGTATATATTGCTTTTGGCAGTATAGACATTTTAATGATATTGATTTTACCTATCCAGGAGCATGGGATGTTACTCCATCTTTCTAGATCTTGTTCAATTTCTTTTTTAAGTAGTTTGTGGTTTTCTTCAAATAGGTCTCTTACATTTTTGGTTATATTTATTCCCAGATATTTCATACTTTTCTCTGTTATTTTGAATGGTGTCTTGCTGGTTAAATCTTTTCCGTCTTGGGGCTGTTCGCATACACTATGGCTGTTGATTTTTGTTCATTAATTTTGTACCCTGCCACTCTACCAAACTCTCGTACAAGTTCTAGGAGTCTCTGTATTGAGTCTCTTGGCTCTTCTACATAAAGAATCATATCATTTGCATATAGTGAAAGCTTGACTTCTTCGTTTCCCATTTGGATTCCTTTGATTTCTTTTTCTTGTCTTATGGCCTCAGCGAGTACCTCTAGGACTATGTTGAATAGCAGCGGAGAAAGTGGACATCCCTGTCTTGTTCCAGATCTCAGTGGGAAGGGTTCCAGTTTTTCTCCATTCAGTATGATGCTGGTGTTGAGTTTTTCATATATGGCTTTAATTATGTTGTGGATTTTTCCATCTATGCCTACCTTGTTTAGGGTTTTTAGCAGGAAGTCGTGTTGGATTTTGTCCAAAGCTTTTTCTGCATCTATTGATACTATCATGTGATTCTTGTTTTTCAGTTTTTGGATGTGGTGTATCACATTTATGGATTTCCGAATGTTGAACCATCCCTGCATTCCAGGGATGAATCCTACTTGATCTGGATGAATGATCTGTCTGATGTGTTTTTGAATTCTATTGGCTAGGATTTTGTTGAGAATCTTAGCATCAATGTTCATCAAAGAGATAGGTCTGTAGTTTTCCTTCTCTGTTAGTTCTCCGTCTGGTTTTGGGATTAAGGTAATGTTGGCTTCATAGAATGAATTTGGAAGGGTTGCTTCTTTTTCTATTGTTTTGAAGAGTTTGTAGAGGATTGGGGTTAGTTCTGTTCGGAATGTTTTGTAGAATTCTGGAGTGAAGCCGTCTGGGCCTGGGCTTTTCTTTGTTGGGAGGTCTTTAATCACTGATTCAATCTCTGCTTCAGTTATGGGTTTGTTCAGGTCGTTTGTTGCCTCTGGGCTAAGTTTTGGCAAGTGGTAGAAGTCTAAGAACTTTTCCATTTCTTGGTGGTCTTCTGATTTGTTGGAGTACAGTGCTTTGTAGTAATTTCTGATTGTGTTCTTAATGGTTGTAATGTCTGTTGTTATGTTGCCTTTTTCATCTTTGATGCTGTTAATTCTTGCCTTCTCTTGTTTTTTTCTTTGTCAGTCAGGCCCGTGGGGTGTCTATCTTGTTTATCTTCTGAAAAAACAGCTTTTTGATTTATTGATTTTGTGTATAGTTTTTTTTTATTTCTATCTGATTAATTTCCTCCCTTGTTTTGATGATTTCTTGTTTCCTATTGTGTGTGGGGCTCTTCTGCTCTTGTTTTTCCAATTCCTGGAGGTGTGTGGTTAGTTCCTGTATTTGGCGCCTCTCTTGGGCCTTGACATGAGCTCTAATTGTGATGAGTTTACCCCGTAGCACTGCTTTGACAGTGTCTCATAATATTTTGGATGTTGTATCAGAGTTTTCATTGGTTTCCATAAATTTTTTGATCTCATCTTTAATTTCTTCTCTGATCCATTGTTCGTTTAATAGCATATTGTTCAGCCTCCAAGAGTTTCTGTATTTCCTGGGGCATTTTGAATTGCTGACTTTCAATTTCATTCTGTGGTGGTCTGAGAGGCTACATGGTATGATTCCTATCTTTTTTAAGTTTTTAAGGTTTGCTTTGTGTCCTATCATGTGGTCGATCCTGGAGAAGGTGCCATGCACTGCTGAAAAAAATGTATGATCTGTGGCCTTAGGATAAAAAATTCTATAAATGTCAACCAAGTCCAGTTGTTCTATTGTTTGTATGAGCTCTGTTGTTTCTTTGTTGAGTTTTTGTTTTGTTGATCTGTCTCTTGTTGTTAGCGGGGTGTTAAGATCACCCACTATTATTGTGTGCATATCTATGTCTCCCCTTAAGTAGGTAAGTAATTGCTTCACGTAGCTAGGTGTGTTTGAATTTGGTGCATATATGTTCACAATGGTAATTACTTCCTTATGGATCAGACCCTTCACCAATATATAATGTCTTTCCCTGTCCTTTTTGATGTGTGTCAGATTGAAGTCTACATCATCTGAAATTAGGACAGCTACCCCAGCCTTTTTTCTCATCCATTGGCATGAAATATCTGTTTCCAACCTTTCACTTTTAGTTTCTTAGAATCTTCTCTGGTTAGATGTGTCTCTTGTAGGCAACAAATAGTTGGGTCCTGTTTGATAATCCATTCTGTTAATCTGTGCCTTTTGATTGGTGAGTTCAGGCCATTTGTGTTAAGAGTTGAAATTGAGAGGTTGTGATTATGCCCTGCCATAATTGTTTTTGTGGGTGTTAATATCTGTGTAATTGTCCTTCCTTGTGTGGACTTTAGTGGGGAGACCTTCCTGTTTGCCATCTTTGCTTATGATTCGCCTCCTTTTTTTCTGGATTTAGCGCATTTCTAAGGAGATTTTGTAGAGCTGGTTTTGTGCTGGCATATTCTTCTAATTTCTCTTGGCTATGAAAGTATCTGATTTCGTTCTCAAATATGAATGAGATCTTTGCTGGGTACAATATTCTTGGTTGACAGTTGTTCTGATTTTGAAGATCTTTGTCCATTCTCTTCTTCCTTGTAAGGTCTCTTCAGAGAAGTCAGCAGTGATTCTGATTGGTTTTCCTCTATATGTGATCTTTTCTCTGCTTCGTACTTGTCTCAGGATTCTTTCTTTGTCTTCGTTGGAGTGGAACTTGAGCACCATATGTCTGGGTGAAGATCACTTTGGGTCATATCTGCTGGGAGTCCTCTGACCGTCCTGGATTTGGGCTGGGTTCATGTTCCAAGTGTTTTGGAAGTTTTCCTGTATAATTTCGTGGAGCACCATTTGCATTCCTGACTCTCTTTCCACTCCTTCAGGAAGGCCAATAATCCTAATATTCGATTTTCTGAGGTTGTCTTTCATTTCTTGTATGGTCTTATTGGCTTTGTTCAGACTTGTCTCCAGCTGTTTAATGAGCTCGGTATGTTCATTTTGTGTGTCTTCCATTTCAGAGATCCTCTCTTCTGCTGTATTTATTCTGTTGGTTAGGCTTTCAATTTTGTGCTCTAAGTCAAGGATTTTACTTTTCATTTGTTGTATTTCTGAGGCTATGTGGTTCTTGAATTCCTTGAAGTCCTCCCAGTTCTTCTCATTGTCTGTGACAGATTTTAACATTATTTTTTGAATTCCTTGTCTGGTAGATCTTCCATGTCTTCATCTCGCATCTCCGAAATAGACATTGGCTTTTTTTTTTTTTTTAAGATTTATTCAGTTTATTACAAAGTCAGATATACAGAGAGGAGGAGAGACAGAGAGGAAGATCTTCCATCCGATGTTTCACTCCCCAAGTGAGCCGCAATGGGCCGGTGCGCCGATCCGAAGCCGGGAACCAGGAACCTCTTCCGGGTCTCCCACACGGGTGCAGTGTCCCAAAGCATTTGGCTGTCCTCGACTGCCTTCCCAGGCCACAAGCAGGAGCTGGATGGGAAGCGGAGCTGCCGGGATTAGAACCGGCTCCCATATGGGATCCCGGTGTTCAGGGCGAGGACTTTAGCTGCTAGGCCACGCCGCCGGGCCCTAGACATTGGCTTTTGATCCTTTATTGGTAGGGTGTTGGCCCTCTCCAAGCACTATCCCGTAGAGATCGGAGTCTGCAGGCGTGGAGTAACAGGGTGCGGGAATTTTCAAGGCACTTTTGGTGCGTCTCCAGAACGAACACTGGACCTCAGGGCGCCACTTCCAAGGCCCAGTGGATTCAAAGCGCACTCTCAGCTCGTCCCCTACACGTATGCGACCACAGGGCATGGGGGAATGAAGGCACTCTTTGTGCGCGCCCCCTGTGCACAGGATCACAGAGCATGGCGGATTCTAGGTGCTTTCTCGGCGTGTCCCCAGTGCCATGGACTGCAGGGCATGGAGGTTCCAGGTGCTCTCTAGGAACGCCTCCTGCACACAGGTCCGCAGTGCCCTCCTGGTGTGTCTCCCAAGCACGGGACTATAGGGCGTGGGGTGTTCCAGGTGCTCTCTGGAAACGCCTCTTGCGCAGGCCCGCCCACCCCAGCAGTGTGGGACCGCCCACCCCAGCGCTCGCACGGGACCGCCCAGCCCAGTGGCGTGCTCGGGTTCCTGTGGGACAGCACCTCCCAGCTGTGTGCCAGTCTGCAAGGCACGGGGGAGTATTCAGTGTGCCTTTTGCCTGTCTCCTCAGTGCACAGGACTGCTGTGCATCACCTCCCAGACACAGTTTTGGCAGTTTCAAGGCACTTGCCCTTTGTCCCCAGACACTGGAATCTCGGGGGAGGAGGGGTGAGGAGATGAGCACCAAGGGTGTTCAAGCTCTGTGCGTGCCCCTGGGCGGCCAACTCCTGGAGCCTCCGACCCACCACTGCCCCCACCCAACTCAGTCAAACCTCAGGTTCTTGCAATCTGCCTCTTCCTCTGGTGGGGACCCTCGCTGCGGTTGCGTCTCCTGGCGACTGTGTCGGGTGCGGGTCCTGGCGGGTCCCAGCGGGTTCTGGCGACTGCAGTGGTTGCGGGTCCTGGCGGGTCCTGGCGACTGTGGCGGGTGCGGGTCCTGATGAATGCGGGTCCTGAAGACTGTGGGTCGACCGTGGCTCCCAGCAGCTGCACTCAAAGCTGACTCAGCGGGTCAGGAGCCATCTTCCCTGCCTTTTGTTTTGTTTTGTTTTTTCCCTGGTTACTCTTCCGAGTTGTGTGAATTTTTTTGGCTCCACACTGTCCAGGGAACTTCACGTTCTTCTCCCTGTAGCCCTATGCTGCTCCACTTACGCTTTTGTCTCGTTCTAGCCCTCTCTGTCTGTGAGCTCCCTCACAACCATCCTCCTATGTCGGGCATCTTGCGAGTCTCTCCCATGCCCATTTCTTAAGTGGCTTATTTGTTTTGACATTTTGGTTGTTTTGTAGCTCTTTGTATATTCTGGAGATTAGCCCTCTATCACCTACGTAGTGCGCGAAGAACTTCTCCCATTCTGTGGGTTGCTTTTTTACTTTGTTAATTGTTTCCCTTGCTGTACAGAAGCTTCTTAGTTTGATGAGGTCCCATTTGTTTATTCTGGTTTTGATTGCTATTGCCTTTCGTGTTCTTTTTAGGAACTCGGGACCTACACCTATATCTTGCAGAGTATTTCCAACATTTTCTTCCAAAAGTTTGAAGGTTTCTGGATGTAGGTTTAGATCTGTTATCCATTTAGATTTGATCTTAGTGTATGGTGAGAGATGTGGATCTATCTTTTTGTTTTTGCAGTCTATTAACCAGTTGTCCCATAGCCTACAGAAGAAATTTAAGTTCAGTATACGTGGAGTTTGACATACTGAATCCACTTGAAATTTTTGAAATAATTCATTGTATCATTTTACAATGCCAAAAATCAAGTACTCACAGAAAGTTATAAATTTAACTCATTGTGCTTCATTATGGTCATCACCATGATCAATTTTAAATTATTTTTATCTTCTAAAAATAGTTGTAATTATCATAGTGGTAAAGTTTCTGCGTGTGATCAATGCAACCCTGAGTGTCTGGTTTGAATCAAGCACCACGTATGATTCAATTACAGCTGCTTGAATCCTGAAAAGGCACTCTTTTTTTTTTTAACATTTAATTATTTTTATTCTAAAGATAGATATACAGAAAGGATGAGAGACAGAGAAGAAGATCTTCCTTCCATCAATTCACTCCTCAAGTGGTGTCAATAGCCAGAGCTGTGCTAATCCTGCTGCTGGGTGCCAGAGAGATCCCTCAGGGCCTAAGTGTAGAATGTGGGGTGGAGTCTGCATTTCCCTAGTTTGATGAGAGCTGCTCCTGCTACACTCCAAGCACTATTGTGCTGAACTGGGAAAGTCAGGAGTTTTTAAGCTCTCATCCTCTGATCAGATTGAGAGCCACATGGCACAATCAGTTTTAAGCAGGAAAGGGCTTATCAGAACCTAAAGTTAGTTAACTTAAGTAGCACAGAAGGAGGCAGAAGAGTCCAGGTGTGCAGAACCTACGGAACAATTTCTAGGGCAAGGTGCACATTTCATGCCTAGAATTAACTTCATTGGGGCTGTCTGCTGTCAATTAACCTGATGAACCCGTGCAAGCCATCAATGGTTTTATCACATTACAATCCAAAGCTGGGAAAACAGGAACTTCTTGTGAGTTTCCCATGTGGGTGGTAGGGTCCCAAGGCTTTGGGCTGTCCTTGACTACTTTACAGGTCACAAGCAGGGACCTGAGTGGGAAGCCCGGCTGCCAATGTTACAAATGGCACACGTGGGATCCAGCCAAGTCCAAGAGAACGATTTTTGTCCTTTTGAAATACAGGTATCCAAATCATGTCCTAAGTTTGCTCTGTTGCCACTTGTGCATCATTAGCTCCCAATTTTAGTTTAGTCTAATGTGCAACAAGAATTTGGGTAGTGAACCACCTTCTGAGAGTATTCTCTTTCTCTATGCACTATGTCCTTGCCTCTAAAAAACCACCAAAAAGATGGCATCAGCATTCGGTGGCTAAGCATCCACCTTCAGTGCTGGCATCCCATATGGGTGCTCCTTCGAGTTCGGATATACTTACAATGCAGCTCCCTACTAATGCCTAGGAAAGTAGCCAAGGATGGTCTATTCATTGGGCCTCTGGAGTTATGTCAGAGCACTAATAGAAGCTCCAAGCTCTGAACAGGGATCAGCCCACTTTCAGATAAGGAGGACATTTATCGAGTGAAGCACCAGATGGAAGATTCCTTTCTATCTTGGCTTCTTTCTCTGCAATGTCAACTTTCAAATAAAAATACATTTTTAAAATACTTTATTTCAAAACATGAAAAAAAGAAAGAATGGAAACCCAGTCCTCCCTGAACTTCTCCCTAAGATCTATATACAGATTTTTTAAATTAATTACATTGGGCCTGGCAGCGTGGCCTAGCGGCTAAAAGTCCTCGCCTTGAACGCACCGGGATCCCATATGGGTGCCGGTTCTAATCCCGGCAGCTCCACTTCCCATCCAGCTCCCTGCTTGTGGCCTGGGAAAGCAGTTGGGGACGGCCCAATGCTTTGGGGCCCTGCACCAGTGTGGGAGACCTGGAAGAGGTTCCAGGTTCCCAGCATCAGATTGCCATGCACCGGCCCGTTGCGGCTCACTTGGGGAGTGAAACATCGGATGGAAGATCTTCCTCTCTGTCTCTCCTCTTCTCTGTATATCCGGCTTTTCAATAATAATAAAATCTTTTAAAAAATTAATTACATTGGATTATGTGCCACGATTTCATAGGCTCTGGGATTTCCCCAACCCCTATCTATACCTTTCCCCCATGGTGGATTCCTCCACCTTGTAGCAGTATTGTGGTTCAAATTCAATTGAGATTCTCTCATTGCAAGCATATACCAAGCATAGAATCCAGCATCTTATTGTCCAAATAAATTCAACAATTTGTTGGGGAGACCATCTCTGGTATGAAGGCAGAGCTGGCAGAGTATCATCCCGATCAATTGAAAGCCCCAACATAGCATCAACAACACTTTACAATGTTATATAATTAATTGACATGGTGTTGAGTAACCAATATGTTAAAAAAAATGCAAGTTCTTAACCACATCCTGTGACTAGTTCATTGACATTTCAATTTTAGTTTATATAAAACCAACTTCTATACACCTTAAAATGGTTATAGGTTGCTATTTAGCTGTCTCATGTCTCTTTTCATTTTAGTCTCCCTAATACCTTTAATACTTCCAGTCCAAAGTCACTGACAATGTGCTTCTTCCTTATAGATTAACCCACAGTGGACACTGCATATGGTGAAGATGGGATCTAGGCGTCCTCATGCTCAATAAAGAGCGTCATCACCGTAGGAGGCCATGGACCCAAGCCACTTAGCACCACTCAGCCAGAGCATGGTTCTGGTAGCAGGCAACTGAGGACAGACAAATCAGAGAAATCATCTGCTTGCAGTAAGCAGGATGTGAAGGTCTGTGTTCTCAGTTTCAATTGCCTGGAGTGAAGTTCCCACATGACCTGGTCATGATGGGGGAGGGAAGTACCTATTCTAGGTTCAAAAAAACACCAAGTCCCCCTGCCTTGATCAAATCTTGAATTTTCTTCAAATATGTCTCTGCTTGCTGTCTCACCAACACCATTTATAGAAACCTCATAGAAATTTTCTAATTTTTTCTAACCAAGTTGTCATTCAGAAGCAATAGGTTGAGCCCCCAAGTTGTAATGCTTATATCCTGTTATCAGAGCATCAGTTTCTGCTCCTGTCATTGTTTTCTGGTCAACTTTCCAATAATACCCCTGAAATGGCAGTGAATGATGCCAGGAATTCGGACCCTGATACTACACGTGAGACCCAAATGGGATTCTTTGTTCCCCAGTGGGACCTGGCCAAACCTGGAACTGAAGACCATGGGATCCTGGTTGGAGCAAACTGGTGAATGCAGGGTTGTTTTGTCCTTTCCACTCTCTCATGAGTGCATGAGTGCTTACATACTAAGAATTTACCCATCTTTAATTGTCACCCAAGTAGGACACATTTGATAGAAAAAGATTAAATGCAATGATATGTCTTCTATGAATGACCCACATTATTAGTGTTTCTGGAGGCTTTGAATATATTTAAACTATAATTCATTGTTAATTTTATACTAGAATATGAATGATTTTTCTATTTGTAAATGCCACCCCTAGTTCACTAAACTGATAATATCAATGCATCTTGACAAATAAACCTAGGACAAATTTGAAAATTTGGCTAGTAGAATTGCTCACCAAAGAGCGTAAAATAACCTTTGATTTAAGATGAATTAAGATTGATTTAAGTTTAGTACACAATGTAAGGAAACAGGCAACATTACCTAAAATTGTGCTATAGTGGTTTTAGGTTTATGCTTTTGGAAATGCATCATTCCATGTTTGGTATAGTCCCAAGTCCTACTTGACAATAAAAGTGATTTAAAGTGTCAACGAAAATAGGAAAACATTCCTCAAGCTGACTGTTCATTAGAACAATAATGTATGGGTTTTGCATTCCTAAAGTTCTCAAATTTCAGCTTGTGTCTTAGAAACTACAAATACTGGAGAGCACATATGTTGATTTTGATTACATTTTCCACTTCATTTCTTTTGTGGATTGCTATATGATTACCTGCATACAACCATCCATCATTTTCATAATGGTATATATATATATGTATGAATATAGAGATTTTCTTTTTTTGTGCCTATGGGTATGCAGTGTTAATATTCAAAATGAAGCTAAGAGGTCCTAGCATGGTAACCTAGTGCCTAGAGTCTTCATCTTTCATGTTCTAGTGTCTCAATAGGCACTGGTTCATATTCTAGCTGCTCCACCTCCCTGCTTGTTGCCAAGGAAAGCATTAGAGGATAGCCCAAAGCCTTGGGACTCTAACACACATATAAGGCCTGGAAGAAGTTTACTGATACTTTGTGTCAGGTTTCACATCAGCTCAGCTCCAGCCACTATTGCCACTTGAGGAGTGAACCAGCAAATGAAAAACCTTTCTCCTTGCCCTCCTTCTTTCTGTAAGTCTGACTTTACAATAAAAATGTAAGTCTTAAAAACACAACAAATGTACATAAATAAATAAATGAAATGAAACTAAGAGCAATTATAACACTAATTTAAAACTACATGCTCCTCAGAGATGGTGCTTGTCTTCAGGACAGACCACTGGGTCCCTTCTAACTGCTATGGACAGAAATACATCTCCCTACATTTTGTATCATTAAGGGTAGACCACGATGTGACTCTACAGTAAGACAATATTTTAAAGAAGGTAATTAGCTGGGTCTGGTGTGGAATCCTAGTCACTAATGCCCTTGTCTTGCATGAGCTGGCATCCCTTGTGGGTGGTGGATACTGTCCCAATTGTTCCATTTTGCTTCTAGCTCTCAGCTTGTTGCCGGGAAAGCAGTAGAGGATGGTCCAGGTCCTTGGAACCCTGCCCCTGCAAGAGAGACCTAGAAGAACCTCTGTGCTCCTGGCATTGGACTGGCTAGGTCTGGTCATTATGACCATTTGGGGAGTGAACCAGCGACTGAAAGATCTTTCATCTGCTCTCTTCTCTCTGTAAATCTGACTAGCCAATACTTTTTTAAGAAGACAATTAGCAGCAAAAAATACCCAGACATTGAAGTCGTACAGCAAACCAACCTGGTTTCCTTTAGAAAAGAATGCACAGAACAAAGAAAATACAATGTGAGGTTACAGAAAGATGGAGGTTGTGAGTTGGCCAGGGAGAAACACCTCAGAAGAAACCAAGTCTATTATCATCTTGCTCTTAAATTTTCAATGATTAGAACCATAAGATGGATGCCTGGAACCCTTAATGTTTGAACTAATGAATTGGACTTGTGGGGTCTGGGAGTGCAGGTTTGCAAGTGACAAGGGATGGCACTGTTGTGGGGTATTATGCCCATGCAGACAGAGCAATCCTGGAGATTTTCTCATGTGCTTGGTATCAGAAGGTGTGGAGGAATGGAGGAGAGAGCTCTAGGCTAGCATGCTGGCATGGTCTGTTAGTGGACTGCGTTTGAAGAATTTTGAGTGGCCCTGGATCTTATGTTTGTCCAGAAGCAAGGTCCTAGGCCAGTACACATGCCAGGAGCTTGGGAACTTACTTGGTGGGCAGAGTTCCAGGCTAGAACATCACCCTCTGGTAGACTGGCCTTCACAAGACTAGGCTGTGGAACCCAGGCACTCCCAGGTGCAGGGACTGTGGATTGCTCAGGGAATGGGGTAAGGGTATATGTGGGAAGCAGGACCACTGAAAGAATATGTTTCAGGTGAACAATGACTTCTGAAAGACTTCTACTGACAAAGCCACTGTACCTGCAGGTAAAGGAGGGGGCTAACATCTACTAAGTTGAAGCGAGCAACTGAGGATCGTTCTCAGTCAGACCAGAGCACCCACCCACATGTGAGACTGGGCTGGGATGGTTAACATGAACTACCACCAACCACCAACCACTGGTGCACAGTAAAGGTAGAGCTGGGTCCCCTGTCAGGGACAATATCTGGTTAAACTACCTGTCAGTTACTTCCATAGAAATGGGAGATAACGTTAGGCTGGGCCATGATACTGAAAACAAGCAAAAGAACCAGGTGTAAGAGCAGATTCTGTAGAGGACATATGGGTGCAATTTTCACAGGTTTGCTCAAGAGCTGGGAGTTGTAAATGGCTGAGCTAAACATGACCATGGAACCCTCTGAAACTCATGGGACTCAGCAGGATACACTGGCCCAGGTTGCAGTCTGCCCCACACAACTACACACAGAGGAACCATGGTGAACGGCAGGCCTAGTAGGGGTTACTGCGTGTCACTGTGATTGGGATGTGGTTCTCAACTGGTGTATGTGAGGGCTGATTGTGGGTGGGTATGGATGGATTCCTCCACAGCATCTATTGGTTTGCATAAGAGTTGGGACTGGAGACAAACCTGATCCAGCAACTGCAACTACCAGTGTGTGTGTAGGCTGATGTGGGTGACAGACTGAGCTGGATCCTGTACTGGCCAAATCCACACAAGACTCAAGTCTGGGATCACCTCAGATTAAATTGTATTAGGGGTCCCTTCCACTGAACTGATGTACCAAGGACTCCAACCATGGGGAGAAATGTGAGATCTGTGCTCTGACCGTGGCGTGCATGTGTCAGAACTAAGCCTCCACAGTTGATGAAGATGGAGCAGTGGACCGCTCAGATGTACTTAGGGGATATGGCAGTCCATTGGGGCCTGCAGAGGACTTCTATTATAGCAAGTGAAGGAGGGCAGAACAAATTGGACAGCTACACCAGCCAAGTATTGACAGCAAAGATCTGAGTAAATGGAGATTTTATAGTGGACTATGTCAACCAACAGACCTTGGAAGGCTATTTTATGGAATCCACTTGAACAGAAATCTCAGAGCATGCTTATCTTGGGGACCCTGGAAAATCAGATGAGCATTCCCAGGGTTAGGAGGTGTTGGGGATTCTGAGAGTGGCTTCTCTCCTTCTTTCCAATTCCCCAGACACAGGAAGAAGAAAATTTGAATACAATGGTCTCATCCATTTTCCCTGCATTTACAACCCTTCCTAGTATAATCAGTGTCCACATGTGCATGCACCCTCCTCAACTGTGTAAACATCATCAAAATTAAATTTTAATAAGAACCATAAGAAACGAACTACTGTGATTCAAGACACATATTCGATTGTATAATTCTATCACAACCAAAACACACTTATTTTCAGCTATACTTTCTATTAACAAATGATTTTGAAAGAACAGACCATCATCAGAAAAATATAGAAATCAAACTTTTCACTTAAGCTGTTCAACACCTAAACAACAACAGTAAAAAAAGCAAATAAGCAACCTAAGTACTAATCTCCAAGTCACAGAAATTTAAAACGCCAAGTCTGGGAGAAGTAAAAGGAAATTCAAAATAAAAATTAGTGACAAAATGATTAAAAAGTATACCAAGCAATACTCAAAATAAAACAAGCATTCATTATTTGAAAAGAAATCAAAATTAATAAATCTCTTGCTAGATTAGAAAAAATGGGCTCAAGTACATAACATCAAAAAGGAGAGGAAGGTATTTAAACTGCTATCACAAAAGAACAGTGGGTGTGGGCTGTCTGTGACAAAGTGGGTTCTGCCACTGCTTGTGAAATGAACTTCCCATGCAGATGCCTCCTCAAGCCCTGCCTGCTGTATTTTATTTTCTCTCTCTCTCTCTCTCTCTCTCTCTCTTTCTCTCTCTCTCTCTCTCTCAAGATTTATTTACCTTCATTGGAAAGTCTGATATAAACTCAGCAGTTTACCCATGTTCCCAGGCCTTGGGGATCATTCTCATTGAGGGCAGAGTGGGGGTGGGGGAGGATGACTCTACTGAAGGAGAAAATCCTTAGCAGGCAGAAAAGTCAGAGTGTGGACCTGGGAACTCCTCATAGCCTGCAGTGTCTCCTCCAGAATCTTAGCTCTCTACTGCAAACACACATTAAAAACCAAATGAAGATCGTGGCCTCTGAGATTTTCTTTAACACCAGATGTGTTATGTTTGCTTAATACAAATGTATTACCAACAACTTATCACAAAACAATTATTTCATCATCTCCAGTTAGTAGAGGCCTCAGGGTCAAGGCTCAATCCCTATACACAGGTGCAGGTTAATGCTAAGGGAGAGCAAGTGTCAGCTCTTTCTGGAGTTTTGTCCCCTTTAAGAAATTATCTGGGTGCAGAGTGCAGTATCTTTGCATCTGAAATACTCCACTTACACGAGCCATGATCCCATGTAGGTGTCAGTTCTAATCTGAGCAACCTTGCTTCCAGTTCAACTCCCTGCCTGTGGCCTGGGAAAGCAGTTGAAGAGAGCCTAAAGCCTTGGTACCATGCACCCATGTGGAGGACCAAGAAGAGGCTCGGAGCTCCTGGGTTTGGATTGACACAACCCAGGCCTTTTCAGTCACTTGGGGATTGAAACAATGAACACAAGATCTTACTCTGTTTCTCTCCTCCTTCTCTCTGTATATATGATTTTTCAATAAAAATTAAATAATTTTAAAAAGATGCTTGTCCCAGATATTGAGCACAAATAATATTTTTTAAACTAGTCAAACCAAATTTTTATTAGGCTTTTTAGCAGCAGGCTTGGACCACTGCCAATATTCCCTGAAATAACTTATGAAATCAGTTACAAATACACTCACAAATTTGTAAGTGCTCAAGGCTACCAGAATTTTATCTTTGGAAAGATTCTTGGTTGGTACAAATAATCCTCTGAATAAACCAACTTCTGTGTGCAAAATGAAAGAGCCCAGTTTCTCAAGAACACTATCCTAGCATTTACTTGGGCCATTCTCAATGTTTTACTCCCTAGTAGCCAAGGCTGAGAAAAACCACAGTGCATCAATCATTTCATTTTTGTTTATGATTTATGTTTATTTTTATTGGAAAGTCAGATATACAGAGAGGAGGAGAGACATAGAGGAAGATCTTGCATCCGGTGATTCACTCCGCATTTGACCACAAGGCCAAACGTCACTATACAACTTCAACAGAAGGAAGAAACATCAAAATTAACAACATCATGAAATTAATTAACATGGCATTGAGTGACCAGTAAGTTAGAAAATGCAAGTTCATAACCACATCCTGCAACTACTTCCTTGACATCTCTCAATTTTAATATATACACAACTGGCTGCTATAAACCTTTTTGTTTTCCTCCCAAGACAGCATGTTTTTGAGTTTAACCTAAATCAGCGAGGCACAGGAACAATGAAACAATCAACTTTAACATCCATCATATATAACAGCTGAGTACAAACTTAGTATCAACGTTTCTATGCAGTTGCATCTTGTTTAGCATTAACAGTCATAAATTGAAAAAGTTTTTTTTTTTTTTTTGGGTGGGGGAAGAATCTTAAGCCACAATCTAAACTTTGCAATATGTAGTGATTAAGCCACAGTTTTGCAGAACTTTGCATTTTAGCAATTAAAGAATAGAAAAGTTTTAGGCAGGTGAGCAGGGAAATCCCCAACAACCCAGTGAATGAGGAAGAATTTAACTCTGCATCCTTCCTAATAAAGTCCAGGTGAAGCAAATAGGGAGCCTGACCTGTATTTACAGGCTGAGCGAGTATAGGTTAGTTGACCTTTTACCTAGGTGTTCCAATTTCTATATCAGTGTCTCTCTGTCTGAAAAGCCAAACGTGAAGCCTGATCAGTAAGGTACAAACTGGGGGATTATCAACTAGCTGACTTTTATTAGTCTCTATCTATCTGAACTAATTAGAGGGCTCACAAACAACTCTGATGGTCGGTGTATGAGAGGGCTGGAAGCCAAGGCTGGAACTAGATAAGGACCAGAGAAAGCTTATCTCCTGAGTCCAGAAAGAAGCTTACAATCCTTGTATTTCTGAGTGCAACCTGGGGCTCCTGGCTGTAGCTCTGATGTCACCAGACACTATGAAAGGGTTTTTCTTCAAAAGCAGTGATGCAGAATGAGGAACCCAAGGTCCCTCTACTGTGCCCCTCCCACCCTGGGGCCTGAGGAGATGCTGATACACACTCACTGCTTCCAGCTTGAGGAGTTGGATGTCCATCATAGGCTCCTTCAGGGAAGGGAGCTCACAGGGCAGCACCTCCTGAGCCACCTGCGTCTTTTTGGGAACAGAACCAGCAATGAACCTATGGCAGGGCCAGAGAACAGAAGTTTCACAGGCTTTTCCTGTGTGCGTCAGGTTGGATCCATCCCACAGACCTGGACTAAGCATGACGTCAGAGGCTGTGCAGTCAATCAGAAGTGCAATGGGTGTAGGCTATGCCTTAGAATTTGAGAGAAAGGGGGAGTGAAGGGAGTGGCTTCATTGCTGGAATCCCAGAGAAATCCCAACTTTGGCTTCATGAGATTCAATGCACATTTAAAAGATTAGTTCAGCAAACCCTCCAGTTTTCCCTGTCCCTGCCTGTGTCTCTTCCAGTCACTGCCATCCAAACAGCCATCTTACAGACTCACAGTGCAAGAAGACAGATTAAAAGCACCTCACTTCAGCTCATAAATCACTTGATCTAAAAGCAGACAGAAACCAGATTGGCTGCAGCAGCTCTCTTTCTCCAAATATGAAATAATAGGAGAACTGCCCTGAGTAATATAAGCAGAAAATGAAAGGGTGCTGTAAAACGAGGGGAGGGCAGAAAATGAGTGGGTGCGTGGGTGCAAGGATAAGTATTTTTGGTTTTCACCTGAGAGGAGGCCGCAGTGCAACTTTCTTAGGTCATCCAGAATCCAGATTCATCCAACACCAGGCGCTTCCACCATGCCACCCAAGTTTGACCCCAATGCAATTAAATTAGTGTGCCTGCAGTACACAGGTGGCGAGGTGGGTGCCACGTCCGCCTGGCCCCCAAGACTGGCCCCCTGGGTCTGTCTCCAAAGAAGTTGGGTTATGACATTGCCAAGGTCACCAGGGACTGGAAGGGCCTACAGATCATAGTGAAGATGACCATCCAGATCCGACAAGAGCAGATTGAGGTGGTGCTGTTGGCCTCTGTCCTGATCATCAAGGCCTTCAAGGAGCCATCCAGGGACCACAAGAAGCAGAAGAACATGAAACACAGTGGGAACATCACATTTGATGAAATTGTCAACATCGACGGCAGATACGCCACTGATCCTTAGCCAGAAAACTTTCTGGAACCATCACAGAGATTCTGGGGACTGCCCAGTCAATGAACTGTAACGTGGATGGCCGCCACCTGCACGACATCATAGATGACATCAACAGTGGTGCTGTGGAGTGCCCAGCTAGCTAAGAAGAGAAAATGTCTCAATGAAGGATCATCTGGCAATCCAAAAAAAAAAAAAAAAAAAAAAAGGAATCAATAGAGAAGAGAGGAGGACAACAGAATGGGCCAAGTGAGAAAAGTGAGAAGGCAACATGGAGGAAGGAGAAGAGCGATATCAGAGGGACTAAGCAACCAGCTTGGGTGGTACCAAAGAGCAGAGGGCGAAAAAGCCCGAGAAGAACCATGGCTAAGCAAGACAACTATGGCTCAAATATGCAAAATAATTGCTTCACTAAGATCTTCAAAAGAAAATATCAAACATGATATATATTTCTCATTTTTAAAAGTTGTACTACAATGCATTTATTAATATCAAATAGTATTCACCAGGAAGGGAGCAGCCACTGGAGCTGGGGCAGGCCCGGGTACAGCTCACTGCATGTACATGATGGCTAGAATCAGGGCTCCGAGCACGGAGACGTATCTCTCTTGGAACCTGACAGGAGCCAAGGGGCTGCTAGGATTTTCAACTCCCAGAACACAAGGTTACTGCCACCCAATCCCATCCACCAAACGGTATTGTCAGTGAGTGGGGCCCGGGCCTGACTTGTTCTCCAGATTTCCCCTCTCAGTGTACTCCCCAGGAAGGAAGCAGCCTCTGGAGCTTAGGCAGGCCCAGGGACATCTCACCGTGTGTACACATTGGCTGGAATCAGTGCTCCAATCAGACAGATAGACCCAGCATGGAATCTGCCAAGATTCACTATTATTCATTAGAGGATCAAAATGAGAGAGAGAACTTCCAAGGTACTGATTCATGCCCCAGATGATTACACAATGATCAGGATTAGGAGCCAGGCTGAAGCAAGGGATCTGAAACTCCACCTGGGTTTCCCAAGTGAGTGCAGGGGTTCAAGCACCTGGGCAACCTTGTACTACTCTCTCAGGTGCATCAGCAGGGAGTTGAACCTGAAGCAGAGCAACTGGGACTCAAATTGCCACTCACATGTGTTTCTGAAACTGCAGATGATGGCTTAATCTCTCTGTGCCACAATGCCAGCCCAGTAGGGCCCACTTTGGAGAGACAAGTCTATGGTTATAAATTTACCTAGTTTTTAACTATCTCCACATTACTTATACCTAAGCCAGTGTGTTTACCATGTATGTACATAGCCACTTTACTGGGTTGTTTAGGAAATGACAAGGGGCATTCTAGATAGGTTCAGCACACATATGGTTTTTATTTGCCTTTAGCTGAATCTGCAAGCAAGGAACCTGGCCAGAGGGAGTTAGGCAGTGCCTCAGTGTCTAGCAGGGAAGATTTTAAGTGTCCTCAGAATGCAAAAATTATACTTACATACAGGGCTGCTGCTGTTGAACAGCTCCATATAGCCACATTGCATATCAAAACACTCTTTCAGGCACCTTCAATTCACTCAATTCTCTACTGGCCAATTAAAGAACAAATGTCAATGAGGTGGTCACAGAAGGTGGCTGGGAACTCGCATTTACTTTTACCATATTGGTTACTCATTACTATGTCAGTTAATTCCATAATGATGTAAATTTTTGCTGATGGTATGTTGGAGCTTTTACTTGGTCGGGATGACACTCTGCTGGCTCTGTCTTCAGACCAGAGAGGGTATACCTAAGAAGCCATTGAACTTGACTGGACAATAAGATGCTGGACTCTATGTTTGGTATATGCTTGCAATGGGGGAATCTCAACTGAACTTGAACTGTGGTTATGCAACAAGGTGGAGGAATCCACCATGGTGGGAGGGTTTGGGGAGGGGGGGAGAATCCAAGTACCTATGAAACTGCGTTACATAATACAATGTAATTAATGAATTAAAAATAATAAATAAATTTAAAAAAACTAAAAAAAAAAACAACACAAAGACAATAAAGCTGAGAGTTGAGGTGTCACAAATGAGATTAAGGCTAAGAGCTTGCCAAAGGGGCCCTGTGCTAGCAGGTGGTCACCTGATGAAAGGACTTGATTCCTTCAATTCCTTCAATTCCTTCAGCCAGCCCGCACTGGGCAATACCTGTTTCTTTCTTTTTCTTCCTTTGCTTTTTTCTTTCTTTGATTTTTTCTTTCTTTTTTCTTTCTTGCTTTCTTTGTTCCTTTCTTTCTTCTTTTCCTCTTTCCTTATTTCCTCCCTTCCTTTGTTCATTTGTTTTTCTTTCTCTCTCTCTCTTTTAATATTTATTCACTTCCATTAAATAGTCTGATCCCAAGAAAGGAGGAGAGACAGAAGATCTTTCATCTGCTGGTTCACTCTCCAAGTGGCCACAATGGCCAGAGATGGGCTGAACTGAATCCAGGAGCCAGGAGCTTCCTCCAGGTCTCCCACACAGGAGCAGGGTCCCAAACCTTTAAGCTGTCCTGGGCCACATTCCCCAGGAGCTAGAATGAGAAGTGGAGCAGCCAGGATATGAACTATCACCCATATAAGGCACTGTGCATGCAAGGTGGGGACTTTAGCCACTAGAGTACCAGGCTTGGCCCTGGGCAACATGTTTACCATGCATGGGCACAGTTGAGTTTGAATAGCTTTTTGATAATTTTGAGTGCTCATCTTGTCCTTTTAACTCTGCATCATGGTTTCCACTTCTGTCTGTGTCTTTGTCTCTCTGTCTCTCAAAGATTTATTTATTTTTATTGGAAAGGCAGATTGAAAGAGGGAAGGAGAAAGACGATCCTCCATCTACTGGCTCCCTCTCCAAGTGGCTGCAACAGCTGAAGCTCAGCCAATCTAAAGCCAGGAGTCATGAACTTCTTCAGGGTCTCGCACACAGGTGCAGGGTCTCAAGGTTTGGGCCATCCTCTACTGCTTTTCCAGGCCAAACGCAGGGAGATAGATGGCAAGCATAGCAGCCAGGACACCAACCTGCACCCATATGGGATGCCAGAACTTTTAGGATGGAAAATTTGACATTGAGCAATTGTGTCAGGTCTGTAAGCCAGTGTTTTTGTTTGCTTGTTCATTTGTTTTAAGATTCATTAACTTATATTGGAAAGGCAAATAGAGAGGTGGAGAGACAGAGAGGAAGATCTTCCATCTGATGAATCATTCCCCAAGTGACCACAACAGCAAGGCATGTGCCAATCTGAAACCAGGAACCCAGAGCCCCTAATACATCCCCCACATGATTGTGGAGTCCCAAGGCTTTGGGCCATCCTCAACTGCTTTCCCAGGCCTTAAGCAGGAAGCTGGATATGAAGTGGGGTCACCAGGATTAGAACCAGCACCCAGATGGGATCTGGGCGCACTCAAGGTGATGGCTTTAGCCACTAGGCAACTGTACCGGTCAATCCTGTATTTTTAACTACAGGTTTGCTAAGCCCACTTTCCCAGGACACATTTGTCCCATTCAGGACCAGGACACATGCTCTGACTCCATCCTATTTGTATATTCTTTGGGGAACCACTGCTTCTTTATAGAAAGATGTGGAAGTGGGGTGAGAGCACTCTTCCACCTGTGTCCAATCTCTGGTGGCCCCTTCCCACACTCTTTCCCAGGGGAGGACTAATCCCACTGTGGCATTGTTTCTGCTTTTTTCTCTTCCCTGCTTACCCACAACCCCTCGGCCCACTCACATTGGTTATTTTTCTGTGTGGGGTAGCCCACACTTCTGCACAAATGTTCAGTTTATTCCTTCAATGTAAGTAAGCTCTGCTCCCATTTACACATAGTACTAGATTCTACTTGGGGTTTTTACCTCCGTGGGAGGCAAGAAAATGTTGGATTGGAAATGAATATATTCACTGTCCACATCAATACAAATGATCAATTCTTAAAACAACTTTAGGGGCTGTTCTTGGAGCACAGGAGGTTAGGCACCCACTTGTGGTGCCGGCATCCCATATTGGAGTGCAGGTTAGAGTTCCAGCTGCTGTGCTTCTGATCCAGGTTCTTGCTAATGTGCCTGAGAAGGCAGTGGAGGATTTGACACAAGTGTTTGATCCCATGCTACCCATGTGGGAGGCCTAGATGGAATTCCTGGTTCCTGGTTCCCACCTGGCCAATTTGTACCTATTGTGCACTTTTGCACCAGTAAATGGAGTCCTTTCTCTGTTTCTCCTCTCTGCCACTCTGCCTTTCAGATACATAATTCAATCTTAAAAACAAAACAAAAGAAAGAAACAAACAAAAAACACCATAGCCACCATTTTTTCATAAAGGAAGCAGAAGGAGAGTGACCCTACTAGGATAGCTGAGAGAATCAGTAAAGAAGGAGCCTGCTTTTGGTCTCAAGTAACAGTGATGACTAAGAGTTGGCATTCTCTGGGAGTTACACTTTCTGCCCTGTTAGATCTGCCCATTCGTTTTAGTACTGGACCAAGTGCAGAGAAACACACTGGGGATGTCTTAGATCCTATTTGGGTCACTGTCCTGGGTGCTACACATAACCTTCATGTAGCTTCTTCCAAAGCATTTAGCAGTAGTTTACCCAGAGACCCAAATTGACTTTCCTTTCCGCACCCAATGAAGAAAACTGAGAGATGTATTAGCTCTAAAGGAAATCTTGATTAAAAACAGTATGTCTAAACATCAATAAACTTGGGTTAATCCCTCCAATGGAAACAAAGACTCCTGTCTGCCTTGCCTAGAAATTCAGTATTTACACAAAGCCCAGTGGTGCCATGCTCTGAGACTTGAAGGTGCCCTGCATTCCCAGCCAGCCACCAGCACCCTCTAATCCTCTATGACTTATTTGGATAGGGCTAATCTCAGCTCCAGGCTTGCTTACATTTTTGGGTTACCTTTTGTCCTGAATGCATCTCTGTGTTCTCATTATATCTGTCTACAAGGCCGGTCCTTGCTCATTCCTTGCTCACCCACTTGCTTGTCTCTTCTTGCTGATATTTTCCATCCTGCCCTGAGAAATCCTGAGTGTTCCAGCACAGCCAGGCACTGGCATGTTCCCCATCAAACTTGACACTCTCTGTCCCTGAGCTAGGCCCCACCAGGACCTGTCTGCCTCCCTCCTGTCTTCCCCCTCTATCTGTTGCTATGCCCAGCTGCAGCTCTGCTTGGCTCATCACCAGAGGATTTTTATTTTATTTTTTTACAGTCATTCTTTTTCTAGCCATACAATACATTTTAGAATTTTGTATACAAAGCTGAAAAGCCAAACATGAAGAACAGTCCACGTAAGTCATTGCCTGGAAGCTGATCCTGGGTCAAGAACTGCAAGATTTTCTGGCATGAGTTTTAGTTAGAAAAAGATTCTGTGTTGTGTGTTTCTTTTTCTTTCAGTATTTTATTAGTATTATTATTATTAATTACATTGCATTATACACAGCTTTATAGGTACTGGGATTCCACGACCTGTTCCCAAACCCTCCCCACATGGTGGACTCCTCCACCTTGTTGCATTACCACAGTTCGAGTTCACTTAAGATACTTTCATTGCAAGCGTATACCAAGCATAGGGTCCAGCATCCTATTGTCCAGAAAATTTCAACGGCTTGTTGGGAAGACCATTTCTACTCTGAAGGTAGTGCTGGCAGCATATCACCCAATCAATTGAAAGCCCCAACATGACATCAGCAACAGTTCACAAGGTCATGGAGTCAATTGACATAGTATTGAGTAACCAATATGTTAATGAAAAGAAAAAAAAAAAAGATGCAAGTTCCTAACCACATCTCATGACTTCCCCATTAACATTTCTTTCTTTTTTTTTTTAAAGGGAATATTGAGGGAGAAGCCCCACCCAGTCTCCCATCCACCCCAGGTCCCAGATGTAGGGCACGCTCTGAGATCCTTGCTCAAGTGGTTCTGATAGTTCACCAGCCATAAGTCCCTGCCAATCTCGCCATTCCAGGTATGATGAGGCTGGTGCAGAGTCCACTGATTGACATAGTCCATCAAAGAGTCTCCCCTTGTCCAGTATTTCGCTGCCAACATATAGCTGAGGTGGTTGATTGACCTACTCCATCTCCCATCTTTTCTTGGTTGATGTTCTGATTCCTCCATTTCGATCGAGGGGATCCCCAAAGAAACTTTGAGGTGCTCCCCGACCAGGTTCCTATATATACTAGCAAGCACAGTGCCCGCCACAGTCCATCACCCTGATCAGCTGGTGGTTGCAACTGCTGGGTTGGTTCTATTTTGAGCCCTGACCTCCACTGGAACCAATGAGTATTGCAGTCTATCCTGGCTCTGCCCATCACATACTCGGCCTTCACCTAAACCAGTGGGAGGTGTGCTGGTTGGGTGCTGCGTTCTTATCTGGCACAGGCAGCCTCGCCTTGGCATTTTGTGTTGTGTACTGCTTTTATCGCACTGAACCTGACCCAACCCCCACCCAGCTCCAGCGCTCGGACTTGATAGTGGATGACGCGAACTGAATCAGCCTGGTCCACCCCCAACCCGAGCCAAATGTATGCCAGTGGGACACTTCCCATAGCCTCTTCTGGGTTGTTTACCTCCATGCTTCCTGCACTTATCTGTAGGGCCAGTGTCCTGTCAGAGGAGCTGTTCAGGTTCCTCCATCAGACACCCTCCTGGTGTCAGGTTTCGTGCATACCAGCAGGCCCATGGGCGAACACCACTCATTTCATCTCTTGCCCCACCAGGAGCAGCGGCCTTTCTTAACTGGTCTTCAGCCCATCGTGGTTCCTGCTGTTCGAAGTTTCAGCCCAGCCACGGCTCTTCCATACCCACATATAGCTCATATATGGCTGAGTTGGGGTTGAAACCTAGCATAGTCTGTCCCACATGTACCCTGGTCCTCCAGAACACCAAGCTGTGCTGCAGTCTAACCTGGCCCGATGCGTCATGTCCCAGTCCACACTTGTGCCAAGGGAGACTACAACTGTGATCCAACCAGAATGCAGCCCCATTCCAGCTCCTGTGCCCCTGGGTGGGAAACTCCACCCAGCCAGGGCCTGCCCCTAGCTCCCCAACTGGGCCTGTTCCCAGCCAATGTTAAGCATGGCAGTGGTTGCTCTGAGTGAGCTCAGCACATCCCATAGCCTGTCGTGACTCCTGCCTTGTCACCACCAGCCCTCCTAAGCCATCCAGTGGGGTCAGAATGCCCACGGGATTTGGCCCACACATCCCCGAAACATTCTACCCCCAGGTATGGCTCTCAAAAGCCAGTCAATGTCATGGTCCTGCCTACTGTGACCTCTCTGTTGATCCCTCATCATGTTAGGCAATGGGGACATCCTGCTAGACAAGCCTGGAATTTTGGCTCTTGAATGAACTGGTGTTCAGTAATCTGCATTATAAAGTGATTACAGGTTCTTCAGAGGAAGATTCACTGCCATTGAGAATCTTTAGGACTGATTCGCATCCCCAAATGTGGGTTCAGCAGCAAATCAAAGAACCAAAATTCCAGAACTCCCCGGCCGGGTGGCAAAAAGGCAGAGCTTGGTGCTAAATGGTGCACTGGCTGCCCGGGAGCAGCTCACGATGTGTACGTGGTAGCTGGTGTATGTTCCAGGCTTGAGACGCGCCCATCCCAATGCCCCTGGAAGCCGGCCAGCTGCCGGAGGTTTAACTCCTCGGGTCCAGGTCCCCCTTTCCTGGAACCTGTTGGACATTTGGTCTGGGTGCCACATGGACCTATTTTGACCTGTACTGTGCCACAGTTGGTATTATTTTCCTGTGGGACCAGTGCAATCCACTGACCTCAGTGCATTCTCACGAGCTCTTGCCAGCTCAGGACATGCGCAGTTCACTGTTGTCCCCTGCAGTCCCAAAGCCATTGCCACAGTGTGCAAAATGGTGCCTGATGCGCCACCACTACAGTTCTTGATCTGCTGGCCATCAGATCTGAGAGCTACCTGGACCTGCTCTGGGTGGAACCCGTAGAATGCCATGTCTTTGCAGTTCACTGAGTCAGAAATGAGCTCACTCCCAGCTCAGCGCATGCTCCGTCCTTTCCCTTGCCCTTTCCTCCTTATACATAATGGTGCCCAATTCAGCTGTAGGGGGCTAACTGGGCTATGAAATCCACCCTGTTCTCGCACTGCCCATCCAAGGTCTGCTGCTCTGTCTGTGCTCCTGGTCAAGTCAAACGGACCAGCAGGACGGACAGGTCTTTTTCTGGGTTCACCTCCCAAGCTCCCAGTGAAAGTCCCTTCCCACCTGGTTGCTGGCGGAGTTCGGATGCTGGTGGAGTTCAGATCACTGTGCTGGAGTATCAGTTACTGCAACACCACACTGCTGTGCCCGCTGCTTTCCTGTGTCTGTCAGCCTCCAGGTACCCCTCTGCTGTTGTTCTGTCCTTTCTTATTTCCTGAAATATGTCCTCTCTGCTTCATCCTGATTAAATGTTTTTCCGTCCTTTTAAACGTGTCCTTACCCTATTCTGCCATATTGATTCTCCCAGCAGTGTCTTCATCCATGCTATCCCAGGGCTGCCACAATCTCTCTCAGTCAAACATGCTTCTGCAATCTGGGTTGAGAGACTTTCCCTGCTTCTCCTTCCCTTGTCATTGCTTCTCACAATCAAGGAAATCTGTCATCCATGTGGTGTGATCCAGGGACTGTATGAACCTCAGCATGTGGAATACTTGGGTTCTCGGGCTCCAAATGCCAGCTTCTTCCTCAGATCCTGGGAGACAATAGTGATGGTGCATGTGGGATACCTGGATGTAGTTTTCAGTTCCCAGCTTGTGCTAGTGTAGTCCCGACCATTGTGGGCATATATGAAATGCAACAGAGTTGGAAGAAATTCCAATATATATTATATATTTAATGTATATATATATATATATATATATATATTATATATATGTATTTAAATATGGCAATTGCAAAATTTTGTTCACAATACAATAAATTACTTTAGCACTTTATGCTTAAATTCTCTATGGAATTTTGCTTTTGGAGCATATTTGTGTGTGTGATGTCCAGTTTTTCTAAAGCCAGTGGGTATTGCTTTTTTCAGGTTGACTTTTTTGGATACTTTAAAGGATGGTGCTGAATCTGTCCCCCACAGCTGAGTTTGGGTGGAGAGGCTCACCTCGGGGAGGGAGGGGCCATGTGGAAGATGTGGGGATGCCCTGGTTCTAGGACAGCAGTCTCTAATGTGCTGGAGGTGGCATGAGTTTTCAATGTCATGGTGTGGGAAGGGCTTCACTGGTCCAAAATCTACATCCATGGGTTCAGATTCCCCAACAATCTCTGTGAGTCAGCTTCTCTTCCTCCTAACTGACTGGCAGCTCCAGGGATTAAACACTTGGACCAGGGAAGGTCAATGATATCCTTGCACTCAGGAACTCGAAGGTGGGGTTGAGGCAGTTGTCACCTCAACAGGGCTTGGGTTCAGTGTGTGAAATTGCTGCTTGTGACATCTGCTTCCCATGCAGGAATGCCTGGATCATGTTCCAGCTGCTTGTTTCCAACCCAGCTTCCAGCTAATGCACATCCTGGGAGGCAGTGGTAATGACATCAGTACTTGAGTTCTTGTTACCCACGTGGGAAACCTCGATTGAATTGCAGGCTCTTAGTGCTGGCCTGGCCCAATCCTGGAAGTTGCTGACATTTAGAGACCAAATCAATGGATGAAAGATATCCTCTTTTTATCTAACTTTCAGATAAAATAAAGATTTCTGTTTCAAGATTTATTTTAATTGAAATGGTAGATTTATAGTGAGGAGAGAGGGAAAGATCTTCCATACGCTGGCTCACTCCCCAAATGTCCAAACTGGCTGATGCTACAGAGCTGAGCTAATCCAAAGCTAGGAGCCAGTGGCTTTGGGCCTCTGCTACTTTCCCAGGCCACAGGCAGGGAGCTGGATGTGAAGTGAAGCAGCCAGTATACAAACTGGTTCCCATATGGGATGTCAGTGCTTGTCAATGGAGGATTAGCAAATTGTACCATTGTTCTGGGCCCCAAATGAAGGTTTTTGAAAATCAAAATAGGAACCACAGTGGCCGGAGACCAGCTCCAGCTGAGGTTCGGAACTCGGGAAGGGTGTGTGGCGCAAAGAAAGAGATGGACCACTAGGATTCCATGTGATTGTGGATGACACAGTAAAGCTGTCCACTTTATTTATACAGAATCAGTCAAACTCTGGCTCAGACTTTTCACGTCATGGTCAAGTGGGTGTTTCTAAGGACAACCCTGCCACCTGCTTTACCCAAAAACAATAGAAATTCCTGCTACAATTATTATTCTACAACTTAATCTTGTATCACAAAGAAAAGGAGAACCTAAAGATCAAGGAAAGAATGAAACCCTAGATATAGGTCCCTTGGTTAGCATAAAGTCAATGGGGACAGCCAAGAGTAGGAATAATAGAAGGCCCTTTTGTAAGACATTATTATTGACATTAACCTCCAAGCTCACATTGAGTAAAATTTTGGCCAACTCCACAGTAGCAAACAATGCCTGGATGGATTAGAATTCTTCCGCAGGGTGGTGTGGTATCCATGCAAAGGAAGGTGGAGCTGCATTCAAGTGGTTGTAGAGTCATCCGCCCGGGTCCTGCCTACAATGGAACAATATTCCTCACACCCTCGTGTCCCCCACATCCACTGCATGGACCCCAACACACAGTCATTGTTTCTTGGTTCTTAGGACTGTAGAGAGCACCTTGGAAACTGTGTGGGCAGCCCCATGAACCATCTGAATGCAAGGACCAAGGTTATCTGCAGAGCACAGAGCACTGAAGCAGGTGTGCAAAGCGGCTCATCAGTGAAGGCATTGTTGAGTTTCTGCCCAGTCTCCAATCTCTAGGCCCAGTTCTTACCTGAATCTCAGGGGTCTTCCGTCCAACAAGCCCTGAGACCTCCAAGGGTTGAGACGATAGTGATCTTCTGCAGCAGAAACACTGGGGACAAACTGTTGAAGAAGGATACCCATTTATCTGAGAGAAGTCAGAAACATGTATAGGAGAAATGGGCAGGCAGAAGGGCAGTCCCAATAGTAATTTCAGGTGCCAACAACATTGTGACTAGGGCTAACAGTTATGTCTGTCTCTCTGGATCCACCAATAAAGTTAAAGTTCAGGAAGCACAGGAAATTGCATCTCAGAGCAGACACGTTGTCTGCTGAAAAGCAGGATGAATGTAACATTTGATTTCCTAGAATTATTTACAAATGAAGACCTATTAGAGCAGGGAGGAAATACCGGGGTGCAGCCCAATGCTCTAGTTGCATGCCCAGTGAACAGGCCATGTTGGGGTCTGTTAGCCAAGGGCACAGTGTGCTATGTGCCTGTGCATACCGTATGGGCTAGGCAAATGGAAATCCAGGGGCGATCTTCCACCCTTGAAACTGAGCTACATCCCACCACAGGGAGTGCCCCCTCCCTTACCTACAGTTTGACTTGAAACAGATCAGTTAACTATAGCCAACCACAGCCCCAAGGCATTACAAGAAAAATTCCAGAAATAATTATCTATATATTTTAAGATAACTGTTATAACAGCATATTGTTAGAAGGTTCTGTCTTCTTTATTATTTATCTCTTATAGTGCTTGATTTACAAATTAAACTTTATAACAGATGTGTTCTTTTAAATTCTTTTTGTTTTAAGATTTATTCATTTTTTATTACAGTCAGATATACACAGAGGAGGAGAGACAGAGAGGAAGATCTTCCGTCTGATGATTCACTCCCCAAGTGAGCTGCAACGGGCCAGTACGCGCCGATCCGATGCCGGGAACCTGGAACCTCTTCCAGGTCTCCCACGCGGGTGCAGTGTCCCAACGCATTGGGCCGTCCTCAACTGCTTTCCCAGGCCACAAGCAGGGAGCTGGATGGGAAGTGGAGCTGCCGGGATTAGAACTGGCGCCCATATGGGATCCTGGGGCTTTCAAGGCGAGGACTTTAACTGCTAGGCCACGCTGCCAGGCCCAGGTGTGTTCTTTTAACGGAAAAAAAAGCATGATACAAATGTGGTTGGCTACTATCCATGGTTTTATACCTGCAGGAAGGTTTGGAACTTGTTTCTCACAGGAAAACGGGCACTCTAGTACTTGGCTTTCCTAATGTCCTGTCTGTAACATCCACCCCACTTCCCCTCTCTCCAAGTAGCTTGAGTAATAAGGCATTTATAGCATAAGCTAAGCTAATGCTGCAAAGGAAATGCCCAAGTTCAGTCAAGATATAGCTTCTCTATGCATGCCAAGCAGTTCAGGGATTCCAGAAGCTCTGCATGCTAAAACATCCAGGGAAGCAAGCTCCACACATGGGTGTCGGGATCCAAGGACTTGGGGGCCTCTTTGACTGCTTTGCCAGGCCTCTAGCAGGGAGCTGGATGGGAAGTGGAGCAACTGGGACATGAATGAGCACCCATATGGGATCCTCGTGATTGCAATTGAGTCATTATGCTGGACCTAGATGGCTCTTGCATTAATAGGAATCTTTGAATGCTTCCGTGTAAATGGGAAGTCCTTGAGAAACAGGGAAGGTGCTATTTTTCCATCTATTCATGCATGCATGCATCTAGTCAACAAATGCTCATTGGTAGCTAGCTTATCAAACAGGCCTAGACAATGGAGGCACACAGAGACTACTAAAGCACAACAACTGATGGTGCAGCTGCCTCGGGCAGTTGTGAAAGTATTGCGCTGCACAATGATGAAGTGAGAGAAGTAAGTGCAGGCTGAAGTCCAGCTAACTCAGTAAGCACAGCAACAAATGAACTGCCTAGACCCAAAGGAATCTCTATCATACATGAACACCCCAGGGGCAACATGAATGAGGCTGTGGCTAAGAGCTGGTTACTTGAAGTTCTGGAAGAAGAAGAAGACTATTCTATGAAGACAGAACTACAGGTCACCCTGCACACCCTAAATAGAGCAGCATCCTCCTCACACCCATAGACACACAACCAATACACAAGCCCAAGGAGAACCCAGCCAGCACACCCTACACCATGCCAAATCCACCTCTGGCATGTGGGGTATGCCCTGGAGGATGCAGTTCAACTCCATCAAGAACAGCTTCTGAGGCTCACCCTGCTTCCACCAGCTTGGGTGCTCAGGCCTCTTGCCCATCTTGCCTATCTGGCCAAGGTCTATGGGGCTCAACCAGAGACTGGGGCTGGAAAGGTGCTGGGAAGATTCTACTTTTTTAGGGCCCCTCCAATCCTAGCTTAGACCTGGAAAACAAGTGGCTCCTCTTGGCCAGAACCTTACTTGTTCTGAGCCCAGATACCAGGCAGGTGCAGGGCTGGGAGGACCAGGACCCTCACTAGTGCTCTTGTATTCTTGTTGGCCCTGGGCTCTGGAAGGCATGTAGGTTTTGCATTTGTGCCCACGTACATGCATGTGTGTGTGTGAGAAAGTATGACTTTGTCTCTGAGTTCCCTAGACTGACATTACAGGAGACTCGAGTTGACAGATAAAATACAAGTGGTTCAGTTAAAAGTAAGCTTTGGACTGGAAATTTTTAAATTATGACTCACACAGTATTTGGGACGTGCTTACCCTAGAAACAATGAGATGTCATTTGTCTGGAGTTACAGTTCAATTAACAGCTCTCACTATGGGTTGTTGGTGTATGATTGAAGATAGCTGAGTGGGGGAGGGGACTCTCTGGGGTTCTATAGGTGCTGTGATGGGGATGAGCTGATAAGACCATCCTTGGTGCTTCAGGGTTCCCCAGAGGCTTCTATATTCCTTTGGGTCATTGGGACTGACTTCCTTTGGCATGAGCTGCCCTATCTGCCCTCAGCTGGAACCTGACCACCCAGCCAGATAGGAAATGGTGAAGAGATGGCCATAGTACTTTCTGTTTTTAAACCTGTTTTCTGGCAAATGCAGGCCTCCATTTCCACCATGGGCATGCTCATAGCTGAACTTGCAGCCTATTGTTCCATATGTTCAAGCTGGGGGATGACCTGTCAGGAGTTGTCCTGGTTTTTTTCCCCCAATCTTTCTTTTTGGCCACAAATTTAGCCATCCAGGGCCTTTGTCTTGTGTCAGAGTCCGAGGGCGCCTTTGTAGCCACCCAGCATTGGGGCTGTGGAGACGGCTGGTCTTGACCTCTAAGGCTAACAGGTGCTGAAGATTGTCAGGAAATGTAAAGGTGAGTGAATGCACACACACGTGTGTGTGTCTTCATATAGTGTGGATGTGTAAGTGAACAAGAGGTGAGCATCAGGGTTGATCTGATGGAATCCCACATGGCATTTGCAGGATCCTGCCCTCGCCTTGATCAATTTCATGGGAGAGAGTCATCATACCCAGAACCTCCTTGGAGGATGCCTTGGTGTTGCTTTCTGTTAGCGGGGCTTGACTGTGCAAGCTTGTTCAACTCTGAGAGGCAGTTCTGATTTCCCTGGGGTGGGATGTTCCTGAGTCACTGGGTACTGAGTCTGGAAGGGACATGCTTCAGATCCTGAATGGGAACCCTGAATTCCCAACATTGGAGTGTCACACCCCCTTGTATCTTCACTTCTCCTGGCTCAGCAGATCATGGTACTATGAGAAATGTGCCCCTCCCCACATATTTCACTTGTGGGAGACATAGTCACTGTTGCTGTGTTTCTATGGCATTTGGAAGTGATGAGAATGAGATGATTTTGTGGGGATGGTGTTCTGTGGTGGCTTCAGTGGCTCTTTAAGAAAAGCAGTGGGCCGATTGGTGGCCACATCCCTTGCTTCAAGCCTCCTTCCTTGTGTGCTGGTGTTGCAGGACAATTGCCAGGTTCTCATGCTTCTGGAAATGGTAGATAAAAGAACTTATGTGCAATCTGGATCTGTCTGTGCTTTGGTTACAATGACAGAGGAAACAGGAAAGTCTCCTTTGGGTCTTTGGCCTTGATGAAACCATTGGTGGGTTCCTTGCACCCATAAAATGGCCCCTGTGGTTGGCATGGTTGAGCGATTCTCCAACTGGTCCCTGAGTTATGCAGGGCACATGTGTTTGGTGACTCCCCACCTCCCTAGAGCACTTGTATTGTGTCTAGGCTTCTCCAGATACTACCTCTTGAACCCTGTCCTTTGAATCAGGATTGGACCCTTGTTGGAGACCCAGAATCCAGGCTCTCAACTTGAGCCTCCGGGATGAAATCCCCAAATGAGTTTGTACTTCCCAAGATTGGACAGATGTGCTTATGACCATAATACTGATTGATAAAAAAGTAAGTCAATTCTTGGTATTTTAGAGTTGTATCTGTTTCTTCAAAGACAAAGCATGATAAAGAAGAAAGATCTTTTCTCCACTGATTTGCTCCCCAAATGGCTACAACAACCAGACTGTAGCTTGCAGCATGGAACTCTTATCTAGGACTCCCATGTGAGTGCAATGTTCAAGGACATGGGCTGTCCTCCACCTCTTTCTCAGGCACATTTACAGGGAACTGTGTCAGAGTAGAATAGCTGTGTCTCAAACTGGATTCCAATGAATTGCCAGTGCCACCAGCAGAGGCAAGATCTGCCACAAGGCAAGCCCCAATCACAATATTTTACAACCTACAAGCAAATCAGCTCTCTGGATTAAACTGAAAAAAAATAAAAGGTTGAACTAAAGGGACTGCTGAGCTTGGGAAGTTGGCCCTGCTACCCAAGAGCGGGATCCCACAAGATCCCACTGACAAAGGAGGGGTTATGAGAAACATTTCAAGGTGATATGTTTGAAGGCAGAAGTTTCAGTTAAAATGTCACCAGCCTTGTACTGTGCAAGTAAAAAAAGAAAAAACAGCTTTGTTCTGCCCAACCCCAGCCTTGGCAGATGTCATTCACTTCAGTGTTATTTTGTGCTGCTGAGGCTTCAAGTCTTTCCATCCTGGACTCAACTAGCCTGTCTGTGAACAGATTCAGTTCTCACCATTGGCCTTGGTCATGGTCATTACATTTGCAGAGTGCTTAAGACCTTAAATTTCTCAGCTGACTGGCAGTGTCTTAACCAGCGGTGTGACCAGATGTGGCCAGTGTCCTGTGAGGGATAATGAAGCTGGCTAGGCCTCCTTGGATTACACTCAATGTCCTTTGAATGAGGCAGCTGTCAATATACTGACTTACTAGGTGTGGTCAGCCCAGTTCTTTCCCTGGCTGCTTTTCTTGGCCAGGTGTTTCCATCCTATACTTTCGTGAGGTATCTTAACATATTCTGTTGCCCATTTGGGAGCAACTGCCATGGCTGTCATAAATAGGAGCACAGCCCATATTTTTGAGACTACAGAGAAGAGAAGGAGACGTTAAGAAGGAGATATTTGGAGGAAGTGCTGTGGCATAATGGGCAAAGCTTCCACCTGCTGTGCTGGCAACCATATGGATACCAGTTTATGTCCTGGCTGCTCCACTTCCCATCCAGTTCCTTTTTAGTATACCCAGGAAAGCAGCAGAGGATGATCCAAGAGCTCAGCCTCCTGCACCCATGTAAGAGACTTGGAGGAAGCTCCTGGCTCCTGGCTTCAGTCTGGGTCAGCCCTAGCCATTGTGGCTATCTTGGAAGTGAATCAACTTGTAGAAGATTAGTCTGTCTCTCCCTGTAACTATTTTAGATAATCAAATCAAAGAAAAATTTGCACTAAGCCTTGAAGGGGGGAAGCTGTGGTATACAGTTCTGGGGTCAGGATGAGGGAAGTGTGCCAGCTGATTCTGTTTGATGGGGTGGAAAGGTGGTGCCAAGAATTTAGTTGATCACTATCCTGGATGTTTGTGGTGGGGTAGGATGCCTAGACCAGTGGCCTGACTCAAGTGCTGGTTCTCTCCAGTGTGAGTAGACTCCTCCAATCCCCTGAAGATTAGAGGCAAAGTCAGAATTTTTATCTCTACCTGAACATGTGTGGGTCCAGCCTTGGTCTCCTCCAGCTTTCAGACTTGAACTTGAGGCACAATGAGTCCTGGGTTCTAATGAGTGCCTGGGGGAGCTGGGGGAAGGGGAGATGAGCTGACAGTGAATCAGGAGTAGGGAGAAGCCTGTCCTCTTAGCAGGCAGAGTCAGGAGCATGGCTGGAGAGCAGATGACTTTTGTCTCGGTCCGGTTTCTTTCTGTGGTTTTCATGTATGGATGCACATGATGGAATTCCAATCTTTGTAGCATACCCCATGAGTATATATTGCTGTGAATGAGGCACCAGAGCAGCAGGGTGCTGGAGAAGGGGATGCTGGAAGCTGGAGGTGTGGTAATTTTGTGCATGGAAGAGGTGGGGAGAGTATGTGCAAGCATCCATTCTGTGCAGACTGTGTCTCTGCAATGAGAATTGCTCTGGGTGTGGGGTTGAAGCACAGAAAAGTATTGCAGCTGAGGATCCTGAGAACTTGGGAGGCCTGATAGTGTTGCCAAGGCAATGTGTAGAGCACCAGGGGATTATCTGGTAGAACTGCTGGGTCCACACTGGGAACCAGCATTGTTAGCAGCCTGGAGACAGCCAGGACAAGTGAATGATGGAACCACATCAGAAATGGGATGGTCTAAGCTTGGGTAGTGGCATACAATGGATGGATAGAGGTGACTATGTGACCCAGATTGGCAGAGGGAAGGGGATACAGGCTGGTAAGAGTGGGCCAGGATGAAGGAGCAAGAGAGACAGAAGGCAGAATATGGGCAGACAGTGCTGATTCTGGGCCAGGGTTCTTCAGGTCAGGTGTGGCATGAGATGCTAAGAACATGTCCCAGGACAAGGAGCATGGATGGGAGCTATTGGCATCCTGCAGGGCTCGCTGTGACCGTGGCTCATGTGTGTTCCACTCAAATGATTCTTTGTGTGTTGCAAAGGTGGTGCTGGGCTGTGGGGTACAAGCTGCTATTCCTCATGCCCATACGTGGAAGGAAATCACTGGCCACATCCTGAAATCCCATCGCAGTGCTGGGGTTGGGACCAATACAGGCCAACTGGTGAAGCACTCCTCCCTCCCTTCCTGATGCTGCGGTTTCCACTAGCCTCTTTGTCTCTGACATGCAGCAAGGGGCAGTATCACCCTCTACTCTCTGATATTCCTGAGGTTGATGGGCTGACTGTGGACTGCCCTGGGGTACATGTGCTCTGGCTCTCTCCTCCATCCCCTTCATTTCTCTTTACTCTCTCATGTTGCAGTCTGAAATTGATGATTTTTTAAAAAATCGTTACCACAAAGGTAAAAGAATGGTGGTTTGTGCTGATTCTCTCATTCTCTCATTAGAAAAAAAAAATGGTTCCTGGATACATGAGGGAGAAAACTCAGGAAACCCACAGCTTAGGATGCTGGGCCAGGCTGTGTGTCCTCTCTGCCCACTCCTCCAGCTGTTTTCATGTTGGTTCCATGCACTTTTGTCAGAGCGAGAATATCTTCCATCTACTGGTTCACTCCCCAAATAGCTAAAAACAGGTGGCGCTGGGCCAGGCTGTAGCTAGCACCTGGGAACTTCTTCCAAGTCTTCCACATGGATGCAGAGAGCTCAGCACTTGGGCCACCTGCTGCTACTTTCCCAGGGAGCTGGGCTGAAGGTGAGGTGAACTAGCAGAGACTCAAACAGTTGCTCATAAGGGATGTTGATGCTGCACGTGGCAGTTTACGCTGCTGCACTAACATGCCTGCTTCTCTGTGGGCTCTTGGAGAGTGGCTACTGTAACTTTGTGGCAAAAACTGCTGCACCAGAGAAACCTGCCTTGGATTCTGGTCATGAAATCTTTGCTTCTGAACCAGCTTTGTGGCACTGTGCCATGTGAGCCCATAGCAAGATTGCTTCCTGGTACCTAAAGCTAGTGCTTTTCCTGCATGTCCACCAAATTAAACACCTTATTCATGCACACATACCAAATTTGATCAGGGTGACTTATTCCCAACTATCAGGGAAGATATGATTAGATTATATTTTTAGTTATTTCAACTGAAAAATTGACAACAAAATGTTGATCAGTATGTGGGGCTTGGAAGCTAGAGCCTGCTTTGAGATGCACACTGTTTTTTTAAAAATACATTCCCCAGGAAAAGGGGGAAAAAGTTAATTTATCATTTCTAGAGGGATGAGCCTTCGCAGTCTGGTTGGGAGCTGAATTCAGCAACAGCCTACCTGGCAGAGGCCCAGCCCCACAGTTGGGCCTCGCGGGAATACACAGATGCTACCTGCATGGCAGGGCCTTGGTGTCAGGGTGGGCTTTATGTCCGTAATGGGCACACATGTGTGTATGTGTGAGCAGAGATATCTGTGTGTGTCCATGTGGTCAGGTGTTTCTCTGTACCTGTGTGGGGATGTGTGTGTGTGTGTGTGTGTGTGTGTGTGTGCAGATGTCTGTGTTTGTGTGTTCCATGAGGTGGATGTGTGTGTACCTGAGGGGTATGTGTGTATATGTGCAAAGTGTGTGTTTGTGTGGGCAGGTGTCTATATGTAGCTGTGGGGGTATGTCTGCCTATGTGTGGGTAGATGTTTGTGTCTTTTGGTAGGTGTGTATGTAGCTGTGGGGTGTGTGTATGCACATTCCCAGGTGAACCTCAGTTTTACATTACCTCTGGGTCTGACGATTGGCATGATTTCATGACAGACTCAGTTGAGTATCTGAAGTGCTGTTTTGAACTGGGGAGCTGGAGCCCTGAGGTCTGTGGACTTGCAGATTTGTGAGTGTCTGAAGACCTTTGGGACTGCTTATGCTAGCCTGGGATCTCAGCATTGCAGCTGCCCACAGCCTTTGGGGACATGAGTGCCCTTGCACTAACTGCCATCAGACCAGACCTCCTGCCCTGAGCACTGGTAAGCTTCATGGACTCTAAGATTTGGGGCTACTGTGAATGTCTCATTGACCTCCCCATACCCTGCATGATGGTGGTCAATGCCTAGCTTCTCCCCTCAGCACTTGCCTCCACTTCCCACCTAGCTCTTCATGGCTCTTTAAGGCTCTCTAGGCCTTTCCCCCTTAGTTTTTTTTTTCTTTAATATTCATTTATTCATTAATTACATTGCATTACATGACACAATTTCATAGGTACTGGGATTCCCCCCCCTTCACCCCAAACCCTTCCCCCATCATGAATTCCTTCACCTTGATGCATAACCACAGTTCAAGTTCCGTTGAGATTCCCTAATTAAAAGTTTACACCATACAGAGTCCAGCATCCCACTTGTCCAGTTCAAGTTCAACGGCCTCTTAGGGAGGCCCTCTCAGGTTTGTAGGCAGAGCCAGCAGAGCGTCACCTCGATCAATTAGAAGCTCCAACATATCATCAGCAACAGTCCAGGTATGATGAGGCTGGTGCAGAGTCCACTGATTGACATAGTCCGTCTTAGGGTTTCCCCTTGTCCAGTTTTCCGCTGCAAGCATAAAGCTGAGGTGGTTGATTCATCTACTTCATTTTCCATCTTTTTTTGATTAATGCTTTGATTCCTCCATTTTGTTCAGGGGAATCCCCCTCCCCCTTAGTTTTTAAGTGACCTCCCTTGCTCCATCCCTGCTCTCAGAGGTATATAAGAGAGCCAGGGCCAGATGTTGGACATGCAGGAGAATGCACAGGTGGTATCTGCAACCCCAGAGACAGCCGTGATCACAGCCTGGTATGCCAATTCCTGTTTCCATTCTTTGAAATGTGCTGGGACCCCGTGTGGTGGCCTAGAGGCTAAAGTCCTCGCATTGAACGCACCAGTATTCCATATGTGTGCCAGTTCTAATCCTAGAAGCTCCCCTTCCCATCCTGCTCCCTGCTTGTGGCCTGAGAAAGTAGTTGAAGATGGCCCAAAGCCTTGGGACCCTGCACCTGCATGGGAGACCTGGATGAAGTTCCTGGATTCTGACTTCAGATTGGTGTAGTACCGGCTGTTACAGTCACTTGGAGAGTGAATCATCACATGGAAGATCTTCCTCTCTGCCTCTCCTCCTCTCTGTATATTTGACTTTGTAATTAAAAAGTAATAAATAAATCTCTCTCTATATATATATATAAAGAAATGTGCTGCTTCACCTCTCAGTCTCTTGGCACCTTCTGCTGTTCCTGGATGGCACCAGTGGCACAGACATGACTTCCCAGGGAGAACAAAGACTCTGAGAGAGAAGACAAAGAGAGAGAAGTGTGTTTGCAGATGCACAGAAAGATTGCTAGAGCTATTGCCAGGTTATGAATAGGCACAGAGCCTATTGTTTCAAAATCACCCAGCCTTGGTCTGGTGCCCCATGTATTCAGATTTGATGCTATGATTGCTTGCTTGCTTGCTGTATGTATATATGTATATATGTATATGTGTATTATGTATATATGTATACATGTATATATGAATATATGTATGTATGGCTGATTTTCAATCATATTGGCTTGGCAGCTTTCTGCTAATGACTTCATCTGTTAGAGTGTGGTTCTACAGAAGCAGCTCCTATTATGTGTCAGCCTCTGCATTGTCTCCTGTGTGCCTACACTGGGGGTATTACAATGTGTAAAATGAGAATGGGAGCTGGGTTGTTAACCTCTGTCCCTCCCAACAATAAATGGAAAGTGGCCTTGCAAAAGATCTTCAGGCCCTGGAGTCCTCCTCCAAGGAGGTGCAGAGACATGTGCTGGGTTGCCCTTCAGACCAGGACTGTTGGAAAGCTGCTGGCAGGTGGTATGGCAGTGAGAAGCTGTAAGTGGCTGTGTGTTGGAGGGGGTCTCTGAGCCACTTCCCTGTGCAGTGGGGACCTGTGGCAGCCAGGTCATGATTGTAGTCAGTGGAATGACCCCCATGTTGGTCTTCATGGAGCAAGTAGTTGGAGGAAGTCTTCACTTTGGGCTCCCAGGACCCTAGTTCTTGTCTGGCTTCCTGAAGCCAAGTAAGCCCAAATATCTAAGATAAGTCTACAGGGATGGAAGACAGGGACAGTCTGATGATGATCTGAGCGAGTGCCAAGTGCTAGGTGTGTAGGGACACAGAGCAGACGTAGCTGGAGATAACAGAAATAGGAATGTGACATTTCTCCTGTGTGTGCTGGAGAGATGTTTACTTGCTCTAGTGGTGATGGGGGAGGATACCCCCATGACATGACTCTTGATTTTTATGCTTGACACAGCACCTGTGGCATAGCTTCCCCAGGACCGTGAAGCACAGAGAAAGCCCAATCCCCATTTCTGTCCCCTCATGCATGAGTTTGGGTGCCTCCTCAGCTGGTGATGTGGGTAGGACAGAGACACAGCCAAAGTACCAACCCGAAGCTGGGTTGTCTTGCCCAGACAACGGTTGTAGGAGCTGCCTTCTCAGTCCTCATTTTAGGGGACAAGCAGTATGAGGCAAGACCTCTCTGACAGAGCCAGCCTGGCTCCCCGTGTTTGACCATGGCTGACGGTGATGCCAGGGTCTCATCGGGGTTTATGTGTCCTGCCCACAGCAATACGGTCCTTGCCCATTTTACAACTTGGCATCATAGTCTGTCCCAGGAAAGCCCTGCAAATGTCTTATACCTCACTCTCATTAGCCATGGGCAGCCCTGAACCTGTCATTGACAGGGAGGGGCTGATTGGTGCCATTTGTTTAGGATCTCAGGACTAGCATTGGGGAACAGTGGATTAAGCCTCCTCCTGCAACACCAGAATCTTATATGGGTGCTAGTTGGAGCTCAGGCTATATTCCACTTCCAATCCAACTCCCAGTGAAAACCCCTGGGAAAGCAGAAGAAGATGGCCCAAATACTTGGGCCCCTGTGCCCTTAAAGGAAACCTGGATGGCATTCTAAGTTACTGGCTTAGAACTGACCCAGTCATTGTACCCATTTGAGGAGTTAATCAGTCCATAGATCTATCTATTCTCTCTCTGTCACTCTGCCTTTGAGATAGATAAATAAAATCACAGTAACCGTGCAATTGAGACTAAATCCATGAGTGGTCATCTTCTGCTAATGATCTGATGGCCACGTGATAGGTTTTGTGGTGCACAGAGCTGCCATGTTGTGCTGGTGTCGTGTGAAGCTCCATTGATAATACAGGGATGAGCAAGTATGGCTGTATCCTAATGAAGCCTTCTTCACAGACTGTTAGAGGTAGGATTTGGCTCTGAGTGCTGCAGTTTGCCCACTGCAGTTGAACCAGTCAGGGTTCATTCCCTGAAGCTAGGTTTCTCCCAGCAATCCAGACAGTCCTGTGTTAGAAGGGAATGGGATTCTGTTACCAGGAAGAGGAAAGGAGGGGCTTGGGGGCAGCACCTGGATGGTGACACTGCAGTGCTAACTGTACAATCTACTACATAGCCAGGGCAGCTGGAGGGTGCCTGTAATCATCATCACATCTGCTGAGATGGGAGACTCTTGAGCCTGCATCAACCAGCTGTCATCCAAGAACTGCCTCCCCTGCTACCCCAGAGCCCATGGCATGAAAAATGGCGTGTTCTGTTCCTAGGGTCTATTTCTGGCAGGGAGATAGAGCAGTGTGCTGCCTACATCAGTTCTGGTGATGGCTTGAGTGAGTGAACATGGCTACTTGCACTTTTCAAGTTCTGGGTCACACAGATTGAATTTCCCTGGCCCACACACAACAGAAGATGAAGGCCACCATCATGGTCTGGGGAGATGACCAAAGGCCCAGAGAATGAGAGGGATGAGCATGGAGTCTATTAAGAAACTGATGTTGGTTACATCCCCCAACGCTCCTGGACAGCCCAGTGTTGGCTGAGAACACCCATGTCTGAGTGTTTTGGCCTCTGTTAAGGCCAAAGGGATCTGGCTGAAGTGTGTCTGTTGCAGGGCATGGCCATCCTGCAGGTCTGTGAGTTATTCTGCTTGGCTGGCCCAATGCAGACAGGGCTGACTGTCCTCATCCTGAGTCTCCAAGGGGCAGTCATGGGCCCAATCCCCCTCCTAGGTAGACTTGACAATACTGGATTTGGGAGTCCCAGTAGCAAATCCATGACAGATATAAATTTTGCCATGAGCTGGAATGTGCACACATACATGTACAGTCTGCTAAATGCTGGACATAGTCTCACCCCAAGGAAGGCTGCCTTTGGGAAACAGCTGCTGGGTTTTGCTTAGCCTGGGGACTCATGGGTTGTGTGTGTGACTCCTTGGTGAGAGCTACTTCTCCTTCTAATAACTTCAGCAATGCTCAAAAGTGGGTAAGATAGGCTTCTCCAGGTACTGCTTGCCTCCTGAAGGGATCCCACCTTGTCAAGTAAGACGCAGTCATATTTAAAAACACTATATTGGGATGCCTCTGGCACTAGCATAGCTGCTTCCAGCCAGGGAGTTGTTAGGGCCTATGGAATTGCACATGGAGCTCCCATGTTGCATTCCTTTCTCTTTCCATCTTTAAAAAACAGCAAGGCCCAGTGCAATAGCCTAGTGGCTAAAGTCCTCTCCTCATGTGTGCCAGGATCTTATAGGGGTACCAGTTTATGTCCCAGCAGCCCCATTTTCCATCCAGCTCTCTGCTTGTGGCCTGGGAAAGCAGTTGAGGATGGCCCAAAGCCTTGTGACCCTGAACCCACGTGAGAGACACAGAAGAAGATCCTGGCTCCCGGCTTTGAATTGGCTCACCTCCAGCCGTTGAGGTTGCCTGGGGAGTGAATCAATGGATGGAAGATCTTCCTGTCTGTTTCTCTTCCCCTCTGTATATCTATCTTTCCAATAAAAATAATTACATGTTTTTAAAATGCATTTATTTTATATGTTATTTTATTTTATTTTATTTTTTTAAACATTGATTACATTGTATTATGTGATACAGTTTCGTTGGAACTGGGAATCACCCCACCCCTCCCCCCGCACCCTGCCCCCATGTGGAATATTCCACCTTGTTGCATATCCACAGATCAAGTACTGTTGAAATTCCCTCTTTGCAAGCATAAACTAAACATAGAGTCCAACATCTTATAGTCCAGTCTAGTTCCTCAGCTTCTTGGGGAGACCGTATCCAGTACGAGGGCAGAAACATCAGATTATCAACCCGATCAATTAAAGGCTCCAACATACCCTCAGCAACAATTAACTTCGTTGGGTAATTAATAGTTATAGTATTGAGTAATTAATATGTTAAAAACAATTGCGATTTCTTAACCATCTTCTGTGATCAACTCATTGTCAATTCAGTTTTAGTTTATACACAACATATAACATAATATACATAAAATAACATGTTTTACATAACATCATATCCTCTTAAATTAATGCAAACATGTGGTATCTGACCTTTGGGGATTGGCTCATTTCCCTTAGCATTATGGTTTCCAGTTTGGCCCATTTGGCCACAAAGAACTGCATTTTGTTTTTTTAATAGCTGAGTAGTATTCCATGGAGTAGATGAACAATAGCTTTCTTATCCAGTCTTCTGCTGATGGGCATTTTGGTTGCTTCCATGTTTTTGCAATTACTGATTGTGCTGCTATGAACATAGGGGTGCATGTTGGCTTCTCATAAAACAGGAGTGCTATTGCTGGATCATACGGTATGTCAATTTTGAGTTGTTTGAATGTTCTTCATACTGATTTCCATGGAGGCTGTACCAACCTGCAGCCCCACCAGGAGTGGAGTAGGGTTTATTTATTTTTAAAAAGTTTTATGTTTCTTTTATTTAAGAATCCTGTAAATTTATTTTGTATTTTTTTATTTTACTTGTTTTTATTATCATTTTATGATACAGTTCTGTAGGCCCTGCAATTTCTCTTACCCCCCCCCCCCCCCAATTCACTCCTCTCTCACTGAGTTCCCCTAAGTCATTACTATAGCAGAGTTCTTCATATACAGTCGTGTGTCCATCATCGCAGGCATGGACAATGGCAGAGTCCAGCATCTTATTGTCAAGATCTAATAAACAGTTTCATTGGGAGTCCATCTTTGTCTGGAAGTAGAGATGCATACTGCATTGTATCCTCACATCTGGTTATGATAGGCTCCATTACATGGTTACTATACATCCTGTTAAATGAAAAGCCACAATAAAAAAAAAACAGCAGGAAGAAAAATATAAATTTACAATGCCATGAAGTTACGTGCTGCTAGATATAATAGTCTCCATCACACAGTTATTATACATTTCCTTAAATGAAAAACCTCACAGGTGGCCTTGCCTGACTCCTACTGCTCCCTCCATGTTCTGGATCCTGCCCAGAAACCACTCAGCACGCAACCACTTCTGCTCACACGTTACAAAGAGAAAGCTGTGTGAGGATCCCTCCTGGGTCTGAGAGAGAGAGAGACCGAGACCCAACCCGAGTCTGACTGCTCGTTTTAGACCATACCTGCAAATGGGGAGCAGAGAAAACTGAATGATTGTCACACTCGCACTAACTCACGGTTAATCCTCCACTTTCAAGTCTCTGCTGCTCCACTTCTGTTCTAACTCCCTGTTTGTGGCCTGGAAAAATAGTGGAGGGTGGCCCAAGTGTATGGGACTCTACACCTGTGTGGGAGGCTGGAATAAGCTCCTGGGTCTGGGATTTGGATTGGATCGGGTCCGATTGGATCAGATCAGGTCAGCTCTGTCCGTGGTTGTGGCCATTTGGGCAGTATACTGGCAGATGGAAGTCTTTTCCTCTCTGTCTGTCTCTCCTTCTCTGTAAATCTGTCTTCCCAATGAAAATAAGTCAACCTCAAGGAAAAAAACAAAGACAGAAAGTGAAAGCAAGACAGTGGGGGATACTGGCATTGTAGCACTACACACATGCTAAACAGCCTGTCAGGAGACACACAGGCCTTGCTATATGGGAACACCAAATTTGTTCTTGGCTGCTGGTTTTGGCCTAGCCTGGCCTCAGCTGCTGTGACACAGGAGGGAGTCCTTCCATACTTTGTGACAATACTGCCTAGGGAGGACCATCCAGGAGAGACAGGGATGGAGGAACGGTCTCCCTCCCTCCTGGCGTATATTGTGGGAATGGACTTGGGGTGATGTGTTGGCTGGGTTTTACCTGTGTGTATAGGGAAGACTTTGCTGTGCCTGTGTGGCTGGGAACATTGGAATGGACTGAACCAGGTTCCTGATTTTTGTGAGGCAGTCTCTCTCTCTATTTAATTTTGCTTGCTGGTTCCCACTTTCCTCTCTTTCTCCTTTTCACTTTCCCTTTAGTCAGCCTCTCACTGTTGCCTCTACTCTCTTCTCCTTTTTTCACTCCCTTACCTCTCTCATATAATTTCACTTCTTTTTATTTAGATTCACTTTATTTCTATTACAAAATCAGATATACAGAGAGGAGGAGAGATAGAGAAGAAGATTTTCCATCCGATGATACACTCCCAAAGTGAGCACAATGGCTGGTGCTGTGTCGATCTGGAACCAGAAGCCAGGAAACTCCTCCAGGTCTCCCACATGGGTGCAGGATCCCAATGCATTGGGCCATCCTCGACTGCTTTTCCAGGCCGCAAACAGGGAACTGGATGGGAAAGTGGAGCTGCCGGGATTAGAACCAGTGACAATATGGGATCCTGGAGCTTTCAATGTGAGGACTTTAGCCTATAGGCCACGCCACTGGTCCTTAATTTCACTTCTGACTTCATATTCTTTATCCTTACTTTCTCTCCCTTTTGCTTGCTTTTCCTTGCCTTGGTCCCTCTTTAGTTGTTTCTCTCTTCCCTTTCAATCTCTATTTGCTTTTCTCTCGCATCCTCATTCTGGATTTATTTTCTTCCCTCATCTCTTTTACTCATGTCTGTCTGTTTTTTTCTAATGTTTCCTTTTACATTGTCTTTCTCTTTCCTTAGCTTTTGCCTTCCTGGTTTCTTTTTTTTTAATTATTCTTAGTTTTGTCTTTCTTTCAGTTCTCATTCTCTCTCTCTCTCTCTCTCTCTCTCTCTCTCTCTCTCTCTCTCTCTCTCTCTGTCTCTCTCTCTCCCTTCCCGCTTTGGTTTCTCTCCCTTTTCACTTTCTGTCAATGCCTGTGTTTTCTTTCAATTTTTTTCTGCCTTCTTCCTTTACAGTTGGGTGACCAAGTCTGTGCTCCCCCTTTCCACGAAGAATATACTGATAGGTCAGATTTATCCGGGTCACAGCAGATGCATGCCACTATTACAACACGATTCTTCCCAATCTAAACCATAAGCAGAGTTTGATCAAAAGTGGAACCTCCAGGACAGGGACCTTCTCTCCCCCAGTCACAAAACATAAAAAGACACTGTTCTTGGCCAGGGCCGACCTGGAGGGTGGGCACGGGGAGAGGGCCTTTGGCCTGACTCCAGGAAGCTGGCACTTGAGGCTGAAACACACGATCTGATGTTGCATCCACTAAAACAGAATGTTAACATATCACCAGTGACACTCACAACACAGTTTGATTATAAGTGAGAGGCAAGGCAACCAACCTGCCAGTCTGGACCAACACCCCTTGACAGAGTGTGACAAGCCACAATAGCCTGTAAGGGGAGGGAGGAAATGACACATATTTTCCTGCCTATCTCAGATTTATCGCCTCACTGCATCCAGAAAGCTGTGCTTTGTTACTTGGTCCTGGCTGTCAGACTCACCTGGTGGCAGCCTTGCTGTAGCTGTCAAGTGCTCTGGAGCCGGCAAGGGGAAGCAGGTGGGTGGAGAGCACAGGGCAGAGTGTTATAAAGTCCCAAGCTGCAAGCAGGAGAGTCCCTTTGCTGCTGGGACTTTGGTGCCTAGTGTGCTGGTCAGAGATTGGCCTAGAGGCTTGCAAGTAAGCAGGCAGGCACCTGCAGGGGTGAGTGGGTGTCAGCTTGCTTCTTAATGTGCCTGGAGTAGAGTACCACTAGAGTGCAAAGGGGTCTACCAGCAGACCCTTTATCACTGCCACCGCACTAGGGGACTTTGACAGGGCTGTGAGGCCACAACCCCAAGCCCGACCCTTGTCGCCCACACTAGGGGACCCGATGGGGGACATTGACCATAGTGTAAGGCAGCTTATTCGACCTGTGGAAATCATTCCTTCTTGCCGCCCTCAACCCCTGTTGTTCTTTGGGGAACCATAAAACATGTGCTTGTGTTTTAAATTCCTGGGGCCAACCAGGTAGCTACAAGAGCACGCCCTGTCAGAGATGGGTGTGTTTCTGGGGACTTGTTACCTGGGTCCCCATCTGAGGGGTGGCTGTGTCCCATGCATTGTCCCTGTTGTCCCCTGAGAGGACATTTCTACACCTGCAGTTGTTATTTTGGACCTGCAGGTAGGTGCTGACACACTGTCTCCTGGTGAATGTCACCAGAAGAGCTGAGCCCTGGGCGTGTATTCTGGGGGGTAGGGAGGGGTGCGATGGGTTGCTGGCATCTTGGTTCAGCCCTGCAATGGTGCTGCCATCTCCAGCTGATGGTTTGACCTGAGAGCAGCAGAGGTGAGGCCGGGCATTGGGTCCTATACCTGTGTTCACTTTCTGCTGCAGGTGGCTCATTGCGTAGTGATGGCCGACAGATACCTGCCCCTCTCCCACCCGATGAATCAGTAGCCGAGGCTTCATGCCGTGTGTGCATGTCAGGCATCCCTCTGGTGTGGCTGACCACTGCTCCTGAGAGGTAAGAGGCTGCAATGGACCCTCCCTGGCAGCTGTTCTTGTCAGGCATGACCCCCTGTGCCTTGTGTGATGTCAAAATCCTAGACCAACTCACCGATGTGATGATGTGGCACTCTCCTGGGCTGGGACTAAGCCACTTACAGATGAAGGATGACCATTCATAGTGAATGCTGCCGAACTACTTGTTCTGTCTTGTGGACTCCTGGTTCCTCTTTCTGCTGCCTTGGTGTGGTGCAAAAGGCCAGGGATGCAGAAGTTGGTTTGATCTCTGCTCTCTCTGCATTCTGCTACCTGAAGGTGCTGGTGGGGTCCAGGTGGGGGTCCTCAGATGTGTTGGACACCCTTTGCCCTTTGTTATGTTAGCTTGTCATGATATTGGCATGTGTGTGCCCCCTCCTGCGGTGATGATGGAAGGCTTGTCTGGCAGAGTCTGGCTCTGTGTGCCTCTTTGGTGCTCCTGGAGTAGTGCAGGTTGTTTGCCTTTCAGGTGCCTGAAACTGAGTGGTGGTGATGCTCCTTTGCTCCCTCAGTGTCCTCTTCCAGGTGTGCCACTACAGCCCAACAGTGTGTGTTGCCTGCTCTGTGGGAGTCTTTGGGGGGGTTGAGGTGGTAAGGAAGAGGAGGTGTGGGGGCAGCATCTTGTCTCTTGAAGGGAGGCTGCTGCTGCCTGTGGTTTGCCTGGCTTGTGTCCCTGTGCATCTGTGGGGACAGACTGGCTTCCTTATCTCTACTACAGACCCCACTGCCCATCTTTGGGGTTGCCCCCAGGTTGGGTGTTGCTCCTTTGAGGCCTCCCTCAGCTTGGGGAGAAGTGCATGTGGGGCTGGTTGGGTGTTGCCCGCCTTCAGTTAGAAAAGCCTTCTCTAGCAATCTGAGAGGGATGTGTCTACATGATGGGGTGCCATATCCCCCAACTACCACTTTTTCTCCCTCCTCTGTGTGTGTGTTAGCCACACTGCTGATGACCAGATGGCTTGGACCGTGTATTAGGTGTTTATTGCTGCTTGTGACCTCTGCCCACCCCCTCTGAGGGGGTGATTGGGGGTTATATGTGGGCTCTTCTGGCCCCTTGTCCCTGGGGACTGGATGCTGCCTCTCCTGCTGTGGCCCATGCCTCCACCCTCCATGTTGGGGGAGGGTCCTGCCAGGCTGGGCATCATGGTGCCTATAGGCAGATGGAGAGATGTTGTGGTCATTTGCATTTACCTGTGTGCATGTATGCCTCTGGTGTGTTGCCTTCTGTGTGCCACCTAGGGATTTGGGGGTGCATGAGGCTTGTCCCATGTTGCCCCCTTGGCATTGGTGCAGGGTGACTCTCTGCCCACTTCCCATCATAGGCTGTTGCGGTCCACTGGCTAGTCATTGCTGGCAAGGGTGGTGGTGGGACCACAGGTTTGGTTGGGTATCCCCTCAGCTGTATCGTCCTTGGGAGTGTCCTCATGGGGCTATGACTTTTGGGACTGGGGGCTTGGATGTTGGTAGCTGGAGGCCAGGTGCCTGGCATGTGGGCATTGGTGGTATTGCGTTGGGGGTCCCGTTGGAGGGGCCTCAGGTACATGTTGGGGAATGTGTGGGGTAACTGGAGGCAAGCTCCAGAGTCCCAGGCATCATAGGACTGCCCTAGGTTGTGGTGGTGGCATCCCGTGTCCATTTTCCAGGTGGACCCAGGTTTCATTGGCCCGAGGTGTGCCCTCATGACTCCCCATTGTGCTTCTGGTGCCTCTCCCTCGCAACCCGATGCCACCCCCCATAGGTACCTCCTCACTGCCTGCTGCTTCCTCCTGTTGCTTGTGTGTGCTGGCGAGTGCTTTTAGGGGTTGGGTGTTGGTTGGCTGTGATGGGTGGCCTGTGGTGTATGAGACTGGAGTTTCCCCTTTGTTGGAGGTGTGCGCATGTGAGCGGTGGCTGAGTCGCACCATCCCGGCTGTGTGATTGTGTCCAGTGCCTCCCCTCTCCCATGTGGGACTGCCCTTGCTCTCAGAGGGTGCTGGTGGTGAGATCACACAGGGTGGGGTCTGGTGTAACCTGGCTGCCATTCAGTTCACCCATCAGTGTTGTGGAGGCCCTCCTTTCCCATGCCCCTTCAAGCTTGGGGATTCCCTGGTCCTTAGCTCCCAGTTGTCAGCCTTCCTCATGCCTTCTTTGCTCTCCGAGTAACTCCTGCTGCTGTGCCATGCCTTTGTGTCTCCGTCTCACTCTTCACTTCCTGGTCCGCTTCCTGGGTCTCCATGACCTGGTTGTGCTTTGCTCCCCGAGTCCCACTGCAGCTATTGGGGAAGGCACTCCTGCCCTTTCTGTGTGTCAGGCACTGCCTTGCCCCATCAGGTGGCAGTGGTTGTTGGTGGTGCTGGATCAGCTTGCTGAAGTGGTATGTGTGCAGGGGGTGAGGTTGGTGAGGTTGGTAGGGCAGATGGGGGTGGTTGGTGTCTGTTGTCCCTCTTTTTTCCCTCTTCCTCCTTCCCAGTGACAGCATCTGTGGTCTTTCCTGGACCCGGTGTGGTGCCCGGGAGTGGGCTTTTCCTGAGACCGTGGTCAGCTGGTTCCTCAGGCTTGTTTCTGTCTTGAAGTTGTATGGGCGGATCAGCATCACTTTGTATCCATTGAGGGTGGTGTGTTGTGGGCCTGGACTTCAGCCTTGGCCCTGTCACCCCCTTTCCTCCATGGGTGCTTGCCCATTGAGTGTCAGTCCAGATGGAGAAGGGTGTCTTGAGAGTTTGGTGCCCTTGGTGCTGCTGTGTCCCCCTGCTCCATCCCCCATGCCTGGCTGCTGCTGCCCCAACCCAGCAGGGTCCTGTGGGGTGAGGGTAGGCTTTGGCCAGCATTGTGCACTTGTGCCCCACTGAGGTTGGCACCTGTCAGCTGGAGGCGGTGGCGATGTGAGACCACCCAAGGTGCTGGTCACTCCCTGATGGCTTTTCAGGTTGGCCCTGGTGTGGTGGCCTTACTGTGTCGGGGGCACTCAGCCTCTGTCTGCCAGGGGAGGTTGGTGAGGGATTTGCAGGGGTGATGCTGTGGGCTCTGGCCCACCCCTCTGGTCTTTCCTCCAAGGCCTCTCCTCTCCCCATCCCCCATTGTTGTCCCCTCCACTTGCCAGTGCCTGCCTGTGGGAGGGCCATGCTGGACCAGATGGATTTTGCAAGCTTGCCACTTTTGCAGGAGGCTGGCTGCTAGTAGGTAAGGATGACATGGGCTCCGCTAACACACTCCCCAAGTCGGTGGCATGCCCTGGCCCATTCTGCTGCCATTGAGAGAGCTGGCCCCATGTGAATTGGTGACCCGTGCTTTAGGGGACACACACACAAAAGAGGTGCTGAGATAGAACAAGAGCTAACTGGGCACACGTGGGATGAATGGATGCAATGATCCATCGGAAGTTCACAACTCTGTGGCTGTTACTCAATGCTCTTTTTTTTTTTTTTTTCAGGGAAAAGTGGCAGCTGTGCGGAATCACACACAAAGCAGAGGGAGCGCCTCATTGGAAACAAGAGGTGGATGAAGAGGACATGTCTTCCTTTCTGCTGCTGAAAGGACCCACCCTGCCACCAGCAGTATGCCCCCTCACACCTAACAGCACCCACCCTGCCACCAGCAATATGTCCCCTCACACCCAACAACACCCACAATTCTACTTCCTGTATGCCCCTATCTGTGACTGCCTTACTGCTGTGATTGTGGAAGTCTGACCTTCCTGCTACCATCTACTTCCATTATGCCCCCGGGTCAATAAAGCTTTCTTCTAAGCCACTAACTTCTGCTTGAGGCTGATGATTGGTGAAACATTGAAGCCATGTGCGCGCACACACACACACACACACACACACCAGTGTGCCATCGTGGTGGGTACATGGGTGTGTGTGGGTTGGTTGGTCTTTCTCCTGAAGCTGTATTGACAAACAGACAAGCTTCCAGGCTGTCTTTCCTTGGTTGATTTAGCAGGGAGCTGGACCTTGGGAGTAGAGAATCAGTACCCATAGTGGATTCTGGTGTGGTTTTGACTGGCTGGCGGGCTAGTGGTGGGCATACTTCTAGGTACTCAACTGACTGCTTTTACAGCAGCCCATGCCTGCCCCTCTTCTCCCCCCCCAACCACCACATGACTTGCCTTCACCCCAGGCCAACTTTGGAGAGAGTCCCTCCTGCTTCTCCTTGGTTCCTTGGGATCTTGCTTTAGCCTTTCTGGGAGGGGGAGGAGGTATGGCATGGCAGGGATTTCTCCACCTCATGGTGAGACTACCACATACAGTGTACTTTGGGCGGGATCCCAAGCACTGGGCCAGCTTCTGCTGGAAGAGAGAGAGGGGGCTTCATATCAGACCTACCTGGAGTAGCCTAGCCTTCAGTGCCAGTGCTGCTATCATGCCACCATGTCAACCAACCCCAGAGTCTGCAAACAGTACCTTGATGTCTGAGAAACCCAGTGATAAAGGTGTACACATACATGGTGGAGGTGAAAACTACTGAAAACCTGTTTCTGTCCAGAATCCCTTCAGAAAACACAGTCATGTGGTGCTGAGACCCAGGATTCTGTACCATCTGAAATGCTCTGTTCACCTAAGTTCTGAATTCTCTACTCATCCAACAGTACTTTGTGAAAGAACACTTGAATCGAAGGTAATGGAAATCAAGTGTGTGCTCTGAAACTTCTCTTTGGCTGTGGTGTTTAGGATGTGTTTTTCATGGGCCTACAATGCTGTCATGACTGTGGTGTGAAACATGCTATTTTTCCCACAGGTTTTCCTTAGATTATGGAACACTGGAAATGATATCACTTCCTCAACCCATATCCCCCATCACTGTTCTGACACAAAGATGCTTGACAGTATTGGTAAATTTCACTCACTCCCAGAATATAGATCATTTGCATTTACATTTGTGATTTCCACCACTCTTTTGTTTTTTTTGTTTTTTCCCAGTAGGCCCCCCCTCACTTCTTTCTTTGTGCTTTGGCTTTATATCCTGTCAAAATGCAACGTAAACAACTTCAGATGGGACTCTGGGGTCCATTGGTTTAGTGGTTGAGGTTCTGTCCACATTGAGTCAGAAATGCTTAGTTTTCACACACACACACAAACACACACACACACACACACACACACAGGTTTGAGGCAAAAGCTGTTGAAAAACCTGTTTGTATCCTAAACAGAGTTGTGTGACACTGAGAACCAGAATTCCATACATTCTGGAATGCTCTGTTCACCAACAATCTGAATTCTACAGGCCTACTTTTGGGGGAAAAATTTCTGAACCGACTGGTGAACTGATGGGTCAAAGATTCTGCTTTTTTTCTTTTTTAAGGAAGGAAAACAACAATGTCATCATGGTGCTGGTGGTACAGTGGTTTCAACATTTTTCACTTTCTCTCTCGCTCTCTAGCTCTCTCCATCCTCTCTCATCCATGTCTCCTTATTGGAAGGACACAGTGACAAAGAGAAAAGGGAGTGAGTGAAAGAGAAATCCAACCAATTGCATTAGCCACATCGGGAAGGAACTTGTGGGTGGAAGAGTCTCTCCACAGAGCTCGCTCTTTTGCTGGTCCTTGCCACTCTCTTCCTCTCTCCTCTCTCTTCCTCCCTCCCATCTCCTTCTGACACACATGCCTCTCCCTTTCCTGTTCCAAACAAACTCATTCACAAGTCTCTCTCCCATAGTGGCTTTCAAATGAATAAATAAATGAGTCTTAACATGTTCGCCTTAATCTGAGATGAAAAGATGACAACTTGAAAGATAGTACCTGTATATTGTAATATTAGTGCAATCTCTAACAACCTGTATCCAATGCAATAAGATAACGCGATATAATCTATAAACCAACAATTAATGTCAGAATATTTAAGATCTACATCAAAAAACTGTAAAACCTACTATACCCTCAATACGCTATGTTAACCGGTAATGGGGAGGGAGTGCAGGGAAATCTTTCAAGACCATAAAAAGAGTGAGAGAAAAAAAAGTACAATATAGCTTATCAAGGTCAAATCTGGTAATTCATAGACAACAGACTCAAAGCGGGACTAAACAACAATAAAACTACTATACCAATGCATGAGGGGGGAATCGGGTGCGATCCTGACAACCTCTTAACAGGAGGTCATGTGCATGGAGCAGGGGGGCACTCCAGAGTGGAGCAGGTGGTAAGGAGGAAGCTTGGATCCTAACCACGAAGACTCCCAGATCTTCAACACAAACTACTAATACGAGCAACAAGGACTATACCCCAACTGCCAAGGAGGCCACAGGAAATTGGATGCCCTCGGAGGCTGAGTACTCTGAGGTCACCCACCCCCAACCGGAGCTTCCGCAGGGGATGGAAGAAGTCCAAACACTACCGCACAGATACCAACGTCATCGGAAAGACAACCAGAAGCCCTGAGCGGTCAGCAGACACAGAAGAACAATTAATGTCCTTCGGGACCAGGGAGGAGAGCTTTCTCTGGTCCGAGCCTGGCTCCACCTCTGGACCCCCGCCCTCCCTCGCAGTGACCATCGGGATCGCTTCGAAAACCCCTCACAGCAAACAAACAATCATACAAACTAAAAAAAAAAAAACAAAACCCTAAAATAAATAGACAAACAACAGAAAGTAGAGCTTGAAATCTGACAGGAAAGAGCTGGCATGGATTGGCTCATGCCTTGCTGGGTGGGACACAAAGATTAGTCACTCCTCACCATGGTGTTGAGGATTTTCCTGCACGCTCCCCCCCCACCAAAAAAAATGTTCTGCACATTAAATGTCGACAAATATCTTGTTAGAGTTACAAGCCAGTCTAGATTATCCCAAAATCTGCCAAGGTCAACAAAATTATACTTCAACACAACAAATGGCTAAATACTAAAATGAAATAGACATGGGACAGCTGAATGGTACCCTATAACCTTTTCAAGGTATATAGCAGCCGGTCCGGTCCTGTATATAAACTAAAATTGAGATGTCAATGAGCTAATCATAGGTTGTGGTTAGGACTTGTTTTTTGTTATTTTGTTCTTTGTTTTTTGTTTTTTTTGTTGTTTTTTTTTTTTTTAACATACTGGTTACTCAAAACTATGTCAATTCCATAATATTGCAAATCGCTGTTGATGTTATATTGGGACTCTTAATTGACTGTGATGATATTATACCAGCTCTGACTTCGGACCAGAAATGGTCTCCCCAAGAAACTGTTCAACCCATCTGGACAATAAGTAGCTGGACTCCATGCTTAATATATGTTTGCAAGGAAAGAATCTTGATTGAATTTGAACTGTAATGCTGCATCAAGGTGGAGGAATCCACCAGGGGGGAGGGGAGGGGGATTCCCAAAGCCTATAAAACTGTCACATAATGCTAAATATTAATTAAAAATAAATTTAAATAAATAAATAAATAAATAAATAAATAAATAAATAAATAAATAAAACTCTTGCAAGGACGGATCTGGTTTTCACATTGAAAGAAAATGTAACTAGTTGTCTGCCCACTTAAATATTCCAGACAGTTTGGGGGGGGGTGGGAGGTGTAGATCTTATTTTGCTGCCTTCAGTGGAGCAGAAAAAAGCCTTCAACACCAAGCTGTTGAGGTCCATTTAACATTCTTAGGGTGCAGAAATTGGGCACCAGGTGGCAACAGTTGTTCGCAACACTGTAAAGATGGGTGCAATTGTGTCAAGCCAGGTGAGAGAAAACAAAAACTTAAAAAGCATGTATTTGATTTATTTGGATGCCTACACGCTGAGTGATAGAGTAGTGGTGAAGAATGTGATGGGGGAAGACTCTGACAAAAACTTCTCCCACGTGGGTGGCACGACATGCATTCAGATGGTGGTTTCTTCTTCTTTAAGGAGTCCTGAACAACCCAACTCTACTTTCTCAGCCTCTTTGATCCCTGCAATAGGATGCTGTCAGTATAAAGCTGACCACTCCTGTAAGTGTGTCCTGGCTAATGTGCCACTGTGAGTGAAGTGAGACACATCTGAAGGTGGTTTTGTTATGGAATACACTGAGGTGCACCAATGATACCCAAGACGAGAAAAGCAAAAACAGAACAAAAGTACCTGCCTGCCTGTTTGCCTTCTAAGCAATAGCATGTTCTCTGTCACAACAAGCAGAGGTTTTACTACCACTCCTCCTCCAGCCCCAGGAAGGAGGGAGGGAAGCTGTGTTTAAGTGATGGGTGGTTTGTCTTTTGTACATCTTGCTAGTCACCTCCCTCATCCCCATCTCCTATCCCCAGCCAGATCTGAGACCTATAAAGAGAAGTATGGGGAGGGCAAACCCTCCCTTTCTGTCAGAATGAGTCTGTGTGTCCAAAAAAGCAGCAGCCTTTTCTTTAAAAGCCACTGGCATGTGGGACTCAACCCCTCACTCACTTCCAAGAGGCCTCATTCATTGCCTTCACTGAAATGCAGATGGCTAGCCCTGTTGTCTGTCAAAGGCTTCACTTTCTCTTTACTCCACTTAGAGCCATCCTGCCCTCAGGCATTTGTCAGTGAAAGGATTTGCCTCTCTGTCTGTGGCAAATGTCAGCCAGAGTCAGGCACTCCCCTTAACTCTAGGAGGACAAAATGGTATGTGGCCACTGCTTCCTGACTTGTATGGGGCAGACCATGGGTCGTTCCCAGGAGTGGGCCCCTTCCCATGCGGCCTTTCCATTGGCGTATTGATTCACTCTTCCATCCAACACCTTTACTATGTGAACATGTGTTATTAACCTGTGGGTGTACTTATGCCACCTAGACAAGCAGAACCACTCAACATCAAGCATCCCTCCCTCTCAATAGAACAATCTACCCAAACGTAGTACTCCAAACATTGAAGTGAACTTCGTAATTGTCCTTGTGTATGTGTGCATGTGTGTATGGGGGGATGGGTAGGGTGAGGGACTCAAGCTGATTGCAGTTGCAGGAATATACTAGGCTTGTTCCCTGTGCCAGGCACAGCTATTTGGATCAGCGTTAGACTGACCTACCAACCTACCAGGACACAGCAGTCTTGTGCCTTGGACAGAGTATTGCACCTCCTGTAAAGGCTGAGCTGCTACTGTTGCTTAAACTGAGTCTCTTATACCACAAATTTGGTGCCTGTTCAGAAAAACAATGTGCTTAGGATTTATTAATTCATCCATCCCTTGATACAGTCATGTATTTTTTTTTTTATTGGAAAGGCAGATATAGAGAGGAGAGACAGAGAGAAATATCTGCTGCCTGCTGACTGGTTCACTCCCCAAGAAGCCACAATGATAGGGACTGAGCTGATCCAAACCCAGGAGCCAGGAGGTTCTGGGTCTCACATGCAGGCAGATGCAGAGTCCCAAGGCTTTAGGCCATCCTCAACTGCTTTCCCAGGCCACAGGCAGGGAGCTGGATGGGAATGGGGCAGCAAGAAAATGAACCAGCACTCATAGGGGACCCTAGCATGTACAGGGTAAAGACTTCAGCCACTAGGAAATTGCAAGCCTGGCCCAAACAACAACTCTTGTCTTCCTCTTGTCTTTTTGTCTGGACCAGGGAGATGCATGCTGTTGACATCTCTGGCCCAGGCCTTGAATGTTTGGCACATACAACCTGATTATCTATGGGTAACTTGCTGTTTTAGTCCAGCCCTTAATGCATTCTCCGAAGGGAGCTGAAGTCCAGAAAAAGGGGGAGTGCCTGCAGCTCACTTAGCAGGATGGTGGGGTTTCAGGCCCAAATCTTGGGATTTTCTGGGGAAACTGCAGTCCATTTACACCCAGTCCTGACACTTTGCTGACAAGTGGATGTTCTGGCCTAAACTAACTGGCACACACAGCAACTATTTGGCTATTCTTTGCATGACTTAGTGCAGCACCGAAGCTCAATCCCAGAACTCAAGTTCCCTCTACACAGTTCTCAATTTCACTCTCCCCTACAAACATCCCAAGCTCTTGCATTAGCCAGTGGGTGCTAAGGTACAATCTAGATGACCTACAATGAATTCAAACACTGCAATTAGGTTGAGGTACAGAACTGTGCACTAGGATGGTCCACATAATACTTCTTGTGAACTAACTGGAGATTTAAGTAATCTTTTAAAGTCTATATAAGCATATGTCTATATTAATTTTATACATATATATATGTAAAAAATAGATCTTGCTGCCCCATGGTTTCACTCTCTGGGTTGGCAGGCAGATCTTTGCATCTAGTTGGCAGAGAGAAAAGAAATCATCGACGATTCCTTCCAAATCACTAGGGTTTGACTGCCATGGGTCATGTGGCTGAGAACATGTCGGCACTGAGACCTTGCAAAGATGAGTTTCAACTGGAAGGAGGAAAGGCTGAAAGAGGAGACAAGTGGGGAGAGGCATGTGTGATCCCACTGTCTGAACATGTTGTCAACAGCATGTTCTCAGCATATCACATGAATATGCAAGATACACGGACAGAAGAGCGGATCCACTCAGGCTCAGAGCAGACTACTCTAGGACATGACTCATGACCTCTCCTTCTGAAATCTCTTCCGAAACAGTAGTATCTCTTGGCAACTGCTGTCGTCGTCTTGGAAACTGTCAGACTTTCAACTCAGTAGCAAGCAACTTGATTTCTGAATGCTCATTGGGTCCAGGCATGGGATGTTACCTCACACATACGCTTTTCTGGGTGGTTCTGGTTTCAACTTGGTGGCCAAACAAAGAGAAATAGATTTTAGACCAATCACAGGAGATCTTAGTCTTCTCAACTCTGCACTCCGTTTCCCAGTGGTGGAAAAAAACAGCTTAGAAGCTGGTGAATTTTTTAGATGTATATATATTTATTTACTTAGTATTTAATACTTACTTAATAGCTTAAATCTACTATGTTAAACAAATACAGGTCACCTCCTGCTTTCACCGGTGCGATCCCATCACCCGCTGTACTCCAAGGCCCTCTAACCAAGAGGGTGCACCCAGGAGTGGCGCAGGGGTCTTTGCCCAGCACCCAAGGTGATGAGTTTGAATCACGGATTTGGACAAAAGGAAGGTATGTGATTGTTTCCAAGGTTTTCAAAGGTCAGTGGATGGCAATCTTGGCATTACTCTGGTGCCAGGAGATGAAGCAGCGGTGTTTCCACGCCCTCTTGCAAGCCTTCCTGGCATCCTTGAGAGAGGTCCCAACGACAGCAGTGTCCAAACGTTTCTTGGCTCCCATTGCATTGGGGCCGCCTCCCGCCAATGTGCAAGGATACAGTTCCCATGCCATCGCTGCGGCAGCTGATGAGGCGAGGCTGTCGGCAGTCTCTGCGAGGTCCTGCCCACATGCCAAGTGGTGCCCATTGGTAAGTTCGGAGACTCTCCCCCTTCCCTGAGGGAAAAGGTCTAGAGGCCTTGCTGTGTGGTGATCACCCGGTGGCATGCTGTCTGGATGAGAGAGGGCCAGAGGCCAAAGCACTACGTGTGGCTCTAAGAGCTTCCAGGTGCTTTTCCCAACACCACGTGGCATCCGGACTCAACTCTTGGTGTGGCTGAACGAGTGTACGGTTTGTGCACAGCAGTTGAACATGTTTGTCTGTCCCCTGACAGACCTCGATCCGGATGAGAAAGCCAAGAGCCAATGTGTGAATGGAAGCAACACGATGACTGGGGGGAAGAGGATGACCATGGTGGAGAGGAGAGTTGGCAGTGTCAGCGACCATGCCACTGCAGTCCCTACCCCCAGCCCCTGTCAGCACCAAGCAAAGGGGGCAAGGCCAACCCTGTCCCTGGCAGGGTAGCTGGCAGGCACGAGGGCAGCTGGGGGCCTGCCCTCTGCATGGGCTCGGGCTCGGGCTCGGGCTCGGGCAGCCACGCTGTTGGCAGGCGGGGAGGGGAGCCTGGTGGGCCTAGGGCCCCACCAGCCAGGGCGATGAAGAGGCCTGTGAGACACTCCTCTTCTGCCAGCCAGCCAGTGACAGTAGCAAGCAGAAGGGCAGGAGTGAGGGTGAGGACGCATGCCAAGAGGCCGCAGGGTGCAGGGGTGCTGGACAGCCAGAAAGGAAGTGGGCACAGAGTGAAAGGGCAGACCCTGCAGGGCTCCCGGAGAGGCAGAAGAGGAGGGCCTGAGAGCAGGGGAAGTGGCAGGGGCATGTGGCAGAGCAGTAGCTCTGCAGGGCACAGGCACAGGGCCATCCTGAGGCTGCGTGTGGGGGGAGAAGCTGCGTGGCTGTGGGGGGCTGTCTCTGTCCAAAAGGCATGGGGGACAAGTCTCGCAGAGGAGAGGTGGGGCATGGCCGTGGCCCAGTCTCCCTGGAGTCCGGGGAAAGAGACGGCAGACGTGGACAAGCAAGTCCATGGTGAGGTGTGCAGGGGCCCAGCGGCTTGGTCTGGCAGGTAGGCAATGTGCACTGGGCATCCTGGGAGAGAGGGAGCAGCTGGTGGCCTCAGGGCAGAAGGCACGGCCCCTGTGGGGGTGCCCACAGTGTAGCCAAGGGACCCTGGAGCATCCCTGATGGCTGTGGGGGCAGGGACAGGACGTGGAAGGGCGTGGCCCGAGTCTGCAGCTGCTGGCAGCATCTGCTGGGGTAAGGGCTGCAGGAATGTGGGGAGGCCCGGGGAGGGGCTGGGGGACAGGACAGGGGTCTCGGCGGCGGCTGCAGGGGAAATGCAGGCAAGAGGGGAGGAGGATCCGGAAACCTCCAAGGGACTGAGCATTCCCTCACTGAGGAGGGCCGAGTCTGCCAGAATGCTGGGGAAGCAGGAGGAGGAGCAGGGGGAGATGGAGGAGAAACTGAGGGAGGGGAGGGATGGGATGGAGGTCAGGGGAGAGGAACAAGGTGAACTTGCAGAAGCGTGGGATGTTCCCTGAGACAGGAGGGCTGCCTCAGGCGCCAGTGGGGTGCTGGTGTGCCCGGAGCATGAGGAGATTGGAGAGAGACTCGGGGCCAAGGGTGGGAAGGACGGAGCAGTGGTCAGGGGAGAGGAGCATCGTGCAGATCCTGAAAGTCCAGGTGTGCCCTCTTGGAGGACGGCTGGCTGCTCCTCAGTTGCAGGGCTGCTGGGCAAGGAGCCGGACAAGGAGAGGGAAGAGAGACTGGGCTCCTTGGGGCTGGGAGAGCCCAAAGCCCACGAGGTGGCCGGAGAGCCCCGAGTCTGGAGGTGCGCCTGGTCAGGGGTACATGAGGGGAGTGTTGGAGAGTGGCGGGGGCCCAGGGTGTGGAGGCTGTGGGGCATAGCTGAAGGCTGGGCAAGTGTGGCAGACAGCTCTGGGCCTGTGTGGGCATGCCCGCGCGGGCCCAGAGTGAGGCTGGTCAGGTGGGGCAAGTCAGTGCCCAGGTGCCCTGGGGAGATGGGACAGCCCCCTTGGGTGGGTGGGGAGCTGCTGGGGGAGGGAAGGATGAACATGTGGTAGATGGTGGAGGGCGCTGAGGACTCGGAGCTGAGCCAGGAACATGACCTCTCAGGGGAGGGCGTGCCAGGAGGGGCACATGGATGTGTGCGCCTGCAGGGCCCTGGTGGGGAACCCAAGCGGTGGCCTGAAGCCTTAGGCGAGCCTGCCGCCCACATGGGATGCCCTGGAGGTGAAGGGCCCTCGGAGCAGGGCTGGCTGGCACAGCAGAGAGAGCCAGAGGGTGAGACTGGGCTGAGGCCTGGGGAGGCAGGAGCCAGGGAACCCTCCCCAGCAGAGTCACACAGGACCCCAGGCTCTAGCAAGGCAGACATGATTGGAGGACCTCCAACTCTCTCTGCCTTGGTGGCCTGTCTTCTGACTCCAGAGGTGGAGGGCTGACAGGCGTGAGGGAGGGGAAAAGGGTGGGGTCGGAGAGAGAGAGAAAATGAGTGTGTGTGTGTGTGTGTGTGTGTGTGTGTGTGTGTGTTAGAGAGAGAGAGAGCACTTATGTGCTGTGTGCGTGGTAATGCGTCCCGGCTGAGCTGCTCTCCCAAACACGAGAATATGCCGTCACACAGAAACAGGGAGTTACTCACCCAAGTGCTCTGTGGCTCTGGCCTCTTGTCACTGACTCTGAGTCGCATGATGCTCTGGGCAGCAGAGGTGGCACAGGCACCTGCTCCTGCTCTCCTCCCAGAGGATCTGATCTGGGGCCCTGGAAGCGGCCTTAAGTTGCTGAGCTGGGCGTGCCTCCGCCAACCAGGCCTTTCCACTGGCCCCGACTCCCGCCCACCCCACACAGCCTCTCTGCTCATTGGTTTCTCTTTCTCTTCCCATGGCTTCATTTCCGCTGCGCTCTCTGGCACCCCCCTCCCCCAGGATGCAGCTGCACACTTCCTACCACTCCCTGCTTCTCTTCCAGCCCTTTCAGCCCTCCCCCAATCTTAGCCTCACCTACCTCCTCCCCCAACAAGCCCTAGTCTCCACACTCAAGGTGGCAGTGGAGAAACACACCTTCTCCTCGCCAGCATCTCACACGCTCCCACGCTGGCCACAGTGACTTGCTGGCACTGGAGGCGGTCAAATGGAGCTGATTCGCATCATCACAGCAGCTGTGACCAGCCCGCCTCATTAACCCTTCAGGATCACCTGACTGAGACTGAGACGTGCAAGTGCTCTCTCTGCTCATTGCCACGACGTGATCATGGAAGAGATCCTAGTGCTGTCCAAAGCAGTGCAGCAGCTCATTGAACACGTCTCACCAACAGAGATCAGTGGAAATTACATCCCATGGGCTTTTCTTTGAAGTTTTCAGTTCGCTTCATCTCTTCCTAACTCTTTCTCCTCGTTCCATTCTTCATGGACGCATAGAGCATACAGTAGCATTCCTTTCTTCCGGAAGGTCCTTGAGTTGCTTTGACATTCCTTCAGCGACACATTGCTCATTCTGTAGTATGTTCTTGAACCTGATGGTGTTGTGAATTTCTTTTTTCTTCCTGTGGTTGATTTTGTTGTGTGGCTTTTCATTGTTTGCGTAGTGGAGATGATCCTATCGAGAGGTGAGGATGCAGTGCAGTATGCATCTCTACTCCCAGATCAAAGATGGCCTCACAACCAAACTGTTTCCTAAATCCTGACCATAAGATGCTGCACTCCGCCATCGTCCATGCCCGCAATCATGGACATAGGACCGTATAGGAAGAACTCTGCTCTAGCAGTGATTTAGGGGAACTGGGCGAGGGGGGGGGGGAGGAAGTGTGGGGGAGGGAATCAGGGAAATGTCAGGGCCTATAGAAGTGCATCGTCAAATTATAAAAGTCAAAAGAAGCATCATCCAAATCAAAACCAACCACAGGTCACCTTCTGCTTTCACCGGTGGGATCCCATCACCCCCTGTACTCCAAGACCCTCTAACCAAGAGGGTGCACCCAGGGGTGGCGCGAGGGTCTTTGCCCAGCACCCAAGGTGATGAGTTTGAATCACGGATTTGGACAAAAGGAAGGTATGTGATTGTTTCCAAGGTTTTCAAAGGTCAGTGGATGGCAATCTTGGCATTGCTCTGGTGCCAGGAGATGAAGCAGCGGTGTTTCCACGCCCTCTTGCAAGCCTTCCTGGCATCCTTGAGAGAGGTCCCAACGACAGCAGTGTCCAAACGTTTCTTGGCTCCCATTGCATTGGGGCCACCTCCCGCCAATGTGCAAGGATACAGTTCCCATGCCATCGCTGCGGCAGCTGATGAGGCGAGGCTGTCGGCAGTCTCTGCGAGGTCCTGCCCACATGCCAAGTGGTGCCCATTGGTAAGTTCGGAGACTCTCCCCCTTCCCTGAGGGAAAAGGTCTAGAGGCCTTGCTGTGTGGTGATCACCCGGTGGTATGCTGTCTGGATGAGAGAGGGCCAGAGGCCAAAGCACTACGTGTGGCTCTAAGAGCCTCCAGGTGCTTTAACAACACCATGTGGCATGCGCACTCAGCTCTTGGTGCGGCTGAACGAGTGTACGGTTTGTGCACAGCAGTTGAACATGTTTGTCTGTCCCCTGACAGACCTCGATGTGGATGAGAAAGCCAAGAGCCAATGTGTGAATGGAAGCAACACGATGACTGGGGGGAAGAGGATGACCATGGTGGAGAGGAGAGTTGGCAGTGTCAGCGGCCACGCCACTGCAGTCCCTACCCCCAGCCCCTGTCAGCACCAAGCAAAGGGGGCAAGGCCAACCCTGTCCCTGGCAGGGCAGCCGGCAGGCACGAGGGCAGCTGGGGGCCTGCCCTCTGCATGGGCTCGGGCTCGGGCTTGGGCAGCCACGCTGTTGGCAGGCGGAGAGGGAAGCCTGGTGGGCCTAGGGCCCCACCAGCCAGGGCGATGAAGAGGCCTGTGAGACACTCCTCTTCTGCCAGCCAGCCAGTGACAGTAGCAAGCAGAAGGGCAGGAGTGAGGGTGAGGACGCATGCCAAGAGGCCGCAGGGTGCAGGGGTGCTGGGCAGCCAGAAAGGAAGTGGGCACAGAGTGAAAGGGCAGACCCTGCAGGGCTCCCGGAGAGGCAGAAGAGGAGGGCCTGAGCGCAGGGGAAGTGGCAGGGGCATGTGGCAGAGCCAGGGCTCTGCAGGGCACAGGCACAGGGCCATCCTGAGGCTGCGTGTGGGGGGACTGAGAAGCTGCGAGGTTGTGGGGGGCTGTGTCTGGCCAAAAGGCATGGGTGACAAGTCTCGCAGAGGAGAGGTGGGGCATGGCCATGGCCCAGTCTCCCAGGAGTTCGGGGAAAGAGGCGGCAGACGTGGGCAAGCAAGTCCATGGTGAGGTGTGCAGGGGCCCAGCGGCTTGGTCTGGCAGGTAGGCAATGTGCGCTGGGCATCATGGGAGGGAGGGAGCAGCTGGTGGCCTCAGGGCAGAAGGCACGGCCCCTGTGGGGGTGCCCACAGTGTAGCCAAGGGACCCTGGAGCATCCCTGATGGCTGTGGGGGCAGGGACAGGACGTGGAAGGGCGTGGCCCGAGTCTGCAGCTGCTGGCAGCATCTGCTGGGGTAAGGGCTGCAGGAATGTGGGGAGGCCCGGGGAGGGGCTGGGGGACATGACAGGGGTCTCAGCAGCGGTGGCTGGAGGGGAAATGTAGGCAAGAGGGAAGGAGGACCCGGAAACCTCCAAGGGACTGAGCATTCCCTCACTGAGGAGGGCCGAGTCTGCCAGAATGCTGGGGAAGGAGGGGGAGGGCAGGGGGAGATGGAGGAGAAACTGAGGGAGGGGAGGGATGGGATGGAGGTCAGGGGAGAGGAACAAGGTGAACTTGCAGAAGCGCGGGATGTTCCCTGAGACAGGAGGGCTGCCTCAGGCGCCAGTGGGGTGTGGGTGTGCGTGGAGCACGAGGAGACGGGAGAGAGACTCGGGGCCAAGGGTGGGAAGGACGGGGCAGTGGTCAGGGGAGAGGAGCATCGTGCAGATCCTGAAAATCCAGGTGTGCCCTCTTGGAGGACGGCTGGCTGCTCCTCAGTTGCAGGGCTGCTGGGCAAGGAGCCGGACAAGGAGAAGGAAGAGAGACTGGGCTCCTTGGGGCTGGGAGAGCCCAAAGCCCACGAGGTGGCAGGAGAGCCCCGAGTCTGGAGGTGTGCCTGGTCAGGGGTACATGAGGGGAGTGTTGGAGAGTGGTTGTGGCCCAGGGTGTGGAGGCTGTGGGGCATAGCTGGATTTATCTGATACCAGGAGCCAGGAGCCTCTTTTCGTTCTTCTTCATGTTTACAGGGTGATAAAGATATGGGACCATCCTCTGCTGCTTGCCCAAGCTTAATCAGAATTGGAGCAGCTGGGACACACTCACAAGAATTTCTAAAGCTTACACAGAAAGATCATTTAGAATGATTTACTTTGGGTGCAGTTCACTCTGAAGACTCCCAACAACCTGAAGCTGAGCTCTTTTGAGCCGCCTCCTGACTGGTGCGCCTTGCAATCCTGTGGTGGTGTGAAGGAGTCATCATCAGAACTAAGCCTAAAGGTCTGTGTAACTATGAGTTGAACAGACTTGGCTCTATCTCTAATCTCCCCCGTTTCTGACTGTATATACTATTTCTGCTTGCTGGCTTGTTTAGAAAAGAACCATTTTCTGTATTGAGGCATCCACATTTTTACTAAGACTGCCACCTTCTTGAAACCTTTCTGCCAACAGTCACCCTTGTCAAACTAAGTGTCAACAAGCAAGGGCTACCTTATGTCTGATAAGTGTGCATGAGACTTTAGAATTTGTCAAGCTCTTATTTATCAATAGATTATATGCTTTCTTTCCTCCAAGATCCAAAATGTGTTCTTTGTATCAACAAGCAAGCAAAGGTTAGGGAAGTGACAGATGCAGCAGGGTTAAAATTCAAGTGGTTTGTCAAGTGATAATCAGCAAATTTTCCAGGCTTTGTTCCCATCTTTGCTCTGAAAACCCAAAGTGTCAATAATACCAGTTTTTTTTTTTTTTAAATGGAATCTTATTAGTCAGGGAAGTGAGTGGGAGGCTTCTGCTTAGCTGGATGTGCTCTGGATTCCTTGCATAGGAAGCAAAATTTTCAAAAGGCTGAGTGAAAATTTACCCTAGAGGTGGTGCTAGAGAAACAAATATATTTGTTGCACCCATTGTTTTGCTTTTACATCTACCAAATCAGTATACTACAGTACATTTGCATCAACTGAGACTGTCCAGAAAGATCTGATTCTGCTGGTTGTAGTCTATGAATGTGAGATTATTGGGTTTTGTGGTTTTGCCAGCAGAAATCAACTCCAAGAACAGAGGCAGCCTTAGCTCTTGTACCACTTGAAATGAAGAATGTCATGTGGACAACTCAATGACCAAAGAAATTTTGTTTTAAATTCTTTTATTTTGGTAATCTTTACATAGTTGATTGGGGCACAAAGGTCAAGGGCTAAGGAAAATGGGTAAGACTATTGTTTCCACATTCTCTCTCTCTCTCTCTTTCTCTCTCTTTCTCTCTCTTTCTTTTCTATATCTGGGGTAAAAGGGGAGATAAAGGAAGAAGCCTCACCCGACTCAGGATTCCAATGTGAAGCAAGCTCTGAGGGTCCTGTTCAAACAGTTTGATAGTTCAACAGTTCTGAATTGCTGCCAATCTCACCTTTCCATGCACGATGAAATCTCTTCAGAATCCACTGGCTGACATAGTCTCTTCAGGGTGGGGGTTCTGAGACCAGCAGTTCAGTTGGAGGGATACCTAAAGAAACTTTGGGGTGATTCCAGACCTGATTCTTGTGTGTGAATGCCGGTACAGCATCCGGCACAGTCCGTTGCTCCAATCAGTTATGCATATACTGGTGGTTACAATTGCTGAGTCAGTTCTGTTTCCAGCCCTGTCTTCCACATGAACCAGTGGGTGTTGCAGTCAAGCCTGATTCTGTCCACTTCACATTCAGCCTTCACACAAACTAATGGGTGCTGCAGCCTAGTTGGGGTGACTCCCCAAAACCCCCACCAGACCTGCTCCCTATCCTGGTTCCTATGTATGCCAGTATGTACCGCAGACTTGTTCAATCTGTCCCACATCCCATTTAGCTCTTGTACATGTCAATGGGCATTGAAGCTTAGTTCAACCCAACCAACCCCACTATCCAGCACACATATGCTGGCAGGTGCTGTTCTATCTAGCCATGCCCACCCCGTCCTAGTTTTCATGCTCTCTATTGAGAGTGGTAACCCAAGAGGGAGGTGCCCATAATTTCTCTCCCAGGCCACTCCCACTCCCGGATTATGTACTCTCCAGGTGGTTCTGCAGTTTAGCTTGACAGATTTAGCCCCCAGTGCCAGCATCTGCCAACTGATGCTGCAGCAAAACCCAACCAACCCTCACCCTCTCTGATTTTTGCTTGCGCCAGTAGGAACAATCAACCCAACCTGGTTTTTCCCTGACCTAGCTCACATGAGGCCCACAGGTGTTGTAGCTCTGCCTGGTCTGGTCTGCCCCCATCTCAATTCATGCTGTCCAGTGGGAGTGGCGGTTTAGCTGGGGAGCCCTCCACATTCCCCTTACTGGATTTGCCCCCTCCTTCCCTGGTTCTCATTTGTGCTAGTTGGGTGCTGAGGTCCAGTCTGGCATGGCCTGCCTTGCCTCGACTTTTGCCAGTGGGTGCTGTAGTCTGACTCAGTCCGGCCCTCCCTCAATTCCTGCCGATGCTGGTGGGGGTTGCAGCCTAGCCCAGCGCAGAAGGCTCCCAATGCCAGCTGTAATGTGTACTGGTATGTGTTGTAACCAAACCTGGCCCGACCCACACTGTTCTGGTGCTTGGATTTGCCAGTGGGTCATGTGAACTGGTTCAGCCTGGTCTGCCCCGACCTATGTCAAATGTATGCCAGTGGGTACGTTTCCCTGGCCTGGTCTGGGCTGTTCTCTATTGTGGTTCTTGCACTCACCTGCAAGAACTATGTGCTGACAGAGAAGTTTCCCAAGCTCCTCCATCAGAACCTCTACCATTGCCAGATCTTGTGCATGCCGTTGGGTCCCTGGTCCAGCCCCACTTAGTCCTCTTCCTATCCTAGCAGGAGCAGTGACCTTTCCTGACTGGCCTTCAACCCACTGTGGCTCTTACTGTTGGATGTTTCAGCCCAACTAAGGCTCGTCCATACCCAGACACAGCTCACACATGGCCCAGTAGAGGCAGAGACCTAGTCTAGTCCATCCTACATCTACCCTAGTTCTCACAAGCACCAAATGGTGCTGGTGTCTAGCTCGGATCAGTACATCCAGTCACAGTCCACACTTGTGCCATGGGATACTGCAGCCATAGCCAGACCAGAATGCAGTCCCCACTCTGGCTCCCGCACTCCTTAGTGATAACCCCAACCAAGCAAGGGTGTGTTCTCAGAGCTCCTCAACCAGGCCTGTTCCCAGCAATAGATTACATGCATGCCAGTGGTTGCTCTGACCCAGTTGGTATAGCTCCTCACCTGTCTTAGCCTTTTTGTTCAATGCTGTTGCCTAGCATCCCTACTCATGCAGAGCAGTCAGTGTAACAGCCTAGCTTGACATGACCTGTGCTCCATCCTGATTACTGCCTTCCTTGTGAGCTAAGGTTTGCTCAGCTCTGCCCAGTCCGCCCCCTTCAAGTTGCAGCCCAGCCCACTCCACACCCTGATTTAGGATGCACATTCGGATGCTGTTGGTTTGACTTGCCCAGACTGTTGTCAGTTCCTTTACCCATGAGTGATGGCAGGTGCCATGGTCACATCTAGCTCAGCCCATTGCCACACCAACTGCAAACTAACCAGCAGGACTTGTATTTCCACAAGGTTGGGTCCACAGATCCCCCACAGAATCTACCTATGGACATGGTTCTCTCATGTGCTGGTTAGTGTTTTGACCCTGACAAGTGTGACCTATCCCCTGTCAGTCAGGTACTGGCACCTAACCCTGCCAGACAGGCCTCCAACCATAGCTTTTGTGTGGGCTGGCGTGTGGCAGTCAGTGATGCTTTATGCTAACAGCCCATCTCAGGATTCCTGTGTGGGTTGGTGAATCAGTCTGGCCCAAACAGATCTTATGTGTCTGGATCTGCAGGACACGATGTTCAAATCCTGAGGGTGAACTGGGATTGCAGGGCTGCTGGCCCAAGAAACACACAGACACACATGCTTGGTGAAAAAGAGTGTCAATGCCCTTTATTTTACTCCTCATATATATACCTTCTTCTCTTGGTGGAGGAGAAGGGGAGGGTTTTCTGGAACTAATTATCTTCATTGAAATGGGAGGAGTTATTCATCTATACTGAAATAGGGAAGAAACTAGTTATCTGTATTGAAACAGGGGAGGAACTAATTATTTGAACAGGAACAAAGGTGGAGGTTCTGTTCTGCTTGCTTTGCATGGGATGTTCTAGCCATAATATCCTACTTGCTGTGGTCCTGTTTGCCCAAGGCAGGCTTTGCGATGCAGCAGGCTGTTAGGTAGGCCAACAAGTCTAAGTCTGTAGTTCGTAACACTTATGGCCTCTTCCCTCCAAACCACCAGGTCTCCATCCCCATGTTTACCAGCAAGTTCAGTGACCCTGCTACTGGAAATCACAGAGTTCATCCCTCTCCTACACTCACATTGGCCTTATCTATGGATCCCTAGGAAGTAATTAAATACCCTACAAACCCAAGAGCTTGTTGCTGGGTGTCCAGCAGGCAGAGCATGGCACCCAATGGGCACAGAGGCTGCCAAAAGCCTAGGATTCAGTCACCATGTGACATTGGCCTGAGGCCCAAACATTGGGGTCTGGTTTAGCTCTGGCACCACCCATATCTGTCACACTGCAAAAAGGGTTCCTTTCACCCCAACCATCCCGGTCAAACACTATCCAGACTCTACCTGCTACAAGATGGTGGAGGCAGGGTGGAGCCTGGTGTCTAACCCAGTTCATGAGAACCCTCATGGTGTTCTTACCCTGAGGGAAGAAATCTCAAAGAGATTTTTTTCTTAATAATTTATTTGTATTAGAAAAGCAGATCTGTAGAGAAAAGGAAAGACATAAAGATCATCCATCTGATGGATGCTCTCCCCAGATGGTGACAACAGTCAGAGCTGAACCCATCTCAAACCAGGGACTTCCCAGTCTCCCACATGAGTGCCAAGTCCAAGGCTTTGGGCCATCATTCACTGCTTTTCCTGGCTACAAACAGGGAGCTGGATGGAAAATGAAGCAGCTGGAAGATGAACTGGTGCCTATATGGGATGCTTGGGTTTGCAGGTGGATGATTAGCTAATTGAGCCATCACACAGGCCCAGTAATAGATCTTGTATCCCACAACTCAGAGCTGCTATCAAATTCTTTCCCTATCTGATTCTATTGTAACCAAGAACTGTGCATTCTTTTCAAGGAGAAGAATTGGTGCATCTTTGATTCCAAGATGAATAGGTGTATCATTTTACAGAGCTAGGATTGTGACCTATTTTGGAGCTTAGAGTTGATTTAAGATGACATGATGGATTCAGTATTCATACTGAACTGGTACCCATATAGGATGCTCACATTGCAAGGGGATGACTGCCCAGTTGAGCACTTGTGCCAGGCTCAAGATTTTTTTCATTCAAGATTCATTTGTTTTTGTCGGAAAGGCAGAGTTTCTAAGAGGAGAAATAGAAAGATCTCTCATCTGCTGCTTCACTCCCCAAACTGCCTCCTGTGGGTCTTCCTTGTGAATGCAGGGTCCCGAGGACTTAGGCCATCCTCAGCTGCATTCCCCGGCCACAAGCAGAAAGCTGAATTGGAAGTGGGGCACCCAGGACACAAACTGGTGCCCATAAATGGTGCTGGCACGTGTAGGTGGAGGATTAGCCCTTTGTGCTATGGCATCGGCCTCATTATAAAAGTTTTCTGATGATGCTTTCTAGGCTGTTAGTAGAGTGCCTTCAAACCATTTCTATAAAAAGGATCACATTTTCCCCAAGTCTGCTGTGGGTTGATATTTTGCAAAAATAAAATAATTATTAGGAGTAAAATAAAATCAAATGATTATTCAGAATGGACTTTCTCACATTTAATTACTTGCAACAAAATTGAAAAACTCCTTTGAGTCATTGTATTGTTGTTCAAATCATTCGTTATTCCTTTTTGTAGCAATCACATTTTATTTCAGAACATCTGCAGCCTGTGTTTTCTGTTGCTATCTATGAATGTAGAGTTACCATCTGTGCATTTGTAGATACAATCTAAACCCGTTTGGGCACTGTGAAAACTTGCCATTTCTGATTGACTTGTTCATTGTGAGGTATTTGTCATAGAAAGCTTCATGCACATAGATTTGCAGAGTCATCTTAGGCCAGTATGATCATTGACAATTTTGAGACAACATGTTTAGCATTTCCGAATTTTGCTGGTCTAAAATTTTACCTCTAATATATTTTTAAATATATGTTTTTTATTGGTTACATTGCATTGTGTGACACAGTTTTGTAGGCAGTGGGATTCCCCCACCCCTCTCCCAAACCCCCCAGCACACCCCCCGGTGGATTCCTCCACCCTGTTGCATTACCACAGTTTAAATTCAGCTGAGATTCTTTCATTGGAAGCATCTACCAGGCATAAAGTCCAGCATCTTATTGTCCAGATAAGTTCATCAGTTCCTTGGGGAGACCATCTCTGGTCTGAAGGTAGAGCTGGTAGAGTGTTTTTGACATTTCAAAGGATCTGAATTGCTGCCACTCTCATCACTCCAAGCACAATGCGGTCGTTGCAGAATCCACCGATTGACATAGTCCATCATAGAGTCTCCATTTGCCCAGCACGTTCATTGCCAACGCATAGCTGAGGTGGTTGATTGACCTGCTCCGTCCTCTGTCATCTGATGGTTAGCTTTCTGATTCCAAAAGCTTGACTGGGGGAATCCCCATAGAGACTTTTTCTGAAGTATTCCCAGACCAGATTCCTGTATGTACCGGCAAGAACTGGACCCGGCACAGCTCATTGCCTCGATCAGCTGGTGGTTGCAGTTGCTGGGTTGGTTCTGTTTTCAGCCCTGCCTTCTACTGGAACCAATGGGTATTTGCAGTCCAGACTGGTTCTACCTAGCACGTACTCGGCCCTCGCTTAAGCCAGTGGGGGCTGCAGTCCAGTTGGAGCGACCCACAACAACCACACCAGACCTGCCCCCTGCCCTGGTTTGCCAATATGTGTGTCCAGTCTGTCCTACATCCCCTTCTGTTCTCATACATATCAATGGGTATGAGAACCAAGTCCCTTCTAACTAGCCTTCACAGATGTTGTTGGGTGTCTCTTTGTCTAGCCACCCCAGCCCCTGCCCTAGTTGTCATGCCCTCCCATGGGGTGTGGTAACCTAAGAGAGAGGAGCCCACTCTTTCCCTCCTAGACCACCCCCCCTCCAGGATTTTGCACTCTCCAGGTGGTTCTGAGGTTTAACTTGCCAGAACTAGCCCCCAGTGCCAGCTTCTGCCAGCTGATGCTGTGGCTAAGCCCAAACAAGCCTCACCCACTCTAATCGTAGATTGCACCAGTAGGAACCATTGGCCCAGCCTGGCTTTGCTCTGATTTAGTCCACATGAGGTGCACAGGTGCCATAGCCCTGCCTGGTATGTTCTACCCTCATCCCAGCTTACACTCTCCAGTGGGAGTAGCTGTCCAGCAAAGCAACCACCCCTTATTCCCCTGCCGGCTCCGCCCCTCCTTTCCTGGTTCTCTCGTGTGCTGGTTGGGTACTGTAGTCACATCTGGCACAGGCAACCTCACCCTGGCATTCCATATTGTGAACTGCTTTTGTCGTGACCAAACCTGGATCTACTCACACTCTGTTCCAGTGTTCGGATTTGCCAGTGGGTGACGTGAACTGATTCAGCCTGGTCTGCCCCCGACCCGTGCCAATTGCATGCCAGTGGAACACTTTCCATGGCCTCTTGGCTGTATCCTCCCATGCTTCTTGCGCTTACCTGCAGAATCTGTGTCCTGCCAGAGGAGTTGCCCAGGCTCCTCCATCACAACCCCTCCAAGTGCCAGATTTTGTGCATACCAGTGGGTCCATAAGCCAGCACTACTCAGTTCACTTCCTGTCCTAGCCTTTCCTAACTGGCTTTCAACCCATTCTGATTCTTGCTGTTGGATGTTTCAGCCCAGCCACGGCACATCCATACTCACATATAGTTCATATATAGCTCAGTTGGGGTTGAGACCTAGTCTAGTCCGTCCCACATCTACCCTGATCCTCCAGAACACCAGAAGGTGTGGCAGTCTGGCCCGGTCTGGTGCATCTTGTCCCAGTCCACACTTGTGCCAAGGGAGACTATGTCTGTATCCTGACCAGAATGCAGCCCCATTCCAGCTTGTGTGCCCCTTGGTGGGAACCTCCACCCAGCTAGGGCGTCCCCTTAGCCTGTGATCACACAAATGCCAGTGGCTGCTCTGACTCAGCTTGGCACAGCCTGTCACCTATTGCAACCCCTGTCCTAGACACTGTAGCTCAGCATCCATGGCTCATGCAGACCAGTAGGTACAAAAACCTAGCTGGGCCTGTCCTGTGGTCCATCCTGGTTTCCAATCTTATTTGTGTGCTAAGGTTTGCTCAGTGCTGCCCAGTGCACCCGTTCCATCGCTATTTCATACACTGACGAGCCGTTGGTGCAACTTTGCCCAGCCTATCTGTCCCCTAGGTCCGAACCACCTGTTCACCAGTGGGAGCTATACCCGCCAGGGGACCTTCCCAGGTTTCTGGCCCTGATCCCCTCCCAGATTCAGTTCTCCTAGATGCCACTTCGCTTTAGGCCAGTGCTCGGCAAAGTCGGGACCTCCCATTGGCCCTGTCTGAGCTGATAAAGGTTGTAGTCTGGTCCACACCACACCCCACTCAGGATGCGCTCTCAGGTGCCGTTGCTCCTCTTATGGATACTCCCCTTCAAACCTTCATGTTTCAGTCCCACTCTTATGCTAAAGTTTCATGTCCCTATCACTATGAATCACCAGGAATTCATGTCTCACCTATACTAAAGCTGGCCTTATTCATGAGTGTCCCTAAGCAGCCATTATAAATCATAAAAACCCCAGAGCTCGCTGCTGGAAACCAAGAACTCAGCCACCGCTATGTGGCGGTGGTTTGGCTTGAGTCCCTAGCCGAATTCCACTTGGCTGGGTCCCCTCCCTGCAGCCGCCACCCTGCGGGGTGGTTCAGACCAGCCCCACCTCCAAGATTGGAATCCACCCTGATTTGTCCTGCTGCCATCTTGTGAGGCAGGGTGGAGCTACATTAGTCCGACTCCCAAGTTCACTCTAATATATTTTTTAAAGATGTATTTATTTTTCTTGGAAAGGCAGATACACAGAGAGAAGAAGAGACAGAGAGGAAGACCTTCCATCTGCTGGTTCACTTCTCAAGTGACTGCAATAGCCAGAGGTGAGCCCTGGGTCTCCCACAGGGTTGGATGATTCCAAAGTTTTGGGCCATCCTCTACTGCTTTCATAGACCACAAGCAGGGAGCTGGATGGGAAATTGAGCAGCCAGGATGAGAGCTGGAGCCCACATGAGATCTTGGCGCATGCAAGGCAAGGATCTAGCCATTGAGCTACAACACTGAGCCCTTAACTCTAATATTTTAAAGTTAACATGGTCATGTTTTTTTTTTATTAAATAGTATCATCTTCAGTGTATATTTCCAGTAAATACTATTTTCAATAAATTTTAATGGGCCATTTTTAGCACGTTCCCGTTCATCTCCTGTCCTATTAGAATCATTTCTAATTGTGTACTCATTTCTTCACACACTAATGAAGTATTTTGCTTCATCATATCTAGACTACCTTTGAATTTTTTTGTGTTTCATATTAAACATGTCATACATCTACATACATATGCATGTGTGCTTTATTATGTAAGCAATGTGTATTTTATACGTAAACATGTATATATATATCTTTTAATATACTAGGTTAGACCAGTATTTTAGCTGTGAAACTGAGCCATCTTATTTTAGTTTTACACTGTGATATCATCAACTTCTTCAGAGTGCTCTCTGGGCAACTTTCAGATAGTTTCCCAGAGCCACGTTATGCTGGTGTAATCACTCACAAGGCTCAGTATCTACTTCAGGTATTTTAAACGTTCACACAGTTGAGGGATGCACAGCCATGTGGGTCTGATTAGGTATATTTGGTACCTATTATACATTTTTATGGACCTCTAAATTGGCTTTTAGCTGTGAAAGTTAATACAGTTGAAGATTGTTCTGGTAAGTAGCATGATTTTTGTTTTTAATGTCTACTATTATAACGAGAACAGAAAGATTTCAATAGGGCAAAATAAAGGATACAACAAACATAAAATTGCAATCATATTAGGTCCCAAAAAAGTAAGAGCCAAGAACAATGTGACCATTCATTATTCTTTAATTCTGAAAATGTATGTATCTTATTAATCTTTTTACATGATTTATCAATTTCTTGATTAGATTTATCTGTTAGATTAAAGTAACACAATCTGGAAGTTTCCAGAACCCATTATGGCCTTGACCAATATAATGACAAATGGTAATTTATACCACCTAATATTTTGTAACACTCTTTCTCAAATTTGACTCACTTCATAATGAATAATGCAGAGCAATAGCAATAATAGTTGCAGCTTAGGGTAACAGAAATGTCAGGGGACTAAGTTCTTTACTGGTGCTTGTGGCCAATGCTGGGATACTGGCCATAGAAGCTGCTAAAATTGCAGCTTCAGTTACGGTCATGCCTAGCTCAGCCCATCACAGGATGTACAGTAACTGTGTAATGGAGACTATCATATCCAGATGTGAGGATACAATGCAGTATGCATCTCTACTTCCAGACAAAGATGGACCCCCAATGAAATTGTTTATAGATCTTGACAAGAGGATGCTGGGCTCTCTTCCATTGTCCATGCTTGCAATGATGGACATATGACTGTGTATGAAGAACTCTACTACAATAATCATCTAGGGGAACTCTGTGAGGGGGGAGGGAATAAGGGAAATCACAGGGCCTATGTAAGTGTATCATAAAATTATAATAATAAACAAAAGTACAATAAAAAAGTGATAGGGAAAAATAAGTAATCTGAGATTTCAGCTATCTGTTGACTGTAAAATACTCAAAATGGTTAAAGTATAGAATAGAATAGTGGCTACAAGAAGGCGGGGGTAGAAGTGCATATCTACCCCAGTCATGAGCAGAGTCTCAGGTGAAAAAAAATTCTAGTGCTGCATTTTCTTTTAAAGATTTATTTTTTTATTTACAAAGTCAGACATACAGAGAGGAGGAGAGACAGAGAGGAAGATCCTCCGTCCGCCGACCAACCCCCCAAGTGACTGCCACGGCCGGTGCTATGCCGATCTGAAGCCAGGATCCAGGAATCTCCTCCAGGTCTCCCACATGGCGCAGGGTCCCAAAGCCTCGGGCCATCCTCAACTGCCTTCATAGGCCAGAAGCAGGGAGCTGGATGGGAAGTGGAGCTACTGGGACCAGAACCAGCAGCCACATGGGACCCCAGGGCGTTCAAGGTGAGGACCCTAGCCGCTAGGCCGTGCCAGGCCCTAGTGCTGCATTTATAGCATGGAGATTATAACAACATCACTAACACTGGCTTTCAATGTCCTTACAATGAAGAAGTAATAATTATATGAGGCAATTGATAATTATATAAGGCGATTTGATCATTCCACAACGTCTACATTTATTAAGACATCACATTGTTATCCCATTTACAAATGAAACACAAACATTTAAGAGAGTAGAGACCCTTGGGTTAACTCACTAAAAACAATGTCAAGCTATATGTATGGTGTTCCAACTATATGCATGTGGTGTGTGTGTGTGTGTGTGTGTGTTTCACGATGAAGTCATCCAAAGATAAAGAAGTACTGAAAATTAAGGCTGACAAATAGATATACCATGTGAAATCGTTACAAAAGAGCTGCATACAGTGTGTGGCCACTCCTATAAGGGATAGAATAAACTAGTCCAGACATGTATGTTCCTAGCCCAAGCTTTTGTGAGCACTAGTAGATGCTATTTAGCTAAGGTCAGGTCTCCCATGTGGGCAGGTGTTACGGCCTGACCTGAACAAACCAACCCTGTACACCCCCTCCAAATTGCTCCATCTCAGCTCCTCCATCTGCCTGTGAGTTCATTGGCCTGCTTGTGGAAGATTCCAGAGTCATTCCTTCCCTTTCAAGCTTGCCCTTAGGTTCTTCCACTCCAATATATCCTCAGACCCATTCCACAGAGGAGCTTCACTCTCCCCACCAGCTGGTGGCTGGGATGGTGTGTCCCACCTGAATTCCTTACCTTCCCTGCTTATCTTAAAAAAAAAAAAAAAGGAATCAGCAACTATGCTGGCATAGTGGTATAGCTAATACAAACTTGGTCCACCAGTTTTCAGCTACTTCTCTCCCACGAGTTCACATTTGCTTAGGTAAAAAGCAGTCTAGGCAGCTACCTACAAATAGACACTTTTTAAGAAGTTTATTTTTATTTGAATAACAAGTTACGAAAAACGGAGATACAGAGAAAAATTTTCCATATATTCATTCATTCCCCAAACAATGTCTAGGGCTAGGCCAGGTTACAATTATTTTCTGTGTATTATAAACAAACACACTTTTTAAAGGAAAGTCAACTAATTTTTTGAAGATTTATTTTCTTTGAAAGGTAGTTAGAAGAGGGGGGAGAGGTCTTCCATCTGTTACTCCAGATTGAGAAAACTAAAAACACACAGACGAAAACTCTAGCCACCATGGAGCCATCTTCCATTCCCATTTACATTTTGGTTGCACTCTTGGGGTTCCTTACTGCTCAGGAATAATGGTGTTTGCATGGGAGTTTCAGGAGCCTACTGAAAGACAGTGACTTAGGCTGAACTCACAGTCAACTGCTGACAAAGTATGCAGCCATCCACTGTGAGCTGCTGAGCTGTGTTACCAAGATGCCCTCACCAAGACCATCATCAGTTGAAAAGCCAAACAAATGCTTAGTTCTCAGTTGAGTGGACTGCCACTGTGAGTTTATTCAACTTTTTTATCCAATCAGATCAGTCTGAACTCTCAGGTGCTTCCAGACTTTTTTCTCTTTTTTCTCTTTTTTGTCTTCTTTCTTTCTTTCTTTCTTTCTTTCTTTCTTTCTTTCTTTCTTTCTTTCTTTCTTTCTTTCTTTCTTTCTTCTTTTTTCTAAAGATTTACTTGCTTATTTGAAAGGCAGAGTGACTGATAGAGGTATAAATTAAGTGATATTCCATCCATTGATTCCACCCAAATGCTTACAATGCTTAAGTTGAATCAGGATAGGCCAGACACGGTAGCCTAATAGCTAAAATCTTCACCTTGCATGAGCCGGGATCTCATGTGAGCACTTGTTTGCATCCCAGCTGCTCCACTTCTTTTCCAGCTCCTTGTTTGTGGGCTAGGAGAGCAGTTGAGGATGGCCCAAAGCCTTAGCACCTTGCACCCACAAGGGAGATCTAGAAGAGACTCCTGTCTCCCAGCTTCAGATCAGCTCATCTTCAGCCATTGCAGCCATTTGGGGAATTAACCAGTGGGTTACTGCACTAGGACCAACATAAATAAATTAATTGTTCCAAAGACACACATTGAACAGAGAAATCTTAAATGGGTCAACAGAAAAATTTTACAACTTAGCAAATGAGAAATGTGAATTTCTTGAGTCAAAGTACTTCTGTTCTTCCTCACCCATAGGATCCCCTCTCTTCTCCAGTTGCAAGGCTGTAAAGACTTGCCTTATAGGAAGCCATAAAAGTAAAATAAAAGAAGGCAACTTCTCACCCTGCTGGTGAATCTTTTTCAATATTACTCCCCACTTTCTTTCACTCAAAAAGATATTGCAAGCAAAAGTGTATAGTTTAACAGTCAACATTGCTAAATGCTAAGTACAAGCATTATAAGGCATCTTATGTTGTTTAAGCTAACTTTATGTGGTTTGTATCACTTTCTTTCAAAAGTCCCAAAGTTGGCAGCTTTATCTTCAATGCCCTTTGAGGTCTTTCACTCATTCTTGTGGCCATCTTGTTGAAATTGCTGCTCAAGTTTCAGATGGTTCAATCATTGGGATTTTCCCTTTCAAGCTCAGCGTTCTTATTAGAACTTGTAGAGGTTTCCTTCTCTTTCATATCCAGGCTTGTTGCTGTTGGCTGGTAGCCACTCATGATTGGTAACTGTGGAACATGTACAGATCCTCTCCTCCAGGTTATTATTCCACCAGGCAGGCTGGGAAGGGGGAGCTTGTGGGGCAGTGGACAGCCAGTGCTTTGCAGCTGTTGGCATGCCTTTATCATTTGCACTTAAAAATCTTAAGATGAATGAGTTTTGTGATAATTTTATATGATGTGACTTATGCCTGTGCACTCCTCCCTTTTTTATTTTAGTAATTGACATTTTAAGTTGGGATGAGTCTGTTTTACAGTTCTTTGTCCCTAAGGATGATAAAGAATATGCATAATATGAGAAATATGTCATTTTTGAAAATGTTATTGAAATTTAAAACTAATATAAGTAGAGCCATCATTAGTTTTTATATTTAGAAGGGATTCTGTGCTGCAAAGGCTGAAAACACATGAGCACATCATACAGTTTCCCCAAGTGGGGCAGATGTTGAAATGGAAATTGAGAAGGTAGCAATTATGACATAAACAATCCCATGCTTACCAAAAGAAGGACTATGCATAGATTCCATAGTTAGAATTATAAAACTTACTAACCAACAAAATAAATTTGTTTACTCCTAACAGTATTTTAGAAACCTCCTATAGGATGTTATAAATGTCTGTACTTTTTAGGTCCCTGGCCCCTTTTTTTAAAGATTTATTTTATTTTTATTGGAAAGAAAGATGTACAGGGAGGAGGAGAGGCAGAGAGGAAGATCTTCCATCTGATGATTCATTCCCCAAGTGAGCATAACGGTCAGTGCTGTGCCCATTGAAGCCACGAACCAGGAACTTCCTCCAGGTCTCCCACATGGGTGTAGGGTCCCAAAGCTTTTGGTCATCCTCAACTGCTTTCCCAGGCACAAGCAGAGAGCTGGATTGAAAGTGGGGCTTATGGGATTAGATCCAGTGCCTATATTGGATCTCAGTGAGTCCAAGAAGGGGACTTTAGCCTTTAGGCCACTGAGCTGGGTCCCCTGGGCCTTTTTAATTAAGATGATAATTCAACAAGGTTATTATACTTTCATAAAATTTGTTTCAGCATTATTTTATATTATTCCTTAAAATTTAGTGCCACTTTGCACAATGACAGTATGTGTAACAATCCAAATATCCAAATTAGTCATTGTCTCTACAACATGAGAGATATGTCTTTTGATACATCTAGCGAGCCCCAGTTGATAAGAATGAAAATTACTTGGAACTTGAGTTTTAAATACCTGTCAAGGATACCAAGAACATTTAAAACATCTGCTTACAATAAAATTTCTTAACATTATGACACAATGTAGACCAAATTTACCTACTGTTATAAAGGACCTCTCAGACACTTATAAAATAAATAAATATGTAAATAAACTAATCTTTTCATTGGAAAGTCAGAATTTCAGAGAGAAGAAGAGACAGAGAGAAAGATCTTTCATCCACTGGTTCACTTCACAAGTGGCTGCAACAGCCAGAGCTGAGCTGATGCAAGCCAGGAGCCAGGAGATTCTTCCAGGTCTCCCATGTGGGTACAGGGCTCCAAGACTTTGGGTCATCCTCTACTGCTTTCCCCGGCCACAAGTAGGGAACTGGAAGGGGAGTGAAGCAGTCAGGATATAAACCAGCCCCGATATGGGATCCCGAGCATGCAAGATGAGGATTTTAGCCATAACCCAATCTGACACACTCCAAGATCCACACACATGCCAAGAAATATTGCAGTCATGTTCAGCCAAGTCTGTCCCCATTTCTGGCTCTCACACTCACCATTGGTAACTGCCGCCTAGCAGGGTTAGCATTTGGCTTCCCTATGAAGCCTGTTGCCAGCTACAGATCTTGTTCATAGCAGTGGTTGCTCTAACCAGTATATTGTGCCACAGCCCCGCCAGTCTTGGTCTTTGTGTTTTGTTGGATGTTACAGCTAGTCTACTCTGCACTCAATTCTTGGGTGTGCCTGACAGTGCTACGGCCTAAAAGAAGGCTCTGAGGAACTTGAACTGACACGGCTACAGCTCTTGCAGCTCTGAGCCCCTCTGTGGCTTAGAGCAGTGAATGGCATACCCACATGCACATAGAAGATATGGCAGTCCATTGGGGCCTGCAGAGGATAGAAGGGATATGTGAGAGAGGACTGCTGAGGGAGTATGTTGCAGGTAAGGGATAGCTACTGAAGGACTTCCATTGATAAGGCCACTGTACTTGCAAATAAACAAGGGGAGCTGAGACTGAACGGCTTGGAGGGAGAACAGCAGGACCTTTAAGGGTCAGACAGATGCACCAGCTTATGTGGTGGACCAGAGTTGGGTTAGTTAGCACCATCCACCACAGATTATCACTCACTGACACACAGTAAAGGTAGAACTGGAACCCTACCTGGCAGGGATAGATCACAGTACACACCAGTGAGTCAGAACAGGGAAGGGGTAATGTTAGGCTGGGCATGACACTAACCACCACATGAGAGAATCAGGTCTGGGAGCAGATTCTGTGGGCCCACCCTTGTGGAACTTCAATTTCTGCTGATTTGCTAAAGAGCTAGGGGTGGTGGCATGATGAGCTAGACATGACCACGGAACCCTGCAACATCATGGGTCCATGGGTTGAGTACAGGCTAGCCTTGTTCAGGCTGCGGCACCCGCGGGTACATCCAAGAATAGGATATGGTGCAGGCTGGTTACAACATCCACCAACTCACACATAGGCTAGGACAGAGGGAGTACACTATGCAGTAAAGGCCCTAGCAACTGCTGGCACATGCAAGATCTGACAGAAGGAAAGATGTATCTTCCATCCACTAGCTCACTCTCCAAATGGATTTCAATGGCTAAAACTGAGGTGATCCAAAGCCAGGAGCTTCTTCTTGACCTCCCTCATGAGTGCAGGGGCACAAAGCTTCATATCACAGTCTGCTGCTTTATGAGATCACAAGCACAGAGCTGGATAAAAGATAGAGTAACCAGGATATGATTTGGTGTCCATATGGGATGCTAGAGCCTCTGTGCTCCTGATCCAGCCTCATGCTAATGTGCCTTTGAAATCCAAATACTTGGGCCTCTGCACCCATGTGGGACACGTAGGTGAAGCTCAGCATTTTGTCATAGCCCAGCCCTAGCCTTTGTGGCCAACTGGGGAGTGAACCAGAGGGTGGAAGATCTCTCTCTCCCTCTATCTCTTTCTGTAGGCCTTTTCTGTAACAACAAAATGAACAAAATGCTGACTTCTCCGCAGAAACTGCTTTAGCAAGACAAAACACAGATTCCATCCCTGAGTTTCTAGATTTATCATGAGAATAGAAAAACAAATGACCCATGTTACAATTCAGGTATGCTTTTGGCTTTACCATGACAGGCTAAACAAGACTATGGTTACAGCCCTCCAATGGATTTTGTGCCAACTTCTGATTATTATCTATCCTGCTCCCCTACATCATCCTAAAAAAACCCAGCCCGGGCCCATGTCTCTAGGCAATTCTGCTTCAGTGCCTCCTCCTGGCTCCCACTGCAGGAATCTGACTCATACAGACTATACTTGATTTATTGAAGAGGAAAAAAATAATTGCTTATGTGAGAGACAAAGCCATGGAGCGAGAGGAAAAGACAGAAAAAGATCTTCCGTCCACTGGCTCACTCCCCAAACCTGTAGCAGCTGGGCCTGGGCCAGGCTCAGCTCAGAAAGCTGACGCTCCATCCAGAACTCCTATATAGAAACAGGGACCCAAGTACTTGGCCCATTCTCTGGATCCTCCATGGTGCATTAGTAGGAAGCTGGACCAAAAGCAGGGCTGCTGGCTGTCAAACCATCCCAAAATGGGAACTTGTGGATACATGTACCACACATGAGTGCAAACATCCAAACCCCAGCAGAGACTGCTGGTGCATCATGTTTGTCAGCACGTGCTGCAACCAGCGGACAGGGGGTGGCATGTCACAGAGCAAGAGGTGACAGAGTGCTGCCAAGTACTCATGGGTGGGTGGGAAGAAGAGAGCAGAATCCAGAGAAGGGCCTGTGAACAATGATTACTGTGGGTCATAGAAACAGCAGGGATGCTCTTGTTGTGAGAGATCTCAGCACCTTCCACAAAACCATCGCATAGCTCTGGGGTATTTAGCTCAGGGCACAGGTGAGAGAAGTTCTCTGGGTCTATCCTTGAGGCTTTATTGATTGCAGGGTGTCAGTCCCAAACCTGCCCTCTTAACCACATTTTCTGACACGGCAAAGGCCCTTGCCTATTAGCTTGAAGAAAACAGAAAGAGATTTTTAGCAGGTGAAGACTGCTAGGTAGGGGTTGTGGTGCTGCCCTCTCATACGCACATGTGTTTGACTCCCAGCAGCTCAAGTTTTGATTTAGCTCATTGCTGATGCACCTGGGAAAGCAGAGGAGGATGGCATGGATCAAGTACTGGCTTGCTACCAGGCATAATAAAATTTTTACCTTAGAGAAGAGGATCAGAGCTAGACAAGTGAGACAAGATGGCCACAGCCAGAAGTGATCTGATTCTCACAATTCCTTGCAGATCCACGGGCCCTGACGTTTATCTGATTTCCCCATTCCCAGTTCCCTCCACCCTCGACCAGAAACCGTAAATCATTCGTATAGAAGAGTTCTTTCTAACAGTCATGCCCCAATTATCTCTCTGCGAGACTTGTCGCCCGTGCCTGTTGGTCAGAGCCAGCCCCCCACAGCCACACACCTTCTCAGTCCTCACACACACGGCCTCATGATGGCCCTGTGCCTGTGCCCTGCAGAGCCATGGCTGCCTCTCCAGCAGCCCTGCAGGGTCTGCCATTCACCCTGGGTCTGCTTCCTTACTGACAGCAAGCACCCCAGTGCCAAGCACCCCTGCACCCTGCGGCCTCTTGGCATGCGTCCTCACCCTCACTCCTGCCCTTCTGCTTGCTACTGTCACTGGCTGGCTGGCAGAAGAGGAGTGTCTCACAGGCACCTTCATCGCCCTGGCTGTCGGGGCCCTAGGCCCACCAGGCTCCCCTCCCCGCCTGCCAACAGCGTGGCTGCCCGAGCAAGAGCCCATGCAGAGGGCAGGCCCCCAACTGCCCTCGTGCCTGCCGGCTACCCTGCCAGGGAGAGGGTTGGCCTTGCCCCCTTTGCCTGGTGCTGACAGGGGCTGGGGGTAGGGACTGCAGTGGCGTGGTCGCTGACAGTGCCAACTCTCCTCTCCACCATGGTCATCCTCTTCCCCCCAGTCATCATGTTGCTTCCATTCACACATTGGCTCTTGGCTTTCTCATCCGCATCGAGGTCTGTCAGGGGACAGACAAACATGTTCAACTGCTGTGCACAAACCGTACACTCGTTCAGCCACACCAAGACCTGAGTGCGGATGCCACGTGGTGTTGTTAAAGCACCTGGAGGCTCTTAGAGCCACACGTAGTGCTTTGGCCTCTGGCCCTCTCTCATCCAGACAGCATACCACCGGGTGATCACCACACAACAAGGCCTCTAGACCTTTTCCCTCAGGGAAGGGGGAGAGTCTCCGAACTTACCAATGGGCACCACTTGGCATGTGGGCAGGACCTCGCAGAGACTGCCGACAGCCTCGCCTCATCAGCTGCCGTAGTGATGGCATGGGAACTGTATCCTTGCACATTGGAGGAGGTGGCCCCAATGCAATGGGAGCCAAGAAACGTTTAGACACTACTGTCGTTGGGACCTCTCTCAAGGATGCCAGGAAGGCTTGCAAGAGGGCGTGGAAACACCGCTGCTTCATCTCCTGGCACCAGAGCAATGCCAAGATTGCCATCCACTGACCTTTGAAAACCTTGGAAACAATCACATACCTTCCTTTTGTCCAAATCCATGATTCAAACTCATCACCTTGGGTGCTGGGCAAAGACCCTCGCGCCACCCCTGGGCGCACCCTCTTGGTTAGAGGGCCTTGGAGTACAGGGGGTGATGGGATCGCACCGGTGAAAGCAGAAGGTGACCTGTGGTTGGTTTTGATTTGGATGATGCTTCTTTTGACTTTTATAATTTGACGATACACTTCTATAGGCCCTGACATTTCCCTGATTCCCTCCCTCACACTTCCTCCCCCCCCCTCGCCCAGTTCCCCTAAATCACTGCTAGAGCAGATGGAAATGCAGATGGAAGATCTTTCTCCTCTCAGTAAATCTGTCTTTCAAATTTAAAAACTGAATACTAAAAAAGTTACCTAATTTAAAAAATAGTTCAGGAAGTAAACTTGGTTCCAGATGATATCTAGGTATCTAGGAAAATAAATTTGAAAATAAGTGTGATGCTCCTTAGAAAGGGTAAGTTTGACACATGTACTTTCTGCATGACTTATCAGGCAGGTTCATTGTCAGTTCAGTGATAATGAAAGCAAAAGCATATCAATATTACTATATTTAAAGAATAATCAGAAATATTACATTTCCTTCTGCATTGCCGAATGAGCCACATAAATAGAAAAGCAGACTTTCTTACTTTTTCCAACACATAAGACAGATGACTCATGGCCATAAGTTTAGCCTTTTTTAGATGTACACCATGGCCTTGCTTTTCCTTACAAAATTTCCTGGAAAAGGTCATCAATGCATAGCTAGTCTTTAATGTCTCTGATCTACTGACTAGCAGCCAGTATGTGGCTGTAGATGTCCTTGCTGTGCATTATGGCAGCACAGTGTGCAAGCTCTCCCACATCCAAGATGCCCACAAATCCATTCTCTTTCTTTTTCCCAACACCAACCAAGCCCAGGAAGAAAACCTCAGGAAGTTCTTCAAGGGCAAGAAGTACAAACCCATAGAACTGTGGCCCAAGAGGACATGTTGTACACTGCTCGCCTAAGGAGCATGAGGAGAATCTGAAGAGGAAGTAGTGGAAGGTGAGGCTGTACCTGGTGCTGAAGCTTGCAGTCAATGCCTGAGCCAGGAACCCCAGGCCCCAGGGTGTTAATTAAACCACAAAATAGCAGTAATAATGATAATAATAATAAAATAAGAATTCCAGGGACTGGCCATGTGTGGAAAAGTACATAAACCATTGCCAGCTATGCCAGCTATATGGGTGCTGCTTCAAGTCATAGCTGCTCCTCTCCAACCCAGCTCCCTACTCAATGTACTTGCTATTGTGTCTGGGACAGCAAGCAGCAGACATGGGCCCATGGGAGAAAGCTGGAAATAGCTCCTCTTCCAGCTCCCACCTTCAAACCTTCAGATATTGTGCACAACTGGGGAGTGAAACAACTGAGGAAGCATCTCTGCTTCTCCCTGGAACTGAGCATTTCAAATAGATAACTTTTAAAAAAAGTTCAGCATTAATTTTACTTTTATTTACAAGACAGAGTTACACAGAAACATGAGAGACAGCAGGAGGTCTTTCATCTGCTGGTTGACTTCCCAGATGGTTGCAATGTGCAGGGAAGGGCCAATTTGAGACCAGCAGCCAGAAGCCTCATCTGCATCTACCACATGAGCTCAGGGTCAAAAGACTTGAAACATCCTCCATTGTTTTCCCAGAGCATAAGCAGGGAACTAGATCAGAGTAGAACAGCTGGGACACAAACCAGTGACCATGTGGAATGTCATCATATAGACCAGCAAAATAAATCTTTCTCTCTTTTTTTTTTTTTTTTGATTTTTTAATTCTTTTTTTGGAAAGGCAGATATACAGATATATGAGATATTCAGATGTATACAGATACATCTTCACTCCGTGGCTATGGACTATTTGTTCCATTTCCCAGGATCAACTTTGTCCTGGTAGTAATCAGTTCCACACATTGGAAACCAGAAATCGACAGCCAGAAATCAACTTCAGAAATGGTGTCAACATGACAGCCAGCTCTTTGAGGCCTGCCAAGGACGATGAATACCACACCAGAGGATGGAGGACAGGACAAATTGGACAACATTCCTGGACAAGTTAGACAGCAAGTATCTCACTGAGTTAATACGCTAAGGTGAATTATGTCAGTCAATGGGCATTGGAAGGATTTCCTCTACCTTGGAGCAATAAAACCAACAACATCTCAGAACTATTAAAACCACTTAGGCAGTACCTTCAGAACACTCTTCTTCACATCAGAGTTCCTAGTGTGAAAAGTGGTCCATAGGAGCATACATCCTTGTCAACTTTGAAACACCAAAAATAAAATAATGAAGAAAAAAAGAGAGAAAAAGTGGTCTCAGTCACATTTCAACTACGAAGACATAGAAAGGAGAGTTTTGGGTAATCTTTACCTGTAATTCACCATTAAAATAAACTCTCTTCTAGAGCTGGTGCAGTGGCATTGCAGGCCAATCTTCAGCCTTGAGAGCCAGAATTCTATAATGGATACCAGCTCAAGTCCTGGAGGCTGCACATCCAATCCGTTTAGATTTTTTTTTATGGCCTGAGGAAGCATCACAAGATGGCCAAAGTTCTTAGGATCCTGCAGACCCAAAACCTGGTTCTCAGCTTTGGATCAGCCCACCTATGGACATTGTGAGTGTTTGGGGCGTGATCCAACATATGGAAAACCTCTCTCACTGTTTCCAGCTTTCCATAACTCTTTCAAGCACACACACTAAAAAACAAAAACTTCCACCAGACCACCCACTCCTGGAGCTCATGGACACAGCACCCACTGTGCAGGGGAGCCTAAGGACTCAGGCCCAGGAAACTGGGTCCCACTGGACAAACCATCTCCAGGACTCATGCACCTGGCACACACCATGCAGGTGGGCCTAGAAACACAGGCCAAATGAACCAGGCCCTGCTGTACCCTGCTGTACCCCTGGACCTGATAGCCCAAGAAACATATCTTTAGAATAAAAAGCAGAATAGGCTTGATGACTTTGCTGGTATGCTGGTATGGTTAACACAGAATTAGAATTAACCAGGCCCAGGATGCCCACCAACTCTTAGCTGCTTTTCTTCCAGCAGTGTAACATTTGCCTATGTATAATGCAGCCTAAGCCATTGCTCATAGCTGGGGTATATTCAAATTTTTATGACAGCACTTTTTAAAAAATATTTTTATTTTGAATTTCGAATTATGTGGCACAGTTTTGTGTAGGCTGGGATTCCCCCTAAACTTCCAACCCCCCATAAGATTTTTCCCATTATGTTACAATAGTGTAGTCCTTCATAAGGAATCATAATTCTATCAGTCTCTTACTTAAGTGTACCCCAACATTGTTGGTACAGACAATGTCAGACAGTTCAGCATCCCATTGTTTACACATGTCCAGCAGTTTCATTGGGAATCCATCTTTTGTCTGGAAGCAGGGATGCATGTTCCATTATACCCCCACGTCTGTATATGATAGACCCCAGTACTCCATCACTATATATTACCATAAGTGAGAAGCAATGAAACAAGGCCAAAAACTGGAATGAGTTAGAACAGTCACAACAACAACATCATCAACAGCAAATTACAGTATGTTCTTTTGTGATTGACTCTTTTCTCTGAGCATAATGGTCTGTAGTTGGGACCACCTGGTTGTAAATAGAATAATTTCATTCTTCTTAATAGCTGAGTAATATTCCATGGAGTAGATGTACCACAGTTTCTTTAACCACTCTTCTTTGGACGCACATCTGGATTGTTTCCATGTCTTTGCTATTGTAGATTGTTCTGCTGTAAATATAGTATTATAGATCCCCTTCTATGTTCAGGTACTGTAGGCAAGCAAGTCAGATGCAACATTCTTTATTTTTCTTATTTCTATTTTTCCAGCTTTATTGAGAAAGGACAAGTTGCTACAGACATGACATTAGCCTTTTACAAAGAATAAATTTTTTTCTTGGAACACTCACCTGAAGTTCAATGTGAAGACTGAGTCAGGACTCAAACTCAATTAAGTAAGAATACTGAACAGGACTTCTCTGACGTGTTTACAGTCCCTTGGCTGTAGGGAGTCTGAGACACTTTCAGAATGAGCCATGGTAGCAACTTTGGCGGGTGAGTCTCACTTGGATTTGATATTCACGCATAGGTTGCTATCTACTACTTGGTCAAGCTAGAATCAATCGCATACAAGCCACAAGAGCTGAACTTGCTTTACTTCAGACTGAGAAGTCCTCTGTGTAGAATCAATGCAATTAGAACAAACAGCTTTGTTTTGCTTCTAGTTCCTCATCCATAAATGCAACTTTATAAAAACGTATACTATTTTACATTATGCTCCTACAAATATAGGATTACAGAGCCCCTTCTCTTATACAGATTTCACTTCTATTGGGTATATTCCTAAGAGTGGGATAGCTGGGTCATATGGCAGGTTTATCTGCAATTTTCCAAACACTCTCCATACTGATTTCCATAGTGGTTGTACTAGCCTACACTCCCACCAGCAGTAAATGAGGGTGCCTTTCTCCCCACATCCACGCCAGCAGGCATTGTTAGTTGAGTTCTGAATGTAAGCCAGTCTCACTGGAATTAAGTGCTACCTCAATGTGATTTCCATTTGTATCTCTCTGATGGCTAGGCAGCCTGAGCATCTTTTCATATGTCTGTAACAGCAGCTTTGAAGAAGAAGTATATTTATTTAAAATAAAGCTTGTTAATTTTTTTTCTCTTCATAGGTAATGTCTAAACCTCATTCCCAAACCAGCATCTCCTATGTTAGTTTATTGTTTGATCTTCTCTCATTTTTATAATTCACATTTTTAATTTCAGAATATGGTGAATTTTTTATTGGTTTTGTAAAATGTAAAAGGTAGCTTACCAGATTTATATATTTTGGCATGGGTTA